>NC_059118.1:42394796-43748367 GCF_020740685.1 Jaculus jaculus
ACCTTCCACCTCAGTGAAATTTCTAGGAGTTCAGGTGAAAGGATAAGTTGTTGCATTTGGCCCCTCCTACCACTAAGAAAAAAGCACAACATCTGGTGGCCCTATTTGGATTTTGGAGACCACACAGTCTTCATTTGGGTGTCTTACTCTGTCCCATATACCAAGTGACTTGGAAAGTTACTAGTTTTCAGTGGGGCCCAGAGCAAGACAAGGCTCTTAAACAGGTCCAGGATGCTGTGCAGGCTACTCTGCCCCTTGGGCCATATGATCCAGCAGATCTGATGGTAATTGAGGTATTGACATAGAATACTGTTTAGAGCCTTTGGCAGGCTTCCATATGTGAATCACAGTGGAGGCCCTTGGGATTTGGAAGCAAAGCCCTGCCATCAGCTTCAGGCAATTATTCTCCCTCTGAGAGACAGCTCTTGGCCTGTTATTGGGCCCATTATTAGCTGGGTTTTAGCTGACCCTCTGGGTTACAAAGTTTGGCATGCACAGCAGCAGTCCATCATCAAGTGGAAGTGGTATATACATGATTGGGCTCAAGCAGGCCATGAAGGCTAAGTAAGTCACATGAGGAAGTTGCCCAAATGCCTATGGTTCTTACTCCTGTAACAAAGCCTTCTGTCCCCAAGCATGCACCTATGGCATCATGTATTGTGACCTATGATCAATTGAATGAGGAGGAGAAGACAAGAGCATTGTTTACAGATGGGTTGGCACAGTATGAAGGCTCCTCCCACAAGTGGACAGCTGTAGCATTACAGCCCCTTTCTGGAACAACTCTGAAGGACTGTGGTGAAAGAAAGTTTTCACAATGGGCAAAACGTCTGGCACTGCACATCATTCTGCATTTTGCTTGGAAAGAAAAATGGCCAGATGTGTGGTTAAACACTGGTTCATGGGTTGTGGCCAATGGTTTGGCTGGATGGTCCAGGACTTGGAAGGAGCACAATTGGAAAATTGGTGAGAAGGACATCTGGGGGAAGGTGTATGCGGATAGAACTGTCTGACGGTGGAAAAGATATAAAGATACTTATGTCATCTTGGTCCACATTGAAGATGACAGGCAGCATAGGAACCATACCAAAGCTGCCTTGAGGAGAAAAAGTCAAAACAAAACAAAACAACAACAACAACAAAAACCCAGCAAAATACAATCTTCGATTAAAAAGTGAGATGTAAAAGAAATTGCCAATGGCAGCAGGGAAGTAGGAGAGATCCAGAGAGTCTAGAGTGCACAGAAGCTGGCAGAAGCAGCTCAAGCAGTGGCAGCACCAGGTCCACAGGGCCGCAGCTGCCAGGCTCAGCCTGAGCTACAGGAAAAGCCAGGTGAGGGGATTCTCCATTCACACCAGCCTCCACGCAAACTCAAGAAATATGAAGGGAGGACAGCAGCGACCAACAAAGGAGTAGCTCATGAGGAAAAGGACCGCGTGGACCAGCAGGAGAACTAGAGCCACCATCCACAGCCTCCCCTCTCCCACCGCCAGTGCAAGTGCCAGCAAGTACCATACCAGAGACCTGGGGAAGAGAGCACACCTACACAGAATCCAACACTGGTGACCAGAGCAGCGATCCAGTGACCAAGCCAGCATCCCTGAACCCACAGCACAGCAAAGAGGGACACAAGTGGGAATGCAGCATAATTGAGACCACAACCATCCCAAAAGGTAACTGAGATTACACCAGTTCAGTACCCACCAAATAAGCCTGGTATATAGGCTTCAATCAGAAGTGCTAATTGCACCTTCCAAACCAGGACAAATTATATGTTAAATCTGATGGATGGTCAGATTTGCCATTTTATTTTTTTAATTTTTTTTTACAAAGCTTCAGCTTTATTCTAAAAGCATGCTGGAACAAAATGAAAAGACAAGTTGATAGAATTGCCCATCTCAGCATAGTTTGCCCAGAAATGACCTTTGGAAGCATGCTCTGAAAATGGCAGGAGACTAGCCCAGCTTTCCCCTAGTTACAGATCCTTTACAGATATTCCCTAGGGCTTAACTCAGACTGTCATGCTTTTCTGAGGAACAACTTGCTTTATGACCTTGAGACTTAATTACCTCCTTCGTACAATGAGGGAGAGGTTTCTCTGATCTCCTCTAATTTTTTTATTGTTTATTAATTAGTTTTGTACTCAGTAAATACAGTCAAGTTGGTAGCATTGTTATCCTCCTCCATGTCCTTCCCCCTCACTCTGGCAGAAATTAGTGAAATAAAAATGAAAAATCAATCCAAAGAATCAATGAAACAAAGAGTTGGTTCTTTGAAAGGATAAACAAGATTGATAAACCCTTAGCAAATCTCACCAAAAGAAAGAGAGAAGAGACACAAATTAATAAAATTAGAGCTAAAAAAGGCACCATCACAATAGATACCAGAGAGATTCAAAAAAGTCATAGGGACGTACTATAAGAACATATACTCCACTAAGTTTGAAAATCTGAAAGAAATGGATGCTTTCCTTGATTTATATGACTTACCTAAAATTAAATCAAGATGAGACTAACCACTTAAATAGACCAATAACAAATATGGAGATCCAATCAGTTTTCAAAAAACTCTCAACTAAAAAAAGTCCAGGCCCAGATGGATTCAATGTTGAATTTTACCAGACCTTCATGGAAGAACAAACACCAATGCTACTTAAGCATTTCTATACAATAGAAAAAGAAGGAATCCTACCAAACTCATTCTATGAAGCCAGCATCACCCTGATACCAAAACCAGGCAAAGATAGAACCAAAAAGAAAGAAAATTACAGACCAATCTCCCTCATGAACATACATACAATTCTCAGAAAATATTGGCAAACAGAATACAAGAATACATCAGAAAGATCATTCACCCTGACCAAGTAGGCTTTATTCCACAGATGTAGGGATGATGGTTCAACATACGCAAATTGATAAACATAATACATTTTATAAATGAACTGAAGGACAAAAAATACATGATCATTTCATTAGATGCAGAAAAAGCATTTGGCAAAATCCAATATCCCTTCATGATAAAAGTCCTACAGAGACTGGGAATAGAAGGAACATATCTCAACATAATAAAGGCTATTTATGACATGCATACAGCCAACATATTAGTAACTGGGGAAAAACTAGAAGCTAAAATCAGGAACAAGATAAGGGTGTCCACTGTCCCCACTTTTATTTAACATAGTTTTGGAAGTCTTAGCCATAGCAATAAGGCAAGAGGCACACATCTCACTCCTGTCAGATTGGCTACCATCATTAAAAAAACAAATGGTCATAAATGCTGACGAGGATGCAGAAAAAGAGGAACCTTTCTACACTGTTGGTGGGAATGCAATCTGGTCTAGACATTCTTGAAATCAGTGTGGAGGTTCCTAAGACAGCTAAAAGTAGATATAGATATGACCCAGCTATAGCACTTCTAGGCATATGTCCTAAGGACTCAGCTCACTACCTTAGAGATACTTGCTCAACCGTATTTATTGCCACTCTATTCACAATAACTGGGAAATGGAGCCAGCCTATATGTCCCTCAACTGATGAGTGTATAAAGAAGATATGGCACACTTACCTAATAGAGTTCTACTCATGGGTAAAGAAAAAGAAAGTTATGCAATTTGCAGGAAAATGAGATAACCCAGGCCCAGAAAGTCAAATGTTGCATGTTCCCTCTCATATGTGAATCCTAGCTATATATGATTGGACTTCTGTGTGAGTAGGAAGAAAAGTCAGTAGCTGAGGCCAGTAAACTAGAAAGGAGATGTAAAGGGAATAGAAAGGAAAGAAGGGGACTACTTAATAGGATGGTATTGTATATATGTAAGTAGAAGAATAGATTAATGAGGGTGAAAAGGCCTAAGTTAGGTCAGGGAAGAGATTGAGTAAAGGAAAGGTCGAGGTATGGCTAAAAAAATCTAAGAAGAGGGGCTGGAGAAATGGCTTAGTGGTTAAGGTGCTTGCCTGAAAATCCAAAGGACCCAGATTCAATTCCATAGGACCCATGTAAGCCAGATGCATGGGGGTGCATTTGTCTGGAGTTCTGTTTGCAGTGGCTGGAGGCCCTGGCATGCCCATTTTCTCTCTGTCTCTCTACCTGCCGATTTCTGTATCTCTCTCTCTCTCATAAATACATAATTAATAAAATAAAATATTTTTTTAAAATCTAAGAAGATCTAAATAAGTCATATGGAAATCTACTTTTTGGACACAGGATCAGTAGATTGTTACTAGAAAATTTTCAATGCCAGGGATGGGATACCTTCCAGTGAGTAGTTGGCCAGGGAGGTTTCTTATGCCCCCCAAATTATAGGCCATTGCCAAGGCCCTTGGTTTCCCACCAGGAGTAGATGGAAAGACCCTATTGCTGAAGAATTCACATACTTGGGCTGTAAGGCCACTGAGAAGAACTGCTGGAACTGAGCTGAAAACCTCCTCCATGTAGACCAGCTGACAGAAAGCTGGAAGAAGCCATTCTGCATGTAGTTCAATGGGACAGAAATCACCAGTGAAAATACTCAACAGTGGACACTGAAAGTCTTATATTTGGCCAGCCAGGCTAAATGACCCAAAGGGTGCAATAGTGGCATGTCTGTCATGGTGGAAACAAACTGCCTTCTAATAGGACTGGAGGCCCACTCCATGGGAGGGAATACATCCCTGATACTGAAAACCTACATCAGGGATAGCCATGAGCCCTAGAGGTGTAAAGTCTGCTGCTGTCTGGCTAAATGTATCTACTATGCTGATAAAACTGCCCAATAAGCACTTCTCTTAATGGTAATGCCCATATATTAATGCTACTCTCACTTTTGGCAGAGAACCTTCTCTTTTCAGATGGCAGTGACCTTGGGATGACTCAGAAGGCATCATGTTGCTGGGAAGAAGTGACAGATGAGTGTTCAGCACTGAAATATCTCTATCACACCTTCCAAGCTCAGGGTCCATTGTGGAAGAGGTGGCAGAAAGAATGTAAAAGCCAAAGGAAGGGTAGGACTCCTTACAACGTGCTCACCCAGATGCAAAATGGCCTGGATATCCATGACCTCACAGTGCTGGACCCTACCTACACAAGACCAGATCATGACATCAAAATAAAAGAGAGATTGACTGAGATAAGGAGGGAATATGATAGAGAGTGGAATTTAAAGGTGGAAGTGGGAGGAGGGAGAGTGTTAACCATGGGATATTGCTTACAATCATAGAAGTTGTTAATAGAAAATAAATTAATTTTTTAAAAAGTGACTTGTGTCCTATGTTAATGCTCATCAGAAAGAGACCTCATCAGTGGATGACTTTAATAATCAAGTAGATAAGCTGACCTATGCTGTGGATAGTTGTCAATCTCTTTCCTCAGCCATCCCTGTCATTGTCTAATGGTCCTATGAACAAAGTGGTCATGGTGGCACAAATGCAGGTTATGCATGGGCCCAACAAAATAGACTTACACTAAGGCTAACCTGGCTATGGCTGCTACTGAATGCTAAATTTTCCAGCAGCAGAGACCAACACTGAGCCCCTGATATGGCCAAGCCAGCAATTTGGTGGCAGGTTGACTACATTGCACCACTTCCATCATGAAAAGGGCAGCATTTTGCCCTTATGAAATAGACACTAATTCTGGGGTATGTATTTGCCTTTCCTGCACATAGTGCTTATTCCAAAACTACCATTTGTGGGCTTACAGAATGCCTTATCCACCATCATGGTATTCCACAGAGCATTGCTTCTGACCAAGGAAGTCACTTCACAGCCAAGGAAGTACAGCAGTGGGCTCATGATCATGGAATTCACTAGTCTTATCATGTACTCCATCACCCTGAAGCAGCTGGACTGATAGAATCATGATGTGGCCTTTTAATGAAACAACTACAGTGCCAACTGGTGTCAATATCTTGGAGGGCTGGGAGGGTCTTCCAGCAGGCTGTATATGGTACTGTTTCACCTACAGCCCAGATTCATGGGTCCAGGAATCAAGGGGTGGAAATGGGAATGGCCCCACTTACCATCAGTCCAAGTGACCCATTGGCTAAAGTTTTGCTTCCTGTTCCCACAACCTTATGTTCTGAGGTGCCTAGAGGTCTTGGTGCCTGATGGCGAAGTGCTTTTGCCCAAAGGTACAGAGAACATTCCATTGAAGTGGAAGCTAAGACTTCCCCCTGGGCACTTTGGGCTGCTGATGCCCTCCAGTTAACAGGCTAAGAAAGGAGTTTCAGTGTTAGCAAGGGTGATTGATCCAGACTATCAGGGAAAAATCAGACTGTTCTGCCACAATGGAGGTAAGGAAGAGTATGTCTAGAGTGCAGCAGATCATTTAGGGCATCTCTTAGTGTTACCATGCCCTGTTATCAAATTCAATGGACAACTGCAACAACCCATTCTTGGTAGTGTGATAAAGGGCCCAGACCATTCAAGAATGAAGGTATGGGTCACCCCTCCAGGTAAAGAACCAAGACCTGCTGAGGGGCTTGCTGAAAGTGGGTAGAAGAATAAGGTAGTTACAAATATCAGCTAAGGCCAAGTGACCAGTTACAAAAATGAGGACTGTAATTGCAATGTTTCTGTCCTACCTTGATATGGGGTGCTTGTACATATTGTCACCAATATTAGTATTTTATCACTAGCTAACTGTTGTATTAGAGACTAATCTTTCAAGGAACCTTGCTTTGTGTTGGGGGTGCAGATTTTGCATTTTTGGTTGTGCATGGGACAGTTATACCATGTTAGGCTGAATTATAAGCTTGTTAGTGTTTTCATTTGGAAATTAAGTATGATGTAAAGAGATATGGTTTGGTGTCAAGTTGGCAAGGGGTGGACTTGTGATGGTTAAGGTGTCAACTTGATTTCTTTAGTAAGAGACAGAAATCCCTTTCAGGTGGGTCTCTGAGGTTGCTTCCAGGAAGGATTAACTGAAGGAGGAAGTCCTTCCCCCAGAGGTAGCCCTTTCCTTAGAGCTTGTGGCCTCTCTCAGATGGGAATTTTATATAAGGAAGCTCCGGGTGAAAGGAGCCCCCTTCCTTCCACTTGACTACCATAGGTGCTTGCTACATTCCAGTATGGATTGGAAACCAACACAGACTGAAGACCAACATTGGCTAAAGCCCTGCGTGGATTCTCAGGAAGCCTACAGGCCTTCAGTGCTGGATTTTGAATGCTGAGGCATCAAGCCATGTGGACTGAGCAGCTACCAAGTTACTTGATTCTCAGGCCTGCAACTGCTATTTGGACTGCCATAAGCTAATCCAATAAATTCCATTTATTTATTGACAACTTCTATACTTACAATAAAACATGATAATCCTTTCCCTTCCCACTTTCCCCTTCAAAACTCCTCTTCATAATACCCCTCCCTCTTTCTGTTAGTCTTTATTTTATTTTGATGTCATCATCTTTTTCTCCTATTATGAGGATCTTATGAAGGTATTGCTAGGCACTGCAAAGTCACAAATATCAAGGCCAACTTTAGTCTGAACAGTTTCATTGTAAGGAGTTATAACCTTCCTTCGGTTCTTATACTCATTCAGCCACCTCTTCAGCAATGGACCCTGAGCCTTGGAAAGTGTGATAGAGATGTTTCAGTGCTGGACACTCCTCTGTCACTTCTTCTCAGCACTGTGTTGCCTTTTGGGTCATCCCAGTAGTCACTGCCACCTGAAAAGAAAAGCTTTTCTAAACAAAAGTGAGAGTAGCATTAATATATGAATATGAACATTAAGTTCATTACAGGGTAATTTGGTAAGCATAATATATGCATTTATCCTGACAAGATGAGGCTTTATGCCCCTAAGGCTCATGACCTCCTCTGTTATAGGCCTTTGATTAGATGTTCAGTGTTAGGCATGTATTCCTCCCACAAAAAAAAAAAAAAAAAAAAAGTGTGGGCCTTCAGTCCAATTAGAAAGCAGAGTTGGTTTCCCCAAGAGTAGACATACCACTATTGCATATCTCAGGGAGACAGATCATTTAGCCTGTCTGGCCAAACTCATGACTTCTAGTGTCCACTCTTTTGACTTCTGATGACTTTTGTCTCCCATAGGTCTGTAGGCAGTGCCACCTTTTCCAGCTTTTAGTTGTCTGGTCTACAGGGAGAAGATTTTCAGCTCAAAAACAGCTTGATTTCTCAGTGACTTTGCTGCTCAGGCATGTGAAGTGTTTAGCAATAGAGTCTTGCATCTGTTACTCATGAAAACCAAGGGCCTTAGCAAAAGCCTATAATGTTTTGGTGGCAACAGAGACTTCCCTGGCCAACAACTCACTGGAAGGTATTCCATCCCTGGCACTGAAACTTTCTGTTATCTATGGATACTGGATGTGCCATTATCCAAAAAAGTAGGCTTTCATATGTCTTATTCAGAACATCTTGAATTTTTATTAACCCTCCACCACAACTCTCTTACTCAATCTCTTCCCCTGGCCTCACTTAGGCCACTTTACTCACTTTAATCTGTTCTACTTACACATATACAATACCATCCCCTATAGTACTTCCCTCTTCTCCATCCTTTATAGCTGTTTTCTAGCTTACTGGCCCTGCTACTTTTTTTTTGGTTCCAGCTCACACATAAGTCTAAACATTTGTAGCTGATATCAACAAATGAGAGAGAACATACAATGTTTGGCTTTCTGGGCCTGTGTTACCTCACTTTCCAGATAAATCTGTTACCCTGCAAATTTCATAATTTCATATTTCTTTACTGACTAGAACTCCATAGTAAATGTACCACATCTTTATTATCCATTCACCTGTTGAGGGATATCTAGGCTGGTTCCATTTCTTAGCTATTGTGAACAGAGCAGCAATAAACATGGTCATGCAAGTATCTCTGAAAATTGAAAAAAGTCACTAGGATATATGCCTATGAGTGCTACAGCTGGATCATATGGTAAATCTAATTTTAGCTGTCTCAAGAACATCCACACTGATTTCCATAAGGGCTGTCCCAGATTACTTTCCATCCAACAGTGTAGAATTGTTCCTTTTTTATCTGCAACCTTGCCTATATTTATTGTCATTTGTTTTCTTCTTTTTTATTATTTTTTTTTTATTTTTCAAGGTAGGTTTTCACTCTAGCCCACACTGACCTGGAATTCATTATGGAGTTCCAAGGTGGACTCAAAATCATGGTGATCTTCCTACCTCTGTCTCCTGGGTGGTGGGATTAAAGCTGTGCACTGCCAAGCCTGGCTCTCATTTGTTTTCCTGATGATAGCCATTTTGACAAGAGTGAGGTGGAATAGTAAAGCCATTTTAATATACATTTCCCTGATGACTAAGGATGTAGAACACTTTTTTAATATATTTACATGTCATCTGTATTTAATCCTTTGAGGACTCTCTATTTAGTTCCATAGCCCAGTTTTTAATTGGGTTGTTTGATTTCTTTTTATTTCTCCCACCCCCCCCCTTCTTCTTCTTCTTCTGCTGCTGCTGCTTCCTCTTCTTTTTCTCCCTCTCCTTCTCCTCCTCTTCTTCCTCCTCCTCCTTCTTCTTCGAAATGATTAGAGGTTTTATTTCCTGAGCAATTGGGATTATATTCAGAACAATATTGCCTATAGCAATATGTTGAAGGGTTTCCCCTACCTTTTGCTCTAGCACTTTCAGAGTTTCAGGTCTGATATTAAAGTTGCTGATATATTTGTACTTGATTCATGTGCATGGAGAAAGACATGGATTTATTTTCATCCTTCTACATACAGATATTCAGTTTGCCAGCCCTACTTGTTGAAGAGGCTGTCTTTTCTCCAATGAATATTTTTGGCATTTTTATCAAATATTAGTATATTGCTGCCTGAATTAATATTTGGGTCCTCAATCATGTTCCATTGATCTATGTGGCTGTTTTTGTTACTATGGCTTTGTAATATAGCTTAAAATCAAGTTTGGTGATACTACTACCCTTATTTTTTTTGCTCAAAATTGTTTTGCTATTCAAGGATTTTTGTGCTTCCAAATGAGTTTTTGGATTTTTTTTTCTATTTCTGAGAAGAATGTCATAGGAATTTTAATGGGGATTGCAATATATATGTAGATTGACTTAGGTAAGATTGACATTTTCACAATATTGATTCTTCCAATCCAAGAACACGGGATGTCTTTCCATTTCCTTGTGTCTTCTGCAATTTTGCTTGACTGTTTTAAAGTTCTTTTTGTAGAGATCCTTCACTTCCTTTGTTAGGTTTATTCCAAGGTTTGTTTATTTATTTATGTATTTATTTATTTATTTATTGAGGTAATTGTGAATGGGAGAGAGTCCCTGATTTCATCCTCCCCATGTTTGTTGTTAGTGTATAGGAAAACTACTGATTTCTGTGTGCTTATTTTGTATCCTGCTACATTACTAGACCCATATCTGGAGCTGGGAAACAAATCAGAACCATACCCAAACACAAGCCCACTCTACAATATCAAGCTACCATCAATCACGGGGTATAAGAAGGCCTACACCTATCATACTGTCTATCAAAAAAGTAAGTGTTATCTCAATTTTCCAGGTGCTAACTTACTCTCCGTTGGAGAATCTGCTTCTTTTTTCCAGATAGATGCAGATCCTAAGGAGAGAGCTGCCCCAACATACCTCAAAAGGGGCCCAACTGAAACTAAGGACAACTGGCGAAATAAGCAAGGGTGATGTTTTCCTGTGAACCGGATTCCAGCACAAAGGGGAAGGAGACCAACACAGAGAAAAAGCAACTCCTACCAAATCAGAGAGCCAGAGCCTCAGAGGCCCCCAACACCTCAGCACTGAAGCAGACCAAAAATGAACCCAACATGGCTCAGGGAAATTTTGCGGAAGAGGGGGCGGAAAGAATGTCAGAGTCACATGTTGGGTCATGATTTGCAGAGACATTTATCATACCAATAACTGAGGGCTAACTCCACAATGCACGACCCATTTTCATTAACAAGGAGGGTCTAATGGGAGTGGGTAGATCACAGATGAGCCTAAATAATGGTACCAAACTGCCTGTATTTACTGAAAAGAAAACTAATAAATTAAATTAAATTAAAAAAAAGTGTTTATCAGCTCTAACAGTTTTCTGGTAGAGTCTGTAAGGTCCTTTATGTATAGAATGATATCATCTGCAAATGATAATTTGATTGCTTCTTTTCCAATTTGTGTCCTTTTTATGAGTGTCTCTGGCCTTATTGCCATAGCTAGGACTTCTGGTACTCTATTAAATAAAAGTGGGTACAATGGAACCCTCATATTGTTCCTGAACTTAGTGGAAAAGCTTCAAGATTTTCCCCATTTAGAATTATGTTGGCTGAAGGTTTGTCATAAATAGCCTTTATTATGTTGAGATATGGTCCTTCTATTCCCACTTTCAGTAGGTCTTTTACCATAAAGGGATGTTGGATTTTGTCAAATTCCTTTTCTTCATCTATTGGGATAATCATGTGATTTTTGTCTTTCAGCCCATTTATATAGTGCATTACATTTATCAATATGCACATGTTGAACCATCCCTGCATCTCTGGGATAAAGCCTACTTGGACAGAGTGGATGATTTTTCTGATATATTTTTGTATTCTGTTGACCAATATTTTGTTGAGAATTTTTGCATCTATATTCATGAGGGAGATTGGTCTGTAATTTTCTTTTTCTGTTCTGTCTTTGTCTGGTTTTTGTATCAGGGTGATGCTGGCTTCATAGAAAATGTTTGGTAGAATTCCTTCCTTTCCTATTTTATGGGAAAGTTTGAGAAGCAGTAGTGTTAGTTCTTCTGTGAAGGTATGGTAAATTTCATCAATGAATCCATCGGGGCCTGGAATGTTTTTAGTTGGGAGATTTTTTATAACTGCTTGGATCTCTGTACTTGTCATAGGTCTATTTAGGTGGTTAATTTCATCTTGATTCAATTTTGGTAGGTTATATGAATTAAGGAAATCATCCATCCATTTCTTTCATACTTTCAAACTTAGAGGCATATGTATTCTTAAAGTATGTCCTATGATTTTGTGAATTTCTTTTGTATCTGTTGTAATGGTAACTTTTCCAACTCTAATTTTATTAATTTTTGTCTCTTCTTTCTTTTGGTCAGATTTGCTCATTGTTTATCAATCCTGTTTATCGTTTGAAAGAACCAACTCTTTCCTTTATTGGTTATTTGGATTTTTTTTGTTTGTATTTCATTAACTTATGCCCTAATCTATACTATTTCTTCCCATGTACTTATTTTTGGTTTGCCTTGTTCTTCTTTTTCAAAAGCCTTAAGGTGAAGCAGAAAACTGTTTACTTGTTAACTCTGTAATTTCTTAATATAGGCACTTAAAGTGAAAAAGTTCCCTCATAGGATTGCCTTCATTGTGTCCCAAAGGTTTTGGTATGTTGTATTGTCATCATCATTTGATTCTATGAATTTTTTTATTTCTTCAATGACCATTGATCATTAAATAGTGTACAGTTTAATCTCCATGAATTTCTCCATGCTCTGTAGTTTTTCTTATTGGTGATTTATAGTTTAATCCCACTTTGGTCAGATAGAGTACACGGAATTATTTCAATTTGTTAAGATTTACTTTGTGTCCTAACATATGGTCTCTTTTGGAGAACATTCCATGTGCTGCAGCATTTGGATGGAATGTTCTATATTTATCTGTTAGGTCCATTTGTTCCATAACATCATTGAATCCAGATGTCTCTCTGTTTATTTTTTGGCAGGATGACCTGTCAGTTGATGATAGTAGGGTATTGAAGTCACCCACTACAATTGTGTTTGGTGTTACCTGTGACCTTAAGTCAGCTAGTAGTTTTTGATGAAATTGGGAACCACCATGTTAGGTACATATAAATTTAGGATTATAATGCCCTTCTGTTGAGGTGTTTCTTTAATCAGTATAAAGTGAGCTTTTTTATCTTTCCTAAATAATGTTGGCTTGGAATCTATTCTGTCAGATACTAGGATAGCAACCCCTGCTTGTTTCATAGGCCCATTTGCTTGAAATACCATTTTCCATCCTTTCACCCTAACACAGTATCTATCTTTTATTGAGAGATGAGTTTCCTGAAGACAACAAACAGCATGAACCTACCTTTCAATCCAGTCTTCAAGCCTGTGTCTTTTGCTTAGGGCAATGAGGCCATTGATATTAAGCATTATTCTTAAAATGCATCTGTTTATTCTTGTCATTCTTCTTGTTTTGTAGTGTTTCCTGTTTCTGTTTACTCTTTTGTTTTAACTGTTACTTGAGTATGGTATATTTTTTCCTAGTTTCTCATGTGTGTGTTTTACTTTCTCTTCAGCATGAATGATTCATTCAAGTTTTTTTGGTAGAGTTGGCTTAGTTGTCATAAATCCCTATTTGCAGGATAAAGTATTCTTGGTTGATAGTTGTTATCTTTCACAACTTGGAATACATCATCCCTTGCCCTTCTGGCTTTTAAAGTTTGTGTTGAGCAATCTGCTGTTATTTTGATGGGCTTTCCTTTCTAGATGACTTACTTTCTCTCTCTAACTGCTTTCAACATATTTTCTTTGGTTTGTGTGTTTAGTAGTTTAATTATAAAATGGTGAGGAGAGGTTCTTTCCAGGTTTTGTCTGTTTGGTGTTCTAAAAGCTTCTTGTATAGGCATTGGAATTTCTTTCCCAGTTTGGGGACATTTTTCTTCTATGATTTTGTTGAAAACACCTACTAAGCCTCTGGATTGAAATTCTTCTCCTTCTGTTATGCCCTGAATTCTTATGTTTGATCTTTTTGTAGTGTCCCAATTATCTTGAAATTTCCATTCATCCCTTCCTTTAGCTTGTCTTTATCTTTGTTGGACTGATTAGATCTTCCACCTGGTATTCTCATTTAGATATTCTGTTATCTCCTTGATCCATTCTGTTGGTAAGACTTTCCATAGAGTTGTTTTAATTGACTGATTGTGTTTTTCAGTGCTAGAATTTCTGCCTGTTTTTTCTTCAGTGCTTTGACTTCTTACTCATGTCTTGTAATGACCTACTTATTTCTTTAAGCTGGTTTCCTATGTTCTATTGGAATTCCTTCAGGAGTTTGTTTTCTTCTTTAATTTGTTTGTTTTCTTCTTTGATTCCTTTAATTTCTTCCTTGATTTCTTTGATGTTTTTTGAAATCTTGTTAGGCATTTCATGTAAAACAATCTCATTGGGGGCCATTTATGGTTAATTTATAATTTCTGGTGGGATTATATTGTCTTGCTTTTTGTTTTTCTTGTATTATAATGCTATGATTTTTGTATTGTAAGTTGATTTGATGCTTGTATTTTCTAATAATATGTGTTGCTTCCAGATTTGGAAATCCAACTTAATGTACCTTCAGACTATGAGTTTAAGGTGTTAAGTGTAGCTCTTGTACTCAAATCCAACTGCAGAAGTAATCCTATTGAGTTTCCTGATATTCTAGTATTCTAGTGGGCTGGGTGGAGAAATTTACTGGCAAATTCTAAAATTCAGCTGAGCAATGTAACATTCAATAAAAACTAGGACAGAGTATGCAATTATGAGGATTGAAACAAACGCATAACGTTATAAAGCCACATTCCCTAAGAGTGTTTGCTGTTCTGTACCCTTAATCCTGTTTGCTGGGAGGTTGATATTTATGTTCTGAAATGGGTTCCAGGTCAGCCTGGATCTGAATCAGTCCCTACCTCCAATGATAGAAGAAAAAGACACAGGCCCTGTGAATCTGAAAGCATTAAAGGCAACAATAGTCAACCCCCCCATATAGCTTAATTGAGAATGGTAAAGCCGACCAAGAATATGAAACCAATAACCTTCTCTGACATAGAGAGATTATCATTTTCAGTGCAGGCCTATGTACCCATATTTTTGTCAGTCAGCCTCATTACCTTTTGGGGTGGCTTCAAATCTCACCAATGCTGAGGGCCCACCTTGATCCCTCTGTGTTGTGCTGTGAATCTGGTGTTCTTTCTTTCTTTTTTCTTTTCTTTTTTTTTTTTTAAGATAGTCACTAGCCCAGGCTAACCTGGTATTCACTCTGTATTCTCAGGGTGACCTCGAACTTATGGTGATCCTCCCTCCTCTGCCTCCTGAGTGCTGGGGTTAAAGGAATATGCCACCATGCCCAGCTAATCTGGTATTCTTAATAGCTGTGCTGGATGCCCTGATGCTGGGAGCTAAATGTGTTCTCCAGATGGTGGTGGTTCTGCTGGTTGGGGTATGGGAGATTGCAGGAAGCTTAGAGTTGTACTGCAACTGCTCAGCTGGTCCCACCTGTGTCTTGCTGTCTCCCCTGCTGATTTGTTGCCTTTGTAAGGAGGCTAATGAGGTTGTAAAATCCTCTTGTTTGGTCTCTGCTCCTGCAGCTGGGTGTTGGGCAGATACATGGATCCACTAGGGTCCTGTGGATCAGATCTGTGTCTACAAACTCCTTTGTGGGATTCTGGCTGATGTTTTCCTATATGATTGATCTTGGTCTCTCCTGCTTCTTGGCTGTAGCTGATAAAAACTTATATAACTTCACTTTTCAGACAAAGAATATATTTTGTTGTGGTTTTGCTCAAATCCCTCCCTATGCTAGATTGATGTAATTCCTATGCAGACATCTTACCTGGAAGTCCTAAGTTCCATTTTTAGTATAATTCATTCTAGGAATTCTGTTCCTCTAGAGGACCCTGAATAATACAATGACCATTACACACCAGCAGCTTGCATAGCTCTTTCCAGTATTATGAGGGCTAGCCACTAGGGAGCTGTCTTCCTTCTCAGCTCTAGTTTGAGTTATCACTTTCCTGTGACCACAGCCTGTGGTGTCTTCAGCAATAGGGTCTTACAGTTTATTTAGCAATAGGGTCTTACAGTTTATCTCTGGTGGGTAATCAAGTGTTTTGGAAATTGCCTGCATTAATGTGAAGACCTCATGGGTCTCCCCAGCCATAAGCCTCTGGTGGTAACCCAGTTCTGGCACTAGTTTTATGAGCCAGAGACTATGGTTTTAAGCTTAAGTTTTATCCATTCCCTACAGAGCACTTTAGTTCAGAAAATCCCCCTTTTCCCTTTTCCTTTTTTACTTTATATATTTTCGTTACTAATCAAGGGGAATGTTTCTGCCTAGACCTTGGGGTTTTCTCTCTATTGTTTCTTGTAGTTATTTTAGAGTTTCAGCTCTTATATTGAGGTCCTTGATCACTTTGGAGTTGACTGTCGTGCAGTGTGAGAGAAGAGGATCTAGAGTCATTGTACTACATGTGGTAATCCATTTTCTACATCATTTATTGAATATGATAGTTTTCTCTAAGGTGCATTTCTGGCCTTTTGGTAAAAAAAAAAAAATCCAATTGCAATAATTGTAATAACTTAAGCCAGGATCTCTCATTCTACACTTGATCTTAGCCAAAAGGCCAAGAAGCGATAGGCTGTCTCATTCTATTTCATCGATCTATGTGTCTGTTTTGTGCCAGTTCCATGCTATTTTAATTGCTATGGCTTTATAGTCTATCTTGAAATCAAGTATGGTGATGCTACCAGTAGTATTCCTTTTGCCGAGGATTCTTTTTACTATTTTAAGGCCTTTCGTGCTTCTTTATGAATTTTGAAACTACTTTTTTCTCATTCTGTGAATAATGTTGCTGGAATTTTGGTGCGTTGACTTTGTATATTGTTTTTGATAGGGTGGCTACTTGTACAATTTTAATTCTTCTGATCCATGAGCAGGAGGTCTACATCTTCTCATATCTTTCTCAATTTATTTTTGCAGTCTTTCAGTGTTTTCATTGTATTGATCTTTCACCTCTTTGGTTAGGAATATTCCAAAATATTTAATTTTTTCATATATGGCTATTGTAAATGGTTCAACTTCCCTGCTTTCTTGTCTATATACCTGTCATTGGTATATAAGAAGGCTACTGACTTTTGTATGTTGATTTTATTTCCTACCACTTGCTAAAAAAAATTTACCAACTCAAAGAGTTTTGAGGTATCAGTTTTTAGGTCACTTTTGTATAGAATCCTATCATCTGCAAAAAAGGCTAGTCCCCTAGTCACCAAGAAAATTGATCATATAGAGCAAGGAATATCAGACCTCAAGGACAAGACAGAGGAAATAGATTGGAAGTTCAAAATAAATGATAAATTATAAATGTGGACCATCTTAAAATGATCAAACTTTGAGATTGTGGGCATATAAGAAGAGGGAGAAATGCAGTACAAAGCCATAGAGAATATCTTCAATAAAATTTCATGTTGGTGACACTTTCTAGGTAGCCTTTTAAATGAGTTATTTAATTTTTGTTTCCAGTATACTTTTTATTCTTTAACATCTCCACCACTTTATTGGATCCATTTCCATTTCTTGACTTAACCTTCTCATTTTCTCTTGAAATTCATTCCTGCATTTGAGTATATCTTATTGAGTTGATTCTACTGACTGTTGATCTTATTTTGTTGATACATTTCATTCAGCCATCTATTGATTTCATTTTAATTTTCTTCCATTCCCTTCAGCTATCCTTTCAGGGATTAAAATTATTTTGTTGGTTCCCTTTTGCTTTTTTTGGTCAATTTTCTCTTCTATTTCATCTAGCAGTTTGTTTCATGGTCTCATTAATTTTGCTTACTATGCTTATTATAATTTCCTTTTGTATTTTTAAAAATTATTTATTTATTTATTTATTTGAGAGAGAGGGAGAGAAAGTGAGAAAGAGAGAACAAACTCCAGATGCCTGTGCCACCTTGTGCACATGCTTACATGGGTCCTGGAGAATTGAACCAGGATCCTTTGGCTTTGTAGGCAAACGCCTTAACCACTAAGCCATCTCGCCAACCCATCCTTTTGGAATTTTGTATCTGGAGTTTTTTCTAAGTTTTCATTAGACTATGGGACTAGTCATTCTTAGGTCTCTTGTCTTGGTGTACTGAATTCATTGTTTTTCACTGGAGTTGGCAATCCTCTTGTCTTGCTAAGAATGCAGCAATAGAGCTGGAGAGATGGCTTAGTGGTTGGGGTGCTTGCTTGAGAAGACTAAGGACTCATGTTTGACTCTCCAGAACCCATGTTAGTCAGACACACAAAAGTAAGGCAAGAACTAGGTTGCACATGCTCAGGAGGTGGCACAGGCATCTGGAGTTCATTTTCAGTGGCTGAGGCCCTGGTGTGCCAATTCTCTCTCTCTTTCTCTCTCTCAAAATAAGAATGTAGCAATAGTAGCTCTTATGAAACCTATGCTGATGGGTCTGGCCAGCTTTGATCAATGTGGGTGAATTCACAGTCTCTTTCCAAGGTTGGGCTGGGTACCCTTGAATCTGGGAACATTCCTCTTTCTGTGTATAGCCTACAAAGTAGACCCTGGCAGGCCTGGCCTTTTCAGTGTGGGGGTCCGGGTACTTATATGGGAGAGGGGGAAGCTCACCTGGGCCCTGGTTACTATAAGCTACTCACTACACAGCACTTGGAAATGAGATTAATTCCAGAGACCCTACTGGTGGCAGCTAATATTTTTCTATAGTTAACTAAAGGAAATGTTCCTGATGAAACGTGCTTAAGGAATATTTACATTCCTTGATGAAATGTTCAGTGTTTAATATTTCCCATGGGATTTCACATTTTTTTGCCTATAATTAACTGACAGATATGCCTTTTGAAGGACTAATAGCTTTCCTGAAAACCAGAGGAAACTAAAGAGTTAATAATGATCACTAAGAGTAGAAGGCTGTAAAGAAACAGCAGAGGCATTCAGCCCCAGACAAAGCCATCACCTCCCCTGATTTATGTATTCCCCTTAGCTCAGACGGCTTTGAAAATAAAGAAACCAACTGGGGTATCCTCCCTTAGACAATCCTGGCTGAAGAAGCCTATTCTGAACAAGAACACAAACAACTACAATTTCCTTATCTACTGCACCTGATACAGTCTATTTTTCTTAGGATCCTCCTTATAAGCTTGAACTCCAGCCCAGCTCAGTGCTTCAGCCTTCATCCCACAGAAAGGATGCTGCCCCCATTGTACCTCAATAAACAGTCTGTCTGTGGAGATTGAGTTTGTTGTTCTCTTTCACTTTTCTCTTACACTTTCCTTACATTTGGTGCAATGACTTGGATTGGAGCCCTCTGGAGCTTTTGGTCCACATGACCTCTGTTTCTCCTTCTCTCTCCTCCTTTCTATCTCCTGCCAGTGTTTTACTTCCTCAAGAGCACAAAAACTCACTACTCTAAACTAAACAGCCATCTGTGACCCGAAGCCCCCAGTCTTTCCAGATTGATAACTGGGTGCTTCTTCCCTTCAAATTTGGCTGCAATATGCTCTAAACAATGGTCACCACTGACCTGAATTTGGTACTTTGGATTTCAACATTCTCATTGGTAACTTTCCTCAATGACATGATATGGCAAATGGTGCCAAGTTCACTCCCCTGCTTCTGTCCCTTCTAAAACTCTCTCTCTCTCTCACACAGTTCTGTCAGCTGGCCATGACTTTCCAGGGTCTCTCCCTGTCAGACCAAATTCAAGCCATCTCACTAAATCAAAAACAAACCCTTCCTTCTTAAGGAGACTCCTGTCTTTACTGGGTCTCTTTAACTTCTTCCACATATGGATATATAATTTTTCTCCCTTTGCTAAAATTTAAAATCACTATACAGCTTCTAGGTTTTTTTTTTTTTTCCTTTTCTTTTCCTTTCCCCCTTCTTTTCATTACAAGCCACCAAAGAAAATCTTATAACAGAGGTGGGGCAAACATTTCACAAGAGCTTAACTGTTAAATGACTAGAAAAAAAAAATGCTTGCCACACAGATAGATATAATAAACAAAGAAAAACACCACAGGAAATCCTGTAACCCCATCTCCTTACATATGGTTGGTAGCCATAAAAGTAAAAAATAGGGTGACTTCTGTTGTTTCTCTTTAGAGTATAAGAGCTTCACCTGGCTTCTAAAACTCCTACACTAAAGATATATAAAATCAGATTTACACAGATAAGAACACTGCAGATAAACTGAAAACAGTAAATTAATTCAAGATGCAAAACTCTCTATATTATAATACAAAAAGTCAAGACAATCCAATCCAATCTAATACAAGACAATATAATCCCACCAAAAATACAAACCCATTAAAATGACCTCTAGTAAGACTGCTTTAGATGAAATGCCTGACAAAGATTTTTTAAAAAAAGATGATTATACCTGTCAAAAAAAAAAAAAATCAAACTCCTGAAGGAATCCCAAGAAAATACAGGACACCAACTTAATGAAATAAGGAGGTCAATATAAGACATGAGTAAGGAAATATAAATAATTAAAAAAAACAATAAAAATTACTAGAAATGGAAAACAAAGTCAGTCAAATAGAAAATTATGTAGAAAGTCTCATCAGTAGAATGAGGACCATTGTGGTTGTTTGAATAGATAGCCCCCAAAATATTCACTATTATATGATTCCAAATGAATTTTTGGATTGTTTTTTCTATTTCCATGAAGAAAGCCTTTGGAATTTTGATAGGAATTGCATTAAATGTGTAGATTGCTTTAGGTAAGATTACCATTTTCACAATATTGATTCTTCCAATCCAGGAACAAGGGATGTTTCTCCACTTTCTAGTGTATTCAGCAATTTCTCGCTTCAGTGTTTTAAAGTTCTCATTGTAGAGATTCTTTACTTCCTTGGTTAGGTTTATTCCAAGGTACTTTATTTTTTTTTTGATGCAATTGTGAATGGGAGTGATTCTCTGATTTCATCCTCTGTGTGTTTGTTGTTAGCATATATGAAGGCTACTGATTTCTGTGTATTAATTTTGTATCCTGCTACATTGCTGTAGGTTTTGATCAGCTCTAACAGTTTGCTAGTAGAGTCTTTGGGGTCCTTTATGTATAGAATCATATCATCTGCAAATAATGATAACTTGATCTCTTCCTTTCCAATTTATATCCCTTTTATGTGTGTCCTTGCCTTATTGCTATGGCTAGGACTTCCAAAACTATATTAAATAAAAGTGGGGACAGTGGACACCCTTGTCTTGTTCCTGATTTTAGTGGAAAAACTTCCAGTTTTTCCCCATTTAGTAATATGTTGGCTGTATGCATGTCATAAATAGCCTTTATTATATTGAGATATGTTCCTTCTATTCCCAGTCTCTGTAGGACTTTTATCATGAAGGGATGTTGGATTTTATCAAATGCTTTCTCTGCGTCTAATGAGATGATCATGTGATTTTTGTCCTTTAACCCGTTTATGTAATGTATTACATTTATAGATTTGCATATGTTGAACCATCCCTGCATCTCTGGGATAAAGCCTACTTGATCAGGGTGAATGATCTTTTTGATATACTCTTGTATTCTGTTTGCCAATATTTTGTTGAGAATTTTTGCATCTATGTTCATGAGAGAGATTAGTCTGTAATTTTCTTTTTTTGTTCTATCTTTCCCTGGTTTTGGTATCAGGGTGATGCTAGCCTCATAGAAGGAGTTTGGTAGAATTCCTTCTTTTTCTGTTTCCTGGAAAAGCTTAAGAAGCAATGGTGTTAGCTCTTCCTTAAAAGTCTGGTAAAATTCAGCAGTGAATCCATCTGGGACTGGGCTTTTTTTAGTTGGGAGATTTTTGATAACTGTTCGGATCTCCATGTTTGTTATAGGTCTATTTAAGTGATTAATCTCATTTTGATTTAATTTAGGTAGGTCATATAGATCAAGGAAATCATCCGTTTCTTTCAGATTTCCATACTTTGTGGAGGATATGCTTTTATAGTATGTCCCTATGAATTTTGAATTTCTCTGGAATCTGTTGTGATGTTACCTTTTTCATCTCTGATTTTATTAATTTGTGTCTCTTCTCTCTTTCTTTTGGTCAGATTTGCTAAGGGTTTATCAATCTTGTTTATCCTTTCAAAGAACCAAGTCTTTGTTTCATTAATTCTTTGGATTGTTCTTTTTGTTTCTATTTCATTAATTTCTGCCCTAATCTTTATTATTTCTTCCCGTCTACTGATTTTTGGTTTGCCTTGTTCTTCTTTTTCCAAAGCTTTAAGGTGAAGCATTAGGTCATTTACTTGCGACCTTTCTAATTTCTTAATATAGGCACTTAAGGCTATAAATTTACCTCTTAGAACTGCCTTCATTGTGTCCCAGAGATTTTGGTATGTTGTGTTCTCATTATCATTTGACTCTATAAATTTTTTGATTTCCTTTTTGATTTCTTCATTGACCCATTCATCATTTAGTATTGTATTGTTTAGTTTCCATGATTTTGTGTATGCTCTATAGCCTTTCTTACTACTGATTTGTAGTTTAATTCCATTGTGGTCAGATAGAATGCAAGGAATTATTTCAATTTTCCTGAATTTGTTAAGATTTGCTTTGTGTCCTAATATATGGTCTATTTTAGAGAATGTTCCATGTGCTGCTGAAAAGAATGTATATTCTGCAGCCTTTGGATGAAATGTCCTGTATATATCTGTTAAGTCCATTCCTTCTATGACCTCATTTAGTCCAGATGCCTCTCTGTTTATTTTTTCCTGGGATGACCTGTCGATTGATGAGAGTGGGGTGTTAAAGTCACCCACCACCACTGTGTTTGGTGTTATCTGTGACCTTAGTTCTAATAGTGTTTGTTTGACGAATTTGGGAGCCCCCATGTTAGGTGCATATATGTTTAGGATTGTAATGTCCTCCTGTTGGAGTGTGACCTTCCTTATCTTTCTTGACTAATGTTTGACTAAAGTCCACCCTGTCCGATATTAGGATAGCAACCCCTGCTTGTTTTCTAGGCCCATTTGCTTGAAACACTGTCTTCCAACCTTTCACCCTAAGGTAATGTCTATCCTTTGTAGAAAGGTGAGTTTCTTGGAGACAACAAATGGTAGGATCCTGCTTTTTAACCCAGTCTGCAAATCTATGTCTTTTCGTTGGGGCACTGAGGCCGTTGATATTAAGAGATATTATTGAAAGGTGTGTATTTATGTTTGCCATTTTTTTTTTTTGTGGTTCTGGTTCTACCTGTGCTCTCTTCTGTTAACTAGTATTTGAGTATTGCTTGTTTTTTCTAGGTTCCTTATATGTGTGTTTTTCCTTTTCTTCATATTCACTATTTTATTAGTTTGTAGTTTGCATCTGCAGCCACCTGGCTGGAGGCAGTGTCATTGGGTAGTGGGTTTGAGATTTCAATCTAAAGATATGCAAAGTGTGCCTAGCTAGAGTTCCTGAAGTGTGCTGTGCTGGGTGGCTTTTGACTTTTAGGATTGTGCTTCTCTCTGTCTTTGCTTGGACCTGTGAAAAAAGGTAAACTTCATCTGCCATTATGGAACTTCCCCTGGATCTGTAAACTTCAATAAATCTCTTCCTCCATAACTGTGCTTGGTCTGGAAGTTCATCTCAGTGAACCTGAAGCTGTCTGCTACAAGCATATACAAAATCATGAGAAGTACATATTACACTACTAGATGATGAATAGGTCAATAAACACAACAAGAAGGATATGAAAAAGATCATAGAATCAAATGATAATGAGAACATAACATACCAAAACTTTTGGGAAACAATGAAGGCAGTCCTAAGGGAAATTTATAACTTTAAATGCATATATTAAGAATTTAGAAAGGTTACACACAAACAACTTAAAGCTTCACCTTAATGGCTTGGTAAAAGAAGAATAAGACAAACCAAAAATCAGTAGATGGGAAGAAATAATAAAGATTAGAAAAGAAATTAATGAAATAGAAACAAACAAACAAAAATTCTATTCCAAAGAATCAATGAAACAAAGTGTTGGTTCTTTGACAGAATAAACAAAATTGATAAACCCTTAGCAAATTTGACCAAAAGAAAGAAGAAACAGCAATCAAGAAAATTAAGAGATGAAAAACTCACCATTACAACAAATAACAATGAAATTCAGAAAGTCAGGGGGACTTACTTAAGAACATAAACTCCACTAAATTTGAAAATCTGAAAGAAATGGTTGATTTCCTTTATCTCTATGCCCTACCAAATTAAATCAATATCATATTAACCATTTAAATAGACCTATATCAAGTACAGATATCCAAACAGTTATAAAAAAAAAATCTGCCAAAAAAATAAAAATCCCAGGCATCAATGGATTCACTGGTGAATTTTACCAGATCTTCACAGAAGAACTAACACAAAGGCTGTTCCATAAAATAGATAAGGAAGGAATTCTACCAAACTCCTACAAAGCCAGCATCACCCTGATACCAAAACCAGACAAAGGCAGAGCAAAAGGAAGAAGAAAATTACAGACCAATCTCCTTCATGCACATAGATGCAAAAATTCTCAGCAAAATGTTGGCAAACAGAATACAAGGATATATCAGAATGATCATTTACCCTGACTAACTAGGATTTGTCCCAGAGATGCAGATATGGTTCAACATACACAAATGGATAAATGTAATGTACTATAAAAATGGAGTGAAGGACAAAATTCACATGATCATCTCATAATATGCAGAAAAAGCACTTGACAAAGTTCAACATCCCTTCATTATAAAACTATTAAAGAAACTGGGAATACAAGAAAAATGTCTTAACATATTAAAGGCTATTTGTGACCAACCTACAGTGAACATAATACTAACTAGAGAAAAAAATGAACCTTTCCCACTAAAATCAGGAACAAAACCAGAGTGTCCACTGTCCCTACTTTTATTTCATATATAAATGGAAGTCTTATACATAGCAATAAGGCAAGAAACACACATAAAAGAGATACAATCAGAAGGAACTTCTGGGTAAGATGGAAGTTTAGGAATCACACCAAACCAGCCTATGAAGGGATTTAAGCAAAACCCCAGCAAAACACACTCTTCTTCTGAAAAGTGAAGGAGTATGGGTTATTCGTGGACACAGAGGAGAAGCCAGAAGGACCAAGACCCATAAGAAAGGAGGAAAATGGACAGAGTCCCACTGAGGTGATTGCTGCCAGCAATCAGTGCACACCCATCTGGGGAAGTCCCATCAGGCATGCCAGGCAGCAACAGAAGAAGAAGCAGCAGCAAAGACCAAGCAAGAGATTTTTCAACTCCATCAGCCTTCTTTTAAAAGTTAAGAAATCTGAAGGAAAGACAGCTGAGATCAACTAAAGAGCTGCTGAAAGTAAAGCAAATCCAGAAATCTGAACTCTTCCAACCGCCACTATCAGAACCGCGAAAGTCCAGCATTCAGCCCCCATTGGCAGAACAGCAAGCAGAGCAGATCAGAGGTACAGCTGCACAGAACAACATGGAGGTGTTGAGTGGACACTCAGCATTGGTAAAAATGGAAGCCACCCCAAAAGATAACGAGGCTGATTGACAATAAAAATAAAAAGTACACAGTCCTGCAAGAGCTAATATCAAGGTATGAATGGGAATTTCAAGATATACAGGACACTATGAAAAGATCAAACATAAGAATTCAAGGTATAACAGAAGGAGAAGAATTTCAATGTAGAGGCTCAGTAGGTGTTTTCAACAAAATCATAGAAGAAAAATTTCCCCAAATTGGGAAAGAAATGCCAATGCAGATATAAGAAACTTTTAGTATACCAAACAGACAAAATCTGGAAAGAACCTCTCCTCACCATGTTATAATTAAACTACTAAATAGACAAACCAAAGAAAAGATATTGAAAGCAGTTAGAGAGAAGAAACTAGTCACCATCAAAGACAAGCCCATCAGAATAAGTGCAGATTACTCAACACAAACTTTAAAAGCCAGAAGGGCTTGGAATGACATATTCTAAGATCTGAAAGATAGCAACTGTGAACCAAGATTACTTTATCCTGCAAAGCTATCTATCTAAATTGCTGAAGAAATAAGGACATTCCACAACAAAAACAGGCTAAATGAGTTTATGACAACTAAACCAGCTCTAAGAAAATACTTGAAGGAATTCTTAATACTGAAGAGAAAGCTAAATACACAGAGGAGGAAATAGGAAAAAATAAACCACACTCAAATAACAGTTAAAACAAATGGGTAAAGGGAAAACAGGAAACACTACAAAATAAGAATGGCAAGAATAAACACTTACTTTTCAATAATATCTCCTAATATCAGTGGCCTCAATGCACCATCCCAAAGACACAGGCTTACAGACTGGATTAAAAGGCAGGATCTTGCCCTTTGTTGCCTCCAGGAAACTCATCTGTCAATAAAAGATAGACACCATCTTAGGGTAAAAAGGATGGAAAATGGTATTTCAAGCAAATGGACCTAGGAAACAAGCAGGGGTTGCTATGCTAATATCTGAAAGGATGGAATTCAAACCAACATTAGTGAAGAAAAATAAAAAGGTCATTGTATACCGATTAAAGGAAAACTCCAGCAGGAGGACATTACAATCCTAAACATATAGGCACCTAACATGGGGGCTCCCAGTTTCATCAAACAAACACTATTAGACTTCCCGTCAGAGATAACATCAAAGGCAATTGTAATGGAAGACTTCAATAATCCACTCTCATCAATTGACAGGTCATCCCAACAAAAAAATAAACAGAGATATCTGAATTAAATGATGTCATGGAACAAATAGACCTAACAGCTATCTACAGAACATTCCATCCAAGTGCTGCAGAATATGAATTTGTCTCAGTAGCACATAGAACATTCACTAAAATAGACCATTTATTAAAACACAAAGCAAATCTCCACAAATATAAAAAATTGAAATAATCCCTTATATTCTATCTGAGCACAATGGGACTAAACTGAAAATCAGCAACAAGAAAAGCTACAGAGGGCTGGAGAGATGGCTTAGCGGTTAAGCGCTTGCCTGTGAAGCCTAAGGACCCCGGTTCGAGGCTCGGTTCCCCAGGTCCCACGTTAGCCAGATGCACAAGGGGGCGCACGTGTCTGGAGTTCGTTTGCAGAGGCTGGAAGCCCTGGCACGCCCATTCTTTCTCTCTCCCTCTATCTGTCTTTCTCTCTGTGTCTGTCGCTCTCAAATAAATAAATAAAAATTAAAAAAAAAAAAAAGAAAAGAAAAGCTACAGAGCATACAGAAATTCATGGGGACTAAACAGTACACTATTGAATGATCAGTGTGTCATTGAAGAATTCAAAAAGGAAACCAATAAATTCATAGAATCAAATGATGATGATAATACAAAACCATTGTGACCAATGAAGGCAGTCCTAAGAGGGAAATTTATAGCTCTAAGTGCCTATAGTAAGAAATTAGAGGGTTCACAAATAAGCAATCTAATGCTCCACCTAAGGTCTTGGCAAAAGAAGAACAAGGAAAACCAAAAAGCAGTAGAATGAGAAGAAATCATAAAGATTAAGGCAGAAATTAATGAAATAGAAACCAAAAAAATCCAAAGAATCAATGAAACAAAGAGTTGGTTCTTTTAAAGGATAAACAAGATTGATAAACCTTTAGCAAATCTGACCAAAAGCAGATGTGGATAAAGAGGAACAATTCTACACTATTGGTGGGAATGTAATATAATATAGCCATTGTAAAAATCAGTGTGGAGGTTCCTGAGACAGCTAAAAATAGATTTACCATATAACCCAGCCATAAAACTCCTAGGCACATATCCTAAGGACTTTTCTTGCTACCTTAGACATATGTGCTCAACCATGTTTATTGCTGCTCTATTCACAATAGCCAGGAAATGGAACCAGCATAGATGTCCCTCACCTGATGAATGCATAAAGAAGATGCCATGCATTTATACAATGGAATTCTATTCAGCAGTAAAGAAAAATAAAATTATGGAATTTGCAGGGAAATGGATAGGTCTGGAAAGGATTAAACTTAGTGAGGTAACCCAGGTCCAGAAAGCCAAACATACATGTTCTCTCTCATATGTGGATCCTAGCTACCAATGTGAGTTGGAATAACACTCATAGCAGAGGCTAGCAATATAAAAAGGAGTTATAAAGGGACTAGAAAGGGAGGGAGGAGTGGAGAGACTTAAGAGGATGGTATTGGATATATGTAAGTAGAAGAATAGACTAGTGGGTGTGAAAAAGGCCTAAGTGAGGTCAGGGGCAGAGAATGAGTAAAGGAAAGGTGGGGGAGGGCTAATAAAAATCTAATATGGTATGAATAAGTCATATGCAAACCTACTTTTTTTGGACAATGGCATACCTGGAAGCCATAAATTGTTACTAGAAAATTTTCAGTATGAGGAATTGGATACTTTCCAGTGAGTTATTGGACATGGAGGTCCCCAATACTCCCCAAAATATTATAGGCCATTGCTGAGGCTCTCAGGTTTCCACCAGGAATAGATGGAAAGACCTTATTGCTGAAGACTCCACATACTTGGGCTAAAATGTCACTAAAAAATCCTGCTGGGAGTGACCTGAAAAACTATTCCTTGTAGATCAGCTGACAGAAAGCTGGAAAAAGCTATACTTCTTGCAGTTTCATTGGAGAGAGAGAAATCATCAGTGGAGATAAGCAACAGTGGATACTGCAAGCCTTAAATTTGGCCAGCCAGGCCATATAAACCAATGGGTCCAATAGTAGCATGTCTGTTATAGGCAAAACCAACCACTCTCTAATTGAACTGGAGGCCACTCTACAGGAGGGAATACAACCCTGATACTGAAAACCCATGACAGGGGAAGTCATGAGCCCTAGGGGTGCAATGTCTGCTGGTGTTTGGCTAAGTGTATATACTATGCTCACCAAACTGTCCAGTAAGCATTTCTCTTAAGGTTAGTACCCATATATTAATGCTACTCTCACTTTTGGTTACAGAAGCTTCCCTTTTCAAATGTCAGTAACCTTGGGATGATTTGGGCAAAGTGCTGAGAAGTGACAGAGGAATGCTCAGCACTGATATGTCTCTATCTCGCTTTCCAAGGCTCAGGGTCCATCTTGGAAGAGGTGGTGGAAAGAATGTAAGAGCCAAAGGAAGTTTAGGGCTCCTTACAACACACTCCTTCTGACACAAAATAGCCTGTATATCCATGACCTCACAGTGCCTGACACTACCTACACATGACCATCATAGTAGGAGGAAAAGATGAAGACATTAAAATAAAAGAGAGACTGATTGAAAGGGGGAAAGGGTATGATGGAGAGTGGAGTTGCAAAGGGGAAAGTGGAATGGGGGAATTACCATGTTTTATTTTCTATAATTGTGGAAGTGGTCAATAAAAAAATTATAAAATTGTCAACTTTAAATTCATTCCACTGGATGTTGGCCTGTTAAAATTAAATCCTTACCAATTGAAAATATAGCTAAAATCTTAAAAAGGAATGTCTCTCCATGTTTTGTGTTGTCATGTCTAATGTCCAACCATGTGTTGTCATATTGTTTATGTTTTATGTAATCTTTATTTTTTATGTTTTTAAAAGTTTATTATTTATTTATTTATTTAAGAGAGAGAGAGAGAGAGAGAGAGAGAGAGACAGAGACCAACAGAATGGGCATACCAGAGCCTTAAGCCTCTGCATACAAACTCCGGACAACATGTGCCACCTTTTGCCCTGGGGAGACCCTGGGTTCTTGGGCTTTGCAGGCTAGCACCTCAATGGCTAAGCCAACTCTCCAACCCATCTGCCTTTATGTATGACTGAATTCAAGATCATTAATTGTTCCAATTTATGGTCATTAAATGTTCAGATGCTCTTTTTAAGATTTTTTTATTTTAAGATGATGTTAAGTTATTGAAATCAGGTTTACAATATGTTCAAAAGAACTAACATCTATGTTTTTGACAACATACTTGTTCATGCTTACTACAACAATAGACATGTTGGTATACCAAATTTTAATCCTGCTTCTACAGAAAGAGACATGTTTTTAGATCAGAAAAGACTTTATAAGCTAAAAGATTGTCATAAGGTATGTTATTAAAAGGATATGAAAGTGATATAAAAAGGTTCTGGGGCCTAAACTGAAAAAGGTTTAAGTTGCCTGTGGTAAAATGGGCTTACCTTAAAAGTTTTAGTTCTTCATTTTTTTCTCACCTGAATTGTTCATATAATTCAGACTTGACTCTTTGTTTTTTATTTAATTTTTTTTATTAATTAGTTTTGTATTCAGAAAATACAGTCAGTTTGGTACCATTATTAGGCTCATCCATGACCTACCCCCTCCTCTTGGCCCATCCTTGTTGAGGTATATGGGTCATGCATTGTGGAGTTGGCCCACAGTTATGGGTAGGAAAATGTCTCTGCATATCATGACCCAACATGTGGCTCTGACATTCTTTCCACCCCCTCTTCCACAAAATTTCCCTGAGCCATGTTGGGTTCATTTTTGGTCTGCTTCAGTGATGAGGTGTTGGGGTCCTCTGGGTCTCTGGCTTTCTGATTTGGTAGAAGTTGATTTTTCTCTGTGTTGATCTCCTTCACCCTTGTGCTGGTATCCAGTTCACCAAGAAAACAGCACCCTTGCTTGTTTTGCCAATTTTTCTTAGTTTCAGCCAGGGCCCTTTTGAGGTATGATGGAGTGGCTCTCTCCTTAGAATCTACATCTATCTGATAAAGAGAAGCAGATTCTCCAATGGAGAGTACGTTGGCACCAGGACAAATGAGATAACCCTTACTTATTTTTATTTAGTAGGTGTAGGCCCTCTTGTAGCCCACAATTGATGGTAGCTTGATAATGGAGAGCGGACTTTTGTTTGGATATGATTCTGACTTGTTTGCCAGCCCCAGCTATGGGTCCCATACCACTGAGGGGATCAGTTTGCCGAGTCAAGAGCAGTTGGTTTCCAGTCATGGCTTTGTGCCACTATTGCACTTGTGTGAGCATCACAACAGGTTATTTGCTGCCAAGTAGGTTAGACCATGAGTTGCTTGCACAAATATTGGTAATTTTCCCCCAGTTGCCCATGTAGCACCTTTTGGCACTAGATGTGCTGACTGTCTGGGGACAGACTCTCTTCCAGTTTCCAGCCATGCCGTTGTATTTTACATGTCAACCACATAACATGTCTTCAGCAGTAGGGTAACCTGAGTCACAAGGCACTGGAGAGGGTATGATGAAGACTGACCTTAATCTTCTACAGCTTCCCTCCCTCCCTCCCTCCCTCCCTCCCTCCCTCTATCTTCTTTATAACTCTTATATTAGTTATCTTTTCTTTTCTTTTCTTTTCTTAGTGGGCACTGACCTGTAACTCCCAGTACCAACATATGGCTATCATCCACACTTTTGATCATAGAGACCTACAAGGTTTCCTAAAAGAAAGACAGATTTCTGTCTGAGTACTTGATGACCCACCAAAGGTTAGTGGTAAGACCCTACTGCTGAAGATCAGACTTTACTCTTTGTAATAAGTTGATAAATTTATTTATATTGGCATGTCTCAAATCAAAGTTAAAATTGAGATATACCTATATTCCCTACTGTTAAGTTCTGACTCCTGAAAAAATTGAATATTTAGCTGGGTGTGGTGGTGCATGCCTTTAATCCCAGCACTTGGGAGGCAGAGGTAGGAGGATCACGAGGAGTTCAAGGCCACCCTGAGGCTACATAGTGATTCCAGGTCAGCCTGAGCTAGAGTGAGACCCTACCTCAAAAAACAAACAAACAAAATAAATAAATAGATAAATAAAATAAACTGAATATTTCACACAATCAAGATTCATTTTAATGAGTTTTTGTTTGTTTATTTAAACATCTAAATGTAATATAAAATTAAAAAGTATGAAATTAATATAAATGACCTTCTGAATATTAAAAAAGGGGGGAGCCCAGGGGACTCCTGACCCAGAGAAATGTGAAGACAGATAATCAGAATCCAAAAAGTCTATTTATAATTAACCACAGGGACATAAACCCTAAAAGCAAAAGTTAGGGAAAAATGTTGCTAACTTTCTGATTAAAATATATTTAAAGATTAAACAAAAAGAATGACATTAGCATATTATTTGCAATTTCACAGGTCAAAATTCTTTTCTTAAATATGATTCTGCTCCTAATAATGTTTACAAAGTGCCTTATTGTCTAATTATAACAATAGCTCTCCTACATATCAGTCTACTTAAATGTTCACAAAATAGTTTACAAATAAAATTATATCAAATGAGATACTTAAAGTTTATGATTACATTATATCCAAATACTAAGTTTACATGTTTTACAATGGATAAAATCTTTATTGTGTTTGATAAAACATCTGCTTCTCTGTTTATAACAATAGGCTTCTTACATATTATGTTCTTTCTGTCTTCCCATTAGATAACAATTTGTTTAATAAAATTTTATTATAATAGATACACAAAACATTATTAAGAGAGATATTTAAATGGTCAACAAAAATGCCAAAGGTGTTATGATGTAAACAGTAAGATTCAAAAACAAAAAAAATGTTCTTTAGGCAGAACTAAAAAATGATAAGGCATCAGAAAACCTAGGTCCTCCTGATTGTAGTTCTCCCCATAGTCTCTGATGGTTTCCAGGAACTGTTAGCTGACAGGGAGACAGATCAAAAAAGAAGAGTTCTAACTTTTGGGGAAACTGAATCTTAAGGTAAAGGTTCACTTATTAATGTTTGATTTCCCAAGATAAGAATCTCATACTTAAACATTAATTATTCTACAGTGTTTTCTATTTAAAAACAGATTTGTAAAAGGTTGTATTAGAGCTCATCTGTTTGAGTTCAACAAAGACTAAATTCTGCTCTTTTATGTATCATCTGAAAGGTAAATAACTGTCTCATTTATGGTATCTCAAGTTCATTGCTTATAAGTAAACTAACTCTTAAGACACATTCTCTACGTCAGGGGACAACTTCATGTTCAAACAATGGTCTTCATCTAAAATAAATGACTTCAAACACTACAGTCCTGATTCCAAACTTTCCTAGGTAATTGGTACCCATACAGGTATCTAAACTAATCAAAGATATTACCAAGTACAAATGCCAAAACTTTATGCTGTCTTTCTTGACATGTTCTGCTGCTACTTATAACTATTACATATTTAAAAAATAAGAGATGCCTACTCTCTAAAAAGCTGTTTCTCTGTATTTCTCTCACCTTGTTTACATAGTTCAAACAATTCTCTATAATAAGCTGGTAAATTTATTTATAGTGCAATACCTCATTATGTTAAAATAAAATTTAAAGGCCCCTGGCTCAAAGTTATGTCTTGTACTATAATAAACTTTTATGCTGATTATGTCTCATACTACATAGTTTTTTGTACTGACACTGTAATTTTTGTACTGTTTCAAGGCCATAGTTTATATTACAGCTTCTGGCCAGTACTAAAATTATCTTCTTAACTCAATAACACAACTACAAATATCCCTCTACTAATTAACCTTCTTCTTTCTTTTTTTTTTTTTTTTTTTTTCCAGGCTTTGGAAGAGATTCCCCTGGACTCACACTGTTGTAAAAATAGACTTATTCTCCACTCTGTCTCTGGTGCTGGTTCTTAAAGCCTTAGTTTCCCATATCAATATCAAGGTTTACAAGATCAAGATATTTTAACTAGTTTTGTATAATTATTTAAATTCTATCTAAATGTGATATAAGAATCAAAATTAAGTCTTTATTTTGTTGCATATGACACCTGTTTGCAACAGGTTTCTTAAGTGCTCTGCTCTTAAATGTTTTCCTATTAGGTAGGATTTATTTATTTGCTTTAAAGTTATTTTAATAGATAAAACTGGGCCTAATTAAATAAAATGTATTTCATTTTATTATTTAACTAATATAATTATAAAAACATTATTTTGTTATGTTTATAAACTAAATAGCTGGTAATAAAAATTTATCAAGGCTAATCAAACTTTTAGCCTTTCAGCCTAATATACTTTCATTAGTTCTCCTAAAGATAAGACTTTTTGATCTTTAAACCAAGTAAGTAAAGACTATGAATGTTCTGTAGTAAAGACTTATAAAAATAAATGTTTTAAACCTAAACTCCAAAATCAGTTAACCTCTTAACTGCTATCATATATTTCAAATATTGCTTCAGTACTAATCTCTTATACTTCCTATGTTACCTAAACCAAATCTTTGTATTTCCACAAATTCCAATTAACTTCTCATCCAAGTGAATAATTTCTTCTTCCTTACCTATCACCTATATTATTATTATTTTTCAACCTTAAATATAGTATTCATGTCATCTGTAAATATCATGTCACATGCAAGAAAACTTAAACATGGATAATAACCAGATCATCATGACTAATAGGTTTAACATGATCTAGGAGTTTCTTTCCTGATGGCTCTGAGAAGTATCACTCTCCTGGAGAGCTGCCTCTTTGCCTGTTCATATAAAATCCACATGGGATAATAGCCTACTATGTACACAAACTACAAAGTGAAATTTAACAAATGGAGAACCAAAAAGCTGAGACTCCCAAAACGCCACACCTGTATGAGCAAAAGTTCAATGATAGACTATACTGATTTTAGAAAAGTAAATGTTACCAATTCAGAACCAATAATATTTTGGGCTATATTAGCCTTTACAGTTTTTTTTTTTGGTTTGTTTTTATTTATTTGAGAGTGACAGACAGACAGAGAAAGAGGCAGATAGAGAGAGAATGGGCATAGGCATGTTTCCCTTATGCATTTTGCTTATGTGGGTCCTGGGGAATTGATCCTCGAACTGGGGTCCTTAGACTTCACAGGCAAGCACTTAGCCACTATGCCATCTCTCCAGCCCCTATATTAGCCTTTTCAGTGGCCAAAAATATTATTTCTCTCCATGCAACCTGATATCTCTCTGATCAGCTAGAATATCTTTTGTTGTAAATTAAAAAAACAAAACAAAACTCACAGCTCTATTAACTTCAAGTTAAACCTATGCTGTCTCTGACATGTACTTTAATCCCTGATTATGATAATTCTCCTTTTTGGTCCTTGCATACTCAGATGCCTCACTGAATTTTTCCAAGACAGAATACACATCTTTACTTCACAGCAAGTCACTGAATTCTTCATGGCCACTGAATATCATCAGCCCCTGAGTATCCAATCTCCACAGAACTGCACAGCATGCCCCAAAAGATCTACTGCCCCCACCCAGCAGGAAGTACACTGAAATTGTATCACTCATGTTCCTTCCCATGCAGTCCACACCCATTTTTTTTTTAAATCCTTCCAAAGTGTAGGACTGAAGGGTTAATATAGCTTTCCCTGAAAACCAGAGGGAACTAAAGAGTTATAACTATCCCTAGGACTAGAAGGCTGTAAAGAAACAACAGAGGCATTCAGCAATTTTCTCTTACAATTTTCTTACACTTTTAAGAAGGAATTTAGAAGAAACTAATTATGTAATCTAGGCAGGGTATATGGGCATTTTGTTTATGCTTTCCATCTTATACAACATAGATTTATGAGTTAAGATCACTGTTCAAAAATTTTAAAAAGCCATCAAAGCTAGATAAGAGTAACTCAAATTATCGTGAGTATTTAACAATATTTAACTTGGGCTGATTTTTAATAATACAAAACAAAAGTCAAATGCAGTGATGTATATCTATGAGGCCAGCAGTTAGAATGAGGATGCAGGAGGATCAAAAATTAAATGTGGGGTTGCAGCCACTGCTGCTGGCATCATACCTGCCCCATGGGTCTTAGTGAGGCCAGGTGGCATTCCAGGATAGAAGACAAGCCAATTTGGGAGAAAATTGGATCCAGCTTCATTCAGCATTACTACCAGTTATTTGATAATGACAGTACCCAACTAGGCAGAATTTATACCGATGCATCATGCCTTATGTTCAAAAGAGAGCAGTTCCAGGGGAATGCTGTTATTGTCAAGAAGTTGTCTAGCTTTCCATTCCAGAAAATTCAGCATAGCACATATCAGCTGGATGCATCTTCAGCATAGTCATGGGCCAGATCAAGGCTGATGAAGATCCCATCATGGTTTTCCCTCAGATGTTACTATTAAAGAACTTCAGGGATGCTTTGGTTTGCACTAATGACATGTTCAGGCTTGCCCTGTATGACTACATCTGAACCCCTCCTGGCTAGTTCTTCACCTGTTTCCTTCTCCCTCCACTTCCCCGTACACTCATACACCTCTAGATGTTACAAATGTTACACATAAATGAGCAGGGAGAAGGTGAGAATGGGCGCAGTGTGCTCTGGCCACCAAGGTTTTGTGCATGAGGGTTGGATGCTACACTAGCTGCACCTGACAGGACAAGTTTGCTTTATGCCAATGCCTGCCTGGGAAAGACTTAAGTAATGCAAGAGATTATCATTTTCTTTTCTTTAATCTACTGACAAGTTGCTCTAGTAAACCAAAGAAGTGAAGGAGAAATACTCCTCATTGTCCAGATATTGATTTGTTCATATGCTTCAAATGCCTCATGATACAATAAAACCACATAAATTTTCTTAACAACAACAACAAAGTTAAAGGCCAGTTCGAGCTACATAAATAATAAGGCTGTCTCAAAAATAAATAAAATCAGGCTGGAGAAATGGCTTAGCGGTTAAGCACTTGCCTGTGAAGTCTAAAGACACTGGTTTGAGGCTCAATTACCCAGGACCCATGTTAGCCAGATGCACAAGGGGGCACAGGCATCTGGAGTTTGTTTTCAGTGGCTGGAGGCCCTGGCATGCCCATTCTCTCTTTCTATCTCTGCCTTTCTCTTTGTCTGTTGCTCTAAAATAAATAAAATAACCAATTTTTTTTAAAAAAAAAACAAAATAAATAAATAAATAAAATGTAGCTTGGTGTGGTGGCCCATGCCTTTAATCCCAGTACTCGGGAAGCAGAGGTAGAAGTATTGCCATGAGTTCGAGGCCACTCTGAGACTTCATAGTGAATTCCAGGTCACTCTGGGCTAGAATGAGACCCGACCTCAAAAACCCAAAATAAATAAATTAATTAATAAAAAAATAAAATCTAAAACAAAACAAAAAAAAAATTTGAATGCTCTGCAACACTGAGCCAAATTCTATCATTTTCACTGACTTTCCTGTCATGTTGATAGATTTTGGTTGACCTTGGTCTTGCCGTCTTCTGAAAAAGAAAAGCAGATTCTCCAAGGGAGAGTGAGATCAGCATAGGTTAAAGGGAATAAACATTATTAATTTAGAGAGCTCATGATCAATGTAGACCCTCTTTGGGCAAAAAACTAATTGAGTTTATCACTGAAGACCATAATCTTGATCTCCATAGTATTCTGACTTGGTTCCCAGTTTTAACTATGGGTTTCTTTCCCCTGAAGCAATATCTTAGCCAATCAGAAGGCCATTGGTTACCCACCAAGGCTGGGTACTGCCACTGCAAATGTTTGTGCATCTTGTCCATCTGGTTACTTTTGAATAGAAGTGTTCCCTGATTGCTCACAACTTTGTTGGCTACATTCCCCTAGCACTAAATGGGCTAACCATCTGGGAACTGTCTACCTTCTAAATTCCAGCCAGATCTCTGAGTGTTCTGTGTCAGCAGCATGTGGTGCCTTCAGCAATAGGGTATTACCTTTTACTTTGGGTGGGAAATCGAGTGCTTTGACAGAAACCTGTCATGTTTTGGGCCCCTCAATATAATATCTAAAACTACTACATGAAAAAATATGAGGGATTCTCCACGATATAGAAGTGGGAAAAGAAGACTTACTGAACACCACCCCAGTAGCCCAGTAAATTAAACCATCACTCAACCAGTGGGATATCAAGAAGCTAAAAAGCTTTCACACAAACACACTGTAAACAGAGCCAAAAGATTACCCACAGAATGGAAGAAAATCTTAACCAGCTACAACACTGACAGAGCAATATCTACAATCTTCAAAGAACTCAAAAATTAAATGGCAATATATCCTGGAGAGGATGTGGGGAAGAAGGAACCCTCCTTTGCTGTTGATGGGAGTGCAAACTTGTATAATCACTGTGGAAATCATTATGGAGACTCCTGAGAAAGATAAAAATAGAGCCACCAAATGACCCAGTTTTTCATTACTGGCCATTTACCCTGAAGGCTCCAAACTTCACTTCAATATGTCAACCATGTTTATAGCTGCTCAATTCATAATAGCTAAGAACAGGAAAGAATTCAGGTGCCCTATATTGGACAAATGGATAATGAAGATGTGGTACATTTACACAATGGGATTCTAATCTACAGTAAAGAAACATGGCATAATGAAATTTGTAGGAAACTGGACAGACTTGGACCAGATCATAATCACAAACTCACACAAGCACAGAGAGACAAACACCACATATTCTTCCTCATCTGTGGTTCCTTACCTGGAAAATCTTGAGTTGCTGGTACACCTGACAGGCAACTCAAGAAATGGGCAGTAAAGATGGAAGGGTATGGGGGAAGGAGAATGATGGATGGGGAAGATACACACAAAACTAACTGCAAAATGAATTAGTACCATAGAAAACTTTCTCATGGATTGAATACTAAAATATGTAGCCCTCAATAGGAGTAGGGGGCAACTATCTGATAAGAGGGGCCCTAGAGAAGATGTGATGAAGCCTAAACTTAAAACATTTGGCTCTGACCTGTAACTCCCAGTCCCAGATATCTGTTGCTACCCACATTGAGCTGTGTACCAGACCTTTAGACTGCTTAGGTCCAGGGAACTAGCTAGGAGAAGGAAGGAGATAACTGGTCCACCTTTCAAGACCTGGTAATAAAGTCTTACTTTAGAATACTAGGTCACTGCCATGCACATACAAAGCAATATGTTCAGCAGTGTTTTATAACTAACATGATTTTTACAAAAGCAATGTATATAAAGTCCCTGTTTTTCCACTAAACTGTACTAGATGTTTAACAGCATTGTTGATATACAATTCAAATAACAAAATATATTTATTCAAAGTAGAATTACTTTAGTAGAATAACCTTATTTTAGAATATTTTCAGAAACCTTGATTTCAGCCTGTTGATATTTCCAACCTATAAGCCAATGTGAAAATAAGTATAGGTTGTTCCAGCCTCTGACAACTTGTAATGATTTAAAATGGGTCCATAATGACAGTAGTAAGGGGAAAATAATATGGATTTAATTTTTTTATGTTTTGAGATTCTGTTTTATTATATTTTTATTTTTATTTATTTATTATTATTACTATTTTGTTTTTCAAGTTAGGGTCTAACTCTAGTCCAGGCTAACCTGGAATTCATTATGTAGTCTCAGGGTGGCCTCGAGTTCATGGTAGTCTTTGTACCTCTGCCTCCCAGAGTGCTGATATTAAAAGTGTGCACCACCACACCCAGCTTGTTTTAGTTTTTAATTGAATTGAATAATGCCTATTTTACAGAATTTTATAATTAAGTATGATAATTGACAGAAATATCTAAAATAAAAACTTAGTACTAATAATGTTATAATTTAGATTTAATTTTAATTAAATATAGTCAAATATTTTATAATTCACATATTTAGAGAATATCTTGTGAAAGGAATATATAAAATGAGGTATCCTTTAATATGACTTTTTCATGGTTGAACTAAACATCAATGCATTTTAAAATTACAAATGCTTTGTAAGGAATCATTTTAAACTGCCTCATATGCTTTTCAATTTTTTTAAGTTATGCCAAGCTCTTCTTGTTGCTTTCAGTTGCCATAGCTCATTACTAAACTGAAATATAACTCTAGAGTACCATGTGTTCCTTCTTTTTCTACAAAATAAGTTTACAATTTCTGTTTATTAAATTTTTCATGTCTGCTTTACATTAGATTTCTGAACTTCATCTTTCTATAGGATTATATTGTGTCCAATGTTGTTTGTTATAATGTATTCCTCTATAGATAATAGTTGACAATTATTAAATACACATGCCAAAGCAGCCTAGGGGAGAAAAAGCCAGAAAAACCCCAGCAAAATATACATTTTTACTAAAAAGTAAGGTGTATAAGAAATTAAAATGGCAGCAGAGAAGTAGGAGAGATCCAGAGCATCCAGAGCCACACAGGCAGGCAGAAGTGGCTCCAACAGCAGCAGCACAAGGCCCGCAGGGCCACAGTGGCCAGGCTTGACTTGAGCCACAGGAAAAGCCAGGTGAGGGGATTCTCTACTCACACCAGAGCTCTTCAAAAACTCAAGAAACATGAAGGGAGAACAGCAGTGACCAACAGAGGAGCAGATCATGAAGTAGAGGATCATGTGGACCAGCGAGAGAACTAGATCCATGGCTGAATTTTGCAAGCCCTTCAGGGAAGAAATAACACCATTGCTTCTAAGCTTTTCGATAAAATAGAAAAGAAAAAAAAAAAGGGAATCCTACCAAACTCCTTCTACGAAGCCAGCATCACCTTGATACCAAAACCAGGCAAAGATAGAACAAAAAAAGAAAATTACAGACTAATCTCCCTCATGAACATGGTTGCAAAAAATTCTCAACAAAATAATGGCAAACAGAATACAAGAAAATATCAGAAATGTCATTCACCCTGACCAAGTAGGCTTTATCCCAGAATTGCAGGGATGGTTTAACATATGTAAATTGATAAATGTAATACATTATATAAATGGACTGAAGGACAAAAATCACATGATCATCTCATTATACACAGAAAAAGCATTTGACAAAATCCAACATCCGTTCATGACAAAAGTCCTACAGAGACTGGAAATAGAAGGAAATTATCTCAATATAATAAAGGGTATTTATGATAAGCCTACAGCCAACATATTACTAAATGGGGAAAAACTAGAAGCTTTTCCACTAAAATCAGGAACAAGACAAGGGTGTCCACTGTCCCCACTTTTATTTAATATAGTTCTGAAAGTCTTAGCCATAGCAATAAGGCAAGAGACACACATAAAAGGGATACAAATTGGAAAGGGAGAGATCAAGTTATTATTTGCAGATGACATGATTCTATATATAAAGGACCCCAAAGACTCTACCAGCAAACTGTTAGAGCTGATTAATACCTACATCCATGTAGCAAGACACAAAATAAATACACAAAAATCAGTAGCATTCCTACATGCTAACAACAAACACATAGAGGATGAAATCAGAGAATCAATCCCATTCACAATTGAATAAAAGAAAATAAATTAACTTGGAATAAACCTAACCAAGGAAGCAAAGGATCTCTACAATGAAAACTTTAAAACACTCAAGCGAGAAATTGCAGAAGACACTAGGAAATGGAAAAACATCCTTATTCCTGGATAAGAAGGATCAGTATTGTGAAAATGGCAATCTTAACCAAAAGCAATCTAACATTTAATGCAATCCCCATCAAAACTCCAATTGCATTCTTCACAGAAATAGAAAAAAAAATCTGAAAATTCATTTGGAATCACAAAAAACCTCAAATAGCTAAAATAATACTGAGCAACAAAAATAAGGCTGGTGGTATCACCATACCTGATTTTAACCTATACTACAGAGTCATAGTAACAAAAACAGCATGGTACTGGCACAAAAGCAGACATTGAGATCAATGGAACAGAATAAAGGACCCAGATGTAAGACCAGTTAGCTGTAGCCACCTGATATTCAATAAAAGTGCCAAAAATACTTATTAGAGAAAAGTCAGCCTCTTCAGCAAATGGTGTTGGGAAACTGGATATGTATCTATAGAAGGATGAAAATGGATTTTTCCCTCTCTCCATGTATAAGAATTTAGTCCAAATAGATTAAAGATCTTAACATCAGACCGGCAACTCTGAAACTGCTAGAGGAAAAAGTAGGGAAACCCTTCAACATATTGGTCTTGGCAAAGACTTTCTGAATATAACCCTAATTGCTTAGGCAATAAAACCATAGATTAACAGCTGGGACCTTATGAAATTACTAAGATTATGTATGGCAAAGGACACTGTGAATAAAGCCAAGAGGCAACCTACAGAATGGGAAAAAAATCTTTGCCAGCTATACATCTCATAGAGGATTAATATCTAGGATATACAAAGAACTCAAAAAACTACATAATAAAAAAATCAAACAAGCCAATTAAAAAATGGGCTATGGTACTAAATAGAGAGTTCTCAAAATAAGAGATCAGATGGGACATAAGCACCTAAAGAAAGTTCTACATCCCTAGTCATCAGGAAAATGCAGATTAAAACTTTTAAGATTCCATCTCACTCCTGTTAGATTAGCTGCCGTCATGAAAACAAATGACCATAAATGCTGGTGGGGATGTGGAAAAAGAAGAACCCTTCTACACTGTTGGTGGGAATGCAATCTGGTCCAGCCATTGTGGAAATCAGTGTGGAGGTTCCTAAGACAGCTAAAAATTGATCTACCATATGACACAGCTATAGCACTCCTAGGCATATATACTAAGTAGTCATCTCATTACATTAGAAATACTTGCTCAACCATGTTTATTGCCACTCAATTCACAATAGCTGGGAAATGGAACCAGCCTAGATATCCCTCAACTGATCAGTGGATAATGAAGATATGGCACATTTATACAATGGAGTTCTACTCAGCACTAAAGAAAAATGAAGTTATGAAATTTGCAGGAAAATGGATGGATCTGGAAAGGATTATACTACATGATGTAACCCAGGCCCAGAAAGCCAAGTGTCGCATGTTCTCACTCACATGTAGATCCTAGCTACAGATGATTTGGCTTCTGTGTGAGAAGGAAAAAACTCAGTAGAGAGGCCAGTTTGCCAGAAAAAAAAAAGATATAAATGGAAGAGAAAGGAAGGGAGGGGGTACTAAATAGGATAGTATAATGTAAGTAGAAGAATAGATTAATGGGTGTCAACAGGCTCAAAGTGAGGTCAGGGGAAGAGATTGAGTAAAGGAAAGGTGAAGGGAGGGCTAATCAAAATCTAAGAGGATATAAATAAATCATATGGAATCCTACTTTTATGGACAATGGAACACTTAGGAGCCATAGATTGTTGCTAGAAAATTTTCAGTGCCAGGGATGGGATACCTCCAGTGAGTTGTTGGCCAAGGAGGTTCCTGATGCCCCCAAAACATTATAGGCCATTACCAAATCCCTTGGTTTCCCACCAGGAATTGATGGTAAGACCCTATTGCTGAAGACTCCACATACTTGGGCTGAAAGTCCACTAAGAAGAACTGATGGAACTGAGCTGATAACCTCATCCTGTAGATCAGCTGACAGAAAGCTGGAAGAAGCCATTCTGCATGCAGGTCAATGATAGAAAGAGAAATCACCAGTGAAGATACTCAACAGGGGACACTACAAGCTTTATATTTGGTCAGCTAGTCCAAATGAGCCAACCAGTGCAATAATGGTACATCTATCATGGTGGAAACCAACTGCCCTCTAATTGGACTGGAGGCCTGCTCCATGGGAGGGAATACATCCCCGATACTGAAAACTTAAAACAGGGGTTGTCATGATCCCTAGGGGTGCAATGTCTTCTGCTGTCTGGCTAAATGTATATACTATGCTTATCAAAGTGTCCAGTAAGCACTTCTCTTAATGTTCATACCCTTATATTAATGCTACTCTCACTTTTGGTAGAGAATCTTCTCTTTTCAGATGGCAATGACCTTGGGACAACTCAGAAGGCATCATGGTGCTGAGAAGTGACAGCAGTGCTCTTTACTGCAGTATCTGTATCACACCTTCCAAGGCTCAAGGTCTAATGCAGAAGAGGTGAGGGAAAGACTGTAAGAGCTAAAGGAAGGGTAGGACTCCTTACAACATGTTTCCTCCAGACACAAAATGGCCTGGATATCCATGACCTCACAGTGCCTGACAGTACCTACACAAGACCATCATAAGAGGAGGAAAAGATCATGACATCAAAATAAAAGAGAGCCTGATTTAGAAGGACAGGGGATATGATGGAGAATGGAGTTTCAAATGAGAAAGTGGGGGGAAGGAGGGCATTACCATGGGATAGTTTTTTTTATAATCATGGAAATTGTTAATAAAAATTTGAAAAAATAAAAAAATAAAATAAAAAATTTAAAACAACAACAACAACATGGAAACAGTGGAGGTGGGCGCTTCTACTGTGGTTGGGCTGCCAGTATGGCTTCCAACAGGGTGAAAGTAAGCGCTGTGGGCCCGGTAGCAAGGCCCTCAGGTACTTGACAACATAGGGGACTGGCTCTGTGGCATCTACTGCTTTACCACCATCCGGAACGACTTCTGCAGGAACTTGATCCTCAAATTGGGACTCTTTGCTGCGGGAGTTTGGTTGGCCAGAAACTTGAGTGACATTGGCCTGAAGGCACCTCAGTCAGGAGTGTAATTGAACAAATGGATTTCTGTGCTGGAGCCCAGACTTTCCAAAAACTGTCTACAGTCTGTGACCACTACAAAATAATGCTTAGATGGCTGCTGGAGTTTGACGCAGGCAGGCTCCTCCTTCCTGGTCCCTGGCTGACATCCACCTGCTGTTAAGCTTCAGCGCTGCCATTGTTCTGTGAAGTCCCTTACATAGTTGCCGAGTTTCTACAGGGGGTGATCTTTGCTCTTGTACTGTTATAAAGGTTTTTTAACAGACCTTTGAAATAAAGACTGCACACAAGGAAAAACAAATAAACAAACATGGAAACACTAAGGAATATGATCTCTTAAGCCCTCTGCCATGATGCTATCTGTAACAACTCATGTCTTACATTTTAGTTGCCTTTCTATAGTTTTCTGTGGCCTTCAAATCAAGTAAGAAAATGGAAAAAATTAAGTGTAAAATATGTATTGTGTTAGGAATGACACCTGAGGAGAATTTCTGTTAACATGTTGCAAAAATTAGTATAATAGACTGGAGAGCTAAATTCAGAATGATTAAAGTATGAGCTAATGATTTTGTAAAATTAATCATTTAGAAGAAAATGATCAATCATGATATTACCAATCAAAAATAATGACCTATAGAGGCTTTGAACAAAATTATTTAATGAGAATGACTAGCCCACTATGTCTATAGGAAGAACTGTACAAGTATATAATAAGATGTTTTTTTCAGAAGGGACGTTTAGAAAGGAAAAGGCTAGATTGACTTCAGAAGACATTGCACTCATCGTTTTGCCAAAATTATAGTCATAGAGCATTGCACATTAAAACTACTTCAAATTTATATGATTATGATAAAAAAAAAAGCTGACATCCCCATTTGGCCCACCATATTTTCAGTACTAACTAGGGAAGTTTGATACCCATATTTAGTGCAAACAAATCCGAATTTCTTTAAAAAATGTTTGTGAAGCTGGACATGGTGGTGCATGCCCTTAATCCCAACACTCGGGAGGCAAAGGTAGGAGGATTGCCTTGAGTTCAAGGCCACCCTGAGACTACACAGTGAATTCTAGGTCAGCCTGGGCTAGAGTGATACCCTACCTCAAAAAAAAGAAAGTTTGTGAATATAGTATATAACCCTCTAAATCTTACAAGAGACAGATTTGTGTGGACAGTGTGATTGAACATGCTCACATTGCCCAGTTATAAAGAATGCTGACAATAAAACAAAGCAGACTTTGTTATAATATACTATGTTTTGTTCATTCAATTTTAGCTAAATTGCATCATTGAAAATAGATTAAAGTATTCAAAACTTTAAAGTAAAGAAACAATACATTGCTTTATTTTTATGTCTTTCTTCATAATCTCTCTCATCTCAGTCATGGTCTGTTTCATCCAAGTTAATAAATATTGTTGGTAATGTGCAAACATTTACTAAATTCTTTCCTTCTTGCTTTATTCTGGAAGTTGGCTTCCTTTCTAGCATGTAATATAATAATCATGAAATACCAGTCTTTGAACATTTTTTCTCACATTTTGTTGCTTCTATTTCTGTATGGAAGATCCCCAGAATCAAGAATTCATGGTCAAAATACTAGGTACACATTTCACTGCAATATACAACCAAGTTACTTTCTCCTCTAAAATGGGAAAGAACCTTTTCCAGTATTGTTGCTAGCATTGTATATTAGGGCCTTAAATGTTTTACAGTTTGATTATGTATTCAAGAATATGTCCTCATTAATTTAATTTTAATTTCTTCCACTAATAGTAGGTTGATCATTTTTATGTTTGCTGAAATAATATGTCATGATCTTTGACAATTTTTCTGTTGATCAGTGTTTTACTTGAAAACTCTTAGGATCATTAGGCTGTAACCCATTTGAATTTCTTTCATTATTTGATGTTTTAAATTTAATTGACATTTTAAAACACCTGAGTTAATAAGTACATTAGTTACTTTTCTCATTGCTTCAAGTACATGACAAAAACAGCTTAAAAATGAAAGGTTTATTTTTCCTTACAGTTTAAGGGTACATTTCATCATAGCAGAGGAATAACTCATGACAGTAAGAGCAGGAGGTGTCTAGTCACAGTGTATCTGCAGGCAGAAAGTAGAAAGATAAATACTGGTTCTCAGCTCTCTTTGTCCCTTAATAAACCCCATAGAATGGTGTCACCCACATTCATGATTTAACTCATCAGTTAAACCTTTCTGAAAACATCCTCATAATCAATATCCAGAGGAATGTTTCCAATGTGATTCTAAATTCAGGCAACAATGAAGAGTAACTATCACACTAATCTTGAATAAAAAGAAATTGAAGGTTGGTGAGATAGTTTAGCAGTTAAATGCATTTGCTTGCAAAACCTGATGGCCCAAGTTCAATGGCCAAGTACCAATGTAAAGCCAGAAGCAAAAAGTTTTGCAAATTTCTAAGATTCATTTACAGTGGCAAGAGGCCCTAGTGTGCCTATTCATTCTCTACCTTCCTCTTTCTCTCTCTCTCTTTGCAAAAGATAAATAAAACCATAAAAATAGTTGTCAAAAGAAAGAAATCTTTAACTTCTGTAAACATTTCCTGGATTTTCATATTTATTGTTTCTTTTTGTGTGTGTAGTATTTATTTTTAATTAAGAAGGAACTTTGTATGGACTCATCATGTGTTGGTACCATCATTTCCTTCTTCCCTGCCCCCAGTCTGCTGAGGGTCCTCCTCAGTGGGATATCTGGTATCCACCATGGGGTTGTGGGTTATGAGATGTGAGGGCAGTAGTCAGTAATTATAAGAAGGAGGGACAATACCTCTGGACATTCTCTTCCACTCTGTAGATCTTACAATCTTTTGGCCCCTTGCCCACAAATTTCCCTGAGCCATAGTGGGCATGTTTTAAGTCTACTTTAGTGTTGTGCTCTCAGCAGCTTTTGGATTTCTGCTTTGGTACCTTTTGAGTATCCTCAGTGTAGACTGTTTCCATTATCTGGCACTGGTTGTCAGGCTCACTACTGAAGCAGCATTCTTGCTCATCTTGCTGATTCCTCTACAGTTTCACCTGGGCCCTGGCTGATGTGCCAGTGTGGTATATCTTTTTGGTTCTCCCTGCCCAGATGTTGAGTTTATTGTTTAATTCTTATATCTGAATGATAATCTATCTAGAAATGGCATTGACAATATCTGAAACAATGTTACATGAGTTACAGCAGTCACTGTGCCTGTGCAGAGCTATTTGATATGATGTACATCATCATCATCTATGAATTCTAGCTTATCTTGAACCTAGTGCTAGATATATTATTTAATCTCCATAATCAGTTTTCCCTTGGTTCCAATGACTTAACAATATGACCTAGATATATTTTAAGAAGCTTTCTCTACTCCTCATCTTTTCACCACAAACATTTGTTATTGATGACTATATTATTCTGTATGAAATGTCAGGTAACTTTATTCATAAGTTTAGAAACTAAAGCACTATTGATATTTCCATAGAATTTATAGAAAAAGAACATTTGGTAATTTTGACCTAAGGTTTAGTTTCTTACATTTAAAAAAAAATATATATTGAGCAGAAAAATTCACATAAACTGGCCTATAGGGAGATGTGTTTATTTGAAGTATGAAGTTTAATATAGAACTTTTGGAGCCATTCTGGCAGTGTGATATTTATTTCTCTGTGTACACAGAAAACAGGAGGTTAAGTTTCCACAGAAAACAAAAGAAAAAAAAATCTTATTTTTTACTCTTATCTCAAGAGAATAATTCCTCATAATGACTTAGGTCCAAAATGGGGACAAAAGGAATACAATGTAATATTTCCCTTGGTTCATAATTAACAAGTATCTTATCTGTTATTCACTTTGGTTTATAGTCTATTTAGTGTATAACAAACCACAGAAATGTATAATTAGGATATATTTTAGCCAGAAACTTAGTCAAATACAAAATAGGAGATAATAAAATTCAATACATGTTTTGAAAGGAAATAATATCTTCTCTAGAATTACATTTTTTTAAAAAATTACCAGCCATGATAACATTTTGTGATAGTAATGGTTACTAGAAAAAGTTAAATTTAATTGTAATTAAGTTTAACATTTTATGATTTCGTGGAAAAGCCACTGGTTTGTTACTTTATAAACTTGGATGCAAACTCAGACTCGACGTTATGACAGTTGAGTAAGTTACATAACCATGCTAAACCCCAGGCTATTCATGTATATAACAGTAACATTAAAAAAGTTTTGGATGGCTAGTGACAAGTATGAGATTTAAAATATTATCAGTTTTATTATCAAGTGTTCTGAAAAATGATCTATAGTGACTGTACTTTCAGTTCCTAATGAGTGAGTCTATTAGGGATCTGGCAAGCAAAAGTAAAAGAAGTGGCAAGTAGCAGATAACAAACAGAATATCCAGCCACCCAGAATCTTCATAGGAAATGATTGGCATACACCTGCAGATCAGTGGAGAACAGATGGCAAGTGACAGAGCATCAGATCTGCACTTACAACATCCAGCAGGAAGAACTGAAGAAGCCCCATGCAACAGTCATCTGGAGTTTCTAGGTGAGGTTTCTGGGCAGAGGTCTGCCCCTTGGGTAGGATGCTGATTAACCATTCCAAGCTCATTTTTATTCCCTCGGTAAATAACAGTAAGCTATATTCATATATGGAAATTTAGGAGGGCACCAGCCAGTGTAGGAGATAGTTTACTTTTGAGCTGTTCTCTAGGGCATGACCCTTGGTCTGGGGGGAGGGGCAGGACCCATTACCAGAGTCAGCTCTCAGAACTCTGTGACAGAATATGACAATTCACCAATATAACCTATATTACATTTTGTCCTTACCTTGTTTGTGTGCTGCCACAGAATACTAAGTGGATGGCAGAGACAAAGCAGTGGTCACATAGCTGTAATACCACTAATGCAAGTCCAGTCATCATAGGCAACCACCTCACTGTATCATGTATGCATGCTCTTCACCATGCAGTTCATCTGAAAAGTAGAATAACTTATTTTGTTAATTTCATTTTATACAACTGAAAATTTTCTTCTGAGAATTATCACTAAGGATAAAACAACTCATGGCTGAAAACTCTGTTCCCCAAACAATGCAATAACAGCAATTAATCAATAGTGGTTCTGTGGTTACATGCAGTCATAACTAAAAAGGTTTGTGACCATCTGCTGCTGTCACCTTCTTTCATATGTTGACCTTGATATTTCCATCTTCCCAAGTTCCTGTTCTCCTGCCACAGTTTCCCATGAAAGCCATGAGCCCAAAGCTCCTTTTAGGGAGCTGTGGGTGATAATCAATCAAACTTCTACAGCTACTTCTGTGCTGATGAAGTATGTGGTTCCAAGGATGAGGTACAATGAGGCCTTTCCTATTCTGTCTATTGGTTGTACATGAAGTTTCAGAGTCCCTGCATCATAAGTTTAAAGTGGATATATAACCTAGAAGTCACAAATTTTATGAGACTGAAAATACAAGATCTAAGCAAGAGCAGCATGATCATGCCAACCAATGTCCCCAGAAAGGGCAAGATCCAGAAAAGCCAAAACCTGTCTTGGTTCTTTGGGGGTACAGTTCCTTGGAATGCTAACAAATAGGTGAGAATGTGACAAAATTCAAAAGTACATTTTTTGAAAGAATCCAACAGTTGAAAGCTTGAATTCTTGATTGTTCATTTTTAATATATCAATTACTTATTTTTGTTCTATATCATTACCAATCATTTTCTTCTGCAGTTATACTTTGTTCTGGGTGTTTTTTGTCAAATATGTGTGAGGGTATGTTTGTTTGTTTTTTAACCAAAACACATATTCTCATATTTAACATCCTACTTAAAATTTTTCTTCATACTACTTACTGTGTTTTCTTTTACTCTTTTTTAAAAATATTTTATTTTCTTTATTTATTTGAGAAAGAAAACTAGACGGGAGGAGAGTGGGGGAGAGGGAGAAGATGGACATTCCAGGACCTCTAGCCACTGCAAACAAACTCCAGTTGCATGCACCCCCTTGTGCATCTGGCTTATGTGAGTCCTGGGGAATTGAACTTGGGTCCTTTGGCTTAGCAGGCAAGGACCTTAAACACTAAGCCACTTCTCCAGCCCTTACTTTTTTTTTAATATCATGAGAAATAGAACAAATAAATTACCAACTTAATAACAGAGCTGAATATAAATTATAGTTATGAAATAATGTGACAAATTAAGAACATGTGTCTACAAACTGTTAAGCTAAAGTTTCTTGTCTGCTATGGGTCTTGGTTGGACCTTACTGCAACTTGACCTTTTCAAGGCTTTTTCACATTTCTTCTTGTTTTACAAAAGTCTGAGAATTATATTCAAGCAAGAGATAATTGAGCTTTGATGACCCCAAACACTGAGATACTTTGTTAAGCAACTAACAAGAGAGATGACACAGAGAAGGCCAAGATTCTTTGTGATAACCCCATAACTGCAATTTTAAACACAAAAGGCATTTATTCCCTATATTTCAAACTACTCCCAAGAATTTTACAGTGGTTTCCAGTACATGGGTCTTTGCAGAGTTAATTTACTATGTGCATAATCATTGACTCCAAAGCTTCTTTCATTATGTTCTACTTGTTTTAGCCAGAAATGCAGGTTTTTATGGAGTGAGGACTTTTATCTTCATCAGTGTATTTATTTTCTGTCTTATTATTGCATTCAGTTTCATCCCACTATTGGGGACCCAATCTGGCCCCACACTGGCAGTGATCAGATGTATTGGCATTAAATCAGCAACCTGCAAACAGTCACTCTTTTGAATCAGGTATATGCCGCATATCCTGCTCACAGCACCAATTATCCACAATAGTTTAACTTTCAGTCTTGAATTAGTGAGTCTATTAGAGATATAGCAAGCAAAAGAAAAAGAAGTGGCAAGTAGCAGATAATAAATAGAACATCAAGTCTGGCACTGAGCAGCATCTAGTGCAAATGAATGGTTTAGGCCTGATGAACAGTGGAGAAACAGATGGCAAGCTGCAGAGCATCTGATCAGCACTTACAATGTCCATCAGGAAGAACTAGAGAAGCCCTATGGAACAGTCTATAGAGGTTGTCAGGAGAGGGGCCTGGGAAGAGTTTTCTCCTTGGGTGAGGCATCAAATTAGCCATTCCCAGCCAGGCTCTTCATACCATGGAAAATCAGTGACTTTTATACAACTCAGGCCCTATGGGCAATGGTTTACCTTTGTGCTGTTCTAGTGGGCATGATGTTTTGAAACTTTGGGCTGTAAACATGCTTGAGTCTAAGATAGGGGTTTCACCTATTTCCAGAGTCAGCTCTCAACAATCAGTAACCGCACATGACAATTTAACAACATAACAAATTGCAGCAAGATATTAGATAAGGCTATAGTTATTAGGTAAGACTATATTCATAAGAATCTACCCTGTCTCTACTTATGCATCATTATATCAAATAAATCATTTGTTTTTTTCATGATGGCATTGATCAATTTGATACAATGCTAAGCACCAACTATGAGCTAGGTGCCACCTAGCATGGATAACCAGCAGAGGCCTCTTTTGATGAAACTTACATTTTAAGTATAAAACAAAGAAATAATCAAAATACTTAAAGATTTTAAATAGTTTTATAAAGATAAGGGCAGGCTAGCATGATGGTGGAAGCTGGAGCATGCCATCTGTGGCATCCCTGGTGCTGTTCAGGAGTCTGCACCTGCCTACCTGGGAGATGCCAGGCCAAGTGTGTCTCTATCTCAAGAAGGTTGTGGATCACTATGAGAATCCTAGGAAGATGGAGTCTCTTAACAAGACATCTAAAATGTTGGAATTGGATAGATGGGTGTTCTTGAGTGTGGCAATGTCCTGAAATTACAGATTCAAGTGGATGAAAAGGGGCAGATTGTGGAAGCAAGGTTTAAAACATTCAGCTGTATATCTGCAATCACCACCAGTTCACTAGCCATGGAATGGGTGAAAAGGGAGACCATGGAGGAGGCCTTACCACCAAAATCACAGACATCACCAAGGAGCTCTGCCTTCCACCCCTCAAATGGCACTGATCCATGCTGCAGAGAGACACCTTCAAGGCTTGTTGGGAGCTATGAACCAAACCTCGGCCATGTTAACAGAAACCACCATATGGCAAATTAAGTTTCTACTTCCTCACCTAATACTCAACTACCAGAAACAAAGGGATTGGCTGATTAGGCCCCCTGCTGTTGGTAGCTAATGAAGAAACAAAGGCATTGCGGCTTAACCAGTAACTCTGTGATCTTTGGCCAGATTACGTCCCTTCCCCCTACAACCTTATATAAACCTACATGTAATAATAAACTCTCGAGGCCTTGACAAACACCTAGCATGATCTCCTTCTTGTGTCTATTTGCCTTTTTCCACTCAGGTTAACTTCCCCTCAGGTCCTTGTTCAACTCCCCGCTGGCCAGGGCAAAGGCTGCCTTGGCAGATTACAAGCTGAAGCAACAACCCAAGAAGGAAGACACAGAGAAGTGAGCCATCTGTGAAGCTCCACCAGTCACTGGTCACCTCAGCTGATTGCCTGCTACATCAGCTCCGAGACACTCACAGGATTCACCAACCTGAAATATATTTATTACAAATCTGGTTTCTTTAAACTCACATTTGTGTCCTTAATGCAGTTAATGTATATTTTGGCCTCAGAACTGAAGTCAGACAGTAGTTCTGAGTTCTTAAACTCACTAAGTGCATAAATACCTACATTTACCTAAGTATGATCTGGGAAAGAATGCTGGTAGAAGGCCTAGTCAAGATATTTAAACATTTTAAATAATTTTATAAAGATAAGGGCAGGCCAGCATGATGGTGTAAGCTGGAACTAATTATTGTACATAAAAGAGATCTGCAGATACATTATAATAAAAGAATGTAAGACCAAAAAGGAAATAAAAAAACAGCATTAAATGACCAGTACAGAATTTATATGTGTGATTCTTCCATTTGAACCATTTATGTGTTTATTGCTGAATTTTATTTTATCTTTTTAATATTTTTATTTATTTATTTGCAAACCAAGAGATAGAAGAGAGACAGAGAGAATGGGCCTGTCAGGGCCTCCAGCTACCACAAACAAACTCCAGATGCATGCACCACTTTGTTCATCTGGTTTTATGTGGGTACTGGAGAATTGAACTTCGTTCATTAGGGTCTGCAGGCAAGCACATTAACTGCTGAGCCACCTCTCCAGCATGCATATGCTATTTTAAATGTTAATTTTTTTCAAATTAGAAATAAAAATATTCTTTAAAGGAATTGATTGAATAATGTATAACTAATACACCCAATAATATGAGTTTCTACAATGATCTATGAGGCCCTCATAGATTCTATTTAGATAGTAAGAATTCCATATTAAGTTCTGGGAACATAAAGACTTATGGCCTCAGTTCACATTCTAAATTGAAAGTAATATAGTAATGTGATTAAGACAATATAAGGATTTGCATGAAGTAGTATAGTGCCACAGGGAAGTGCACTTCTATGTACATATCTATGTATGTGTTATAGTGGGAGTAAATATATAGAATCCAGGAAACTAGAAAGAAGCCAAAGAAAGTGAAAGAAAAAAAAAGGCTTCAAGGGTGAAGGTCAGGGAAAGTAACAGATCTTAAGTGATAAGAATTTTGATAAAAGGTCTACTCATAGTGAAATGTAAAACTGTACCTCCCTTAAGTACTAAACATTTAAATCTTTAGAGTAGGACTTACTGAAATTCAACAGATGGCTTCTCCATGTCTTTGCATATCTTTTCTCTTGCACTAGCAAGAGTAAAGATACTGGCTCTAGGAAAGCTAATTTTAATGGCATAATATAATGCTGTTCCCTATCCATGAGCTTTGTGAAAAACAAATTCAAACTCCTATATGTCTTCTGGTCACACTGGTCTTTCTTCTTTATGATCCAGCTTTTTTTGTCATCACTGTAAAAAACTCAGGTTCTTACTTGAAATGGAAAATGTCTTGATTCCCTTAGTCACCTGAAAAACCTTAGGTCTTGGGAAAAGTTTAAATATCACTTATTTTGGCATGTGTCCCACACAGTCTACTTCTTCCTTGTTTGCACTGATACACCAGACCAAGCTCTTCATAAATAGAAACTAATTCTTCATTGTCTGGACATTAAACACAATGATTCCTAAAAGGGAAAGTTTCCTTAATTCCCATCCAACCTGTTGCATTTGGAAATATCCAGAAAACATATATCTTGGCCCTTAGAGCCAGTTACAAAGTATGTAGTTTGCAATGCAATAAGAAAAGGCTTTCAGGAGGCCCTGGATATTGATGTGTTTGCCACTGTTACTAACAAATGTATTAGGAAAGCAGGCCTTCTGCATTTGAGACCACCTGTGAAATATTACAATGCAGTCAGTAGATACAGTAATAGAAATTAGTATTGAATGTGCTTTTCTAGTAAATTACATATTCCCCAAATAGGGCTTACATTAAAAATGATGTTTAAAAGAATCTATATAACAGTACATGCTAAAATCTTTAGCAGCAGTACCTCATACTGACCTACACATATGGGTTCAGTCCATAGGTTCTTATTGCCATTGAAATAAAAGATACCACAGAATAGATAGTTGCAAGAACTCAGATTGAAAAACTATGTGTAGTGCAATGTACTGTTACCAAGGAATTGCCTCATGTAGGTATATTCAAAATAGAAGGAATCTACACATTATGTATGCTCTTTTCATCACATTGGCCTCAGAAATGGAAGAAAATGTAGATGTTTACATAAATTTATTTCTCTGGTCCAACCTAAATATTGAAATAACATGAAATTTTTCAGGGAAAAAAGTTACCAAATACCTGTCAGTCAAATTCAATGAGTAAGCATACTTTTTTTTATTTTTTATCATGCCTATTACATCTCAGAACTTCAATGTGTTTGCCCTGAAATAGTTCAGTAATGTGAGTAATATACTTTAGAATGGACAAAGACCATGGTGCTAAGTCCTAAGCACCAGCTCCTCTCTGTTTTGCTTTTAATATGTTGCATTCATTCACTGCTTATTCCAACATCAATATTAATTTTCTTGAGTCTAATTTTCACTTTGTTACAAATTTTCTCCCTCATCTACCCAGGTATTAACAAGAACAGTACTTTATTTGAAATATCTTATGCTTTTCTACTTATCCAGTTGAAATAATTTACCATTCTCACAGAAGGAGAAAATTCTATAAACTTTCTAGCAACTCTAACAAATCCTCCTATTGTCCACTGGCTAACTCAGATGGGAGTAACAGCAATTATTTATTAACTTCAATTAATAACAACAATTAATAACAATAATTATTAACATAAGTGTGGAGGTAACAGCAATTATTAAATCAAATTACTTTGCCCAGGAACAACCATCTTAAAAATACCAACACATGGTACCCAAATGGCACCTGCTACTAACGTTACTGGTAATGGACCATCATCATGCCCTTTATAGTCCAGTGTACTTGAATTTCCCCTACTTGCATCAGACATTATCCTGTGACCTAGCACATTGATGGACATACCTGATTTAATATAACAGCTTCATTTCTTTTACTTCAAAACAGTTATTGTTATAAAAAAAATCTTTAAATCGTATTTACTGTCAAGAGTAAGTTTATAATCATAAACTTACACATTGACTTAACTGGATCTGGGTGGGACATAGGCTTAGAAGGTCTCTTAACAGGACTCATTGTCACCAAGGAACCATAGATATTCTGTACATAGAAAGTTATAGATAAGGAACTTGGATGTTTGTTAAGTGCTTGCCCAGAAACACCTGGAATAACATAATTTCTTTTGTCATATTTTGTTTTTTGAAACAGTTTTGCTGTGTAGCACTGGCTGTCCTGGTAATTGTTATGTTACCTAGGATAGCCTTGGAGTTGTAGCAAAACTCCCATGGCAGCCTCCTAAGTGCTTGGATTATAGGCATTCCTACCAGGTTTGACTTCTTTATATGTAAGTTAGCATATGTTGTTGTTGTTCTTCCATACATATTTTGAGCTCATTGTTACTGTTCCTGTGCCACTCTTGTTGATCCGCTTCCTTACTCCAACAAATATCTCCCTTCCTGTTTTCATGTCACATGAATCCAGTTACCCTGCTGCTCCTTGTTCTCAGTTAAGATCTCTTCTTTCCCTTTCATGATCCTCTTTCTAGTCCTCTATCTTGTCTCTCTGCTCTCTCTTCTATCTATCTCTTTTTCTTTCTCTGGCCCTCCATACAAAAAAAAATGTATACAAATTTAAATATAGCCTCCATATAGTAGAGAAACCATGCAATGCTTGTCTTTCTGGATCTCATTCACTTCATATAACATGATGGTTTCGAGTTCTATTCATTTATTCCACTTCGGTTCTGGGGAGACAAACTCAAATCCTTATGCTTAGGTGGCAAACACTTTACCAACTGATTAAACATCTTAAAGATATGTTTTTAAAACTTAGATCATTTTTTAAATAAAATAAGTAATTTCATCACATTTTCTTTGAGTGATCAAATTAAGCAGTTACTTATAGGTTATTTTCTTATAATTATCTTCAATGAAATGCATTGTGTGGTATTTTTGAAATGTTCTGTTAAAATATGTGAGTTTAAAAGTGAATCATGGGGCTGGAGAAATGGCTTAGTGGTTAAGCGCTTGCCTGTGAAGCCTAAGGACCCTGGTTCAAGGCTCGGTTCCCCAGATCCCATGTTAGCCAGATGCACAAGGGGGCGCACGCATCTGGAGTTTGTTTGCAAAGGCTGGAAGCCCTGGCATGCCTATTCTCTCTCTCTCCCTCTATCTGTCTTTCTCTCTGCCTCTGTCATTCTCAAATAAATAAAAAAATAAATAATTTTTTAAAAAAGTGAATCATGGAGGAAACATCTGGTTAAGATGGCGGCGTAGGTACCATGCCAAATCAGCCTAGGGGGGAAAAAGACCCCCAAAAACCCAGCAAAATACACACTTACTAAAAAGCGAGGTGTATAGGAAATTGAAACAGCAGCAGAGAAGTAGAAGAGATCCAGAGCATCCAAAGCCTGCACAGGCTAGCAAGAGCAGCCCCAGCAGGTCTGCCAACCACAGAGGTGGCAGTGCACAAGAAAGCCACCAGGCTCAGCTTGAGCTGCAGGAAAAGCCAGGTGAGGGGAACTTCTACTCACACTGGCACTCTCTGCAAATTCTAGAAACCTGAAGGGAGAGTGGCAATGAACAATGGAGGAGCAGATCACAAGGTATAAAAACATGTGGATCAGTGAGAGAACTAGAGCAGCATTGGCTCCCTCCCCTCCAACACCATTTGTGCCCAGCTCCAATGAACAGAGCAGTGGGCCTGGGACCCAGCCACGCCAACTTGAGCCTACAGCAGGACCCAAGCAGGAGCAGAGTTCTGCAGCAACATCAGCAGCTCCAGCACTGGCAACAGTGGCCCAAGCAGCAGTGGATCCAGCAGTGGCAGCTTCAGCAGCAGCAGCAGATCCAGCAGCAGCAGACACAGATCCAGCAGCAGCAGCTTAAGCGGCAGCAGCAACACATCCAGCAGTGGCAGCTACAGCAGCAGCAGCAGCAGCAGCAGCAGCAGCAGCAGCAGTGGAAGATCCAGCAGCAGCAGCTTTAATGGCAGCAGCTTCACCAGTGGTGGATCCAGCAGTGGCAGCTTTTAGCAGCAGTGGCAATGGATCCAGAAGCGGCAGCTTCAGCAGCAGCAGTAGCAGTTCCAGCAGCAGGGGTGCCAATCTTCAGGGCCACAGTTACCAGGCTCAGTTGCCCCATAGGAAAAAGCAGTTCCCAGCTCCAGAAATCAGAACAGTGGCCCAGTGACCCAGCCAGCAACTTTCCTGATACAAAACTCATCCAAAAAGGTAACTGCGATTGCACCAGGGAAGGGTATCACTTGGTCACAAGCTGACTTGGATGCTTCAACAACCATAAATCTTAACCTCTTTGTTGATAGAGGATCTGGTTGTTATAATATATACTCTTACATAAGTATACACCTTGCTAGAAAATCCAAGCATTAACTTATTTCAAGGTGCAAAAATATATACATTATAACAGAAGAAACACTAAAAAGAAAGACAATATGAATCCACCTAAAAGTATTAATGCATCAGAAATGACCTCCAGTGAGAACAAGTTAGAAGAAATGCCTGAGAAAGATTTCAAAGGAATGATTGTAAATATGTTCAAAGAAGTCAAAGAACAAATCAAAGGAGTCAAAGAGGAAATCAAAGGAATCAAAGAAGACACAGGACACCAAATTAATGAAATAAAGAAGGCAATACAAGACATAAATAAGGAAATAGAAATAATCAAGAAAAACCAGTCAGATTTACTAGCAATTAAGAACACAGTAAATGAAATAAAAAAACTCTGTAGAAAATCTCACCAGTAGAATGGATGAAGGAGAGGACAGAATATTTAAGCTAGAAGACCAGGTAGCAGATCTAATACAGTCCAACAAAGAGAAGGACAAATTAACAGAAAAGTATGAATGGGAATTTCAAGATATTTGGGAGACTATGAAAAGATCAAACATATGAATTCAGGGCATAGTAGAAAGAGAAAAATTTCACTCCAAAGTCATAGTAGGCATCTTCAACAAAATCATAGAAGAAAACTTCCCCCAAATTCAGAAAGAAGTGCCAATGAAGATACAGGAAGCCTTTAGAACCCCAGCCAGACAAAAACTGGAAAGAACCTCTCCTCACCATATTATAATCAAGCTACCAAACACACAAACTAAGGAAAAAATATTGAAAGCAGTTAGAGAGAAAAGTCAAGTTACCTACAAAGGCAAACCATCAGGATTACAGCAGATTATTCAACACAAACTTTAAAAGCCAGAAGGGCCTGGAGTGATGTATTCCAAGTTCTGAAAGATAACAACTCACTCGGAACCAAGGTTACTTTATCCTGCAAAACTATGCATTCAAATAGATGGAGAAATAAGGGCATTCCATGACAAAAGCAGGTTAAAGGAGTATCTGAAGATATAACCAGCTCTACAGAAAAAACTTGAAAGAATCCTCCATGCTGAAGAAAAGGAAAAGCACACATATTAGGAGCCTGGAAAATCAAGCAATACTCAAATACTAGTTAACACAAGAGAGCAAAGGTAGAACTGGAACCACACACAAAAAAAATGGCAAACATAAATACACATGTTTCAATAATATCTCTTTTTTTAATATTTTAGTTCATTTTTTATTTATTTATCTGAGAGTGACAGACATAGAGAGAAAGACAGATAGAGCCGGAGAGGGAGATTGGGCGAGCCAGGGCTTCCAGCCACTGCAAACGAATTCCAGACGCATGTGCCCCTTTGTGCATCTGACTAACATGGTACCTGGGGAACCAAGCCTCGGACCGGGGTCCTTAGGCTCCACAGGCAAGTGCTTAACCACTAAGACATCTCTCCAGCCCCAATAATATCTCTTAATATCAATGGCCTCAATGCCCCAACCAAACCAGTTGGCAGACTGGGTTAAAAAGCATGATTCCATAATTTGTTGTCTCCAAGAAATCACCTTTCTACAAAGGATAGACATTATCTTAGGGTGAAAGGTTGGAAAACAATATTTCAATCAAATAGGCCTAGAAAACAAGCAGGGGTTGCTATCCTAATATCTGACAAGGTAGACCTCAGTCCAACGTTAGTCAAGAAAGATAAGGAAGGTCATTTTATATTGACTAAGGGAACACTCTAACAGGAGGACATTACAATCCTAAACATATATGCACCTAACATAGGGACTCCCAAATTCATGAAACAAACACTATTAGAAATAAGGTCAGAGATAACACCAAACACAGGGGTGGTGGGTGACTTCAACACCCCATTCTCATCAACTGACAGGTCATTCCAGGAAAAAATAAACAGAGAGGCATCTGGACTAAATGAGGTCATAGAAGGAATGGACCTAACAGATATATGCAGGACATTCCATCCAAAGGCTGCAGAATATACATTCTTTTCAGCAGCACACATGGAAAATTCTCTAAAATAGACCATATATCAGGACACAAAGCAAATCTTAACAAATTCAGGAAAATTGAAATACTTCCTTGCATTCTATCTGACCACAATGGAATTAAACTACAAATCAATAGCAAGAAAGGCTATAGAGCATACACAAAGTAATAGAAACTAAACAATACACTACTGAATGATGAATGGATCAAGGAAAAAATCCAGAAGGAAATCAAAAAATTTATAGAGCCAAACAATAATGAGAACACAACATACCAAAATCTCTGGGACACGGTGAAGTCAGTTCTAAGAGGTAAATTTATAGCTTTAAGTGCCTATATTAAGAAATTAGAAAGGTGTCAAGTAAATGATGTAATGCTTCACCTTAAAGCCTTGAAAAAAGAGGAAAAATGCAAACCAGAAATCAGTAGATGGGAAGAAATAATAAAGATTAGGGCAGAAATTAATGAAATAGGAACAACAACAACAAAAAAAAAACAATCCATAAAATTAATGAAACAAAGAGTTGGTTCTTTGAAAGGATAAAAAAGATTGATAAACCCTTAGCAAATCTGATCAAAAGAAAGAGAGAAGAAACACAAAATAATAAATTTAGAGATGAAAAAGGTAACATCACAACATATTTTAGGGAAATTCAAAAAACCATAGGGACATAATATAAAAGCATATACTCCACAAAGTATGAAAATCTGAAAGAAATGGATGATTTCTTTGATTTCTATGACCTACCTAAATTAAATCAAGATGACATTAATCACTTAAATAGACTTATAACTAGCATGGAGAACTGAACAGTTATCAAAAATATCCCAACTAAAAAAAGCCCAGGCCCAGATGGATTCCCTGCTGAATTTTACCAAACATTCAAGGAAGAGCTAACACTACTGCTTCCTAAGCTTTTACAGGAAATAGAAAAAGAAGGAATTCTACCAAACTACTTCTATGAGGCCAGCATCACCCTGATACCAAAACCAGGCAAAGATAGAACAAAAAAAGAAAATTACAGACCAATCTCCCTCATGAACATAGATTCAAAAATTCTCAACAAAATATTGGCAAACAGAATACAAGAGTATATCAGAAAGATCATTCACCCTTACCAAGTAAACTTTATCCCAGAGATGCAGGATGGTTCAATATACCCAAATCTGTAATTGTAATACATTATATAAGTGGGTTGAAGGCAAAAATCACATGATCATCTCATTAGACACAGAGAAAGCATTTGACAAAATCCAACATCCCTTCATAATAAAAATCCTACTGAGACTGAGAATAGAAGGAACATATCTCAATATAATAAAAGGTATTTATGACAAGCCAACAGCCAGCATATTACTAAATGGGGAAACACTGGAAGCTCTTCCACTAAAATCAGGAACAACACAAGGGTGTCCACTGTCCCCACTTTTATTTAATATAGTTTTGGAAGTCTTAGCCATAGCAATAAGGCAAAAGACACAAATAAAAGGAATACAAATTGGTAAAGAAGAGATCAAGTTATCATTATTGGCAGATGACATTATTCTATATATAAAAGACCCTAAAGAGTCTACTAGCAAACTGTTAGAGCTGACAAAAACCTACATCCATGCAGCAGGAAACAAAATAAATACACAGAAATCAGTAGCCTTCATATATGCTAACAACAAAGATACAGAGGATGAAATCAGAAAATCAATCCCATTCACAATTGAATAAAAGAAGATAAAGTAACTTGGAATAAACCTAACCAGGGAAGTAAAGAATCTCTACAATGAGAAGTTTAGAACTCTCATGCAAGAAATTGCAGAAGACACTAGAAAGTGGAGAAACATCCCTTGTTCCTGGATTGGAAGAATCAATATTGTGAAAATGGCAATCTTACCAAAAGCAAGTTACACATTTAATGCAATCCCTATCAAAATTCCAAAGGCATTCTTCATGGAAATAGAAAAAACAATCCAAAAATTCATTTGGAATCACAAAAAACCTCATATATCTAATATAATACTGAGCAACAAAAATAAGGCTGGTGGTATCACCATACCTGATTTTAACCTATACTACAGAGCCAAAGTAACAAAAACAGCATGGTAAAAAACAGACATGTAAATCAATGGAACTGAATGGAGGACCCATATGTAAGTCCAGGTAGCTATAGCCATGTGATATTCAATAAAAATGCCAAAAATACTCATTGGAGAAAAGACAGCCTCCTCAGCAAATGGTGTTGGGAAAACTGGATATATATCTGCAGTAGGATGAAAATAGATACTTCTCTCTCTCCATGCACAAAACTTAAGTCCAAATGGATTAAAGACCTTAACATAAGACCTGAAACTCTGAAACTGCTAGAGGAAAAACTAGGGGAACCCCTTCAACATATTGGTCCTAGCAAAGACTTTCTGAATGCAACCCCAATTGCTCAGGCAATGAAACCACAGAGCAATCACTGGGACCTCATGAAATTACAAAAATATTGCACTGCAAAGGACACTGTGAATAAAGCAAAGAGGCAATCTACAGAATGGATAAAAAATCTTCGCCAGGTATATATCTGATAGAGGATTAATATCTAGGATATACAAAGAACTCAAAAAGTTAAATAATAAGGAATCAAACAAGCCAATCAAAAAATGGGCTATGGAGCTAAATAGAGCATTCTCAAAGGAAGAAATACAAATGGCATATAAGCATCTAAAAAAGTATTCTACGACACTAGTCATCAGGGAAATGCAGATTAAAACTACATTGAGATTCCATCTGACTCCTGTCAGGTTGGTCACCATCATGAAAACAAATGATCATAAATGTTGGTGGGGATGTGGAAAAAGAGGAACCCTTCTACACTGTTGGTGGGGGTGCAATCTGGTCCAGCCATTGTGAGAATCAGTGTGGAGGTTCCTAAAACAGCTAAAGATTGATCTACCATATGACCCAGCTGTGGCACTCCTAGGCATATATCCTAAGGACTCATCTCACTTCCTTAGAAGTATGTGCCCTACCATGTTTATTGCTGCTCAATTTATAATAGCTGGGAAGTGGAACCAGCTTAGATGTCCCTCAACTGATGAATGGATAATGAAGATGTGGCACATTTATACAATGGAATTTCTACTCAGCAGTAAAGAAAAATGAAGTTATGAAATTTGCAGAAAAATGGATGAATCTGGAAAGGATTATACTAAGTGAGGTAACCCAGGCCCAGAAAGCCAAGCGCCACATGTTCTCCCTCATGTGTGGATCCTAGCTACAGATAATTGGGCTTCTATATGAAAAGGAAAATACTTAGTAGCAAAGGCCAGTAAGTCAAAAAGGAGATATAAAGGGAAGAGAAAATAAGGGAGGAGGGTACTTAATATGTTGGTATTGTATATATGTAAGTATAATGATTGAGATGGTGAGGTAATATGATGGAGAATGGAATTTCAAATGGGAAAGGGGGGGGTATTACCATTGGATATTTTTTATAATCATGGAAAATGTTAATAAAAATTGTGAAAAGATAAAAAATGTGCTAAACAATAATAAAAAGAATAAAAATAAAAATAAAGTGAATCATGTAGCTCGAGAGATATCTCAACAGTTAAGGCTCTTGCCTGAAAGCCTAATGACCCCATTCCTCAGTACCCACATACAGCCAGATGAGCAAAGTGGCACATGCATTTGGAGTCCCTTTGCAGTGGTTGGATGACCTGGTGTGCCTATTCTGTCTGTCTGTCTCTGCTTGCAAATAAGTAAGAATATAAAAATATTTTTTAAAGAAAAAATACAAATGACTCACTCCAGCCATTTGCAATTTACTATTTTAGTGAGATCTAAGTTAAAGACTGACCTTTAAATATAAGTTGATAAAGTAAATGTATTTGAGATACTTGAATTGATTCACATTGGATGCATTATTGTATGTCTTATATTACAGCTATATACAATGTGAGTGATATAGAACTTCAAAATTAATAGGAAACAAAATGAATAAAAACTTTGAAGCTGAGGAAGACTCAGTTGTTAAAGATGCTTACTCATAAACCTGCCAGCCTGGGTTTGAATCCCCAGCAACAATGTGAAAGCCAGATGCAAAAGCTGGTGTTACTGTCTAGCAGAAAGAGAATCTGGTACACCTACACACACACACACATACACACACACACACACACACACACACACACACACACACACACACACTAAATGAAAAAAATTTAAATAAACCTTAAATAAATTTCATCCACTTACTTTCTGGTCCCTTAGTTTAGTGTGTGTGAATTTGCTTACTTGATTTGGGAATATATCTAATTTTTATTCTGTAAAGTTCTCACCAGCTATAGAAACTATGGTAGACCCTGAAAGAAAAAAAAAAAAAAAAAAAGGAACGGCAAAAACAGACAAAAGCTTTGAAATGTACAATTACTGAAATTTACTTTATAGAATTTCAATGGATATAGTGGGCTGATAGAAAATGCCTTTTCATTCCAGGACAGTTTCACAGAAATAGTAAAGCTACCAGTGTCCATTAATACCTTTGATTAAACAGCAACCCAAAAGATCAATTTTACTGAAACATACTTTGCAACTATCTTCATGTTGTCAATTTTCAACTAGCCTAGTTAGAAAACAAATGTTTAAAAAGTACAAAAAAGAAAAAGAAGAAGAAGAAGAAGAAGGCCTCGCATATCCAAACATATCCTCAGCAAAAGAAATACCTCTGGTGGCATCACCATACCTGATCTAAAGCTATATTACAAAGCTATAGTAATAAAAACAGCATGGTACTGGCATAAAAACAGGATTATAGACCAATGGAATAGACTTGAGGACCCAGACTTTGGGTCAAGCAACTATAGCTACTTGATATTCAACAAAGGCCTGAACAATATATGATGGACAAAAGACAGCATCTTCAACAAATGGTGCTGGACAAACTGGATAACCACATGTAGGAAACTGAAACTTGATCCACACATTTCACCATGCACTACACTCAAATCCAAATAGATCAAAGACCTCAGTATGAGAGCAGAAACTCGAATACTACTGGAAGAAAATTTAGGAAGTACTTTCCATGATATAGGAATGGAAAAAGACTTCCTGAACAAAACCCCAGTAGCTCACGACCTTAAACAGTCACTCAACCAATGGGATCACATGAAGCTGAAGAGTTTCTTTATAGACAAGCATACAATAAGCAAAGCCAATAGATTACCCACAGAATGGGAGAAAATGTTTGTGGGTTATTCAATTGATAGAGGCCTAATCTCTAGAAGATACAAAGAACTCAAAAAATCTAAAAAGTAAGAAGTCAAACACCCCACTCACAAAATGGGGCAAAGAGATGAACAGGCAGTTCACAGAGGAAGAAACACAAATGCCAAACACACATTTAAGAAAATGTTCATCATCCCTAATCATCAGAGAAATGCAAATTAAAACAACTATGAGATTCCACCTTACCCCAATAAGGATAGCAAACATCAAAAAATCAAACGAAAATAAATGCTGGCAAGGATGTGGAGGAGTAGGAACACTCATCCACTCTTGGTGGGTATGTAGGATGGTACAACCTCTTTGGAAAGCAATATGGAGACTCCTGAAAAAGCTGACTATAGAGTTACCAACAGACCCAGTTATTCCCTTGCTGGGCATCTACCCTAAGTCCTTCAAGCCACAGGCCAGAGAGCTTTGTTCTACCATGTTTGTAGTGGCTCAATTCGTAATAGTTAAGAGCTGGAATCAATCCAGATGTCACTACCAGAATGGATAACTAAGATGTGGTATATCTCCACAATGGAATTCTACACAGCAGTAAGAAAAAAATGACAGAAAGAAATTTGAGGAAAAATGGGTGAACCTGGAACAGATCATCCTCAGTGAACTTACCCAATCACAGAAACAAAATCGCCACATAGTCTTACTCATCTACAGCAACTAACCTGAATCTAAACAAGATACCTTACATACCCAACAAGCATCTCATGGACTAGACACTAGGATGCATGGGGAGGGAGGGGATGGCATAGAAGAGGTGGGAAACACTAATTTAGACCCAAACAGCAATGGTACCACAATTGTACTTTCTAAAAGGCAGACCAAATTGTTGAACCCTCACCAGGCCCTTATAGGAAACACCTGAACCACAAGATAATGGAAAGGGTAGGATTAATCTAACCTAAACCTTCTATATCTTCCCTCCCACCCTCTCCCTCTCCCTCTCTATCTCTCTCTCTCCTCCCTGACTCTTGCATATTAGTTATATCTTCCTAATTTTCTTAGTGGGCACTGACCTGTGACTGCCAATACCAGCATGGGGCTATCATCCACAATGAGCTTTTGATCACACAAATCTACAAGGTTTCCTAAAAGAATGACAGATGTCTGTCAGAGTACTTGATGACCCACCAAAGGTTAGTGGTAAGACCCTATTGCTGAACACACCATATGCAGCTGACACATAAAATGGAACGGCATGGCTGGAAACCAGGAGAGAGTCAGTCCCCAGACAGTCAGCGTGTCTAGTGCCAGAAGGTGCTACATGGGTGACTGGGGGAGACCAATATTGCTCCAAGCAACTCATGGTCTAACCTACTTAGCAACAAATAGCCTGTTGTGATGCCCACACAAGTGCAATAGTGGCACACAGCCATGGTGGGGAACCAAATGCTCTTGATTTGGCTAACTGATGCCCTCAGTGGTATGGGACCCATAGCTGGAGCTGGGAAACAAGTCAGAATCATATCCAAACATAAACCCTCTCTCCAATATCAAGCTACCATCAGTCATGGGCTACAAGAGGGCCTACACCTATTAAACTCTCTACATAAAAAAGTAAGGGTTATTTCATTTGTCCTGGAACTAACTAACTCTCCATTGGAGAATCTGCTTCTCTTTTTCAGATAGATGTAGATCCTAAGGAGATAGCCACCCCATCATACCTCAAAAGGGCCCCGGCTGAAACTAAGGAAAATTGGCAAAACAAGCAAGGGTGCTGTTTTCCTGATTAACCAGATACCAGAACAATGGGGAAGGAGACCAACACAGAGCAAAATCAACTCCTACCAGATCAGAGAGCCAGAGCCTCAGAGGCCCCCAACACCTCATCACTGAAGCAGACCAAAAATGAACCCAACATGGCTCAGGGAAATTTTGTGGAAGAGGGGGTGGAAAGAATCTCAGAGCCATACGTTGGGTCAGGATATGCAGAGACATTTATCATACCAATAACTGTGGGATAACTCCACAAGGAATGATGCCTATACCTCAACAAGGAGGGGACAATGAGGAAGGGGTAGGCCATGGATGAGCCTAATAATGGTACCAAACTGCCTGTATTTGCTCAATAGAAAACTAATTTTTTTAAAAAAGTAAATAATAAAAGCATATTTTTAAAAAGAAAAAGAATCTAAACAACCTTAAAAACCCTGAAATGTTGGGCCTTGAGAGGTCCGGATGTGAGGCCTAGTGGAACATCCTGAGCCTAGCTAAAGTTTGGCGAACTGCCTCTGCCCAGCTATGACTCAGCAGGGGGCCACATGGCCTCTGGCCTGCTACTTCTGCACAGGAAATTAGAGTCCCCGCCCATGCATGCTTAGAACCAATCATCTCAAATTTTGTGGTATACTCTTGGCCCTTATGTCTCACCCCATCCTAAAATCCCTGCCTTAGTTCTCAACATTATATAAACACCCACCTGTAACAATAAAGTGAGTTCCTGCTTCGACAAGACTCCTGGCTCAGTGGTTTGTTACTAGCCTTTGACACTCACCCTCCTCCTCAATCCCTTGGGAGTAACCAGCAGGCCTGGCCCTTCCTCAGCACTACCTCCCTGGGGGAACTCATCAGTTTGGCACCCATTGTGGGCTCTGGGAACCCTGCAGACTAGAGCTGCATGACAGGCATTGGTTGAGGAGGTCAATCCGTGTGCAGGTGAGTGTACCCTCATAAGTTATGAGGCAGTCTTCATATTTAATGTGCTAAACTTTCCTTCTATAACTTGTACTTGCTTATCAACATCTCTTCATTTTTTTTTCTCTTTCCTTTCATTTTCGGTTCACTGGCAAGCTGCATTGCAGCATTTGTACAGAATGTTTACCTATCTATTGGATCCTTGTGTTTGTGTTGTACTCAGGTGTCTGTGGGTTGCTATTGCCCTAATTTTATGGAAATTTCTCTCTTGACTTTGTAATAAGGGACAGCCTACCTCTAAATCCAATCCTACCTTAGAATCTCTCAGGGCACTCCTAACGAGTAGAGGGCTTAATTTAATTGATAATAAGGCTCAACAGACCTGGGATTGCCTTCTTAAGCTGGCACGATGGCTGCCAGAAGGAAATCTCTTTGATTGGGACACGTGGGATAGAGTAGAGGACCTTGTATGTCAGGCACATGTGGAGAAGGGTCAAATACCTCCCTTAGGAGTCAGCCCTACAAACTCTGCCCTCAAGGGCTGCATCCCTCCAAAGCCAACCAAGCATAAACAAAAGACAGAAGAAAAAGATAGCATACAGCCTGATCTGGCTATTCCTCCTGGAGATACAGCTTTAAAAACCCCAGAAAAGGGTACATCTTTATACCCCTCACTCGATCCCTTTGAGAGTGCTCCCTGGCCTTCCGGGAGACCCCCTCTACCTCCTCCATCCACTAACCCTTTCTGGACCTCCTCGACCCCTCCTTCATATTCGGCTGCCAAGACCCCCTCAGCCCCTCCTTCATATTCGGCCACCAAGCCACCAAAATATAAAGCTACTTCTTTATTTCCTGTCAATCTAAATCCTGGGGGCAATCACCCTGCTGCCTGGAGTCTGTGGGAAGCTCAGGACCTTAAGGAGCTTAAAAAGGTGGTCTCGGAGGATGGACCTAACTCTCCTTGGGCTGAGACCCTGTTACAGGGACTTACCCATCAAGCTTGTACAACCCAAGATTGGAACTATCTAATCAGGTCTATCTTGTCGGGTCCCCTATACATTAAGTGGTGTGCCTTTTTTAAAGATGAGTGCCATACACAGGCAGAAAGAAACCAAAGTCAACAACCCCTGCGCTGATAACTTTTGGGATGCTCTCCGGTACCTCTGATCAATATGCTATAGGCACTCAACAGGCAGCTATACCTGATCCATATAGGGACCAGATCAGGGCACTGGGCTTGGCGGCATGGAAAAAGCTTGATGAGGGACCCTCTAGACCCCCCATTATGGGTATTACTCAGAAATCATCTGAGGACTTGGCTACATTTACAGATATGGTGGAAAAAAGTCTCCAAAGAAAATTTCCCCCAGGGGCATTATGGGATCAGTTTATTAAAATGTTGGTCTGGGAAGGGATGGAGGCCAATCACTGCCTCACTTGTGTGGGCCTCAAGAACAACTCCAAGAGTAGATGGATTGTAGCCACCAAGGACATTGGAACTATCTCCCATCAGGCTAAGGCCATGGCTGCTGCCCTTCAGGAAAATAAACAGAGAGATTTGGCCACGATGATCTGCACATTACAGTTAAACCCTAAAAAGTCAACATGGGGCTGGAGAGATGGCTTAGCGGTTAAGTGCTTGCCTGTGAAGCCTAAGGACCCTGGTTTGAGGCTCAATTCCCCAGGACCCATGTTAGCCAGATGCACAAGGGGGCGCATGTGTCTGGAGTTCATTTGCAGTGGCTGGAAGCCCTGGCGTGCCCATTCTCTCTCTATCTGTCTCTTTCCCTCTCTCTCTCTCTGTCACTCTCAAATAAATAAATAAAAATGAACAAAAAATATTTTTTTTAAAAAAAGTCAACATGTTTTGGGTGTGGAGACGAGGGCCACTTTAAAAAGGAGTGCCCCAATAAGACAAAGCCTCCCCCACCCTTGGGAGGATGACCAACGCCCATCACACCCACTGCTCTAAATGCAATAAGGGGTTTCCTTGGGCTAGGGAGTGCCTGTCGAAGTTTGACATACAGGGAAAGCCTTTAAACTCTTCCTGGGGCTCCCCCCAACCCCATTAAATAAGGGGAAAGATACCATCAAAGCCCATTGGACCATCCCTCTGGTCCTCAGGCTTAGACCCAAAATTATTTTAAATATTGGCAATAAAAAATTCAAACTTCTCATCGACACTGGAGTGGACTGAATGGTCCTGAGAAAGGAGGAAGTGCCCCCCTCCTGGCAGCTTGTGCCCAGCCCTCCCCTACTGGAAGTTGGTGGGCAATACACCTCCTGGGAGACTGTCACATGGCTCCCTTGGACTGACTCAGGTGGAGACAGGGTAGAAGTCCGCCCTGTCGTGGTGACTGGGCTCACTGCTAACTTACTGAGTCAAGACATTGTTGGAGATTCTGAGGCTTTTATTACTACTGACCATAAGGCCGTTTATAATTATTTGTTAGATAAAAAAGAATATCAACAACAGTTTGAGGAAGGGAGGGAATGTCATCCCAATTATAGAGATGGCCCTTACTTTGAGCAACTCAGACAAAAGTACTCCAGTGATCACCACCAATTCAAAAGGCCACTGCCCAGCCCCCCACCCCCATTTAAAATCCAGTGGAGACCAGGGGATCCTATATGGGTTGAGCAGTGGCCTCTCCCTTCTTCTAAGTTACACCAACTCCACATACTTATTAGTCAACAGTTAGAGGCTGGACATACCCGTCCCTCCACCAGTCCTTGGAACTCTCCTGTCTTTGTCATAAAAAAGCCTAATGGGGCCTGGAGATTTTTACATGATTTAAGGAAGATAAGTAAATACATGATCCCCTTCAGAACCACCCAGAGGGGACTTCCATGGATCCTAGCTATTACCAATATATACCATATTACTATCATTGACATTAAAGATTGCTTCATCTCTATCCCTCTCCATCCAGGAGACATGGAAAAATTTACATTTTCTGTACCTGCTGTTAATTTTTGTGGCCCAGATAGGAGATTTGAGTGGACTGTCTTACCTCAGGGCATGGCTAATAGCCCACCCATTGGTCAATATTACCTGTCATCCATTTTCTCTTCTCTTATCAATCTTCCCAATATCCTGTTTTATATTTATATGGATATTATTCTTGGGTGCCTAGATTCCTCCACACTCCAGGATCTTACCCACCAATGTCTAACTATCCTTCATATTCACAGCTTTAATGTAGCTCCTGAAAAACTCAAACTTTGCTTCCCTTTAAGATCTTGGGCTCGATCCTTACCCTAGATAGAGTTTTACCTGTTAAGCCACAACTGTATATTCAGGATTCTTACACCTTGCCTCAACTCCAGAAGCTCTTGAGAGAAATTAACTGGATGAGGCCCTGGATACCTATAACCACTGAGGAATTATACCCCTTGTTCAACCTACTAAGGGGCCTCAATCTTTCATCCCAAGTAACCCTAGCACCTGGGCAGAGACAAGTCCTCCACAGAGTCTAGGAGGCCATAGATAACTCTAATCTCAACTGATTTGACCCTGATCTCCCCCCTTCCCTCTACCTTTTCCCTGGGGAGACCCTGACCACTGCCCTGTTGGCTCAAAAGGTTGAGCCTACTCAGTGGATTCACCTCTCAATCAGTGGGGTCCCTAGGGTCTATTTTTTTAAGTAACCAAGTAGCTGATTGCATCATTAAAGGAAGGGAAACTGCCATTAGATTCTTTGGTATTGAGCCTCACTCCATTATTACCCCATATAAGATAACTGATTTCACTTGGCTCCAAAGAAATAATGTAATGGTTGCTATGGCACTTGAAGGGTTCCTGGGTACCATTGACTGCCATGATTGCCCTCATAAGTGGATGTGCTCTTTTTCCAGGTTGGAGTGGAGACCCACAGGCTTCTCCTACCTCAACCCAACCCTGACTTCCTCATTGCCTTTACAGATGGGGGACACCTGGGGGCCTCCCTGGTTGTGTAGCCCCCCCCTTTAAATTGGGGGTCAAACCTGAGCCCATCAAGTCTATCTCTCAGGAAACAGAGGAATCAACACAGTACAAAGAGCTTTTTGCAGTTTTTCTGGCTCTACATACTATTCAGGAGCCATTCAACTTATTTTTTGACAGCCTCTATGTAGTAAACCTACTGCCCAATCTTATTGAAGCTCACATTAAACTTGATTCCAACCCTATATCTCCCTTAATGATCCAGGCTCACACCCTACTCAAACAAACACCCTATCTTCATACAACATCTTCGAGGCCATCAGAAGATAATGTAGAGAACACATTTCAATAAAAAAACTGGGAAAGCATTCATGAAGACAATTTTTTTAAGAAAAAGTTAATAGGCTCCAAAGCTGGTTCAATGAAAACTTTAATTAGAAATCTTCAGAAAAGACAGCACTTTCAATTAAAATTATATACAAAATAAATTAAATTGGGAAAAGAAAGAAAAGCGTAATTATACATAAAACAAAAAGATAAAATGAAAAACTTGCCTATATATTTAAAATAGGGAATTATTCTAGAAAAATAAAGTATAATTCAACAGAGGAAGAAAATTTCAAAACTGAGTCTGCAGTTTAAAATGTATTTACAGAATTTTCAAAATGTAAACTCTAGACCTAGACAGATTATAGGTAAATTCTACTAAAGACTGAAGGAAAATACCGTTCTAATCTGACTTATTCTACCTCATTGAAATATATAAATAAATCATACAAAACTAGAGAACTATGTAATGAAACATGAATAATCTCACTAGTTATCAAATATAAAATCCATCAATTAAAAAGTCAAGCTCTCCAAAGCTTATACCATATGGTAAAATATCAAAAGTATTGGCTTTGGAGTAATAAAACTTATTTAAAATTCTTATACCCCTTTGGGCAGGAGATCAAAGATACAATGTTTAGTTTTAAGTAAAAGTATAAAGAAAGGATAGTCGAGACATGTGGACAACATTGCACAAAACCCTAAATCATGTATGTGTGAAAATGTATGATGCCCTTTCAATATAACTCAACATATGAAGGAAGAAGAGAGAGAAGTAAAGGGAAGCAAGAAAAGAAATCTAAGAAGGAACTGCAGCTGACAATGCTTTGTATAGAGATTTGAACTTCATGCTATAATGACAAAGAGCCTGTTTAAAACCTGAAAATATTTCATCCATGTTTTCGTAATTTACATGGTGAAAATTTGGAGTTTGTTTGGCAGGGCCAACAATTACACACATTTTTAATTTATGTGGAATAATCTAAACTTTGTCTCATTTACTTGCCCCAGCACCCTGTAGTGTTTTGCACATAGAACACTCTCAAAACACACTTGTCAATATTAGAAAACAGTATGGTGGTGAATAGGACACTGGAGAGGAATGAGTAATTTCAGAAATATTATGACTCATTAAGTAGTCTGTTGGATATGAAGACTGATATTTTAAAGTACAAAGCAATGACTCAAAGTGTTCTGATTTGTATCAAAATAATGAAAAATGCAATAATCTATTTTGAAATATTTGAAAGATTTGTGGGATATCCAGGGGGAAAAATCCAAAGACAATTGGAAATGTTCCTCTGGAGGGAAAGAAGGAAGTCATCTCTTTGTATTTTATAATTGTTTCAAAGTTCCAAGTCAGAAGTTCTACATATTACACAAGATGAAATTCTGTGATAAAATGGAAGTTTTCTTTCCTTTTAATTCAGGGCAATGTTCCTCATTGTTGACAGGGAGATGCTAGACATTGTGGTAGCCCTGATTTGGTGCTGTAGTTTTGTTGTTGATGCTTTTATATTTGCTTAATTTGGGTTTTAACACACTAAACCAATTTAATCTTCTTTCCATAAACAAGTGCACACAAATGGCACAGATAGGCATAGGGGATAGTTAACAACCTGAATTCCACTTGGCTTGGGCTATACACATCTGTCTCCTAACAACACACCTATCAACCTAGAACACTCTCTTGCATCAAACTGAACTACACCTCATTTCAAAAATAACAATAAAATAAGTCCCCATAGTAGTATTTTGGTAAAGCCCCCTTTTATTCAACTATATTCTGGGATAGACAGAAGTAGGAGATTGGGAGCCTATTCTGCCCTGGACTGGTTTGTAAGTATATGTGTCCTCTGACGGAAGTTTTAGGCAGAATCCCACATTTACCATTGTATGCTTATGCATAATTGGGTATGTTTATGGTTAAAATCACATTCAAATTAAATGAATATGCACAATAGAGAATCTTGTATGACCCAAGTTTGAACCTCTTAAAGGAAGCCCAAAACAAGCATAAATGCTTGTGGACAATCTAGCTCAAGGAGTCCTTTTCCTTTTGCAGTTCATCCCACCCATTTTGTACTTTTACTTTACTCTCCAAGACAATTTTTTTACTGCCTTAATACCCGTGTGCACTTTTTAAATCCTTTAAGCAAGATGCCAAGAAATTGAAATAACTAGACAGAGACACCTTGTTAACACTAATACAAAACATTTTAGTAAAAGAAAACACATTTCTCTGAAGTCATCCAACCACCTTATTAAAATATGATTGCTAAATTATCTAAAAGATGATAGAACTAGAACACCACCAGTGTTTGGTATAGTGGCCCATACCTTTAGTCCTAGAACTTGGGAGGATGATATTGGAGGAAGGCTGTGTGTTCCAAGTCATCCTGGAGTTAGAGAATGAATTCCAGATCAGTCTGAGCTAGAGTGAGACCCTGCCTCAAGAACATAAAAAAGAAAGACCTAAAGTTGATATCTGTACAGTCTCTGCCAACATGACAGGTGCAGGCCCCATTCCCCTTAATGGGCCAGGGGGTCATATTGGTGTTCTGTACAAACCCAGCTTAAGCCCTGGTTTCTTTTTCCCACCTTTGTCTTGCTCTTTCTCACTAGCCCTTTTACTATACTCTCATGCTTCCATGGGGTATAAAACCTCTAAACCAATTTCTACTACACTCCCCTCCCCCTGGGCCAGTCTTCTTAAGAACTTAAAGCCTCTTTGATTCTTGGATGACATCAAACCTCATAGTCTGGTCATCCTCTGCAACTCTGTCTGGCCACAATATAATCTGGACAATGGGTCCAAATGTTTTGAACATGGTACTTTTGATTTCCAAATTCTCACTGATTTAGAAAACTTCTGCCATTGTACAGGCAGATGGTATGAAATACTACATATTCAAGCATTTTTCTCTTTACATACATGGCCTTCTTTCTTCTATACCTGCTCTTTTCACCAGGTCCTTCTAGCCAATGTCTCAGGAATGGGCTTTAATTCAGTCCCTCCCCCATACTCATCCTCACCCTCTGCTTTTAACATGGACACATGGATGACCTGGCCCCAAGAGCTCCTCCAGCTCCCTCAGCCTCTCCTGACCCCCTGCCTGATGCCCACACTCCTCCTCCCTCCATTTATCTACCCCCTTCTACAACCATCTCCAATCTCCCCTCCTCTTCTTTCCCCTCCTGCCCAGCATACTTGTTCTTGCAGGGATGGAATGTACCCTTTGTGTAAGGTTGCAGGTGCTGAAGGAATTGCTCACATCCATGTTCCTTTTTCCATATCTGATTTATCCCAGATTAAGAAACATCTAGGGTCTTTCTCAACTGATCCAACATGCTATACCGAAGAATTTTGCTACATCACCCAGACCTATGACCTAACCTGGCATGAACTCTTTGTAGTTATTTCCTCCATTCTCACTCCTGATGAATGAGAGCTCATCTGGGTGGCCACTTAAGCCCATGCTGATGAGGCTTATTTAACCAATAACACTTTCCCAGTGGGGTTGCTTCCTATCCCCAAAGAGGACCCTGACTGGGAATGCCATGCTCCCACTAACATCCCCAGAAGGGTGGCCTGTGAAAGAATGATTCTTTGCCTCATGGCTGGTGTCCAAAAGGCATCCCGTAAGTTTGCCAATTTGTCAATCCAGATGCATACCCTGTGGCCTAATGAAAATCCAGCTGAGTTTATGGGACACCTAACTGAGGCACTCACCCAATATACTAGCGTTGGCCCTGCTTGCCAAGAGGGGATGATAGTTCTCAGTACCCATTTCCTGTCCCAATCAGCCCCTGACATCAGAAAACAAACAAACAAAAAATAAAAAACCTAAACACCTAGAAAAGGGACCTCAAACCCCTCATTGAGATCTTCTTGACCTGGCATTTAAAGTTTTTACTAACATAGAGGACCAGGAATGGACTGAAACAGTGGCCAGAGACAGATAGCAATTCCAGATCCTGGTGATGGCCCTGAGGCCTCCTTCAAAGAAGACAATGGGGCTGCAATGCTCACTGCCATGAGAACCCTGCTTCAAGTGTGGCCACACTGGCCACTGGGCAAAAGTCTGCCACAACCCATGCCCCCTGCTAGGACCCTGTCCTCACTGCAGACTTGCTGGACACTGGAAGGTCAACTGTCCTTCTTTGCATCAACAAGGTAGACCAGCCCCATCCCCTCATCCCACCCGAGAGCCAATTGCTGATCTTCTGGGCCTGGCAGCCAAATATTGATTGTGCCCTGAGACCCCAAACTCCACCAACACTCTCCATATCACAGTGGAGGAGCTCAGGGTCACAGCACAGTTATCAGGAAGATCTATCTCATTTGTAATTGATATGGGGCCAATTGGTCAGTCCTGCCCTCCTATTCTTAAGACTTTTCCCTTGTAGATCTCTGTGTCAGATATTGATGGCCTATCCCACTTCCCAAGCATCACCCCCCTCCCTTATCCTGTGTAGTCTGGGACAATCCCCTCTCCCATTAATTTCTTGTAATACCTCTTGTCCTGTTCCTCTCCTAGGTTCAGATCTTATGCAAACTCTCTCTCTGACTTATCACTCACACCCTTTATTCCTCCTCACACCAGCCCCCTCCCTTACAAAGAATCCAGGTTTTCCCCTCCCTGTCTTTGAGGTTAATCCTAGGGTGTGGGACACTTCCTCTCACTGGCACTAGCCTCTTATCACACACCTGTCCTCATCAGACTCAAAGAACCCACGTCCTTCCTGCCGTCCTCAACACCCAATCTCATTCAAGCATCATCAAAGGCTCAAACCAATAATTTCTCACTTGCTCCAAGGTGGCCTACTTCACCCCATTCACTCTCCAGTCTTGTCTGTTATCAAATCTGACAGGACCTACCACTTAGTCCAAGACTTGTGCCTGGTCAATGTTGTTGTTATGTGCGTTCATCCAGTGGTTCCCAGCCCCTGTTCTCTCTTCTCTCCCACCCCTTACTCCAACTACTCATTTTTAAGTTCTTGACCTCAAAGATGCCTTCTTCTCCATCTCCCTCCACCCCAATTTCTACAATCTCTTTGCTTTCACCTGTGAGGACCCTGATACTGACTCTCAACTCACCTAGACTATACTTCACCAGGGTTTTAGAGACAGCCCCCACCTAATTGGTCAAGCTCTCTCCACTGACCTTTTGTCCCTGGATCTGTCACCCAGCACACTTTTACAATATGTAGATGATCATTTGTTCTGCTCACCTCTCTTTCTCTAAACTACACACCAACAAAATTCTTAACTTTCTTGGATCTAGGGGATATTGAGTTTTCACCAAAAAAGCTCAATTTTCTTTAACGCAAGTTAGGTACCTGGGCTTTTTCCTTACCCTCACCTCATTACAACTCATCTTTGACTGCAAACAACATCTCCACACCCTCTCCCTGCCTACCTCTATGGAAGAAATCCTCTCTTCTTGTCTTTGCTAGGTTCTTTAGAATGTGGATTCCAAACTTTGCCCTCCTGGCAAAGCCCCTTTGTGACAAGGCTATCCTCATGAACCCCTAGCCCCTAAGTCTGAGACAGATGCTGTCTTCTCCTGCATGTGTAATGCCCTTTTGAAAGCTCCAGCCCTTGCACTTCCAGACCGTCAGCAGCCTTTTCTTCTTTATGCCACAGGAAAAAAAGAGAGAGAGAGAGAGAGAGAGAGAGAGAGAGAGATGGCATTGGAAGTTCTGGGTCAAATGAAGGGTCCATCTTTTGCCCTTGTAGCTTATCTTTCTAAACAACTAGAAACTGCTGACTGGGCCTGGCAACTGTGCCTACTTACTCTTGCTGCAGCTTCTCTTCTGGCCCAAAACGTACAGAAATTTACTTTTGGGCAACCACTCATTGTCCTCTCCACCCACAGGCTTAAAGATCTACCTACTCTCCAACTCTTGCCTGTTTGACCACATCTAAAATTCAACACTTTTACATTACTTTCCTTGATAATCCCAACATCACACCTGACTCTTGTCCTCCACTTAACCCTGCTACCCTCCTGCCTCTATCCAAACTTATGCACTCCTACTTAAAGACCCTAGAGGAACTCACCTATCACAATTCTAGAATCTTGCTATCTCCTCTCCCAACCCCAATCACACCTGACATATAGATGGCCGCTCTTCTACTAACTCACAGGGATCTCGGGTAGCAATGTATGCTATTGTCTCAGATGACCAGAAAATAGAGACTGACCCATTGCCTAAGGGGAGTACACCCCAAAAGGCTGATCTGGTAGCTCTCAGTAGAGCCCTAACCTTGGCACAAGGCAAGACAGTTAATATATACACTGATTCTAAATATGCTTTCCATATTCTGTATCATCATGCTGCTATCTGGAAGGAGAGAGGCTTCCTCTGAGCTAAAGGAACCCCCCATTACTAACAGGCCCCTTATCCTTAAACTGCTACATGCCTCTTATCTTCCTGCAAAGGCAGCTGCCATTTTCTGTAGGGGACACCAGGCTCTTACTTCACCTGTGGCCAATGGAAACTCTTTTTTTTTTGTTCATTTTTTTTATTTATTTATCTGAGAGTGACAGACACAGGGAGAAAGACAGATAGAGGGAGAGAGGGAGGATGGGTGCGCCAGGGCTTCCAGCCTCTGCAAACGAACTCCAGACGTGTGTGCCCCCTTGTGCATCTGGCTAACGTGGGACCTGGGGAACCGAGCCTCGAATCGGGGTCCTTAGGCTTCACAGGCAAGTGCTTAACTGCTAAGCCATCTCTCCAGCCCCAATGGAAACTCTTTTGCAGACAGACTTGCCAGGGAATCCAGCCTCCTCAGGCCATATTCAGCTTTTTCCTTGTCCCTACTTCCTTCACCCCTTCATACACCCCAGAACAGTACCAAACTCTAACAAAACTTGGCACTATCCTAGGGCCACAAGGCTAGATACTCCTGGGGGACCTCTACTGCTTGCCTGATAATCTATTTCATGTGGGAGCCTGCCCTCTCTGAATATTCCTGATCCAGGCAGTCAAGCATCCAACTCCAAGCTGTTCACAGACTCCACTGCTTCAACAGTGCACAGACAAGTCAACTGACTTGTAAGCAGTGCTTTCAGATGGGCATAGACTGTTCATAGGCCCAACTCGACATGCTGTATGGAGGAAGTATGTGCCCTAGTTATTTTAGCAATAAAAAGAATGCATCTTTTTTCATTTTTTGACAAGTCTGTTATTATAAATTTTAAAATATAATCTCTTATATTTGAGAACCAGTGTCAAATCAGTCACTGAATGAAAACATTAGAGTCATGAAAGTATTTTTGGCCTGAAGATGCTCATATTCAAGTGGATATAAATAAATGAATAAATACATTAATTAATACAATAATGAAAATTGCTTTAGCAGGAGTTTCATTGATGTTGTATTACACCCTCTTTCTATGGGAAAATGTCAACAGGCTCAATCTTGAGTCTTTTTTGACTAGTCACACTGTTTCTAATAGAGATGGCAGCAGTTCTCTTTCTCTGAGATAAATGTCCCTCAAACTCATCATTAATACTTGCTTACATATTAATTGTTCATATTGTATCAGGTATGTATGTGAGGTTTTTTTGTGGTGGTGGTGTTCAAACAGAGAGCATATGCAGACTAAGCAAACTTTCTCCCACTGAGCTCTGGTTCCAGCACTATATGTCATTATCTTAAATGTAGAATTTCTGAAAATCTCATTAACCCAGGCAGCTTCAACTAGAGCATTTAGTACTTAGATTCTAATCTATACCACATTTTGCCATTGTTATACCTTGAAGTATATATTTTAATTTTTGTTTTTGTTTTGCACTTGTTTGATTTTCAATATAGGGTCACATTCTAGCACCTGGCATTCATTCTCTAGTCATAGGCTGGCCTCAAACTCATGGTGATCCTCCTACCACTGCATCCCAAGTGCTAGGATTAAAGGCGTGAACCACCATGCCCAGCTTTTCTTAATCTAATTATTACAATACAGAAGGAAAATTAAAATTAAATTTATTTATTCAAATAGTTTCATTTCCTCATAAACCCAGACAATCTTTACTTTTCTACTCTAGTCAAGACAATGTTGTACACTGAAGCCTTAAGTAATTCCTAGGATCTGACACATTTCAGAATTATACATAATTTTGTATTCTTAGACAATTACTCCTTACAAATAATTTCTCAACCAGAATTCAAGCTTCTGAATACAAAGATAATACTATTGTTTTCACTGGGATTCTTCAAACTCCTGTACTGGTAAGCAGACATAAGGTTGTCATTTACTTCATGTTTTCTGAATTCTCAGAAAATGCAAGTTCTTGGCAGATGCAGTAAAGTCAAATGATCAGTGATGCAAGTTATAAATTATCCACTTTGTACAAAAATATTCACACATTTGTATTTGGAAATAGCTATCTAACTGCAGGAGTTTTTATTTCATTGTAAAGTAATAAAACCACATTTCCTTATCATAATGTGAGAGTCAAACTTATTACTAATTCAGATTGGCCTTGAATCTAATTAGTAGATTTTATTGTTTTTTTCCTAACATATGTACAGCTGAATCTAAAGAGGGACTTTATAAACATTCAATTATTCTTTACACATCACTTAACTTAGTATCTTGTAATTCTTATAACTATTTTGGAACATGAAATTGCTTTCTTTTATGAAGAATTGAAAAAATATATACATACTGAGGAAATGAAAACTTGAAACTCTGCACAGAGGGCTGTCATTGCTTCCCATTTGACTTGATATCTTTACATTATAGTGATTAGGTTGTTTGAAAACTTCCAAATCAGCATAAAGAAAACAGAATGCTGTATGTTCTGTCAGAGACACTTTAAATGTCTCTCTAGTTTAAATTGTAAAGCCTGAAGGCAGAAACAGGAATTTTTTCTATCCTACATAAAGTGTGTCTCAGAAGCCAAAAATCCATAATGAAAATAATGAACAGCACCTCTTTGCATTTTGAAAGTATTTGAAACATCAAGGAGAGAGTATTGTAGATTTTTTTAATATTAGATTTTTTATCCTAGAACATATTGTGCTCACTCCTTTAGAAAAATTGTTTACTGTTTTCAATTTAAGAGAATATTGTTATAATAATTCCAAAGTTAGAAATAATTTGAGGATATGACTGTAAGATAGATTGGCTTCTTTATTGTCCAAAACAATAAAGAATAGCCTCCCTTTACTTTTAAAATGTTAGATAAATCTAAAATGAAAAAATGTACATGTATATCCATTTCCATACCTCACACACATGAGGAAACATCTAAGGAAAATGATGCATGTGCTACTGTTGCACAATAACAAATTAATCATAAATATCATAGTAAAAATTAGCAACCATTTTCTATTCTCATGGATTTTGAGTCTATAGTCCATGTCTTATCTCAGATTGATATCAGAGGCTCTGGGGGCCAAAGGTTCAGGACAAGAAAGAGCTAAGGATTGAAACCATCTAAAACAGGTTGTCCAAACTTTTGGCCTTTCTTTCTTTTTTAAAAATATTTTTTTGTTTATTTTTATTTATTTATTTGATAGTGACTGAGAGAGAAAGAGGCAGACAGGGAGAGAAGAGAAAGAATGGGCGCACCAGGGTCTCCAGCCACTGCAAATGAACTGCAGACTCGTGTGCCCCCTGGTGCATCTGGCTAACATGGGTCCTGGGAAATCGAGCCTTGAACTGGGATCCTTAGGCTTCACAGGCAAGTGCTTAACCACTAAGCCATCTCTCCAGCCCTGGCCTGTCTTCCCTCCTTCCCTCCCTCCTTCCCTCCCTCCCTCCCTCTCTTCCTTCCTTCCTTCCTACAGGAAACATTCTCATATTCCCTATTTATTTATTTTCCTGCAAGCAGAGCGAGGAAATAGAAAGGAGATAGACAGAGAGAGAATGGGCACACCAGGGCCTCTAGCCACTACAAACAAACTCCAGACACATGAGTCACCTTGTGCATCTGGCTTATGTGGGTCCTGGGAATCAAACCTGGGTCCTTTGGCTTTGCAGGCAAATGCCTTAACCACTAAATCATCTCTCCAGCCCCCTTTTGGCTTTTATGAATGAAAGTATAAAAAGAAGAATGCAGTACAAACACTACTGAAAGTTGGTAAGAAAAAAATAAGTCTGTGTCTAATTTAAGGGAATCAGTCATCACAGATACAAAAAAAGTCCTCACAAAATAATTCTAACTAGCAGTTAACCCATTGAAGAGTTATTGAACAAGCTATTATATTATGATCAATATTAAAAATATACATATTTATGTAATAAAGCATCAGTAGTTTTTGATATTTTTTAAATTATTTATTTATTTATTTGAGAGCGACAGACACAGAGAGAAAGACAGAAAGAGGGAGAGAGAGAGAATGGGCATGCCAGGGCTTCCAGCCTCTGCAAACAAACTCCAGACGCATGTGCCCCCTTGTGCATCTGGCTAACATGGGAGCTGGGGAACCGAGCCTCGAACCGGGGTCCTTAAGCTTCACAGGCAAGCACTTAACCGCTAAGCCATCTCTCCAGCCCAGTTTTTGATATTTTTATTTAAAAGTTAAAGAGGACAATATAAATTAATGCTATATTTGGTATTGTATATAAAAAACTAATACAACAATATCTGATTCCACAGATAGTGGTAATCCTCAGTGATTTCTCAAGGTGCTCATCAGATACTATGGGTTTAATTTTACTCTTAGTAAACTTAATCTTGAAAAAATGTTGTTCAGGGGCTGGAGAGATGGCTTAGCGGTTAAGCGCTTGCCTGTGAAGCCTAAGGACCCCGGTTCGAGGCTCGGTTCCCCAGGTCCCACGTTAGCCAGATGCACAAGGGGGCGCACGCGTCTGGAGTTCGTTTGCAGAGGCTGGAAGCCCTGGCGCGCCCATTCTCTCTCTCTCCCTCTATCTGTCTTTCTCTCTGTGTCTGTCGCTCTCAAATAAATAAATTAAAAAAAAAAATGTTGTTCAGGGCAGAGGACAAAGCTCATTGGGAAAAGTGCCTGCTGCACAATTATGAGTAGCTATATTCAAATCCCAGCATCTATGTGAAAGCTAAGCATGGTGACACACTCCTATAATGCCAGCTCTAAGGAAGTGGAAACAGGAAGACCCGTAAGACTTACTGGTTAGCTACTCCAGCCCAATTTGTTTATTCTAAGTTCAGCAAAAGACAGTGTCTCAAAAAATAAGGTGGAGAGTAATTAAGAAAGCACCTATCATCCAACCTCTGGCTTCCACATGCACTTGTATGCATGTGCATGCACACCCATGTACACATGTGCATCAACATGCATATATACTTGCTTGCACACATACACAAGCAAAAACAAAAGAATGAATAAAAAAAGACAGAGATAGGAGGATTGCTGTAAGTTCGAGGTTAGCCTGGAACTACAGAGTGAGTTTGAAGTCAACCTGGCGAATGTAAGAACCTACATCAATAAAACCAAAAAGCAAACAAAAAAAGGTTCAAAAAATATGGGTGCTACCAACAAAGCAATAACATGATGAGGTGCAATGATGGAGTAAGGAATATTACCTCTGGGAAGACAAGACTCATAGAAGCTCTGTAGATACAATATCACGTTTTGTTTGAGTGACAAATTGCATTTTTCATTTTAAAATTTACAAGTTTCTGTCAACTGAAAATAAAGTTGTAAAAATGCCAGAATATTTGTTAATTTTCTTGAAATCTGTTTTCAAATTCTTGTATCAATAGAAGCATTTAGCCAAAATGTCAAAATGTATAAAATTGTATAACTTAATTTGAGCTTATAATTTCAGTTGCATTTAAAACACTGTTATCATTTGAAACATTGTATTGCTAGATTGGTTTTCACCTTGAAAACACATGTTAAACTCTCTTAAATTAGTAGTTAAATTCTCTAAAAATGCAAAATTCATAAGACAATTTTCATTGTCAAGTTCTGGCACAAATTTTATTTTTGCTACTAAAAGTGACTTGATAACATTAAAATCATAAGGTCTGTTCAACATTTGGACATTACTAAGTCATCTTACTCCTGTAAAGTTAATAATATCACCATAGTCAGCATTGACCCCTAAAAGAATTGTTGGAATTGACCACAACTAAATCTCTTGGCTGTACTGGAAACAATGCTGCTTCTGATTTCCATTATGTTGTAGATTTTCAATACTCATGGACATGAATTTTCTTGATGTATTACGCAAGTAAGCTTCATGAGAAGTGAATTTAGAGAAACAATTTCATTATCTTCTATTAATTTAACACAATCCTCTCTTTTTTTAAATTTTATTTATTTATTTATTTGCCAGAGAAAGGAGAGAGAGAGAGAGAGAGAGAGAGAGAGAGAGAGAGAGAGAGAGAGAGAGAGGAAGAGAGAATGGGCATGCCAGGGCCTCCAACCACTGCAAGCAAACTCCAGATTATGTGCCCCCTTGTACATCTGGCTAACGTGGGTCCTGGGGAATTGAACCTGGGTCCTTCGGCTTTGCAGGCAAATGCCTTAACTGCTAAGCCATCCCTCCAGCCCTACACGGTCCTCTCTTATATTGACCATTGTCAATGCACCATCAGTAACTATTCTAGATCTGTTCAACCTCTTAATTTAATTGTGCCTTTCAATGGCACTAATGAACTCATTTCTTCAGCATCATTGTATTTACTTTCATCCAATAAAAATAGCAGGCTGGAGAGATGGCTTAGCAGTTAAAGTTCTTGCCTACAAAGCCTAAGGATCCCCCCTAAGCCAGACAAAGGTGAGGTAAGCACAAGGTTGTACATGCCCACTAGGTGGCACAAGCATTTAGAGTTCGATTTTAATGGCTAGGCCCTGGTGCACCAATTCTCTGTGTCTCTCTTTCTCTCTGTTAAAATTTAAAAAATAATAAAAATAGCATGTTGAATTATATTTGTAACATTAATTCTATTATGTAATATGAAAGCAAAAAAATATAATTAGCAATTCTACTCTCCAAATTCCTTGTGATTTCCAATTGCTTTAGTTTACCTGGATATAGTTTAGTGAGCCAAACTGATTTTAGAAGTAGTCCCCATGTTCTGTATATATCTCCATCTATAAATGGTTTTTGCTTTTTACTATTAAATATAATACTAATAACTAACTTAGAACCTCAGTTGTTTTTTCTAAAAAAATTGTGTTGGAAGAGGGACATTTTTCGGTTAACACTATTTTGTCCTCGCTACATAATACTTGATACACACTGTAACAGTTACCTTTTCTTTGCTAGGACAAAAGCCTGCCAGCTGTGGTTCATTTCCCCAGCTTCCTATTTAGAGCCAGACAGGCATTCATTTGCAGTGAAAATGTTTTCTAACACATACACACAATATGCAAATTGTCTTTTGGCTCAAGTAACTATGAATGTACCCCAACACAAACTAACAATCTTATTTAGAACATTATAAGGTGACCTTGTATGTGCTTATTTCTAAACAGTATTGCATGGTCTTCGGGCATGAACTTTTAGATGACAATATCATGTCACAAAGTCAAAAGGTTTTGTTCATTTATATGTTCATTTTATTCAATAATTAACTGTTGAAGATATCATTGTCTCCATGGGTCTTCGGGAAAATAGAGAGAAAGAGATTTCTGATGTTATACTGTTTATCTGGTTGATAGGTGAAACTCTTCCTTTCTTTTGTGGTGTAGGAGATAAGAATGACTCACAAATCTTTCTCTACATATCCTGGTGGGTGGACAAGTTAAGGCCAAGTACCTTTTCTCTTTCCCAAATTTTGCTTTATCAGTCCTGAAATAGATTATAATACACTGGGCTCCAAAAGAGATGTAAACTATTTTTAGCTTAAATATTAACCAGAATCATAAACTTGTAGAGTTCAGCCTTTATAAACTACTCTGGGTGCAACAAAGGTCAAGACCTGATTGTTCAATCCACATGTATTCCCTAGTAACATAACTCCTGCCTGCCCTCCCTCTCCAGCACTCTACCATGTAGTCATTCCCAGTCTTTTCTTGTGCACAGTTCCCTTTACCACAAGATAGCAACTTGTATCTTTCAAACACAATTTCCATGTTAGATATTTGCCAGATGTGCTTCAGTCTATTCTATTCTTTCTTGAAATTGATTGAGGATTTTGAGTGGTTCCCCAAGTTTATGAACACAAAGTTTGGTTTTTGTCATGCCACTTAACAAAGGATTGACAAAAACAGACTAAAGAAGGATAAATAATGAATTATCAAGTAAAAACATTCTTTTGTATGTCAGAACTCCCTAAACTGAGCCTTCTTCCACCTTTTAATGTCATGAGTATTTAAAAAAAACTTTCTTTTAAAATTCAACCCCTATGTGGATTCAGAACTCATCCTAAATCTCCTGCCCCATCTCTATTGTCATCATTCAATAAGCGTTTTGATTTTTATATACATAGGCCCATCTCTATTCTGTCTTTCAATCAAGACCACAAAATTAAACACCAAATGAACTCAGTTATGCACTATTCTTCTGATAGGTAACAGCCTCTGACCCAAAGAACATCACACATTACATACATTACAGTGATGAACACTAATCCAATGATGTTCTAAATTCAGCTCAAAGAAGCCACTAAAGACAAGTAAATGCCCTTCCAAACCATAGACTACCTCCTCTACTTTTCTTTCTTTTTTCAAAATATTTTCTATACACAAAAAGCTAGAATGTTATAAAATGGATATGATCACTATAAACTGCGTCTCATGCCCAAGGCCAGGACTATGTAGAAAAGCAATAACCAAACACCTGTTGCTAGGGAAACCCAGAACCTAGATTATGTCCTTGAATCCTATCTAAGAGAAAGGCAACAAGAAAAACAGCCCCATCTTCTCAGAAACCTTGAAGGACTATAGAAAGTCTTTACTCTTTCATTAATTGCCTCCATGTCTTTGCTCAACAAAGTTTGTGCCCAGACATCCCTTTCCCTCAGAAATTCATAAGGATTCACTTCACTTTATTCATTGGATTTCTGGGGCTTCTTTCTCCTCTCTGGCTTCAGACCCACTATACTACCTTGTAATAGTTCCTCCAAATCTCCTACAAAAGTATTAATTCTAAAATGTATTAAACTTCAGTTATTCTCTTAGACCACAGTATTCTCCCTTTTCGTCACACTTTTCATCAAGCATTTCAAATCACACGACAAAGAAACCAGTCACTTATTAGAAGTCATTCTCTTATTGTTTTCATACCAAATCCCTAGTATTCACTAATCTAAACTAATCTAAAGTGCTGGGATTAAAGGTGTTCACCACCATGCCCAGCTTTGGCCAGATGTTTTATGTATATGAATTCACACAATATGTAGATTTTGTAGCCAGCTTATTTCACATAGATTTTTTTTCAATTTGATCTATGGAGTATGCATTCATATTTCTCTTATATTTTGAATAATATTCCACTGTGTGAATACAACACAATTTTAATTGAGTCATCAGTTGATGGACATATGCATTATTCAGTTTTTTAAAATTATGAATAATATCACTATGAATTATTAATGTACACACTGTTTCATGTTGACAAAGACTTTTATACCTCTTAGGTATATAAATAAAAGTAGAACTATTGGGTCATAATTTTTTGAAGAAACTTTTGAAGAAATATAAATCTTTTCATAAGTTTCTATACCATTTTATATTCCTGCTAGAAATGCATACAGCTCATAATCTCATTCTATTCTTACCAATACTTGCTATCTTTTTTTTTCATTACATCTCAGTGGCTAAGAAGATATAATTCATTTAATTTTCATTTATTAATACTGATGTTCTTTTTACCTACTTATTGAAATGTCTATTTAGTTCTTGAAAAATTTACTAGACCAATTATTTTTGAATTATTTTGTAAATTCAAGTACATCATAAGATACATGATTTACAAGTATTTTTTTTGGTCCTAGGGGTTGTATTTTCACTGTCTGGATGGTTTCCTTGAAGCAAAGAAAAAAATTTTTTTTTTGCTTGTCTCATTCATACAGGTTTCATTTTTTTTTAACTTTTTTTTTTTTTTTTCTGAGGTAGGGTCTCACTCTGGCCCAAGCTGACCTGGAATTAACTGTGTAGTCACAGGTTGGTCTCGAACTCACGGCAATCGTCCTATCTCTGCCTCCCGAGTGCTGGGATTAAAGGCGTGTGCCACCACACCCAGCTCCAGGTTTCATCTTTATTACTTGGGCTAAGAATGCTTTCCCCAAAGTCTTGAAGGTTTTTATATACATTTTGTTGTTAGGAATTTTTGGTTTAGATTCAACATTTTATTATTTTTTTGTTTTTATAATTAATATTAGCTGAACAAATTAATAGATTTCATTGTGACATTTCAATTCATGCATATATTATGCTTTCATCATATTGACCCCTCATACTTCTGTCTCTTGTTCCACCCTCTCTCCTTGCTTCTGCCCAAGGTCCATATATGCACCATAATATTCTCTTTCTTACTTTCAGGTCATCTTAGTAGTAGTAATAGTAGTAGTATGTAGTTTCTGCATATGACAATATGGTGACTAAACTTCACTATCAACTTGATTGGACTAAAAGATGGCCATGAGATTTCTAAAGGACACTTCTGAGTTTGTCTATGAGAGCAATTTTAGAGAAAACTACTTAATAAAGGAAGATCTGTCCTGGGCATCGACAGAACTACTGTAACTCAGGTAGAGGAAGGAGGAAGCACACTGGCATTGGAACACTGTGTGCCTCCATAAGACAAACAGTCTTCGCCTCACATTCTCAATTCCTTTATATTTTGTATCATATAGGGCCCAGGCAATGATTCACCCAATCTTGATCTAAAACTTCTGAAATCATGACCCAAAATAAATGATTAGTACTGTAAGCTGTTTTAGTTACTTATTCAAAGAGATGGAAAAGTTAGCAGTAAGAAAATGGTTTTGCTTTCTAAGTCTGGCTTATTTCATTTAACATGATGACTTCCATTCCCATCAACTTTCCTGCAAATTAAATTTTTTATTCTTTCTTAAAGTTTAACATAGAATAAATCATATATATAATATATATGTATATAGTTTTAGCTTCAACATTTTGTTATGTTTTGTTTTAATAATAAATATTAACTTAACAAATTAATAGATTTCACTGTGATATTTCAATACATGCATATATTTTGCCTTAATCATACTGTGTCTATATACATATTTTCTTCATATATTCTTCTCCTAGGCTTAAAACTTTTGCTATAGAGAATAATGGAGTAAACATGGGTATACAAACATCTTTTCTAAAAAAAAAAAAAAAAAAAAAACTTTTTTGTTGTTGTTTATTCTTATTTATTTGAGTGCGACAGAGAGAGAGGAAGGAGAGAGAGAATAGACATGCCAGGGCCTCCAGCCCCTGCAAACGAACTCCAGTCATGTGCAACCCCTTGTGCATCTAGCTAACATGGGTCCTGGGGAATCGAGTCTTGAACTGGGATCCTTAGGCTTCATAGGCAAGCACTTAACGGCTAAGCCATCTCTCCAGCCCACAAACATCTTTTTTATATGCTACTTTTGATTCCCTCTGATATATACCCACAGTGTAATAGCTGGCTCATATGACAGTTCTTGTTTTAGTTTTGCAAGACTTGTCCATATTATTTCCCATAGTATCTGTATCATTTTAAATTCCCATCAATAATCCTTATGAGTTCTGTGGTAGCTACATCATCTTCACATTTTTTATTTGGTGGTGGAAGCTTGGGTAAGAATAACCATTATGAGTGGGGTGAGATACAATCTAAATGTAGCTTAGATGTCCATTTCCTAGGGCTAAATTATTTTCTTTCTTTCTTTCTTTCTTTCTTTCTTTCTTTCTTTCTTTCTTTCTTTCTTTCTTTCTTTCTTTCTTTTTTTGCTAATTTTGAGGTAAGTAAAAGTGAAAAAATACCTATATATATGAATGTCTAGTTTTTTCCCCATTTGTTGAAAGGACTCTTATTTCTCCCACTGAACTTTCTTGGAGCCACTGCTGAAAAAAAAAAAAATTAGCTGTAAAATATTTGTGCTATAGCATTTCTGATTGATTTTGCTTGTTTGTTTTTATTTTTTCGAGGTAGGGTCTCACTGTAGCTCAGGCTGACCTGGAATTCACTATATAGTCTCTGGGTGGCTTTGACTCACAGCAGTCCTCCTACCTCTGCCTCCCAAGTGCTGGGATTAAAGGCGTGCATCACCATGCCCGGCTTTTGATCGATTTTTTTTTAAACACTGATCCAATATTGCAGTCCTAAAATAAACCCCACTTGGTCACAGTACATTTCCTGAATTTGGTTTGGTAGTATATTTTAAAGATATTTTTTAGTCCATATTCATGAATTAATACTTACTTTTTGTGTTATGATATTTTTGTCTAATTTTACATCAGAGTAATACTGGGCTAAGAGAAGGACTCAGAAAATATTCCCCTCACTTTTATTTTTAGAGCTTCTGAGGAGTTACTATCAGTCTTTAAATGTTAGGTGGAGTTTGTCAGCTTTTCTTCTTGGAAAGATTTAAATTATTAAATCAATGATTTCACATGTTATAGATACATTTGGTGACCTTTTGCTTCTTGAGTCAGTTTCAATGGTTGTAACTTTCTAGGAATTTGCTCATTTAATCTAAAACATGTAAGTTGTGGGTATAAAGTTTTCAAAATATTCCATTGTAGTTATTATTTATGTAAAATTGGAAGACTTATTATATTTGTAACTTATTTTAGTAATTTGTATCTTAATTTTTGTCCTTATCAGACTTAATATATATTACTGCTATCTTTATAAAGAACCAATATTTATTTTTGGTCTTGCTTTTTGTTAATTCATATACTTTTTTGTTGTTGTTTGAGGGGTAGAGTCTCACTCTAGCCCAGGCTCCAAGCTGACCTGGAATTCACTCTGTATTCTCAGGGTAGCCTCGAACTCATGGTGATTCTTCTACCTCTGCCTCCTAAGTGCTGAGACTAAAGGTGTGCTATACCATGCCCAACTAATTCATATACTTTTTATGTAGCATTTCTTCCCTTTTCACTTGTGTTAAAAAAATCTCAATGTTCTCTTATGATTTATTCTTGAACCAGTAGTTAAAGTTACATTTGTACATTCCTCTGTTATTGAATTTTGATTTTTTTCTATTGTGATAAAATGTATTTAGAATAATTACAAAGTTTTAAAATTAAATTTGCATGCTGGAGAGATGGCTTAGCAGTCAAGACATTTCCCTGTGAAGCTTGAGGACCCAGGTTTGATTCCTTAAAACCTACATAAGCCAGATACACATAGTCATGCATGCATATGGATTTTGTTTGCAGTAGATAGAAGCTCTGGTTTACCAATTTTTTTCTCTCTATATTTCTAGTAATTAAATGATTTTTAAATAAAATTAGTAGTTGCAAGTTTTTATGGACTAGAATAGAATTCTTGGAGACTACTCATTGCTTTTCATTTTGCTTTTTTATCCATTATAAACATTTTCACAGGTAGAAGTTTAGTTTCTATGATTTTTTCATTGCATATTTAAGTTATTTTAAAATGATTGTTCTAAGGATTAACAGAAACATGATATGAGTATCTATTTCATGTTTATGCTGTCTAAGTTGCAAAGAGAGATGAAGGTTTTTATTTCTGTGTCATAATAATCCTTCTCTCTTAAATGCTATCACTATTGTATCACAAAATATTATTATAATTACTTCTTGGCATATTTTTTTGTTTGAAAGAGGGTTATATAGCTTATGCTGTGCTTCAACTTGTTATATAGATGAGTGTTGCCTTGAACTTCTAATCCTTGTTTCTCTGCTTCCAAGTGCTTACAGTTATAGGCATGTACTTGCAACTCATTAATTTAACTTTATGTCTTTTAAAAAAGGTAAGAGAAGGAGATGGAGAGATGGCTTAGTGGTTAAAGTGGTTGCCTGCAAAGCCAGGTTCAATCCTCCAGTACCAACATAAGCCAGATGCACATGGGTCTGGAGTTTGTTTTCAATAGCTAGAGTCTCTGGTGTGCCCATTCTCTCTCTCTTTTTACTGGCATCATTTTTCTCTCATACACACATACACAAATAAATAAATAAATAATAAAAGCTGAGAAGATAGAAAATCAAAACTGTATTATATAGGTTTTATGATACAACTTTATATACATCATTTTTACATAATTACACTTCATATAAGTTAATTTTATCCTTTGTAAATAAAAAGTATACTTCATTTTTGAAGGTAACACACTTACCTAGTTGTACCTTGGTTATTCCTCCAGTGCTTCCCTAACACATGGGATAAAACAGGATAAATACACACCATTACCTTCAACTAGTCTACGGACTACAGAATTATCTTACCAAAATAATCCCTCTTAAAGAAAATCAAGAACTTAACTCATTGATTAAATATATAAAAAAGTAAACATGCATGCATATTGTTATAATAATCTACATGAATACACATATATCAGTCACAGTAGACTTTTACTGTTTTCAATATTATAGACTCTTTGAGAAGATGATGCTTGTTGACAGTTTGAAAAGTTATTGTCTTCTTGTATCAGCATTTAACTACCTCTTTAGGGAATAGTATTTAGCTAGAATTTCTGAATGGTTGAAAACAAACTAAGAATTTTGTTATCTCTAAGCTGATTGACAGAGGAATGAGCTTGTGGCAAAATCTAGGACTTTGTTGCTGACTGAGGGGGATAGGGCATATAGTAACTATTGAGTCAGTTATAATACTGATTCCTGCATGAGCATACCATAAATAAGCTGTCATTTTCTTTTTATAAAATGTTTTTATTTATTGGAAACAGAGTGACACAGAGAAAATGTGAGGATGGGTGCTCCAGGGCCTTCTGCCACTGTAAACAAATTCTAGACACACGTGCCACTATGTGCATCTGGCTTTGCATGAGTACAGGGAAATCAAACCTGGACTATCAGGATTTGCAAGCAAGTGCTTTTAACTGCTGGGCCATCTCTCCAGCCCAAGTTTTCATTTTTCTTTTCTGACAGGTCCCTGTTCCCTTAATTTTTGTCTGTTTTCTGATTCTTACCTCCCTGGTCAGCTTATGCAATGTAAGACCACATAGCAAAACAGAAAAATCTAAAGGAAAAGTCTCAGAAAAGAAATATGGAAGTTACTCTCCCTTCCATTTCACACTTGAGTCTCTTTACTCTTCATAAATCCTGCATTGTATTTATACTACTCTTTCAGAGAAGTTTTCATATTAGAATAGGTTAGTTTTTCCTCAGTTTTTTCTTCTTCTATTATTATCTTCATTATTATAATTGTACATATTGAATAGGTACAGTGTGGTAGTTCATTCATGCATATTATGTATACTGATCAAATCAAGGTAATTAGTGTGTCTTTATTAAATATAATTTTTTGAGAAGAAACTTCAAAATCTTCTCATAATTTTTTAAAACATTTTATTGGAAGCTTCCATAATTATAGACAATAAACTATGATAATTCCCTCAACATCCCACTTTGCCCCTCATGAATCTACCCTCCATCATATCACCTCTCCCTCTCAATAAGTCTCTTTTATTTTTTTATTTTTATTTTATTTTATTTTATTTATTTATTTATTTATTTATTTATTTATTATTTATTTTATTTTTTTGGTTTTTTGAGGTAGGGTCTCACTCTAGTCCAGGCTGACCTGGAATTCACTATGTATTCTCAGGGTGGCCTCGAACTCATGGCGATCCACCTACCTCTGCCTCCCAAGTGCTGGGATTAAAGGCATGCACCACCACGCCCGGCTTCTCTTTTATTTTTGTATCATCATCTTTTCCTCCTATTATGAAGATCATGTGTAGGTAGTGCCATACAAGATACATAAATTATTTAGAATTGTTGTGACCCTACCATGCTATAGATGCCTAGTCTTTATTCTTCTATCTTGCTATGGTACCAATCATGCAGCCTCCATTCAGCTGATTCTTCTTCCTAGTTTTCAGTTACCACATTTTTTTCCAGATGAATAGTAGGTGATAGAACAAAGATAAGAAAAAATCACATGTCTTCTTTTGATATATGAATGTGTTCACTATATTCATTAAGCTATTTTTTTTTGAAGGACAAAGAACATTTTTTTAATATTCGGGCTTAAGCTCGGTCCCTTGACTTCACCAATGCAGTGGTTCCATACAAGGGCGCCGAGTAGGAGGAGGGTAGGCTTTTTATTGGGATTTGAACATAAAAGAAGGGGATGGGTACATGATTGGTTGATTTAAACAGTATTTTTCTGATTGGCTTGGGATTTCAGCGGGCAAGGTTGGGAGCAGGGCGGGGGTGGGAGTTAGGAGAACCCCAGGCAGATGAGGTAGTCTTCATTGTGATTGGCTGGGGCAGAAAGAACAGAATGGACAGGCCTCAGGCATGTGCTGGGTGTGTCTAGGCTAGGGGGTGACTTCAGCCTTTGGGTTGGCACCTTCCCTAACCATGTCAGGGTGGTTGCCTTCTGCCTAAATGGAAAACCTGAAAGTTAGGCCCGGCCAGGGCAGCACCTTTCTGAATCCCTTCATGGCATTAATTTAGTTTCTGAGTCTTTCATTCTCCCCTTTCTTTGTACCATGAGGAGCCAATCTTGGATCCCAATTGAGTTAAGTGAGTGGAGTTTAATTAAAACCATAAGCTGTACTGTACTAATGCATTAACTAATAAAAGCAACTAATCTATTAATAATGTAAGATCCTATTGTGATTAGTAACAAAAATAAAAGTAATGGTCCTGCTAAAGCAGACAGCACAGTTGTTAACCATGGGAAATGACTGAACCATGGTTGATATAAAAACATTTTTCCCTTAAGGCCACACATAGTCCTTCTTAGTAGGTGGGCTTCAATATACCCTTCCGGTAGACACACATTGCCAGCCAGCACAGTAGAAGGCTTTAGGTCCCCCACAGCCCCTTTTGATTCTTGCTTTCCCTAAGTGCCCAGGGCATACATAGAAATAAGAAATCGGGGCTGGAGAGATGGCTTAGCCGTTAAGGCATTTGCCTGCAAAGCCAAAGGACCTCAGTTCAATTCCCCAGGACCCACGTAAGCCAGATGCACAAGGGGGTGCATGCATCTGGAGTTAGTTTGCAGTGGCTGAAGGCCCTGGTGTGCCCATTCTCTCTCTCTGCCTGTCCCCCTGTGTCTTTCTCTCTCTCAAATAAATAAATAATAAAATATTAAAAAAAAAAAAAAGAAAGAAGAAATTGCCTGATTCGCCACAGAGTTCCATGAGGCACCCACTAGTTGATGGAGGTCAAAGATCAAATCAGGAAACCAGGTTCCCCATGGGGCAAGAATTTCCCCCATGGCAGTGTTGGTTATTAGCCAGGTCAGATTATAAACTTGGTGGAGAGTAGCTGCCACAATACATACAGTTAGGAGCACAGTCAGGATCAGGGGCATTTGAGTTGAAGCTTGAGTGGGGTGCTGCATTTTCATTGTGGCTGATGGTCCAAGTGGCAATTCCACCCATTTTCACAGCAGTAGGTGTGGTCAGGATGAAGATGTAGGATACCTTCCAGTGGGGTCCAGTGTCTTGTGGCACCCAGTCTCTCAGATTGTTTATATATTTTACATATTTACATACTTTAGATTCAAAAATAACCCTTTGAAAATCTCTATTTTTTAATTTTCACAATTTTTATTAACATTTTCCATAATTATAAAAAATATCCCATGGTAATTCCTCCCCCCGGCACTTTCCCCTTTGAATTTTTTTTTATTTTTTATAGAATTAAAACTATGGGGAAAAGATGTCTTAATGTTTGTTTCCCCTCTTGGAGAGCTCTTGTGTTACTTAATAGGCCATTTATATATGTAAGGTATTTTTTGATGGTTATACATTTCTCTCTGAGTGTTTAAGACCATGCAGATAGCCACATTTAATTAAGGATTAGTTTTGGAGGTCACTAATGGCTCTCCAAAAAGACTTTAGGGACACAGAAGTAGCCCCATAGTTTACTGGTACTGGTGTCTTCTGTTAGGATGAGTCAAGGCCATGCTGGCCAAGTAGTTTTCCATTTTGAGAAGTCAGGAGGACTGATTGCTCCTCAATTGTGACTCTCCTGTCTCAGATGAACACCAATATTGTTTGGCTCTCCATATCCTCCCTGCTCAGGAAGACAGGTGACTTACCAGGGGGCCAGTATAGAAGAGTCCCATCATCTCTTGTGGCCTCATGATTTGGGAGCACAGGCCAAAATATTGGCACCTATTTCTCTGATGATTCCAATTGGCTTTGGCTTCTAACACACTTAGAAAGGAAGTTACACCAGCCTGGATGTATGTATATATACAACACATTTGATGACTGGAATAGACTTAGTTAAAGAATGGTACAAGGCTTCTAAAATTATTTTGTCCTATCTTTAAAATTTTAGTTGTACTATGTCAGCATAAGCCTTATTTATATACGAGACATAGAAAGTAGGCACACCTCACATTTTAAATATCTGACATTTATAAATATCTCATATTTTAAATATCTAACATTTATAAATATAAGCAGAACCTGCTACCTGTCTTGAAAACAGTACCAATTGATTTACAGACTAACTCATTTAATCTAGAAATTTTCAGAAAAGGACAAGTAAGACAGTATAAAGTATTAGCACCTGTGTTTGAAAACATCTTTGATTAGTTCAGATACCTGTGTTGGTACAAATTACCCAGAGAACATTGGAAACAGAACCACAGAGCTTGATTTTTTTTTTTAAACCAAAACAGCTAGCTAAATTCTAATATAACCCTTGATAAATCTTTTTGAAGGAAAAAAACATTATTTGACAACCCATGATTTGGGCTTAAACTTGATAGCTATTGATTTTATGTACCACAGAAATTTTTATTAACATAAAACAATTTTATGTTTTACCCATGACTTAAATTTGGTAAAGCTTAAGCAAGCTATCCCAACAAATCCCAGGAAGGTGAAAGTTATTATTACTGAAATTAAATCACTTAAACCTAAGTGACTTAACCTAGTTATGACCATTCAATAGAATTAGCATAAATAATACAGAAGCTATCTTTAAAATCACAATATCTTTAGGTATGAGTACTTCACCTTTGGAAATTAACCATTTCTATGTGAATCTTTATCTTTAGAATAGTTAAAACTTTGATGAAAAGAGGAACCTAATTTATTTTCCTGAGAGAGTCAAAAGAGGAACCTAATTTACTTTCCTGAGAGAGTCTTAAAGCCAGTTTTATAACCCTTAAATCTTAACAAATTAGCATCAGTGACCTGTTAATGAGTGAAGCCTTATCATAAGACTCAGTTTCTCCACCAATTAAAACCTTGGCATCAGGTAAACATTAGATTGAATCCAATTAAATGTTTCAATGAAGGGGCCCTTCCCCTGATATATACATTAGGTAAGTCTGATGCTTGTCTTATGTAAGGAGTTTGTAACCTTATCAAATACCTTGACTCAGTTTCCACCCATTTTTTCAGAGTCCAGATTTCTATGAATTTAAGTAGCATATATTGGAAAGCAACGTCAAAATGAAATTACAGAGCAGAGAGATAAGCATCCTGACATTCCTTATCCTATTCTGAAGTTGTTTGTTTTTACATAGCAAATTTACCCATTTGCAAAACACAAGGTGATAGACTCTTGTCTAGGTTAACCTGGCTAAACCTCCAATTACATCTGTACTTATGACTTTGTGACCCATCTAACATAGGTATGACCTGTGTCTAATGTAAGATAAATTAAATTAAGACTGTGTCTCTATATAAAACTCTTAGAGTATCCTTAAGAGTCTGTAAACAGTTAAAAAATCTCTAACTTTAGGCATGGTATTTAAGTTTAGTCTGAAAATTCTTTTCTACATACACACATCTTTATTCACATACTTTAACATCTAAGTACCACTCAAAAAGCATTTTTAACGAGCATTCTATGTCCCAACATTGAAAAATTTCTTTCTAGTTTCTTTAATCAATTTATCTTATCCCATTATTAACCACCTTTCTTATAAGGCTATTATGAAAAACTACACCAAATTAATTAATCTTATTACTTACTAACAAGTGAGTAGTCTAAAGACAATTTTATGTCATTAATACCAATAAGACACCAAACTAAGGCAAATATTGTTGCTATCTTGGGGCAGGCTGGCCTAAAAGTCAGGTCAGCTGCTTTCTTTTTCTAAGTACATTACAATTTTTTTTTTTAAATATCTGACAAATTATAAGTTACCACTTTAGAGAGAATTCTGTTTTTAATAATCCTTTATGAAAGTTAAAGTTGACCTAGAACATAAATTCAGTAACTATACTTATAGTATTATGTAACAAAGTTGACACTTTTTTTTTTCTCGCCACTTTTCAGTGTGCTGTTGTGGCTGGGCGGGTCTTGTACACACCTTAGATCAGCCCTGCCCTACTACCTGCACTCCCCAGGGGTCCATCTAGTACACATGGAGGTAATGGCCAAGAAGACTGCAGGCGCCATTGTCTGTCTGCCACCTGACTCTGACCCAAGCCACTTTGGAGGGCTTGTGAAGCTGGCTTGTAGTTTTGCTGCTTAAAGGGAGTGAGGGGAAATTTTTTCCTGAGCTTTTTATTTCCTAGTCAGATAAGCTATGTGGGTACACATGGATGCCCAGAAATCTAGAAATGACCTGGAGGACTTTTAACTAAAACAAGCCTACCTCCCTCTGGGAGAGTTAATTCCCTCCTTACCTGCTGCTGTGTTGACATCCCAGTCTGCTCTAGTCAAAGGGAAGAAGGTATCAATGATAGCCTGATTATTGGTGGGATTCCCATCAGTGCCTGGAACAAATTTCCCGGCTTCAGTCTGGCTTCTCTCTTTCCTCTGTAGTAAAGAGAATCTGTAGCAATTGTTGACAATCATCCCAAATTGATTACCATCTTGGTCTGGGGTCCCCATAACCCGAAAAGGGAATGCTGCAACTCTGAGGGGCCCTAGTTTTAAAGTCCTGAAAGTGGTCCGTCAGTAAAGAAAGAGGTGAAGTCAAAAAAAACCACTTCAGCTGGTCAGTGACTACAAACTGAGACAACAACCTCTCATGTTGTCTCTACAGATAGGGGAATGAAATCCCCTCGGAGCGGGCTTGGGGCACCCAGGACCCGTCTGAACAAAGTGGCCAGCTGCCACAAAACCGAATGAAACCACGGCATCTCGCCGTTCTGTGGTAGCGACCCGCATTGTCTCTACAAACGGTGGGGGATGAAATCCCCTCCTGGTGGGCCTGGGGCACCCAGGACCCACCTTCAGAACAGAGTGGCCTCCAGGGCCCAACCACAATTTTCTAATGAACAAAGGAACGAAGGACAGGTTTTCAGGAAAGACAAAACACAGAAGGACTACACAGAAGCACAGTTACCAGCCAGCGACCTGAGCTCCACGTGTTGGTCCTCAGCAGTCATCTCTGAGAGTATCCATCCCAGAGAGCCCCCAAATGTTATGCCCAGTTCTCGGCACCCCCAGTGACCACCAAGGAGAACCAAACACGTATGTAAGGACAAGGAACATTTTTTAAATATTTGGGCTTAAGCTCGGTCCCTTGACTTCACCAACGCAGTGGTTCCATACAAGGGCCTTATTAAGGTATTTTTTAATTTGCCTCTCAATTAGTGTTCTAAGAACAAGTTTCATTATGGTCTTTTCATAATGTTTTGATTTTGTTGATCCTCCTCCCTTGCTTCTTTATACATATCCACTCATCCCCCTTTTACACCCTTCTGTCCCTAGTGAGTCCCTTTATCATTTTCATGAAATGGTCTGTATTCTTCTTTCAACATTTATGTAATCAACTTTTGCTTCTACACATGAATAAGAATAGGCAATATTGTTACATTTATGCCTCACTATGTCCCTTACTGTAATATGCTCATGTTCCATTGATGTTGGCACAACTGACATGATTTTATGCATTTAAACATCAGTGGAATCCTTGGCTGCTTCTGTTTTGTTGTTGTGTAAGTGTGCTACTCCAGGTCTCTCCCCATATATAATCTAACAATATTACAGCATAGATAAACATACAAACAAAGCTAATTTTTAAATAAGAAGATGGAAAGTCTAGGCTTACAAATTTCCTGTCAACTCTTTTTAATGCTACAAACTAATTAAGATTATCACCATATGCATTGTATATGTTGCTTGGTCCTGCTTTATTGTGTGTTGTTTACTAAACCATCAACAGACACACCCATTCAAGTCTTTAAATTAAGCTTAACTCAGCATTTTTAATGGATCCTGGACTTTAGGATTTCACAAACAACCTTTCCTTTGTGGGAAAGGGAAATGGCTAGACAGGATAAGGGTAATTATTACTTTGACAAACAATCACTTTTAAAAGAGATAATTACCATCAACAATCACAACACATTTCAAATTAAAATATCACAAACCATCCAAATTCACCAAGGTACCATTGCAAAGAATGGTTTGTTTTCCTCCTAAATGAATCTTCATTGGCCTTTCCCTGCTTCCCAGAGCTATGGTGAGACTAACTGTTCACTACCAAGTTGGCCCCCATTTTCAGGGCTCCAGCCTCCACAGAACAGTATGCAGAACATAATAATGTCAAGAAAGTCTATGGGAACCAAAACACTTGCATTCTTGAGAAGTAAATAGCCACTGCACAAAATAGAAAACATTCATGAATTTTGAACAAAATTTAAAATATGATGAAATATAAAAGAAGTAAATGAAAATAACTCTATGCTTCAAGGATTACTTTTAAATAGAAAATTTCTTTACATTTTAAAAATGTGAATCCTATGATCATTATTCATTCTTAATCAATACTTCATATGGGCCTAAATATATGTGCATAATATATTAAAAATATTTTGTATATACAAATATAATATAGGCATATATGCAAAAATACACAAAATTATTCCAAAATGGCAATGTCCTTAATAGCAGATTGTTTGACAGACTCCAAATCTTTACTCTGTATACATACTATGTAAGAAAGATAGTTTTCTTTTTTTCTTTTAACACTGGTCCCTACTTAAACAGCAACATTTTATATAAAAGATGGTTTTGTTTTTAGTTTCTCAATAATTATTCATTTATTGTGTATTTTACTGACTCAAAAATATATTTATGATATTCATAAATACAGCCAAGAATGGAAACTAATTACTGCCTAGTATATTATATATATAAGACTCTTGATTTTGTGAAGTGACGAAGTCAGGATGGTTGTGTGCGCATCTCTGGCCTGCCCAGTCTCTTCACGTAGGACTCCCGAGTAGGAGATTCAGGGTCGAATCTCATCTCCTTCACTCTGGGCAGCAAGGTGAACCCCATCCTTACTCACTGGAGCTCAGCTTTGATTTTTAACTTCCCTTCCCCACCCTTCCAGAACACACACATTCCCATTCCAAAACTGATTTTATAGACATTTTAAACATGGTGATGCAACTTGGTGTGCACTACAGCAAATGTACAGGTGTTTTTTAAAATTGTTTCCAAAAAAGAAATGGGACCTGGATTTAAGATGTAATTTTTTAAATTTCTATTTTTTTCTGCAGCAGTTAGGTTAGAGGAGCCTCATAAACTGACCTCTCTACTTTCTCGTGTATTTTTAAGATTAATTGATGTGGAAAGGGCTTTGCTTGTCTGCTATTTATTGAGATCATTAACCTGCGGTTTTTGTTGAAACTGCTTTTGGAAAAGGAAAAAAAAAAATAAATGAACATTACTGACTTAACATTTTTGCACCTCCAGTTTTCCTAATCTGGCCTATTTTTTTATTTTTTTCAGTGAGACTTTTTGAGCTTCAGCTACAGTAAGTTATTATAATTTTTTTAACATTTTTCCTGACTTTTCGCTGATTTCCTTTTATTTTTTTATTTTATTTTATTTTTTTTATTTTTTTTATTTTTTTTGCATTTGTGGGAAATTTTATAGTTTGCATAAAAAAAGTATAAAAAATTTAAGGCACAGTGAACAACTATAAACATTACAAACTGGCTACTTTGGGACAAACAACAAAAATAAAATTCAAGAAACATTAAATTTTCATAAATCACTTATCTTCCTTCTGCTGTGATGAAGTTTCTAGGTAAACTTTTACATACTAGAACTTTAAAGGGGAAGAGACCACCTTTGGACAAACCTGCATTCATTTTATAATCAAATCCTATCTGAGTTGGTACTATTTCAAAGTCAAAAACAAATGGGGAAGAAGTTAGGCCAGCAGGCCTTACAGCTGTTAGTAAACTATAATTTAATATGACATTGATTATGTAATCTGAAGATTAATCTATTAAGCACCAAATTATGTACTTATGTCCATGAATGAAAAGATTATTGTCACAAATTATAAATCACTGTATCATGAGTCCATAGAACTAAAGACTCATAAGAAGAGTTCTTTCTTGGTAAATTCTCCAAATTTCAGGTGAACTAAAATTATGACTTGAAGTTTCAATTTTCAGTTAAAAAAAAATTCAACTTCCAGTTAAACATTTCATTGATAGATTTCCAAAACGTGCTATCTATATGCTTAGAGTTATTTTTAAGGTACAGTTTATACAAATTGAAGACTGAAAACTTCATGCTTTTAGAAAGCTGTTAACATAATCAATGTCTGAGAAAGCTTTTAAGATCAACATCTCTACACTGTTGACACGGTTCTTCACCTACATTTAGTTACAAATCAGGTCGTCACATTAATGGCTGAGCCACCTCTCCAGCCCTTCGTTACAAATTAGTAAGTTAAATAGATAATTTCTAAGGTTTTATACACATTATTTTAGAATTTTGTTTTCAAAATTAGCTTCCTAAAATTTGTAACCTAAGTAGATAATCAAATATGGAAATAGACAAATGATTCAACTGTCCAACTTCTACTTCAAAATGGTTAATGACAAAATATTGTCACCAGTTCCCCATCCCTTAGCTGTTTTGATAATAGGATGCATGAAGAGCTTAAAAAGTGATCAGTAGGTATCAACACGTTACAAACACAATAGTAAACATATTTCTAGAATAACTATTGAAAAGAATATAAGATTTAGTGACTCTTATTGAAAATGGAAGCCACAGCACTTAAGGTGCTTGCCTGCAAAGCCAAAGAACCCAGGATCAATTCCCCAGGACCCATGTAAGTCAGATGCACAAGGTGATGCACGCATCTGGAGTTCATTTGCAACAGCTGGAGGCCCTGGTGCACCCATATTCTCCCTCTCTCTGCCTCTTTCTCAAATAAATTTTAAATGGAAGCCTATCAATATTAGGGATAGTAAATTGAAACTTTTTTTTTTTCTTCCAGATAGGGTCTCATTCTAGCCCAGACTGACCTGGAATTCACTCTATTTTCCCAAGGTGGCCTTGAACAGGGTGATCTTCCTACCTCAGCTTCCTGAGTGCTAGGATTTAAGGCCTGGCTCCACAAAATATTCTTTTTTTTTTTTTTTTTTTTTTTTGGTTTTTCGAGGTAGGGTCTCACTCTGGTCCAGGCTGACCTGGAATTAACTCTGTCATCTCAGGGTGGCCTTGAACTCATGGCAATCCTCCTACCTCTGCCTCCCAAGTGCTGGGATTAAAGGCGTGCACCACCACGCCCAGCCACAAAATATTCTTGATGAAAGAAATTTCAAACTGCTTCCATCTTGCATCTTTTATTACACACTCATTGAACCATCCTTAGTGTGAAGTTAATGGTTAGGTATATTAAATGCAAGCAAAGCATACTAAAATCTGGGAAGGAACCCTCATTTTAATCTGTAACTACGATAATCAGCTTCAAGTATCATTAATCAACAACTTACCTTGTTTTCTTAAATATACAAAATAATAAATAATTTAACTCTCTTAATTGATTAGGGCTGTAGAGTATCCTTGGCTTTTTTGAAAAGATTTTAAACTACAGCACTGCACAGAGGGTATAGCTCAGTGACAAGAGTGCTGGCCTTGCATGGGCTTGATCCCCAGCAATACCAAAAGAAACAAAAAGCACTAAATTGACATGTAGTAAAAGCATAGTACACATACCCAAACCTCAGATCTGACTCTGATAGCTAGAACATAAGTTTCCCTTCCCAGGTAACTTAAAATGTAAATAACTGTTTTAAGTCCCACTGAACAGAAAATGTGCAAAGTTCCTCATACAAGTTTAGGGTTAAACGTTTTATAGTCCTGTCACTCTACTGTGGAACAGAGACTGGATTTTGTTTGTTTTCCGTAATTATTTCACAGTCTTCGTCCATTTCAAAGTTAAGATTCACAAAGGAACTGAATACTACTGTTTCTGGTTGATCTGTCTGCACAGTGGACTCAGCCTGCATCTTCTTTTGTTGGTACTGTCTTTCTGCTTCTTCAGACATCCTGTTTTCTTCTTCTTCCTCTTCCGGATCAATTGTAGGTAAAACATCTTCTCTAAGCCTTCAACTTCATCATCATCCGTGCTGTACTCTTCCATTGTTTCGCCACTAACAAAGTGGATGACCCTCCTTGGGGCTTTCTTCTTTTTTCCTATAACTCCCAGTTCTACATTTTCAAATCCTCGTTCATTACTCATCTGGCGCGCCGAGTCCACGAACGCCATGGCCGCCACCCCTGCCGCGGAGACGGCTTCCCGGGCCTGCGCGCTGCCCACCTGCTCGCGGTCCATCTTCGCTGCTGGCGAGGCACCAGGTAATGGCTGGGACACCCACTTCCATCCTCCGCGCAGCCTGATTTCCTTTTAATTATTGTTACTAGTTATTATTATACTTATGGTGGTGATGATGATGATGCTAAATGATGATTTTTTAACCCGGTTAAAAGAGTTTTTCTGAATGTTAAGAATTTCTTCAGCCTCCGGATTTGACTTTGAAGTTTTTTATCTTGGAAAAGAAAGTGAAGGCGTTGGCATTTTTAAGTAGATTGATCAATCATGTAAACCTTTTCTCTCTCAACCCCACCTTTGCCCTCAACCCCTTCCCCAAACTGGAAATAATTTTACTGGCTGTTAAGTCTATGACCTTATTTTTCCTGATCTTTAACTTAACTGTTTTAGAGCATTTCTGGACTTCTGTATTTTTAATTTTTTTATTTTATTTTTTTTTTTAATTTTTAATCTTTCATTTGTTAAATTTTTAAACTGTGCTGCAATAAAATGTGTGTGGTACTACTTAACACCTAGAATGGTGATGGCGTTTCCCCAGAAAGCCATCTTCGTCTTGTTTACCTTGAATCCCATTCTGCTTTGCCAGTACACTACCCCTCACAAACCACAAGCCTCAGCAAGGTGGATGCCCAGCCTGGAGCAACATCAGCCAGGATGACCTGGAGCCAGGGGGTCCTGGCACACCCTTCCTGGGTGATGTTTTTCAGCTTTGTGAAGAACCTTAACTTCAAAGAAAATGGCTAACAATATTACCAACAAGACAGATCCTCGCTCTATGAATTCCCGTGTTTTCATTGGGAATCTCAACACTCTTGTGGTCAAGAAGTCTGATGTGGAGGTCATCTTCTCAAAGTATGGCAAAATTGTTGGCTGCTCTGTTCATAAGGGCTTTGCCTTTGTCCAGTATGTTAATGAGAGAAATGCCCGAGCTGCTGTAGCAGGACAGAACGGGAGGATGATTGCTGGCCAGGTTTTATATATTAATCTGGCTGCAGAGCCAAAAGTGAACGGAGGAAAAGCAGGTGTGAAATGATCTGCAGAGGAGATGTACGGCTCCTCCTTTAACTTGGATTATGACTTTCAGCGTGATTATTACGACAGGATGTACAGTTATTCAGCAAGTGTTCCTCCTCCTCCTATTGCTTGTGCTGTGGTATCCTCTAACTCCAGCAGGTATCCAGAAACACTTCACTAAGGGGCAAAAGTGGCTTTAATTCTAAGAGTGGACAGCAAGGATCATCTACTAAGTCTGGAAAGTTAAAAGGAGATGACCTTCCAGTCATTAAGAAGGAACTTACCCAGATAAAACAAAAAGTGAATTCTCTACTGGAAAGCTTGGAAAAAATAGAAAAGGAACAGAACAAACAAGCAGACTTGTCCTTATCAACCCCAGTAGAGGTAAAGAATGAGAAGACCGAAGAAGAGCAAACTAGTACCTCTGTGAAGAAAGATGAGACTAATGTGAAGGTGGAGTCGAGGCAGGTGCAGACAACTCTGCTGAGGAGGGAGATCTTCTGGATGATGATGATAATGAAGATCGGGGAGAAGACCAGCTGGAATTGATCAAAGATGATGAAACAGAGGCTGAGGAAGGAGAGGATGACAGAGACAGAGGCAATGGCGAGGATGACTCTTAAGCACCTAGCAGGCTTTAGAAATCTTACCGATTGTTTCTTTACCTAGGCGTTTGTCCAAGATCAAAATTACACCAGATTCACTCCCCTAGAATCTTCAGCACATTTTCACTGTTGTTCTCCCTTTCCTTGTCCTACCCAGGTTCATTAATTCATACTTTACTGCCCAATGCCAAGTTCCATTTTCACTTCCTTTGATGCTCGAAGTAGTTGTGTTAAGTCTTACCCTGTAATTTTTGCTTTTGATACCTCTTTATTACTTAACAATAAAAAATGTATGGTTTGAAAAAAAAGGACTCTTGTTTTGACATTTTTTAGTTACAACTTCCAGAAAGAGGTTAAAGTTCAAACTGATTAAAAAACAAATGGCTACTTATACAAAAGCTGTCATGTGTGATTTAAAAGAAGATAACCTCTCTTCACACATTCTTATTTATGAATTAAGTCCAAAAACCATTTTTAATGCCTAAATGAGCTTTAAAGAGTGAGTTGTATCACATTAGACATACAACTTCATGAAATTTTATGAATTAAAAAAAGGTATTAAAATTCTATCTAATTAGTAAGTAGCACATATGGCCAAATAACATTTCATGAAATTAATATAATCTTAAGTCATCTGGCATGATTCTGCCACAAAATTTATCTAGAATATAGTCTTTCAAAAGTATGGAACTGGGGCTGGAGAGATGGCTTAGCAGTTAAGCGCTTGCCTGTGAAGCCTAAGGACCCTGGTTCGAGGCTCGATTCTCCAGGACCCACGTTAGCCAGATGCACAAGGGGGCACACGCATCTGAAGTTCATTTGCAGTGGCTGGAAGCCCTGGTGCACCAATTCTCTCTCTCTCTCTCTTTATCTACCTCTTTCTCTGTTACTGTCAAATATATAAATAAAAATTAACAAAAGTATGTTAAAAAAAAAAGTATGGAACTGGGTGTTTGGGTCATACTTGTAATCACGGCACCTGGGAGACCAAAGCAATTGGTAGATAACTGTGCATTTGAGACCAGCTTGGGCCACAGTGTGAGACTCTGTCTCATCAAACAACAGTGACTGGGGCAATAGCTCAGCAAGTAGGAGAGCTTGTCATCCAAGCATGAGGGAGAATCCAAGCCCTGTGGAGAATGGAGGTTAAAGAATTGTTGGGACTCACTGTTCAACCAGACTGTCTGATAATATCAGCTCTGGGTTCAGAGAGATATTCCATCTCAAGTAAATACATGGGCGAGGGATAGAGGAGACATGACAATATACTCCTCTAGACTACACATGTGCATAAAGGGCATGCATATCTGCACATATTACACACACACACACACATATACTATAAACACACACAAAAATGTTACAACTCAGAGTTGGTTACAGATCTACATATTTTTTAAAAGGATAGCATTACAAATAATAAACTTTTATTATCTATTATGAAATCAGGGAATGATTTTGAACATAGTAATGTCCTGGTAAAATATAGATAGCCCAATAAGTCACCTGCCAACATGTCAGGATTTGGACACAAGCTATATCATCAAACTTTCAGATTCATGTGCTTTTCCCTTCATTCTCAGTGTAAGTCTGTCCTGTAAATATAATCAGTTCCATTGTAAAGATGAGAAGATAATGGTACCAAATGTTTTACTAGCTTCACACAGATTTCCTGGTGCCTCATTTGTTTTTTTACTTATGTTATTTATTTGAACTTTACACAAAAATTTTATAAAGTTGCATCCATATGTCCCAGCTGGAGTCAAATCCCAAGTTCATATTCAAGTATTTTCATGATAACCCTCTCCCTCCACTTATGGTGGCATATTTATAGAACAAAACAGAAAGAATGATTAATTGTCTAAGATTAACTACTAAGTACTTTAAGCTAATACATTTTTTGGTCCATGCAATATATGTTAAAATGAAAACTGATCATATAATAAATTAAAAATAGAATATTTGGGCTGGATAAATGGTTTAGTGGTTAAGGTGCTTGCCTGAAAAAATAAAGGACCCAGGTTCAATGCTCCAGGACCCGTGTAAGCCAGCACAAAGTTGGCCATATGCATCCGAAGTCATTTGCAGAAGCTGGAGGCCCTGGCAAATCCAGTCTGCCTCTCTCTATATATCCATCTATCTATCTCAAATAAACAAATAAACAAATTTGAACATTTTTAAATAGAAACACAGCATTTAAGGTTGGGCATGGTAGCACACACTTTTACTCCCAGAATTTGAGAGGCTGAAGTAGAAAGATCACCATGAGTTTGAGGCCAGCCTGAGACTACATATTGAATTCCAGGTCAGTCTTGACTAAAAGGAGATCCTGTCCAAAAGAAAAAAGAAAAAAAGAGCACTTAAAATTAAAAGAAAAATTGAATTTTGCCCAATCAATAAAACTTTTTAGAAAAGTCATTTTTTTTCTAAAATTTGCATGACTTGATAATGATAACACCTCATGTTTCTGCCTTGCTAAATTGTTTGGAGGAACAAAAGAAAATTATATTTCTATGAAGTTGTAAAAATTATAATGACTAAAACTTAGAAAATTATATGCTTTTCTAAAGATACCCTTTCCAGTTAATTTTCTGAGTTTGTCAAAGTAAAAAAAAAAAAAAAAAAAGGCATGAGTCTGTGAAGGCAAAGGATCCAGGTTCAATTCCCCAGAAATTCAGTGACGCTAATTTCGATATATGGTGCTAGTCACTATGTACTGAATCCATGAACACAGTGGTGTTAGATGCTAGTCAGACATGAACAGGCTTAGAGGTCATTGAAGACAGATACCCCAGAATCAGCTTTGAGCCCTGTTTCCTGTGTCCCTGGTAACTTACTATAAGAAAGGGAAAGGGCCTTCAGTTGCCACAAACAAACTCCAGATGCATGTGTCCCCTGTGTACATGTGCAACATTGTGCACTTTTGTCACTGTGTATCTGGCTAATGTGCAACCTAGAGATTCAAACATGAGTTCTTAGGCTTCACAGGCAAGTGCCTTAACCACTATCCATCTCTCCAGCCCCTGAAGACATGTTTTTAAAAATGGGAAGAATGAACTATTCTCTTATTGAGATATGTATGTAGTCCATAAATGTCTTCTCCATTGTGTTTGCTTATAGACTCTCACTGCTAAGCCTGCTACATAAAGTAGACCATTTGCAAGTCTGTCTCCCTCTTACAAAGATTTCCATTGCCAAGCCTGCCTGCTTTCTTTATCTCCAATTCAGAAATCATGATAGTTTCTCATCCTGTTACCTATCTCTCTCCTCTCAGGCACTATGGACATCTCTTGCTTGCCTGGGCTTGCTTTTGCTTTTGTGTTGTTGTTGTTTTCTCAAACTCAAGTAAAATTGTTCTCAAGTTTCCTTCTGTATCTGTGCTTAGATTATTTTATCTATAAGACTAAGAACCTGTAAGATACTCTGTATTCCCAAGTAACAATTAAAAATCAACTAAAACATTAGAGTAAAAATACTCATTGTATTTCTTTTTGACAGTTATATTTACTGTTGTCTGTAACCTCTAAATACTTATGTTTATGACCATATATTAATGCTATTCTCATTTGTTTTTAGTGAAGTTTCTCTTTTCAGACCACTGGGGTGACTCAAAGCTCACCGAAAGTACTGAGAAGTGACAGCAGTTCATTCAGGTCTAAGTGAAACATCTCTATCACATCCTCAACTGTCTATCACATCCAAAACTGAGTACCATTGCAAACAGGTGGTTTAAATAAAGCGGAGGAGCATTTGCAATGCTGTCCTCCAGACATAAACTGGCCTTAAAATCAAGATCTCGCAGTGGTTGACACTATCTATACAAGGAACAGGGAAAAATTGATGATATCAAAATAAAAGAGAGACTATTAGAAAAAAAAATACATTGGAAGGGGATTGACCCCCCCCAAAAAAAAGTACATTGGAAGGAGGAAAAGAGAAAGTGGTGAGAGGGGATTATAGCATAACATATTGTCTACATTTATGCACATTGTCAATAAATATATGCTTAGTATTTATTTGATTTAGAAAGAGAGAAAAGGAGAGACAGAAAGAATGGGTCTGCCAGAGCTCCTGTGCTGTAAACAACTTCAGACACGCTGTGCCAGTTTGAGCACTGTCCTTATGTGGGTACTGGGAAATCAAACCCAGGTCATCAGGCTTTGCAAGTAAGCACCTTTAACTGCTGACCCATTTTTTCAGCCCCAATTTTTTTTATAAACAAGGTTCTCTAATCAAAGATGAGAGCTTTAATCAAAGGGCAGAAACACAAGGGTTTTTTAAGGGCATAACATCTCCATTTATCCAAAGAACACCGGAAGCTTTTCTCTAGAGTCTATTACTTTCCGGGTCATAGGCATTTGATTCAATTATCAGTATCAACCATCTTACACTGAGCAGAGTTCATATCCAATCAGATATCAATTGATAACCCTCATTACTTAGGTGCCATTATTTTACCAGTGGGTTCATCACACCTAATGTGTGATTTAGTAACTTTCAGGATCCACTGGTCATGCTGATGATGACTTTCCTCACACAGCAGCTCATATAGTTATAGACAGCACTAGGATAGCTATCCAGCAGGGAGATAGCTTCCATCTCAGTTCCAGATGGACTTCTTAGTGTCCTTCAACCTCAGCCTGTGGTGTCTTCAGCAATAGGGTCTTACCATGTAGCATGTAGAATAACCAAACATTTTGGCAATGAACTGTAATGTTTTGTTGGCGGGGGGGGGGGGGGGGGGGGGGGGAGGGGGAGCTATGGAACTTCCTGAAAAGCAACAGCTCACTTTGTCAGGTGACCCATCTCTGATACTGGGAATGAGCATCGTTTACAGATGATGGTGAATATCCTGGAAGACCCAAAACTGGTCAGAATGAAAAGAATAGAAATCCCACTGCTTAGGACTAGACAAGCCATCTCTATGATACCTTCTAGGGCTCAGGGAACATTTCAGATAAAGTAGATGAATGAATGTAGGTGCTGCTTTCACAGCTAGCTAGAGAACAGTCTCTATGGAAATTAATTGAAAACACTGAGGAGACTCAAAACCCATCAAATCTCTGTGGGCTTGAGGCCATCCTGGGAGTACAGAGTGAGTTTGAGGTCAGCCTGGGCTAGACTGAGACTCTATCTTGGAAAAGAAATAAAATCATAAAAGAAGAAGCTGTCAAGAGCTCAATACCAAAGGAGATTTCTACCACTTCCTCCAAAGCTCAGGAAACATTTCAAAGAGGGAGTGAAAAAAAGGTAAGAGCCACAGGGTGGAAAGGCATTCTTTGGTGCACTGGTCTCCAAACATGAACCAACCAACCAGTGCATTCATGTTCCCCACAAGAGCTGTACTGCTCATTGCCGATGAACATTTTGACATAAAGAGCAGAGGAAGAAAAAGTGAATTAGACAACAAAACATATGAAGGAACATCTTGACAGAGGAGGGTCCTTAGTAGATGGGAGGTAGAGCAAAGATTACAAAAGATGATAATGGGACGGAAACAATCAAATTAGTATATACTCATATATTAATGTTCTTAGCACAGATAAGACAAAAAGAAAAATCAGTTTCAGATCTACAGAATCTAATAATTAAGTAATTAAGAATAAAATTTTCTCTTAACACAAAAATGTAAATGACTTTTACTTAATTATGAAAGAGATAATTTAAAAACTAATTAATAAACAAAAATTTCTGCCAAACAAAAAAAAGTTATAGCAATATCTTCTGAAAGGTTGTTAGGTACTACAAATATTTAACTAAACAACAAAAATTATGGTTTCATGGTAGAAAAGGTAAGAAGTATCAGCAGTGAAAGGGTAGAGACTGCTCCCTATCACTCTCAGTAGCCTAAAAAGTTCCCCTAATATTTTAAGGGCTTTCTCTAGGATCCAAAGCTCCAACACTGAATAGAATTTCAGGAAAAGGTGGTACCAAGATGCACTGGAGATTTTATTAAAGATCTTTTAATTTAGGTTTTGTACCAGGATTAGGAGATAGGAGGCAACCAGAAAGAATTAAGCCATACTTAAGTGTAGGTATATGAGATCCTCAAAAGGAAGTCAAATGGGAGAAGGGGGACATTCCAAAGCATGGACTCTCCTTTGAGCGAGAGCCACACTTAAGTATCTTAGCATTAGCCATATATACCATTAAGATATCTTTCAAATTTCATCTCTAACGGTTAACAAGAACCTTTTCTTTACTGTTTTATCTCTTTTTAATAAGTGAAATTATAAGATGGTTTGGAAGGTGCCTTGAATGGGATTACAAACTGATAGGCTAAAACAGAGAGCCGCTAACATTGCACAAGTAGTTTTTAGTAAAGGCCTAGGAAATCACATGTTTGCAGATGGTGACAACAAATGGTGGTAAGCAGTCGTGAATTGTGCTGGAATTTTTCTCTTGCAGTAGGACAGGGGCTTCAAATAGACTTCTGGATTATAGGATCATTTCCCTTCTTATAGCCCCCAAATTGTTCCCTTTTTATCCTGTCCCATCTTCACTCTCTGAAACTTTAATCCATTAATCTTAACAATTGCTAACAGGGTAATGAGAGACCAAAAAGAAATAACACGTAACTAATTAAACAATGACACTGCCATTGTAGGACAAACCATTGTGAACAAAGGAGGATCCCAGGCTCGGCTCAGATAAGGAACTAACTGATTAAGGTGCCAACCTTTGCTTCTGTAACTCATGCTCACTTGCTCAACAGGACATTCCAGAAATACTTAGCTGTGGGGGCCTCCGGCCCCTTGCAAAAGATAGGATCTACAAGCAGTCTGCTGACCAGAGGTGAGCAACTAGAAATGTTCCCGTGCACGCCTTTTTGGAACCAATCATTTTAAAAGATGCAATGTGATGTAACCCTTTTTTTCCCTTCCCATTCTTTTCCTTTATAAACCCCTACTTTTAGAAGGTCAGGGCTCTCTCCCACTCCTGCTGTGTCGGTCTGTGTGGATTGAGTCCCTGCTTAAGCTTGACATTAAAAGAAAACTGTTGCTTTTACATTTGAGTGTCTCAGCTTCTGTGGCGGTCCTCTAGGTGACTCCTGGGTGACTGGGGGTCTTGGCTCCTGGTCAGGGGTCTTGGCACAACAGGTAATAGTTCATTTTTGTGATTTCTTCCATGCTGAAACAGGATGTAGATTTTACCTTTCCAGGTATCACAGTCTCCACCTCTGATTATGCCAGAAATGAGGAACAGGAGCTTAGAGATGGAAGGGCCAGCATAGAAGAGATCTGGAGAATGTCTCTTTTATCAAAGCATCACATAACCATGTAACAATAAAGCCTACAGTAGATCTGTTGAGAGGCCAGATATAACCATTTTAAGTAAAAAGGCCCATAGCTGACTTAGAGAACTAGCCAGCTAATGTGCTGATATTTACTTCTATAAACTTTGCTTGCTTGCTCAATTGCTTGCTGCCTTTTCCCCTAAAGTTTCTGAGGAATCTCCATTTCAAGGGCATTCCTGAAACACTCCACTGGGGGGTGGGGGGCCGCTCTGACCACCTGCTTAGATAAACCTATCATTTCAAAAGTTGTAAAGTACCACTGTTTGCTTATCCAATCACAATGGAGATTACCTCATCTGCCTGGAATGCCCCTAGCTCCTGCCCCCAACTTTGCCTGCGGAAAACCCAAATCAATCAGAACTGTTTAAATCAACCAATCATGTATCTATCCCCTACTTCTTTGTTCGAATACCTATATGAACCTCTTCCCCCAAAAGAAAGGAGCTCTCTCCCACTCCCACTGTGTTGGCCTGTGTGGATCAAGTCCCTGCCTAGGGACTTGACAATAAAGAATCCTGCTGTTATTGTGTCTTGGCTTTCTTGGTTCACTGGGTGACTCCCAAGGACCCTAACTTCATCTGGGGGTCTTGGCACTTCATTGTTAGCACCAGAACAATGGGAAGGCCCTTTTATAATGCACAAGGCCAACCTGACACAGATTTAATTTAAATATGTAAATATGGGAAAAGAAGTTAGCCCAGTCATCACATATAAACACACAATACTGTAGTTTAACTTTTGTACACTTACTAACAGACTTATAAATGGAACTTATCCTTGTATTTAAGAAAAGGCCTTTTTATATTTGAAGAGAATTTTTAAGTCTTAATACTTTGCAGTTATAAACAGACTTGTCTTAAAGATAATTGTTGAGCCTGTAGAGACTCAATGGGGAGAAAATTTATTCTAGTAATAAATTTTTGAAGTTTTTGTTATTCTTATTAATCAGGATTTGAAAGACCTTTATTCACCCTGAAGAAGTATTGTCAAATATAAGCATGACTACAACTTCTTTCTCTTTAGGGCATTCATATCAATACCAATTACCATAAAATTTGTTTAGAAAGGGGGGGGTTGGGTTATCTATTAAGGCAGAGAATTCTGCATATTGAAAATGTAATGATGTCACCTGTCACAGTCAAGAAGTACCTACTGCACTTTATGGTTATCTGATGCAGCTTGACTTCAGCTTTCTACAGGGGACTTTAGGAAGCCTGTCAAGGGAAGCCACCAGTGGTACTGAAGGTACATTCTTCCTTTGGCAGTTGTGATATTGTCTTATAGTGTCTTCTCTCTTTATGGAGGGGCACAGCCCTGTTCTTTTAGAATTCCACTGAGAACAGTTTGTTTGTTTGTTTTTTTCAGTGTCTTGGTTTTCCAAAGGTTGTGGCAAGCATTGCATCTTAAAATGCTGTCTTCATCTTGGAGTCTCTATATGCCTGGGGAAAATAGCATTGCCCAGAGCTAAAGCTGATACATTAATTGGGCTTCTTTGCCTTCTTGTAATCTTTTCCCATTGTCCTATTAGACTACTTCATCTGTTGTAAAGAACCTCAAAGTCAAATTTAAAAGTTACTGGACATATTTGGGTTCTACTATCTAGTCGTATAGATCTTTCCTAAAATTTAGAGCAGAATGGCTTATGAAATAAGAATTTTAATTCAGTAACAGCTGATCTTAGCACTATTTTAGTTTTCAACTATAGTAAATTTAATCACATACATACTGATGTGATCTGAAGATAAAATATTCCTTGTAGGCTCATGTGTTTGAATACTTTGTCCCAGCTGGTGGTGCTGCTGGGGAAGGTTGTGGGGCCTCACTGGAAGTAAAGCCTTACTGGAGGAAGTGGGTTATAGGAATCAGGCCTTGAGGTTTTATGGCCTGGCCCCACCAAGTGTTTGTCTTCTGCTTCCTAACTGTATATATGATAATGCTAATGGGTTAATGTGATAGGTAGAGGAAATTTCAATGCAGCATAGCAGTGAGTCTGTGCTATGGTTATTACCTACTATTCTTATTCAGATCTATGGGGAGAAGAAAAAAAAAACATATGAAAAAGAAGTGAACTTCAGAGAAGCAAGGTTTGTGAGCAAGTTTCAAGTTCCAGACAAGGAACCTACAGCAAACAAAGCATCAGTAATTGCAGAGATTAATAAGATTGGAAACCTTACTGTCTTCTCTGGAACAATAGAAAAGAGGCCACTAGGATAATATTCTACCTTATTGATGCCTGTACTTGGTTTCCAGCTAGAGGTACTTCTTGGGAAAGTGAAACATCAGGAGGTAGTCTTACTGGCTGAAGTTCTTAACTAGGAGCTTTTACACTCTGGCACCATTTCCTGTTTGTCTTCTGGCTCATTATTATGGATGTGATGAGACCAGCCAGCCTCCAGCTACTGCTGCCATTCCTGTCCGAACATGTTGGAAAGCACTTCCTCAAACTTTAAATTGAAATAAACCTTTTCCATACTTAATCTTTTTATTTTTTCCCCAGGAGTTTGGCCACAACAATGAGTAAAGTGACTAATATGCATACATTTTTTTTTGATGTTTTTTATCTCTTACATTTTTTTTGAGAAGTACTCAGAGTTTCTGGTTTGTCACTTTTTCATTTTATTTCTATTTTACAATCATCCTTTACTTTAGAAAAGAACTGCAATCTTTTTATCTGAAGCATTCCTTTGATTTATTTTATTTGTTTTGTTAAGTAGAAAGTTTTGCAGACATATCATGTTAGTGAAAGACAGAAGAGAAAGACAGAGGACACAAACTGTGACAGAAGGAAACCGTTTATTGCAAACCTGATAAATAGTGAGAGACAGAAACTTCTATATGGATTAGAGGCTCTCTGCATCTCACCATAGCTGAAGTGAAGCTTGTAAATATACAGATAGATCAAAGGAGCAGGTGTGGGTGGGACTCTAGGGACTCTTGAGGGTATTTTCCGAGAAGTGATTCAGGGAGTACAGTTTCTGAAGTGTAATGCCCCAGAAGTTTCAGTGTGATTAAGGGTTGTTTGTAGGTCAGGATATGAATTGACTATTTCTTTGTGATTTATGGATGGCTTATGTAAATGTTTATTCATGGGTCATGAATTCAGGGAGAGCCTGTTTTTCTTTTGAGGCTGGAGGAGAGTCCTTCATACTCAGATTCTGATAGGATATACAAAATTGAACCAAAAAGGAAAGGGGTAAAGGTCATGGAGGGTGACTTCTATTGATAGGAGTTGTAGCCTTCCAGGGAGATGTCCCGACCCGCGGGACCTCGTTATTCGTGGGGGCGAGGAGGACCCCAACCTGAAATAAGATGGGCGAGAGAGAGGAAGAGACTCAAGCAAATGTACACTTGTCAAGAGTCCAATTTTATTGAGCCACAGCGGCCTTTTTAAGGGTTAGGGTTAGGGTCTTGGGTGAGGGGGGGCTGGAGGAGGCAGGTGGTGGAAAGTTACAGAATCTTCTTGGCCTTTGGCCTAGGACAGTTTGCAGTTATTCTAAGAATTCCCGGTATAGTTCTCACATCTCTGCAGTCACCAGGCAGGATGTTAATTAGTTAGGTGTGGCGGGGTGAGGGGATGCAATCAGTTAGGTATGGCAGGGTGGGGGGATGAGGAAAGGTCGGAAGTTGCTCAGGGCAGAAGTTATCTCAGGGCAGAGGTTATTTCAGGGCAAAGATCTGTTCAGGGCTCATCTCGTCTCCAACATCTCCCCCTCTTCTGTATACAAGGACCAGGATAGGGAGGTTACCGCGACCCCTTAATGATGTCCCAAAGAAGGGCTTGTTTTGGTGGCCGATTATTTTTGTTTAAGAGTAAAAATGGATCCAGAGGAGCAACCTGACAGTAACCTGACATCAGAGAGGCGAGCGTTCCCCAGAGTAGGTTGAGCGCTGTTACTCATAGGTCATTGATTTTGATAAAGTCATTTGGATTGACCTTAGAACAAGGGGCACAAATGGTCTGAGCCTGTTAGAAGGGCAGTGCTGGACCCTTACCCGTCATTGGATCGGCCTCCTCTCGGCGAGGTCGTCCTGTCTTAGGCGGGTCGAGACTTAGCCACCCGTTCCGTCGCTGACTTACCAGACCACTCACTTTGTGGAAATGTAACGCATTTTGCTCTCAACAAGACCGTCAAAGCCCCATAAGGATCCTGGAGGAAATATGTTTGGTAGCCAATTAGTATGAGGGGTCGCGGAGACCTGAGTTATTATTTGGAGGGGCGGGACCAAAATTTCCACCCCAGGGTGGGTTTTTGCAGGGAGGTAAAGTCTAAGGGTCGAGATGGGGGGGGGTTGTCTTGTTCTTTTGGCAGGTCAGAGGCAGGTTTCTTCTGTGGCGAGGCGAGGTAGTGGACTTCCACCGGCTTGATTGCAGAATCTACCTGACTCTTAATGAAACTGGTTAGTCGTCTGAAGGCCCAGGGGCCAAAGGAGATAAGCAAAAGGAATCCAACAAAAGGGCCTAAAAGACTGTGAAGCAAAGTAGTTAGCCAGGGAGATGTGGAAAACCAATTTTTATACCAAGATTCTTGTTGTTCTCGAGTCCTTTTTCTATCCTCTAGATTTCTTTTAACTTTATCAAGGCTGTTTTGTATTAGCCCAGTCTTATCTAAGTAAAACAACATTCTTCTTTGAGGGCTACACACAGTCCCCCTTCCTTTAAGAACACCAAATTTAGCCCTCTCCGGTTTTGAAGTACAACCTCAGAGAGCAAGGCCAAAGAATCTTTGAGATCTTGTATCCCCTCATGTATGAGGTTAAGATCTCTGTCCACTAAGGCACTGAGTTGTGAAAAATGCTGTTGGGAGGTTACCAGCGAGGCAATACCTGTCCCGGCCCCTGCAGCACTAAGTCCCAGGAGCACAGTCAGGGTGAGGGCAGTTAAAGGCTCTCTTTTTGGTCTAATGGCAATGCCTTGATCTATAGTAGTGGTAAAACTTTCAGAATCATGAATGAAAAATCGTGGCAAAACTATAACTACAACACAATAGCCCTTAGTCTGTAAAAAGTCCTTGTTGACAATAAAGGGAGTCAGCCCAGTGGAACAAGCAAGATAGGAGTTATTAGGGGCTTTAGTATATATAAAGGAGTCATTGATAATAGCAGTTTGGTTGTATACTGGTTCAAGAGTCAGAGGAGGGAGCATATCAGGGCCTAATAGACACAGTCCGAGGCCGGAAATGGATGCAAGAGTAATACCCCCCTTTGGGGCAGAGTGCCAGAATAATCCCTCTGCACTGTTAGTAGACACAGGAGATGTAAGGATGGCAATTCCCTCATAAAAGGGAGGTCCTAGAACTTTTAATCTGTATGGCATTTCAATCAAGCTCTATAATTTTATTTGAGGAACTTTAAATAAACTTATTTTAAGTAAACTTTATCTATGACAACAGGAATGTATGGTATAGACAGTCTATTTCCCTTTTATTTCTCCCTCTCATGAGAAGACACTCTAACTGCTTTAGGGGGCTGGGTCGAAGACATCAGATCATTTACTACTTCCTGCTGAACGGGACACGAAGTGGAGACTTGTTGCAGTTAGAGAATCTCTCCTAGAGAGGGGAACTATTTTAATGTACCCCAGAGTGTAGGAAGATAATCTTGAAAGATAACTTTGGAAAGAAAGAATAAAAGTAAGGAGTTACTGAGAAGTGAACACACAGCAAACTGGTCTTTTTGTAGGTCGAGGGAATCCAGGTAGACAGGCTTGGATCATCTCAGGACCATCTGAGGATGAGCTGGCTGAGATTTTCTTTCAGAACTGTTCATTAAATGGCACAGTAGTATTTAACATGGCTTGTAAAACAGATGAGATGCTAGCAGAGTTATCAGAAACATATACATAACATTTAATCTTAATAATAAAGAGCTATTTTTTATCTTTGGTTATACATTTTTCTCTGAGTGTTTAAGACCTTGCAGATAGCCAAAAGTTAATTAAGGATTAATTTTGGAGGTCATTAATGGCTCTCCAAAGAGACTTTAGGGACACAGGAGTAGCCCCATAGCTTACTGGTGTCTTTTGCCTGTTAGGATGAGTCAGGGCCATGCTGGCCAAGTAGTTTTCCCTTCTTTGGGAAGTCAGGAGGACTGATTGCTTCTCAATTGTGACTCTCCTGTTTTACATTGTACACCACTTTTGTTTGGGTCTCCATATCCTCCCTGCTCAGGAAGACAGGTGACTTACCAGGGGGCCAGTGTAGAAGTGTCCCATCGTCTCCAGTGGCCTCATGACATGGGAGCACAGGCCAAAATATTGACACTTTTTACTCCGATGATTCCAATTGGCTTTGGCTTCTACATAGGTGATTAACACACTTAGAAAGGAAGTTACACCAGCTTGGATGTACATACATATGGAGCACATTTAATTACTGAAATAGACTTAACTAAAGAATGGCACAGGGCTTCTAAAATCATTTTGTCCGATCTTTAAAATTTTTGTTGTACTGTGGTAGCATAAGCCATATATCTGAGGTATAGAAAGTAGGCACATCTCCCATTTTAAATATCCAACATTTATAAGTATAGGCAGAACCTGTTATCAGTCTTGAAAACAGTACCAGTTGATTTACAAACTTAACTTATTTAACCTAGAAAACAAGTAAGACAGTAAGTATAGGGTCTTAGCACCTGTGTGAAAACATCTTTGATTAGTTCAGATACCTGTGTGGGTACAAATTACCCAGAGAACATTGGAAACAGAACCATGGAGCTTGAATTTTTTTTTTTTTTTTTTTTTTCTCAGATGAGGACCATTGTTTGAGCATGAGCTGTGCCCTAAAGTAGGGAATATGTCTTAAGGGTTAATTTTGTTATAAACACTGGACTTAAGATGCCAAAATTGAAACAGTTACTTTACATATAACAGAGTAGAATCTGGTCTTTTCTGAGCCCAAACAGCTAGCTAAATATTAATATAACCCTTGATAAATCTTTTTGAAAGAAAAAAACATTATTTGACAACCAATGATTTTGGCTTAAACTTGATAACTATTGATTTCATGCACCACAGAAATTTTTATTAGCATAAAACAATTTTATGTTTTACCCATGACTTAAATTTGATAAAGCTCAAGCAAACTATCCCAACATACTTCAGCCTGAAAATTTTCTTTCTTTTTTTTTTTTTTTTTTTTTTTTTTTTTCATCCACACATCTTCATCTACATACTTTAACATTCTGATCTAAGTACCACTCAAAAGACATTTTTAACAAGCACTCTATGTCCCAACATTGAAAAATTCCTTCCCAGTTTTTTTTTTTTCTTTTTGGGGCATTCGTGAACCCAAGATCCTCTTTCCTTGCAATACATACATTGATCCTTCTCAAGGGGCTTCCTAAAGCCCTCAGGTTTTTTGTTTGTTTGTTTGTTTGTTTGCCTGTTGCCCAGGTACCCTGGCTGTCTAAGTCTTCCTGATCCTGATGCTTTTTTTTTTTTTTTTTTTTTTTTTTTATCACTGTATCCAATATCCTATTTAAGTTCCTTTCTTGTCTCCTTTTCCCATTATTTTTTCTCTCTTCTGCTTCCTTTTTTTTTTTTTTGGTCTTTCTTTTCTTTTTCTCTCTCTCTTATGCTAAACCTTTTTAGCTTCCTTAATTATCTCTGTCAAAGCTAGATCTTGTAAATCCTCCAGATGTTGTAATTTCTTTTTAATGTCTGGAGCGGACTGCCTTATCTATGTCATTGTTATCGCTGCCTGTTGACTCGGAGAAGTAGGGCCAAAAGGAGTATATCTCCAGTGAGCCTCCATCAAGCATTCTAAAAAGATAGAGGGAAGTTACTTTAGCCAGATTCATGGGGCGGCGAGCAGCCCCCCTGAGACCTGCCATCAGAGCCTGGCGGTAGACTGTCAGTTGCTCCCTACCTTCTGCTGAGTTGTAATTCCATTCAGGTCAGGTGAGAGGGAATCCCACATCAATCTCATTTGGGAGCTAGGTAGGCTGCTCATTTGGGCCTGAGACATGCTAGGTCAGGGGGAGGACCAAAGGCTCGTACAGTGGAATCAGGTCCTTCAGTTTCTAGTCCCTGCAGTGGGCCCATCTCCTCTTCCCTTGGGCAAAGCTGGAGCGGGGAGAGCAGGGGGCTAAGGTGGGGGAGATGGAATCAGGGCAGAGGGCCACTCAGGAGGGTCCTCTATTTCAGGATATATTTTGGGCTGAGCCGAGGGGTCTGTGGCCATTCGGCTTGGTTTTCTCGTGGCTTGTTGGGCCACTGCCAGGACTCGGGAGCCTGACCGTGGCGGGGGTGGATCCAGGGCTTGACCCATGCCGGGGATCCATCACTAGGCTCTCCCAGACCAGGATGTATGGCTGTTGATCTGGGTGAGAATGGGTCCCTTCTGAAAAACAATATTCTTAACAGCAGAAATAATGGTTAGATCAAATGCTCCCTCTGGCAGCCATTCAAAGGAGCAGAAAGTCTGTTATTTACCTTTTTTAATTTTTACAGATAAGTCATGAGCCTTACTTCTAACTTCAGAGAAATGAGATACCGTCAGAGTCAGGGGGGTCGTCACAGTCTGTACCATAATTAGAAACAAGAGTCCACAAACAAACACAAAATAGATACTGACAAAAAGAAACCAAAAACTGTGACACCTCCGATGCGTCCAGAACAGAAAACCAAATGCAGTTTCAGATGGAAGATGCCTCTGTGGTTTCTCCTGAAGGAGAAATACACAATCTTCCTTTACCAGATAGGAGACTGTCAGCCACCCTGACTCTCCTCAGATCCTGGGGCGTCCCCCAGGATTGCAGCCTGTGGTCCTGCCAACCACCATTGTCAGGTCCTCACGGTCCTGAACAACAGCTGCCCAAACCGAAATTAAAACAGATCAGAGCAACAGAAATCACTCAGAAACTCAGACAAACACTCAGACAAACACTCAGACAAGCAGCGCTGCAGACATTTACATTGTTTACCTCCAAGGGGGTCTCTGGAGTCCGGGGTAGACGTGCAAATCCCTGGACGAGTCCTCAATTGAAAGACCCCCAGAGGGAGACCTTCACTCAAGTCTCAAGATAGCACGCACCCAAAGACACACAGGAGACCCAACTTGCTGCAAAAGCATGAGGCTTTATTTAGGAAACCAGAGCTCTGGGGTCGACACATATCTCACGCAGGAGACAGAGGTGTTGACTCTTTGCCATTTCTTCAGTAGTAAGTTTTGATTTAATTCTTTATTGACCCTTTGTCATTTCTTGGGATGAATGTTAAGTCCATCAATCATAAACCATGGACATGTCTTATCAACAAAAATAAAAAACTGTATAAGATCCTTTTTCTTTACCCGTATTCCTCGCTCTCTGAGAGAGGCTTTAAGCCTCTTTAGACAATGAATGGCCCATCTTGATGGGACGGAATGAAGAGGGAAAACTTACCAGGTCTTGCCGTCTTCTTGGGCGGAGAAGCGGTGACCACTTAACAAATCCTCCGGAGGTCGCTGAACTGGGGGTCTCCGTCCGGTAGGAGTCCGTGCCTCGAGCCGCCACGTTGGGCGCCACTTGTCCCGACCCGCGGGACCTCGTTATTCGTGGGGGCGAGGAGGACCCCAACCTGAAATAAGATGGGCGAGAGAGAGGAAGAGACTCAAGCAAATGTACACTTGTCAAGAGTCCAATTTTATTGAGCCACAGCGGCCTTTTTAAGGGTTAGGGTTAGGGTCTTGGGTGAGGGGGGGCTGGAGGAGGCAGGTGGTGGAAAGTTACAGAATCTTCTTGGCCTTTGGCCTAGGACAGTTTGCAGTTATTCTAAGAATTCCCGGTATAGTTCTCACATCTCTGCAGTCACCAGGCAGGATGTTAATTAGTTAGGTGTGGCGGGGTGAGGGGATGCAATCAGTTAGGTATGGCAGGGTGGGGGGATGAGGAAAGGTCGGAAGTTGCTCAGGGCAGAAGTTATCTCAGGGCAGAGGTTATTTCAGGGCAAAGATCTGTTCAGGGCTCATCTCGTCTCCAACAGGGAGAGAGATGGGTGAGGTCCAATGAGGAGTGGGGTCCAAAGTCTTTAAGAGGCTGGTATTAGCCAGCCATGAAGAACTCTGTCACTCTTTGTGATGTGAAATCAGGAATTCTTTGCAGGAGAAACATCTGAAAACACAGGGACTGAAGGAAACACTTAGCAGGATTATGATGACAGGTCCCACAAAGGGAGCCAACTACAGGAGACCCAGGTGTCCTTCCATTGGGATTTTTTTGTAGGGAGCTGCAGGGGAGCTGCTTTTTGAGCTACAGGTGGTTTTTAATCTCTTAACACAAAGGCCTTATCCTACAGCCTAGGTGAGAAGGCAGCCCAGGTGAGATGACTCCAGTTACAAAGGCATTATTTAACATAAGGCATAGGCACCTGAGTTCTGTCTTCCATATATAAGCTTGTGTTTGCCTGAATAAACCTGAGCCTTGATCAGAACTTGTCTTGGCTCCATTCCTTGTGTTCTTGTCTCAGATTCATTCCCACTCCCTCCTTCGGGGTCTGTTTCGACCTTCGTGCTGCAGGCCAGCACATTTTTTTTTACTGGAACCATATTGGGTTTTTATATATTCAAAAAAAGTTGTCTACCATTCTCTGTGATTGTGCCTGGCTAGTTATTGTAGAAACAGCATTTCTCATTGAGAAAAGCACAAACTGCCCTTTTCTTGCATCATGTGATCAAGTCATCTCCTGTTCTGCAATACCATTTCAGCTAGGGAGTCAAGTTGATTTTGGAGGGTGACTATTGGGTCAGGAAGAGGTCCTTCTTGACTTGGTATGTGAGTTGACTATGTTGGGTTTGTTAGAGGTCTATAGCTGTGGTCCCTGTGGCTGTAACCCCAACAATAGCCATTTCTAGTAGCTCTGGAAGTAAAATGGGGTTTCTTTCATTCCTGAGTGTGGGTGTCAGATATTGCTCAACTTCATGGCCTGGGAGAATGTCTAGATATGGAGCTAGGAAAATCATATCACATTGCCCCCCCCCCTCCACCCAGGATACACTGTGTCTAACTGCAGAAAATCTGAAGAACACATACTTGGTAAGAGAAGATTTCCTCCCTACAAGGACTCACAGAAAACAATCAAATAGTGCTAAAAAAGGGGGGGGGGGGAGATAAAATTAGAAGACACATCTAGCTATACAATGTGTCAGACCAGATGCTAAAAAGAATATGGGATAACATACTACCACAACACACTGCCACCCTACCAACCCCCCTTCTGTGGAAGCTAATATAAGTAATTTCTAAGAAGGAATATAGAGTCCTAATTTAAATTTTTTTTGTTTATTTTAATTTATTTGAGAGTGACAGACAGAAAGAAGCAGAGAGAGAGAGAGAGAGAAAGAGAGAGAGAGAGAGAGAGAGAATGGGCATGCCAGGGCCTCCAGCCACTGCAAACGAACTCCAGACCTGTGCACCCCCTTGTGCATCTGGCTTATGTGGGTTCTGGAGAATTGAGCCTTGAACCAGGGTCCTTAGGGTTCAGAGGCAAGTGCTTAACCACTAAGCCATCTCTCCAGGCCAAGAGTCCTAATTTTAAAAATAATTAATGATCATTACATGTCTCGAATAAATAGACAGTGACCTGAAGAAATATATTCAAGAACTCAACAAGTCAGTCTCCAAAATGAACCAAACAATGAGTAAATTGGAAGAAAAAAACTCAATAAAAATATTCAGATCTTTACAAGGTAGTCTGCAAATTGAACCAAACAGTAAATTCTAGTAAAAGTCATAAATATGAATGGAGGAAAAAATTAGTAAGCACATTGAAACACTGAGAAAGAACAAATAGAAATTATGGAAATGAAAGGAATGATAATCAAATGAAAACCTCATCAAGAAACATTGCCAACAGACAAAATTATTCAAATGAATGAATTTCAGTAATGTAGAACAGGATGATTTCCCTGTGTGGTCATTGTCTGAAGATAAATAGGAGCCTCTTCTGAGATGAGACATGGGAAGCTGTGTATATTCCTATTTTAAAGGCTGGAGAGGCCAATGAATGGAGCTGAAGATGGGCTGTGGTTTGCAATAGAGACCCTGAGATGACTGGATACATCAGGACTGTGCAAAGGCTACCATAGAGCACTGTTGGCTCAGGATGGAAGTCCAGCTAGAGGGGTGCAATTTGAAATCCAAATACTGTTATTACTGGTTGTGGATGTTGGAGTTGAACTGCAAACGTTTGATGTTGATTTTGCATTGGTCCAGCATCTATCATGCCTTATAGCAACAGAAAGGTTTACTCTGTGTCATTATATGTTGGAAGAATGTAACTTGTTTTGATTTTACAGAATTTACACTTAATATACAATCTTATATATTGGATAATACTTGAGACTTTGGAACATTCTTAAAGTTGGTAAAGACTGTGAACCTTTAAAGTTGGACTAAATACAATTTACAAGGTGAGATGCTTATAATTATTTTGGAGGCCAGGGGAAGAATGTGATAGTTTCAATGTATGTCCTCCATGAACTCAAATGGCTTATTAAAATTTGTAACTTGAATCTTTAGCTGTCTGACTAAAGGAGGAGTCACTGGGTGCAGATCTTAGAGTCCAGCCCAAAGGTATGTTTGGGGAGGATCTTATTTCAAGTTCAAAGGTATGTAGAGAGTTCTGATTTGGGGCCAGGCCCCTACTGTTTGCTGCCACTTTTACGCTTGTCTCTTTTGGTGTTTGCCTGCTGTTGATGGTTTCTCTTTGCTTGGATGGATGGAGACAGCATCTTCCACAAATGGAACTTCCCCTGGATCTGTAAGCTTGAAATAAATCTCTTCCTCCCTTAAACTGTGCCTGATATGGATGTTCATCCAAGCAATGTGGAGCTGACTAAAATAGGATCAAACCTACCTAAATTAAAACAGGAAAATAAATAGAACTTAAACAGTATTTTTTTCCCAGGAATAAAATTAAAACTATAATTTAAAAGGTTACTCCACAAAGAAGAGTATAAGCTACATGGATTCGCTGATTAATTTTCATCAAACATTTAAGGAATACCTAATATCAACTCTGCTCAAATTGTTCTTAAAAATAGGGAAGAAACACTATCAACATGATATAAGCTTCCTACTTAGTCTTTAGCAGGCAGAGACCTGCTGGAGAAGGTGTGTCACAGGATTTGGATCTTGAGTTCAGCCCTAAGTGTGTGTTCAGAGTCAGCATGTGCTTGCTGATGTTGGCTGTTTGTTGACTTTCTACTATGGATGCATGCTGAAGTATGCCACCTTATTCTACCATAATCTCTTTGTAATATTCAAGCCTGAGATAAACCATTTCCTCTCAATGTCTCTGCCCAAAATATCCCAACTTGTGGCCTTAACCATCTTTCTGGCCCTTCTTTGGCAAAATTCCCTGAGGCATTCTGGGAGCATTCTAAGTCCACTTCAGTGATGGGCACTTAGGAGCCTCTTGATCTCTGGTTTGGTAGGTGTTTACAGTCTTTAGTGTCTATCTCTTTCACCCTTGTATTGATATCAGATTAATTAAGAAAGAAGTACTCTTGCTCATTTCTTCAATTCCTCTGTGGTTTCAGCTGGGGACAGGGTGGAGTGTACTGGGTTGTTTAGCTCCTCAGGTCCAGCTCTCATCTGAAAAAGAGAAGCAGATTCTCCAATGGAGAGCAAAGTCAGCACTGGTTAAATGGGCTGTTTTTAACTTAGAGAGAATTTAAAGGGTGTAGACCCTCTTCTAACTCAAGATTAGTGGGAGCTTGACAATGGAAAGCAGAACCATGATCTGTATGATTCTGACTTGTTTCAAAGTTCCAGATATGATTTTCATTTCACTAAGTGGATCTGTTAACCAATTCAAAAGCAGCTGGTTACTCACCATGGCTGTGTGCCACTAATGCATTTGTGTGAGCATCAGGTCAGGTTGTTTGCATCTGAGTCTCTTTGTCTTTGAGTTGCTTGGACAGGTGTTAGCCACTTTCCCCTAGTAGCTCATGTAGCACCTTCCAGCACGAGATAGGATAATTTTCTGGGGATTGGTTCTCTTCCAGTTTCCAACCAGGTCTCTTCATGGACTGTGCTGACAGCCTATGGTGTCTTCACAGTAGGATCTTGCCATTAACCTCTGGTGGGTAATCAAGTGCTGTGACAAAAGTCTGTCTTATTTGATTTGGGAGACATAGTGGGTCTGTCTGTTCAATAGCTCATTGTGGATGTAAACCACATCCTGGTACAGGGATTTACAGGCCAGTGCCAAGGGAAAAGAAAAAAGGAAAAGAAGAAAGAGAAACAGGAGAAATTTAAGGTTAGGTTTCATCTCACCCTCTCCAGGGTCCTTCAATTCAGGTACACTCCCTAAGGTCCTCTTGAGGGTTCCACCTTTTAGTTTAACTTTCAGGATATAGTATTCTATAATACCAGTTCAATTTGAGTTCATTTTTGTGATCCCCCTCCTACCCTTCCCTTTCCCCCAAGTACTACCCTACCTGTTGTCCAAGCCTCAATATGCTATTCAGGTATGTCAGCCACTCTGGAAGGTCCAGTTTAGGAACCACAGATGACGGAGTCCATGTGATTGTGAGAATTTACTTAGAATGAGCTGTTTCAAGTTTGACCATTTTTCTTTTTAATTTGTGTCATATTTTTCTTCCTGCTTAGTAAAATTACTTTGTGTAGATATATCACATCTTGGTTATCCATTCATTCAGTGATAGGCAACCTGGGTTGATTCCAGTTCTTAGCTATTATGAATTGAGCAGCTATAAACATGGTTGAGCAAATATCTATGAAATTAGATGTAGGGCTTTTAGGGTAAATACCCAATAAGGGAATATCAGTGTCTGTTGGTAACTCTATATTCATCCTTTTCAGGAGATTCCACATTGCTTTCCATACTCCTTGTACCTTCTTACATTCCTACCAACAGTAAGTGTTCCTATTTCTCCAAATCCTCACCAACATTTGTTTTCATTTGATTTTTTAATGTTTGTTATTAATGCTGGGATATGGAGGAATCTCATAGTTGTTTTAACTAGCATTTACCTAATGGTTAGATATGTATTAACATTTTCATAAGTTTGTGTTAGCCTCTTCCTCTGAGAGCTCCCTATTTAGTTCTTTGCCCCACTTTTGGAGTGGGTTGTTTGATTTTATTTATTTTTTAAATTCTTTGTAAATTTGTAATATTAGGCTTCTGTCAGTGGTATAGCTGGCAGAGATTTTCTCCCATTCAGTGGGCAATCTATTGACTCTTCTTATGGTATTTTTGTCTGTGCAAAAGCTTTTTAGTTTCATGAGGTCCCATTGGTTGAGTGCTTGTTTAATTTTCTAGACTACTTCAGGAAAGATTTCAGGAAGTCTTTTCCCAGTCCTATATCATGGAAAGTGCCTCCTATTTTTTTGTTTCAGTAGTTGAAGGGTTTTAGGTCTTATGTTAAGGTCTTTAATCCATTTGGACTTAATTTTTGTGTATGGAGAAATAAGTGGGTCTGATTTCATTTTTCTATATATAATCATCCAATTTTTCCAACACCATTTGTTGAAGATACTACACTTTCTCCAGACTACATTATTGGCACCTTTGTCAAAGATCAAGCAGCTGTAGTTACTTGAACTAAGGTCTGGGTCTTCAATTCTGTTCTGTTGGTCTGTTTATGTTTTTGTTCCAGTATGCTGTGTTTGTCACTATGACTTTGCAATATAGCTTTAGATTGGATATGGTGATACTGCCAGAGGATTTTTTTTCCTGAGGATATGTATCGATATCTGTGGCCTTCTGTTATCCCATATGAATTTGAGATAATTTTTTAAATCTCTGTGAAAAATGATGCTGGTATTTTTATTGGTATTGTGTTCAATCTGTATATTGCTTTTGGTAGAATTGTCATTTTCATAATATTAATTCTATCTATCCAGGATCATGGGAGGATTTTCCATGTTTTTAAGTCCTCTATTTCTTTCTTGAGTGTTCTTATGTTTTCATTATATAGGTCATTCACACCTTTTGTTTGTCTTATTCCAAACCTTAAAATGTTTTTGCTGCTATTGAAAATGGGACAGCCTCTCTAATTTCTGAAAGGTTCAGGAATGACCAAGACGATGGATACCACTCTGAGGCAAAGATGGAAGCTTTTATTCAGGAAACATGGGCAACCAGGACTGACTCTCAAAAGCAAAGCACAGTCAACTTTGAGATTACAGAAAGTGGGCTATATAGAGTTCTTCAGTTGGGAGAAGGTGAATAAGGGAAATAGCTAGGGTGTGAGACCAGAACGGTGACCAGGTGACATGAAAGAGAAGAGGACAGGAAACCTAGACCTGGGGCATTGTTAGGCAAGGAAGAGATGATGGCTGGGGGCTTCCTTGAGGAATGTGGCTGACCCACTTCCTAAAGTCTCTGTCGCCATCCTGCTGTGACTCCATTTTGTCCTGACCTAACAATTTCTTTCTCTGTATATTTGTCCTTTATATATAGAAAAGCTACTAATTTTTGTGCATTGATCTTGTATTCTGCCACTTTGCTGAAGGAATTTATCACCTTTAGAAGTTTTGAGATGGAGACTTTTGGGTCACTTATATAGAGGATCATGTCATCTGCAAATAGGGCTAACTTGACTTCTTCCATTCCTAACCTTTTTCACTTGGAGAGGTAAGCTTTCTTTTATTTTTTGAGGTAATAGTATTACCATATGCAGTTGAAAGAGATTACATAGAGAGCATAAGAACTCTTTACTAAGGTTTTTTCAATAATATCTTCAAAACAGTAGTACAACTATTACAGAAAGGACAAAGGACATTGATATAAATACAAGCAATCGTCTTGCTGTCCTTTTAAGCAACATCTTTTCCTTCTTCCATTTTGATAACTATATTAAGGCATCCTACAATAGTTCTCATTTCTCATTTAATTTCCACAGATAATTGAAGATATATATAATGCAGCATTCACTCAACATAACACTGAAATTTTGACCCACCCACATTTCTGTATGTATCAACAACTTTACTGACTGTGCTATCTCCCTTACCCATTCTCTACTTTTTAGTGAATTGATAAATGTTTTTAAGTTTATGTTTTAACTTCTGATATTGCAAAAGTCTTGAAGATACAACCTATGTAAAGATAAAACTCTCTGAAGGCCATCAATAAATTTTAAGGGCATAAAATTTTCTGAAACTCAAATGCTTGGGAATCATTGTTATCAGAAAATTTTACAGTTTACTGTAATGGTGATATAATTTTTAGTACTTATTTAACTGAAGATATTGTGCATAGAGATATAATTTCTACAAATGTGTATAATTGTTCAAGTCACAGGAAATGTTCTGCATGCTTGTCATTAATTTTCCTTGTACACAAATATGTGATTTTAATTATATAGCTTCCCTCTGTGCCTATTCAATAGTAACACAATAAAAAGTGAAAAACTGGTTTTGGAAATTCCTCATTTGATGCAGATATGTGCCTTCTTTGTGCACTGGAGTCATCGGGGTAAAAGATACAGAAGAAATCTGTTTTGTTATGGAACTTTTCTTCTAATTGAAATAAGTAAATTATAATATACCATGCATATGTTCAGACACATAGGCACAGAAATCCATAGTCCATGAAGGCCTCTTTTGCTGTAAGGCTTGAAGTAATGGCAGAAGAAAGCATCTTCTTGAATGACAACAAGCAATAATCTATATTTCTATGACTAGGTACAAAGATGAAGAATTTACCACTTATCCCTGAGTAGTAAAACTTTAATTATTATTTTTCTTCATCTCTTCTTCATTTACATTACCTTGTATGGAACTCTTCCTAAGCCCCAGCATTGTAGTCAAGTTTCCTGTTATGTGTGCTAGTATATGTTACTGCAATAAAGCATGGTCCTGACCTCTATTTTTAAGGGAGTTTAAAAAAAAAAAAAAGCATTTATTTAATTCAGGAAGTTATCCATCAGCTTCTCTTTATCTTCTATTTTAATGATGATACAATAATCAGCCCAACATTTTTCATAAATAAAAATAGTAATCTGTGAAGTATGTGTTTCCTGCTGACTGTGAGAAAGTATTGTACTGAGAAAGTATGGACTGAGTTTGCCTACAGTTAGCCTTGTTTGACCTACAAAATGATGCTGAAAATCACTCCTACAAGAGTCAGGGCCAATGTCATGGCACAAGAAACTTAATAAGAATAAACATTGGTGTGAGCCAGAATACGCAGAGGCCTGGCTTAATAAGCAACTTATCAGAAATCAAGTTTTGTTGCTTTTTAAAAAATGTATCCATTAATATAAACAACTTTTTTCTTTTTCATTTCCAGTAAAATCCTCACGAAGGTCATGTATTATTTCTTTCAACAATCTAGTTTGCTAGGTGATTCTCATGTTTATAACATTGCCTCACCCTACAAGTATTACAATTAAGCACTTGAATGTCCTTAACTATGGGTATGAGAAAACTTGAAGCGATAGTAATTTAGCATAATTCATGAAATAATGAAAATGTTTAAAAGACCTATTTTTAGCTGTCTACTTTCTTACCTTCTACAATTAAGAACAGCCTTTCTACTAACTTTCAGACATTTATCTGTCCTAAAACATAACATCAGAAATGTCTAATTTTCTCATACATTTAACTTACAATTATGTGGACCTACCTAAGATATTATGATTATGGTCCTTTAAATTAGAGTTATTTTCTTTTGATAGTTTTATTTCACTACCTTTATTTAAAAAGTAATTTCATTATGTGTACCCTAGTTATAAATCATTCATATCACACATTCCAGTCCTACTCTGTGCCAGTTTAAAGCAAGTTTCTATTGTTGATAAGCTAGAACAAGGATGCTTTGTCTATATCTGTGCACAATAAATATTCTATAATCACTATCTCCAAATCATGCCCAAGGTATTTAAATCAGTTGTAACCTATGCAATGTTATAATACAAATTCCAAGAAGTTTAATTTGAAGCTCCCTCTCTGCTGTCATTTTTCCTTATAAATATTAAATTTTTCATGTATCATTTCATGTAAGGCACCCTTAAAGCTAAAATAATCTTCCTTTTGGCCTTGAACAAAATTAGCCTATATTTACTAAAGTCAATGTGCTAAAGGTTGATAAATTAATAATTATCCAGGGAATTTATTTTAGTAGAATTGAACTAAAATAGAGATTCTCAAGCTCTTTTATCTCAGTAGACTTTTAAGCTCTTCTAAATTTTTATATACCCCAGGGAGATTTTTGAAAGAAAACATTTAACAGCATTGGTCATAGTAGATATTCTTCAATTTCAGAGGAAATTAAAAAATATTTAAAAAATTATTTCAAATAGTTCATAAAAACATTTACAGGATATTACCATGGTCATTTGTAGGAAAGCAAATCACTGCTTTCAAAATGAAAAGCTAATCAGTGGCATCTTATTAATATTTACAAATCTCTTTGGTGGGTGATGTCATTAGAGGTGAGTGTGAAATTCTACATCTTTATCAATATCACATCACAAATATTTTCTAATTACTGTGTAATTAATGTCAAATGATTAAAATGACCAATAATAAACAAAATTATGACCCTCTCAAGAACTCCTAATGGTATCCAAATACACTCTGAGAGTCAGTTACCTAAGAACTGTTTTACTCAAAATTATACAAAACATGATGTAATGTAAAAGAATTTCAAAAGAATGAGGATTTTCCTTAAATGAAAACAATGCTATGTATATTAGCTCAAAAACTAAGCCTATACTATTAAAATATTAAATGATTTTCTGTAAATAAGACCTTAAGAAAAAAAAAAAAAGGAACGTACAAACTATAAAATTAATGTAGCATAGGTGCCAGAGATAAGATCAACATAAAATATTTTAGTCCCATTTATATATACTGCAAATAAACATATGGAAATAAGATTTTTATGAAATGTATCATTCATATTTTCTGTAAAGAAAATGAAATACTTATATATGAAAAACTGGTTTAGAACCTATATGCTGGATATAAATTTCTTATTAAAAGAAAGGCATACCTAGAGGCTTATTGTGTCATGAATTGCAAGAGTATTAATTTTCCTTAAATTGATCTAGAAACTTCACACAATTATTAAATCAACTAATTGCACCAACAGAAAATATACAAGCTCCTACAGACTGAACAACATGCTATTAAATAGTGAATGGCTCATGCAAAAAGTCAAAAAGGATATTCAAATTTCTATAACTGAATTATAATGAAAACAAAACTTACCAAAACTTATGAGATACAATGAAAGCAATTCTAAAAGGAAAATTCATGGCACTAAATGCCTTCACAACAATGAAAGAGAGATCTCATATCAATAGTGAGATCTCATTCCATCCACATAAAGGCATTGGAAAAATAAGAGCAATCCAACCCTAAGAGTTCCAGATGGAGAGAAATAATTAAGATCAGAGCAGAAATTAATGAATTGGAAACTAAGAAAGCACTTTAAAAATTTGACAAAACAAAGAAGTGATTCTTTAAAAAAATATAAAAAAGATTTGAAAACCCCTGGCCAATTCAACAAAATGAAATAAAAGACACATCTCAAGTTTAAAAACAAAAATGAAAAGGGAGAGGTCACAACAGATATCAATGAAATTGGAAGAATCATGAAGACATATTTCCAAAACCTCTACTCTATGAAATTAGATAATATTGAAGAAATTGCTAAACTTTTGATATGTACTACCTACCAAAACTAAATCCAAAGCATATAGATCTCCTAAACAAACCTATTATATCCATTGAAATTGAAAATGTAATAAAAAAAAAACCTCCCAAATAGGAAAAGTTCATAATCTGATGGATTCTCAGACAAATTCTACCAAACCTTCATCAAGAAACTAAAACCATTTTTTTCAAGCTTTTTCACATAATCAGAGAACAGGGAATGTTCCCCAACTGCTTCTATAAAGCTAGAATCACCCTATTACCAAGATCAAATAGAGAAACAAGAAAAAAAAAAATCTATAGAACTGTATTCCTGATTAACTTGGATGTAAAAATCCTGAAAAAAAAAATCCTTAAAAACCAAATTCAACAAATAACCAAAAGCATTATCCACCTCTATCAAGCAGGCATCATCTTAGAGATGGTTCAACATGTAAAAATCAATTAATGTAATACACCACATAAATAAATACAAGAACAAGAACCATATAATCATTTCAATAGATGCAGAGAAGACCTTTGACAAAATACAACATCACTTCATTATCAAAACAATGGTGAGACTAGACATGAAGGGTTTATATCTCAACACAATAAAGGCTATATACAAAGAACCTAATGCCCAAATCATATTTAATGGGGAAAAAAATCTAAAGGCTTTCAATTAAGATCTGTAAGAAAACAGGGGTTCCCATTCTCACCACTGCTCTTCAACATAGTACTAGAAGTCTTAGCCCAAGCAACAAGACAGAAGTTAGACATAAAAGGTATACAAATTGCAAATGAAGAAGTTAAACAAGCCCTACTTGCAGATGACATGATCCTATATGTAACTGACAGGAAAGACTACCATCAAACTTCTAAAGGTGATAAATTCCTTCAGCAAAGTGACAGGATACAAAATGAACACACAAAATTAAGTACCTTTCCTATATGCAAATGACAAATACACAAAGAAAAATAAATGAGGCTATTCTATTTTTGATAGACACATGCACACAAAATCAAATACCTTGGAATAGCATTAATTAAGGACATAAAAGACCTATATATTGAAAACATAAAAAACACTCAAGAAAGAAATTGAGAACATGAGAAGATGCAAAGATCTCCCATGCTACTGAATAGGTAGAATTATTATTGTGAAAATGGAAATTCTACCAAAAGCACTATACAGATTCAACACAATACCAACAAAAATTGCAACATCATTTCTTAGGTAGGAAAAACATTTCAAAATTTATATGGAATGGCAGAACCTCAGATAAACAAAAATATCCTGAACAAAAACACCTCTGGAGGTATCACCATACCCAATCTAAAACTATACTACAAGCAATAGCATTGGTATTGGTATAAAAACAGACCAAGAGAACATAATTGAAGGCTCATTCCTTAGTTCAAGTAGCTACAGCTACTTGATCTTTGATGAAGGAGCCAACAATGTACACTGGAGAAAAGACAACATCAACAAATGGTGATTGGCAAATTTGACAACCACATGTAGAAAAACAAAACTGGACACACATCTCATCATGTATAAAAATCAACTCTAAGAATAAGAACTGAAACTCTTAAAATACTAGGAGAAAAAAAACAGGAGGAACTCTCCATGATATAGGAGTGGGGTAAGACTTCCTGAACAATATTCCAGTAGCCCAGCAAATTAAACAATCACCTAACTACTGTGATTTCATGAAGCTAAGAAGCTTTTGTACAGGCAACCATTCCATAAACAGAGCCAACAGACTACCCATATAACAGGAGAAAATCTTCACAAGCTGTACCACTGACAGAGGCCTAATACCTAGAATCTACAAAGAACTAAAATAACTCAAAAAACTAAGCAATAAAAAATCAAACAATCCACTCAAAAAATGGGGTAAAGAACTTAATAGGGTATTCTCAGAGAAAGAAATGCAAATGGATAGTACTTACTTATTGAAATATTCAATATGCTGGGACTGGACAGGTGAGTTTGTGGCTAAGGCACTTGACTGTGAAGTCTAAAGACCTGGGTTTGATTCACCAGTACCCATGTAAGCCTGATTCACAAGTTGGTTCAAATGTCTGGAATTCATTTGCAGTGACTGGAGGTTCTGGAATGCCAATTCATCCATTCTCACAATCTCTCCCTCTCTCTCTCTCTCCATATGCCTCTTTCTCTCTTCATCCATTTCCTCTTTCAAATAAATAAAGAAAATATATTTTTAAATGTTCAACATTATTAACCATCAGGGAAATTCAAATTAAAACAATTATGAGATTTAAACTTCTTCCAGTCACGATGACAATCATTAAGAAGTAAAATGACAAAAAATGTTGGTAAGGATATGGGAAAGAAGAAACCTCATTCAATGTTGATGTGAATGTAACCTTGTATAACCACTATAGAAAGCAATATGCTGACTAGTGAAAAAGATGAAAATAGTGGTAGCAACTGATCCCTCTCTTCCCCTATTGAACATCTACCCTCTAGGCCCCACTTCTCACTGCAGAGATATTTGCTTAATTCACAATAGCTAATAACTAGAATCAACTAAGATGCCCATTGTTTGACAAATGGATGTGCTACAATTACACAATGGAATTCTACTCAGCAGTAAGTAACAATGATATAAAGAAATTTTCAGGAATATGCACAGACTTGGAACAGATCATAATAAGTGAAATCACACAAGTACAGAAAGACAAATGCCACATGTTCTCCCTTTTCTGTGGTTCCACATCTTGGACATCTTGAGTTTCAAGCAGACCTGAAAGGCAACATGAGGGCCAGATTACAGGAATGCAAATGTTTTGAGGAGGTTAATAGAAGGGTGATAAATATCTTGAAATTCCCACTCATACTCTTCTATAAGTTTGTCTTTCTCTTTGTTGGACTGTATTAGATCTGCCACCTGGTCTTCTAGCTTAGATATTCTGTCCTCTCCTTCATCCATTCTACTGGTGAGATTTTCTACAGTTTTTTATTTCATTAACTGTGTTCTTCATTGCTAGTAATTCTGACTGTTTTTTCTTTATTATTTCTATTTCCTTATTTATGTCTTGTACTGCCTTCTTTATTTCATGAAATTGGAGTCCTGTGTCTTCTTTGATTCCTTTGATTTCCTCTTTGAGTTCCGCTTTGACTCCTTTGATTTGTTCTCTGACTTCTTTGAACATATTTACAATCATTTATTGAAATCTTGCTCAGGCATTTCCTCTAACTCCTCACTGGAGGTCATTTCTGATGCATTAATTCTGACTGGTTTTACTTTATTATTTCTATTTCCTTATTTATGTCTTGTATTGCCTTCTTTATTTCATTAAATTGGTTTCCTGCATCCTCTTTGATTTCCTCTTTGATTCCTTTGATTTCCTCTTTGACTTCTTCTTTGATTCCTTTGATTTGTTCTTTGACCTTTTTGAACATATTTGCAATCATTCTTTTGAAACCTTTCTCGGGCATTTCCTCTAACTCGTTCTCATGGGAGGTCATTTCTGATGCATTAATACTTTTAGGTGGATTTATATTGTCTTGCTTTTTAGTGTTTCTTGTGTTATAATGTATATATTTTTGAACCTTGGATTAAGTTAATGGATTTTCTAGCTAGCTGGGTATTCTTAGCTGTATCAATTGATTTGATGTTATATATTTTCAGGGTAGGATCTTAAGGTTGCAGGTGTGGCTCTTAAGACTCTCAGAGTATCTACAAAGGTCTTCCTAGGGGTTGAGTTTCCCTGCTATGAGAGTATTCAAGTAGGCTGAGTGGAATAAAATACAGGTAGATTCTAAAATTTAACTAAACACTACAAATTCAATCAAAAACAGCCCCAAGTATGTATGCAAGAGTATTTATTATAACAACAGATCCTCTACCAACAAAGAGGTTAAGATTTCTGGTCTGTTGAGGGATCCAAGTCAGCTTGTGACCAAGTGTGACCCTTCCCTGGTGCAATCAATCCCAGTTACCTTGTATGATTTTGGTCTCTGTCAAGTTGCTGCCTGGGTCGTTGGACTGTTGTTCTGATTTCTGGAGTGGGGCACTTGCTTTTCCTGTGGGGCAAACCGAGCCTGGCAACTGTGGCCCTGCAGATCAACACACCCACTTCTGGAACTGCTGTTGCTAAAGCTGCCTCTGCTGGGTCTGTCGTCGCTGCTGCTGAAGCTGCTGCTGCTGGATCTGCCACTGCTGTCTCTGAATCTGTTGCTGTTGGGTCTCCCACTGCTTCTGCTATTGGATCTGCTGCTGCTGGTGCCACTGTTACCGGTGCCGGAGCCGCTGATGTTGCTGCTGGACTCTGCTCCTGCTTGGATCCCACTGTCGGCTCAAGTTGGTGTGGCGGGCTCCTGGGATCGCTGCTCTGTTTGCTGGAGCTGGGCTCAGGCAGTGGGGGAGGGGAGGGAGCCACAGCTGCTCTAGTTCTCTTGCTGTTCCACGTGTTCTTGTACCTTGTGGTCTGCTCCTCCGTTGCTCACTGCCGTTCTCCCTTCACGTTTCTTGAGTTGCAGAGAGCTCCCGTGTGAGTGGAAGCTCCCCTCACCTGGTTTTCCTGTGGCTTGAGCCGAGCCTGGAGGCTTTCTGGTGTGCCACTGCTGTGGTTGGCAGAGCTGCCGGGGCCACTTTTGCCACCCTGTGTGGGTTCTGTATCTCTTCTACTTCTCTGCTGCCGCTTCAATTTCCTATACACCTCACTTTTTAGTAAAAGTGCGTATTTTGCTGAGTTTTTTTGGTCTTCCCCCCACCCCCCACGCTGCTTTGGCGTGTCACCTATGCTACCATCTTAACCAGAAGTTGGTGACACACACCAGAATATGAGAATTTTTGACAGCAAGACAATTCGTGCATGAGACTTTTGGGCATTTGTTTTGAAACTTTCCTAGCACATACATTCATTATTAGAATACTAAGACTTATAAAAACAATGAAACTACCACATCACATGGGTTAAGTGTAACTTTCCATCAGTTTCAGTCTCATCCTCACCATTTAGCCTCAGTCTATAACAAGATAGTTATAATAAATAAATCACCACATTTTATTTTCATTATTTTGATGTTAAATTGGGTAAGGCACAAATCCCTGGGGCAGGCAATAGAAAATGAAAAAGACACTTGCATTCCATCAAGCTTATTTACCCAACTGAAATATTTATGGTAAAAGGAAGATACACTTGACATTAAATTTTATTTTGGTTTATTTTGACTTTATTTCATGTTTTCAGCATATATACTGATTTCAAGATAGTATAGCAATTTTGTCATTTTTTTCAGAGGTTTTAAAATTTTAATTAAAGTAACGGTAGATTGAATACAAATGGCCCCATAGCCTCAGGTATTTTTGATGAAGCCTCTTACCTAGTCTCCAGCAAAAGAGGCTTGATGGAGGAGGTGATGATCTTGAGTTCAGTCCTAGGTGTGTGTTCAAAGTCAGTTTGTGCTTGCTGGTGCTGGCTTTTGTCACTCTGTGTCATGATTTGATTCAGGTGTCCTCCATAAACCTAGGTGTTCTGACTGCTAGGTCCCCAGATGATGGAGATATGGTAATTAATGCCTCCATGGAGGCAGAGTATTCTTGGGAGTGGGCTTATGGGTATTATATCCAGTTTCCCCTTGCCAGTGTTGGGAATACTCTTCTGTTCCTGTTGGCCACCTGATGTTGGCCAGGGGGGTAATGTCCACCATCTCCTCATGCCATCACTTTCCTCTGCCATCATGGAGCTTTCCCTCGAGTCTGTAAGCCACAATAAACTTTTTTTTTTCCCACTTGCTTCTTTTGGTCAGGTGATTTCTGCCAATAATACAAACCTGACTGCAACAGCTATATCTCTAGCCCATAAGTTTTTTTTTGTTTTTTCTAAAGCATATTGAGCAGGGGATAGAAAGTCAAGACCGTATTTCAAAGGTGATGGTGCTGACATAATATAAACAAGGAAAAACTTCAGTTTTGAGGAAATGTTTAGATGACAGCTGAAATGTAGTGACAACATGGCCGGCTCTGTTTAAAGTCCTGCAATCCCTGGAACTCCAGTCCCATCACCTGCACATATATGGTGCTAAAGTAGCATAATTAAATTGTTGATTCTCAGAGAACATGTGGAAAGACTATGATCAAATGTTAGCATTTACACACACACACACACCACCACCACCACCACCACCACCACCACCACCACACAGACATATGGCAAAAGTATTATACTATATTAGAGCAAGAACATATAGATACTCCCAGGCAGCTCCTGTAAACCTCTGCTTACCTTTAATCCATAGTTAAAAATAGTTTTCTACCAAAACCTTTATTAGGAATATCTGAGAATACTATGAAAAATATTCAGGGTATGTTAAAAATACTTAACTATTACTGTTGCATTAAACAGTGTTTATATACACACAAATGGAGCTATATTCAGATGGAAGAACATTGCGGATAAAACAAATTGAAAGTTGGTGATGCAAAACATAGTACTAACCTCAAACGGAATGAGATAGTTTACTCTAGAGTCAAGTATGAGTGTGCATATTCCAGAACATAGATTCTAAATACTATATTACAGTATGTTAATGGGTTTATAAAGCTTTTATAGTAACGAATCAGACACAATTCTAATACATTGGTGGAACCATCAGGTGGGTGGTTTAGAGCAAATCAGGGAAGGAAATATCTGTTACTGGTCTCATTTCTCTCTGATGACATTCTTAGCCTTTTGTTAGTAGAAGCTAGAGGTGTGTTTGTACATTGCAAAAGGATTTACCTAATCATCTCAAGGAGGTAGGTAATGAAGGGCCAAAGATAGATGTCTTAGATAATTCAGCTTCAGACCTACAGTATTGCAACTTTTCATAATCACAGAGGTTCTAGACAGTCACAGCATTAGAATATTTAACATAGGTAAGCCTTTTTATGTCCTGGCAACATAAGTTTGTAATTTTCCCTGTTGGCCAAACATCACATTTTTGTGCATGTGGAAGCCAAATAATTTTTTATATCCTATGGTGTTAGGAAGTATGATTCCTAGGTTGAGGTGTAGGGGGAAGAAACAGTTGGTAAAGCCATTTAGGAACAAATTCCTAGATATTTATTAGCCATTATGGTCCAGGTCTTAATTTTTCCTGTGTTCTAATATAAAATTTACATGTGACATATGAATATAATAGGAATTTATGCCTAAATGTAATATAATCAAGAACATAGTATGGCCTAATGAAGTAAAACCAGCAAAAGATAAATTTTAACCAATAGAAAACTTTATTGAGGGCTGGAGAAATGACTTAGTGATTAAGCACTCACCTGTGAATCCTAAGGACCCTGGTTTGAGGCTTGATTCCTCAGGACCCATGTTAGCCAGATGCACAAGGGGGTGCATGCATCTGGAGTTCATTTGCAGTGGCTGGAAGCCCTGGCACGCCCATTCTCTCTCTCTCCCTCTCACTCTTTCTCTTCCTGTTGCTCTCAAATAAATAAAAATAACCAAGAAAATTTTAAAAAAGAAAAAAAAAAAGAAAACTACATTGAGTATAGGTTTCCCTCATTATCTGCAGTTATTTGTTCTCTATGAAATACTTTATTTAATATTGGGAGTGTTTTTAATAATTCATTATTTTTAATTCTAGGGTTTTTTTTTTACCTGTTTGATTGATTTTTTAAAATATTTTTATTTATTTTAGAGAGAAAAGGTGTGCGAGGGCCTCTAGCCATGGCAAATTAACTCCAGATATGTGCCACCTTGTCCATCTGGCTTATGTGGGTATTGGGGAATTGAACCTGGGTCCTTAAGTTTGGCAGGCAAGTGCCTTAACTGCTAATGCATTTTTCCAGCTTCCTACCAACAAACTAATGAAAAATGATTAGTTTTAATTTCAGGAAAGATTGCTGCTTAAGAACTAAAATTATTAGAACTCCTACTAATGAATAATTTTACTTGTCCCATTATATTGGTATTATGTTAGATTTTAGTTTATGGAAATAAGTGGCAAGTACATTGCAGAAATATTAAGATAACAGTATATTAAAACTTTAAGTTAGATTTTAAGAAGATTGTTTTTTCCCATACACCAAATACTAGTAGTAATGGAGTAGAAACAAGAGGTTGGAGTTATGAGAATCAATACTAGAATTATCTAGAAAGTTGTGGGAATAACAAAATCTTAGTTCTTACACTATAATTAGAAGGAGAAATTGGATTACAAAAGAGTCACTTTGTAATGCTATCTATTTAAATGTTATTGGTAAAATAATATTATTTTTTAACTTTAATAATCTTGGTTAATTGCCATATTGGTCATCTTATTTATTTAGTCAAGAAACAACATTAATATTCTTACTGAAGGTTAATTTTTTAATATAATTGAATAAGAAAAATTAATTCAAAATCTTTGATTATCTATAATAAGAGTCAATAAAGTTAAAGTTACTTTACAGTAGCAAGAAGATTTATTGGTACAAGCTTTGCAGAGTCTTTAATTTGCTGTATTGTAAAATTTTAAAATCATTAGAAACATAGTATAATTGATTGGACCCAGTTAATATTACTTCTTTTTTTGTAAATAGGAATAAGTTTGTTTTTTGGATATAGGAATTTGGCTTAAAATAAGATACCCCCAAATGTAATTCATTCTTGAAAATTCAAAATACATTCTTAGCAATTTAAATTTTAGAATTCTTATCTGAATTGTACTGAAAATGAGAGGTTATTTAAAAAAAATATTGAAATAAACCTAAATATTTTTAAACATGTAGACTAGGTTACCCTAAATACTATGTTCCAGTGAAAGTCTGGGTATGCAAACATCATAACAAAAATGGGACTAATGAAAGCACATAATATTATCTTCATCTGTAGCTTCACCAAAAGCAAGGTTTGTATTATTTCTGTCTTTTAGCAATATACCAAGGAAAATCCCAAATATTTTTGACAAGTCTTTTAAAACTAAGTAGTGAGTAGGCCAGGCCTCCATTTGCCCCCACCACCTCCCAGTTTCCTGGTCACAGGATATTCCCCTGCTACTGGCTTGAGGTTATCTGAACCCTGTAAGCTTGCTGTGGAAGCAGGCCCCTTGCTCTGCCTTCCAATTGAACGGTGCATGTCCCCAATTTAAGGATCTCCTGCTCCAAAGTATGTGCAAGTGGAGTGAGTGGCCAGAGCCCTGGTTGGTTCCCTACCTCCCAGTTCACTGGTCCTTATACCCCTGCAGCTGCTGCTGCCTTGGGAAGCCTAGTCCCTGCCTGTGGGCTGTAGAAGTAGGCCTTTTGCTTTGGGTTCCTTATTGACTAGACCCTGGATACCCAAATCCCTATTTCCCTGAGCCAGAGGATGCATAAGCCAATGTAGGAGCTGGCCTCTTGCTCCAGGCTCTCCAGCTTCCCACCTCCTAGTTCCCCAACCCCTGATCCTTTTAAGCTTAAGAGTATGTGCAAATGGAGTGGCCAGAGCTCCCAGTTGCCCACCTCCCAGTTTTCCAGGTACCTTTGATGTACTTGCACTTTCCACAATCTGCACATCTGCAGTTATAATCCCATCATACACCAATCTGGGTCCCATTTAAAACAGAACACCTACTGAAGATCCTACAAGAACAAATACTTGCTTCCCACTCGATAGAATAAAACATTTGTCCAAGATGGGTAGACCACAAAGCCAAAAAAAAAAAAAAAAAAAAAGACAGAAAACAGAGATCTCCATCAAGGATGCTAGTCCCATGATGGAAGCCTCAAATGAAATCATAGAGAAGTCAACAGAAATTCAATCCCAAAATTAAACCCAATAGTCAATGTAACCCTTACCAAAATAATTGCTAAACTGGAAGCAAGCCATTGAAACAACAATAATCACATAAAAGAAATTACAGAGAATAATTGCTTAGAGCACTCAGCTTTTGACATTAGGATTAACTCAACTGAATAAAACCTTAGAAGCTTCAAAAGAGATATAAATTCTTTGAAGGTGAGTCAACAAATGGAAGATACCCATAACCAGTTCATTAAGCTTAATGAAGACTTGATCAAATGCAAGAATGAATTCCAGGAAGGATCAAGAAAATCAGACCTGCATTTGAAACCTTATCTCAAAAAAGGGATGGACATAATGCAATATAACACAACAGAAAACAAGCTTTAAAAAAATCTCTAGAACCCCTCACTAATAGAGTTACTCATATTGAAGGGTGCCTCATTTTTCACATCCCCGCCAACATTAATGATCATTTGTTTTCATGACGGTGGCCAATCAGACATGGTTGAGATGGAAATTTAATGTGGTTTTAATCTACATATCCCTGATGACTAGTGACATAGAACATTTTTTTAGATGCTTATATGCCATTTGTATTTCTTCCTTTGAGAATGCTCTATTTAGCTCCATAGCCCTCTCCTTCATCCATCCTACTGGTGAGATTTTCTACAGAGTTTTTTATTTCATTTAGTGTGTTCTTCATTGTTAGTAATTCTAACTGGTTTTTCTTTATTATTTCTATTTCCTTATTTATGTCTTTTATTGCCTTCTTATTTTCATTAAATTGTTGTCCTACATCTTCTTTCATTTCCTCTTTGATTACTTTGATTTCCTCTTTGATTTCTTCTTTGATTCTTTTGATTTATTCTTTGACCTCTTTGAACATATTTACAATCATTCTTTTGAAATCTTTCTCAGGCATCTCCTCTAACTATTCTCACTGGAAGTAATTTCTGATGCATTAATACTTTTAGGTGGATTTATATCATCTTGCTTTTTAGTGTTTCTTGTGTTATAATGAACATATTTTTGCATCTTGGATTAAATTAATGCTTGGATTTTCTAGCTAGCTCAGTATTAGCTGTATCAATTGATTTGATGTTGTATATTTTCAGGGTAGGAGCTTAAGGTGGTAGGTGTGGCTCTTAAGACTCTCAGAGTATCTACAAAGGTGCTCCTAGGGGTTGAGTTTCCCTGCTATGGGAGTATTCAAGTAGGCTGAGTGGAATAAAATACAGGTAGATTCTAAAATTTAACTAAACACTGTACACATTCAATCAAAAACAGCCCCCCATATGTTTGCAAGAGTAGTTATTATAACAACCAGATCCTCTATCAACAAAGAGGTTAAGACTTCTGGTCTGTTGAGGGATGCAAGTCAGCTTGTGACCAAGTGAGACCCTTCCCTGGTGCAATCCCAGTTACCTTGGATGATTTTGGTCTCAGTCAATTGCTGCATGGGTCGTCGGGCTGCTGTTCTGATTTCTGGAGTGGGGCACTGGCTTTTCTTGTGGGGCAAACTGAGCCTGGCAAGTGTGGCTTTGCAGATTAGCACCCCCACTGCTGGAACTGCTGCTGCTAAAGCTGCCACTGCTGAGTCTGTAGCTGCTGCTGCTTAAGCTGCTGCTGCAGGGTCTGCCACTGCTGCTGCCTCTGCTGTTGCTGCTGTAGCTGCTACTACTGGAGCCACCGCTGCTGCTGAAGCTGCTGCTGCAGGATCTGCCGCTGCTGCCTCTGAAGCTGCTGCTGCTGGGTCTGCCGCTGCTGCTGCTACTGGATCTGCTGCTGCTGGGGTCGCTGTTACCTGTGCCAGAGCTGCTGATGTTGTTGCCAGATTCTGCTCCTGCTTGGATCCCCTGTCGGCTCAAGTTGGTGTGGCTGGGTCCCAGGACCACTGCTCTGTTCACTGGAGCTGGGCACAGGCAGTGGGGGAGGGGAGGGAGCTGCAGCTGCTCTAGTTCTCTCACTGTTCTATGTGTTCTTCTACCTTGTGGTCTGCTCCACCGTTGCTCACTGCCGCTCTCACTTCACGTTTCTTGAGTTGCGGAGAGCTCCGGTGTGAGTAGAAGCACCTCACACCTGGCTTTTCCTGCAGCTCAAGCTGAGCTTGGTGGCTTTGTGGTGTGCCGCCTCCACCACTGTGGTTGGCAGAGCTGCCGGCACTGCTTTTGCTGGCCTCTGCAGGCTCTGGATCTCTTCTATTTGTCCACTGCTGCTTCAATTTCCTATACACCTCCCTTTTTAGTAAAAGTGTGTATTTTGCTGAATTTTTTTGGTCCTTTTCTCCCCTAGGTTGCTTTGGCGTGGTACCTACGCTGCCATCCTAACCAGAAGTCGAAATCTACTTTCTTGAGTAATGTCATATCAAGAAGCCATAGACTGTGACTAGAAAATTTTCAGTGCCAGGGATGGGATATCTTCCAGTGAGCTGTTAGCCAGGGAGGTCCTTATTGCCTCCAAAACATTATAGGCTATTGTAAAGGCCCTTGATTTGCTGTGAGAAAGAGATGGTAAGTCCGTATTAGTGGATACTTCACATGCCTGAGTGGCAAAGTCACTGAGAAATTAAGCTGGTGCTAAGCAGAAAACCTTCTCCCTGTAGCCCACCCAACTGAAAGGTGGAAAAAGCTGCACTGCATGCAACTTTTTGGGAGACAGAATTTATCAGTGGTGAAAACAGTGGACACTGGAAGCCTCAAGTTTGTCCAGACAAGCCAAATGACTGAACAAGTGCAATAGTGGCATGTTTGCTCTGGGGGAAACCAACTTCTCTTTAATTGGACTGAAGGCCCACTTTATAGGAGGGAGTACATGCCTGGTACTGAAAACCTAATCAAAAGCCTATTGCAGGGGAGGTCAATGAGCCTTATGGGTATAAAATTTGCTTTTGTCTCGATAAATGCATATATTACTCTCACCAAATTATCCTGAGAATCACTACACTTAATGTTCACATTCATATATTAGTAATACTGTCACTTCTGGTTAGAGAAGCTTCTCTTTTCAAATGATGATGACCACTGAGAGGACCCAAAAAGCAACATGGTGCTGAGAAGAAGGGACAGAGGAGTGTCTAGCACTGAAACATCTCTATCACACTCACCACTATTCAGGGTCCATTGTGGAAGAGGTTGTGAAAAGAATGTAAGAGCCAAAGGAAGGGTACCACTCCTTACAAACAACTGTCCAGACAAAAATTGGCTTCGATATACAAGATCTCACAGTGTCTAGCAATACCCTCAGAAGACCTCATAATAGGAGAAAAAGATGATGACATCAAATTAAATGAGAGCTTAGTGGAGAGAGGTAGGGGATATGACAGAAAGCAGAGTTATGAAGGGAAAAGCGGGGAAGGGGAGGGAAAAAGCATTGTTTGTTGTCTGTAAGTATAGAAGTTGTCAAAAAAAAAAATGAGTCTTCCCATCCCAATTTACCTAATCTAGAAAAAAATACCCTACAGATATGCCCAGAGATTGGTTTCCATGGTTATTGTACCTACTGTCAATTTGAAAACTGAGGTCACAAGTCTGCATATTACTTTAAGACAGAACCCTTCAATCCTTCACAAATGAAAATGCCTTTTGTCCAGCTTAAAAATGGTTACATAGTCTTAACAGTTCCAACTTTGTTCAGAAGTCTGTCTTAAAACATAAAAGCCAAAGTTTAGTCTCTTCTGAGACACAGGCATATTTAACTGTGAGGTTGTATTCCAAAAATATTAATTAATTTCAATATCCATTGGCCTGAAATAAAGATTCTCATTCCACAGGAAATGAAGGTGGAATAGCAAGAAGAGTGTTAACCAGACCCAAACTGAATCCCAGTAAGGCAAATTCCAAACATTTCAATTCCATCTCTAGCCTTTGAGACTTGTGATAGAATCATCTGGGCTTCAAGGGAGTTAGGTTGTCACACCTCCCCAGCTCTGCTACCTGTTACACTTGTATCCTCTTTCTTTGGATGGTTACACTCTGAGACTGCAGTTTTCTTGGACAGATATTTTATGGTTTTGGCTTATCCAACATCCTTGGGTCTTCATTGCAACTTTCAGTTCACCTTCATGTCTTTATGCAGTAAGCATTCTTGTTGAGACTCTGACCCTCTCATACATTGCTTGGTCTTAGCAGCTCATTAGATCTGTGGTGAAATACTTCCTCAATGATCCTCTCAATCTTTCATGCCTCCAAAGCTATGACCACATGAACAATGCTACAAGCCTATGATGAAACCTCGCCATATTGGACCACATTTTAGAAGCCTCTCTAAGACTTATTGAGTTGATCTTAGTAAATATTTCCTTAAGCAATTGTGTTTGTGCAAGGAACATTTCAGTTTAGGTTTTCTTCCTGAAGTGATTTGGAGTTTTTCACAAGATAATGCCTCTGCTAGATGGGGTTTTGTCCTATGTTCACTTTTTTTATTATCCCATAACAGTGAAGAAGTTTCCTTTCAATGGTGCTGATCTCTTTAAAAATTAGAGCTGCTGAGAAAGTATAAGTCTTAATGCTATTCCATTTTGAGATTTTCTCTACCCAATGAATTATTCCATTACCTTTGAGTTTAGTGTCATTCAAGTTCTCAGGACATGGGCAAAATACAATTTATTTGATAGTTTATAACATGAATTGCCTTTAGCCCAGTGCCTGATAGCATCCCTGTTTCTCTCTGAAACTTCATGAGCCAGGTCTACATTTCTATTTTCAATATTTCCCTCAACATTCTGTTCTTTCAAGCACTTACCAGAATAGGCCAGTAAGCTCTGTTTACAGTAGTCAAAGACTTTCTTATAGCTCCAAATTCCAAACTCATCCTTATTCTTTTCATAAGCCAGTTTCAAAGAATGCTGCAGTTACTTTCTCATTGTTAAGGAAAAATGTACAACCAAAAGTAACTGATGAGAGGGAAGATTTTTTTTTTTTTTAAAGTTTGACTTGCAGTCTTGAGTAGAAGCTTCATGATAGCAAGGAAAAGATTGTAGAGCAGATGGTGGACATCACCTCAGAATGCAAGCAGCATTAAGAGTGTGAGCTGAGGGCTGGAGAGATGACTTAGCGGTTAAGCGCTTGCCTGTGAAGCCTAAGGACCCCGGTTTGAGGCTCGGTTCCCCAGGTCCCACGTTAGCCAGATGCACAAGGGGGCGCACGCATCTGGAGTTCGTTTGCAGAGGCTGGAAGCCCTGGCGCGCCCATTCTCTCTCTTTCCCTCTATCTGTCTTTCTCTCTGTGTCTGTTGCTCTCAAATAAATAAATAAATAAATTTAAAAAAAAAAGAGTGTGAGCTGAACTCTTACAAGGGAGAGCTGGGTATAATACTTGTGGTTGTTTGAATTAGGTGTCCCTCATAAACTCATGAGTTCTGAATGCTTACTTCCCAGGTGACAGCAATTTAGGAGGTAAAGCTTTGTTAAAAGAAGTGTGTCACAAGGAGTGGACCTTGAGGTTTATTAACCCTGAGTTGATAAATGTTAGTTGGCTCAATTACATTCTGTAGTATTCCATCTATTATCCAAAAAAGTAGGTTTTCATATGGTTTATTCAAAACATCTTAAATTTTGATTAACCCTTCTCCCACCCTTCGTTTACTCAGTCTCCTTCCCTGACCTCACATGGACCATTCCACCCCCAGTAAAATGCACATTTATATATATATATATATATCCATCTCTCTCCTTAAATTCTTCCCTCTCCTCCCTCCCTTATAGCACCTTTATAGCTTACTGGCCTATTGTACCAATTTTTACTCCAACTTACATAAAAGTATAAACATTTGTAGCTAGGATCCACATATGAGAGAGAACATGTAGTGTTTGGCTTTCTGGACCTTTCCACATATATCCATTTCCTTGAAAATTTCATTATTTCATTTTTCTTTACCACTGAATAGAAGAAATCCATTGTATAAAGGTACAACATCTAATTTTTTTAAAAATCTCCATATTAGGGCTGAAGAAATGGCTTGGTGGTTAAGGTATTTGTCTGTGAAGCCAAAGGACCTAGTTTCAATTCCCCAGGACCCACATAAGCCAGATACATAAGGGGCACATGCATCTGGAGTTCATTTGAAGTGGCTAGAGGCCCTAGTGTGCCCATTATCTCTCTCTCTTATTGCAAATAAATAAATAAAATTTATTAAAAAATTTTTAAGTACCACAATTTCATTATCCATTTATCAGTTAGTGATATCTATGCTGGTTCCATTACCTAGCTATTGTGAATAAAGTGGCAAAAAATATGGATGTGCATTATTTGTAAGGAAGTGAGAAGAGTCCTTAGGATGTACTTCAAGGAGTAGTATAGCTGGGTGGTATGGTAATTCTATTTTAAACCATCTCTCCAGCCCTACCAGTCTGTTTATGTGCCAATACCATGCTGTTTTTGTTATTATGTCTTTGTAATGTAACTTAAAATAGCATGTATGGTGATACTGCCAGCCTTATTTTTGTTGCTTACAATTGTTTTGGCTCTTTGAGGATATTTGTGCTTCCAAATGAATTTTAGGATTTTAAAAAAATATTTCCATGAAGAATGGCATTGGAATTTTGATGGGTATCACATGAGACGTGTAGATTGCTTTTTTTTTTTTAAATTTTTTAAAAATTAGTTTTCTATTCAGCAAATACTGGCAGTTTGGTACCATTATTAGGCTCATCCATGACCTACCCCCTCCCCATTGGCCCCTCCTTGTTGAGGTACAAGCGTCATGCCTTGTGGAATTAGTCCACAGTTATTGGTACAATAAATGTCTTTGCATATAATGACCCCAACATGTGGCTCTGACATTCTTTCTGTCCCTTCTTCCGCAAAATTTCCCTGAGCCATGTTGGGTTCATTTTTGGTCTGCTTCAATGATGAGGTGTTGGGGGCCGCTGAGGCTCTGGCTCTCTGATTTGGTAGGAGTTGATTTTTCTTTGTGTTGGTCTCCTTCCCCCTTGTGCTGGTATCCGGTTCATCAGGAAAACAGCACCCTTGCTTGTTTCGCTAATTTTCCTTAGTTTCAGCCAGGGCCCTTTTGAGGTATGATGGGGTGGCTCTTTCTTTAGGATCTGCATCTATCTGAAAAAGAGAAGCAGATTCTCCAATGGAGAGTAAGTTAGTTCCAGGACAAATGAGATAACCCTTACTTTTTTTAATAGAGAGTTTAATGTGCTTTTGGTAAGATTGACATTTTCACAATATCAATCCTTCCAATATAAAAAAATGGGATATCTTTCCATTTTCTACTGTTGCTTGCAATTTCGGTCTTGAATGTTTTAAAGTTTTCATTGTAAAAATTCTTCACTTCCATGGTTATGTTTAGTCCCAGTTACTTTATTATTATTATTACTTGAGGCAATTGCGAATGGCAGTGATTCCCCGATTTCATCCTTAGCATGTTTGTTGTTAGTATGTAGTACATAGTACTTATTTCTGTGTGTTTAGTTTGTATTGTGCTATGTTGCTAATTTTTTTTGTCAGTTCTCACAGTTTGCTTGTAGAAGCTTTAAGGTCCTTTATGAATAGAATCATATCATTTTCAAATAATTATAATTTGATCTCTTCCTTTACAATTTGTATCACCTTTTTGCCTTTTTTATTTCATTTTTTGAGGTAGGGTCCCACTCTAGCCCAGACTGACCTGGAATTCACTATGAAGTCTCAGGATGGCCTCAAACTCATGGTTATCCTCCTACCTTTGCCTCCCAAGTGCTGGGACTAAATGTGTGTGCCACCACACCCAGCTTTTTACAATTTGTATCATCTTTTATGTGTGTATCTTGTCTTATTGCTATAGCTAAGACACTCAGTACTGAAGCAAATAAAACTGGGGATAGTGGAAACCCTTGTGTCGTTTGTGATTTTAGTGGAAAAACTTCAAGTTTTTCCCTATTTGGCATTATGTTGTCTGCAAGTTTTTCATAAGTAGCTTTCATTATGCTGTGATATGTTCCTTCTATTCCCACTTTCTTTAGGGCTTTTACCTTGAAGGGTTGTTGAATTTTGTCAAATTTCTTCTCTGCATCTATTGAGATGATCATGTGAATTTTGTTCTTTATCCTATTTATGTAGTGTATTACATTTATTGATTTACATATGTTGAAACATCCCTGCATCTATGTGATAAAGCCTACTTGGTTGGGGTAAGTGATATTTTGAAAATACTCTTGTATTCTGTATGTCACTATTATGTTGAGAATGTTTGCATTTTTGTACATGAGGGATATTGGTATCTGTAACATTCTTTTTTGTTGTTGTTCTTTCTTTGGTTTTGCTTTCAAGGTAGTGCTGGCTTCATAGAAGGAGTTTGGTAGAATTCCTTTCTTTTGTATTTTATGGAAAAGTTTGAGAATCATTGGTACTACTTCTTCCATGAAGGTCTAACAAAATTCAACAGTAAATCCATCTGGGTCTGGGTTGTTTTTAGTTGGAAGATTATTTTTATAACTGCTTGAATCTCCATAATTGTTAGAGGTATATTTAAATGGTTTATTTCATCTGGATGTAAGTTTGGTAGGTCATGTAAATCTAGGCAATCATCCATTTCTTTCAGCATCTCAAACTTAATGGAGGATATGTTCCTAAAATATGTCTCATTACTACTGTATATGTGACTTATAATATAAATCCATAGGGAGTCATTCCTAGAACAGTGTAGGAAGTTCAATACATGAATGTACTTTGGTGGTATGTCACCAAGCATGTCCAATTATTCTCTTTATATGCTTGAGAATTCTTTAGTCTCCCAATTCAACTTCCTTCTTGCTCTCAGTTAACTCCTACAGCCAGCCTGAAACTACATAGTGAACTCCAGGTCATCATTTTTTACCTAGTGAAAATACAAAGAATGCAACAGATTTCTATGTTATTTTGATGTTGCAGTATTTTTAGGGTGTTCAGGAAAAAAATTCCTGTCCTATTTTTAACTTTTATCTTCTTAAACTTCTTAAATCAGTGAGATTTCTGAGGATTTGGAACATAGTCTATTATATATGTATATATTTATACATATACATACATAGCACACATAAAAGTAGATATTTATATATACACAGTTTTATAAAACAATCATAATTGCTAACTCAGGCTTCTGCACTACTTCTCTGTCTTCTTACCTTTGACAATAGTTTGATCAAACATGTTCAATACTTGGAAAAATACAAGGTACAAACAAACCAGTTAATATAATTTGGGTAAAACAGCTGTTCTAAGATTCTAAAGACAAAATGTAGGTGAGGTTGACAAGAACTGATTTAGCAGAACCAAATTAACATTTCTAAATGAAGTTGCTACAGGCTTTGGGAGTGCTTTGAGATTGGTGAAAATGGAGTTTGTACATAAAAACACTTTGCCTAGAGTCTGGAGCAAACAAAAAGAGCTCACAGAATAAGATAAAAAATAAAATTACTCTTCTTTTAGGGAACAATCTGATGTACTTACATTCATCCAACTAGAGGCAGCTGATATGAGGAAAGGATTTATTTTGGCTTATAGTTTTGGATGGAAAGCTTCATGATGGCAAAGGTTCAAAATCATCTTGCCCAAGCAACTGGAAAATAGCAGCAAGAAAGTGAACTGAACTCTGGCTACATGGAGCTGACTATGCTCACCCCCAACAACATATTTTATCCAGCAAGGCTTCATCTCCATCAGCTGGAGACCGAGCACTCAGAAAACACATGTTTATGAGGGACACCTGATTCAAAGCAACCACACCTCCCATCTATGAATTACCATCTAATTCACTCTTTAAAACTTCTATGTTGTATGAAGTATGTAACTTTTCTGTGGCACAGAATCAGTAAAGCACAGGAGTGTGTCTTAGACAGGAGTTAACTCATAGGTGCCTGTCATTGTATAGAAGAAATTAAGGGCCAGGGAAGTTAGGTGACTCATCCAAATTAACTGATGTGAAAAAAGAGCTCAATTAGCCTTAATCATTGTCCTGTGTTCCATTATTTGCACACATTCAAGTGCTGAAATAGATTATGAAGAACTATAATAAAAGCTACTATTCTTTTTTGGTGTGTGAGGGAAGGAGAGTTTATATACCTCTTAGTATGTGTATGTAGATACATATGTCAATATCAGTGTCTAAGCATATGTGGGTGCATGTATGTGGAGGTCAAAGGTCAAGATTGGGTGTCTTCTTTTGTCACTCTACACCTTATTTTTGAGACCCTCTCCCTAGGTCCAACTCGGTATTCTTATAGCAAAGGCTAACTGATTGTTCTTATGTCTTATTAAGTTACAATTATTTTTCTTGCACACACAAGTGAACTAACAAATTCTGAATGTTTGAAAGAAAACAGTATAATTTGACAAGTAAGATAATTTTATAATTACAAAAAGCCCTTCGCAAATTAATATTTTAACATTTTATAGGAATCTACACCAATAATAGATTCTAAGAGTCTAAGAGAGGAAATCCATGCATTAAATGTAAGCCTTCAGTGGTCAAGATCTGCATGAACAGCCATTGAAGATTGGCAAATGAGTTTATATACTTTTTATTTTACCTGGACTATTTATATTAGTTAGAAATGTGATTACAAACTTCATTTGAAAGTTTGGCATGTTTAAGAGAGTGTTTGAGGGCTGGAGAGATGGCTTAGCAGTTAAGCGCTTGCCTGTGAAGCCTAAGGACCCCGGATCAAGGCTCAATTACCCAGGACCCATGTTAGCCAGATGCACAAGGGGGCGTACACATCTGGAGTTTGTTTGCAGTGGCTGGAGGCACTGGCATGCCCATTCTCTCTCTCTCTCTCTCTCTCTCTCTCTCTCTCTCTCTCTCTCTCTCTCTCTCTGCTTCTTTCTCTCTCTGTTGCTTTCAACTAAATAAATAAAAATGAACCAAAAAAAATTTTTTTTAAAGCGTGTTGAGCCATATTGTAAAGTATGCACTCTGGTACTTTTAGATTACTTTAACATAGTAAAGCTCAATCTTCTTTCGTTGAATTTCCTTTATGACATGTTTCTCATTGGGGTGGCTATAAAAGATATTTTATTATTGTGTGTGTGTGTGTATATGTATATGAAATGAATTCTTTTTCATGTTTATTGTTATTATTATTAACAAGAAGGTTACATCATGTGTTGGTATTCTCTTTACCCTAGTCCCTCCCCCATTTTGTTGGGGACACTCCTCAGTAGGGTTTCAGGTATTCCCCATGGGGTTGTAGTTTATGTGTTGTGGGAGCAGTAGTCAGTTATTTTGTGGGGGAGCGAATGCCTCTGGGCATGATGTCTCAACCTGTTTTTCTTACAATTTTTCTGTCTACTCTTCTACAAAATTCCCTGAGCTGTGGTTGGTGAGTTCTAGGTCTACCTCAGTGATGAGCTCTTAGGAGCCTCTGGATCTCTACTTTGGTAGGTGTTGAGTATCCTTAAGGACTGTCTTTTATACCCTGGCACTGATGATAAAGAACAGAATGGAAGCAGCACTCTTGTTTGTCTCCCAGTTCCTCTGTGGATTCAGCTGTGGCTTGGCTGAAGTGTGAGGGGTAGTTTTTCTCCTTGGGTCTTGTTACCTTCTGCAAAAGAAGAACATATTCTCCAATGGAAAGTAAAATAAGTATAGTTTAAATTGTATAAGCATTATTAATTTAGGGAGAATTTGATGTATGTGACCCTTCCTTTAGCCAATGACTAGTGAGAGCTTGACACTGGAGAACATAATCTTTCTCTCTTTAGGATTCTGATCTGGTTCCCAATTCTAGATATGGGTTCCTTTACACTGATTAGAGCTCATAGCCAATTAGAAAACTATTGGTTACCCACTGAGGCTGTGTGCCAATATTGCATTGGTGTTTACATCATGTCAGGGTGTTTGCTTCTGACTACCTTAGGCCTCTGGTTGCTCAGACCATTATTTGCCATTGTCCCCCAATAGTTCATGTAGCACTTTCCAGCACTAGACAGGCTAACTATCTGGGCACTAGCTTTCTTCTGTATTCCAGCCAGGTCTCTCCATGCTCTGTGTCACTAGCATATGGTGTCTTCAGATATAGGGTCTTAGCTTTTGCCTCAGGCAGATAATCATGTGCTTTGACCGAAAGCTGTCTTGATTTGGGGACCTCATAGGTCTCTCCAATCAACAACTCAATGTGGGTAGCGGCCAATCTCTGTTACTGGAAATTACAGGTCATAGACAGAAAAAAAAAAAAAAAAAAAAAAAGCCTTTTAAGCTTAGGCATTATTCTACCCTCACCAGAGCCTTACTTTTCAGGTGCTGCCCCCTTACTCCTTTTGAGGGTTATATCTTTTAGGCTATCTCCAAGGATAAAGGTTTCTATGGTATCAGCTTATTTTGATTATAATTTTTTGTGTGGTTCCCTCTTCCCCTTCCTCTCCCATCCCCCCAAACACTTCCATGCCAATTGTCTGGCCCTTGAGTAGCCTATGAGGTGTGACAGCAACTTGAGCAGGTCCAGGTTAGGAACCACCAATAACTGATACCATGTGGCATTTGTCTTTCTGTGACTGTGTGAGTTCACCAAGTATTATCTGTTCCAAGTCTGTCCATTTTTCTACAAATTTCATTGTTATTTTGTTTTTACTGCTGGGTACAATTCCATTGTGTTAATGTACCAAAATTTCATTATCCATTCATCCAACCATGGGCATCTGGGTTGATTACAGTTCTTAGCTATAATGAATTGAGCAACTATAAACATGGTTGAGCAAATGTCTCTGTATTGATGGATGGAATATTTAGGATAAATTCCCAGTAGGGAAATAACTGGGTCTATTGGTAGCTCTATGTTCATCATTTTCAGTAATCTCCAAATAGATTTCCATAGTGGTTGTATAAGTTTTAATTCCCACCAACAGTGGATGAGGGTTCCTCTTTTTCCACATCCTTGCCAACATTTGTCATTGCTAGATTTTTTAATGATTGTCATCCTTACTGTAGTAAGGTGGAACCTCATGGTTGTTTTAATTTGCATTTTCCTAATGGTTAGGGATGTTAAACTTTTGTGTATTGATTTTGTATCGTACCACTTTACTGAAGGAATTAATCATCTTTGGAAGTTTTGAGATGGAGACCTTTGGGTCAGGTATGTGTAGGATCATGTGATCTGCAAATAGGGCTAATTTAACTTCTTCCTTTCAAATTTGAATCATTTTTATTTCTTTCTCCTGTCTTATTGATGGCTAATACTTATAGTACTATGTTGAAGGTCAGTGGTTAGAATGAGCACCCCTTTTGTTCCCAGTCACAATGGGAACTCCTTGTGTCTTTCCCCAGTATTATTTGGGCTTTGGGTGCTTTCTATATAGCCTTTATTGCAGTGAGATATAAACTCTCCATGCCTATTCTTTCCAGTGTCTTCATCATGAAGTGGTATTTTACTTTGTCAAAGGACTTCTGTGCATCAATTGATATGATCATGTGGTTCTTATGGTTAAGTTTATTTATGTGGTGTATTATTACATTGACAGATTTGCTTATGTTGAACCATCCCTGCATCCTTGGAATGAAGCCTACTTAATCAAGGTGGATAATGCTTTTGAAATGTTGTTGAATTCAGTTTGTGACAATTTTGTTCAGGATCTTTGCATCTAAATTCATCAGGGATGCAGGCTTATAGTTTTTTGTTTTTTTTTTTTCTTGTTGCATCTTTGTCTGGTTTTAGTATTAGTGTTATGCTAGGTTCATAAAAGGAGTTGGGGATAATTTCCTGGTCTCCAATTATGTGAAACAATTTGAGAAAAAATGGTAAAATTCAGCTGAAAAGCCATATAATCCTGGACCTTTCTTTTTGAAGATTTTTAAAAATTATTTTCCAATCTCCATTGATATGACAGGTTTGTTTAGGAGAATAATATGCTCTTAGTTTAGTTTTGGTAGGTGGTATGTGTCTAGGAATTCATTCATTTCTTTCAGATTATCCAATTTTCTGGAGTAAAGATATCAAAAGTATGCCCTGATGATTCTTCCAATTTCATTGATGTCTTGATGTCTGTTGTAGTCTCTCCTTTTTGACTGCAGATTTTATTAATTTGAGAATTTTTTTTGCTTGAACAAATTGGCCAGGAGTTTATCAATTTTGTTTATTTTTTCAAAGAACAAGCTCTTCATTTCTAAATTTATTAGTTTCCAATTCATTAACTTCTGCTCTGATCTTGAGTATTTCTTTTGATCTTGAGCAATTAGGGTTGGATTCTTCTTGTTTTTCCAGTGCCTTTAGGTGTACAGTTAGGTTATTAATTTGGAATCTTGCCATCTTTGTATGAAGCCATTTAGCACTATGAATTTTCCCCTTAGGACTGCCTTCATTGTGTCCCATAAGTTTTGGTATGTTGTGTTTTCATTATCACTCAATTCTAGGAATTTTATAATTTTATTTTTTATTTCTTTCACAACAGATTCATTGTTTAAGAAGGTTTTGTTTAGTCTTCATTGGCTGGTGGAGTTCTTGATGAGTCTCTTGTTGATTGCCAGCCTTAAAGCAGTGTGATCTGATATGATTCAGGAAGTCACTTTAATTTTCCTGAATTTATGGAAGCACTGTTTATTGTCTAATATGTGACCTATTTTTGAGAAGTTTCTGTGGGCTGCTGAAAAGAATGCATATTCTATAAAGTTGGGTTGGAAAGTTCTACATATGCCTGTTAGATCTAGTTGATCTATGGTATTGTTGAGCTCTCTTATTCTCTGTTAATTTTCTACTTGAGTGATCTGTCTATTCATGATATTAGAATATTGAAGTCTCTGACTATGAAAGTCTTTGTGTTTATTTCTGTTTTGTTTTCAAGTAGATTTTGTTTTATAAACTGAGGCACCTGTGTTTGGCATGCATAGATTTATGATTGTGCTGTTCTCATGTAGGATCATTCCCTTAATGAGTAAGATGTGGCCTTCTTTGTCATTTTTGATAACTTTTGATTTGAAGTCTATTTTAGAAGATATTAATATAGCAATGTTTGATTGTTTTTCATTTCCATTGTCTTAGAATATCATTTTTTAATCCTTTTGCCCAATAGAGGTGTCTATCTTTAGTGGTGAGGTGGGTTTCTTGAAGACAGAAGATAGAAGGATCCACTTTTTTTTTTTAATTTGATTTATTAGTTTTTATTTTTTTCATCAAATACAGGCAGTTCGGTACCATTGTTTAGGCTCATCTATGATCTACCCCCTCCCATTAAACCCTCCTTGTTGATGTAAATGGGTCGTGCATTGTGGAGTTAGTCCCTAGTTATTGGTATGCTAAATATCTCTGCAAATCATGACCCAACATGTGACTCTTATATTCTTTCCAACCCCTCTTCCACAAAATTTCCCTGAGCCATGTTGGGTTCATTTTTGGTCTGCTTCAGTGCTGAGGTGTTGGGGGCCTCTGAGGCTCTGGCTCTCTGATTTGGTAGGAGTTGATTTTTCTCTGCGTCGGTCTCCTTCCCCTTTGTGCTGGTATCTGGTTCACAAGAAAATATCACCCTTGCTTGTTTCACCGATTGTCCTTAGTTTCAGTTGGGCCCCTTTTGAGGTATGTTGGGGCAGCTCTCTCCTTAGGATCTGCATCTTTCTGAAAAGAGAAGCAGATTCTCCAATGGAGAGTAAGTTAGCACCCGGAAAATTGAGATAACACTTACTTTTTTGATAGAGAGTTTGATAGGTGTAGGCCCTCTTGTACCCCATGATTGATGATAGCTTGATATTGTAGAGTGGGCTTGTGTTTGGGTATGGTTCTGACTTGTTTCCCAGCTCCAGCTATGGGTCTAGTACCACTGAGTGGATCACTTAGCCAAATCATGAGTAGTTGGTTCCTCACCATGGCTGTGTGCCACTATTGTACTTGTGTGGGCATCACGTCAGGTTATTTGTTGCTAATTAGATTAGACAATGAGTTGCTTGGACAGATATTGGTCATTTACCCCAGTCGCCCATGTAGCACCTTCTGGCACTAGACATGCTGACTGTCTGGGGACTGACTCTCTCCTGGCTTCCAGCCATGCCGTTCAATTTTGCGTATCAGCTGTGTGTGGAGTCTTCAGCAATAGGGTCTTACCACTGAACTTTGGTGGGTCATCAAGTATTCTGACAGAAGTCTGTCACTGTTTTGGGAAACCTTGTAGGTTTCTCTGATCAAAAGCTCATTGTGGATGGTAGCCCCAAGCTGGAAGTGGGGGTTACAGGCAAGTGCCCACAAATAAATTGAGGAAAAACATAACTAATATACAAGAGTTAGAGAGGAGAGAGATAGAAGGGAGAGGGGGAGAGGGAGGGATGGAAAATGTAGGAGATTTAGGTTAGTTTTGATCCTACCCTCTCCAGTGTTTTGTGGTTCAGGTGTTTCCGATAAATGTCTAGTGAAGGTTCAGCTATTTGGTCTGACTTTTAGGAAGTAGAATTTTATAGTACCAATGCCGTTTGGGTCCAGATTACTGTTTTCCACCCTTTGATGCCCTCCCCACCCTCCCTTCCATCCTATTGTCTAGTCCATGATGTGCTTGCTGAGTATGTAAGGTATCTTGGGTAGATTCAGGTTAGATGTTGTAGATGAGTGAGACTATGTGTCGATTTTTTTTCTGTGATTGGGTAAGTTGACTGAGAATGATCTGTTCCAGGTTCAACCATTTTTCCTCAAATTTCTTTGTGTCATTTTTTCTTACTGCTGTATAGAATTCCATTGTGTAGATATACCACATCTTTGTTATCCATTCTTCTAATGATGGACATCTGTGTTGATTCCAGTTTTTAGCTATTACGAATTGAGCTGCTACAAACATGGTTGAGCAAATCTCTCTGGCCTTTGGTTTGAAGGTTTTAGGGTAGATGCCCAGTAATGGTATAACTGGGTCTGTTGGTATTTATATAGGCAGCTTTTTTAGGAGTCTCCATAATGCTTTCCAGAGTGGTTGAACCATCCTGCATTCCCACCAACAGTGAATGAGTGTCCCTGCTTCTCCACATCCTCACCAGCATTTATTTTCATTTGACTTTTTGATGTTGGCTATCCTTATTGAGGTAAGGTGGAATCTCATAGTTGTTTTAATTTGCATTTCTCTGATGATTAGGGATGATGAACATTTTCTTAAGTATCTGTTTGCCATTTGTATTTCTTCCTCTGTGAACTGCCTGTTCAGCTCTGTGCCCCATTTTGTGAGTGGGGTATTTGTCTTCTTATTGTTTAGACTTTTGAGTTCTTTGTAAATTCTAGAAATAAGGCCTCTATCAGTTGGATAACCTGCAAATATTTTCTCCCACTCTGAGGGTATTCTATTGGCTTTGCTTATTATATGCTTGTCTGTAAAGAAACTCTTCAGTTTCATATGATCCCATTGGTTGAGTGACTGTTTAAGTACTTGAGCCACTGGGGTTTTGTTCAGGAAGTCTTTTTCCATTCCTATATCATGGAAAGTACTTCCTAAATTTTCTTCTAGTAGTATTCGAGTTTCTGGTCTTATGTTGAGGTCTTTGATCCATTTGAATTTGAATGTAGTGCATGGTGAAATGTGTGGATCAAGTTTTAGTTTCCTGCATGTGGTTATCCAGTTTGTCCAGCACCATTTGTTGAAGATGCTATCTTTTTTCCAGCCTATATTGTTTGGGCCTTTGTTGAATATCAAGTAGCTATAGTTGCTGGACACAAAATCCAGGTCCTCAAGTCTATTCCATTGGTCTATACTCCTGCTTTTATGCCAGTACCATGCTGTTTTTATTACTATGGGTTTGTAGTATAGCTTTAGTTCAGTTATGGTGATGCCACCAGAGGTATTTCTTTTGCTGAGGATATGTTTGGATATGTGATGCCTTCTGCCTTTCCATATGAAATTTGAGATCATTTTTTCTATCTCTGTGAAGAACATTGTAGGGATTTTAATTGGAATTGTGTTAAATTTATATATTGCCTTTGGTGTGATTGCCATCTTCACAAAGTTAATTCTGCCCATCCAGGAGCATGGGAGGTCTTTCCATCTTCTCAAGTCCTCCTCAGTTTCTTTTTAAAGAGTTTTTATATTTTCATTGTATAGATCTTTCACTTCCTTGGTTAATGTTATTCCAAGGTATTTTAATTTTTTTGTTGCTATTGAAAATGGGACTATGTCCTTTATTTCTTTTTCGGTATCTTTGTCCTTTGCATACAGAAATGCTACTGATTTTTGTGCATTGATTTTGTATCCTGCTACTTTGCTATAGGAATTAATCACCTTCAGGAGTTTTGGGATGGAGTGTCTCAGATCTCTTACATATACAATCATGTCATCAGCGAATAGAGCTAACTTAACTTCTTCCTTTCCAATTTGTATCCCTTTTATTTCCTTCTCCTGTCTTATTTCTTTGGCTAGGACTTCCAGAACTATATTTAAAAGCAGAGGTGAGAAAGGACATCCCTGTCTTGTGCCTGATCTCAATGGGAATTCCTCCAGTCTCTCTCCATTAAGTATTATTTGGGCCTTTGGTGCTTTGTATATTTCCTTTATTATGTTAAGATGTGGACCGGCCATGTCAATTATCTCCAATGTTTTGATCATGAAGTGATGTTGTATCTTGTCAAAGGCCTTTTCTGCATCTATCGAAATGATCATGTGGTTTTTATGTTTAAGCTTGTTTATGTAGTGAATTACATTGACAGATTTTTGTTTGTTGAACCACCCTTGTGTTCCTGGGATAAATCCCACTTGGTCAAGGTGGATAATGCTTTTGATGTGTTGTTGGATTCAGTTTGCGAGTATTTTGTTGAGGATCTTTGCACCTATGTTCATTAGGGAAATAGGCCGGTAGTTTTCTTTTCTTGTGGCATCTGTGCCTGGTTTTGGGATTAGGGTGATACTAGCTTCATAGAAGGAGTTGGGTAGCTTTCCCTGTTCTTCAATGGTGTGGCACAGTTTTAGAAAGGTTGGTTTGAGTTCGTCCATAAAGGTTTGATAAAATTCGGCTGGGAATCCATCTGGTCCTGGTCTCTTCTTTTTGGGAGGTTTTTTATTACTTTTTTAATCTCCGTGAGTGTGATGGGCTCATTGAGGTGATTAATCTGCTCTGAGTTTAGCTTTGGTAGATGATATGCATCCAGGAATTTATCCATCTCCTCCACATTTTCCAGTTTTGTGGAGTAGAGGTTTTTAATTAAGTCCTGATGATTCTGCTGATTTCACTTATGTCTGTTTTGATCTCTCCTTTTTCATTGTGAATTTTGTTAATTTGGAGTCTCTCCTTTTTTTGCTTGATCAAATTGGCCAGAGGTTTGTCAATCTTGTTTATTTTTTCAAAGAACCAGCTCTTTGTTTTGTCAATTGCCTTAATTGTTTCCTTGGTTTCCAATTCGTTAATTTCTGCTCTGATTTAATTATTTCTTTCCTTCTGGAGCTCTTTGGGTTGGATTTTTCTTGTTTTTCCAGTGCCTGTAGGTGGATGGTTAGGCTATTGATTTGGGATCTTTCTGTCTCTTTTATGAAGGCATTGAGTGCTATGAATTTTCCCCTGAGGACTGCCTTCATTGTGTCCCATACGTTTTGGTATGATGTATTCTCATTGTCACTCAATTCCAGGAATTTTGCAATTTCCTTTTTTAATTCATCCACTATCCATTTATTGTTTAAGAGTGTGCTATTAAGTTTCCAGTTGCCGTTGGGGTTATTGTTGGTTTTTTTGTTGTTGATTTCTAGGAATATAGCATTATGATCTAATATCATGCAGGGAATTATGTCGATTTTCCTAAATATGTGGAGGCAGGCTTTGTGACCCAGTATATGGTCTATTTTAGAGAGGGTTCCATGGGCTACTGAGAAGAATGTGTAGTCTGTGGATTGGGGTGGAAAGTTCTGTAGATGTCTGTTAGGTCTAAGTGCTCTATGGTTTTGTTGAGCTCTCTTACTTCCCTGTTGAGCTTCTGTTTGGATATCTGTCTACTATTGATAATGGTGTGTTAAAGTCCCCTGCTATGATGGTGTTGGTGGTTATTTCTGTTTTATTGTCAAGTAGGTTTTGTTTTATGAACTGTGGTGCCCCTGTGTTTGGTGAATACAGATTTATGATTGTAATATCCTCTTGATGGATTGTTCCCTTTATAAGTAGGAAGAGGCCTTCTTTGTCTTTTTTGATTGTTTTTGGTTTGAAGTCAATTTTATCTGATATTAGTATAGCTACACCTGCTTGTTTCTTATTCCTATTTGCTTGGAATATTGTTTTCCACCCTTTCACCCTGAGGAGGTTTCTGTCTTTAGTGGTAAGGTGGGTTTCTTGAAGGCAGCAGATTGAGGGGTCTAATTTTTTGATCCACCCTGTTAGCCTGTGTCTCTTCATGGGTGAATTAAGGCCATTAATATTTAGGGTGATGAGTGTGAGGTTTGATTTGATCCCTGCCATGTTTTGGTGGTAGAGGTGTGTTGGCATTTCCATGGAATTTTTCTGTCTACTCTGGGTTTGGTTACTGTGATCTTCTTCTTGTATGCATTTGTGTTTGGTTATTTGTTTCTTCTCTGTGGACAATTTCCTGGAATACCTCTGTAGGTTTGGTTTTGTGTTCATATAATTGTAAAGCTGAGTTTTGTCATGGAAAGTTTTCCTTTCACCATCTATTATAAGGGAGACTTTTGCCATGTAGAGTAGTTTGGGTTGGAAGCCATAGTTTCTTAAAGTTTGGAGAGTTTCACTCCAGGCCCTTCTAGCTTTCAGGGTTTCCATTGAGGAGTCTGAAGTAATTCTGATGGGGTTTCCTTTGAAAGTGATATACTGTTTTCCCTAGCTGCTTTTAGGATTTTCTCTTTGGTGTCAGTGTTTAACATCTTAATAATAATATGTCTTGGTGAGTTTCTCCTTGGGTCTAGTCTGTTAGGAGTTCTGTTTGCTTCTTGTATCTTTATTGGCCTTTCTTTTAAGATATGGGGGAAATTTTCTTCAATTATTGTGTTAAATAAGTTCTCCATGCCTTTGGGCTGAAATTCTTCTCCTTCTGGTATTCCAATGATTCTGATATTAGGATGTTTAAGTGTATCCCACAATTCTCCCATGTTCTATTCACAGGAACTTTTGAATTTACTGAAATTTTTGGACTCTCGAACTCTTTCTTCCATCCTGCCTTCCAGATCAGAGTTTCTATCTTCCACTTCGCTGACTGTATTCTTGAGGGCCTCTAGCGAATTTTGGACTTGTTCAATTAAGTTTGCATTTTCTACTACTTTCCTATGTATCACTTCCATTGCTCTGTCCAGCTCCCTTTTCACCTCATTTTCTGATTTTCTTGATGATTCTTGGAAATCATCCTTGCATTTCTTTATGTTTTCATTTAGTGTGGCCAGCTGATTTTTAAGGTCCTCCTTTTTTCTCTCTCTCCCTCAGCTCTCTTAGCTCTCTTTGAATTCCTTCCAGTGTCTTATCATATTGCTCTAGCTTATTGATGGTAGCATCCACATGATTATCTGTCCTTTGTAGCTTTCCTGCCAGTTCTAGCAGTAGGTTGGTCAGGGTTGCATTGTTCATAACTTCCACTTGATGTTCTGATCCTAAACACTCTTCTATGTTTTGGTTAGATATAATCCTTGTTGGACTGGGTGATCTGTCTGGATTTTCTTGCATTTTATTTTTCATGTTATTTCTTTTGTGCTGTGGTCTACCCATGTCAGTGTGTGGGCAGGTAGGTGGGTGGAGAAGCCTGGGATCTAGCTTAATGAGAATCCAAGGCAGCCTGGGGCAGTTACAAGTAACCTGGGTTTTTGCTCTCTCTTTCCAAATCCGCCTATCTATAGCCTGACAGGGGCCCCAAAGTTGCCTGAATTCTCACCCAGTAATGCACCAAAGCTGCCTGCCTTCTAGTTTGGAAGCAGACTGAGGCAGCAAGCCCTGAAGCTGCCTAAACTCTGGCTGGGAATACTGGGACCTGCAAACTGACTGAGTTCTCCTGCCTTAGGGGAGTGGGGATGGGTAGCGATGGACAGGTACGTGATGGTGCCTGAGCTGGCGCTAGTGACTCAGTGTGGATTTGTGTGCCCCTTGCTGTGGGACTGGGCCTGCTGCATGTGCATTTGTAATGCAGAGGCAGCTGATGCAGGCATGGGATCAGGACACAGCAGAGGCTGGCTGGCAGGCGAGTGATCAGAGCACAGCAGCAGAGAGTCTGGCAGCAGCTTAATCAAGGCAGAGGTGGCCCCCATGGGCATGGGAACCGAGCACAGTGTGGCTGGCCAACACGCACGATCAGGCACAAAGGTGGAGATTCCCGCGCATCAGCACAGTGGGCTGGCAGGCACGCGATGGGCTGGCAGTCGCACAAACAGAGCACAGCAGCGCAGTGCGGGGTGCAGGGCATGGGGTGTGGGGCGCGGCGGCTGTATGTGTGGGGGTAGACTACCGACTCGAGGGCGTATGCGTGCTTCCCTGTTTTTCTCCACTCTGTGCTCTGCCACTGGCAAGAAGACCCTGATAACCCTTAATTTCTTGCCTTTCTTTGCCCCGGGAGCGTGGGGGGTGTGGGGCGTGCGGGCAGTGCGGGGAATGCCGAGGCCGGGATGTGCGGACTGGGGAGCTCCAGGTCTTGCCGGAAGGCATGGGGATGTGTGCTTCCCTGTTTTTCCCCATGCTGTGCCCTCCCACTGGCAAAAAGTCCCTGTTAGCCCTTAATTTCATGCCTTTTTCTCCCTGGTATCTGGAGTGCAGCTAGGCAGTTGCCTTCTTGGCCGGAAGTCCCTCAGGGTCCACTTTTTTGATCGACCATGATGACTTGTGTCTTTTGGTGGATCAGTTAAGACCATTAATATTTAAGTTTATTACAGTGAGGTTTGAATTAATCTCTGCCATGATGAGGAGCTTTATGGGGTTTGGTGCTTCCCTGTGTTTTGTAGTTTTTTGAGCCTGGTATATTTTTGGTTATTGTCATAATCTTGTTGTCTCTTGAGATTGGTTGTTTGACTCTGCTGTGTATTTTTTATAATAATAGAATTGACTTTTTTCATAAAAAATTTTCCTTTCACCCTCTATTATGAGGGATACTTTGCTGTGTAGAGTAGCTTGGGTTGAAAGACATGGTTTTTTAGACTTTGAAGTATTCCATCCCAGGCCCTTCTGGATTTCAGGCTTTCCATTAAGAAATCTGAGGTAATTCTGATGGGATGGCCTTTGTATGTAATGAGTGGTTTCTCCCTTGCTGCTTTTTGCACTCTCTATTTTCATTGTTAAAAATTTTTTTTTTTGATATTTATTTATTTATTTGAGAGTGACGGACACAGAGAGAAAGACAGATAGAGGGAGAGAGTGAGAATGGGTGTGCCAGGGCTTCCAGCCTCTGCAAATGAACTCCAGATGCATGCACCCCCTTGTGCATCTGGCTGACGTGGGACCTGGGGAACCGAGCCTTGAACCTGGGTCCTTAGGCTTCACAAGCAAGCACTTAACCACTAAGCCATCTCTCCAGCCCTGTTAAAAGTTCTAACTATGATGTGTCTTGGAGAGCTGCTTCTTTGGTCCTGTCTGTTCAGTGTTCTGTGAGCTTCTTATATCTGGATGGGCATCTCTTTTGAGAGATTGAGAAATTTTTCTGCAATAATTTTGTTGAATATGTTCTCTATGCCTCTGGCCTGGATTTCCTCTCTTTCTGGTATACCCATGATCTTAGCAAAGTTTTTGGCTTCCTGAAAAATGTCTTCTGTCTTGTCTTCCAGGTCAGAAGTTCTGTCTTCCGCATGAGTAAGTCTGTTAATGAGGGGTTCTAGAAATGTTTTTATAAACTCTTTTGTTTTCTGTTGTGTTATTTTGCATCATGTCTCTCTCTTTTTTGAGGTACAATTTCAGTTTGAGTTGTGATTTTCTTGATACTTCCTGGTATTCATTCTTACATATAATCAAGTTTTCATTAAGCTCAATCAATTGATTATTGAGATCTTCCATTTCTTTACTCACCTTTACTTTATTCATATCTCTTTTGATGGTTCTAACATTTTCTTCAATCATCTTGAGCCTACTGTCAAAAGCTTAATGTTCTCAGATACAATTCTGTTCAATTTCATTGATAGAGTTGTTGGGTTTTTGATGATTTGCTTCCAATTCAGCATTTTTTTTTTTTATCAAGGTCTCATTTGTTGTGTTTTCATTCTTGGATTGAATGTCTGTCAATTTTTCTGTTATAAAATTGGAGGTTTCCATTTTGTGACTAGGTATCCTTGGAGATCTCTGTTTTCTGACTTTCATTGGCTGTTTTGCATCATGGTTTAGTTATCTTGGGGAGACACTTTATTCTCTTGAGGAGGCTGCAAGTTTTTCTCCTTGTAATATCTTCAGAGGGTGTTCTGTTTTAAATGTGAACCAGGTTGGTATACTAGTGTACAATGGGGCTATAACCACAGATGCACAGATTGTGAAGATCGCAGCAAACTGAGTAGAGAATTTTCAAAGGAAGAAATATAAAAGGCAAATATAAAAGGCCAATACTCATTTAAAAAAATGTTCACCATTTCTAGCCATCAGGGAAATGCAAGTTAAAACAACTTTGAGATTCCATCTTATTCTAGTCAGAATAGCAATCATTAAAAAATCAAATGAGTGCTGGAGAGATGGCTTAGTGGTTAAGTGCTTGCCTGTGAAGCCTAAGGACCCCAGTTCAAGGCTCGGTTCCTCAGGACCCAGGTTAGCCAGATGTACAAGGGGGCACACATGTCTGAAGTTTGTTTGCAGTGGCTGGAGGCCCTGGCATGCCCATTCTCTCTATATATATATCTGCCTCTTTTTCTCTCTGTCTGTTGCTCTCAAATAAATAAATAAAAATAAACAAAAAAATATTTTAAAAAAAATTTAAAAAATAAAATGAAAACAAATGTTGGTGATGCTTTGGGGAAAGAGGAACCTTTATTTCCTTCTGGTGGGAATGCAGACTTGTACAACTATGCAGAACAGAATGGGAACCCCTGAAAAAGATGAAAAATGATTTACCAATCTGACCCAGTTATTCCATTCCTAATTATCTATCCTAAAGACTCCACTCTCTATATCAAAACTACTTGCTCAACCATGTTTATTGTTGCTCTATTCACAATAGCTAGAAATTGAAATCAACCCAGATGTCCATTGACTGATGAATGGATAATGAAGATGCAGTATAGTCATACAATGGAATTCTAGTCAGCACTAAGGAAAAATGAAATAATGAAATTCACAGGAAAATGAATACTTTTTGAAAATATCACCCTAAGCAAAGTCACAACGTCTGAGAAAGACAGAAGTTGTGTGTTTTCTCTCCTTTGTGGCTCCTAAAGACCACTGGAAGAGGAGTCTAAAAGGAAGTATGAATTAGGGCTGTGGGTATGTAACCAGAAGGAACCAGAAAAAGAGAGGAACCTGAGAGGGAGGAGAAGAGGGGTCACTAGAGAAACCAGTAGAAGAAAAGAATATTTGGGTGGGAGGGTAGCTGGTGGTTTTAGTGAAAGGGAGGGTGGAGAGGGGAGATACGCAAAAATAAGGCTAAAACTGGGAACAAGTATATGAGATAGAGCCCCTATTAAATGTTGTAGACAGACATCATAATGCTCAGAAGAATGTGGAGAAAACTTAAGCCTTAAACCTTGGGCTCTGGCTTGTGGATCCCATGGCCAGATCTTGATTAACGCCCACAGCAACTAGCTGTCCAGAGTGATCTGTGTGACTCCCCCCAAATGCATGCCTTTGTAAATAATTTGGTTACCAGACAAAGCTTAAAGGTAAGACTCGAATGCTGCACAAGCAGCCATCTCAGAACAATGAGGGACAACATGGGAACTGAGAGGAACAAAATTCCTCATCTGGCAAACACTCATGGTGCTGGAAAGTGCTATAGGAGCTACTAAAAGACAATGGTCACCAACAACATGAATAAGCAGGCTGTGTTGTGTAAGCCATGAAATCAATCAGCTAGACAAGAACTACACATTTATGCAATAGTGTCAGGTAGCCTTTATGGGTAACCAATTGCTCTCTGACTGGACATCAGGCCCGTTAAGTGGGAGAGAAGTTGTAACTGGTAATGGGAACCAAGTGAGCACCCCATGGTCAGGAAAATCACATTAACTAGAGAGAAGCCCCCAGCATTCCCTGATAAGTGGAGTGGGTAGCCACATCAAAATGTCTCTTGAGCTCCTAAGTATATCTCCTTTTGTCAAAGTTGTTTTCATTCTTGGTCAGAATTTTATTTTACAGATGGCAGAGAATACTAGGGGGATTCAAGATCTATTAATACAAGCAAAGACAGCTGAATGCTTGCACCAAGATGTGCAACCTCTACCATACCAGTGTCCAGGCAAGATTTTAGAGGAAGTAGTGACACAAATATTTCTCCCAATACTATCCCAACTCTCACATCCAGGAAAATAGCAACAAACATGGTTGTGAACTAAAATACAATACAACAGAACTGCAGAGGCTACAGAGAAATCAACATCAACCAAAAATACACCTCCCAAAGGACTGTTGCAGAAGAGGGGTAGGAAGGTTGTAAGAACCACAAGGCAGGTAGAAACAGCCTGAGCCACAGCTCCCCCTGCCCCCACAAAGACAGAGACCCTAATTACCCCACAGTGAACATCAATAACTCTACTGCAGATGGTCCTCAGGGAAATGGAAACTGCGGGAGAGGACATGCTACAGCCTATGTAAAATAGGAATTAACTAATAAAAAAAAAAAGACTATTAAAAATAGGCTTGACACAGAACCGTAAAGGCCAACTTTTTGCTTAATTCTTTCACATTGGTTTTTCAGAAGGTAAAAGTGTACTCAAGTTATATATGTTAAAGAAAAAGAAACCTGAGCCCCTATCTGAATGCATTTTGAGATACATGGTTTGAGACCAGCATTAGCTAAAAAAGAAACTTCACCCTTTTGTTTGTTGATCTACCTTAGATTTTAAGCATGCAGACCAGTCAATCACAGTCCTCAAATCCTGTCACAGTATCCATATTCATCCATGCAAATTTCTTTTCTTTCTATTATTTTATTTGTTTTCATTTATAATAATGCTCCATTAATGCAATGATTCTAGGCATTTGGTATGTTTCCTTCATATATGTGCATTAGTAGAATGATTATTTTTGATTATGTGAATGCATATTTAATTTATGTGATTATTTTAATATATATTGCACATCACTAGAAATACAAACTGACACAGGAATTATGGTCTAAGTAAATTATTAGGAGGCCCTTAACAGCAGAAGAGCACTGTGAGGAAAAGGACCAATGAGGTAACAGAAGTTAGTGAGGATGTACTCTTAGAGATTAACTTTGATATGATTCTGAAAGGAAACTCTAGGGATCAAACTGCTATAGAGTTGAATATCTCTTAAGCAAGGGCCAGCATAATTGAATACCCTGTCAATTAGTCACTGGCTGACTAATTGGATGTGGGCAAAGTGTTAGTTCCCAGTAGCAGAAGGATCACAGAAGGAGACAAATGTGAGACATTGTGAGCCAACACTCACAACCTAAGGGGTATACCAGCCAGAGGGAAATAAATCCAGGCTAGTTCTTAACAGTGTCATGCAAACCTTGCCTTGCATCACTCAAAAACATTTGATTTTAATGCTTCTTTTGTTCTTTCTAGGCATTGCTTTTCCAGTATATTCTGTGGTTATAATCTTTGAAAACTACCAAAAAGAGTATTAGTAGGATAGCAGCTTCAAATGCTATAGTGAATACCAAGGTTTTATCTAATGCCACTGTAGACAAAGGCCTTCAGTACCTGAGTTCTAGGACAGGAAACACAAGTCCACCCAGTGGGAATTAGGATCAATAATGGTAAGCCATGTCACCTGACTTCTTCTTTTCTCTGGTTTGCTGGAGGCATGTGCTTTGCATGTACATGTAAAAAAGTGTAGAGTATATGTGTGGTATGTATGGTGTGTGTGATATATGTTCAAGTATATGTAGATTGCATGTCCCGTATGTGTGCATCATTGCACTTCTACAGGCATCCTTGAATTTACAGACTAGTTTCTCCCAGGCCCTTGTGCAGTCATGAATCTATGTATACTTAGCTCTCTCTTCATGTTAAGAAGAGCAGGTGTGCTTCCTGAACTTCTTCCCATTGGGAGAATTTTACCTTACTACTCTTGTCCAGGACCACCCTGAATAGGACTGTAGTGCAATACCAAACCACATTCACCTTATACCCACTTACCAAGATGACCCACTCTCACAAACTGGGCCCAGGGTTTCCCCCTCTTTATTCACTTGTCAGAGACATGAGCTGAAGTGATGTTTGTGCAACAGTTATTGATGACATGAGGTATGAGACATCTATTACTGTAGCTTGACTTTTATCTTGCAAACTTAGGCCCAAAGCAGATGTATCATTTCCATTAAATAAAGTATTGCTATTCCTTTCCTAACTTTATAAGTCTGACAAAATTCAGTTCCTAATGGGTAGTTATAATACATTTGGATCATATTTGTATATATTTTTTTCTACTACAAATGGCCTGATGTTACTCTAAAACCCTAGAGATCTTTATTATAACGCTCCTACTGTGCTAAGACATTTTACTACTGCTTGTATCCATTGCAAACTTCTGTCTTACACTTGAATCATACTCAAAGCAACCAGCCTTCTACATGGATAAATAAATGTCATAGTTTTATTCTCAAGCATTGAATATGCTGCTTCAAAAACCAGAAGTACACAAGGAATCGTAGATTCTTGATTTTATTATTTTATAACATATATTTTTATTTTTAAAGGTTAGTTCAGCATTTCTCAGACATTTCTCGGGCTGAACTCCTAAAAACTTCACTAATATTGACATTTCTTGAGCATTATAGAACTTTCCTTTTACTATCTAAGCTGCCTATCAAGGCATGCAAAGAAATTGCCATTTGATGTCTGTCATGTCAGATTAGCCTGATTACTCAATTTGGTGGACCAAAGTGATACTCACAGGATTGTCAGAACAAACAATTCTTTGTATATTATGTTATGACTGAGAGCATGGGAATTAATAGATGTAGGGCAAAATCATGAACTTATACTGCTGTCCATTCCAAATGAATGCAAACTACTGCTGACTATGCTGTCCAAAAGTACATTGAGAAATGCATTTGCTACATCAATATCTATAGACTAGCTGTGCTTATCTCTTCTAGTAAAGCTTTTAATGCAGATTCCCACAAAACATTGCAGGCCATTACCAAAGCTCTTGGTTGCCCACCAGAACTGGATGGTAAGACCCTGTTGCTGAAGAATCCATATGCTTAGGCTTAAAGTCACTAAGAAATCAAGATGGTGCTGAGCTGAAAACCTCTCCACTATTGACTGGCTGTCAGAAACCTGAAAGAGCTCTGTTGAATGCAGCCTTTTGGGAGACAGAAATCATTGATGGTTTTAAATAGGAGTGGATCCTGCAAGCCTTAAGATTTGTCAGCCAGGCCAAATGTTCCAACTGGTGCAATAGTGGCATGGCATGACTGTTATGGGGGAAACCAACTGTCCTCTAATTGGACTGCAGGTGTGCCTCTACAGGAGGCAATACATCCCTGGTACTGAAAACCTAGACGAAAGTCTGGCTGAGGAGGTCCTGAAACCTAGGAGAGTAACAACTGCTGCTGTTATCTGATTAATGCATATATTATGTCCACCAAACTGCCCTCTAAGCACTATATACATTCATCACTTTTGGTTAGCAAAGCTTCACTTTTCAGATGGTAGTGACCACTGAGGTGACCCAAAATTCACCATAGTGCTGAGAAGAAGTGGCAGTGGAGTGTTCAGCACTGAGACATCTCTATCATACCTTCCACCCTGCAAGGTTCAGGGTCAAGAGGTGGTAGAAGGGTTGGAGAGATGGCTTAGTGGTAAAGCGCTTGCCTGTGAAGCCTAAGGACCCCAGTTCGAGGCTCAATTCCCCAGGACCCATGTTAGCCAGATGCACAAGGGGGCGCACACATCTGGAGTTTGTCTGCAGTGGCTGGAGGCCCTGGCACACCCATTCTCTCTCTCTCTCTCTCTATCTGCCTCTTTCTCTCTGTCTGTCACTCTCAAATAAATAAACAAAAATAGTTTCTTTAAAAAAAAAAAAAGAGGAGGTAGAAAGAATTGAAGTGCCAAAGGAAGTGTAGGACTGCTTTTACAGAAATCTTTTAGACATAAAATGGCCTGTATATCCATAACCCTATAATATACTACCTTCACAAGACCTTTGTAATAGGATGAAAAGATGATTATATCAACATAGAAGAAAGACTAATTGGAAAGAAAGGATCCACTAGAGGGTGACTTTGAGAGGGTGAGAATGGGGATGTGGAGTGGGAATTATGGGTTATTGTCTATACTTATGGAAACTGTCAATAAAAACGTTTTAAAAATGGTAGGGGGGCTGGAGAGACCTCACCAGTTAAAGGTGGTTGCTTTCAAAGCCTGATTGTCTGGGTTTGATTCTTCCCTAGTATCCAAGTAAAGCCAGATTCACAAAGTAGTGCATGTATCTGGAATTAGTGTGCAGTGGTAAAAGGCTCCAGTGCATCCATTTTTTTTCTTTCTCTCTGCTTGCAAATAAATAAATAAAATTAAAATTAAATGATACTCAATGTAGCAGTCTCACCTGGAACTACAACCTTGTTAGACAGTTTTTGTAAGTTCACTGTCATCTCCCATGCTGTGTTTGTTTTTTCAAAGGCCATATTGGTGAGATAATGAAAATAATATGGATATTATAACTCCTTATAGATCTTCAACACTAATTTCTACCATTCTTCAACAGTAATTTCTACCATTCTTCAACAGTAATTTCTACCATTCTTTCAAACTTGCAATATTACATTTTTTTAAATTTTTTTTATTTACATATTTGAGAGCGACAGACACAGAGAGAAAGACAGATAGAGGGAGAGAAAGAGAATGGGCGCGCCAGGGCTTCCAGCCTCTGCGAACAAACTCCATATGCGTGCACCCCCTTGTGCATCTGGCTAACGTGGGACCTGGGGAACCGAGCCTTGAACCGGGGTCCTTAGGCTTCACAGGCAAGCGCTTAACCGCTAAGCCATCTCTCCAGCCCTGCAATATTACTTTTAAGTACCCTGGTAGAGGTCATCTCAAGAGCTTCCTCTTAGGGTCTGATAACTCTGACTCTTTGGTCAAAAAAAATCAACACTGTAATTATTTAAGAGTGACATGACTACAAGATGCAGTCTTGTAAATGTGGCTTAGTAACCTAGTTTATATCTAGTTTCTATATTTCCATATATTCCTGCTTTAATAGAGAGGCTTGATTGTGCCTGAGTTTATTTGGAGTGGGACCTAGAATACAACAGAATATTCCTTCCTTTCAGCATATAGTTATCTATGTAAATGGCTCTCATTTTGGGGGAGAACTTAGAGAACTGCCATACACATTTGCTGTAAGGATGGAGGATCTTTTTTAAAAATATTTTTATTTAGTTATTTATTTGACAGAGAGAAAGGGGGAGAGAGAAGAGAGAATGGGCACACCAGGGCCTCCAGCCACTGCAAATGAACTCCAGATGCGTGTGCCCCCTTGTGCATCTGGCTAACATGGTGTGGTGGTTTGAGTCAGGTGTCCCCCATAAACTTAGGTGTTGTGAATCCTAGATCCCCAGCTGATGAAGATTTGGGAATTAATGCCTCCTGAAGTGAATGTATTGTTGGGGGTGGGCTTATGGGTATTAAAGCCAGTTTCCCCTTGCCAGTGTTTGGCTCACCCTCCTGTTGCTGTGGTCCACCTTATGTTGGCCAGGGTGTGATGTCCACCCTCTGCTCATGCCATTGTTTTCCCCTGCCATCGTGGAGCATCCCCTTGATCCTGTAAGCCAAAATAAATCTCTTTTGCCAAGAAGCTGCTAATGGTTGGGTGATTTCCAACAGCAATGCAAACCAGACTGCAACACATGGGTCCTAGGGAATCAAACCTGGGTCCTTTGGCTTTGCAGGCAAACACCTTAATCACTAAGCAATCCCTCCAGCCGGAGGAGGATCCTTTTTTTTTTTTTTTTTTTTGAGACTATAGCTTCTGTACTTGACATGCCAAAGCAGCCTGGGGGGGGGGGGGAGGGAGTCCAAAAAAACTCAGCAAAATACACACTTTTACTAAAAAGTGAGGTGTATAGGAAATTGAAGTGGCAGCAGAGAAGTAGAAGAGAACCAGAACCCACACAGGGTGACAAAAGTGGCCCAGAGAGCTCCACCAACCACAGCAGCAGTGCACCAGAAAGCCTCCAGGCTCAGCTCAAGCCACAGGAAAAACAAGGTGAGGGGAGCTTCCACTCACATGGGAGCTCTCTGCAACTCAAGAAAAGTGAAGGGAGAATGGCAGTGAGCAACAGAGGAGCAGACCACAAGGTAGAAGAACATGTGGAACAGCGAGAGAACTAGAGCAGCTGTGGCTCCCTCTCCTCCCCCACTGCCTGAGCCCACTCCAGCAAACAGAACAGCGATCCCGGGACCTGGAACGTGAGCTGACAGTGGGACCCAAGCAGGAGCAGAGTTCAGCAGCAACATCAGCAGCTCCAGCACTGGTAACAGTGGCACCACCAGCAGCAGATCCAATAGCAGAAGCAGTGGGAGACCCAACAACAACAGATTCAGAGACAGCAATGGCAGATCCAACAGCAGCAGCTTCAGTGGCAGGAGCTGCGGAGGACCCACCAGCAGCAGCTTCAGCAGCAGTGACGACAGACCCAGCAGAGGCAACTTTAACAACAGCAGTTCCAGAAGAGGGTGTGTTGATCTGCAGGGCCACAGTTGCCAGGCTCGGTTTGCCCCACAGCAAAAGCAAGTTCCCAGCTCCAGAAATCAGAACAGCAACCCAACGACCAAGGCAGCAATGTGACAGAGACCAAAATCATACAAGGTAACTGGGATTGATTGCACCAGGGAAGGGTCACACTTGGTCACAAGCTGACTTGGATCCCTCAACAGACCAGAAATCTTAACCTCTTTGTTGATAGAGGATCTGTTGTTATAATAAATACTCTTGCATACATACTTGGGGCTGTTATTGATTGAATGTGTAGTGTTTAATTAAATTTTAGAATCTACCTGTATTTTATTCCACACAGCCTACTTGAATACTCTCATAGCAGGGAAACTCAACCCCTAGGAAGACCTTTGTAGATACTCTGAGAGTCTTAAGAGCCACACCTACCACCTTAAGATCCTACCCTGAAAATAAATAACATCAAATCAATTGATACAGCTAAGAATACCCAGCTAGCTAGAAAATCCAAGCATTAACTTAATCCAAGATTCAAAAAATATACATTATAACACAAGAAACACTAAAAAGCAAGACAATATAAATCCACCTAAAAGTATTAATGCATCAGAAATGACCTCCAGTGAGAACAAGTTAGAGGAAATGCTTGAGAAAGGTTTCAAAATAATGATTGTAAATATGTTCAAAAAGGTCAAAGAACAAATCAAAGGAATCAAAGTAGAAGTCAAAGAGGAAATCAAAGGAATCAAAGAGGAAATCAAAGAGGATGCAGGACACCAATTTAATGAAATAAAGAAGGCAATACAAGACATAAATAAAGAAATAGAAATAATAAAGAAAAAACAGTCAGAATTACTAGCAATGAAGAACACAGTTAATGAAATAAAAAACTCTGTAGAAAATCTCACCAGTGCAATAGATGAAGGAGAGGACAGAATATCTAAGCTAGAAGACCAGGTGACAAATCTAATACAGTCCAACAAAGAGAAAAACAAACTTATAGAAAAGTATGAATGGGAATGTCAAGATATTCAGGACACTATGAAAAGAGCAAATATAAGAATTCAGGGCATAGTAGAAGGAGAAGAATTCCACTGCAAAGGCATAGTAGGCGTCTTCAACAAAATCACAGAAGAAAATTTCCCCCAAATTGGGAAAGAGGGGCCAATGCAGATACAGGAAGCCTTTAGAACCCCAGCCAGACAAAACCTGAAAAGAACCTCTCCTCACCATATTATAATCATACTTCCAAATATACAAACCAAAGAAAAAATATTGAAAGCTGTTAGAGAGAAAAATCAAGTTACCTACAAAGGAAAGCCCATCAGGATTATAGCAGATTATTCAACCAAACTTTAAAAGCCAGAAGGGCTTGGAGTGATATATTCCAAGTTCTGAAAGATAACAACTGTCAACCAAGGTTACTTTATCCTGCAAAGCTATCCATTCAAATAGACGGAGAAATAAGGACATTCCATGACAAAAGAAGGTTAAAGGAATATTTGAAGACAAAAACAGCTCTACAGAAAATACGTGATAGAATCCTCCATGCTGTAGAAAAGGAAAAGCACACATATAAGGAACCTAGAAAAAAACTAGCAATACTCAAATACGAGTTAATACAAGAGAGCACAGGTAGAAACGGAACCACACACACACACAAATGGCAAACATAAATACACACCTTTCAATAATATCTCTTAATATCGATGCCCTCACTGCCCCAACAAAAAGACAAAGGTTTGTAGACTGGGTAAAAAGCAGGATCCTACAATTTGTTGTCTCCAAGAAACTCACCTTTCTACAAAGGATAGACATTATCTTAGGGTGAAAGGTTGGAAGATGGTGTTTCAAGCAAATGGACCTAGAAAACAAGCCAGGGTTGCTATCCTAATATCTGACAAGGTTGTCTTTAGTCCAATGTTAGTCAAGAAAGATAAGGAAGGTCACTTTATATTGATTAAGGCACACTCCAAAAGGAGGACATTACAATCCTAAACATATATGCACCTTGGTATCATGGTGATGCTGGCCTCATAGAAGGAGTTTGGTAGAATTCCTTCTTTTTCTATCTCCTGGAAAAGCTTAAGAAACAATGGTGTTAGCTCTTCCTTAAAAGTCTGGCAAAATTCAGTAGTGAATACATCTGGGCCTGGGCTTTTTTTAGTTGGGAGATTATTGATAACTGTTTGGATCTCCATGTTTGTTATAGGTCTATTTAAGTGATTAATCTCATTTTGATTTAATTTAGGTAGGTCATATAGATCAAGGAAATCATCCATTTCTTTCAGATTTTCATACTTTATGGGGTATATGCTTTTATAGTATGTCCCTATGATTTTTTGAATTTCTCTGGAATCTGTTGTGATGTTACCTTTTTCATCTCTGATTTTATTAATTTGTGTCTCTTCTGTCTTTCTTTTGGTCAGATTTGCTAAGGGTTTATCAATCTTGTTTATTCTTTCAAAGAACCAACTCTTTGTTTCATTAATTCTTTGGATTGTTCTTTTTGTTTCTATTTCATTAATTTCTGCCCTAATCTTTATTATTTCTTCCCAACTACTGATTTTTGGTTTGCCTTGTTCTTCTTTTTCCAAGGCTTTAAGGTGAAGCATAAGGTCATTTACTTGTGACCTTTCTAATTTCTTAATATAGGCACTTAAGGCTATAAATTTACCTCTTAGAACTGCCTTCATTGTGTCCCAGAGATTTTGGTATGTTGTGTTCTCATTATCATTTGACTCTATAAATTTTTTGATTTCCTTCTTGAATTCTTCATTGACCCATTCATCATTTAGTAGTGTATTGTTTAGTTTCCATGATTTTGTGTATGCTCTATAGCCTTTCTTACTACTTATTTGTAGTTTAATTGCATTGTGGTCAGATAGAATGCAAGGAATTATTTCAATTTTCCCGAATTTGTTAAGATTTGCTTTGTGTCCTAATATATGGTCTATTTTAGAGACTGTTCCATGTGCTGCTGAAAAGAATGTATATTCTGCAGCCTTTGGATGAAATGTCCTATATATATCTGTTAAGTCCATTCCTTCTATGACCTCATTTATTCCAGATGCCTCTCTGTTTATTTTTTCCGGGGATGACCTGTCAATTGATGAGAGTGGGGTGTTAAAGTTACCCACCACCACTGTGTTTGGTGATATCTGTGACCTTTGTTCTAATAGTGTTTGTTTGACGAATTTGGGAGCCCCCATCTTAGGTGCATATATGTTTAGGATTGTAATGACCTCCTGTTGGAGTGTGCCCTTAATCAATATAAAGTGATCTTCCTTAACTAATGTTGGACTAAAGTCTACCCTATCCGATATTAGGAGAGCAACCCCTGCTTGTTTTCTAGGTCCATTTGCTTGAAACACCATCTTCCAACCTTTCACCCTAAGATAATGTCTATCCTTTGTAGAAAGGTGAGTTTCTTGGAGACAACATATTATAGGATCCTGCTTTTTAACCCAGTCTACAAACCTATGTCTTTTCGTTGGGGCATTGAGGCCTTTGATTTAAGAGATATTATTGAAAGGTGTGTATTTATGTTTGCCTTTTTTTTTTTTTTTTTTTGTGGTTCTGGTTTTACCTGAGCTCTCTTCTGTTAACTAGTATTTGAGTATTGCTTGTTTTTTCTAGGTTCCTTATATGTGTGTTTTCCTTTTCTTCATCATGGAGGATTCTATGAAGTATTTTCTGTAGAGCTGGTTTTGTCTTCAAATACTCCTTTAATCTGCTTTTGTCATGGAATGTCCTTATTTCTCCGTCTATTTGAATGGATAACTTTGCAGGATAAAGTAACCTTGGTTGACAGTTATTATCTTTCAGAACTTGGAATATATCACCCCAAGCCCTTCTGGCTTTTAAAGTTTGGTTGAATAATCTGCTATAATCTTGATGGGCTTTCCTTTGTAGGTAACTTGATTTTTCTCTCTAACTGTTTTCAATTTTTTTTCTTTGGTGTGTGTGTTTGGAAGCTTTATTATAATATGGCAAGGAGAGGTTCTTCCAGGTTTTGTCTGGCTGGGGTTCTAAAGGCTTCCTGTATCTGTGTTGGCCCCTCTTTCCCAATTTGGGGGAAATTTTCTTCTATGATTTTGTTTAAGACACCTACTATGCCTTTTGAGTGAAATTCTTCTCCTTCTTCTATGCCCTGAATTCTAATATATGATCTTTTCATAGTGTCCCGAATATCTTGAAATTACCACTCATACTTTTCTATAAGTTTTTCTTTTTCTTTGTTGGCCTGTATTAGATCTGCCACCTGGTCTTCTAGCTTAGATATTCTGTCCTCTCCTTCATCCATTCTACTGGTGAGATTTTCTACAGAGTTTTTTATTTCATTAACTGTGTTCTTCATTGCTAGTAATTCTGACTGGTTTTTCTTTATTATTTCTATTTCCTTATTTATGTCTTGTACTGCCTTCTTTATTTCATGAAATTGGTGTCCTGCATCTTCTTTGATTCCTTTGATTTCCTCTTTAAGTTCCTCTTTGACTCCTTTGATTTGTTCTCTGACCTCTTTGAACATATTTACAATCATTCTTTTTAATCCTTTCTCAGGCATTTCCTCTAACTTGTTCTCACTGGAGGACGTTTCTGATGCATTAATACTTTTAGGTGCATTTATATCGTCTTGCTTTTTAGTGTTTCTTGTGTTATAGTGTATATATTTTTGCATCTTGGATTAAGTTAATGCTTGGATTTTCTAGCTAGCTGGGTATTCTTAGCTGTACCAGTTGCTTTGATGTTATATATTTTCAGGGTAGGAGCTTAAGGTGTTAGATGTTTCCTAAGACTCTGAGAGTATCTACAAAGGTGCTCCTAGGTGTTGAGTTTCCCTGCTATGGGAGTATTCAAATAGGCTGAGTAGAATCAAACACAGGTAGATTCTAAAAGTTAACAAAACACTGTACCCATTCAGTCAAAAACAGCCCCAAGTATGTATGCCAGAGTAGTTATTATAATAACCAGATCCTCTATCAACATAGAGGTTAAGATTTCTGTTCTGTTGAGGGATCCCAGTCAGCTTGTACCAAGTGGGACCCTTCCCTGATGCAAACCCAGTTACCTTGGATGAGTTTGGTCTCAGTCAAGTTGCTGCCTGGGTCATTGGGCTGCTGTTCTGATTTCTGGAGCTGGGCACTGGCTTTTCCTGTGGGGCAAGCCAAGCCTGGCAACTGTGGCCCTGCAGATCAGCACCCCCGCTGCTGGAACTGTTGCTGTGAAAGCTGCCTCTGCTGGGTCTGTCAGCACTTCAAGCTGCTGCTGCTGGGCCCACTGCTGCTGTTTCCTCTGCTTCTGCTGCTGCTGCAGCTGCCACTTCTGTAGCCAGTGCTGTGGCTGAGGCTGCTGATGCTGGGTCTGCTGTTGTTGCCACTCCTGGGTCTGCTGCTGTGGTGTCTGCTGCTGCTGTCGCTGCTGCTGCTCCTGGGTCTGCTGCTGCTGGGGCTGCTGGTACCGGTTCTGGAGCTGCTGATGTTGCTGCCAAACTCTGCTCCTGCTTGGGTCCATCTTTCAGCTCAAGTTGGAATGGCTGGGTTCCGGACTGCTGCTCTGTTCGCCAGAGCTGGGCTCAGGCAGTGGGAAAGGGGAGGGAGCTGCAGCTGCTCTGGTTCGCTCGCTGCTCCACGAGTTCTACCTCGCAATCTGCTCCTCTGTTGCTCACTGCCACTCTCCCTTCACATTCCCTGAGTTACAGAGAGCGCCGGTGTGAGGGGAAGCTCCAGCACCTGGCTTTTCCTGCAGCTGGAGCCGAGTCTGGTGGCTTTCTGGTGCCCTGCTGCCACGGTTGGCGGAGCTGACGGGGCTGCTTTTGCCAGCCTGTGCGGGCTCTGGATGCTCTGGATCTCTCCTACCTCTCCGCTGATGCTTCAATTTCCTATACACCTCACTTTTTAGTAAAAGTGTGTATTTTTCTGAGTTCTTTTGGTCTTTTTCCCCCTAGGCCGCTTTGGCGTGGTACCTATGCCGCCATCTTTACTGGAAGTCTCCCCCTCTTTGCTTTCTTAACTGTGTCCTTTGTAGTGCAAAATCTCTGTAATTTCATCAGGTCCCAGTGATTAATGTGTGGTTTTATTGCCTGAGCAATTGGGGTTGTATTCACAAAGTCTTTGCGAAGACCAATATGTTGAAGGGTTTCCCCTACTTTTTCCTCTAGCAGTTTCAGAGTTTCAGGTCTGATGTTAAGGTCTTTAATCCATTTGGACTTAATTCTTGTGCATGGTGAGAGAAAGAATCTATTTTCATCCTTCTGCAGATATATATCCAGATTTCCCAACACCATTTGCTGAAGAGGCTGTTTTTTCTCCAATGAGTATTTTTGGCATTTTTATCGAATATCAGGTGGCTATAGCTACTCGGACTTAAATCTGGGTCCTCTATTCTGTTCACTGATCTACATATCTATTTTTGTGCCAGTACCACACTGTTTTTGTTACTATGGCTCTGTAGTATAGGTTAAAATCAGGTATCGTGATACCACCAACCTTATTTTTGTTGCTCAGTATTATTTTAGATATTTGAGGTTTTTTGTGATTCCAAATGAATTTTTGGATTGTTTTTTTCAATTTCTATGAAAAATGCTGCAAAGAAAATCTAAACAAATTCAGGAAAACTGAAATAATTCCTTGCATTCTATCTGACCACAATGGAATTAAACTACAAATGAGTAGCAGGAAAGGCTATAGAGCATACACAAAATCATGGAACTAAACAATACACTACTAAATGATGAATGAGTCCATGAAGAAATCAAGAAGGAAATCAAATGTTTATAGAGACAAACGATAATGAGAACACAACATATCAAAATCTCTGGGACCAATGAATTCAGTTCTAAGAGGTAAATTTATAGCCTTAAGTGCTTATATTATGAAATAAAAAGGTCGCAAGTAAACGACCTAATGCTTCACCTTAAACCGTTGGCAAAGAAGAACAAGGCAAACCAAGAATCAGTAGACGGGAGGAAATAATAAAGATTAGGTCAGAAATTAATGAAACAGGAACAAAAAAAAATACAAAGAAATAATGCAACTAAGAATTGGTTCATTGAAAGGATAAACAAGATTGATAAACTCTTAGCAAATCTGACCAAAAGAAAAAGAGAAGAGACACAAATTAATAAAATCAGAGATGAAAAGGCAACATAACAATAGATTCCAGAGAAATTCAAAAAATCATAGGGACATACTATAAAAGCATATACTCCACAAAGTATGAAAATCTGAAAGAAATGGGTGATTTCCTTGATTTATATGACCTACCTAAATTAAAACAAAATGAGTTTAATCACTTAAATAGACCTATAACAAACATGGAAATCCAAACAGTTATCAATTATCTCCCAACCAAAAAAAGGCCACGCCCAGATGGAATCACTGCCGAATTGAACCAGACCTTTAAGGAATAGCTAACACCATTGTTTCTTAAGCTTTCCAGAACACAGAAAAAGAAGGAATTCTACCAAACTCCTTCTATGAGGCCAGCATCACCCTGATACCAAAACCAGGCAAAGATAAAACAAACAAAATTATAGACCAATCTCCCTCATGAACATAGATGCAAAAATTCTCAACAAAATATTGGCAAACAGAATACAAGAGTATATCAAAAAGATCATTCACCCTGACCAAGTAGGCTTTATCCCAGAGATGAGGGATGGTTCAACATATGCAAATCTATAAAAGTAATACATTATATAAATGGGTTGAAGGAAAAAAATCACATGATCATCTCATTAGACACAGAGAAAGCATTTGACAAAATCCAACATCCCTTCATGATAAAAGTCCTACAGAGACTGGGAATAGAAGGAACATATCTCAATATAATAAAAGCTATTTATGACAAGCCTACAGCCAACCTATTATTAAATGGGAAAAATCTGAAGCTTTTACACTAAAACCAGGAACAAGACAAGGGTGTCCACTGTCCCCACTTTTATTTAATATAGTTCTGGAAGTCTTAGCCATAGTCATAAGGCAAGAGACACACATAAAAGGAATACAAATTGGAAAGGAAGAGATCAAGTTATCATTATTTGCAGATGACATGATTCTATACATAAAGGACCCTAAAGACTACTAGTTAGAGCTGACCAAAACCTACAGCAATGTAGCAGGATACAAAATAAATCCACAGAAATCAGTAGCATTCATATATGGTAACAACAAACACACAGAGGAGGAAATCAGAGAATTACTCCCATTTACAATTTCATCAAAACAAAAATAAAGTACCTTGGAATAAACCTAACGAAGGAAGTAAAGAATCTCTAATGAGAACTTTAAAACACTCAGGCGAGAAATTGCAGATGACACTAGAAAGTGGAGAAACATCCCTTGTACCTAGATTGGAAGAATCAATATTGTGAAAATGACAATTTTACCTAAAGCAATCTACATATTTAATGCAACCCCTATCAAAATTCCAAAGGCATTCTTCATGGAAATTGAAAAAACAATCCAAAAATTCATTTGGAATCACAAAAAAACCCTCAAATTTCTAAAGTAATACTGAGCAACAAAGATGAGGCTGGTGGTATCACCATATCTGATTTTAACCTATACTAGAGAGCCATAGTAACAAAAACAGTGTGGTACTGGCACAAAAACAGACATATAGATCAGTGGAACAGAATAGAGGATCCAGATTTAAGTCCAAGTAGCTATATATTCGATAAAAATGCCAAAAATACTCATTGGAGAAAAGACAGTCTCTTCAGCAAATGGTGTTGGGAAAACTGGATATATATCTGCAGTAGGACAAAAATAGATTCTTCTCTCTCGCCATGCACAAGAATTAAGTCCAAATGGACAAAAGACCTTAACATCAGACCTGAAACTTTGAAACTGCTAGAGGAAAAGTAGGGGAAACCCTCCACCATATTGACCTTGACAAAGACTTTCTGAATACAACCCCAATTGCTCAGGCAATAAAACCACAGATTAATCATTGGGACCTCATGAAATTACAAAGATTTTGCACTGCAAAGGACACAGTGAAAAACACAAAGAGGCAACCTATAGAATGGGAAAAAGTCTTTGCTAGCTATATATCTGATAGAGTATTAATATCCAGAATATACAAGGAACTCAAAATTTAAATAATATGGAATCAAACAAGCCAATCAAAAAATGGGTTATGGCACTAAATAGAGCATTCTTAAAGGAAGAAATTCAAATGCCATATAAGCATCTAAAAAAATGTTCTATGTCACTAGTCATCAGGGAAATGCATATTAAAACCACATTGGGATTCCATCTCACCCCTGTCTGATTGGGCACTGTCATGAAAACAAATGATCATAAATGTTGGCGGGGATGTGGAAAAACAGAAACTCTTCTACACTGCTGGTGGGAATGCAATCTGGTCCAGCCATTGTGAGAATCAGTGTGGAGGTTCCTAAAACAGCTAAAAATTGGTCTACCATATGACCCAGCTATAGCTCTCCTAGGCATATATCCTCAGGACCCATCTCATTTCCTTTGAAGTACGTGCTCAACCGTGCTTATTGCTGCTCAATTTATAATAGCTGGGAAATGGAACCAGCCTAGATGTCCCTCAACTGATGAGTGGATAATGAAGATGTGGCATATTTATGCAATGGAATTCTACTCAGGTAAAGAAAAATGAAATTATGAAATTTGCAGAAAAATGGATCGACCTGGAAAGGATTATAATAAGTGATGTAACCCAGGCCCAGAAAGCCAAGCGCCACATGTTCTCTCTCATACATGGATCCTAGGTACAGATGACTTGGCTTCTGCGTGAGAAGGAAAATACTTAGTAGCAGAGGCCAGTAATTTTAAAAGGAGATATAAATGGAAGAGAAAGGAAGGGAGGAGAGTACTTAATAGGTTGATATTGTATATATGTAAGTACAATGATTGAGATCAGGAGGTAATATGATAGAGAATGGATTTTCAAAGGGGAAAGTGTTGGGGGGGGAGGGAGGTAATTACCATGGGATTTTTTTTATAGTCTTGGAAAATGTTAATAAAAATTTAAAAATTTTAAAAAAAGAAAGTAGATTTCATATGTCTTATTCAGAATGTCTTGAATTTTGATTGACCCTAACCCCCACCCCTTCTTTAATACAATCTCTTCCGCTTTGACCTTGCTTAGGCCTTTCCCCTCCCTGTAATCTGTTCTTCTACTTACATATATACAATACCATCCTGAAAGTCTCTCGCTTTTAGCCTTTTTCTAGCCTTTGTGCCTCTACTATTGATATTTAGTTCCACTCATACACAAGTCTATACATTTGTACTAAGATCCACATATGAGAGAGAAGTTGCTACATTTGGCTTTCTGGGCTTGTGTTACCTCACTTATTGTAATCCTTTACATATCCACCCATTTTCTTGCAAATTTTATAATTTCATTTTTCTTTACCACTAATTAGAACTCCATTGTGTAAATGTACATCTTTATTATTCATTCATCTGCGGATGGACATCTAATGGTTCCATTTCCTAGCTATTGTGAATACGTCATCCATAAACATGTTGTGAAAATATCTCTATGGTAGTGGAAAGAATCATTAGGATATATACCTAGGAGTGATACAGATATGGTAAATCTATTTTAGCTGTCTCAAGAACCTCTGCACTGATTTCCACAAAGGCTGTACCAGATTATATTCCCACCAACATTGTAGAAGGGCTTCCCTTTTATCTCATCCTCTCCAATACTTATTGTCATTTGTTTTCATGATGGTAGCCATTCTAAGGGAGAAAAGTGGAATTTCAAAGTAGTTTTAATTTGCATTTCCCTGATGTGTAATGATGTACAACACTTTATAGATATTTATATACTATCTGCTTTTCTTCCAATGAAAATACTCTATTTAGTTCCATAGCCCATTTTTAATTGGGTTGGTTGATTTCTTATTGTTCTGTTTTTTTTTTTTTTTTTTTTTTTTTAGTTCTTTGTATATTCTAGATATTAATCCTTTGTCAGATGTGTAGCTGGCAAAGATATCCTCCTATTCTGTAGGTTGTCTCTTTGCTCTATTCACAGAGTCCTTTGCTATACAAAAGCTTTGTAATTTCATGAGATCCCAGTGGTTGATTACTGGTTTTATTTTCTAAGCACTTGGGGTTATATTCAGAAGTCATTACCTGTGCCAATTTTTTGGAAGGATTTCCCCTAGCTTCTCCTCTAGCAATCTCAAAGTTTCAGGTCTAATATTAAGGTCCCTGATCCACATGGATTTGACCCTTGTGTATGGAGAAAGAAAAGCATGTATTTTCATCTTTGTACTTACAGATATCCAGTTTTCCCAACACCACGTGTTGAAGGCTGTCTTTTCTCCAATGAATATGTTTGGCATTTTTGTCAAAAATCAGATAGCTAAGACTGCCTGGATTAATATCTGGGTCCTCTATTCTGTTCCATTGATATACATGTCTGTCTTTCTGTCAATATCATGCTGTTTTTGTTACTATGACTTTGTAATATAGCTTACAATTGGGTATGGTGATACCTCCAGCCTTATTTTGGTTGCTCAAAATTGTTATGGCTATTCAAGGTTTTTGTGCTTCCAAATGAATTTTAGGAATTTTTTTCTATTTCTGTGAAGAATGCCTTTGGAATTTTAATGGAGATTGCATTAAATGGGTAAATTGCTTTTGTTAGGACTGACATTTTTACAATATTGATTCTTCCAATCCAAGAACATGGGATGTCTTTCTATTTCCTATTGTCTTCTGCAATTTCTCACTTGAGTGTTATAAAGTTCTCATTGTAGAGATCCTTCACTTCCTTGGTTAAGTTTATTCCAAAGTACTTTATTTGTTTATTTATTTTAGGCAGTTGTGAATGGGAGAGACTCCTTGATTTTACCCTCTACATGTTTCTTGTTAGTATATAGGAAAGCTACTGGTTTCTGTGTATTTATTTTGTACCCAGATATGTTGCTAAAAGTATTTATCAGCTCTAACAGTTTACTGGTAGATTCTTTAGGGTCTTTTATGTATAGAAGCATATCATCTGTAAATAGTGACAATTTGGTCTCTTCCTTTCCAATTTGTATCTCTTTTATGAGTGTCTCTTGCCTTACTGCTATAGCTAAGTTTTCCAGTACTATATTAAATAAAAGTGGGAACAGAGGACACCCTTGTTTTGTTCTGGAATTTAATCGAAAAACTTCATGGAGTTCTTCATTTAGTATTATGGTGGCTGTAAGTTTGTCATAAATAGCTTTCATTATGTTGAGATATGTTCCTTCTATTCCCAGTTTCTGTAGTACTTTTACCATGAAAGGATGTTGGATTTTGTGGAATGCCTGTTCTGCATTTATTGAGATGATCATGTGATTTCTGTCATTCAGACCATTTATATGATGTATTATATTTATCAATTTGCATATGTTGAAACTGAAATGAAAATCCCTGCATCCCTGGGATAAAGCAAACTTGGTTGGGGTAAATAATTTTTTTGATATATTTTTGTATTCTGTTTGCCAATATTTTGTTCAGAATTTTTGCATATATGTTAATGAGTGAGATTGGTCTGTAATTTTCTTTTTTGTTGTTGTTCTGTCTTTGCCTGGTTTTGGTATGAGGGTGATACTGGCTTCATAAAGGGAGCTCAGTAGAATTCCTTCCTTTTCTATTTTATGGAAAGTTTGAGAAGCAGTAGTCTTAGTTCTTTCATGAAGGTCTGTTAAAATTCACCATTGAATCCATGTGGGAATGGACATTTTTTAGTTGGGAGACTTTATAACTGCTTGGCTCTCCGTACTTATTATAGGTCTGTTTAAATGGTTTATCTCATCTTGATCTAATTTTGGTAGATCATATTAATCAAATAAATCATTCATTTTCTTCAGGTTTTCAAACATAGAGGCACATATATTCCTAAAGTATGTCCTTATAGTTTTCTGAATTTCTTTGATATCTCTTGTAATGGTGCTTGTTTTTCATCTCTAATTTTATTAATTTTTTGTCTCTTCTCTATTCCTTCTCATCAAATTTGCTAAGGGTTTATCAATCCTGTTTGTCCTTTCAAAGAACCAACTCTTTTTCATTAATTCTTTGGATTGTTCTTTTGGTTTCTATTTCATTAATTTCTGCCCTAGTATTTATTATTTGTTCTCGTCTACTGATTTTTGGTTTGCCTTCTTCTTTTTCCAAGGCCTTAAGGTGAATCATTAAATTGTTTATTTGTGAACTCTGTAATTTCTTAATATAGGCACTTAGAGCTATAAATTTCCCTCTTAGGTCTGCCTTCATTGTTCAAAAAGGTTTTGGTAGGTTGTATTATCATCATTTGATTATATGAATTTATTGATTTCTTCAGTGACCCATTGATCATTCAATAGTATACTGTTTAGTCTCCATGAATTTCTGTATGCTCTGTAGCTTTTCTTGTTGCTGATTTGCAGTTTAATCCCATTGTGGTCAGATAGAGTACCAGCAATTATTTCAATTTTCCTGCTTTGTGTCCTAATATATGTTCTATTTTAGAGAATGTTCCATTTCCTGCTGAAAAAAAAATGTGTATTTATGCAGCATTTGGATGGTATGTTCTGTAGATATCTGTTAGGCCCATTTGTTCCATGACATCATTTTATTCAGATGTCTCTGTTTTTGTTTTGTTTTGTTTTTGCTGGGATGACATGTTAATTGATGACAGTTGGGTATTGAAGTCACCCACTACAATTGTGTTTGATATTGTCTTTGACCATAATACTGTTTGTTTAATGAAACTGGGAGCCCCCATGTTAGGTGCATGTATGATTAGGATTGTAATATCCTCCTGTTGGAGTGTTCCTTTAATCAATGTGAAATGACCTTCTTTATATTTCCTCACTAATGTTGGTTTGAAGTCTGTCCTTTCAGATACTAGGATAGCAACCCCTGCTTGTTTCCTAGACCTGTTTGCTTGAAATACCATTTCCATCCTTTTACTCTAAGGCGGTGTCTATCTTTTATTAAGAGATGAGACAACAAATGGCAGGATTCTTTCTTGTAATGTAGTATGGAATCCTGTGTCTTTTGGTTGGTGCATTGAGGCAATTGATATTAAGAGTTATTATTGAATGGTACACATTTATTCTTGCCATTCTTATTTTGGTTTTAACTGTTATTTGTGGTGGTTTATTTTTTACTATGTCCTTCTGTGTTTTTTTTTTTTTCTTTCTCTTCAACATTAAGAATTCCTTCAAGTATTTTCCGTAGAGCTGGTTTAGTATTCATAAATTCCTTTAGCCTGATTTTGTGGTGAAATGTCCTGTTTCTCCATCAATTTGGGGAAATAACTTTGCAGGATAAAGTAATTTTGGTTGATAGTTGTTATCTTTTTGAACTTGGAATGCATTATTCCAAGCCCTTCTGGCTTTTAAAGTTTGTGTTGAGTAATCTGAAGTTATTCTGATGGGCTTTCCTTTGTAGGTGATTTGATTTTTCTCTGTAACTGATTTCTATATATATGTATATATGTTTGGTTTCTGTGTTTAGTAGTTTAATTATAACATGGCAAGGACAGGTTCTTTCCAGGTTTCCTCTGTTTTGTGATCTAAAAGCTTCTTGTATCTGCATTGGCATTTCATTCCCAATTTGGGGAAATTTTTCTTCTGTGATTTTGTTGAAAGCGCCTACTAAACCTCTGGATTGAAAGTCTCCTCCTTCTACCCTGAATTCTTATATTTGATCTTTGCATAGTGTCCCATATATCTTGAAATTCCCATTCATGCCTTGCTGTTATTAGCTTGTCTTTCTCTTTGTTGAACTGTATTAGGTCTGCCACCTGGTCTAGTTTAGATATTCTGTTCTCTCCTTCATCTGTTCTACTGGTGAAACTTTTTAGAGTTTTTTATTTCACTGATTGTATTCTTCAGAGCAAGGATTTCAGCCTGGTTCTTCTTCAGTATTTCCTTATTCATTTCTTGTAATGACCTCCTTATTTCCCTAAGCTGGTTTCCTGTGTTCTCTTTCAGAGTTTGTTTTCTTCTTTGACTCCTTTCATTTCTTCTTTGATTTCATTGAGTATAGATGCCATCATTTTTTTTTTTTAATCTTTGTCAGGCTTTTCATCTAAAGCAGTCTCATTGGTGATCATTTCTAATGGATTTGTAATTTATTCTGGGACTGTATTGTCTTGATTCTTAGAGATTCTTTCACATCCTGAATTAATTTAATGCTTGGGTTTTCTACTTAACTGCAACTGCAGTGTTCTTAGATGTTGTAATCTACCTGTAAATACTATCAGGATATGAGTTTAAGGTGCCAGGTGTAGCTCTTGTACCACAATCAAGCCACAGAAGCAAACCTAGGTGTTGAATTTGATTGCTAAGCAAGTGTTCTAGTGGACTGGATAGAACAACATAAGGGCAAATTCTAAACTTCAATGCAATAACATACACAATCAATAAAAATCAGCACAAAGTATGCAATTGTGGGGATTAAAACAAATGGATAGTCCTATAATGCCCAAATCCCTAAGGGTGTGTGTTGTTTTACCACCTTATTCTTGTCAGCTGGGGGATAGAAATTTCTGTTTTGAATTGGGTTCCAGATCAACCTGGATCTGGATCAGAACCTATCCCCAATAATGACAGAAGCAAAAGACAAAGGCCCCCAAAATATGAAAGCATCAGAGACAACAATATTCAACCCCCAAATACAAGTTGTTTAAAATAGTAAAGATAACTAAGAATATATAACCTATAACCTGCCCTGACAAGGAAAGAGAGATTAGCTCTTCCAATGCAGGCCTATGTACCTGTTTTTTTGGGGGGGAGGGCAGGGGAGAGGGCAGGGTTAGTTGGCCTCATTACCATTTGGTGTGGCTACCAATCTCACCATTGCTGAGTGTGTATCTCATTCCTTTGGTGTTGTGCTGTGGAGCTGGCTGTGCTACCACTGGGGGCTGAATGCTGGAGGTTCATGGTTTTGAAGGTGGGGATGTGAGAATTCAGATTTCCAGAGTTGCTCACACAGTTCTGCCTGTATCTGTTTCAGAGCTCTTAGTTCATCTCAGCTGTCTTTCCTTCAGATTTCATAACTTTGCAAGAAACCTGATGAAGTTGAAAAATGCACTTGTTTGGTTTCTGCTGCTGCCCCCTATTGGTGAGCCTGGTGGAGTGGTGCCAGGCGGGTGCATGGGTTGCATGAATGGCAAGCTGTGAGCTCCTCAGTGGGACTCTGGAATTTTCTTCCTTTCTGGTGGCTCTTGGTCTCTCCAGCTTCTCAGCTGTGTCTAAGAATAACCTACAATCCTTCACTTTTTAGAGAAGTGTATTAGTCTTAGGGTGGTCTCGAACTCAAAGCAATCATCCTACCTCTGCCTTCCAAGTGCTGGGATTAAAGGTATGTGCCACCGTGCCTGACTTTGTATTCTGAAATTTTTAATATTCATAGAAACATGGTAATACAATAGGTATAGAGCCAGTTAATATTTTCCTTTTTAAAATTTTTTTTTGTTTATTTTCATTTATTTGAAAGTGACAGAGAGACAAAGAGGCAGATAGAGAGAAAGAGAGAGAATGGGCGCGCCAGGGCGTCCAGCCACTGCAAATGAACTCCAGACGCGTACGCCCCTTTCTGCATTTGGCTAACATGGGTCCTGGGGAATAGAGCCTCGAACCGGGGTCCTTAGGCTTCACAGGCAAGCGCTTAACCACTAAGCCACCTCTCCAGCCCATATTTTCCTTTTTTAATACGAACAACTTTATTTTATTTTAGCTCTAAACATATAAAGAAGAGACACCTCCTAAATGGAGGAAGAATTGTGAAGATTTAAAATAAGTTTTTGTCAGGATGGAGAGATTGCTCAGTGGTTAAAGGTGCTTGGTTATAAAATTTGATGACTTGTGGGCTGGAGAAATGGCTTAGTGGTTAAGCGCTTGCCTGTGAAGCCTAAGGACCCCAGTTCGAGGCTCAATTCCCCAGGACCCACGTTAGCCAGATGCACAAGGGGACGCACACATCTGGAGTTCATTTGCAGTGGCCGGAGGCCCTGGCGTGCCCATTCTCTCTCTCTCTCTCTCTCTCTCTCTCTCTCTCTCTCTCTCTCTCTCTCTCCCTCTTTCTCTCTCACTGTCCATCACTTTCAAATAAATAAATAAAAGTATACAAAAAATTTAAAAAAAATTTGATGACTTGTGTTCAATTTTTCAGTGCCCACATAAGCCAGATGTACAAAGTGGCACATGTGTTTCAAGTTCCTTTGCAATGGCAAGAAGCCCTGGCGTGCCCATATTCTCAGTCTCTGTCTCTCACCCCTCCCTCCCTCTCTTTCTCTATTTGCTTGCAAATAAATTAATTAATTAATTAAATTAAAAATGAGTCTTTGTTTACCAAAACACTAGAATTTTTGTATTCAAATTATACTGAGTGATAAGAACATATGTTTTACAAAGGTAGTGAAAAAACTTGACTAATTTTAAATACAAAAACTTGCCAGTAAGCTGGGTAAGCAAAGTTATGACAAAAACATGATTTATGAAAAAACATAATATCTGTCCCTTTTGTTGCTTCACTAGAAACAAGATCATTAGTTATTATTCTCACTTAGAAATATGCCAAATAAAATTTTAGACATTCTTCAACTAGCTAAATATAAAAGAATTTAAGAAATATAAAATAATAAGAGTGAGAAATGTACCATTTTGTGAACATTAGTAAGAGTAAGGTATTATCTATGAGATCCATTATTGTAGCAGAGTCAAGCAATACATAACATTTTATGAGTAGATTTGTATTTAAGAAAACTTGAATTTTGATCTAAGAACCTTAATAGTATTTAATAATATATTCAGTCAGAAATTTAATCAACTTTTTACAATCCTTTTAACTTATTAGCACATATTATTTATATTCTATTCAGGATCAGACAGACCTCTGGTCATAACATCATCTCAAAATATATCTATAAACATCCAAGCCCTTAATGACCATAAGCACTATAACAATTACTGATCATAATTTAGTTACATGTAAAGGCAGACTACATGAAACATAGAACACATGACATGACATGGCTGGACAGCATTACACATGACAAAGAACACAATTAGAAAGATGTCCTTTTTAAGATTTTAGTTATACTTCAAATTTATGAGAACTTAAGGTAATTTAATATTTTTAAATTTATACAAGTCCTCCCTTGTGAACCAATGTTTCCATATTAGCAATATAAACAATATATCTTAACCAAGTGCTGCTTGAAGTTTGAATTTAATATCGACATTATTTTTCCTTGAAAAGACTTGTTGAAGTGGCCTGTGTGCCCTGGGGGAGTCATGGAGTTGATAGTCAGGTCCTATTAACTTTATCTGGTAGCACAAAGGACAATTTATGTGGCCACTGTTTATGACTGGTAAATGAAGGGCCACACAGTGGAGAACGGAGTTCTATCATCCTATATGGTACCAAATACTAGACAAAGAGGCTAAGAATGACATAAGAGTTTAAAGAGATGTCTTTAAGAGCTGAAGCAGAGGAGGTAGGGGTACAAATAGCTGCAGCATAGTTAAGGTGGGAAAAATATCAGTCCTAATGAAGAGAATGGGTGTGAGGAGAAGTCAGAAGCCTCAGCTTCTGGTAACAGTGGTAACAGTGGGGGTGGATAGGGAGAGACTAAAGGAAAGGCAAAATCAAGGAATAGGAAGTAGTGTCCATTTCAGAATTTTAAAGGATGAAACTAATTTTGTCTCCAAGACAAAGGCTGTTTGTAAGATACATCTCTTATTGGCCCAGCCATGTGGAAAAGTGGGAGTGTTTTCTGACAAGAACAACCAGAAGATGTGAGTCTCCCATGGTTGGAAGATTATATGAGGACCCCTGTGTTCCATGAAATAGAACCAGTGAAATGAGAAACTGTTAAGAGAAAGCGCTGTGACTAAGCCATGAGAGTGGGGCTTCAGGAAGTCTATAAGAGCTGAGGAATTATATTCCTGTCTTTCCTTTTCTTAAATTTAATCAATTAATTAATTAATTTATTTGAGAGAGAGAGAAAGTATATGGGCACCACAGGGCCTCCAGCCACTGAAAAGAAACTCCACATGCATGTGCCACCCTGTGTATCTGGCTTTACATGGGTATTGGACAATTAAACTCCATTCCTGAGACTTTGCAAGCAATTGCCTTAACCACTGAGCAATCTCCCCAATCTGAAATAATTGAGATTCTTAGATTCTCTCTCTCACTCTTTTTTTTTTTTTTTTTTAGGTTGGGTCTTGCCCTAACCTGGAATTCACTATGTAGTCTCAGGCTGGCCTCAAACTCTCAGTGACCCTCCTATCTTTGCCTCCCAAGTGCTGGGATTGAAGGCATGTGTCACCACACCTAGCTGTGTCTTTCAAAACCTTTTTAAGAGGTAATCACCAGAGTTCCCTTTACAAATGAATATTTTTAGTATAATCAGCAGGTTTTATACTAAAACCTACAGGTTTTATATTAAAACCTGTAGGTTTTCTACTTAAAATGTCATAAGAATCATTTTGATATAGAATTTGTTCTTCTGGGGAAACCATAAATAATAGCCAAGGTTAAATGAGGACAGATGAGATTATATGTTGAAAATTCTTAGGTTTCTCAGAATTTATCTTTAGTTCTGATGTAATGGTTAAGTTTGGGGTTCTGGGGTGATTCTTTGAACTTCAAGCCCTGAATTTGTATCTGAAAATTAACAAAGAATTTGGAATTCTAGAATCAAGAAAATAATTTTTAAAACACCAGATTTTATTTAGCTATCACAGGGATGTGGGGAAGGAAAAGGGATGTGGAAGGGAATGTAAAGTTGGGAGAAGGGAAATATACCATGTGGTCCAGGAGCCCAAGTAAATTAACATTGACCTTAGATACAAAAATATGAGAAGAGACTAAAAGTAAAAACAGTAATAAAATGTCTCCCTTCCCACTATGGCATGGCTGCTGGGGTGGGAGACAAGGGTAATCTTACCAGTGCAGAGACCCAGATGTGTGACTGTTGCAGTGCTGGAGAAGACCTCTCTATGGGTCCAGAAAACATATACTTTAAGAGTTCTGGCTCAGCACACATGCACACACCTGTACCAGGTATCCCAGCAAATAAGCCTTCATTCAGATGAGGAATCTACCCACACCTGGGCAGGTCAAGAAAGATCTGATAGGGTAAGATGGGAAAATACTGAATCTGTAACTGAAGTAAGTGGGATGAGCTGAGATAGGCAAGGCCTGCTGGGATTGGCTAGTAAAGACTTGATGTAAGATCATCCTAAAATCCCTCCTTAAGGGCCTTGCCTAGTCCAAAATCTCTTCCTGGTCTGGTCCCCCACTCTTAGATAACCTCTAATTTTTTAATCTTAACATATTCTTTTATTTGTCTTTTTTTAATTAAATAGTTTTTTACTCAATGAATACAGTCAAGTGGGCACCATTATTAGGCTCATCCATGTACTACCTCCTCCCCCTGGTCCCTCTATGTTGAGGTATATGGGTCATGCATTGTGGAGTTAGCCCACAGTTATGGATAGAAGAAATATCTCTGCATGTCATAACCCTGCATGTGGCTCTGATGTTCTTTCTGCCCCCTCTTCCTCAAGATTTCCCTGAGCCATGTTGGGTTCATTCTTGGTCTGCTTCAGTGATGAGGTGTTGAGGGCCTCTGGGTCTCTGGATATCTGATTTGGTAGGAGTTGATTTTTTTCTGTGTTGATCTCCTTCACCCTTGTGTTGGTGCCCATTTCACCAAGAGAACAGCACCCTTGCTTGTTTCACCCATTGTTCTTAGTCCCAGCTGGGGCCTTTTGAGGTATGATGGGATGGTTCTCTCCTTAGGATCTTCATTTATCCAAAAAAGAGAAGCAGATTCTCCAACAGAGAGTAAAGTTAGCACCAAACAAATGGGATAACCCTTCTTTTTTTAATAGAGAATTTAATAGGTGTAGGCCCACTTATAGCCCACAATTAGTGGTAGCTTGATAATGGGGGGCAGGCTCATGTTTGGATGTGATTCTGACTTGTTTCCCAGCTCCAGCTATGGGTCCCGTACCACTGAGGGGATCAGTTATCCAAATCAAGAGCAGTTGGTTTTCCAACATGGCTGTGTGCCACTATTGCACTTGTGTGAGCATCATAACAGGTTATTTGCTGCTAAGTAGGTTAGATCATGAGTTGCTTGGACAGATATTGGTCATTTTTCCCCAGTCGCCCATGTAGCACCTCCTGGCACTAGACACGCTGACTGTCTGGGGACTGATTTTCTTCCAGCTTCCAGCCATGGCATTCCAATTTTTCTCCCAACACATCCTCCTTCCTTGAATTAGATATTGGGGGAAGGGGTACTGGGGCACAAGGCTTATTGCTAGTAAATTACCAAACTATATTGTGAGAAGCTAAAACTAAATCAAAATGTATTATCTTACCTGAATTCTCCTTAAGGGAAGGTCATTGTGCAGTCCATAGAAAATATAGAATAAATTCCCTCAGGCAAGGGCAGAGAGAGCAATCTGCTTCTAAGTGTAAGAAAGCTACACTTCTCTCAGAGATCAGTACTCTTGGTTTCATCAATGTCCTCCCATACATTTCCATCTCAAGTTTCAGGATCCCACTTTTTTCTCAATCATGGCCTTCATTTTAAATTCCCACCCCCTTTGAAGGTGGAACTTAACCTTGTGTTTTATGATGAAGGCTTGGGGTTTATTTTGTGCAACTTTAGCCCTAGAAAGAAGTCCCTTCCAAGAAACTGTTGTAACAGGGATACACTGTTCAGGAAAATTCTTGAACCCAAAACCCTAAGTCTGTTTCTAATTTTAATCAAAGAAGTGAAGCAAATTAGACTGAGAAGGATACTTGCTAAATTATTATATTTATTGAGGAAAGTATAGAACCAAAGGAAGACACCCACATGGCTTGAAAGCCCACATGGAAGCCCTGGGAAAACCATGGAGAAAAAAAAAAAAAGAAAGAAAAGAATATTCAAAAAGCTTCTGCCATGTGAGGAGCTGGATGGGGTAAAGAGCCCATGTTAAGCATAAGGGCTAGAGGGTTGTGATGGTTTGAATCAGGTGTCCTCCATAAACTTATGTGTGCTGAATTCTAGGGCCTCAGCTGGTAGCAATTTGGAAATTGAAGGCTCCTGAAGGCAGTTCAGTGTTGGAGGTGGGCACTGGAAGTGCTTGTTATACTCTCCTGTTGCTATTGTCCATCTAATGTTGGCCAGGAGGTGATGTTCACCCTCTGCTTGTGCCATCATTTTCCCCTGCCATCCTGGATCTTCCCCTCAAGTCTGTGAGCCAAAATAAACCCTTTATTCCCACAAGCTGCTCTTGGTTAGTTGTTTTCTGCCAGCAATGCAAACCTGACTGCAACAGTAAAGTTGATACCAAGGTGGGGGGGGGGGGTCATTGTTTCTAGAAACCTGACTGTGTGGCCTTTGGCCTTTTGGAACTGTTTTGTAGGAGGAATGTGGGCAAATTTGAAACTTTAACCTAAGAGATGCCTTGCAGGACTGTAAATACAGCTTGATAAATTATTCTGGTCACAGGAGAAAGACCTGAATACAGTAAGAACTATGGACTATGAGGTTTGGCTTGTGCATTGATTTTGTATGCTGCCACTCTACTGAAGGAATTCCTCACCTTTAGAAGTTTTGGGATGAAGACTTTCAAGTCACTTATATATAGGATCATGTCATCTGCAAATAGGGCTAACTTTACTTCTTCCTTTCTAATTTGAATCTCTCTTATTTCTTTCTCCTGTTGTATTGCTTGACCTAGTACTTCTAGTACTACTGTAGCCTTCTGAGTGCTTAAAGTAAAGGTGTGCACCAGAAAAATTGGTAACAGCTGCTGTGAAATGAATGACAAGCAAAGATTTAATCCAACACATCTACAATTTATTGTTTAAGACAGGGTCTTCCATAGCCCAGGCTGGCTTCAAACTCCCTTTGTAGACAAGGGCTACCTAGATTCCTGACTGAGAAGCAAAAACTTCTGATCTTCCTGCTTCTGCCTTTCAAATTCTAGTATTATAGCCATGTACTACCATGCTGAGTTTTTGTGATGCTGGGGGTCAAACCCAGAGCTTCATGTATAGTAAGCATGCACTCTACCAACTAGGGTATATACCATCCCCAATATATCTAAGTTATGCAAGTAATTTTAAATCATTCTTCTTTGCTGTCTCTGAAGAATATTCAGATGTGGAAAAGAAATTCATTAAGAGGGGAAAAAAATTGAACTTCCCAATAAACAAGAACTGGAGAATTAGCTATATAATTTTATCATTATGAAACAATAAAAATGTTAATTGTCAATGAGAACTGAAAATCTTCTTATCACATAATTGGCATTCTTGTGCTAGGTACCATAGCACTGTATATGAAATTAACAAAAATGGATGTTTTTACCCACATGGAGCATGCTACAGTGAAATTCAGAGACTCTATCACCAACAAAAGAATAGTTGTCCTATCTATAGCTTTATTTTAAGAATTAAGATCAGTTTTGTAAAATTCTTCATCTATTGTCCAAAATGATAAGCATGCCATATTACAAAAAAAATGTAATATTGAATCTGTAAAAGGAATAGATATGTTTTTTATATACTGCCAATTCATTTTTATCAGTTTACTGGTCCAGCGTGATCTTTGTGTCCATGGATTTGGAGGTACAATTCTTTAATGTATTACTATGCCACATGAATTAAAGCACTATTATAAATTCCATAAAATACTACCACATACCACCAACAGCTAACACCATATTTTTAGGTATCTGATTTTTTTATTGTCCTCTCAAAAGTTATATACCTTTTGATTGTATGTTTTTAATGCAGAAAATTAATGCAGATAATCATACTAGATCAAAACAGTAATGTATATGTCAGAGAAAAGAAATATACATCTTAAAGAAAAGTAGAAAATAAAGCTGTTGTAATGAAGGCTTTATTATCCTGTCCGTATTCCAACATGAAAAATTAAGTTCTAAATTTAGACTTTCTCTCACTGATTTTCACTCTTGAATCTGAATCTTATCATGCATTGAATAATCGGGTTGCAATAGTGTTATGATTTTTAGAGTGAATAGTGTCTGCAATTTCCACCACAGATCTTCTGTTTACACATTTCTCATAAGCTGAAACTATTAATGTTGCCCAATTTTCTTAGGAACATGAAGATCATGGCTGATGAAGACAATCAGGGCAACTTCTCTCGGGACACATGCTAAAGTTGAAAACTTCAGACATCTGCCTTACCTCCTTGGCATATTAAAAGGGAAAGTCAATATTTCTTGCTCCAGAGGAGAGGAGATTTTGTTAGACACTTTTATGTTACACAGAATGCCAAAATATTCTGGCATGGCATATGCATTTTGAGTATATCTACCTGGGCTTGGGTGTACACAGAAATGGAAACTTGTGGGAACATAAAATGCATGGTAGCTACTATATCACAAGCCTATAGTCAGTTGGGCTACTTGTTTCTGCACTGACCAGATCTACAGAAATAGAACAAATGTTTCTAGCAACTGGTTGACCACTCCTGTTCCTGTTCTAGCAACTATTTGTCAATAGACATACTCAGATGAAAATCATATGAGTCAATTTTCTAAAACCTTTGTATTCTAATATCTTTTGTATCTTCTTGTAATGATCCCATTAGTTGGTTTCTAATGAGAGTGGCCTTATTTTTACACCTGTGTTTAAACAATAACCCAAAGATCAAAGGAACAAACCACTCATATCAGGATATATAAGTACTTTATAATCATAGACCCCCAAATAGGGATTTCTATCCCCAAGAACCTTTCTGTCTTATGGCAGGAGGGAAGTGGTATGCTACAGAACAATGCCCTCTGCAATGAAACAGTCCAGGATTCAGGAAGTTATGAATGGATGGGAAGTTCTTTAAGGCTCTTGAAGTAAGCAAGGCTCAGGATATAAATACCAAAAAAAAAAACAAAAAACTCCAAGATGTTCCTGAAATTTACTAGACTCAAAAAGCCCCTCCAGCTGAGTTTATACACAGAGTAAGAACTGCTTGTGAGGAGCGAATCTGCTAACAGTGACTTCTCATCATCCAGGCTGTGATGGACTTTTTGGTGATGCAGTTGCCCTTGAATAACAATATCATAATGCTCCTGTTAGAAAGCCCAGTAAACTCACTGATTCACTAAAGTAGAATTAGGAGCCATCTTTGGTTTGGTCTTTTGTTGGTGTACCATCTGGAGTAAATAGACATTTATCCATGTCTCCTTGGGAAAACTTAACACAACAGCTCTTATAACATACAAAAGGGACCAAGAGATAGGTCAACAGTTAAAGGCACCTGCTTGTAAAGATTCATGACCCAGGTTCGAATCCCTAGTACCCACACACACAAAGCCAAGTATACTAAATGACAGGTTTCTGGAATTTGTTTGCAGTAGCAGGATACAATGGCTCAGCTCTTCTCTCATTTTCCTCCTTTTTCTCTTTCTCCTCTTCCTCCTTCCTTTCCTCACTCGGTCTCTCACATGAATAAATTTATTATTTTTAATCTTACACAGCAGATCACACCAGTTGACTGAAACTAACAACAGAATAAAAACGCCAAAGTAAGGGTTAGAGAGATGGCTTAGTGGTTAAGGCATTTGCCTGCAAAGCCAAGGGATCACTATTTGACTTTCCAGGGACCATGTAAGCCAGATGCAAAAGGGGAACATGCATCTGGAGTTCATTTGCAGTGGCTGAAGGCCCTGGCTCCCTCCCTCTCTCTCTCTCTCTCTCTCTTTCTCTCTCTCTCTCTCTCTCTCTCTCCCCCTCTTTCTTTCTCTCAAATAAATAAAATACATATTTTTAAAATGTCAAAGGGGATTTCTGGTCAAGATGGCATCTGCCAAACCATGCTGCAGCTCCCAGGAAAGGAAAGGCCAAGGCATTAAGGGTTCAATGGGTCTTTTGGGGGAGAACAATCTCTAATATATTGCCAGTGGGAGGGTGTGGAGGGGCAAAAAAGGGAATTGGCTTATTCCCTTGCTCTCAGGTAGCCCACCAGTCCCCCAATCCTCCCAAGCAGCCAGATTCCCAGCCTCAGGATACTCCCGTACTAACTGCAGACAAAGGGACCCAGGGAGCATAGTTCCACCTGTGTCACCGTGATCTCCTGGCTACCGCTGCCTATGCATGACCTCGGGCTGGCTCCACCCACCTATGGCACGAGCTCAAGCCTGCTCCACCCATCCACCCACGGGAGTTCAGGCCCACTCCATCCGTCTGTTTGTATGTGACCTCAGGTCTGCTCTGGCCATCTGCCTATGGCACACCAATTCAGGCCTGCTCTGCCCTCCTGCCCATGTGAAAGATCAGGCCTGCTCCGTCCATCCACTCACACGTGAGCTCAGGCCTGCTCAGCCTTTCTGCAGAAAAGCTCAGGCATGCTCCCCAAACAGACACCACTTCCCCTACCCATCAAGACCACAATCCCACTCTACCTGCCTGTACACTGTGATGTGCAAACTATAGCACAAAAGGAATAAAATGAAAGATCAAACGCAAGTAAATCCAATAAGAACTCCGAGTCCTACAATGGATGTCTCTAATCAAAACATGGAAAAGATATTAGGATCAGAACCCCAAATTGAAGTTATGAGCAATGCAACCCTACTGAGCAACTGGTAGAACTTGCAGAAAAGCAACAAAGGACCAATACTTGTGTGGATGCTGCCATCACTAGACAAGACCTAATAGATAAGAAAATGGAAGGGGTCAAAAGACAGTTAAAGGATATGAAGGAGAGTGAGAAAAAAAAAAAAAGAGGGTCTCAAAAAACAGCTGGATATGCTAAATGAAGACATAAAGAAATGCAAAGATGAATTACAAGAAGCATCAAGAAAATCAGAAAATGATGTGAAAAGGGAACTTGACAGAGGGATGGAACCTATACATAGAAAAGTAGTAGAAAATGCAAACCTAATTGAACAAGGCAAAAACTCTTTGGAAGCTCTCAAGAATAGAGTCAGCCATGTGGAGGACAGAAACTCAGATCTGGAAGACAAGAGAGAAGAAACAGTTCGAGAGTTCAAAAGTTTCCATAAGTTCAAAATTTTCTATGAATAGGACATGAGAAAATTGTGGGATACCCTTAAACAGCTTAACATTCAGATCATGACAATACCAGAAGAAGAAATTCAGACCAAATGTATGGAGAACTTATTTATTTAACAAAATTATTGAAGAAAATACTCCACCCTCTCAAAAGAAAGGCCCATCAAGATACAAGAAGCTGGGCAGAAGAGAGGGTTTAATGGTTAAGGCACTTGCCTGCAAAGGCTAAGGACCCAGGTCCAATTCCCCAGGTCCCACATAAGCCAGATGCACATGGTAGTGCATGCATCTGGAGCTCGTTTGCAGTGGATGGAGGCCCTGATGCACCCATTCATTGTCCCCCCCCCTTTCTCTCTCTTTTTCTCTGTCTTTCTGTGTCTCAAATAAGTAAATAAATAAATGACTTTTTAAAAAGATACAAGAAGCTAACAGAACTCCAAACAGACTGAACCAAAGGAGAAACTTTCCAAGACATATTGTCATTAAGACTCTAAACATTGCCACCAAAGAAAAAACCCTAAAAGCAGATAGGGAAAAACAGCATATCACATTTAAAGGTAACCCCATCAGAATTACTTCAGACTTCTCAGTGGAAACCCTGAAAGCCAGAAGGGCCTGGAATGGAACACTGCAAAGTCTAAGAACCTATGGCTTCCAACCCAATCTACTATACCCAGCAAAAATATCCCTCATAATAGATGGTGAAAGAAATCGTTTCCATGACTAAATTCAGCTTTATAATTATTTGAACACAAAACCAAATCCACAGAGTATTTCAGGAAATTCCCCACACAAAAGAATGAAATAATCAACCTCAAACGCCTACAAGAAGCAGATTACAATAACCAAACTGAGAGAAGGAACAAAAAGATTCAAAGTCTATGAAAAGAGCAAACCACTTAAACCAACACAATATGCAGGGATCAAATCAAACCTTACAGTCATTACCCTAAATATTAATGGCCTTAATATACCCATCAAGAGACACAAACTAACAGGGTGGATCAGAAAATTAGGCCCCTCAATCTGTTGTCTTCAAGAAACCCACCTTGGGCTGGAGAGATGGCTTAGTGGTTCAGCGCTTGCCTGTGAAGCCAAAGGACCCTGGTTCGAGGCTCAATTCCCCAAGTCCCACATAAGCCAGATGCACAAGGGGGTGCAATGCATCTGGAGTTCATTTGCAGTGGCTGGAAGCTCTGCCATGCCCATTCTCTTATCTATCTGTTGCTTTCTCTGTCTGTCTGTCTCTCTCAAATAAATAAATTAAAATTAAAAAAAAATTTTTTTAAAACAGAAACCCACCTCATCACTAAAGACAGATACCTCCTCAGGGTGAAAGGGTAGAAAACGATATTCCAAGCAAATGGGAATAAGAAACAAGCAAGTGTGGCTAAATTCACTTCAAACTAAAAATAATCAAAAAAGACAAAGAAGGCTACTTCCTACATATCAAGGGAATGATTCATCAAGAGGATATCACAATCATAAATCTTTATGCACTAAACACAGGGGCACCACAATTCATAAAACAAAACCTACTTGACAATAAGACAGAAATAATCACCAACACCATCATAGGTGGGGACTTCAAGACACCATTACCAGTATTAGATATATCATACAAACAGAAACTCAACAGGAATGTAAGAGAGCTCAACAAAACCATAGAACACTTAGACCTAATGGACATCTACAGCACATTCCATCCCAAATCCATAGAGTATACATTCTTCTCAGCAGCCCATGGAATATTCTCTATAATAGATCATATACTGGGTCACAAAGCCTGCCTCCATATATTTAGGAAGATTGACATAATTCCCTGCATGATATCAGATCACAGTGCAATATTGTTAGAAATTAACAACAAAAGATGCACCAAGAATCCCACCAGCTCCTAGAAAATGAACAGCACACACAATAAATGGGTAGTGGACAAAGTAAAAAAAAAAAAAAAATCGTGAAAATTCTAAAAATGAATGATAATGAGAATACATTGTACTAAAACTCATGGGAAACAATGAAGACAGTACTCCTGTCTAAATGCCTTAATAACAAAGACAGAGAGACCTAAAATCAATAATCAAACCATCCACCTAAAGGCACTGGAAAAGCAAGAAGAATCCTATTCCAAAAGCTCCAGAAAGAAATAATTAAGATCAAAGCAGAAGTTAATTGAAAACTAAGAAAACAATTAAGAAAATTGATAAAAACAAAGAGCTGGTTCTTTGAAAAAATTGACAAGATTGACAAACCCCTGGCCAATTTGATCAAGCAAAAAAAAAAAAAAAAAGAGAGAGATGCTTCAAATTAGCAAAATTTGAAATGAAAAAGGAGAGATCACAACAGGCATAAGGGACATTGGGAGAATCATCACAGCTTATTTCAAAAACCTCTACTCCACAAAAATGGATAATATGGAGGAAATGGATAAATTCCTGGTCACATCCCATCTACCAAAGCTAAACTCAGAGCAGATTAATCTCCTAAACAAACTTATCGCACACATCAAGATTGAAAAAAGGTAATAAAAACCTCTCCCAAAGGAAGAGTCCAGGACCAGATGGCTTCTCAGCTGAATTCTATCAAACCTTCATGGAAGAACTCAAACCAACCTTCTTCAAACTGTACCACACAATTGGAGAATAGAGAAAGCTCCCCAACTCCTTCTATGAAGCTAATATCACCCTAATTCCAAAACCAGGTAGAGATGCCACAAGAAAAAGAAAACTACCAGCCTATTTCCCTGATGAACTTTGACACAAAGATCCTGAACAAAATCCTCACAAATCAAATCCAACAACACATCAAAAGTATTATCCCCCTTGATCAAGTAGGCTTCATCCCAGGAATGCAAGGGTTGTTTGACATATGGAAATTTGTCAATGTAATACACCACATATACAAGGTTAAACACAAAACCCACATGATCATTTTGATAGATGCAGAAAAGGCCTTTGGCAAAACACAACATCACTTCATGATCAAAACATTGGAGAGAATTGGCATGGTCAGTTTATATCTCAACAAAATCAAGGCTATATATAAAGCTCCTAAAGCCCAAATAATATTTAATGGAGAGAGACTGGAGGAATTCCCATTGAGATCAGGAACAAGACAGGGGTGTCCACTCTCACCTCTGCCCTTAAATATAGTACTGGAAGTCCTAGCTCAAGCAATAATACAGGAGAAAGAAATAAAAGGGATGCAATTTGGAAAGGAAGAAGTTAAGTTAGCTCTATTCACATATGACATGATTCTATACATAAGAGACCCAAGAGCCTCAATCCAAAACTCTTGAAGGTGATTAACTCCTTCAGCAAAGTAGCAGGATACAAAATCAATGCACAAAAATCAATAGCTTTTCTATATGCAAATAACAAAGATACAGAGAAAGAAATAAGGGACATGGTCCCATTTCCAATAGCAACAAAAAAATAAAATACTTTGGAATAATGTTAACCAAGGAAGTAAAAGATCAATGCAATGGAAACATAAAAACACTCAAAAAAGAAATTGAGGAGGACTTGAGAAAATGGACAGACCTTCCATGCTCCTGGCTATACAGAATTAACATTGTAAAGATGGTAATCCTACCAAAGGTAATATACAGGCTTAATGCAATTCCAATTAAAATCCCAACAGTGTTCTTCACAGAGATAGAAAAAATGTTCTCAAAGTTCATATGTGAAGGCGAAGGCCTCAGATATCCCAGCAAAAGAAATACCTATGGAGGCATCATCATACCTGATCTAAAGCTATATTACAAAGCCATAGTAATAAAAATAGCATAGTACTGGCATAAAAATGGGAGTATAGACCAATGGAATAGAATTGAGGACCCAGTCTTTCAGTCAAGCAACTACAGCTACTTGATATTTGACAAAGGCCCTAACAATATAGACTGGAAAAAAAGACAGCATCTTCAACAAATGGTGCTGGACAAAGTGAATAACCATATTTAGGAAACTGAAAGTTGATCCACACATTTTGCCATGCACAACACTGAAGCCCAAAAGGGTCAAAGACTTCAATATAAGACCGGAAACTTGGCTATTACTGGAAGAAAATATAGGAGGAAATTTCCATGATATAGGAATGGGGAAAGACTTCCTAAACCAAACCTCAGTAGCACAGACCACCACTGTACTTACTTTTTCTGTTGTTTTTGTTATCTTTATGTTTTTACCACTTTTCATTTTTAAAATTTACTTGGGGGAGGGGGTCCAGGACCTCAACCACTGCAATTGAACTCCAGATGCTTGCGCCACCTAGTGGGCATGTGCTACCTTGTGCTTGCCGCTCCTTTTGGGCATCTGGTTTACTTGTGATCTGGAGTGTTGAACATGGGTCCTTAAGCTTTGGCAGGCAAGCACCTTAACTGCTCAGCCATCTCTCAGTCCCAGTTTTAACACTTTCTTGTAATCTTTATGGGGTTTTCCTTTGTGGGCTTTTTCTGAGTCTTAGCTCTTCTATGGGCTCCCTGGACCAATTATAACCCCCTATATATGTTAAATAAACCAATCAGCCTCATCCAACTTGAAGCCCAGTTAACATAAGGGCAGAAAAAAAAAAAAAATCAGGCTTATTCGTATGAGCTGAAAGGTTTTGGTTCAGGGTGCTACATTGGCAATTCTGTGACTGTAGTAAGAGCTGTAATTTTACTTCCCTTCTTATAAAAGTTTTTTGTTGGCTCTTCTGCCAGTCATGTTCATCATTTTTGTAAGATCATGAATTCGACCCTGACCCAGAAAACTAATAATAGGCTTTGGAAGTTTATCAGAACCTACATAGTATATGTATCTACCAAGTACTTGAACACATAATTTAATCTAAATTATAACTTTAGCATTATATTTTCATTTTATTATACTTATTTTTAAAATTTTTATTTATGTATTTGCAAGCAGAGATATATAGGCAGAAAGAGAAAGAATGAATAAATGTGTGAAGATCAAGCTAATTGGCAAAAGGCTAATCTTTGCACAAGCTAAGCCTGGGAACATGGAAAGCTTTGTGCCTTGGGTGGAACTATTTGAAGATAAGAAACTAACAGCTTCTCCAAAGATTTCCTGATAAATATAAATAAACAACTCATGATCTGATCTAATGTGAACTTGTGATCTGTCTTGTGCTCTGGCTCCCCATAGCTTTGACTGCCTGAAACTGAAAAAAGAAAAGCAAAGCTGTGAATGCAGTCAGTTCAGAGAGCAGTAGAGTATATTTCCCTGACTGCCCATTAAACAATACAGTATGGTGTACACAATTCCCAAACAGGGACATTATAAATGCAAGAGGCACAAGAAACTGAGAGGCAATTAAAAAAACAGTAATAATAAATAAAACAAAAAGGAGTTCCATAGTAGATCCATAAGTCCATAAGTAATCGGGCATTTTCTGTCCATTCTTGGCAGTGATTCAATCAGGAAAAAAACAGAGTGATGATTTTCCACAGAGCAGAAAGAATAGCTTAAGGTTTTTCAGCATTTTGAAAAATCCTCTGGGGCTCAAGTCTCAGAGGAACACTTGTAGCCGTTACAGACTGTAGTTGATAGTTGGTTTCCTGATGGCGGCACAGTGAATCTGACATTGTGGGCTTGGATGGAGACAGAGTATGAGATGTGCTCTTCATAAGGGAGAATTCCAATGTTGTCCCCCTCTGTAAGTTTTACTGTCAGACACAGGTCCTCTTCCTGGGGATACAACCTCTTTTTCCCCATTTACCAGTTACTATTAGCTAAGACCTCCCACCTTGCCTGGGCCCAAGGAGTCAGGTGACCTTGACCTCTCGCTCTGCCACAGCAAACATCTATCTCTTTTTCTTTCAAATATGTGTTGTATAATTCTGCTTACCTCTTTCTACAATATATGACTGTTCTGGTGGGATATCATAGACTGGCTAATACCCAGATATCCTAACCACTCTGCATCCCTCAAAAGAGCAACTGGAAGCACTGTGAGATCTGTTCTTTGTTTTCTTTATTTTTGTTTTTATTTATTTTATTTATTTAATTTTTTTGGTTTTCTGAAGTAGGGGGTAGGGTCTCACTCTTACCCAGGCTGATCTGGAATTCACTATGTAAACTCAGGGTGGCCTCCAACTCAGGGTGATCCACCTACCTCTGCCTCCCAAGTGCTGGGATTAAAGGTGTGAGCCACCACGCCCAGCTGAGAGATCTATTCTTTTAGCACTACATTCTGGATTCAAAAGGAAAATTGGTTTTCTTCTAACCTTTCCCTGCTTGTTATAAGCCTGACATATCTTTACTCTGGATTTTCACTAGGTGCTTTAAAGAGTTTCCCTTTATTTCAAGTGCAAAATAGATAAACTGAATAAAAGAATATAAGCTTCAATCCAAATATTTAAAATACTTTATTTTTATTTATTTATTTGAGAGAGAGAGATGCAGAAAGAGGAAGGTACAGAGAGAAAGAGAATGGGTGTGCCAGGGCCTCCAGCCACTGCTAACAAACTTCAGTTGCATCTGCCCCCTTGTGTATCTGGCATACATGGGTCCTGGAGTGTCGAACCTGGGTCCTTTGGCTTTGCAGGCTGCTAGGCTCTGCTGGAAGGCAGGTAGTGTTGAGGAAGGACCAGGTCTGCTGGTTCCTCCCAAGGGGTTGAGGAAGAGGGTGGACATTGGACCACCCAGAATCTCTCTTAGTCACCGTAGAAAAACCACACTAACTGGGGAGTCTTGTTGATGCAGGAACTCGCTTTATTGTTGTAAGCAGTTGCCTATAGAATGTTGGGGATGAAGGCAGTGATTTTAGGATGGGGGGGTGAGAGTGACAATAAGGTGAAGTTTTGTGCCAAACAACCGGATAGAGGTGTCTCTGCCCTTGATAATGTAATCAACAACCTGCTTGGTTATAGAATAAACTCTGGGGACCCCACCAATTGAGAGGTGGACCCATTGAATGGGCTCACCTTTCTGGGCCAACAGTGTGTTGCATAATGTTTCCCCAGAGAAAATGTAAAGGGAGATGGGAAAATCAGGATTAAACCTCTTTAGTGTCATAGTATTTATAGCCTGTTGTACTTATGAAAGATTTGTTGATGACAAGGGGACAAAATTACCTGAGAGGAGAAGTTAAGATCCTTTAGGAGGTCAAACAAAGGGGACAGCTCATTAGTAGTTATGGGTATCCAAGGCCTCATTTAATTAATTTCTCCCAGGAGCTTTTGGAGTTGAGGCAAGATGTAAGAATCCTGAATATAAATTTAACAGGTGAAACTGTATCTAGGGTAAGGATCGAGCCCAAGATTTTAAAGGGAGGCATAATTTGAACTTACTTAGGAGCTACATTAAAGCTGTGAGTATGTGAGGATAGTTAGACATTGGTGGGTAAGGTCCTGGAGTGTGGAATGTAAATTTTTTCATGTCTCCTGGATGGAGAGGGATAGAGAAGAAGTCATCTTTAATGTCAATGATAGTATCATGGTATATATTGGGAATAGCTGGGATCCATTGGAGTCCTCTCTGGAGGGTTTCAAAGGGGATCATGTGCTTATTGTTCTTCCTTAAATCATGTAAAAATCTCCAGGACCCATTAGGCTTTTTTTATGACAAAGACAGGAGAGTTCCAGGGACTAATGGAGGGACGGATATGTCCAGCCTCCAACTGTTGATCAATAAGTATGTCGAGTTGGTGTAACTTAGAAGAAGGGAGAGGCCACTGTTCAACCCATAAAGGATCCTCTGTCTCCAATGGATTTTAAATGGGGGTGGGGAGGAAGGGCTGGGCAGTGGCCCTTAGAATTGGGGGTATTCATTGGAGTAATTGGGATTTCTTTCCATCCCTTCCTCAAACTGTTGTTGACACACACACACACACACACACACACACACACACACACACACACATAATTTTTATTTATTTATTTGAGAGCGACAGACACAGAGAGAAAGACAGATAGAGGGAGAGAGAGAGAATGGGCATGCCAGGGCTTCCAGCCTCTGCAAACGAACTCCAGACGCATGTGCCCCCTTGTGCATCTGGCTAATGTGGGACCTGGGGAACCAAGCCTTGAACCCTGGTCCTTAGGATTCACAGGCAAGTGCTTAACTGCTAAGCCATCTTTCCAGCCAGATATATATATTTTTTTAGATAACAAATCATTCTAAAAGGCCTTATGGTCAGTAGTGATGAAAGCCTCAGCATCTACAAGCATGTCTTGCCCCAGTAAGTTAGCAGTGAGCACAGTCACCATGAGAGGGACTACTTCTCCCCTGTCCCCACCTGGGTCAGTCCAAGGGAGGCATGTGGCAGTCTCCTAGGAGGTGGATTGCCCACCAACACCCAGTAGGGGAGGGCTGGGAACAAGCTACCAGGAGGGGGGCACTTTCTCCTTTTTGTAGGATCATTTGGTCTGCTTTAGTGTCGATGAAAAGTTTGAATTTTTTATTGCCAATGTTTAAAATAATTTTGGTCTAAGGCCAGGGCCCAGGGGATGGTCCAATGGGCTTTAATAGTCTCTTTCCCCTTATTTAACAGGGTTGGGGGGAGCCCTGGGAGGAGTTTATGGTCTTTCTCTGTATGTCAAACTTTGACCAACATTCCCTAGCTCAGTGAAACCCCTTATTACATTTAGGGCAGTGGGTGCAAGGGGCATTGGTCGTCCCCCCAGAGGGTGGGGGAGGCTTTGTCTTGTTGGTCCTTGTCCCCGTACCTGAAACATGTTGCTTTTTTTAGGATTTAACTATAATGGGCAGATCATAGTTGCCAAATCTCTCTGTTTATTTTCCTGAAAGGCAGCAGCCATGGTCCTGTCCTAATGGGAAATAGTTCCATTGTCCTTGGTGGCTATAATCCATCTACTCATGGGGTTGTCCCTGAGATCTGCTCAGGCAAAGCAGTGAAAGGCCATCATCCCTTCCCAGACCAACATTTTAGTAAACTGATCCCAAAATGCCCCTGGGGAAAATTTTCTTTGGAGACTTTTTTTCACCCTGTCTATAAATGTAACCAAGTCCTTAGATGTTTTTTGAGTAATACTCACAAAAGGGGTTTTAGAGGGTCGTGCATCAAGCTTTTTCCATGCCATCAAGCCCAGTGCCCTGTCCCGGTCCCTATGCAGGTCAGGTATAGCCACCTGTTGAGTGCCTGTAGCATATTGATCAGAGGTACTGGAGAGCATCCCAAAAGTTATTGGCACAGGGGGCTGTTGACTTTGGTTTTGTTCTGCCTGTGTATGGCACTCATCTCTGAAAAAGGCACACCACTTAATATATAGGGAACCCGACAAGACAGCCCTGACTAGATTTTTCCAATCTTAGGTTGTACAGGGTTGATGGGCAAATCCCTGTAATAGGGTCTCAGCCCAAGGAGAGTTGGTTCCATCCTCTGAGACCACCTCTTTAAGCTCCTTAAGGTCCTGAGCTTCCCATGGATACCAGGTAGCAGGGCAATTGCAGGATTTAGGTTGACGGGAAATAAAAAAGTAGCTTTATTTTATTTAGCTTGTTGGCCGAATATGATGGAGGGGCTGAGGGGATCTTGGCAACCAAATATGAAGGAGGGGCCAAGGGGGTCCAGAAATGGATAGTTGATGGAGGAGGTGCAGGAGGTCCCCTGGAAGGCCAGAGAGCACTCTCAAAGGGATCAAGTGAGGAGTATAAAGATGTATCCTCTTGGGGGTTTTTAAAGCTGTATCTCCAGGAGGAGTAGCCAGATCAGGCTGTATACTCTCTTTTTCTTCTGTCTTTTGTTTATGTTTGGTTTTCCTTGGAGGGAACCAGCCCTTGAGGGCTGAGATCGTAGGGAGGACCCCTAAGGGGGGTATTTGACCCTTCTCCACATGAGCCCAACAAAAAAGGGCCTCTACCCTATCCCATGTGTCCCAATCAAAGAGATTTCCTTCCTGCAGCCATGGCACCAGCTTGAAAAGGCAATCCCAGGTCTGTCGAGCCTAATTATCAGTCAAATTAAGCCCTCTACTCTTTAGGAGTACCCTGAGAGATTCTAAGGCAGGATTGGATTTAGAGGTAGACTGTCCCTTATTATAAAGTTTAGAGAGAAATGTCCATAAAATTAGGGCAATAGCAACCCACAGACACATGAGTAAAACACAAACACAAGGATCCAAAAGATAGGTAAATATGTTGAACAAAAGCCGCAGATGCAGCTTGTCTGCAAACTGAAAGTGAGAGGAAAGAGAAAGAGACTGAGGAGATGTTAACCAGCAAGTAAAGGTTATAGAAGCAACATTTAGCACATTAAATATGAAAACTGCCTCATAACTCATGAGGGTAGGCTCACCCACACACTGATTGACCTCCTCAACAAGTGCCTCTCATGGGGCACTAGTGTGCCAGGTTCCCAGAGCTCCATGTTGGGCGCCAGATGCTGGGCTCTGCCAGCAGGCCAGTAGTGCTTAGGAAGTATCAGGACTGCTGGTTCCTCCCAAGGGGTTGAGGAAGAGGGTGGATGTTGGAAGACCCAGAATCTCTCCTAGTCACCAGAGAAAAACCACATTGAGTCGGGAGTCTTGTCGAAGCAGGAACTCGCTTTATTGTTGTAAACAGTTGGGGTCGAAGGTGGGGATTTTAGGATGGGGGGGGGCGGTGAGAGGTAAGGACCAATAGTAAACTGTGACTATTGATATGATAATTGCAACTCCTATGCAGAGGTGGCAGACAGAAAGCCATTAGACATCTTGCTGAGTAATAGCTGGCCTGAGACATGTCTCCAAACTTTAGCTAGGCTCAGGAAGTTACACTAGGCCTCATGCTTGGGCCTTTCAAGGCCCAATACAGGCAAGTGCCTTAACCTCTAAGCCATCTCTTTACACCCCTATCTAAAATATTTAAAAAGGTATTTCCGGGCTGGAGAGATGGCTTAGCGGTTAAGCGCTTGCCTGTGAAGCCTAAGGACCCCAGTTCGAGGCTCGGTTCCCCAGGTCCCACGTTAGCCAGATGCACAAGGGGTCGCATGCGTCTGGAGTTCGTTTGCAGAGGCTGGAAGCCCTGGCGCACCCATTCTCTCTCTCTCCCTCTATCTGTCTTTCTCTCTGTGTCTGTCTCTCTCAAATAAATAAATAAATAAAAATTTTAAAAAGGTATTTCCATTGATAAGGACCTTTCCCTCTGGTCTTTAGCTTTTAAAAACAAATGAATAATTATCTGCTGAAGATATATAAAGTAACTTAATCAGTGATTTCTTATGTTATTGAGTCTTACATCTCAAAAGATATCAAGTTCTAGGTTAATTTTAAAGTGTACCTAGGTTTTATGTATTTATGTAATGTATAGCCATGATATTTTCATATTTGCTTTTGTATGTTATATTGTGTAAAAATGGAGAATAACAACATAAAATTCAAAATATATAAAACTTGTGGCCACTTCTATTTCTTATTATTCTTATTAATGGTTTGAATTATTTTGGTATACAAATTTAAAGTGTGAATGTGAATGTCTTAGTGATATATTAAAATATCTTATAAGTGCATATTCATAAACTTAATTAATCTTAACTTTTCAAAACCTAGTAAATGTTAATTTTGGATTTACTACATGATTCCTAAAACCATAAATGCTACTTATTTGAGACATGCATTATTCATTGGAATCAGAAGACAAAAGTTTCATTAGGCTTTGGATGTGTAAATTTTGATAATGATTTCTTTCCAAAACAAAGTTTACATTTCTTTTCCATTTTTCTATTATCATAGGTAACAAGAGTAAGATATCAAAATAGCTCTAAGTATATATTAAAGATCCTTTAATTAGATTGCTTACAATGGATATCTTTTTCAGGATAATATACAAGTACCAAATGTAAAATTTTATTTTATGTGCTTGGTGGAGATTTTTATGTTAAATTTCCTTTCCACAGTGGAGAGTAAAAAATATTCTACTCCATAAAACAATGACATTCAAGAATCTGGTCAACCTATCAATATATATAAGAAAATGGCTTTGTTGTTAAGTCTTAAGCTATTGTCTTATAATTTTTAGATCAATTTTAACTTATAGTTTAACATTAAGATATAAAAAATTATTGCCTATTTATTTGTGCTATTCTTCAAAACAGTTCTGTTTAAGATCTAAATTTTCTGTTTTATTTCTAGTAAGTTGTATCTTTTTAAGGTATATATTTAAAATTAAAAAAATAGCCACATTTACAGGGTGTGGTAGTACAAGGCTTTAATCCTTATATTTGATACAAAAATAATAATTTTGCACTCCAAAGTAAGTTCAAGGTCAACCTGGAAGAGTTAGAGAGTACATTTTATTTTTTCTTTAGAGATAAAGCTATCTTGAGGTTAAAAAAATACCTTGGCCAGGTGATTACTACAACTTTAACCTAAAACAGTACAGTGAAATAAAACCTATAGTAATGGTAATAACGCTATTGACAACTCCATAATGGATGGGGAAAGTGATGATCAAAAGGCTCTCACATGAGTTATAATTGTTCCCTCCCACTTGCCCTCCCTCAATGTCTGAATGTTCCCCAAGATAAACAAAAATATGTGATTTCTAACTTAGGGGTGATGCTCTGTCTTTAAATTACTTAATGGTATAAAATAATAATTGATTTTAAATTAACAAATTACAGATTTAAATGCTACAGAATTTATTTGTCCTTTACAGTGGTCTCTGTGACTAAGGATGATATGTATTGTCTATACTACATATATAATAACGTTGACTTATAAGTGAGTACTGATATAAATTAAATATCAGTTGTCTTCTTTATCACCAGCCACTTGTTATGCTGTTCAGTGTTTATGTTTCATGTAGTTTGTATTTATGTGTAACTAAATTTATGTGCATTCAATGTTCAAAAGTACATGTATAAACATTAAAATAATATTGAATTTCTAAAATCAGGCTTACAATATATTTAAAATAATTCATCTTTAAGGTTTTGGCTTTATGCTTATTCATGGTTACTACAACTATTTTAAGGTTACCTTCTCAATATATATTAATACTTAAATCTTTAACAAATTAATTTAGGTTTACTAACAAATCACAAGACTGTTAATATATTTTGTTTATATTTATAATTGTTATACTTTCTTTAACTTACAGCTTCCTGGATTTACATTTTAACTGCTAAATTATAACAATAATATTGATAATAAAAATAATAAAAAAGAAACCATTCAATACAAAGGGATAAAAATACAAATATAAGGTTTGTTTTCAATTTAAAAAGACATGTTTTAGGTCAAAAGGGACACATGGTATATATTTAAAAACAAAAACATAAAGAAGGTGGAATAAGGGATAAGGCCAAAGTCACCCATGTCTAAACTACATGCAATTATCATTACTTTTAATATTTTTAATGTTCATAAAGATGATCTCATGGCTGCTCAAACTCAGAGCAAACCAAATCAATTCTACCCAGCCCTCCACTCCTGCAGAAGACAAGGAAGGCCATATTGTGACCTGACAGAACCTGAAGAAACTTTCCCATCAGAATGTACTGTTCCCATTTGCCCTGCCTCAATGTAAGGACACCCTAAAGTCCTACTCTTATGCTTGTGGACATGGTGGCAGTCATCTCCTGTGTGGTAATATATTCATGGAGGATAAAAAGGAATGTATATTGGGCTTTCACTGATGACCTCCATTTATGGGAACCCGTGACATGAATGGATCCACTTTTCCCTATTTTTGAAAAATGTCACTTCTTAGCTAGGAGGCATAAAGCCTACTGAAATTAACAGTCAGTTTAACCTTATATGCATTTCACCGTCAGAAATTAATCATTGGTCCACTCATTTGTGATGATACATGGGTTCTAATCATTTATGCTTTACACTCAAGCTATATGCTTGGTTCCACTTAAAAACCAGCTGATGGAAGAAACAAAAACAGCCAGTGGACTGGAGAGATAGCTTAGCAGTTAAAACGTTTGCCTGCAAAGCTCAAGAGCCCAGGTTCAATTCCCCAGTAAACCTGAAAACCATATGCACAGGGTGGCACATGGGTCTAGAGTTCATTTTCAGTTGCTAGAGGCCCTAGCACACCCATTTTCTTCCTCTCTCTAGCTGTCACTCTCTCTCTCTTTCTCTGTCTCAAATAAATAAATAAAATAAGTTTAAAAAAAAACCACCAAGATGAATTTTTGGTTGTGGATAGTAATACACATCACCTAGTTTGTATTCAGACAATATAGTGTTATAATAAAATATCCTCTTTTCCTTTAGATTCTCAGGATCAAATTCATTGTAGCTCTTTAAAATGGACCATAGTGCTGAGACCAAAAGAACTAAAGGCAAGTTTCCATGATGGTCCTGAGAGGAAAGATAAGAAACAAAGGGAAGGTATCCTTGTTACATACATGCAAAGTCATTTAGAAGACCTAGGACTAGGTATCTCTGGTTAATCTGAGTTTAGCATTCAGGAAAATTAGAAAAATTGGTCTGGGTCCTCAATCCTTATCATCTTACTCATTTCCTACCTGCTGCTTGAACCAATCAATTGTGTTGTCTCTTTTTCCATGACCCAATTCTATAATACTGGGATGCAAATATACAGGTAATTCTGAGATTATTTCTTTTGCCTCAGTGGCATAAAGTCTCTCCCCTAAGAGGCTCTAAAATGTCCAAGCTGCTAGGTTCAGACAGGAGTATCACTTAGACAAATGGCTCTGAGTTGAATTACAAGATTAAAACTCATTGGTTAACCAATCTGGACTTGGTTTAAATCATTTATTTAGTCTGTTATGTCCCCAGAAAAGTTTAATCCAAAGGAGCTAAAAGGAAGAATTTCAGCAAAAAACAAAATTTACCCTGAATATCAATCAAGTCCTTTATAGAAGCTTTCCAGAAGTGTGGGGAGGGAAAGGTGACAATAAGTGGCTAAAAACTAACAGTAGTGGAATGTATTGAGAGTGAGTAGAAAAAGGAAAAACAAAAGTGGTGGTTCTGGGACCTAGCAAGAAGTATATCATGGAGAATGAGCCACCCTCATTAAAAATTCATCATATATATTCAGAGACACCTCCCCCAGTATTGAGCAAGGAAAGAAGACCTCAAGAGAGACTCCATTACTTTCCTTGCTTCTCTTGCCTGGGCATTCTGTTAGTCAGATGCATAATGCCAAAATAATCAGTCCAACCTCCTGTTAGACAAACAACCAGAAGTGAACGAATAAGAAGTCCAGGTGAAAGTCACAGACAGGATATACAATTCACGAGAAAGAAAGATGTTGGATGTAAATGGTGATTAATCAGCATGTCAGCATACCTGACCACACTTTTAAGTTCAAGAGAAATTGGGAATATTTAAAATGCACTTTTATTTAATTCAATGAACAATAGAATCATGAAAAGTGGAAGTTCACCCCCAAGTCAAGGCTATGAAGTTATGTCAAGCTTGCTAGTGTAAAGCCTGTGTTTCTACTACATATACTCTTTGCAAAACTATTTTTTAAAAGTATGATTATTTCTTTATAGATCTATTTTTAGCTGTCTTAGGAACCTCCACACTGATTTCCACAATGGCTGGACCAGATTGCATTCCCATCAACAATGTAGAAGGGTTCCTCTTTTCACAAATCCCTGCCAGCATTTATGGTCATTTGTTTTCATGATGGTAGCCAATCTGAAAGGAGTGAGATGGAATCTCAATGTAGTTTTAATCTGCATTACCCTGATGACTAAGGATGCAGAACATTTTTTTTAGGTGCTTATATGCAATCCATATTTCTTCATTAGAGAACTCTCTATTTAGTTCCATAGCCCGTTTTTTTATGGAACAAATAATTTTTTTACCCTTATTTAGAGCAAAATGCATTTTGTACCAGAGTAAATTATAACACCGTAGAAGAGCTAATTCCTAAAGAGTTTATTTATTTTTTTTAGTTTTATATTCAGCAAATATGGGCAATTTGTTAACATTATTAGGCTCATCCGTGACCTACCCCCTCCCCATAGGCCCATTCTTGTTGTGGTATATGGGTCATGCATTCTAGAATTAGCCCACAGTTATTGGTATGATAAATGTCTCTGCATATCATGACCCAACATATGGCTCTGACATTCTTTCCACCCCCTCTTCTGCAAAATTGCCCTGTGCCATATTGGGTTCATTTTTGGTCTGTTTCAGTGATGAGGTGTTGGGGGGCCTCTGAGGCTCTGGCTCTCTGATTTGGTAGGAATTGATTTTTCTCTGTGTTGGTCTCCTTCCCCCTTGTGCTGGTATCCGGTTCATCAGGAAAACAGCACCATTGCTTGTTTTGCCTATTTTCCTTAGTTTCAGCCGGGGCCCTTTTGATGTATGATGGGGTGGCTCTTTCCTTAGGATCTACATCTATCTGAAAAAGAGTAAGTTAGCAGGAGGACAAATGAGATAACCCTTACACTTTTATAGAGAGTTTAATAGGTGTAGGCCCTCTTGGAGCCTATGATTGATGGTAGCTTGATATTGGAGAGTGGGCTTATGTTTGGATATGGATCTGACTTGTTTCCGAACTCCAGCTATGGGTCTTGTACCACTGAGGGGATCAGTGAGCCAAATCAAGAGCAGTTGGTTCCCCACCATGGCTGTGTGCCACTATTGCACTTGCATCACAACAGGTTTTTTGCTGCTAAATAGGTTAGACCATGAGTTGCTTGGACAGATATTGGTCATTTCCCCCAGTCGCCCATGTAGCACCTTCTGGCACTAGACACACTGACTGTCTGGGGGCTGACTCTCTCCTGGCTTCCAGCCATGCTATTCCATTTTACATGTCAGCTGCATATGGTGTCTTCAGCAGTAGGGTCTTACCACTAATCTTTGGTGGGTCATCAAGTACTCTGACAGAAATCTGTCATTCTTGTAGGAAACTTTGTAGATTTCTCTGATCAAAAGCTCCTTGTGGATGATAGCACCATGCTGGTACTGGGAGTTACAGGTCAGTGCCCACTAAGAAAATGAGGATAAAGATAACTAATATACAAGATATAGAGAGAAGAGAGAGAGGGAGAGGAGGGGAGGGAAGATGTAGAAGATTTAGGTTAGACTTGATCCTACCCTCTCCAGTGTCTTGTGGTTTAGGTGTTTCCTGTAAGGGCCTAGTGAAGGTGCATCCATTTGGTCAGCCTTTTAGGAAATAGAATTTTATGGTACCATTGCCGTATGGGTCTAGATTAGTGTTTCCCACCCCTTTGATGCCCTCCCCTCTCTCCCATACATCCTAGTGTCTAGTCCATGAGATGCTTGCTGGGTATGTAAGGTATCTTGGGTAGATTCAAGGTGGGTACTGTAGATGAGTGAGACTATGTGGGGATTTTTTTCTTTGATTGGTAAGTTCATGAAGAATGATCTGTTCTAGGCTCAACCATTTTTCCTCAAATTTGTTTGTGTCATTTTTTCTTACTGCTGTATAGAATTCCATTGTGTAGATATATGACATCTTTGTTACCCAGTCTTCTAGTGATGGACATCTGGGTTGATTTCCAGCTCTTAACTATTACAAATTGACCCGCTACAAACTTGGTTGAGCAAATCTCTCTGGCCTGTGGTTTGAAGGTTTTAAGGTAGATGCCCAGTAAGGGTGTAACTGGGTCTGTTGGTATCTTTATAGTCAGCTTTTTCAGGAGTCTCCATATTTCATTCCAAAGTGGTTGTACCATCCTACATTCCCACCAACAGTGGATGAGTGTTCCTACTTTGCCACATCTTTGACAGCATATATCTTCATTTTATTTTTTGATGTTTGCTATCCTTATTGGGGTAAGATGGAATCTCATAGTTGTTTTAATTTGCATTTCTCTGATGATTAGGGATGATGAACATTTTCTTAAGTGTGTGTTCACCACTTGTGTTTCTTCCTCTGTGAACTGCCTGTTCATCTCTTTGCCCCATTTTGTGAGTGGAGTGTTTGACTTCTTACTTTTTATATTTTTGAGTTCTTTGTAGATTCCAGAGATTAGGCCTCTGTCAGTTGGATTACCCACAAACATTTTCTCCCATTCTGTGGGTAATCTATTGTCTTTGCTTATTGTATGCTTATCTGTAAAGAAACTCTTCAGCTTCATTTGATCCCATTGGTGAGTGACTGTTTAAGATTGTGAGCTGGGCTGGAGAGATGGCGTAGCGGTTAAGCACTTGCCTGTGAAGCCTAAGGACCCCAGTTCGAGGCTCGGTTCCCCTGGTCCCACGTTAGCCAGATGCACAAGGGGGCACATGCGTCTGCAGTTCATTTGCAGAGGCTGGAAGCCCTGGCACGCCCATTCTCTCTCTCTCCCTCTATCTGTCTTTCTCTCTGTGTCTGTCTCTCTCAAAGAAATAAATAAATAAATAAAAATTAAAAAAAAAAAAAGATTGTGAGCTACTGGGGTTTTGTTTAGGAAGTCTTTTTCCATTCCTATATCATGGAACGTACTTCCTAAATTTTCTTCCAGTAGTATTCGAGTTTCTGGTCTTATGTTGAGGTCTTTGATCCATTTGGATTTGAGTGTAGTGCATGTTGAAATGTGTGGATCAAGTTTCAGTTTCCTGCATGTGGTTATCCAGTTTGTCCAGCACCATTTGTTGAAGATGCTATCTTTTTTCCAGCCTATATTGTTTGGGCCTTTATCAAATATCAAGTAGCTATAGTTGCTTGACCCAAAGTTTGGGTCCTCATGTCCATTCCATTGGTCTATACTCCTGTTCTTATGCCAATACCATGCTATTTTTATTACTATGGCTTTGTAATATAGCTTTAGATCAGGTATGGTGATGTCACCAGAGGTATTTCTTTTGATGAGGATATGTTTGGATATGCGAGGCCTTCTGCCTTTCCATATGAAATTTAAGATCACTTTTTCTATGTGTGTGAAGAACACTATTGGGATTTTAATTGGAATTGCATTATATCTGCATATTGCCTTTGGTAGGATTGTCACCTTCACAATGTTAATTCTGCCTATCCAGGAGCATGGGCAGTCTTTCCATTTTCTCAAGTCCTCCTTAATTTCTTTTTTGAGAGTTTTATGTTTTTGTTGTATAGACCTTTCACTTCATTGGTTAACATTATTCCAAGGTATTTTTTTGTTGTTGTTGCTATTGAAAATGGGACTACATCCCTTATTTCTTTCTCTGTATCTTTGTCATTTGCATATAGAAATGCTACTGATTTTTGTGCATTTATTTTGTATCCTGCTACTTTGCTGTAGGAGTTAATCACCTTCAGGAGCTTGGGGATGGAGTCTGTCAGTTCTCTTACATATACAATCATGTCATCAGCAAATAGAGCTAACTTAACTTCTTACTTTTCAAATTGTATCCCTTTTATTTCCTTCTCCTGTCTTATTGCTTGAGATAAGACTTCCAGTACTATATTGAAAAGCAGAGGTGAGAGAGGACAACCCTGTCTTGTTCCTGCTCTTAATGGGAATTCCTCCAGTCTCTCTCCATTAAGTATTATTTGGGCCTTCAAAGCTATGTATATTGCTTTTATTATGTTAAGATATGAACCAACCATGCCAATTCTCTCCAAAGTTTTGATCATGAAGTGATGTTGTATCTTGTCAAAGGCCTTTTCTGAATCTATTGAAAAGATCATGTGGTTTTTATGTTTAACCTTGTTTATGTGATGTATTACATTGACAGATTTCAGTATGTTGCACCACCCTTGTGTTCCTGGGATGAATCCCACTTGGTCAAGGTGGATAATGCTTTTGATGTGTTTTTGGAATCGGTTTGTGAGGATTTTGTTCAGGATCTTTGCATCTATGTTCATTGGGGAAATAGGCCAGTCATTTTCTTTTCTTGTGACATCTCAGCCTGATTTTGGAATTAGGATGATACTAGCTTCATAAAAGGAGTTGGGTAGCTTTCCATGTTCTTCAATTGTGTGGTACAGTTTTAGGAAGATTGGTTTGAGTTCTTCCATGAAGGTTTGATAGATTTACGCTGAGAAGCCATCTGGTCCTGGACTCTTCTATTGGGGGAGGTTTTTTATTTCTTTTTCAATCTCCATGAGTGTGATGGGTTCATTGAGGTGATTAATCTGCTCTGAGTTTAGCTTTGATAGATGGTTTCAGTAAGTTCAAAAAATTCCTGTGAACAGAACATGGGGAAATTGTGCAATACACTTCAACATCCTAATATCAGAATCATTGGAATATTAGAAGGAGAAGAATTTCAGACCAAAGGCATAGAGAAATTATTTAACAAAATAATTGAAGAAAACTTCCCCAGTCTCTTAAAAGAAAGGCCAATCAAAATACAAGAAGCAGGTCTTCTGGCTAAGATGGCAGCGTAGGCACCACACCCAAACAGCCTGGGGGGAAAAAGACAAAAAAAAAAAAAAAAAAAACTCAGCAAAATACACACTTTTACTAAAAAGTGGAGTGTATAGGAAATGGAAACAGCAAGGGAGAAGTAGAAGAGATCCAGAGCATCCAGAGCCCACACAGGCTGGCAAAAGCAGCCCTGACAGGTCCGCCAACTGCGGAGGTGGTGGCGTACCAGAAAGCTGCCTGGCTCAGCTCGAGCTACAGGAAAAGCCAGGTGAGGGGAGCTTTCACTCACACTGGAGCTCTCCACGACTCAAGAAACGTGAAGGGAGAGCGGAAGTGAACAATGAAGGAGCATACCATGAGGTAGAAGATCGAGTGGAACAGCGAGAGAACTAGAGCAGCTATGGCTCCCTTTCCTCCCCCACAGCCTGAGCCCAGCTCCACCAAACAGAACAGTGGTCCTGGGACCCGGCCACGCCACTTGAGCCAACAGCAGAACCCAAAAAGGAGCAGGGTCCAGCAGCAACATCAGCTGCTCCGGCACTGGCAATAGAAGCCCCAGCAGTGGTGGAACCAGTAGCGGCAACGTCAGAGGCTGCAGAAGCAACTTCAGCAGCAGCAGTGGCAGATCCAGCAGCAGCAGCTTCAGAAGAAGCAGCTTCAGAGACAACAGGGGTGGAACCAGCAGTGGCAGCTACAGCAGCAGCAGCTTCAGCAACAGTGGTGACAGACCCAGCAGCAGCTTTAGCAGCAGTGGGGACAGATCCAGCAGTGGCAGCTTCAGCAGCAGCAGTAGCAGTTCCAGCAGTGGTGGTGCCAATCTGCAGGTCAACAGTTGCCAGCCCCAGTTTGCCCTGCAGAAAAAGCCAGTGCCCAGCTCCAGAAATCAGGACAGCAGTACAACAACCGAGCCAGCAACTTTACTGAGACCAAAATCATCCAAACATGTAACTGGGATTGATTGCACCAGGGAAGAGTCTCACTTAGTCACAAGCTGACTTGAATCCTTCAACAGACCAGAAATCTTAACCTCTTTGTTGATAGAGAATCTGGTTGTTATAACTACTCTTGCATACATATTCGGTGCTGTTTTTGATTGAATGTGTACACTGTTTAGTTCGATTTTAGAATCTACCTGTATTTTATTCCACTCAGCCTACTTGAATACTCCCATAGCAGGGAAACGCAACCTCCAGGAACACCTTTGTAGATACTCTGAGAGCCTTAATTGCCACACCTAACACCTGAATCTCCTATCTTGAAGATATATAACATCAAATCAATTGATACAGTAAAGAATACCTAGCTAGCTAGAAAAGCCAAGAATTAACTTAATCCAAGATGCAAATATATATACATTATAACACAAGAAGCACAAAAAAGCAAGACAATATAAATGCACCTAACAGTATTAATGCATGAGAAATGACCTCCAGTGAGGAGTTAGAGGAAATGCCTGAGAAATATTTCAAAAGAAAGATTGTAAATATGTTCAAAGAAGTCAGAGGACAAATCAAAGGAGTCAAAGAGGAATACAAAGAGGAAACCAAAGGAATCAAAGAAGATGCAGGACACCAATTTCATGAAATAAAGAAGGCAATACAAGACATAAATAAGGAAATAGAAATAATAAAGAAAAACCAGTCAGAATTACTAGCAATGAAGAACACAGTTAATGAAATAAAAAGTCTGTAGAAAATCTCACCAGTAGAATGGATGAAGGAGAGGACAGAATATCTAAGCTAGAAGACCAGGTAGAAGATCTAATACAGTCCAACAAAGAGAAAAACAAGGTTATAGAAAAGTATAAGGGAGAATTACAAGCTATTTGGGACACTATGAAAAGATCAAATATAAGAATTCAGGCCATAGTAGAAGGAGAAGGATTCCACTCCAAAGGCATAGTACACGTCTTCAACAAAATTATGGAAGAAAATTTCCCCCAAATTGGGAAAGAGGTGCCAATACAGATACAGGAAGCCTTTAGAATCCCAGCCAGACAAAACCTGGAAAGAAACTCTCCTCGTCATATTATGATCAAACTACCAAACAAACAAACCAAGGAAAAAATATTGAAAGCAGTTAGAGAGAAAAATCAAGTTACCTACAAAGCAAGCCCATCAGGATTACAGCAGATTATTCAACACAAACTTTAAAAGCCAGAAGGGCTTGGAGAGATGTATTCCAATTTCTGAATAACAACTGTCAACCAAGGTTACTTTATCCTGCAAAGCTATCCATTCAAAAAGACAGAGAAATAAGGACATGCCATGACAAAAGAAGGTTAAAGGAGTATTTGAAGACAAAACCAGCTCTACTGAAAATACTTGATAGAATCCTCCTTACTGAAGAAAAGGAAAAGCACACATATAAGGAACCTGGAAAAAACAAGCAATATTCAAATACTAGTTGACACAAGGGAGCAAATGTAGAACTGGAACCACACACAAAAATGACAAACATAAATACACACCTTTCAATAATATCTCTTAATATCAACAGCCTCAATGCCCCAACCAAAAGACATAGGTTTGCAGACTGGGTTAAAAAGCAGGATCCTACAGTTTGTTGTCTCCAAGAAACACACCTTTCTACAAAGGATGGACATTATCTTAGGGTGAAGGGTTGGAAAAATGTGTTTCAAACAAATGGGCCTAGAAAACAAGCAGGGGTTGCTATCCTAATATCTGACAAGGTAGACTTCAGTCCAATGATAGTCAAAAAGGATAAGGAAGGTCACTTTACATTGATTAAGGGCACACTCCAACAGGAGGACATTACAATCCTAAACATACATGCACCTAACATGGGGGCTCCCAAATTCATCAAACAAACACTATTAGAACTAAGGTCACAGATAACACCAAACACAGTGGTAGTGGGTGACTTTAACAGCCCATTCTCATCAATTGAAAAGTCATCCCAAGGGAAAAAAAAAAACACAGAGGGCCATCTGAATTAAATAAGGTCATAGAAGGAATGGACCTAACAGATATATACAGGACATATTATCCAAATGATGCAGAATATACATTCTTTTCAGCAGCACATGGAACATTCTCTAAAATAGACCAAATATTAGGACACAAAGCAAATCTTAACACATTCAGGAAAATTGAAATAATTCCTTGCATTCTATCTGACCACAATTGAATAAAACTACAAATCAGTAGCAAGAAAGGCTATACAGCATACACAAAATCATGGAAACTAAACAATACACTAGTAAATGATGGATAGGTCAATGAAGAAATCAATTAGAAAATCAAAAAAATTATAGAGTCAAACGATAATGAGAGCACAACATGCCAAAATCTCTGGGACACAATGAAGGCAATTCTAAGAGGTAAATTTATAACCTTAAGTACCTATATTAAGAAACTAGAAAGTTTGCAAGCAAACGACCTAATGCTTCATCTTGAAGCCTTAGAAAAATAAGAACAAGGAAAATCAAAAATCAGTAGTCGGGAAGAAATATTAAAGATTAGGGCAGAATTTAATGAAATAGAAACAAACAAACAAAAAAATGCAAAGAATTAATGAAACTAAGAGTTGGTTCTTTGAAAGGATAAACAAGATTGATAAACCCTTAGCAAATCTGATCAAAAGAAAGAGAGAAGAGAAACATTTGATAAAATCAGAGATGAAAAATGTAACATAACAAGAAATTCCAGAGAAATTCAAAAAATCATAGGGACTTATGACAAAAGCATATATTCCACAAAGTATGAAAATCTGAAAGAAATGGATGATTTCCTTGATTTATATCACCTACCTAAATTAAATCAAGATGAGATTAATCACTTAAGTAGACCTATAACAAGCATGGACATTCAAACAGTTATCAATAATCTCCAAACTAAAAACAGCCCAGGCCCAGATGGATTCACTGCTGAATTTTACCAAACATTCAAGGAAGAGCTAACACCATTGTTTCGTAAGCTTTTCCAGGATATAGAAAAAGAAGGAATTCTATCAAACTCTTTCTATGAAGCCAGCATCAACCTGATACCCAAACCAGGCAAAGATAGAACAAAAAAGAAAATTACAGACCAATCTCCCTCATGAACATAGATGCAAAAATTCTCAATAAAATATTGGCAAACAGAATACAAGAGTATATCAAAAAGATCATTCACCCTGACCAAGTAGGCTTTATCCCAGAGATGCAGGGATGGTTCAACATACACAAATCTATAAATGTAATACATTATATAAATGGGTTGAAGGACAAAAATCACATGATCATCTCATTAGACGCAGAGAAAGCATTAGACAAAATCCAACATCCCTTCATGACAAAAGTCCTACAGAGACTGGGAATAGAAGGAACATATCTCAATATAATAAAAGCTATTTATGACAAGCCTACAGCCAACATATTACTAAATGGGGAAAACCTGAAGCTTTTCCATGAAAATCAGGAACAAGACAAGGGTGTCCACTGTCCCCACTTTTATTTAATATAGTAATGGAAGTCTTAACCATAGCAATAAAGCAAGAGACACACATAAAAGGGATACAAATTGGAAAGGAAGAGATCAAGGTATCATTATTTGCAGATGACATGATTCTATACATAAAGGACCCTAAAGACTCTACTAGCAAACTGTTAGAGCTGATAAAAACCAACAGCCATATATAGGATACAAAATTAATATACAGTAATCAGTAGCCTTCATATATGCTAACAACAAACACACAGAGGATGAAATCAGAGAATCACTCCCATTCAAACCTCGGTCAACAGGCTTTGCAAACAAGTACCTTTAATCACTGAGCCATGTCTCCAGTCAAAGAATTATTCTTATAGTGATTCATTGTGATAATAATTTTGAGTATGTTTTAGCAAAAGTCTTATTTGTTAGAGATACATTCTGAAACATTCAATGAGGATGTCACTATATGCATAATTTTTAACTGAGCAAAAGTTAGATAAAGTAAATGTAATAAAGTGTTAAATGTTTAAAAAAAAAAAAAAGATACAAGAAGCCAACAGATCTCCAAACAGACTGGACCAAAGGAGAAACTCTCTAAGACATATTATCATTAAGACTCTATACATTGTCACCAAAGAGAAAATCCTAAAAGCAGCTAGGGAAAAACAGCACACCACTTTCAAAGGGAACCCCATCAGAACTACCTCAGACTTCTCAATGGAAACCCTGAAAGCTAGAAGGGCCTGGAATGAAAATCTCCAAACTCTAAGAACCTATGTCCTGCAACCCAAACTACTCTACCTGGCAAAAGTCTCCCTCATAATAGATGGTGAAAGAAAAACTTTCCATGATAAAACTCAGCTTTACAATTATATGAACACAAAACCAAACCTACAGAGTATTTCAGGAAATTCTCCACAGAGAAGAAACAAATAACCAAACTCAAATGCCTACAAGAAACAGATCACAGTAACCAAACTCAGAGTAGGCACAAAAACTTCAAAGCCCATGAAAACACCAACACACATCTTCCATCACAATATGGCAGGGATCAAATCAAATCTCACAGTAATTACCCTAAATATTAATGGCCTTAATTCACACATAAAGAGACACAGCTGACAGGAGAAATCAAAAAATTAGACCCTTCAATCTGTTGCCTTCAAGAAACCCACCTCACCACTAAAGACAGACACCTCCACTGGGTGAAAGGGTAGAAAACAATATTTCAAGCAAATGGGAATAAGAAACAAGCAGGTGTAGCTATATTAATATCAGATAAAATAGACTTCAAACCAAAAATAATCAAAAAAGACAAAGAAGGCTACTTCCTACTTATCAAGGGAATGATCCATCAAGAGGACATTACAATCATAAATCTGTATGCACAAAACACAGGGGTACCACAGGTCATAAAACAAAACCTACTTGACAATAAAACAGAAATAATCACCACCACCATCATAGCTGGGGACTTCAATACACCATTATCAGTAATAGACAGATCATCCAAACAGAAGCTCAACAGGGAAGTAAGAGAGCACAACAAAACCATAGATCACTTAGACCTAATGGACATATACAGAACTTTCCATCCCAAATCCACAGACTACATATTCTTCTCAGCAGCCCATGGAACATTCTCTAAAATATACCATATACTGGGTCACAAAGACTGCCTTCACATATTTAGGAAAATTGACATAATTCCCTGCATGATATCAGATCACAATGCTATGTTGCTAGAAATCAACAACAAAAGACCCACCAAAAATCCCAACGACACCTGGAAACTGAGCAGCACACTTTTAAACAATAAATGGATAGTGGATGAAATAAAAAATGAAATTGAAAAGTTCCTGGAATTGAATGACAATGAGAACACATCATACCAAAACTTATGGGACACAATGAAGGTGGTCCTCAGGGGAAAATTCATAGCACTCAATGCCTTCATAAAAAAGACAGAAAGATCCCAAACCAATAACCTAACCATCCACGTAAAGGTACTGGAAAAACAAGAAAAATCCAACCCAAAGAGCTCCAGAAGGAAAGAAATAATTAAAATCAGAGCAGAAATTAATGAATTGGAAACCAAGGAAACAAGACAATTGACCAAACAAAGAGCTGGTTCTTTGAAAAAAAAAAAAAAAACAAGATTGACAAACCCCTTGCCAATCTGATCGAGCAAAAAAAGGAGAAGCTTCAAATTAACAAAATTCAAAATGAAAAAGGGGAGATCACAACAGACATAAGTGAAATTGGGAGAATCACCAGGACTTAATTCAAAAACCTCTACTCCACAAAACTGGATAATGTGGAGGAGATGGATAAATTCCTGGACGCATTCCATAGCCCACTTTTTAATTGACTTGTTTGATTTCTTTTCATTTAAGTTTTTGGGTTCTTTGTATATCCTAAATATTAATCCTCTATCAGATGTATAGCTGGGAATGAATTTTTCCCATTCTGTAGGTTGCCTCTTTGCTTTATTCACAGTGTCCTTTACCTTACAAAATTTTTGTAATTTCATGAGGTCCCAGTGGTTAATCTGTGGTTTTATTGCCTGAGCAAGTGGGGTTGTATTCAGAAAGTCTTTGCCAAGACCAATATGTTAAGTGTTTCCCCGACTTTTTCTTCTAGCAGTTTCAGAGTTTCAGGTCTGATGTTAAGGTCGTTAATCCATTTGGACTTAATTCTTGTGCATGGAGAGAGAGAAGAATCAATTTTCATCCTTCTACAGATACATATCCAGTTTTCCCAGCACCATTGGCTGAAGAGGTTGTCTCCAATGAGTATTTTTGTCAGTTTATTGAAAATCAGGTGGCTATAGCTAGCAGGATTTACAGCTGGGTCCTGTATTCTATTCCATTGATCTACATGTCTGCTTTTGTGCCAGTAACATTTGTTTTTGTTACTATGGCTCTGTAGTATAGGTTAAAATCAGGTATGGTGATACCACCAGCCTTATTTTTGTTGCTTAGTATTTTAGATATTCAAGATTTTTTGTGATTCAAAATGATTTTTTGGATTGTTCTTTCTATGGGGATTGCATTAAATGTGTAGATTGCTTTTGGTAAGATTGCCATTCTCACAATATTGATTCTTCCTATCCAGGAAAAAGGAATGTTTTTCCATTTCCTAGTGTCTTCTACAATTTCTTGCTTGAGTGTTTTAAAGTTATCATTGTAGAGATCCTTTCCTTGCTTGGTTAGGTTTATTCCAAGATACTCTATTTTCTTTGATGCACTTGTGAATGGGACTGATTCTCTGATTTCATCCTCTGTGTGTTTGATGTTATCATATAGGAAGGCTATTGATTTTGGCATATTTATTTTGTATCTTGTTACATTGCAGTAGGTGTTTATCAGCTCTAACAGTTTTCTGGTAGAGTCTTTAGGGTCCTTTATATATAGAAGCATAACATCTGCAAATAATGATTGTTTGATCTGTTAATCCCTTTTATTTGCATCTCTTGCCTTATTGCTATGGCTAAGACTTCAATTACTATATTAAATAAAAGTGGGAACAGTAGACACCCTTGTATTGTTCCTGCTTTTAGTGGAAAAGCTTCCAGTTTTTCCCCACTTAGTAATATGTTGGCTACAGGCTTGTCATAAATAGCCTTTATTATATTGAGATATGTTCCTTCTATTCCCAGTCTCTGTAGGACTTTCATCATGAAGGGATGTTGGATTTTTTCAAATGCTTTTTCTGCATTTAATGAGATGATCATGTGATTTTTGTCCTTCAGTCCATTTATATAATATATTACATTTATTGATTTGCGTATTTTGAACCATCCCTGCATCTCTGGGATAAAGCCTACTTGGTCAGGGTGAATGATCTTTCTGATATATTCTTGTATTCTGTTTGCCATTATTTTGTTGAGAATTTTTGCACTATGTTCACGAGGGAAATTGGTCTTTAATTTTCTTTTTCTGTTCTATCTTTGGCTGGTATTGATATCAGGGTGATGCTGGCTTCATAGGAGTTTGGTAGGATTCCTTCTTTTTCTATATCATAGAAAAGCTTAAGAACCAATGGTCTTAGCTCTTCCTTGAATGTTTGGTAAAATTCAGCAGTGAATCCATCTGGGCCTGGGCTTTTTTTAGTTGGAAGATTATTGATAACTGTTTGGATCTCCATGCTTGTAATAGGTTTACTTAAGTGATTAATCTCATCCTGATTTAACTTAGGTAGGTCATATAAATCAAGGAAATCATCCATTTCCTTCAGATTTTCATACTTAGTAGAGTATCTGTTTTTATAGTATGTCCCTATGATTTTTTGAATTTCTCTGGTATCTGTTGTGATGTTGCCTTTTTTCATCTCCAATTTTATTAACTTGTGTCTCTTCTCTCTTTCTTTTGGTCAGATTTGCTAAGGGTTTATAAATCTTGTTTATCCTTTCGAAGAATCAACTCTTTCTTTCATTGATTGTTTGGATTTTTTTTGTTGTTTCTATTTCACTAATTTCTGCCCTAATCTTTATTATTTTTTCCCATCTACTGATTTTTGGTTTGCCTTGTTCTTCTTTGTCCAAGGCTTTAAGAGGAAGCAGTAGATTATTTACTTGCGACCTTTAATATAGGCACTTAAAGCTATAAATTTACCTCTTAGGATTGTCTTCATTGTGTCCCAGAGATTTTGGTATGTTGTGTTCTCATTATCCTTTGACTCTATGAATTTTTTGATTTTCTTCTTGATTTATTCATTGACCCATTCATCATTTAGTAGTGTATTGTTTAGTTGAGAAAATGTTTCTAAAGATATTATATTTCTAAAATACTTTACATTTGATCCTTGTTATATTAGTCCATATTGATACATCTCTGATATATGCTTGATAAATGTGTATTACAGTGTATGCTTATGTATTCTTCATTATATGTGCCATATTTCACAATAAAAAGGCTTTAAAGTGATTACCCAAATTTCTTTTGTTTGAAAATTTTAAATTTTATGTCAAGGAACCTTCTTGGTAATTAAGTAGATAATCTTTTTCCAGGAAACTTAGTGCTTTGATATAATTTCCTTTGGGTTGCAGGTTTTTAATTATAACACTCATCAGATACAACAAATTAGAAGAACATTTTGTTTCTGAAATCTTTAAAATGTTCAACTTAGGTGTTTCTCCATTCAAGAAGACAAATTGTTCCCAAATCACATGTGCTAAAACAAGGAGAAATGGACTTGAAAATATAACTGATAATCTCAGAAGACAGGTGTGGTATGGAAAAAGTCATCAAATTGCAATTAAAATAATATCAGTATATTCTCTCTCTCTCCCTCTTTCTCTCTTTCTCTTCTTTCCTGGCTCATGAGTAATTTTAAATTCGCAAATGTAAAGTCATGTTCAATGATAAGAGTGGTATTTCAGGAAGCTCTGTGGAGAATAATCAAGTCTAGAGAAGGAGGTTTACTGAAACTAAATGCAAATTAGGAGGTTGGAGATTTAATTATGATCCTAATCAAAGCTATGAAATAATTTATTCACAAAACAAACTAGTCTTTATACATTTGACTCCTAGTCCTTGAAATTTGGAAGAGTTCTCTTAGAGCTTGACATTTTTTCCTTTAATAATCAAGTATACTAGAGATATGACATATCATAAGTAGTAAGAATGCTTTAAATAGTAATAGTGAGTATTATCAATTTCTGCTAATTTGCCCTAGCTTTCTATTTTTGAGCAAATTTATTCTAAAGCTATAGTAAAATTTCCTTCCTCCGTTAAATTCTGTTTTCAAACATTCTCTTCTCATGACTTAAAATGTTTCTACATACATTAATTGTAGTTTAGGATTATCCATCTTTTGTTTCAAATTATTTTTTTCTAGTGTTAGCCCTTACCTTTCCTCATTAGTGTTATGGAGTTGAAGGAATTAGGAAGTACTCCAGTACAGGATGACCAAATGTAAACATGAGGGGAATGGGTACTATTACTTTCTTTGTTGATTATATAGCACTGCCTCTAAGATGCTCTGGGTAAATGGAGACCCCAGCCAAATTCAAACTGCAAGCAGAACTTAGTTTTAAAACACAACTACTTGTATTTCCCTGTAATTTGTATCCGTATCTCCACAACAATCTTTAATTGACTTTAAAGTAGAAAAAAAGATGGCATTTTGGGTTTAAGACAAGGTCTCACTATATTTGTAGCCTCATCTGGCCTTAAACTCAAGATCCTCCTGCCTCCACTTCCTGCATGTAGAAGTGAGTTTCAGGTGCCACTACTATACAATGCAGAACTATACAGAACTTTTGCTATAAATGTTAATATTCAGCACATTTTAAGAATATTTTCTCTATTATATTTCAACTATAAACAAATAATGTTAAGTTACAGGGCAGTGACTTTAGCTCCCATGTACACACATACATTCAAGAGTACTACTTTTTTTGTTTGTTTGTTTTTGGTTTTATCTGAGGTAGGATCTCATTCTAGCCCAGGCTGACCTGGAATTTACTATGTAATCTCAGAGTGGCCTCCAACTCATGGCAATCCACTACCTCTGCCTCCCAAGTACTGTGATTAAAGGCATGCACCACCACGCTCAGCCCAAATACTAAATTTTTGATTCCCAGATACCCTGTGCCACAGGGTGTGCATGGTGGGCACAGAATGATTCAGCCAGATCCCAGATCCCCATGACTTCTCCAAGTTTCCTGGTCCAGATAGAACCCTCTGCAGTTGGCTTGGGGCTACTTGTACCCTGTGAGTTTGCAAGCAGGCCTCTTGCTCCACCTTCCTGATCAAAGTGCTCTACATTCCTGGATATGCTGTGCAGGAGGGTGTACATGCAGCAGGCGCTGAGTGAGTAGGCCTTGATCCCTATTCTCCAGGGCTCCACCAAGTATCCTGTGGCTAGTTTTGGGAGGCCTGGTCACTGTGTGGGGCTGTGGAAACAGGCATTTTGCTATGGTATTCTGACTGGCCCCTGAGTACCACCATCCCTATGCCCCTGAGTCAGGGAATACTTGAGGGAACACTCCACAGGAAACAGTCAAACAAGCAATCTCAAGAGCCAACAAGAAGATCACAATAACCAAAAATGGACCAGGCTCATAAAAGTACAAAACACAGGGAAGCACCAAACCCCATATATACTATGTGCTAAGCATGTGTCAGACTGTAGGTATAGCAATAATCCAAATTTAAATATTCTTCACTTATGTAGAAATTCCAGCTCATCAGAGGAGATCGATATTAAGGAAAGAATCATTGCATTTTCCTTCTGGCAACAGTGACAAAGGCACATTCATATATTGAGTTGCCTGCACATGTAGTCATCTCTGTGTAGTACACTGTAAACTCAAGGCACAAATCAAACCAGTCATCATCTATTATGAGATCCTTCTCCAACCTGTTACTATCAGAGTTAATTATACCTAGCAATCTATCTTACCTCTAAGTCTATAATTATTATTTAAAAATAAATAGTATTATGCATTCCTAATTTGTTTTTGTTGCTATTGCTGTTTTTGGTGGTGGTATTGTGGATACTGGGGATAAACTCAGGGTCTTGTATTCACTAGGCATATACTATACCATTAAGCTATATCCCTAGCCTAATTATTAATTTATTGAATTCAGGGACAATGTATTATTGATACTGACATTGTAGCTACTCTCCAAACTGTGAGTGAAAGCCCAAAACTGTCACATACATGCATATACTACGAAATGATCAATACTTAAATAAAGAAAACAGTAAAAAAATATTTAAAAATATATCATGCTGTTCCCGGACAACTAATATAAAGACAATAGCAATTTACTTGCATTTTAAGTAATGATTTTTAGTCATTTAGATATTTTATTCAAGAAAAGTCATGGGCTGGAGAGATGGCTTAGCAGTTAAGCGCTTGCCTGTGAAGCCTAAGGACCCCGGTTCGAGGCTCGGTTCCCCAGGTCCCACGTTAGCCAGATGCACAAGGGGGCACACGCGTCTGGAGTTCATTTGCAGAGGCTGGAAGCCCTGGCATGTCCATTCTCTCTCTCCCTCTATCTGTCTTTCTCTCTGTGGTGTCTGTCGCTCTCAAATAAATAAATAAATAAATAATTGTTAAAAAAAAAAAAAGTCAAGTAATTTTCCTCAGAAGACAAACTTGGCTATTAATGTTTGACTTTAAACCATTTTAAAAAATATTTTTATTTATTTGCAAGCAGGAAGCAGGGAGAGAGAATGAGAATGGGTATGCCAGGGCCTCCAGCCACTTCAAACAACTCTAGATGCATGTACCACTTTTTGTATCTGGCTCTATGTGAGTCCTGGGGACTTGAAATCAGGTCCTTAGGCTTTGTAGGCAAGCCCCTTAGCCACTGAGTGACCTCTCCAGCCCCATTTTGTTTTGTACTATAGTATACTCCAGTGACATGTAAATATCTTTGCAAATTTAAATTAATGATATACTCACAGTAAAACATTTCTTGTATATAAATAATATGTTTATACATTAAAGTTATTCAAGTGATAAACAATGAAGAAAATGCAAGATTATTGTTCGGCTGCAGAAAGGATAAAAATAATTACAATAATAATTATTCTAATCTTAGATGTGCCAAATGAAACATTCACTAAATTACCAAGTAGATAACATAATCCTGGGGAAGAATAAGGAAAAATAACAATAGAATTGATCAGGAAGTGCTTAGATAAGAACACATAAATGAGCAGGTAACTTTAGGAGATCATGTACAAAGACTGTAGAACACAAGACACTTGGAAAGTATGAGTACAAATATAGACAGCCAAAGAAATCCAAATTTATTGATTTTTAAATTATAGTAATAACCATGCAAAAAGTGTTATGAATTATAGTAATCTAAGACTATGAGGCTCAAAATAAAATTGACTTGGGTAGAAAAGTCAGTACTTTGGTAAAACTTGCTATTGAGAAGGCAATTTCTTTCCCCTCTCCCCAAAGGACCACTGCCTAACCCTTCTGTTTATGCTTTTTGTTCTTGTTGTTGTTGTTTTGTTTGTTTGTTGGTTTGAGAGAGAGAGAAAGAGGCAGAGAGAGGGAGAAAGAGAATGGTGTGCCAGGGCCTCCAGCCACTGTAAACAAACTTCAGATGCATGCACCACCTTGTGCATCTGGCTTATGTGGGTCCTGGGTAATCAACTGTAGGTCCTTCAGCTTTGCAGGCAAATGCCTTAACCACTAAGTCATCTCTCCAGCCCCGAGAAGGCAATTTCAACCCAATTTTGTTTCCACCACTGAACTTCAAACAGTGCATATGAGTGTTGAACAGTCTTAGCCCACCTCCCAAATAACAGTTATTCACATATTCTAATAAGTTATTTTCAAGCCTGTCAAATATGAGCAGTTTGTGAAGGCTGTTTCTGTAAATAATTCCACTATGAAAACAAACATAAAGCTCTCAAAAGAAATGATTGTAATCTAGTCTCCCAGTAGGTGTATTAAGTTTTAATTTTTTAAAGATAATTTGTTTATGCCAGGTATGGTGGTGCATGCCTTTAATCCCAGCACTTGGGAGGCAAAGGTAGGAGGATTGTCATGAGTTCAAAGCCACCCTGAGACTACATAGTGAATTCCAGGTCAGCCTGGGCTAGAGTGAGACCCTACCTCAAAACAACAACAACAACAACAAAGATAATTTGTTTATGAATAAAAATACTGTAGCATCAAGTTTGATTCTAAATGGACTAGAGGAATAGAAACTTTGTTCACCAGACACTCTCTAACTTAATGGAGGTCAGGTCAGCTGTAAGCATCTCTCCTCAAAAATGACATGCCTTTCACTAATCAATTAGATTGCAAATCATGCAATCTAATCTTCAGGGTCATATGTGTACTCTGGCCAGTAGTGGATTTCCAAGGTAGCCAGATGCCAAAGAAGCATCAGCCAAGTGGAAAGCCTGATATCATGACCTCTATGATAGATAAAGGACATACAGCATGATTGTGTTAATAACTACTTGAAAGTCTTAAAGAAGAGACTACACTTCCACACTGAAGAAATATGGTGGAAAATATCCTAATTTTATTATGAATGCAAGTTCCTTTGTGCAGAGCATGATTCAGTGGTTATCAATGAAATACTCATAGATTTAGAACATTTCCCATTAAAAATTCTTTTTGTAGTATTTTCCATTGTGTCTTACTATCTATCAAAATTTTGCATTTGATCCACTTTCACATTGATTTAAGTGCTTATAACACTCATTTTACTTATAACTAAACTGAAGTGGCCAAGTTCTCACAACTACTAACCTAGATTCCAGAAATTGTTATAGTTACTGTCAGGAAATAACTAGATGTCAGCTGGTTCAGTCAAGCTCTTGAGAGATAGGAAAATGGATGCCAGATCTCTGAACTTCTAATTAACATTTTTCTCCACAAATTCATGCTGATTTTATATTTTTCAAATCAGGACATAAAGTTTAAAGGAGAAAGCAGCAATAAGTGCTAGTATATATGAATAGGGAAAACAAAAAAATTGGCCTTTGGGCTGGTGAGATGGTTTAGCAGTTAAATGCTTGCCTGTGAAGCCTAAGGACCCCGGTTCCAGGCTCAATTCCCTAGGACTCATGTTAGCCAGATGCACAAGGGGGTGCAGCGTCTGGAGTTCGTTTGCAGTGGCTGGAAGCCCTGGCGCGCCCATTCTCTCTCTCCCTCCCTCTCCCTCTCCCTCTCCCTCTCCCTCTCCCTCTCCCTCTCCCTCTCCCTCTCCCTCTCCCTCTCCCTCTCCCTCTCCCTCTCCCTCTGTCTCTCTCTCTCTCTCTCCCTCCTTCTCTCTGTCTGTAGCTCTCAAATAAATAAATCAAAATAAACAAAAAAGTGTGAATTCTTTAAAAAAAGAAAGAAATTGGCATTTGATCTGAGTCTTTATTAAGGATATGCAAGTTTTCAAATAGCAAGTTTGAGGGCAGTCTAACCCATTGGTCAGCATGGAAAAAAGACAAAAGTGTTTCCACTGTGGGGCACATCAAATATATTCCAGAAATATGGGAGCAATTTGTAATACAGAAAATGGTAAAAGAAATTGTAATAAAAATGCAACTTTCTTTGTAAATTTAAAGTCCATAAAGCATAGGGTGGTTTTAGAGGGAAAAAAAAATTGTAGAATAAGGAAAATATAGATAATGTGCTTTTTTTGTGGTTGCTGTAGTAATGTGACCTGTATGTATCCCATATGTATATATGTACATATGTCATATGTAATCTCTAGTTAATTAATTTAGGAGTTGTATGGGATTATATCATGTGATCATGCTAACCTAATGTTCTCTTTAAGATAGTAAACCAATTATATACAGTAGCAGACTAGATTGATTTCCACCCAAGTTTTCCTATCAAAAGTCTGACTTGGACTGGAGAGATATCTTAGTGGTTAAAGCACTTGCCTGCAAAGCCTAAGGACCCAGGTTCAGTGTCCCAGTACCCACATAAGTCAGATGCACAAGGTGACACATGAGTCTGGGGTTTGTTTGCAGTGACTAGAGGCACTGCAAACCTGATGCACCCATTCTCTCTCTCCCTTTTTCACTCTTTTTCTCTCCCTCGCTTCAATAAATAAATAAAATGTTGCTTTTTTTAAAAAAGTCTGGCTTAAGCTGGGCATGGTGACACATGCCTTTAATCTCAGCACTTGAGAGGCAGAAGTAGGAGGATTGCTGTGAGTTCAAGGCCACCCTGAGACTACACAATGAGTTCCAGGTCAGCCTGAGCCAGAGTAAGACCCTACTTTGGAAAAAAAAAAAAAAAGTCTGGCTTAATTCTCTTAACATTTCTTCACCACAGTGAATCTCCACTTAGGAATACACCTTCACATGGTAAATGTTTAAATATGTTTATCAAGTAAATACCAGCTATTGAAATAACACACCACAGGCACCCCCAAGGGCTGAGGGCATAGGGTCTTCAAGTAGAATGTCAGCCACAGCTGTAGACAGAATTGTGTGCTGGTCCTTGCTTTCCAAACAGTTCCTCTGCTAAATCACTCCACCTCTTTGCTCATGCTGCTAAATGTTATACTAAATATAATTGTTATAAACTTGGGAAAACATAGAAAATCAAGAAAGAAGATACAATTTTTAAATGCCAATAGTCTCTATATTCAGAAATAACCACTCATTATTTAGGGGAAATCTATCCAGTCTTTTCTATATGTATGGGTGTATATAAACATGCATGTTTAAAATAATTTGAATAATAGTATACAAATTGATCCATTGGCTAATTTTTCACTAATTAACATATGATAAAGATTTTTTCATATCATTGAATACCTTTCCAAATCTACCTATGTTATATGAATCATAACTTATTTATATAACACCCTGTTCAGGGAACATTAAAATTATTCTCAGTTATATATAATTATTCATAGCAATGGTCATAAATTTTTGCACAGTATTCTTTTAAAATATTTCATTCATCTATTTGCAAGCAGAGAGAGAAAGATGAGAGAAAGAGAGAATGGGTGTGTCAGGACCTCTACTCTGCAAACAAACTCCAGATACACATGCCACTTTGTACATCTAGCTTTATGTGGGTACTTGGGAATCAAACTTGGGTTGTTAGGCTTTGCAGGCAAATACCTAAACCAGTTAGCTATCTCTCCAGCCCACATTAGTCTTTTCATATATCCATGATTGTTATTTAGGATAAGATCCCTATTGATAGTAGTATATAATATTCTGTACATGTATATTGGCTTCATCTAATCCTTGAAAAACTTGAATTTTGATGAGATCAACTTTTCTTTATGATCTTTACTAATTTTATAGGTGAAAAGTTATAGTTTTATGTTTTACATTTTAATCACTAGAAAGTCATTCTTTTTAATGTTTCCTAGGCATTACTTTTCATTTTGAAGGTTTGTTCCAGACTGATATTCAAAGTTAAGCTTTTGGTAGATGACTAGACTCTGACAAAAGTCATGTCCTGGCCTTAGAAAAAGCAAGTGTCTGGGGCAATGAGTTTCTTTACCTAGCATTTCAGTGGCAGCCTTGCTATATATTTCTTGGTATACACTTCTAGCCACAGAGTAACAGTGCACTGTGATTTTGCCTTTCAGGACACATACAGAGGGAAAGAAAGAAAATCCCTAAGTCAATATAATCAGAAGTTCACGTGTACCAAAATGTAAAAGTTAAATAACATAAAAAAATTAATCAGAAAAATTTCAAGAAGTTTAACTTTTTTTAGAAAGTATAACTAATCCAATGTGTCCCTGACTAGCAACTGCCCCCTTCTCAATAAAGATAGCTATCATCCACTATGCACAGTATCTAAAGATCTTACATACATTCATTTCCTCAACCCTGGAAAAAGTTTAGGTAACATTATTATCCTATATGTAAAAAGTAAATCTGTGTTAAAGGGGCAAATTTCTCTGTCTAGGACTACAAAGTAACCAAATTAATCTTCAAATCTGTCTCTAGTCACAAGCCAAGGTTCACTTTGCATAGGACCAATGTTTTGCTATCCAGGTTGAATAACCCTTGCCTGAAATGCTTAGGATTTTTTGTTTTGCAGATTTTAGTGTGTGTGCCTATCATGGGGATGAAACCCAAGTCCAAGTCTGAGCAAAATTTTTAATGTTTCATACACATAGCCAGAATATAATTCTGGTCAATATTTTTTAATAATTTTGTGCATGAAGCAAATATTGTCATCCTTCATAAAAGTATTAAACTTTGGAGTATTTCAGATTCAGGATTTTATTATTACAGGGGTGCTCAACCTTTAATATAAACACTCAGAGTTTAAGCCATTCTTTTACTTGCCCAATTCATTGCAATGGCGATTATGCCATTCATTTCTTGGAAACATTGTCCCATCTGCTTGTTTCTGATATGACCATATTCCTGGGTGTAAACTGTCCCTGTCTGGAAGGTTTTACCTCAACCAGCACTAATTCATTAAGAAATTTCAAGACCAAAATGCTGTAGTTGTTTCTCAAATAAGTTGAAATGTTGTACAAAACTGAGTGTTACCCAGCGTACTAAATACATTTATAAATATAAAGACTTCCTGAACCTTAAACAATAATCACAGAAACATGTTTAATTTATAGTCTACAGATTTTAATTGTTGGTCATTTCTGGTTTTTGTTTTTGTTTTTTGCAAATGCTCTACAAATGGCAAATAGTTCTAAATCTGTGATGTTCTGAGGTAGCCTCCTGAAGGATCCAATTTCAAATCTGAGCAAATTGGTGCCAGGAAAAGCTTTACACTATAGGAAAGCTGTATGTTGTGAGTTTCCTTTCTTTTCTCACAATCCTTATGCATCAGATATCCTAACATTCTTTTCTTTTTCTTTTTTTTTTTTTTTTTTTTTTTGGTTTTGTTTTACACAGTAGGGTATCACTCTAGCTCAGGCTGAATTGAGACTACTATGTAGTCTCAGGGTGGCCTCAAACTCACAGCAATCCTACTACCTTTGCCTCCTGAGTGCTAGTGTTAAAGGTATGCACCACCACACCTAGCTATCTTGACATTCTTAAACTGCCTCTTCTAACCCATTCCTGACACCCAGTACAAAGTACCTCAATAAACATTTCCCAGATAATTCAGGAGAGACAGGTGAAAGCTGTATTCACAGTTAGATGCTACATAATTAAAAATAACTATTATCGCTGGTGGTGGAGCATGTCTTTAATCCCAGCACTTGGGAGGCAGAGGTTGGAGGATAGTCGTGAGTTTGAGGCCACCCTGAGACTACATAGTGAATTCCAGTTAGCCTGGGCCAGAGTGAGACCCTACCTCAAATAAACAAATATATATAATCAATGTCTTGATGGAAAGGAGGCTGTCATCTATAAGAAGATATTTAAAATACAAAGGCTTGGAAATTAAACTGAAAGGCAAGACAGTTACTGAGATTCTTACAAAAATACTTTAAAAATCTCACCGTACATTCATTCTTTCCCTTTTTTTCTAAACTGCTGTCTCCATAGGGGGACTATTTCATGCTGTGTGCCCAGGGCCACTCCCTCCAAAGTTTGCTCTTTGATCTCCTTAGTTCCTCCCCCTCATCCATTAGCTGCTTCTATCCACTGTCTCATCTTTCTTTACTCATTATCTTTCTTTCTTCCTATTTTTTCTCCACTCACTTTTTATGGTTTTCTAAATTTTAAACTTAGGACAAAGTGTTTCTTTATTCCAGCACAGTATTCTCATTGTTGAACTTCTTGGTATGTCTATTTCTGCTGCCTCATGGCTTGCTCATTGATTCCTATTGCTTGCCTTATCTGATCTCAGTGCTCTCTCTGGTACCACATAAATTTGTGTCTAGTTCCTGGTCTTCCAGTCTTGAATATACACAAATTTTTTAAAACCACTGAAATCCCTGAACTTCTTTTTCCAGCCATCTGAAGTAAAATCAAGCATTGTTTCAAAAGAAAACATAGCAAATATCCATAATCCCTCACCTTAAAGGAGACCCTTCACTGTCTCAATCACAATGACCATGGAGACATTAGCACAGAGTTTTAAATGGATAAATCTGACTAGCTCCCTCTCATGGTGAGCTTGATGCAACCTCACAGCTCACCTGGGACCATTAGTTTCTCTTGTCATTGCTTCAGTCCTAATTCCATTTGAGTGGATACCTTTGTGTTACTTCTAGCCTATCCACTTTTATTTCTACATATAACATCTATACTCTCTAACCCACAATGCTCATGAAGTCTGAATTAGGCTCTCATAAAATATAAGGGGGATTTACTAGGAAGGCTTACAACTGATAGGAACTGAGTAGTCTAACAATGGCTATGTGCTGGCTGGTGGAGTCTGAGAATGCAGTAGATGCTCAGTCCACAAAGCTGGATGTTTCCACAGTCTCAGTCTGGTGCTAAAGGCCTGCAAGATTTCTGGAAGGACACAAATATGTGTGGTACTGGAGACAGCAAAATATCTAGAGGCTGATGTCAGCTAAGAATAGTAGCAACAGCAGTGGCAATGGAATAGATTTGCTTCCCAGCAAGAAGGAAGGCAGGCAAACAAGCAGTAGTGCCCCTTCCACAGACGTCTATATTTGGGCAACCATGACAAGGTGCCACCCATTCTTGGGGAGTGTCTTCTCCCTTCAGTTAATCCTTGTTGAAATTGCCACTTCAGACTGCTCACAGGCAAGTGTCTTAGTTGATTCCCGAACAGATCAATCTTACAATCAAGATTAACTATCACAAACTGGGTGTGGTGATGCATGCCTTTAATCCCAGCACTGGGGAGGCAGAGGTAGGAGGATCACTGTGAGGCTACCCTGAGACTACATAGTGAATTCCAGGTTAGCCTGAGCTAGACTGAAACCCTACCTGGAAAAAAAAAAAAAAAAGATTAACTATCACAAGGCTTCGCCTCACTCAAAAGTGGAAGTCAGTCCTCAATTACAAAATTAAATTCAGCCTCCTCTGCTCACTTCTGTACTTGACATTTACATTGACTTCATCCTCCTAGATCTCTGCACCATGTCCTCGTCTAGTCAAAGCTCAGGCTCTGCATCAAACAGTCTGAACTCTCAGTTCTGCCTTCTATAGCCTGTGAAACCTGATAACTGTCTCAGTGGTAAACAGATAATGTATTTTCATCTAGATATTTTGATTGTTAATTACATTAAAAATAAGAGTGACATTCTTTTGTATTCTGTTGTAAATAGTAATAAATTCTGTTGTAAATAGTAATAAAATAATAGTTCTTATCTTCATATGTTCTAGAAAATTCCAGTAATTATCCCTTATCATACAAATATTTTGTCATTGTACTTTTACCATGCTGTTCCCTCCATCCTCAGTTCTAAAATTTAAGCTATCCTTCAAAACTAATTTCGAATAATATTTCTTTCATGATAAATTGACCCAAAGCAGTCATATTTTTGGGAAATTTTATCAATGACAGGTACCCCAAGAGTATAGTGAAATGTTAGGCCAGGACTCTGGCTCAGAGGTACAATCTAGAGGAGAAGGGGATTGTTATCTCCCTTCTATGTTAGCTCATGTAACACTCAGATACCATGTCTCTTTCACAACATGTATTCTGACCAAATCTTCCTGCAAAAACTTGTTCTTATGACATGCTTCATTACATTTGAGTATTTTACATCAGAATTCTGAAAATATAATGTTCGTTCAACATATGGTCTGTGGCCAGATAAAATCAGACTACATTGAAATAAGAGGGTACTCAGGATGAGGGCCCAATGAGAGGGACAAATAGGCAAGGGTAAAGGGACAAGAATATAGTATGTTTATATACTAAAGTTCTCAATAAAATGGTATGATAAATGAAAATAGATTTGAATACATAACTAAGTTCCATTGTGTTTCTGACTTTCAATATTGTGTATCACACAAGTTGTTAGCCATTGCAGTGGATGTCAAGAGAGACAGGAACACAACAACACTGTTCTCATCAGAAGCTAGATAGCAAGAAACAGAAGCTGAACATCTGAACCTTTGCTTATCCACATAAACTTCATGCCTTGTATTTCTTTTTTCTTTCTTTACACACATGTATGTAGCATATGTGGTTCATTGGGTAGAATATACATGTATCTATGCAGATATATATGCCCCATGTATATGTTTGTGGAGGTCAGAGGAGAACATTGAGTGTTCTCTTCTATTACTTATTTCTGTAATTCCTTGAGACAAATTGATCTAGAGTTGCTGTTTTCAGTCAGACTGGCTGACCACCAAATCAACTCAGTTAATCTATGCTCTATCCTTGTCAAAGTTACAGGTATGCATGGCCATGCTCAGCTGTTTAAGAGGGTGCTGGGGATTGAATTCAGGGCAAATCAGGCACTCTCAGCCCACATGCTTGAGTAACCCACAAAACCATCTCCCTAGCCCCATGTTTTGATATCTTAAAATTTATTGCTATATAATCCATATACTATACAATCTCCCTCTTTAAAATGCATAGTTCGATGGTTTTTAGTTTGTTTGTAAGGGTGTATATATTGTCATGACAATTTATTTTCCATTTCCTCATTCCCCAAAGAACTTTGAACTGGGCAACTAAAATTCTTTACAATGTGCCTTTCTTGCACATTTCAAATAAACGGAATCATTTAAAATGTAGTTTTTGTGACTGGATTCATTCACTATGCATGGTTATTTTAAAAGTTCCCCCATATTGTAACATGGATTTCATTATCTTTGATTGTCAAATAATATTCCATAATATGGGGATATCTCAATTTATCTATCAATCATTTAATAGATATTTGAGTTGTTTCTGCTTTGAAGCTATAGTGATTTTCATATATCACTATGGTGGTGAGAATGTAAGTATCTTCCAAAGCCTCAGGCATTTTTGATTAAACTTCCTACTTAGCCTCCAGCTGGTAGAGTCCTGCTGGAAGTGTGTCACTGGGGGTTGATCTTCAGTCTAGCCTACCGTGTGCTCACAGTCAGCTTGAGCTCTGGCTGTTCGTTCTCTCTGTTCCGCTGCAGATGTGTGATAAAAGTGAACCAGCTTTCTTTGCCATGATGAAGCTTTCCCTGTGCACTGTAACCCCGAAATAAGTCCTTTCCTTCCATACACTGTTTTTTGTCCCGACAATGAGAAGGTAAATGCAACAACATTAAGAGTGGATTGCTGAGCCAAATGGTATGTTCCAAAGTGGCTATTCAATGTTACATTCCCATCAACAGTATATGGAGGCTCCGATTTCTCCATAACCTAGTCAATACTTACATTTTTATTAAAACGGTCCTAGTAGATATGAAATCATATTTCATTCTGGTTTTGATTTGCATTTCCTAGTAACTAATAATAAAACAGCTTATTGGCTGTTTGTTTATCTTCTTTGGCAAATTGTCTACTCAGATGTTTTGTAAATTTTTTTTCCTTAGGTTATTGGTGGTATTCTGAATACAAATTCTTATCATATATATGATGTACAAGTATCTTCTCACAGAATCTTTTAATTTTTATAAAATACAGCATATCTACTTTCTTTGTATTCTTCATGTTTTTGGTGTCATACCTAAAAGGGCTTACATAACCCAAGGTTACAAAGACTTATAGCTATGCAATCTGTTGGGAGTTTTTAACAGTAGATCTTGCATTTAGGCCTATGATTTATTTTGGGTTAATTTTGTCCATGCTTGTGAGAGATGCAGCTCCATTTTAGATGTTGCTGGTGGTTTGTTTCCATTTTCTCATCCACCATTGAACTATCTGGGTTTAGTTTTTGAACTCAGTTCTGTCCCATTGTCTTGTAGTTCATCTCGATAACAGTTCTATACTGTTCTCATGATGTAGGTTTAAAGAAAATTTTAAAATGGAGAAATCAGAAGCCTCATTTTGTTTATTTTTTCCAGAATTATTTTGATTATTCTGAGTCAAACCACTGTGTAAATTTCAAGAATACTATCTTAATTTCTGTAAAAAAGGGACTTTGCTTAATTTATAACTAATCAAAAGTTGAATGCCATGTTTATAATATTAAATCTTCTAATCTATAAATATGGAGTGTTATTTATATTTATTTCTTATTTAATTTATTTTAACAATTTTTAATTTTTGGTTGGGGGTGTTAGCTTTTACAAGTTTTATTTTCTAGTGCTTGTGACTGGACCCGGGTCCTTCAGTATGTGGGGCATGTGCTATACCACTGCGTCTTGACCCCAGATGGCTCATTTCTTGTATTATTTATTCTTAAGAATTTATTTTTGGTGGGGGGGGTTCAAAGTACAGTCTAACTCTAGCTCAGGCTGACATATAATTCACTATGTAGTCTCAATGTGGCCTCAAACTCATGGTGATCCTCCTACCTCTGCCTCCCGTGTGCTCAGATTAAAGGTGTGCACCACAATGCCCAGTTTATTCCTAAAAATAATTCTTATTTGCTGAGGCTATGAAAAATGTGATTAACTTCATTTGTAATGTTATTATAATTATTATTATTATTATTTTGTTTTTCAAGGTAAGCTCTCACCTGGGATTCAGTCTGTACTCTCAGAGTGGCTTCAAACTCTCAGTGATCCTCCTATATCTGCTTCCCAAGTGTTAGGATTAAAGGCATGCACCACCACACCAGCAATTTTTGCTACTTTTCAGACTAAGTCTCACTCAATAAGCCCAGGCTGGCCTGGAATAAATTGCATACTCCAGTATGGCCTCAAATTTATGCCATATCACTCTCCCCCAGGTGGTGGGATTATAGACATGCTCAATATGTATGGCTTAATTCCATCATTTGACAATTGCTAGTGTGTGAAACATAACTGGTTTTTCTATGTTGATCTTTTACCAAGCCACCTTGCTCAACTCATGATTTCAGCTGTAATAGTTTTAGTTTCTTAGGACTTTCTAGATACAATATCATGTTATCTGCAAATATAAAAGTTTCAATTCATTTCTCATCTGAATACTTTTTAATTTTTTTTCTCTTGCCTAAGCATGAAATTGAACAGAAATGGGCAAAAACAAATCATTCTTATATTATTCTGATCTTATACCCAATCATATAATTTCTCAACATTAACTGTGAAAGTGGTGGCTTTTTTCAATGATGGCTTTTACAGTTTCAGGATGTTTATTTTTATCCCTAGTTTGGTGCATTATTTAATCATAAAAATGTGTGTGAGTTTGTCAAATACCTTTAAAAAAATCTATTGAGGGCTTAGAGAGATGGCCCAGCAATTAAAAAGGCTTGCTTGCAAAGCCTGACAGCCTGAGTAAGTACTATTCTCCAGTGCCCAAGTAAAGCCATAGACACTAAATAGGCAATGTGTCTGGAGTTCCTCTGCAGTGGCAGAAGACTGTGGCATACTCACTCTCTTCATGTCTTCCTCTTTCTCTGTCTCTATATCTCTCAAAAAACTAAACAAAATAGTTTTTAAAATCTATTGAGTTGGGCTGGAGAGATGGCTTAGCGGTTAAGCGCTTGCCTGTGAAGCCTAAGGACCCCGGTTCGAGGCTCGGTTCCCCAGGTCCCACGTTAGCCAGATGCACAAGGGGGCGCACGCGTCTGGAGTTCGTTTGCAGAGGCTGGAAGCCCTGGCGCGCCCATTCTCTCTCTCTCCCTCTACCTGTCTTTCTCTCTGTGTCTGTCGCTCTCAAATAAATAAATAAAAAGTTTAAAAAAAAAATTTAAAAAAAAAAAAAAAAAAATCTATTGAGTAGATCACATGGGTTTTGTTCTTCACTCTACAAATATGGCTTATCACAGTCATCAATTTTGCTAGGCTAATTTTGTTTTTCTAGGATAAATCTCACTTGATCTCAGTGTATTGTAAAGTGAACAAAATGTTACATTTCTCTATACCTACCTTAGAGAAAAATAGAAGGCAGTTGCCTTGTAGGAGCTCATAAAAGAAAGGAATCAAACACTTATTTAAGCAAAAGGGATAGTAGATAAATAGGAGGCTCTGCTGATCTGAATAGCATTTCCTGAGGCCTGCACTGCTGAGTAAACTCTGTGAGTGGGACTCCTGGTCACAGGCCTACCTTGTACCCAACAGACCTAATTACAAGTTCCTGTTTTGTTTTGTTTTTAAACTTTTATGGCTGTAACTGTCACATGTGAATTGTGATTTATAATTTAATTCCCATCCTGTTTCTTTTTCTATAAAAAGTGACACTCCAAACAGTTCAGGGCTGCCCCCTGAGATTAGCTCTGGGGAGCAGACCTGATATACCGGACTTTCTTCTTTTTCTTTTCTTTCTTTTTTTACCCAATAAAACTTTGCCCCATAACAGTATAAGTACTCTTTTCAAAATACCTTTTTTTTTTTTAGTGCTGGAGCTGTTAAGCTGTTAAGCACTTACCTGTGAAGCCTAAGGACCCCAGTTCGAGATTTGATTCCCAAGGATCCAAGTTAGCCAGATGCACAAGGGGGTGCCCGCATCTGGAGTCCGTTTGCAGTGGCTGGAGGCCCTGGCACGCCCATTATCCGACTCTTTCTCTCTCTATCACTCTCAACTAAATAAATCAAAAATTTATATATATATATATATATATATAATTTATTTGAGAGAGAGAGAGGCAGGAAGGGAGGGAGGGAGGGAGGGAGAGGGAGAATGGGTGCATCAGGGCCTCTAGCCTCTGCAAAAGAATTCCAGATCCATGCACCACCTTGTACATCTGGCTTATGTGGGAACTGGGGAATCCAATCTGCGTCCTTAGGCTTCATAGACAAGTGCCTTAACCTCTAAGCCATCTCTCCAGCCCTACAAGAACTTTTCAATGTTACTTGGTTTGAATTAGGAGCATCTCATGAGGATTTATATCCACCTTCATAAAAGTTATTGGCCGGTAATTTTCTTGTGATGTTTTTACCTAGTTTTGGTATCATAGTAACATTAGCCTCATCATACGTGGGCAATCTTTTCCCTGCTTTGAAAAAGTTTGTGAAGAACGATATTAAGTTGTCCTCAAATATTTTGTGATTTTGTTTCATTACAGCCTGTGTTGGCATTTTAATTAATGTAATCTGAGCATATGAAATAGGAGGAAATGAATATTTATTCTTTCATTTTATAACTCTGAAATTAACTTATGCCATCTATGATCCCTAACAGAATTATAAATTTTTTAACTAGTTACAGAAAAGACAAGGAAGTTCCCTAATTCCTCCTTAAATTTCCCAAAGTTTAAAAAGGAAAATGTAGAGGAACATTTATCTTGTCGGCTGCTTTACCTAGGCTTTTTTCCCTGCGGTGAGCGTGGATGTGGGAGGTGACCCTAAATGACAAGCACCGGGCTTAATGCCTCAGAATCCAGAAAGGGAGGAAACTGGGCCTAAGGGTCGCCCAGGGCGTGGCGGAGGAGGGAAGGCAAATCCCAGCCTTGTCTTCCTAGCCTTGGAGCAGCAACGCCCCCGCCCCCTTCGCTATAAATCTGGAGCGTCCTCGCTGCAGATTCTCTGCTGCTGCGCGTGACAGCTCGACAGGGACCGGGCGGAGCTGCGAGGGGACAGCTTGGAGTCTGGAACCCGGTGCGGTGAGTCGGGCCGCCAGCTGGGGATCCCGGGCGGGAGGGTCGCTTATGGTTTGTGTCGGGGAGACCCCAAGACAGCCAATTTCTCTGGCTGCCTTTACCCAGTCAGGTGGGACGCAGGGTGTGGGCGCTTTTGCAACGCGGTCCAACAAGTTCATGAAGGTGCTGACCGACTCCATTTTCGTGGTTACGAAAATGGGAAACAGCAGGCAAACTTCCCCTCCGCGCCCATAGATATTTCTGGTCTTCTGACTGATCTGAGTCGCTGCTGTGAAGAGGCCAGGAGAAGTTGGGCTGCTTAGGGTTGAAGTTAGGACTGCCCTCAACCTAGTCCACCCAGCAGCACCTTTCCCTCTTCCCCTGGAAAGCCTGGCCCTCTTCCTTAGTAGCCAAACTTCATCATCCCCCGGTTTCCCCAAGGTTCCTTTAACTCATGAAAGTAACAGACTGCCTGGCCCCTGTGCATCTGTAGTTGAGGCAGGATTTTGACTAGGGTTCATTTTCCAGGACTGAACAAAGCCTAGTCCAGGGCCCTGCATTCTCTTCTCCATCCCATTTTCCAGTTCTCTTAGCTGTCCAGCTCACTGGGTTCTCAGTGACAGTGTGAAGACTATGGTCTTCAGAAACTTAGGCTAATCTTTTCTCCCGGACCTACCATTGTCCCTCTTATCTTTGAGCAAATATCAGAGACCTGGTTACTGACACTACTGTTTGCTGATGTTCTCACTAAATATTACAAAACCCACCACCAAGCGCCAAGCGTCCAGGAAGCTTTTTTTTTTTTTTTTCTCAGAAAAGGTAGGGTGCTTTCTGCCCCCTGGGGTCATATTTAGAACTTGGCTACATTTATTTCCTGTATAATTCCTGGAAGAAAAAGTAACAGTGAGAGAGGGGAAATAAATCTCACATCCTACTGTTCTTTTCTATAACTGTTCAGCAGCTTGTGTCTCCTCTTTAAGGTGCTTCATCTCCAAAATGATTCTCTTGGTAATTGTCCCCAGAGGGTGTTGGAGCCCCGTGTACTTATTCCTCTTAGCATAAGCTTTAACTTCTTATAGCATTGCATAAGAAGGACCTAAGAGCTTGGGAGTGGATCACAATTGAATGTTTGCTCAGCGTTCAATGTCCCTACCTTAGATAGAAAGAAATAAAAATCAGAAGTCATGTCTTGTCTCCCCAAAGTGTTTTCCCTAGCCAGAAAGGCCTTATTTCAAAATCTTTCCTCAGGTTGGGATTATGTCCCTGGAACCCTACTCTATACCACCCATTCACATCAGTAGGGCATGACAGGGAGGTGCAGAGAAAAGAGAATGGAGATTCTCTAGCTGCATGGCATTAAGAGGATTTTTAGAGTGTAGGGAGATCACTCAACTGTGTAAAACACTTGCAGCATAATCGTCATCCCAGCACTGAGGTCTAGCTGAGCAGGTGAGCTCTGGGTTCAGTAAGAAGACCCTGTCTCAGAAAACAAAAGTGGAGAGTAGTAATAGAGGAAGACACCTGACATTGACCTCTGGACCCTACAGATATGAACACACATACCTGCAGACCACACATATTACATAGAAAAAATAGTGTTTGTAACAACTGAACCTCAAATCTCTGTCTTCAAAACCCTTAGTTCCTTCTGTTTCTTAGTTAATAATGATGACAAAATAAAAGTCTAAGATTACCCCACCAGGCCATGAATGGAATCTTAAACTGTCTAGTCATTCTGTTATATGCTCTGGACAAACATTAAATTTCCTATTTATAGCCACAATTTATGGGTATCAGTTTCCATAATGTGGCTGAAGATTCAAGAAGTAGCCCTTAGTTGCTAGGTCTCAGCATTTGTTAAGTTTTCATGATCATTGGGTTTAAGGCTCTTCCCTACCTGAGTACTCTTTTTCTTCCTGAGTTCAGTACTTCTCTTCCCATCCTGATGCCTGGACATAAATCTGCTCCTTTGGCCTTAAGGTGAATCAGATGCCACTTTCTCATCCCACAGAGGAGAAAGCAGGCTGTCTTCCACAGGAAGACTTCTTTCTCACCCTGAGACTTAGAGCATGTTCCTCCATCACAGTTGCTGTGATAGGTTCTCAGAGTTTCAGTCTTTCCTCTTTGTTTTACCCTGGATCCACAAGGACAAAGCAGGGGACCTTTCAGCTTTCTTGCCTTTCTTTGTCTTCTTTCTTGTTTGGAGGCCAAATGCATCTGCAAGTGAACTGAATGATTTGCTGGAGGTTTTGCTGGTGAGGCTACTGCTGCTACCTGTTGCTATCAGTAGTAATTAATAGTAATGACTAATTTTGATTTATGCTAGAGGGAAAATAAAGAAAAGCTTCACTCCCTACTTAACTAAAACCCAGATGAAGTACTTAGCTAAGAAGGAATTTGAAACACAGTTTAAATGCACACAGCTGGTATCCTCAGTGCTGTCAAGAGGACTTTTCAAGCAGATACCTGAGAGGAGCTATTATTTTGCTTTCAAATCTGTTACGTGTTTTGGCTTCCTGGTTTAAGCTCTTGTCCTTTACACTCATGCTCATCAGTACTGTACCTGGTCCTTTTCCTGCTCATTCATGACTGGAGCATATTAGAGTCAAGGAGGCTAGTAAATTAAGAAAATTGCTTACAAGTCCAACTGTTGTAAACATTAAAAAGCCGTCTTCAAGGTGCACAATGAGAGTAAACAAATACGAATCTGAAGGAATACACAGGAAAGTATCGTAGCTGTATATAGGAACAGTTTTCCATGTTGTTCAGTAAAATGGGCAAGTTGACTTTTCAACATGTCAGCATCGCAACACACTATTGTTTTTCTTCAAAATAGTTCTGAGAGCTTACTTTCAAAAATTACCTATGTCATTGGATTACATGATTTGTGTTTCATCTCAAATAAAAGCTTAGTAAAAAGCTATACTGACTTTTAGTTAAACCAGAGTAATTTTGTTCAATTTTCCCCTTAGATTTAGCTATCACTTTATCGCTTATTTATTCCAAGAAGAGAAAGAGAAAAAAAGGGAATAAGGAAGGGAGGGGAAGAAAGAGAGAATGAGAATTAGCACACCAGGGACTCTTGCCACTGCAAATGAACATCAGACATATGTGCCACTTTGTGCATCTGGTTTTACATGGGTACTGGGGAATCAAACCTAGGCTACCAGGCTTTGCAAGCAAGTGCCTTAACTGTTAAGCTATCCCTTCAGTCCTTTTATATTTGCAATATAAATTTTATTTTCTAAAAATTGCTTCTTTCTGGCTCAATATCTAAAACTACTTTAATAAGTACTATCTACTGGAATTTGTCTCAGGTAAATTCAACTGAGAGCCTATTAGAGTTCTAAAACATAGTGCTTCTGCCACAGAAATGTTAAGAGCCATCGATTCACTTATGTTTCATTAGTCAGTTAGTCTTTTATTGTCAGTTTTGATAATTGGAAATAGAAAACAAGAACAGATATCAAATATTGCTACTAAGTATAGTTGTATTGACATTAAATATTTGTTTACTTTGATTTTTTTCATAGCAGATGCACGCAAGAGTAAAAATATTTCCTTGCATATGAAAAGCGAAATTGTCATTCAAAATATTTTATTAACAAAGATTTTTCTATATGGTGCAATTCTGTATGACTGCTTTATTGTGCATTATTTTTGCATATCTATTTGGAAGAATTTATTTTTTTTATTTTGTTTTCAATTTTATTTATTTATTTATTTACGAGACAAAGAGGGAGAGAGAGAGAAAGAGAGAGAGAGAGAATGGGAATGCCAGGGCCTCCAGCCACAGCAAAGGAACTCCAGATACATGTGCTGTCTTGTGCAGCTGGCTTACATGGGTCCTGGGGAATCGAACTGAAGTCCTTTGGCTTTGCAGGCAAGCACCTTAACTGCTAAACCATCTCTCTAGCCCTATTTTGTTTGTTTTTGTTTGGTTTGGATCCTCAGTAGATTCCTCATCTGCCTACCTTTAAGTAGAAATGAATGTCTAGAGTCTGTTAGCTACTGTGACAGCTGCCTTCCCATATCCAAGAATATTTCCAATTGTTTTACAACATTTAAAGGCTTGGGAAACTAGTGAGCAACAAATTAGTGCTGCTTATAGTAGCAGTGTGTCTTTTCCTGGGTCACATTCCAGTACTGAATGTATTCCAAGTATAGAATTAATAATCCTTCAGTTTGATTCAACTCTGATGTGATTCTTATGTGTATTATGGGCATATAAGATGCCTTGGGCTGGAGAGATGATTTAAGGCACTTGCCTACAAAGCCAAAGGACCTCAGTTCAATTATCCAGGACCCATGTAAGCCAGATACACAAGGTAACATGTGTCTGGAGTTTGTTTACAATGGCTGGAGGCCCTGGCAAGCCCATTCTCATTCTCTCTCTCTCTCTCTCAAATAAATAAATTAAATTAAACATTTTAAAAATGAAAAAAAAAAAAGATTCCTTGATCTTCACCAAATGATGTTAAAATCTTACTTAGACCGATGAATTTAAATGTTCTTAATGATTGACTACAGAATAACAATAATGGAAAACTCATATATGGTTATGTACATGTAAAGAGAATTTATGTTTACTAATTTACTCGCTTGTGTCCTTAGATATTTCCTCATTTTATATTAATCAAAGATCCTCTTAACTGCTTTGGAAAGTGAAGATTTATATTTGTGAAATCTATTAGCACTAGCAGATTCTTGCCAAGGAAACAGTATAGATCTGTGTGATATTTGGCTCTTGAGGACACACCAAAGTATAAAAATGCTCTTTGCCCTACAGAGTTGTTGGCCAATCTAAACACATATTGAGAAAGAGAAGACTTTTAAAACCGTTCTTTGTGTCTGGCCTTTCAGACCAGGTAGAATGTCTGCTATGACTACTGTTTCTGTGGTTCCTGCTACTTTCCAATAACTACTGTTTCTTTCTGTTCCTCCTAAGAATATAGCTTCTTTGTAATGCAGTTTATATCTAATGCAAGTGTTACTTTCTTGTCTCTTGCTTGTTGGTGGGTTACTCATATTAAATGCTTTTTCAGATCAGTACATATTAGAATGCTGTGGTAAAGCTGCCTTTCTAATCTCCTATGGTGGTTTGATTCAGGTGTTCCCCATAAACTTAGGTGTTCTGAATGCTAGGTTTCCAGCTGATGGAGATTTGGGAATTAACACCTCCTGGAGGCAGTGTATTGTTGGGGATGGTCTTATGAATATTATAGCCAGTGTTCCCTTGCCAGTGTTTGTTACACTGTCCTGTTCCTGATGTTCACCTTATGTTGGCCAGGGGGTGATGTACACCCCCTGCTCATGCCATCATTTCCCCTGCCATCATGGAGCTCTCCCCAGTCTGCTAGCCCATGTATATACATATTCCCCCACAAGCTGCTCTGGTCAGATGATTTCTTCCAGCAATGCAAACCTGACTGCAACATCTCCTCTGTCCTGTTATACACCAGGGAAAGGGAAAGGCGGAAAGTTGATCTTACTAATTGGAGAGGAAGTCATTAATATCATTTTCAATCTAAAGAAATAGTGGCAACTTAAGAGTAAAGAGTATGAAAAGATAAAACTTGAAATATAAAGTTTGTGATTCTTAATGTGTTTAGAGGCAAGTAAAGGTGGAATATTAGGATTGCCTGGGAAGCACATGCTTACCGTACTCAACAAATCATCCATATCACCTTTCTGTCCCTTCTCTGTATCCTCTGTTGGGACTTAAATTAAAAATTAAAAACAGGGCCAGGCATGGTGGTGCACACCTTTAATCCCAGCACTCGGAGGCAGAGGTAGGAGGATTGCCATGAGTTCCAGGCCACCTTGAGACTACATAATGAATTCCAGGTCAGCCTGAGTTAGAGTGAAACCCTACCAAGAAAAAAAAAAAAATTAGCCATCCATAGTTACCTGAAGTGTCAGAATGCCTATGACATCACATGCAAAGTCATCACACTTAATATGTGTGTGTGGGAAGGGTGTTTACCACTTCTACCTCAATCAAGGTTTTAAAAAGGAATGGTATTGGATACAGGCTTACATGTCTATACCACACACTCACAGGATATTGAGGGAGGAGGATCCTTGAGTCCAAAAGTTCAAGATCAGCCTGAGCAACATGGAAATATGGCCTAAAAATTAAATTTAAAAATTAGTATTTCTTGTCCTTGTTTTTCCATAATTCACAAAAAATTATAATTTACCTTTGGGGAGGGTCTGACACCATAAAGAGCATGCCAACTCAAATTAGGTAGTACTTTTATAGCTTTTAGTCTAAGTGCTTGCTGATTGACCCCAAGTGTGGATTATAAAAACCATAGTTGATTATAGGCACTGAGTAGTCAGATCTGAAGCAAGTGGTGACTTATTGTAAATTAATAATTCCTCCTTTTCAATCCCTGAAGCATTTTACCAGTATATGCTACAGATGGGCTCAGATATATGTCTCTTGTTTTGACAAGAACCCATCCCATTAGTGTTGCTCAAAGAACTGATAAGTGTGGATTCCCTGGAATCCAGTTTGTGAGAAGATACGTGCCACCAGAAGGGCAGCCATGATGTTTTTAGTGATAAGCTTCACAGGCTGCTTGGATCTAGGACTTCAGCATTCAGGCAGCAATAATGGTACACTATTTAACATTTATGTTGAAATCTGGGGCAAAAATCAGCTCATGATGCCATGTAGTGGGGTCGGGGAAAGAGAATAGTACCTAGAAGGTGTCTAACATATAGCAGGCAGTTTCTTAATGCAAACAAGTGATAAATTACCAGTTACCACCCTTAGTGGTTTTAACAGGTCCAATTTCTGTTTGTAGGTAAATATAATTTGCATCAGGTGTGTGTGTGTGTCCATACTGAAAATTTTCACAATATTTCTTCCAGCACATGTCATATAATTGTAATTTTATCATCATAATTTTCTTTACTTTGTGACCCAAATTATTGTTGTTATTCAATTCAAATATATGCATGATTCTCAATCTGCACAGTATTCCTGTCAAACAAGAATGTTACATGAATCCAGACTTAATTACATGCCTTTCCATTCAAGTAATGTCACTTCACATAAAACACATTGTATGTATCATGCTATTACTTACCTTTTTTCCTGCATTCACTTAATTGTTATCATTTTATCTAGAATGGAAAAGAATTTGATGTGTTTCCTACATAATTTCTTTAAAGTGTCCTGGGCCTTTGGTCTACTGAAAGAAAAGCCTTGCCAATAGGACTAAGAAGCCACAATTTTAAACCATATGGTAAAAGAGCATAGAGTCATAAAGTCTTTTATATGGATATGTATCTTAATAATATTTAAGTGAGGAAAGTAATATCTAAAATATAAATTACAGGGCTGGAGAGATGGTTTGGCGGTTGCGCGCTTGCCTGTGAAGCCTAAGGACCCCAGGTTCGAGGCTCAATTCCCCAGGACCCACGTTAGCCACATGCACAAGGGGGCACACGCGTCTGGAGTTCGTTTGCAGTGGCTGGAGGCCCTGGAGCGCCCATTCTCTCTCTCTCTATCTGCCTCTTTCTGTCTCTGTCACTCTCAAATAAATACATAAAAATGAATAAAAATGTAAACAATAAAATAAAATAAAATAAATTACAAGTGTGGTTCTGTGTGCATGTGGTTTTGCAGATTCTTGTGAAAGTACCATTAAAGCCTGACTTAGGTTCTTGCTATTCAAGTGAAAGTAATTGGGTTACATAATCACTGATTTGTGAGTAAAATTATTTATTTTTTAATGCCCAAATATTTGTAGAGTATAAAAGATTAGAAAAATATATAATAAATCTGAAAAGCTTTTAAAAGTTATTAGGTTCAGACTCAATTTTTTTCTTTTCATCTTTCTATTTTGTATATGCATACCAAATTTTCTGTAGTGACTCTGTTACTCTTACCTTTTGTGGTGGTTTGATTCAGGTGTCCCCCACAAACGTGGGTGCTCTGAATATTAGGTTACCAGCTGATGGAGATTTGGGAATTAATGCCTGCTGGAGGTGGTGTATTGTTGGGGGCAGGCTTATGAGTGTTATAGCCAGTTTCCCCATGCCAGTATTTGGCACACTCTCCTGTTGTATTGTCCAACTTATGTGGGCCAGGGAGTAATGTCCACCCTCTGCTCATGCCATCATTTTCCCCTGCCATCATGGAGCTTCCCCTCCAGACTGTAAGCCAAAATAAACCTCTTTTGCCCACAGGCTGCTCTTAGTTGGGTGATTTCTACAAGCAATGTGAACCGGACTATAACACCTTTCTTGCCTTCTATTTGTCCTGCAGTTTCTATTATGTTCTTTTTAAAAAATATATGTTATTTTATTTATTTATTAGAGAGAGAGAATGAGAGCATCAGACAGAGCCTCTAGCCACTGTAGACAAACTCCAGATGTATGTGCCACCTTGTAGGCACTGGGGGATCGAATCTTAGTCTTTAGGCTTTGCAGGCAAGTGCCTTGACTACTAAGCCATCTCTCTAGCCCCTATTACTTTCTTAATAAATTATGCTGCATTTCTGGTCTTAGACAGCCACTCTTAAGTTATTGAAGCCAGATAGTTTCAGTTGTATGTTTCCTAAAGCAGAGTATTACAAAAGAACCTATAGACTTAACATCATTTTGATACTTTATTTTTTTTTATGAAGTAGATGGACACATCATATATTAGTACCATCATTTCCCTCCTCCCTGCCCCCATTCCACTAAAGGCCATCCTCAGTGGGATTGCTGGTGTTGCAGTCAGATTCACATTGCTGGTAGAAACACTCAACCAAGAGCAGCTGGTGGGCAAAAGAGTGGCTTGTGGCTTATAGGCTCAAAGCTCCTCGATGGCAGGGGAAAACGATGGCATGAACAGAGGGTGGACATCATCCTCTGGCCAACATAAGGCGGACAATAGCAAAAGGAGAATGTGCCAAACACTGGCAAAGGGAAGCTGGTTATAACACCCATAAGCCCACCCCCAACAATACACACTCCCTCCAGGAGGCCTTAATTCCCAAATCTCCATCAGCTGGTAACCTAGCATTCAGAACACCTAAGTTTATGGGGGACACTGGAATCCAACCACCACCGCTGGTATTCCTCCAGGGGTTGTGGGTTATATGTGTAGGCAGGAGTCAGTCATTTTAAGGGAAAAGGGCAGTGCCTCTGGACACTCCCTTGCACTCTGTAGCTCTTAAAATCTTTCTGTCTGCCAACCCCTCCTCTGCAAAATTCCCTGTGCCATGGTGGGTGTGTTTTAAGTCTACTTTAATGTGCCCTCAGCAGGTTCTGGGTTTCTGCTGTGGTGCGTTTTGTGAATCCTCAGTATCTGTCTCCATGACCCTGGGGCTGGTTGACAGATTCACTATTGAAGCAGCTTTCTTGCTCATTTCATCAATTTCTCTGTCGTTTTACCTAGGCCCTGGCTGATGTATGAGTGGTGGTTTATCTCCTGAGTTCTAGCTGCCTTCTGGAAAATAAAAACAGATTCTCCAAAGGAGACTGAGGTCAGCTTAGGTTCAATGGGATAAGCATTATTAATCATGAGAGATTCTGATGGGCGTAGCCTCTCTTTTGGCTAAAGCCTAGTGGGAGCTTCTTGTTGGGTTTCATGATATTGGTCTCCATAAAATTCTGACTAAAAGGTTCCTTTCCACTGAGCTGACCTCTTAGCCTCCCAACTAGGCTGGATGTCACTATTGCACAGGCATGTCCAGCTTGTCAGGCTGGTTGCTTTCATACACCAGTGTCCCCTGTTAGCACACAAGGCTGTTAGCCACTTTCCCTCAGCAATTCATTTACCCAGTGCTTTCAAGCACTATATGGGCAAAGTATCTGGGGAATGGCTTCCTTCCAGATTTGTGCCACATCTCTTGATGTTTTAAAAGAAGCGTGCATGTGCATGTGTGTGTGTGTACACACACACACACACAAAGAGAGAGAAATTTATTTTGCTAATTCACATAGTTCCAAAATTCTCCTATCTTATAATACTGTAGTTCAAGTAATCTACATAATTTTTTAAGTTTCTTACATAGAGTGCTCTTGAATAACTCTTTAATTTAAAATAATCTTGCTTTTAAATCTTCCAAATCCATTATAAAAACTGTCAATGAATTTGGCTATATAAAATAATAAATAAATGGTTAGATGATAAAAAATAAATAATAAAATTTCAAAGATAAACCAGATATTTGGAAAAACCATTTGCCACATGTAAAAATATAATTTGTGGGCTGGGGAGAAGGCTTAATTGTTAAAAGCATTTGGTTCCACAAGCTTGTCAGCCATAGTTCAGATCCCCAACACTCACATAAAAAGTCACAGTGGCACTTGTGTCTATAATCCCAGGACCTAGAGCAATGGGAGACAGTGTCAGGAGAATCCCAAAGCTTTCAGCTAGTCTGGCCATCCTTATGGTAAAAACAAGAGAGCTCTTATCTCCCCCAAGGTTGCAGAAGATTTGCACCCCGTTTTTTCCCCTGATCATCACATGCATATATATGTATGCCCTATGTGCACAAACACACAATAGTAAAAAAAAAAAAAAAAATTCAATAGTAAAAAATTTTAACGTGAGTTTTTAACATAATTTGTTTTGTTTAATATGAGAAACTATGAACAGTCCAATTGAAATATAAGCAAAGGCCATGAATAAGCAAACAACCAGAAAAAAAATCTTCTAAAAATATTAAGAAAATGAAAAGTTCAACTTCATATTAGAGGAATATCAATCAGAACAACAGATTAAGAAAAATATATGAAATCAAGATTTTTGGCATTATATATTGATTGTAAACTTTGTAGAGGATATTTTATAAATATCTATCAAAACACAAGAGTATACAAAAATTTGATTCAACAAAATTCTATTTTGGACTTATCCTACTGATATATTCAAGTACAACAATGTTTATATATAAATATGATCATTTTTTCAGCAGCTGAAGTGGAAATTAAGGATAAAACAAATAGGCAAGGGTCCCTGCAGAGGGGGGAGGACAGGGAGGAGGCTAAGGATGGTCCCAACATGGCTTTATACACTGTGTACATAACTAATAAAAAAAAAATAGGCAAACAACAAATTTGAGAACAAGTAAGAGCAAGCTGGTTCAATAAATTATTAAATGAATGCAGTAGACTTATGAGTGCTGAAGTAGGAAGTTCTGTTAGCAATTATGCCAATATTAACATTAATTACAGTAAAGAGAAGTAGAGTGTATATTTTAAAAGATGACATGAGTGTGTAAATTCTTAAATTTTATAAGGATAAACAGGACACTATTAGTTAAGGCTGGTTGGGAGGTGAATCTTGTGACCCGTCTAGAACCAGGACCTCTGCTTTGCATTCTTCTGTAGCAGCACCTTTTGCATGCAAGTCCCTCTTCTGTGAAAAAACAAAAACCTTTTTTTACAACAGATTTTTAAAAATTATGGTACAATAACAAGTATAAACTTCATATTAAAAAGAAAAAGATAATTTAGCAAAATTTAACTGTAAAATCATAAGTCAAAATCTAATCCATCATGTAGAATAAGACTACATTACTTTAGCAAATGACAATCCTTCTTTCTGTTAGTCTGTGTCTATGAGGTACTGGGGAAGATGCTGACCATAGGCAGGAAGAGGATCATATCCCATTAGAGTTGAATGCTATATAAGGGAAAATACATTCTCAATGTAGAACATGGTTTCTTTCTCTTCCAAAACAGTTGCAATATGTAGCATTCAATGCTTACTTTGTAAATTAAAAAATAAAAATCTAACCACATTTGTGAATCACTTTAATTTTCTTTTTTTCCAGACAATATAAGATAGTTTGATCTAAAATGGTTGGGGTTTTTATTTGAATAAGTCACTGGACCCCCTCTCTCCCTAGAAAGTTAGCAGCAGGTAAGGGTCTTATATCTGTAACATTGTATTTGTCAGTCATTTTCCTGATTGTCAGCAATAGATAGTACAAGACTATACAGAGAGGAGGGGGGGAGGGAGCGAGAGAGAGGGACAGGATGAGAGAAGGAGATACCTGCTGTTCTGTGAAAGAAAACAGAGGAAGCAGAAATGAAAGAAATTCTAGTTTTACTCCATTTGCTCCAATTTGCAGATTAAGAATATATGCATTTCTATTATTTAAAATGTAAAACACTTCAGAATTACTAAGATAAATACATCTGTGTATGTACTGACAACAGACCACAAGAGAGCTTTGCAACTCTATGGCAAAGATCATTTGTGGCCATTTTTCTTGCTGTGTAAGATGTGGGGAAAAACAACCAGGAAATGATTAAAGTCTCATCAGCCCCCTTGTGGAGGATACCTGCACTCACTCCAAGAATCTATAGATAATATTTCATAGGCTCATTCTTACACATTTATCCTTTGCTCCTGTAATACGATATGGGAAAGAAGTAAATAAAATTATAGAAGGAGGGCCTTTAAGTCATGTAGTAGGATGAATGTCATGGAGTCACACAGCAGAGCCCCAGAGACTAGTAGAAAGGATGGGGGCTACTTTATGTGTCCAGATCCTCTCATTTTTTGAAAAGGATCCCTGATTTAGCCAACTAGTTGGGGGGAACCCTCAGAGAACAAATCCTCTGCTTTCTCATTCTTTTTCAGGAACTTGAAAATGTAACTTCTACCATTCCATATATGCTGTGATTTAAATATATTTTATTTACATACATACATACATACATATATAATTTTTAAAGGTTGATGCTCACTGAACTTCTTTTCTTCTTGGCTGGAATCACATGAGCTGCTTTTTCCAAATACAGATTGTTGACTTGTTGATTGCTCTCTTGCCAAGGGATTCCCTTATTCTTTACCTTTAATCTGTTGGTATAAGGCCTACAGTTATACAACTAGGCTCCATCCAGAACCAGTGTGAATTAAATTTATGTTTAATATTTTTCTGAAGCTATGCCAACACAGGATGCAGGATCATGTATCAACATGATCTATGTGATTTTACAGTAATAAAAGTCTCATATTTTCTTATTTATTTATTTTTAAAATAATTTAATTTTTATAAGATTTATTTGCAGAGAAAGAGAGAGAGGATGAACTTGAGCATGCCAGGGCTTCTGGCCACTGCAAATGAATTTCAGAAGCATGTGCCACTTTGTACATTTAGCTTTATGTGGGTACTGGGGAATTGAACTCATTTCCTTAGGCTTTGCAGGCAAATGTCTTAATGCTGAGCCATGTCTCCAGCAGCTATTTAACTTGTTTACATAGGTTATAGTCTTACATCCCTTTGTCCCTGATCTCCATTTCCCTGAGGATCCTCCTCAGTAGGGTAATTGGTATTCACTGTGGTGTAACTAAGGCCTCTCTCAGTACCTGGTGGGTGGGGGGCTATGTCTTAGGATATTTCTATCAACCCTGAGGCTCTTACAATCTTCATAATATTCTTCTGCAACAATCCCTGAGCCTTGACATGTCCATTAGCAGTTTGGTTTAACATTGAGTTCTCTGTAGCCTATGTACTTTTAGTTGACTGTTTCACACAGTGTAAGTAGAAGCTTGTAATTAAACCCCTAGCACAATGGTCACCCACATATAAACATACAGCAGCAATTTAATGGTAACAACAATCTCTTAGGCACTGGAGAATTGGGTGGTTTACTGTTGGGGAAGAAATGGTTGGGACAAACTGCTAGAGTCAATCTCAAATTTGGTCCTGGTGCTAGTATAATTTACCAGGGTTGGTAATAATAATGTAGGTTCAGTTTCTGTCAAAAAGTTGAAATAAGGCTATTTAGTCTAGCCATTTGCTTTCTGTTGTTGGATTAAAAAGAAAGAAGATGCAGTGATGGACCCAGCACCTGATATAGAAAGTGTCCAATTAATATTTTCACTAATTATTTTTCAATCCTTATTACCTCCAAGGGAAGTAAAAAAACAGGTAATACTATGGGGATAGAATACTCCTTGTACCACTGCTGTCCAATCATTCTCCCAAAGTTAAAACTATATCATAATTTGGGAGGGTTTCAAAGATCTTCATTCCTGGATCATATTTTCTTTTTTTTTGTTCATTTTTATTTATTTAGTTGAGAGTGACAGAGAGAGAGATAGAGAGAGAATGGGCGTGCCAGGGCCTCCAGCCACTGCAAACGATCTCCAGACACGTGTGCCCCCTTGTGCTTCTGGCTAACATGGGTCCTGGGGAATCAAGCCTCGAACCGGGATCCTTAGGCTTCACAGGCAAGCGCTTAACTGCTAAGCCATCTCTCCAGCCCCTGGATCATATTTTTTATTCTTTTTTTCTTGTTTGATTTTTCAAGGTAGGGTTTCACTCTGGCCCAGGCTGACCTGGAATTCATGTAGTCTCAGGGTGGCCTTGAACTCATAGTGATCCTCCTACCTCTGCCTCCCAAATGCTGAGATTAAAGGTGTGTACTCTTATTTCAACCTAGTGTTTTACCTAGTAGAGTCATTAATACTAATTAATTAATATTATGCACATCAGAAAAAAATTAAGTACAATTAAAAGAATTTAAGTCAACTGCCCTCTCACTTTGGAAAAAAAAAAAAAAAAAGGCCTGGTGTGGTGGCACTTGGGAGGCAGAAGTAGGAGAATCACAGTGGTTCAAGGCCACCCTGAGACTACATAGTGAATTCCAGGTCAGCCTGGGCCAGAGTGAGACCCTACTTCAAAAACAAAAACAAAAACAAAAACAAAAAAACAATAAATAAATAAATAAAAGAGTTAAGTAGAGTCAAACAATTTTCAAAACAGTTAAAGAGTGAAATTAAAAATCTCTTGTGATTGAGAGAAGTTTGTTTTCTCTAAAATGCTGCTTAGTGTCTGCTTTTCCAGAAGAGAAATCTTTGGGAGAGGAATTTGAAGCTTTTAATTGGGGATAGAATGCTGATTACAGGCATTCTTTTAACTCACCCCATCTTTCCCATACTATTAGGATTTAGAATTAGAACTGCCTATTTTACAGTACAGAAGGGAATAGTGGCCAGACACTGACATATAACTGAAAACATTTCATTCAGGGGAAAGCTAGAGGTGGTCAATTTGGCCTTTATGTAGCATTTTCAAGGGGTGCACTGGACTTACAAAAGAAGTGTTTGTCTCCTGAAATCAGAGGCACTAACATCCTGGCAGTCATGTTCAGGTCAAATTGAATGTGTTTTGATTTTTTTTTTTTTTTTTTTTTGTAAGAAAAGTAAAACTCAAGGCAAGTTCTGTATGGTGTATTTTCAAAATAGTATGGCTCCTAGCATAGCTGCTTTTTGATGTCAGTAATAAGAGTGGTACTGGATAATAAATTCCTGAACAGTTATAAATAAGTGATGACATTTGTACTATTAATCAGCCTTAGGACCTGGAATTTTATCAGAAATGTTTTTTTTTTAATTTTTTGTTCATTTTTACTTATTTATTTGACAATGACAGAGAGAAAGAGTGATAGAGAGAGAAAGAGAATGGAAATGCCAGGGCTTCCAGCCACTGCAAACGAACTCCAGACACGTGTGCCCCCTTGTGCACCTGGCTAATGTGGGTCCTGGGGAATCAAGCCTTGAACAGGGGTCTTAGGCTTCATAGGCAAGTGCTTAACTGCTAAACCCAATCTCTTCAGCCCAATCCGAAATGTTTTTTGAGGTCGGACTTCAGTTTAGAAAGCCAGCTACCACATGCTGCATCTTTCTGTCAGTTTAATGCAACCTCATCTCCAGAGCTGCCTAAATTTTTTTAGTTCTCTGAGACCATGTAAGTATGATTCCATTGTTGGATTAGAGAAGAAGAAAGGGGCACCAATGAGTAGCTCTAGGAAGTAGAATCAGAGGCTATTGTCAGAAAGCCCTGAAACTTGGGAGGAGCCCTGGTGAAAGGTGTCTTCTCCTCTAGCTATGATTAAATCAGCTGCTTCTCTGAACAAAATTTGGCTCAGTTTACCAAACAAGCATTCAGATATAGTTCAGCCATTATGGTAGTGATTAAGTATACAGCTATGATCTACTTTTAAACAAATTCTAGGCTCAGCCAAATATATGAGACATGTCTATAATCCCACCACTCAGGAGACCAGAGTTCCAAGTCAGTCTGGGCTAGGGAGCTCTTGCTAAATATTTTTATTTCCTAATCTGTGGGAAGCAATGAAAAATAACAAAAGGAGGGCTGGAGAGATGGCTTAGTGGTTAAGTGCTTGCCTGTGAAGCTTAAGGACCCAGGTTCAAGGCTCGGTTCCCCAGGTCCCACGTTAGCCAGATGCACAAGGGGGCGCACATGTCTGGAGTTCGTTTGCAGAGGCTAGAAGCCCTGGCACGCCCATTCTCTCTCTCTCCCTCTACCTGTCTTTCTCTCTGTGTCTGTCGCTCTCAAATAAATAAATAAATAAATAAATAAATAAATAAATAAATAAATAAATAAAAATTTTAAAAAAATAAAAATAACAAAAGGAAGAAAGACATACAGATTATGGAAAAACTCCGCCAATTCAAAACACACACACACATACATGGTCTAGATAGATGACTCAGTAGGTAAAGTGCTTACCATGCAAGCATGAGGACCTGAGTTCAGATCCCCAAGCCCACATAAAAAATAGGAGTAGTACTGTATGCCTGCAACCCGAGCACTATGGAGGCTCCCTGGGAATTGCTAATCTAGCCATATTGGTGAGGTCCTTGCCCTGTCTCAAAAGATGCCAGGCTCCTTCACAGGCAGGTAGATAGTGCTGTGGAAGGACCAGGCCTTCTGGTTCCTCCCAAGGGGTTGAGAAAGAAGATGAGCATACAACATCTCAGAAACCTCTCCTGGCCACCAGAGTAAACAACACTGAGTCGGGAGTCTTTTCAAAGCAGGAACTCACAAAAAACTTGCTTTATTGCTATGAGCAGTTGCCTATATAATGTTAGGGACAAAGGCAGGGATTTTAGGATGGGGAGCAGAGGTAAGGGCCAATAGTAAACTATAAATATTGAAATGTTAATTACAATTGCCACACGGAAATGGCAGGCCAGAAGCCATTAGGCATCTTGCTGAGTCCTAGCTGGCCAGAGACAGGTCACCAAACTTTAGCTAGGCTCAGGAAGTTCCACTAGGCCTCATGCCTGGGCCTTTCAGAGCCCAACATCTCCCCCTTTTGTTTTTGTAAGAGCATTAGTCACCATGGCCCCTGTCTTAGGTTGTCCCCCTCTTGGGATCTTACCCATCATTGGGTACCATGTGTTTAGCTCGCTAAGAACCCACTCCATGGCCTGTCTTAGCTTGTCCCCCTCTGGGGATATTACCAGTCATTGGTCACATGGAGGGCAGAGGAGGTGGCAGTGGGCATCTGAGGAACTTAATTCCTGCATTGCCAGCCTGTGATAATGTATTTCGACCTGATGAAGTTTTATTGCCTCTAGCCACTGGTGAATAAATTGTGTAATTTTGTTAATTACACAAGGCCCAACAGTGAGAAGGAGAAGGAGGGGGAGGGGTCCAAGTAGAGGGAGAAGGTAGGGTAAAAAGTCATGTAGGCCTGTCCACAGTGGGCTGTCCTGGGGGTCCCACTGTCTGCTCTCCAAGTCTTCCTGGAGCCTCTTAATCTTGTCCTAGATGATTCCCGATTTACTGGCATAAAAGTGGCATTTTTCCTGTAAAAACAAACATATGCCTCCCTTTTCAGCCATTAGTAGGTCTGGTCCTCTCCTGTTTTGTAGGAATACCTCAGCCAGGGAATCTAGCTTCCAGGAATGATATCTACATCTGGGATTAAGGTGGCTGGGGCACAAAGGCCCATCCAATTGGTGGGCAGAAAGTCATAGGCCATCCCGCCTCCATAAACATAAGCCATTCCAGAAGGTGGGCAGCATTGAGCACCGGGCTCAGTTGTGTTAAAAGTACAGAAGGAAAGATGAATGTACCCCACACCTATACTGGAATTATTAGGGGAAGGTGGGGCCCAAATGCCCAGAAGAAACATTGGGAAAAGCTGGATGTGGATGAGGAAGGTGAGCAATTTTTTAAGGTCATATGGGCAACTGTGCTGCAAGCATCCGGAGAGGCCCAGATATTTTAGGTCTCTTGCTGGTACCCAAATGGGTCTTGTTCCTTTTACAAAGTTTTCCCATGGACAAAAATTCTATGTGCTTTATATAAGTTTCTATCAAAAACTCCTTTTTGTTCTAGAGTTTTTGTATTTTAATTATCTCTCAGTACAAAGGTTGGGAAACAAACAAACCCTTTGATCTTAATAATATAAAATAAATATTAAGGAATGGCCATCTCTTATCAGTAACTCTGAGTATATAATCTTGCTTACATGTAGGTGCTAAAGTCTTGCTGTCAAATGGCCAAGAGGTATGGATACAAGGCCAGCCAAATGGTTTTAGACGATTTCTTTCCTTTTTTATTTATTATCTTTTATGAACCGGGCCCCTCTGGGCCTCGGTGCAAAAAGACTGTGTCTGTCTTAGGTTGTTTTCTATGATATTTAGGCCTTACCCGTTATTGGTACATGAATTCCATCATTCATGCCCTGTCTTAGGTTGACCTAACTTGAGAGAATCTTACCCATCTTTGACTACCAGCCTCTGCAGGGGCTTTAAGATAATGTCTCAGGAAGCTGGGGTCGGGTCCATAGCTTTATCCCATGTATTTCTGTATGGCTATACATAAAGGATCTTAAAAGGCATTTAACAAGTATGGGCAGCAGACACAGAATGAGCAAAAGACAAACACCTGTAGTAGCAAAGCTTCCTATCTAAGAAGTGAGAGAATCCATGGGCAGCAGACACAGAATGAGCAAAAGACAAACACCTGTAGTAGCAAAGCTTCCTATCTAAGAAGTGAGAGAATCCCATCTAGGCAAGGCAGACTTAAAAGCAGATATTAAGTCATCAGCAGCTTTAGCTGCATCAAAAGTAAGATGATTATTTTGCAAAGATAAAATCTCTGATTGTAACTGAATTAGATATGTCAAATACCTCTTAAATGCATTTTCCTAATGCTGTTGACTGTTACTATATTTTCTAGAAGTAACATAAATCCATTGAAAATCTACATGACATTCCAAATGAGTTTTAACTTTTAACTCTAGTATATAGAGCGCCTAACAGGTGAAACTATCTAGGGTAAGGATCAAGCCCAAGATCTTAAAGGGAGTTACAGCTTGAACTTTCTCAGGAGCTACTTTAAAGCTATGAGTATGAAGGAGAGTTAGACATTAAAAGTACAAGTCTAAAGCCAAAAGCCACAGCACACTTCAGGAACTCCTGCTAGGCACACTTTGTATATCTTTAGATTGAAATCTGAAACCCACCATCACACCTTAAGATAAACAATTGAATATATTGGGGCCATTTATTTTAATTACCATATTTCACCCTAGGCTCCCAATAGATTTATAACTATCACACATTATAAATTAGAAAAAATTAAAATATTTAGGATAAATAATATTTAGGGTAAATAATGCCTTTTTAGTTGGTCATGTGGGGGTAAGGATTCCCCCTTTTGTTCTTGTAATTGAGACTTAAGAGTTTGATTATATCTTTTAATGATAGCCTGGCCCCAAGGGTTGTATGGAATGCCTGTGGAATGTGAAATTTTTCAGGTCTGGAGAAAATCTATAAAGGCCTTGCTTATGAAGCAGGGTCCATTATCTGTTTTAATTTGATCAGGCAACCCAAGAGTGGTAAAAACATTGAAGCATATGACTAATGGCATGTTTAAATTTTTTCCCCCAGCATGTGCTGATGCCCAGTAGGCGTGGGAAAAGGTCAGTGAGCCCAGTCACCACGAGATGGTGGACTTCTCCCCTGTCCCCACCTGGGTCAGTCCAAGAGGGCCACATGGCAGTCTCCCAGGAGGTGGATTGCCCACCATTTTCCAGTAGGGGAGGGTCGGGCACAAGCTGCCGGGCGGGGGGGGGGGGACCATCTATTTAAATTTCCAAATTCCACCCCTGGCTCCCAATAGATTTATAACTATCATATATTATAAATTGTACTTAGCTTAATTTTAAAGGTCCCCACAGTCTTGACCAATTTAAGATATTAAGATCTGTAAAATTAAAGCCCGGCGTGGTGGTGCATGCCTTTAATCTTTAAACTCGGGAGGCAGAGGTAGGGGGATTGCCATGAGTTCAAGGCCACCCTGAGATGACAGAGTTAATTCCAGGTCAGCCTGGACCAGAGTGAGACCCTACCTCGAAAAAAAAAAAAAAAATCTGTAAAATTAAACAAGTTACATATAAAGACACAGAGTAAACATTTTTAACTGGCATAAGGCATAACAAGGAGAGACTAAAACAATGTAAACTGAACCATCATAACCTAAAATTAGTCTCAGTGCCTGTAATTTTAACTTGCTTGAGGTTTTTTAGCTTAAAATTTTAAGTCTCAGCCAGGAGTGGTGGTGCACACCTTTAATCCCAGCACACAGGAGGTGGAAGTAGGAGAATTACCATGAGTTTTAGGCCACTCTGAGGCTCCATAGGGAATTCCAGGTTAGCCTGGGCTAGAGTGAAACCCTACCTCAAGAAACCAAAACAAATACAAGCCTTTAGAAATACAAAAGCCACAGATGCAGCTTGCTAGGACCCATTCACAAACAGAAAAGCTGCCAGCAAACCAGAAGTGAATGGAAAGAGAAAGGGAATGAAGAGATGTTGACAAGTAAATACAGGTTATAGAAGCAAAGTTTAGTGCATTAAATATGAAGGCTGCCTCATAACTCATGAGGGTACACTCACCTGCACATGTACACTGATTACCTCCTCAACGACTGCCTCTCCCGGGGGCACTAGTCTGCCAGGGTCCCATAGCCCCACATTGGGCACCAGATTCTGGGCTCCTTCCTGGACAGGTAGGTAGTGCTGTGGAAGGACCAGGCCTGCTGGTTCCTCCCAAGGGGTTGAGGAGGAAGATGAGCGTATGACATCTCAGAAACCTCCTGGCCACTGGAGAGAAACCACACTGAGTCGGGAGTCTTTTCGAAGCAGGAACTCACAAAAAACTCACGTCAGCCAGGCGTGGTGGCACATGCCTTTAATCCTAGCGCTTGGGAGGCAGAGGTAGGAGGATCGCCATGAGTTCAAGGCCACCCTGAGACTCCATAGTGAATTCCAGGTCAGCCTGGGCTAAAGTGAGACCCTACCTCAAAAAAACAAAAAAAAATAAAAATAAAAAAATAAACAAAACCCTGACTTTATTGCTATTAGCAGTTGCCTATATCATGTTGGGGAAGAAGGCGGGGATTTTAGGATGGGGACAGAGGTAAGGGCCAATAGTAAACTGTAACTATTGAAATGGTAATTACAATTGCAACACGGAAGTGGCAGGCCAGAAGCCATTAGGCGTCTTGCTGAGTCCTAGCTGGCCAGAGACAGGTCACCAAACTTTAGCTAGGCTCAGGAAGTTCCACTATGTCTCATGCCTGGGCCTTTCAGAGCCCAATAAAAAGATAAATAAATAAATAAATAAGGTGGAGAGCAATTGAGGAGGCCACCTAACATTCATCTCAGTCCACACACATATGCATGTGTGCCCACACATATGAACATAGACACACATATTTGTTTTTTCTTAGTCACAGCATTTATATACTTTTTAAGAGTTAGTTCATTTGAAATTTTTCACAGAGTAATTTTATTCATACTTATAAGTGGATGATCTCACATACACAATTTCAAATATATCTATGTAGAATTTTCTTGTTAAACTTGAATATATAATAATGTAAGGTTCATACAACCTGAGCTAGAATGAATAATATTTTAAACTGGAAGGATCCAGAAAATACTTGACATTCTGTGGTATTCTAGGACTCAATTACACTGTTCAGAGAAGGAGAGCTCACTAAACATGTGACAGCATATTGGACAGCTCTATCCCTATCACCTCAAGAATTCCATGTACAGGCCCACAGACATGGTATTAAGGGTTAACATTGTAGTCCCAGTGCAAATGAAGTGTACTATGTGTCCTTATGGTGCCATCCTTGTGTAGAAGTACAACTACATAAATGAGCACTTGAAGGAAAAACACTGCTTTTGACTCAAGTTTGGACTCAAAGTAACTCTTTGATACTGTTTTCCCAAGAATATCTGGGTAGGTAAATCAGCCTATGGTTAAATTCTAGAAAGGGTTTAAAAAGACCTATGGTTACTGTTGCAGTCAGGCTCACATTGCTGGTAGAAATCACCACCAAGAGCAGATTTTGAGGAAAAAGGAATTAGTTTTGCTTATAGGCTTGAGAGGGAAGCTCTATCATGGCAGGGGGAAATGATGGCTTGAGCAGAGGGTGGACATCACCCCACTGGCCAACACAAGGGACCATAGTAATAGAAGAGTATGTCAAACACTAGCAAAGAGGGAGCTGGATATAACACTCATAAGCCTGCCCCTAACAATACATTGCCTCCAGGAGGCATTAATACCCAAATCTCCATTACTGTGAACCTAGCATTCAGAACACCTAAGTTTATGGGGGACACCACATTCCACCCCTGACCCCCATAAACTGATAACCATACATGATGTAAAATGCAATGCATTTATCCAACTTTAAAAATCACCATAGTTTTTATCAATTCCAATGATGTTTATACATCCTCATAATCCAAGGATTTTTTAAAATTTTTATTTATATTTGAAAGAGGGGAAGAGGAAGAGAGAGAGAGAGAGAATGGATACACCAGGGCTTCCAGCCACTGCAAACAAGATGCATGTGCCACCTTGTGCATCTGGCTTTCGTGGGTCCTGGGGAATCGAACTGAGCTCCTTTGACTTTTCAGCCAAGTGCCATAACCACAAAGCCATCTCTCCAGTCCAAATCCAAGTATTTTTTAACTGAACCATAATACCAAAAAATAACCTTAAAAACCCATAATGGTACAGAATAAACATTCATACTACAAAAGATGGCATTGGGCATAGCAAAGAATATTTAGTCAATACAAGATTTAAAAACAACTGGGGCAAACATCAAATTCTATAGCTTCAAGTCCAACAACTGTAGTCTGTGACAAATCTCCAAGTCCAATAATTCTAACCAGCAACAAGTCTGTGGTATTACAATGCTGCCCCTCCAGCTAGGCTATTCACAGTCCTGGAAAACTTTATCCAGGGCAGACAGCTCTCCTAAGCAGCCATCTCATGGTCCTGGCATCTCCACTGGATCACCACTGCAGGCTATGGTTCATCCTCTCAGCTCCATTGGGGTCTCCATGCAGGCATCCAGCACACCTGCTTCACACTGCCCATGGCCATTTCCAAAACACAAGACCATGTTTTGCAAACTCAATGACCCTCTCTTCCCTGCATTTCTTATACTCCACAATACCAGGTAGGGTGCCAATTTCTTAATCCAGGGGAGGGAATAAAGCAAACTTTGAAGAGAAGGAGGCTCCTTCAGCACTCAGGCCCCTTCAAAAAAGTCTACATGCTTCCTGTTGCCCCAGTGCAGGTCAGCTGGCCCAACCTCAAAGGTTGTAATCTCTCAATTGTAGCTGAATGGGCAGCAGATCACCCAAAAATTTTTCTTTCTGTTCTGTAGCCCTCTGCTCACACCAGTTCATTTCTATGCAAAGCAATCCTGTACAACTTCTCAGGGCATGGGCATAACAGCAAGTTTCTCACATAAACTGCTAGCCCAGTCCAAGCAAAGCTCATTCTCACCCTCATAAGCCAAACCTCATAATCCATAGTTCTTACAGAATGCAGGTCTTTCAACTCTTACCAGAATAGTCCATGAAGCTGTACTTACAGCATTGCAAGGTATCTCTTAGGCCATGGTTTCAAATCCTTCCACATTCCTTTTGAAACTCAGGTCCAAAAAGCCAAAGCCACAGAGTCAGGTGTCTAGCAGCAACCCCTCTCCTGGTACCACTTTACTGTTACAATAAGGTTTGCATTACTGGCAGAAATCACCCAATAAGAGCAGCTTTGGATTTATTTTGCTTACAAGCAAATAAAATGGCAGGGGAAAATGATGGCATGAGCAGAGGGTGCATATCACCCCCTGACTAACATAAGGTGGACCATAGCAAGAGGAGAGTGTGCAAAACACTAGCAAAGGGGAAGCTGGATATAACACCCATAAGCCCACACCCAACAAAACACTGCCTCCAGGAGGTGATAATTCCCAAATATCCATCAGGTGGGGACCTAGCATTCAGAACACCTAAGTTTATGGGGGACACCTGAATCAAACCACCACACTTACATAAGTGAGTCTCTTTCCCTAGTTCTATATTTCACTACTATGTTTCTGAAATTTTCTAGACATTTTTTAATTAAAAAGGACTCCTATATGTAATATGGTGAAGATAACATCACTTGCTGTTAAGTAATATTTCTTAGTGCCAGAAAAGCATAGCCTTTAAATTTAGAGTTTATGCTCCCAACTTTAAAAATATTAATAGTAGCTATTAAAGTAACAGCTCCATAGTCACAGTGATATCTAGTCATCTTGCTCTAATCCAAGTAAAGGAAACACATTACCATCATAAAATGTGAATACTAAGTTATTTACCTTATGAAGTATTTTTTATTCACCTTATGAAGTACTTTTTTCATTTATTTAAAAAAGCACAACTGATAAAATTTATCTTGATTTTTCCCATCAGTGAGATTCTGGGTTTCATATTTTAAAATATCTATCTAGCTATCTAGCTATTTATTTATTTATTTATTTATTTATTTATTTATTTATTTATTTAAGAGCACACAAGAGACAGAGAAAGAGAGAAGGAGAAAGAGACAGATAGATAATGTGTGCACCAGGTCCTCTAGCCACTGCAAACGAACTCTAGACACATGTGCCACCTTGTGCTTCTGGCTTATGTGAGTCCTGGGGAATCAAACCTAGGTCCTTTGGCTTTGCAGACAAGTGCCTTAATTGCTAAGCCCTCTCTCTAGTCCTGGGTTTCATTTTAAAGTGTTAAGCTGGTTCCAGACTTCTGCTTTCATTCAAAAGCAATACTAGCCCAAGCATGGTGTCACAAGCCTTTAATCCCAGCACTTGGAGTCAGAGGTAGTAGGATTGCTGTCAGTTCAAGGCCACCCTGAGATTTCATAGTGAATTTCAGGTCAGCTTGGGCTATAATGAGACCCCACCTCAAAAAGAAAAAAAAAAAAAAGCAACAACAACAACAAATAGGCAATACTATTAAGACTGTAAAGAGAATATTAGCTTATTTTATAGTAAACTAAGGGCAGAAATATTAGTTATTAGTACATTTGGTAGAATATTAATTCTTAAAAACTAAAGCATAGCTTCTAATAATGAAGTATGCCTGTTTTATACACCTGAAACTTAAATGTTAGAAAAAGCTAAAGTATGTCTTCTTCCACTTTTGGCTTTCTTTTTTTTTTTTTTTTTCTTTTTTTTATCTTTCACTTTTGGCTTTCTTAACCAATATGTTCTGATTACTTTGGAAGTTTTGTCCAAAATATGTGACTGTTGAGAACTGAAGGCTTTGGAAATATAGGAGAAGGGAGATAGGTTCAAAAATCATTTCCAACAGGAACTCCCTGGATTGACTTCCTGGCTCCTCCCAGTGTAGGGCTGATGTCATCTTACAGAGAAAGAGCCTTATCTGTTCAGTGTTCTTAAAATATGTCACTTAAACATGGCCTGGTGAAACAGCCTGAAATCCCAGCTACTCAGGAGCAAGGATGACACAAGAGGATTACAAGTTGAAGGCTTGCTTGAGGAACATAGTGAGCTGCTGTCACAAAATAAAAATGGAACACTTGCCTAGCATCATGCATGAAGCCTTGGGTTCAATCCCTGGTGTATCTTGTCGTTTTCTTAACTGGAAGATATATTTGATATATATTTTTTTTGCTTATTTCTATTTATTTGAGAGAGACAGACACAGAGAGAAAGAGGCAGATAGATAATGAGAGAATGGGTGCACCAGGGTCTCCAGCCACTGCAAACAAACTCCAGATGCATGTGCCAAATTGTATATCTGGCTTACATGGGTCCTGGGGAATTAAGCTTCAAATGAGGTTCTTAGGCTTCACAGCAAGCACTTAACCACCAAGCCATCTCTTCAGCCCCTTGATATATTTTTATTTGTTTCCAGAGATGAGCATTTTTTTAATTAGAAAACATACATAGCCCAAATCCCCAAACTACCTATACCTCAATACACACACACACACACACACACACACACACACACCTAAAAGTAAACTCTGTAAAACACTTACTTATCTCCAAGGTTAAAGCAGTTCTAAATACTTTACTCACAATGCTTACCCTGAATTGCTTTCAAGAAAGTCTTTCCTCCTTGCCAGTAAGGTAAGGAATGAAGTCATTTTTTTAACACATATCTACTTATCCATTCCAGGCTTTTTAGTAAAATTAAATCACAACATAGGGCCTGGAGACATGGCTTAACAGTTAAGGTGTTTGCCTACAAAGCCAAAGGATCTTGGTTCAATGCTCCAGGACCCACGTAAGCCAGATACACAAGATGGTGCATGCATCTGGAGTTTGTTTGCAGTGAATATTGTGGTTCTCTTCAGATATGTTTGCAGTGAATGGAGGCCCTGGTATGCCCATTCTTTTTTTCTCTCTCTCTCTCTGTGTATGTATGTATGTATATACATATACATATATATATATACATATACACATACACACACACATACACACACACACACACACACACACACACACACAAATATATACATATATATATGGGGGGATGGGTGCACCAGGGTCTCCAGCCACTGCAAACGAACTCCAGATGCATGCACCCAGTTGTGCATCTGGCTTACATGGGTCCTGAGGAATCAAGCCTCAAACTGGGGTCCTTAGGCTCACAGGCAAGCACTTAACTACTAAGCCATCTCTCCAGCCCTTAGCATGACTAGCCAAACACAAACTCTTCCCTTCTGTAAGTTACTTATGGTTAGGTATTTGTTCACAGCAATGAGTAAGTAACTGATACAACAGTTTTCAAGAGAGAGGACAACAGGTGACAAAGGATCATGATCACTGAGGGATTCCTCAGAGACAAAGGAAGGCTGCTCCAATTCACTGTCTGTAAGTTGTTCCCAGCCATGGTATAGGAAAGGCAATCCCAATGAAGATCTCAAGGTTCCCTAAGTTGAGGTGATGAAGTCAAGAGAGACTAAGAAGGCTTGAGTCCATGGGATAGTCTCAAACGGGGACAGCTACACAGAGAAAGTGCCTAGAGATCTGCAAAGCATCCTCTTAGGTTTTATGCATATACATGAGTAATTTGTAAAATAGTAGAGATGAGAACTGGAGATTGTTTTCATTTCCCTTCTGAATATTCTATTTGATGTCCATTAATTATGAGATTTCCCATTCTGTTGGATATGAGTAGCTAATGTTTTCTGTAGACAATCATTACAATACTAAATGCTCCACTGATCCTATTTATCCAAATAACCCTAAACCCTAAAGAGGCAAACTTTGAAAATACCACAAACACTTCCCAGAACTAGAAAAAAATCATAAAAAAATCCAATATACAAACAAAATAAAATTTACAGTGTATAACACTTATGATAAACTACCCAGTACATGAAAACACAGAAGACAATAATCAGGGGTGGAGAGGAGATATTCAGTGAATAAAATACTTGCTATGTAAGTGTGAAGACCTGAATTCATATACCCAGAATCCATATAAAGACAGAAACAATAGCACAAACCTCTATAATTCTGGCATGCTTAGGGCAAGAAGGGAATTAGGGATAGGAGAATTGCTGCAATGTTTCCAAGCCATCTACCCTGGTGTTCACAGACCCTGACTCAAACATGGTAGAAGGCAAAAGCAGACACCCAAAGTTGTCCTCTGACCCTCACATTTCTGTGCCACGGCATTTATACATGTGTACACACATATACACATACCAACATATATCATGCACACATAGACCAAGAAAAAGAACCAATAGGAACATATCCAATAATGACACAGATAATATTTAGTATTGTACAAGGACATTTAACACATATTATAACTATTTCTTATTTTCAAGAAGCTAGATAAAAAACTAAGTGTATTAAAGACATAGAAATAAAAAATGACTGAAATATGCTTATAGAGATGAAAAATGACAATGTCTGAAATGAAAACAGAAATGAGGGCTGGAGAGATGGTTTAGAGGTTAAAGCACTTGCCTGCAAAGCCAAAGGATGCAGGTTCAATTCCCCAGGACCCACATAAGCCAAACGCACAAGGTGGTACATGTGTCTGGAGTTTGCAGTGGCCGGGGGCCATGGTGCACCCGTTCTTTCTCTCTCTCTCTCTCTGTCTCTCTCAATAAATAAAACTCTTTTTTAAAAAAAAATATCCTAGGCTGGAGAGAGATGGTTCAGTGTTGTTGTTTTTTTTTTTTTTTTCAAAAAAGTAAATACAAATGGGACTTCAGCTATGTTTTTTTTTTTTTTAATTTAGTTTTTTGAGGTAGGGTCTCCCTTTAGTCCAGGCTGACCTAGAATTCACTATGGAGTCTCAGGGTGGCCTTGAAATCATGGCGATCCTCCTACCTCTGCCTCCAGAGTGCTGGGATTGTAGTTCTCCTACAACCTCACAATGTTCTCCCATAGATGCAGCTGCCTAATATGTACTATTTGCTGAATGCTAAGGCTCTTAGATAGAAGCTTCTTTTTCAAAGGAGGGTTAGTCACTACATAGCTCTGTATTAGTCAGGGTCCTCTAGAGAAAAAGAACTGATATAACAAACATATACATGTATATAAGTTTAACATTTTAAAAGTTTTTTTATATTTATTTATTTGAAAGAGAGAAAGAGGCAGATAGAGAGATAGTGGGCACTCCAGGGCCTCTAGCCACTGCAAACAAACTCTAGATGCATGTACCATTTTGGGCATCTGGATTTATGTGGGTACTGGGGACTTGAACTCTGGTCCTCAGGCTTTGCAAGCAAGCACCTTAAACTGCTGAGCCATCTCTCCAGCCTAAGTTTAACATTTTTAAAAATATTTATTGACCATTTCTATTTCTTCTTTTGATAACTTTGTTCAATTCTATAGACCACATTTTAATTGGGTTGTTTGCTTTTTATTGTTTAGATTTTTTTTTTTATTAAGTAGAAACTTTGTATGGACATGTAATATATTGGTACCATCCTTCCCCTCCTCCCTGCCTCCACTCCATTGAGGGCCCTCCTTAGTGGATTGCTGATGTTCTCCATAGAGTTGTGGGCTAGAAGTTGTGAAAGCAGCAGTCAGTCATTTTGATGGGGTAATGCTTCTGGATATTCCCTCCAGCCCTGTGGCTCTTACATTCTTTCCACCCCTCTTCCATAAAATTCCCAGAGCCTTGGTGGGTGTGCTTTAGTCTACTTTAATGTTGAGCTCTCAGCAGCTTCTGGATTTCTGCTTTGGTGCATATCCTCAGTGTCTGTCTCCTTCACTCTGGTGCAAATTGTCAGGTTCTATCCTTGGTATATCCTAGGTATTAATCCTCTGACATTTATGTGGCTACTGAAGATTTTCTTGCATTCTGTATGTTGCCTGTTTTTGTAATTAGAAACTTTAATATATATACATAGAGTAATTTGATCTTTGTTTCTATATCATTATCCTTTTTCACCCCTTTTCCTTAGTCCTTTATCTGTTTTGTTGTCTAATTCTTTCTGTCCTCTATCCTTCATGGCAAAAGATGCTGGGCTCAGAATTATACTGGTCTTGTGAGAGTATCAGTAGCTACTGAGGGGTCATGTATGTACCAGTTAGTTTATGTTAGAAGGACAGTGTCCCACATATTGTGGTTCTTATATTCTTTCTTCCCCCTTTTCTGAGCCTTCAAAGGTGTGGAATTTCCTTTAGTGTTGAGTTCTCAGTAGCTTTTTATTTTTTTGCTTTGTTAAGTTTTGAGTCTCTTCAGTGTCTGCCACCATCTCCATATAAAGGGTTCTTTGGCTAGTACTCATATTCATTCTGCCACTTTCTCTGCAATATTCCCTGAGCCTTGGCAGGTGTGATGGAGGTGACTTGTTCAGAGCTGAATCCTGGGGTTTCTCTTGGTCATTTGGTGAGGACTGGGTCTTTTACCTGGGGCCAGATCCTGTGCCTAGTTGTCGGGTGCTGCTGCCTCCATGAGACCCTGCCATGACTGAAAAGAAAATTTCCTGTACTCCAAGGGAATAGGTGTTCTTGTTATTTCTCTGAAGGAAAAAAAAATCAGTAAGTTAGACTCACAAATTTCCATGTATTACAAAAATTTCTATAACTTTCTAACTTATATCAAAATAAAGCTATGCAACAAGACTAAATTGAAATTACACAAGTTACACAGTGATGTTTTATATACAGAAAGCATCATTAATTTGGGTGCAACATAGAGAAAAGAAGTTACTTATCTAGGGTATAGTTAAAGTTGATCATTGTCTTATGCATACAGCCACAGCTAGTGGAATAAGTTGGTTTCTAAAATATATTTTCTGTGAATTCGAACATGTTAATATCAAGTCACCCAAAGCTATTTGCATAATATATTATTCTTACACATTTTTCATGAACTTTACAAATCTATCTACTAAGTAAAAAAAAAAAAATGCCCAATTTGTTTTTCCATTATTTTATATAGGAATAAAGTAGTAGCAAAATGTTATTACCAGAAACAATACAATATTGTATAATTATAAAACTAAACTCAAGAAATTATATGAAAAAAACAGCAATTTCCATATGTTTAGTTAGATTATATATGGAAGAGATTTATATAAATATTAGAGGAGCTGTAGGCAAACAAGTTTTCTACTCTAAACCCTATATTTTTAAGAAAATTCTTGGTATTATTTATCAACCAAAGGTATATTATGATATTTTTTGCTCCATCAATTTAACCTTATAATCACTTTGCACTTTAAATGGTCATTATTTCATCTCTAGCTACACTGAGTATATATAATGTACTGTCTTTTGAAAAAGTATTTCAACATATCATTTTACAGTATCCTTTCAAAGGTAGAGGCATCACAGTAACATTTTCCATTTGCCAGAACAAAACCCAGTTAAGATTTACTGATAACCCTGAGGAAACTCCAAAATCCTATGCCTAATTCTAGTCCAGTGTTTGCTCTAAATCTGTTTTTATCCTTACTAATACTGCAGCCAATTGATTTCTGCACTTTAACTACTTAAATTATATGTTGTTTACTCGGTGACTCAGGTTTTATAGCTTAATTACCAATTTTCATCATATCTTTCATTCCTAATTTTGAGTGTTTCTTATACAATTGCTACTTCATTTTTATGTTTTATGGGTTTTCCTTTCTTTGTTGCCTTAATTATACATGAAAGCTGTATAATCTTTTGAAATTCTGATGTTTTCAATGAAAGACTTGGTAGATAGATGATGTAATCTGTCCCATGAGTTGCATATCATGACTTCGAATGCCTCACCAAAATTTGGCTTCTGTATGTAGAAGAGGGTTAACTCTGTGATAGGAAGTTCATTGGTGTTTTCATAGTCAAAGAATAGAGTTATTAATGGATGGTGCTAGAATTTCCTCAAGTACAGCTGGTCTTTCAGTTTTGTTTTTCTTCTTGCACTAATCTATGAAAAATTTGAAGGTAATAATAAAATTGTGCCCATAAAATTCTTGTCACAGAAGTCTACTGATTCTGATATTTAGAAAACTTTTTTCTTGAATTATTCTTTGGTTGTAAAAATAATTACTCTCTGCCTTGATGGGTCAGAAAAGCAACTTCAAGATTTTGACTTCCTGACTAGATGGCTTGCTCCCTCTAGTGGAGACCTTAAGTCAACCACTACATTCATCAACTCCCTGAATCTCTTACTAAATCTGCTCAGCTTCCTTCTTTCTGTGTACTTTTATAATATCCTAGAGTCCTAGAAAATAATAACAATCTCATGAATGAACAGATGTTTAGTAAATTCCAAGTTTCAGAGTCTCAGTAAGCACTCAACACTATCTTGGATTATTGAGGGAGTATCCAGCAGGAATTTATCTTTTGTGGAATCTATAATATTCCTGTGAAAATATGATATATGAAATAAAGATAATAATGAGATACAAAAGCATATAGTTAATATTACTTAAAAGGTCCTTAAAGTCAATGTTGGAAGGAAATAAGGGAGAGAGGAACAGAAGAAAGTAGGAAGAAGGGCAGGGAAGGAAAGAGAAGGACCAGAGCAGTCTTCTTGGTAACCACACTGTTGACATTTTGATTCAGATAATTCTTTGCTGTGAGGGGCCTGTCCCTTGAATTGTAAAATAATTAGCATCATCACTGATCTTTATGTGCTAGATGCTAATAACCTTTCTTCTAGTATTGTCTCTGATGTAAAATTAAAATGTATGTCCATATATTGTCAAATGTCCCTGAAAGGCAACATTATGAAGAAGCATTGTACTGGAGCATAAACACATGACTTACAAAAATGTGAAAATAGTATTCATAGAGCCTAGGGATGCTGCTTATAGAAAGCCAGCAATTTCCTTGTCTGAAGAGAATGAGGACCATGCCAGAGCTCTTACAGAAATTAGAGCAAGTAACATGATATCTGGCATATGCTATTCACTTAGTCATAAATAATAAATAATAAATGTTACTATTAGTAGTATGCCACTCTGTAAGTCTCTTATATAAGTCAGATACCAGCAGAAGCACAGAGAAATGAGCTGGGCAGTTTAAGACACTTGCTGGCAATATCAGTTTGATTCTTGCCAGCACCTAAATAAAAGTCTAGATGCAAAGTGGCACATGAGTCTGTGATGCCAAATGCACCTACAACAATGGGACCCAGAGGAACCCAAAACTTCTGGCTGACTATGAGTGTGTGGCTCTCATTTGCAGTGATGTAACATGGTGCATGTGCCCATACATACATACATACATACACACATGAAAAATGCAAATAAATAATATTTTTTAAAGAAGCAGAGAGAAGAGCCAGGAGTGGTGTGCATGCCTTTAATCTCAGCACTCAGGAGGCAGAATATCATCATGAGTTCAAGGCCAGTCTGGATTACAGAGTGAATTCCATATGAGCCTGGGCTTCAAGTGAGACTCTACCTAGAGAAAAACCAAGGAAGGGGGAGGAAGAGAATTAGGAGGAGGAAGAGAAAGTCAAGGAGGAGCAGGATGAGAAGAAGGGGAAGGAGAAAGGAAAAAGGAGGAGGAGGAGAAGCAGGGGAAGAAAAAGTAAATGAAGAAGAGGAAGAGAAAGAAGGAAGAAGAAAAGTTATGTTGCTAATGAAATTAAATTTACATTTTCCCCATTGAAATTGTAATCATCTTAGTGAGGCTCAGTCTTTCCTTCCTTCCTTCCTTCCTTCCTTCCTTCCTTCCTTCCTTCCTTCCTTCCTTCCTTCCTTCCTTCCTTTCTTTCTTTCTTTCTTTCTTTCTTTCTTTCTTTCTTTCGCTCTTTCTTTATACAAAGGTTAAAGGAGCTTTAGCTCTGTGCTTTTTTGCCCCTGACCTGCAGGGCCAATGTTACGCGGGGTGGTCGAGGAGGGCTGCAACCTGAAAGAACGGGTGGGAAAGAAGGAGACCAAGCGGAGGTTTTGTCAAGGTCTCGTTTAATGTTGGATTTTTAGCTCTTTTATAATCAACCAGCAGGTAGGGGGGTCAAGCAGGGGGCACAAGGAGGTAGGGCCACCTGGCCGTAATCTTTCTGGAACATCTTGGAATGGAACGTCTTGTGACATTTTTCCGGAGCTGTTGTTTGCCCTCGAGGAGGGGCCATATGAGGGCTGTTAGTTCTTTTGTCCTAGGGAGGTCAGGTCATGGTCTCTGAGACTTTTTTGAGTGTGTCAGGAGATTTTTCCATGTAGTTAAGTTATATGTAAATATTGCTGTAAGAGGAGATTCTAACTTTGATTTATATATTTTAGCCATCTTGTAGGAGATTAGAATAAAAATTAATTGGGGGGCTGAAGAGATGGTTCAGTGATTAAGGAATTTGCCTATAAAGCCTAAGGACATGGGTTCAGTTCCCCAGTACCCACATAAATCCAGATGCACAAGGTCACTCATGCATCTGGAGTTCATTTGCAGTGGCCAGAAGCTCTAGCATATTCATTCTCTCTCTCTCTCCCTCCCTTTCTCTGTGTGTCTGTCTGTCTCATGAATAAATGAAATATTTTAAAAATAATTTGGATGAAAAAATGATTTTTTAATAATTCCACATGGTAATTATCCCCAACTAGACATGCCACTTGCAAAGATTTTGAACTTGCAGAGAAACCGAGTTGAAAGTCAAAAATGTTTGTTCATGAAAACTAGTGTTAGATATTTCCATTCTTCCAAGTTATCATTTGAAATTTCTGCTGACAGAAGTAAATGTACTCTTGCATATTCTTATTTCTTATTCTTCACAAGCACAGTCACTTTCATATTTTAAGCTATAACTTTGAGGAGAGTTACCTAGTATACCTTGAAGAGTGAGAGGAGCCTGTTAGTATCTAAGAGAGGGAAGCCCTAATAAGTTGTCATTATAACTGAGTACATTAAGACCATAGTCAGTGCTACTAATATTACTGACTTAAACAACAAGAAAAGCAGAAATCAATTGGTGAATGTAAAGGTGAAAAGAGGAGAAACTTGTGGAAAAGTCAACAAGAGAAGGTGGTGGTTTTGGTGCAGTACTGAGTGCATCAACACATTCTTGTCTTAAGCAATTGTTTCCATATGCTCACTACACAGTCCCTCTAGACAGAAATACTATCTTTTCACTTCATGAATCAAGGGGTGCATTTTATTTTACCTTTAGAAAAAACAAGTATCAAAAACAACAACAACAAAAAAAAAACTACGTTATTGTGAGCTGGAGAGTTGGCTTAGTAGTTAAGGCACTTGCCAACCAAAGGACCAAGGTTGGATTCACCAGTACCCACATGAAGCCAGATGCAAGAGGCGGACAAGTGTGTGTAGTTCATTTGCAGTGGCTTAGAAGCCCTGGCATACCCGTACCCACGCCCCCCCACCCGCTGCTTCTCTCTCAAATAAATAAAATATTTTTTTAAATGCTTTACAGGGAGACGGAGGCAGTGGGTTTCATAAGCTTTTCCTTCTGACTCGCGTGGGCTGCGAGGCCTGGGTCCTTTCTGGGGCCATCGCGAAGTACGTAGTGGAGACTAAGGGGGCAGGCAGGCTGGAGACGCAGGTACATGTGACGATTTCTTGGCAGTGTAACGTGGAATCCGTTGATCACCTTGCTCTGATTTCTACCTGTTCTGTGTTGACAAAGGAGAGTGCCCAAATGAGCAAGATAGCACAGCCAGCCAGTACTCCATGAGTGAATGGAGTGTCATTCATACCCAGGCACATGCCAGCAGGTTCTTCAGCTGGTGCCTGTGGGCACTGAGAATATAAGTTCTGATAACACAGGGCAGTAGACCTCACTCTTTCCAGGTTTCACATCTGGTGGCTTGAGCATTAAGATGTTACCACCTACCCAACCCCACCAATGGCTGGCTGCTTGCTGCCTGTCAGATCCATTGAGCTTGTTTCCAGCATTAGCACTGGAGAGTTGATTAATTTGAGTCATTTATCTGGTCTTAAGTGGTAATGTACTTTTGTGGGGATTAAAAGAATTAAGGTAAATAATCTTAATAAATCTTGCTTCTCAGAAGGAATGAGAAACTGGAAGGTCATACAGAAGGTTAAGGGTTTTGATGGATATGATTACTTCGATTAAGAAAAGCTGAACTCCATCTATGTGATTTTTGTTCTAAATTGTGTATTGTAAATCTTAGTGCCACAGAAACCAATCACTGTGTAATTTGGTAGAATTTTATTTACAACAGAAATTTGTTTTACCAGAACAAAACAAAACAAACCATATCTTAAAGGTAGTGTGTAGCTAATTGGATTAAAAATACAAATAACAGGAAGCAAAGAGATTTGGAGGAAAAAGCAGCATAGATGACAAGCTCATGATTTGGGGATCCTGTAACTTCTCTTTTTGGATTAGCATTTCCTTATGCCCTAAAAAGTACCTCAGCATGTACCCACTTGAGTTTCTGAGAGGCTAGTAGAGTAAGCCTTTTAAAAATAGCATTCCAGGGCTGGAGAGATGGCTTAGCGGTTAAGCACTTGCCTGTGAAGCCTAAGGACCCAGGTTCGAGGCTTGGTTCCCCAGGTCCCACGTTAGCCAGATGCACAGGGGGGCGCACGCTTCTGGAGTTCGTTTGCAGAGGCTGGAAGCCCTGGCGCGCCCATTCTTTCTCTCTCCCTCTATCTGTCTTTCTCTCTGTGTCTGTCGCTCTCAAATAAATAAATAAATAATTAAAAAAAATAGCATTCCACAGACTAGGTCAGTGAAAAAAGGTCTGAACTGCTGATTGGGATTTGAAATACTAACTCATCTGATTTTTTTCTGGGTTCAGAATAACTGCCAGTGGAGCCATAATAGAAAAGACTTCAAGAAAAGTCTGTTTTGGAATTTAATCTTGACAAAATGAGTATGAGAAAAATGTGTCAACTCATAATAATTGAAAAAAAAACTTGAAAATAGGAGGTTTTAACCTTTAATTTATTTCACCTATATGTTTCATAGTGCTCTTCTGTGACATTTTCTAGTTAGTGGGCCATTCTCCCAGGCTTTTGTACCACTGCTTCCGTCTATCCATCTGTGTTCTTTTCTGTTATGTAAATTATTTTGCAAAAGAAAATGCTGATCAAACTCAGGATATTGACCTTTTTAGTTGAGAATAAAAACCTGGCAATCACTAATGTATGCCATCTCTAGTCTGTCTTATATCAATGTTGGTAGTTTAGATTGTCTTTGTTAACTGAACCCCCCCCCCTTTTTTTTGCACAGCTCTAGCCCAGATCTGTTGGTTTCTATGTTGTTGCTTTGTGCCTGAGATGGTGACTAGACTTGAGTCACAATGATGCAAGTTTATGTTACTAAGGTATCTCATTTGAACAGTCCTTTCTGCTCCCTTAGCAGATGTCTACTAGGACTTGGAATAATATAGCTCAAATTGCGTCTGGTCAAGTGTTGACGCTGCTCTTCTCCAAGGCAGAAGACATCAGTGTCCTGCAACTCAGCAAAGCCATTTAGGGCCATGAGGCCTTTCTACCCCCTAAGGAGCCTACTGTCCTTGAATGGGACACTCCCAAGAAGGCTTCTACAGAAGCAGAAAGCAGGGTGGGGCTTTCTAAAAAGTTAGGGCCCAGTACCAGTTTACTTGGGTTAACATAGCCATCTACACATAAAGAGTGACAGATTTTGAATAATGCATAAGGACCAACTGAATCCCACTGACTCTTTAACAGCTGACTGATCTATAATGAACTTAAGTGGATATGCAATTGGGTCATGTGACTCTTTAAACACCCACAATAGGTGTTTCAGATATGTAAATCTATTTTCAAAACTTTTTTTCACAAATGGGTATTCTCATAGAACTTATGGTTACCAGTGATGACTTAATGACCTTGAAAAAAGCTGTAGGGGAGCCAGTGCTCAGTGTTTGAAATCAACAACATCAACTGAAGTTGTCCTGTGTCCTTTCCGTTGTAAATTAAATTGTTAGGACAAGCAAGTAGTTCCACATAGAACAAAAAAGTTAAACATTGTCTGGACTCTCTTACTAAAGTGGTTGAGTTTTTAGCTTGTTAGACTTCCCAATATAAAATGGAAAAAAAACAAACAAGTGTGGGTAGTAAAGAGGTTTAGATCTTTGGAAATCATAAAGCGACTTATAATTTTGTTTTCTGTTACTTATGAACCATGAGGGATGGATGCTCTCTGTGGGCAGGATGAAGGCTTAGACGGTAAGCTGGGTCAGGAATCTGGCTTCATCCAAGTCTCCTGGGACAGTGCTTGATTGGTTGTGGCTCCAGATGGTGAGACTGGAGTAGTTCTATTAGTAACTGAGATACCACCTAAGCATTTAGGAGCTCTTACAAAGAAGTAGAAAGATTATACTACATTATGACTAGACTTTTGAAATTCAGGTTATGATTACACTAAATTTACACAATTCTTAAATTTACGTAAAAAGTAGAGATATGTACAATTTGTTAGGAAAGGAAACTAGCAGCTTTGATGTTTTTTAAAACCCATTATAGGGCTCAAATTATACCTGAACAATCCAGGGAGCACTCAGGGTGCTTCTGATGCCTTAGACATGGAAACTAATGCTTTTTGTTTGTTCCATAGCTAGAACAGAGTTGATTCTGCAGCTGGTTGGATCTGCCTTTCAGGAAAAACTACTAACTTGTCTTTTTGTTCCTGGCTTTCAGTTGGTGAGAATACTCTTTTTTTAATATAATTTTACTTCTTTCTTTTTTTAATTTTTTTTTTTGGTTCATTTTTATTTATTTAAGAGTGACAGAGAGAGAGAAAGAGGCAGATAGAGAGAGAGAGAGAATGGGCGTGCCAGGGCCTCCAGCCACTGCAAATGAACTCCAGACACATGCGCCCCCTTGTGCATCTGGCTAACGCGGGTCCTGGGGAATCGAGCCTCGGACTGGGGTCCTTAGGCTTCACAGGCAAGTGCTAAACCGCTAAGCCATCTCTCCAGCCCAATTTTACTTCTTTCAATGAATTTAAAATAAAAAACTCTGAAACAATGACTGTATATGTGTGTGTGTGTGTGTGTGTGTGTGTATACATACATACATATATATATATATATATATACACACATACATATATGTTTGTGTGTGTGCATGCAAAATATGGTGTGTTGGGGGGTATGCACCTGCATGTATGTGCCCTTGTAAATACCCCATAGGCCTGTCAGAGCAAGCATAGTAAAAGTGGAAGAGAGTGAAGTATTTGCTCCATTGTTATTGGGCCTAGTCTTGTTTTTGAGTCTGAGTCTCTTTTTACTGTTTCCAGAGCTTGCAAGCCTCCATTGGTTCTCATGTCTTTGCTCCTGGACTGAGGTTACAGGCCTGTGTGACCATGCCCAGCTGATTTATGTGGGATCTGGACTTTTGGGCAACTTCAGGCCCTCATGCTTTTGCAAGAACCACACTTAGCCATTAGCTGAGCCATCTCTCCAGCCCAGTGTCTATATTTCATTGTGAGTTTCTTTATATTAGAGAACAAAGTCCGTTCACTTGCAATTACCTCTGAAGCCCATGTGGATGTATTGCTGTCTGTCATTCTAGTTCCTGGCTGGGCTGGGCTGAGCTGGTACAAAACAGAAGGCTTTTTATCCACCCGTAGCTTTCACCTTAGTGGACTGCAAGAGTATTCTAAACATAGAATGCATCTTCATCTGTATTTGGTGATTTTTTAATTTTAAAACTCTGCTAAAATAGGGAAAGTGACAAGTGGGTTCTGCCTGTCACCTAGTGTTTGGTTTCCATGTACAATGGTAACATTCTTAGGTTTCAAGGCAGATGGCCTGTCCTCTAACTGTGGTTTTATGTAGTTTTATAGTATGTGTTCCAGCTTTATTTACATGATTTACATCCTGAGTGTAGAGGTGGGTTTGCTGACTTCATAAACACTTACCAAGAAGCTGATTTGAATTGCCTGTTTGGAGAGATGATGCTGTTTGATACTTTTCTATGGTCCATTCTTTTCATGTCTGGAGAAATAGTTTATACTTGTTTCATTTTCATGAAAATTGTGGTATAGCCAGTTGTGGTGATTCATGTCCTATAATTCAGGAGTTGGAGGCAGGAGGATTGGGAGTTTGAGACCACACTGATCTACACAAGAGAAACTGTCGGGTTAAAAAAATGTAGTAATCATTTCTATGGGTGGCATGTCCCAGATCATTTTTATAAATTAGTTATAATTTATAACCTAATTAACTTGTTTCAGAAAATTTTATTATGACATTGTCAGGGGGCCAAGTCTTAATAAGAAGACTTTTAGAATGACCAAAAAAAAAAAAAATGCTTTATTGTATGTGGCTCTCTTGGAAAGAGTTCATGTTAAACTCCTGTTCTAAAGTGTGACATCTGGTAACCAATTTATTCTGCATGAAATTTTCACAAGAAGCAAAATGTTTACTTTTTATTACGCATGCCTATTATCATTGCAGGGTAATTAGAAAGTTGCAAATGACAGATTATAGAAAAAGAGTTGAGTAGTAAGGAACAGTAGATAGAATGAGCTAAATGTCTTTCATATAACCAGGGGTTACAATATTTATATTTTAATTTTATGCAGAATTTGAGGACACTTATCAAAGGTGCCAAAACTGTTTGGTACAAGTAGTTTTGTGATAGTGTCTCTCACTTTCCCACCTTTCTTTCTTTTTTCTTTTTTTTTTTTTTTTTTTTGTTTTTTTTTTGTTTTTTTGTTTTTTTGAGGTAGGGTCTCACTGTGGTACAGGCTGACCTGGAATTAACTCTGTCATCTAAGGATGGCCTTGAACTCATGGCAATCCTCCTACCTCTGCCTACCGAGTGCTGGGATTAAAGGTATATGCCACCTCGCCCAGCTCACTTTCCCACCCTTCTATTTGACAACATCCATCAGCTTCCCATCCTTCACTTCGACAGTTTTCTCAACTCCAACTCTGTCCTGTATTAGTATCTCTCAACCCAAAACCATTCCCTGTGACAGCATCCCTCAGCTCCACAACCTTTTCTGTAAGACTCTATCACCTCCCCTAACCTCCTCTGTAATAGTGTTTCTCATCTTCCACCCTTCTGTGTGACATTCTCAAACCTTCCCACACTTTTCTATAATAGTGTCTCTACGTTCCCAAAATATTGGTGTGACAGTCTCTCAAATCCCCACCCTTCTCTGTAATGCAGTCTCCCAGCTCCCCACACTTCTCTGTAACAGTGTCTCCCAGCTCCCCACACTTTTCTGTAATGGTGTCTCCCAGCTCCCACCCTGCTCTGTAATAGTGTCCCCCGGCTCCCCACACTTCTCTGTAATAGTGTCTCCAGCTCCCAACCCTTCTCTGTAATGCAGTCTCCCAGCTCCCCACCTTTCTCTGTAATAGTGTCTCCCAGCTCCCCACCCTTCTCTTTAATGCAGTCTCCCAGCTCCCCACACTTCTCTGTGACAGTGTCTGCCAGCACCCTACCCTTCTCTGTAACAGTGTCTCCAAGCTCCCTACCCTTCTCTGTAACAGTGTCTCCCAGCTCTCCACCCTTCTCTGTAATACAGTCTCCCAGCTCCCTACCCTTCTCTGAAACAGTGTCTCCCAGCTCCACACCTTTCTCGGTAATGCAGTCTCCCAGCTCCGTACCCTTCTCTGTAACAGTGTCTCCCAGCTCTCCACCCTTCTCTGTAATACAGTCTCCCAGCTCCCTACTCTTCTCTGTAATAGTGTCTCCCAGCTCCCCACCCTTCTCTGTAACAGTGTCTCCCAGCTCCCTACCTTTCTCTGTAACAGTGTCTCCCAGCTCCCTACCCTTCTCTATAACAGTGTCTCCCAGCTCCCTACCCTTCTCTGTAACAGTGTCTCCCAGCTCCCACCCTTCTCTGTAATACAGTCTCCCAGCTCCCTACCCTTCTCTGTGATAGTGTCTCCCAGTTCCCCACCCTTCTCTGTAATAGTGTCTCCCAGCTCCCCACATTTCTCTGTAGCAGAGTCTCCAAGCTCCCCACCCTTATCTGTAACAGAGTCTCCAAGCTCCCCACCCTTCTCTGTAACAGTGTCTATCAGCTCCCCACACTTCTCTGTAATAGTGACTTCCATCTCACCACCCTTCTCTGTAATGCAGTCTCCCAGCTCCCCACCCTTCTCTGTAATACAGTCTCCCAGCTCCCCACCCTTCTCTCTCTGTAATAGTGTCTCCCAGCTCCCTACCCTTCTCTGTAACAGTGTCTCCCAGCTCCCCACCCTTCTCGGTAATGCAGTCTCCCAGCTCCCCACCCTTCTCTGTAATACAGTCTCCCAGCTCCCCACCATGATCTGTAATAGTGTCTCCCAGCTCCCCACCCTTCTAGGTAATGCAGTCTTCCAGCTCCCCACCATTCCCTGCAATAGGGTCTCCCAGCTCCCCACACTTCTCTGTAATGCAGTCTCCCACCTCCCCACCCTTCTCAGTAACGGAGTCTCCCAGCACCCCACCCTTCTGTGTAACAGTGTCTCCCAGCTCCCTACCCTTCTCTGTAATAGTGTCTCTCAGCTCCCCACCCTTCTCTGTAATAGTGTCTCCCAGCTCCCCACCCTTCTCTGTAATGCAGTCTCCCAGCTCCCCACCCTTCTCTGTAATGCAGTCTCCCAGCTCCTCACCCTTCTCTGTAACAGTGTCTCCCAGCTCCCCACACTTCTCTGTAATAGTGTCTCCCAGCTCCCACCCTGCTCTGTAATGCAGTCTCCCAGCTCCCCACACTTCTCTGTAATGCAGTCTCCCAGCTCCTCACCCTTCTCTGTAACAGTGTCTCCCAGCTCCCCACACTTCTCTGTAATAGTGTCTCCCAGCTCCCACCCTGCTCTGTAATAGTGTCTCCAGCTCCCAACCCTTCTCTGTAATGCAGTCTCCCAGCTCCGTACCCTTCTCTGTAATAGTGTCTCCCAGCTCCTCACCCTTCTCTGTAACAGTGTCTCCCAGCTCCCCACCGTGATCTGTAATAGTGTCTCCCAGCTCCCTACCTTTCTCTGTAACAGTGTCTCCCATCTCACCACCCTTCTCTGTAATGCAGTCTCCCAGCTCCCCACCCTTCTCTGTAACAGTGTCTCCCAGCTCCCCACTGTGATCTGTAATAGTGTCTCCCAGCTCCCTACCTTTCTCTGTAACAGTGTCTCCCATCTCACCACCCTTCTCTGTAATGCAGTCTCCCAGCTCCCCACCCTTCTCTGTAACAGTGTCTCCCAGCTCCTCACCCTTCTCTGTAATTCAGTCTCCCAGCTCCCCACCCTTCTCTGTAATACAGTCTCCCAGCTCCCCACCCTTGTCTGTAACAGTGTTTCCCAGCTCCCCTCCTTCCTCTGTAACAGTGTCTCCTAGCTCTACACCCTCATCTGTAAAAGTGTCTCCCAGGTTCCCACCTTCCTCTGTAATAGTGTCTCCCACCTCCCCACCCTTCTCTATAACAGTGTCTCTCAGCTTACCACCCTTCTCTGTAATAGTGTCTCCCAGTTCCCCACCCTTCTCAGTAACAATGCCTCCCATCCCCCCACCATCCTGTGTAATAGTGTCTCCCAGCTCCCTACCCTTCTGTGTAACAGTGTCTCCCAACTCTCCACCTTTCTCTGTAATAATGTCTTTCAGCTCCCCACCCTACTCTGTAATAGTGTCTCCCAGCTCTCCACCCCTCTCTGTAATAGTATCTCCCAGTTCCACACCCTCTCTGTAATAGTGTGTAGCAGCTCACCACCCATCTCTGTAATAGTGTCTCCCAGCTCCTCACCATTCGCTTTAATAATGTCTCTCAGCTCCCCACCTTCTGTGTAATAGTGTCTCCCAGCTCCTCACCCATCTCTGTAATAGTGTCTCCCAGCTCCTCACCATTCGCTTTAATAATGTCTCTCAGCTCCTCACCCATCTCTGTAATAGTGTCTCCCAGCTTCTCACTGTTCTCTGTAATAGTGTCTTTCACCTCCCCACCCTACTATGTGACAGTGTCCATCAGCTACCCCCACTTCTCTGTGACTTGTCCTCCAGCTCCCGTTCCTTCCCTGTAATCATGTCTCCAGCCCCCCACCCTTCTCTTTAATAATGTTGCTCAGCTTCCCACTCTTCTCTGTGACAGTGTCCCTCAGGTCCCCACCCTTGTCTTTTGCAATGTCCTTCAGTTCCCTCCCTTCTGTGCAATAATTTCTCTCTGCTTCTTCCCCTTTTTTGTGACAGTGTCCCTCAGCTCCCACCCTTCTTTTTTCTTTAGGTGTTTTACTTGGTATCACCACATGCAGCATCCTAATCTCTAGGTATCATTTTTGCTTGCAGAAGATGCAGTTAGTCATTTAGATCATAGTGTGACTATAACAAATCAAACAAAAGTCCTTAAGCTGTACAATTTCTTAGCCTCAATTTAATATTCCCAACAGAGTTGTAAGTCAGAGCAAACACATATTCACCAGTTCCTCTTTAATCATCATGAACAGCATTGTCCTCACTTTTCAAATAAAAAATTAGTCAAAGGTTAGTGAAAATCCTAACTCTCATCTCTTAAAGAGTAAATCATGCCTGTAATGCCCTCAGGAGGGTAATGTGGCAGAAGGATAATAATGAGTTCAAGGCTAGCCTGGGACACCATGTAAAATAAGGCGGTAAGTCATGTACTAGATTCAAATCTTTTGGTGCCCATCACTGTGCTTTTTTTCCCACTCCCTTCCCAAGTCTTGCTGTCACACTGATTGTGTTCTAACATAGATCTTGGTTCTGATGGTGACATGGAAATGGTTTAGCAAATTTTCAGGTACCCGTAAACAGACAAAAGAAGCATTAGATGATGTGGTGGTTTGATTCAGGTGTCCCCCATAAACTTAGGTGTTCTGAATGCTAGGTTCCCAGCTGATGGATATTTGGGAATTAATGCCTCCTGGAGGGAGTGTATTGTTGGGGCGGGCTTATGGGCTTTATAGCCAGTTTCCCCATGCCAGTGTTTGGCACACCCTCCTGTTGCTGTGATCCACCTTATGTTGGCCAGGGGGTGATGTCCACCCTCTGCTCATGCCATCGTTTTTCCCCTGCCATCGTGGAGCTTCCCCTCGAGCCTGTAAGCCAAATAAACCTCTTTTTCCCAGAAGCTGCTCTTGGTTGGTGATTTCTACCAGCAATGCGACCCAGACTGCAACAGATGACATATTGCTAGGCATACCAGTCATAAATGTGTTAACGAAATATAGAATTTAATAAGTAAATCTGAAGCTGACTTAGGCAATTTCTTATGCTTTAGTATTTGATGCTTTAGAAAGGCCAAGTAACATCACTTTGCCAGGGATTTGTTCAATGGATTTGATTTTGCCTATTAATAATGATTATCAACATCTAAACTAGATTCGCAAATTCAGATGCTTATTACTGCAATATTTTCCAAATATTTGTGTGCATGAAAATCTCACTAGGCATAACTCACCACTCAGCCCTTCTCCCCCCAACACAATTTCTGACTCAGTAGATCTGGTACAGATGCTGAGACTAGCATTTCTAGTACAGTCCTGAACGATGCTGATGCTGACCGTCTGTGGGCAGTACACATTCAGAGCCAGCCAGCAGGAGCGTCAGGAGTGAGGCAGTTCTGCTGGGGTCTTATGGCAGTGGCTGCCCCATTGTAAAGAATATTGAAATATGGCAAGTCTTAAGATGTACTGCAAGCATCAATTATATACTGTATTTTGAAGAAATGGTTGCAAAGAAATATAAAATGTTTTGATGATTTTCCTGTTCATTAAATGTAGTCATAGGGGCTGGAAAGATGGCTTAGCGGTTAAGCACTTGCCTGTGAAGCCTAAGGACCCCATTCGAGGCTCAATTCCCCAGGACCCACGTTAGCCAGATGTACAAGGGCGTGCACACATCTGGAATTCGTTTGCAGTGGCTGGAGGCCCTGGCACCCCATTCTCTCTCTATCTGTCTCTTTCCCTCTCTCTCTGTCACTCTCAAATAAAAAAAATAAAAATGAACCAAAACTATTTTTTAAAAAAATGTAGTCATAGTTTAGATAAATAAGAGTACTTAAATATATAAATATGTACATAATATAGGTTAAGTTAAAAATATTATCAAAATTATTTTAACGTTATTTAAGGGTTTTTGTGTACTGTTTAATGTGGATGGTATAAGTTTGTGACTCCTGTAAAATTGAGAGCCAGTGAGAACAAGTGTTGGCATTCTCATTTTAAATATTTTGTATTATTTTAGGAATAACAAAGTAAGAGATTAAATTACTGTTGTAAGGTTTTGTGGCTAGTTAGTGGCAAAACAGGCTCTGCCAGGACTCTAGTCTAATGTTTCTGCTTCAGACATGTCATGTGTCCTTCTATTTTAGCTGCATTTTAATGCTAATAAAGAAGCATATATACAAGAGTATAGTTTCAAGGTATACAAGTAAGATAAGCTAGAGTCAGCATAGCCCTTATAGCATTCCTTTTCTTAGGATAGAAGTCCTTTAGCATTATAAAATGTTCTCCAATATAAAACACTTGCCCTGTGTTTTTATCTGGACATCTGACCCACATGAACTAATTGCTGAACATTCACAGGTTATTGTTTTAACAATAATACATTCTTCCTCATTTCCACAAGTGAATGTAATCTTAAGTCCCTAACTTCAAAGCATATTTTTATTTTATTTTTCAAACATGAATCCATCTTTCTGTGCCATTGACTCTTTTGTAAAATTTTTAATTTTGTTCATTTTTGACATGTATATATATTTTGTGTATATTGTAAAATGTATATTTTGACCTGAATATAATGTATTTTGACCTTATTTCTCCCACTCAGCCTTTCTTATTTCCTCTCTCATTAATACCCCTCTTCATCCTCTTTAATCTTCATCTTACTTTCATGCTTTTTGTTTCATTTGAGTTAAATAAATTAGGGTTGCTTGCATGATCAAGAGTGAAAGCTTATTTACCATGGAATAGGTAACTTCCCAGTGTTTACACCACTGATGAACATGAATCCCCTTTCCCAGCAACTATTAGCTGCCATTAGCTATTCTGGAAGATGTGGGATCTCATGTATCCTTCCCCTGTGGAAGGTGATGTATTAACAGGCTTAATCTTGTGCAGTGTACTACTGACTTATGCAGTGACAATAAGTAAAACAGGGATGCCTGAGGCACTCATAGCTTATAACCATGAATAAAATGCAACAAGCTTTTCCAAATGAGAAACAAACCCTTCATCTTCCCTTCCTTATCCTGATGCTACAACCAAGATGTATGGGGAATATTTCTTTGAATGTTTTCTAAACAAAAAAAAAATAGTGTAAGTATAATAATTTTATAGAAAATTTCTTATTCATCTTGAGTGATTTTTTTTTATTTTTAATACAAAGAATTCTTGTGCTCAGTAGAGAATATTATAAAATTGGTGTGGGCTATTGTTGCAGTTACATTTCATTGCTAGAACAAATAGCTGACCAGAAGCAGCTTATGGAAGGAAAAGATTTATTTCAGGTTTACAAAATTCAGGGAAGTTCTATCATGGTGGGAGAAGCTGGCTCACTCCAACATGTATTTGCATCATAGAGAAAAACTAACACTGGCAAGCACAACAGCTAGAGCTCAAATCTGGGTTTCAATACACCTTAGTGCTAGACTAAAAGGTCTGCCCCCACTTTCTCCAGTAGTTTACTGGAGGCTTAAATTGCAAGTTTAATCAAAAGTACCTCAGGTGCCAGATGTGGTGGTACACATGTTTACTCCCAGCACTTTGAGGTAGAGGTGGAAGGATCACTGTGAGTTCAAGGATCACATAGTGAATTCCAGGTCAGCCTGGGCTATAGAGACCCTACCTCAAAAATCAAGAACTAGGAGCTAGAGAGATGGGTTAGTGCTTAAGTCACTTGCCTTCAAAGCCAAATGACCCAGGTTCTATCTCCCAGTGCCCATGCAAGCTAGATGTACAAGATGGCACATGTGTCTGGAGTTTGTTTGCAATGGCTAGAGGCCCTGGCAAGCCCATTCTCTCCCTCCCCCCACCCCTGCTCCCTCTTTCTCTATCTCTATCTCAAATAAATAAAGTAACATTTCAAATAGGCTGGAGAGATAGCTTAGTGGGTCAGTCATTGGCCTGCAAAGCCTAAGAACCAAGATTTGATTCCCCAGTACCCATATAAGCCAGATGCACAAAGTAGAGCATGCATCTGGAGTTCGTAAGCAGTGGCTGGAGCCCCTGGCATACCCATATTCATATTTCTCTCTCTCAAGTAAATTAATTTTAAAAAATCAAGAACTAATTTAAGGATTTCTCATGTCTCAGTTTATTTCTAAGTTTATTTCTAATTGTCCAGTCCTGTTTTCCTTATCAAAACATGTATGCTTACTCCAAAGAAAGATTATGACATTTCCTGTGCTTCAGAATATTTTTTTTTTTATAACAACTCCCTTGTGGATCCAGAAGTTTAGGAAAGCTAAGTGACTGAGTTAAGTTCAACAAGCAAATGAGTGGGAAAGCCAAAATTAGACCTCCAGTGTTCTCCTACCTTGCTCATGATTGGTTCACAAACTGTTTGTTATTCCAAGAATGTTCCTATTGCAATCAGAACATTGAGCAATTAGGCAAAACATGTTGAAGATTACCTTCTTCTAGCATCTCATAAATATGATAGTCATATGGTTTTATTTCTTTGAAATGAATTTTCATGTGGCTAGTAGTCTCTAGCTCACAGGTCAACACAAATAAATTCTACTATCATCATAAATTTTTAAAAGTTTAAATTAACACGTGCTCCCCTTTCTGACCATTCACTTTCTTCTTACCCCTCAAAATGGCATACGAAATGAAATAGTTTATGCTACTGAACCAAATTTCTAAGAAGTGAAAGTGGTTTTACTTAAGAAAACTTAAGGTTTGGGCAAGTCAGATGTTTCTCTCTGAGGAGCGCACATTTATTCATCTGCCCTTTTCATCCACCAAAATAGGAAAACTGTGACCATCTCTGAAAACCATAATATTACAATCACATTCCCTCCCTTTGTGGGCCAATATGGTGATCTCAATTAATGCAGTGATGATTATAGTTGAGAAACTTCTGTAAATTTATAAGCTTAAAGAATTTGAGAACAGGATTTGTTCATATATATATATATATATATATATATATACACACACACACACACACACACACACACACACACATACTTTCTTTTTCCTTATGTCCTAATCTCTGGATTTCACCTTACTACCATGACTTTTTATATTTAGTGGAATAAGAATATTTGTGCTAACACCAGCATAAGAAATGAATTTTTAGACTTCCGGTTAAGATGGCAGCATAGATAGCATGCCAAAGCAGCCTAGTGGGGAAAAAGACTGAAAAAACTCAGCAAGATACACACTTCTACTAAAAAGCAAGGTGTATAGGAAATTGAAACAGCAGTGGAGAAGTAAAAGAGATCCAGAGCCCGCACAGGCCGGCAAAAGCGGCCCCGACAGGTCCGCTGACTGCAGGGGTGGCAGCGTACCAGAAAGCCACCAGGCTTGGATCCAGCCACAGGAAAAGCCAGGGAAGGGGAGCTTCCACTCATATTAGAGCTCTCTGCGAACTCAAGAAATGTGAAGGGAGAGCAGCACTGAATAACAAAGGAGCAGACCACGAGGCAGAAGAACACATGGAACAGTGAGAGAACTAGAGCAGCTGCAGCTCCCTCCCCACCCCCACTGCCTGAGGGCAGCTCCAGCGAACAGAGCAGCAGTCCTGGGACCTGGCTGAGCCAACTTGAGTGAACAGCGGGACCCAAGCAGGAGCAGAGTCCCGGAGCAACATCAGCAGCTCCAGCCCCAGCAGCAGCAGCCCAAGCAGTGGCAGATCCAATAGCGGCAGCAGCGGCAGATCCAGCAGCAGGAGCAGCTTCAGAGGCAGCACTTGCAGATCCAGTAGCAACAGCAAAGGATCCAGCAGTGGCAGCTAAAGCAGCAGAAGCAGCAGCGGTGGACCCAGCAGAGGCGAAAGAACCAGAAGTGTCAGCTTTAGCAGCAACGGGAACAGATCCAGCAGCAGCAGCTTCAGGAGCAGCAGTGGCAGATCCAGCAGCAGGGGTGCCATTCTACAGGGCCACAGTTGCCAGGTTCAGTTTTCCCTGCAGGAAAAGCCAGTACCCAGCTCCAGAAATCAGAATAGCAGCCCAACGACCCAGCCAGCAACTTGACTGAGACCAAAATCATTCAAAAAGGTAACTGGGATTGATTGTACCAGGGAAGGTTCTCACTTGGTCACAAGCTGACTTGGATCTCTCAACAAACCAGAAATCTTAACCTCGTTGTTGCTAGGGGATCTGGATGTTATAATAACTACTTTGCATAAATATTCAGTGCTGTTTTTGATTGAATGTGTACAGTGTTTAGTGAAATTTTAGAATCTACCTGTATTTTATTCCACTCAGCCTACTTGAATACTCCCATAGTAGGGAAACTCAACCCCAACCAACACCTATGTAGATACTCTGAGCGTCTTAAGAGCCACACCTAACAACTTAAGCTCCTACCCTGAAAATATATTATATCAAATCAATTGATACAGCTAAGAATACCCAGCTAGCTAGAAAATCCAAGCATTCATTTAATCCAAGATGCAAAAATATCTACATTATAACACAAGAAACAAAAAAGCAAGACGATATAAATCCACCTAAAAGTATTAATGCATCAGAAATGTCCTCCAGTGAGAACAAGTTAGAGGAAATGCCTGAGAAAAGTTTCAAAAGAATGATTGTAAATAGGTTCAAAGAGGTCAAACAACAAATCAAAAGAATCAAAGAAGAAATCAAAGAGGAAATCAAAGGAATCAAAGAAGATGCAGGACACCAATTTAATGAAATAAAGAAGGCAATATAAGACATAAAGAAGGAAATAAAAGTAATAAAGAAAAACCAGTCAGATTTACTAGCAATGAAGAACACACTAAATGAAATAAAATCTCTGTAGAAAATCTCACCAGTAGGATGGATGAGGGAGACAACAGAATATCTAAGCTAGAAGACCAGGTGGCAGATCTAATACAGTCCAACAAAGAGAAAGACAAGCTTATAGAAAAGTATGAGTGGGAATTTCAAGATATTCGGGACATTATGAAAAGAAGAAATATAAGAATTCAGGGCATGGTAGTAGAAGGAGAAGAATTCCACTCCAAAGGCATAGTAGGCGTCTTCAACAAAATCATAGAAGAAAATTTCCCCCAAATGGGGAAATAGGTGCTAATGCAGATACAGGAAGCCTTTAGAACCCCAGCCAGACAAAACCTGGAAAGAACCTCTCCTCACCATATTATAATCATACTTCCAAATATACAAACCAAAGAAAAAATATTGAAAGCTGTTAGAGAGAAAAATCAAGTTACCTTCAAAGACAAGCCCATCCGGATTATAGCAGATTATTCAACACAAACTTTTAAAGCCAGAGGGGTTGGAGTGATGTATTCCAAGTTCTGAAAGATAACAACTGTCAACCAAAGATACTTTATCCTGCAAAGCTATCCATTCAAATAGATGGAGAAATAACGACATTCCATGACAAAAGCAGGTTAAGGGAGTATTTGAAGACAAAACCAGCTCTACAGAAAATACTTGATAGAATCCTCCATGCTGAAGAAAAGGAAAAGCATACATATAAGGAACCTAGAAAAAACAAGCAATACTCAAATACTAGTTAAAACAAGAGAGCACAGGTAGAAATGGAACCACACACACACAAAAATATGGCAAACATAAATACACACCTTTCAAGAATATCTCTTAATATCAACGGCCTCAATGCCCCAACAAAAAGACATAGGTTTTCAGACTGGGTTAAAAAGCAGAATCCTACAATTTGTTGTCTCCAAGAAACTCAACTTTCTACAAAGGATGGACATTTGCTTAGGGTGAAAGGTTGGAAAATGGTGTTTCAAGCAAATGGGCCTGGAAAAAGCAGGTGTTGCTATCCTAATATCCGACAAGGTAGACTTAAGTCCAACATTAGTCAAGAAAGATAAGGAAAGTCAGTTTATATTGATTAAGGGTACACTCCAACAGGAGGACATTAAAATCCTAAACATATATGCACCTAACATGAGGGCTCCCAAATTCATCAAACACTATTAGAACTAAGCTCACAGATAACACCAAACCCAGTGGTAGTAGGTGACTTTCAAACCCCACTCTCATCAATTGACAGGTCATCCCAGGAAAAAATAAACAGAGAGGTATCTGAACTAAATGAGGTCAGAGAAGGAATGGACCTAACAGATATATACAGGACATTTCATCCAAAGGCTGGAGAATATACATTCTTTTCAGCAGCACATGGAACAGTCTCTAAAATAGACCATATATTAGGACACAAAGCAAATCTTAACAAATTCAGGAAAATTGAAATCATTCCTTGCATTCTATCTGACCACAGTGGAATTAAACTACAAATAAGTAGCAAGAAAGGCTATACAGCATACATAAAATCATGGAAACTAAACAATACACTACTTAATGATGAATGGGTCAATGAAGAAATCAAGAAGGAAATCAAAAAATTTATAGAGTCAAACGATAATAACAACACAACATACCAAAATCTCTGGGACACAATGAAGGCAGTTCTAAGAGGTAAATTTATAGCCTTAAGTGCCTATATTAAGAAATTAGAAAGGTCACAAGTAAACGACCTAATGCTTCACCTTAAAGCCTTGGAAAAAGAAGAACAAGGCGAACCAAAAATCAGTAGACGGGAAGAAATAATAAAGCTTAGGGCAGAAATTAACGAAATAGAAACAAACAACAACAACAAAAAAAAAAAAAAATCCAAAGAATTAATGAAACAAAGAGTTGGTTCTTTGAAAGGATAAACAAGATTGATAAATCCTTCGCAAATATGACCAAAAGAAAGAGAGAGGAGACACAAATTAATAAAATCAGAGATGAAAAAGGTAACATCACAACAGATTCCAGAGAAATTAAAAAAATCATAGGAACATAATATGAAAGCATATACTCCACAAAGTATGAAAATCTGAAAGAAATGGATGATTTCCTTGATTTATATGACCTACCTAAATTAAATCAAAATGAGATTAATCACTTAAATATACCTATAACAAACATGGAGATCTGAACAGTTATCAATAATCTCCCAACTAAAAAAAGCTTAGGCCCAGATGGATTCACTGCTGAATTTTACTAGACATTTAAGGAAGAGCTAATACTATTGCTTCTTAAGCTTGTCCAGGAAATAGAAAAGGAAGGAATTCTACCAAACTCCTTCTATGAGGCCAGCATCACCCTGATACCAAAACCAGGCAAAGATAGAAAAAAAAAAAAAAAGAAAGAAAAGAAAATTACAGACCAATCTCCCTCATGAACATAGATGCAAAAATTCTCAACAAAATATTGGCAAACATAATAAAAGAGTATATCAACAAGATCATTCACCCTGACCAAGTAGGCTTTATCCCAGAGATGCAGGGATGGTTCAACATACGCAAACCTATAACTGTAATACATTACATAAACGGGTTGAAGGACAAAAATCACATGATCATCTCATTAGATGCATAGAAAGCATTTGACAAAATCCAACATCGCTTCATGATGAAAGTACTACAGAGACGGGGAATAGAAGGAACATATCTCAATATAATAAAGGCTATTTATGACAAGCCTACAGCCAACATACTACTAAATGGGGAAAAACTGGAAGCTTTTTCACTAAAATCAGGAACAAGACAAGGGTGTCCACTGTCCCCACTTTTATTTAACATAGTTTTGGAAGTCTTAGCTATAGCAATAAGCCAAGAGACACACATAAAAGGAATACAAATTGGAAAGGAAGAGATCAAGGTATCATTATTTGCAGATGACATGATTCTATACATAAAGGACCCTAAAGACTCTACTAGCAAACTGTTAGAGCTGATCAAAACCTACAGCCATGTAGCAGGATACAAAATAAATACACAGAAATCAGTAGCCTTCATATATGCTAACAACAAACACATAGAAGATGAAATCAGAGAATCACTCCCATTCACAATTGCATCAAAAAAAATAAATAAATAAAGTACCTTGGAATAAACCTAACCAAGGAAGGAAAGAATCTCTACAATGTGAACTTTAAAACACTCAAGTGAGAAATTGCAGAAGACACTAGAAAGTGGAGAAACATACCCTGTTCCTGGATTGGAAGAATCAATATTGTGAAAATGACAATCTTACCTAAAGCAATCTACGCATGTAATGCAATCCTTATCAAAATTCCAAAACCATTCTTCATGGAAATAGAAAAAACAATCCAAAAACTCATTTGGAATCACAAAAAACCTCGAATATCTAAAATAATACTGAGCAACAAAAATAAGGCTGGTGGTATCACCATACCTGATTTTAACCTATACTACAGAGCCATAGTAACAAAAACAGCATGGTACTGACACAAAAACAGACATGTAGGTCAGTGGAACAGAATAGAGGACCCAGATGTAAGCCCAAGTAGCTATAGCCACCTGATATTCGAATAAAATGCCAAAAATACTCATTGGAGAAAAGACAGACTCTTCAGCAAATTGTGTTGGGAAAACTGGATATATCTGCAGAAGAATGAAAATAGATTCTTCTCTCTCGCCATGCACAAGAATTAGGTCCAAATGGATTAAAGACCTTAACATCACACCTGAAACTCTGACACTGCTAGAGGAAAAAGTAGGGGAAACCCTTCAACATATTGGTCTTGGCAACGACTTTCTGAATACAACCCCAATTGCTCAGGCAATAAAACCACAGATTAATCACTGGGACCTCATGAAATTACAAAGATTTTGCACCACAAAGGACACAGTGTAAAAAGCAAAGAGGTAACCTACAAAATGGGTAAAAATCTTCGCCAGCTATATATCTGATAGAGAATTAATATCTAGGATATACAAAGAACTAAAAAGGTTAAATAATAATGAATCAAATAAGCCAATCTAAAAATAGTCTATGGAGGTAAATACAGCATTCTCAAAGGAAGAAATACGAATGGCATATAAGCATCTAAAAAAATGTTCTATGTCACTAGCCATCAGGGAAATGCAGATTAAAACTACATTGAGATTCCATCTCATTCCTGTCAGATTAGCCACCATCATGAAAACAAATGATCTTAAATGTTGGTGGGGATGTAGAAAAAAATGAACCCTTCTACACTGCTGGTGGGAATGCAATCTGGTGCAGCCATTGTGGAAATCAGTGTGGAGGTTCCTAAAACAGCTAAAGATTGATCTACCATATCACCCAGCTATAGCACTCCTAGGCATATATCTGAAGGAATCATCTCATTTCCTTAGAAGCACATCCTCAACCATGTTTATTGCTGCTCATTTTATAATAGCTGGGCAATGGAACCAGCCTAGATGTCCCTCAACTGATGAGTGGATAATGAAGATGTGGCACATTTATACAATGGAGTTCTACTCAGCGGTAAAGAAAAATGAAGTTATGAAATTTGCAGAAAAATGGATGGACCTGGAAAGGATTATACTAAGTGAGGTAATCCAGGCCCAGAAAGCCAAGCGCCACATGTTCTCTCTCATATGTGGATCCTAGGTACAGATGATTGGGCTTCTGCATGAGAATGAAAATACTTAGTAGCAGAGGCCAGTAAGTTAAAAAGGAGACATAAAGGGAAGAGAAAGGAAGGGAGGAGGGTACTTAATAGGTTGATATTGTATATATGTAAGTACAATGTTTGTGATGGGGAGGTAATATGATGGTGAATGGAATTTCAAAAGGGAACGTGTGGAGGGGGGAATGGAGGGAATTACCACGGGATATTTTTTTATAATCATGGAAAATGCTAATAAAAATTTAAAAAACAAAAAAAGAAAATTCACAAATGGCACTCTACTGACAATTAATAAATTCCATCTACTACTCACAAAATAACCAAAAAACAAAAACAAAAACAAAGAATCTCTACAATGAGAACTTTAAAACATTTAAGGGAGAAATTGTAGAAGATACTAGAAATTGGAGAAACATCCCTTGTTCCTGTATTGGAAGAATCAACATTGTGAAAATGGCAATATTACCAAAAGCAATCTACATATTTAATGTAATCCCTATCAAAATTCCAAAAGCATTCTTCATGGAAATAGAAAATACAATCCAAAAATTCATTTGGAGTTACCACAAACCTTGAATATCTAAAATAATACTGAGCAACAAAAATAAGGTTGGTGGTATCACCATACCTGATTTTAACCTATACTACAGAGCCATAGTAACAAAAACAGCGTGGTACTGGCACAACAACAGACATGTAGATTAGTGGAGCAGAGTAGAGGACCCAGATGTAAGCCCAAGTAGCTATAGCCACCTGATCTTCCATAAAAATGCCAAAAATACTCATTGGAGAAGAGACAGCCTCTTCAGCAAATGGTGTTTTGAAAACTGGATATGTATCTGCAGAAGGATGAAAATAGATTCTTCTCTGTCGCCATGTACAAGAATTAGGTCCAAATGGATTAAAGACCTTAACATCACACCTGAAACTTTGAAACTGCTAGAGGAAAAAGTAGGGGAAACCCTCCAACATATTGATCTTGACAAAGACTTTCTGAATACAACCCCAATTGCTCAGGCAATAAAACCACAGATTAATCACTGGGACCTCATGAAATTACAAAGATTTTGCACCACAAAGGACACAGTGAAAAAAGCAAAGAGGCAACCTACAGAATGGGAAAAAAATCTTCACCAGCTATATAACTAATAGAGGATAAATATCTAGGATATACAAAGAACTCAAAAAGTTAAATAATAAGGAATAAAACAAGCCAATCAAAAAATGGGCTATGGAGCTAAATAGAGCATTCTCAAAGGAAGAAATATGAATGGCATATAAGCATCTAAAAAAATGTTCTACGTCACTAGTCATCAGGGAAATGGAGATTAAAACTACATTGAGATTCCATCTCACACCTGTCATATTAGCCACCATCATGAAAACAAATGATCATAAATGTTGGCGGGGATGTGGAAAAGAGGAACTCTTCTACACTGCTGGTGGGAATGCAATCTGGTCTAGCCATTGTGGAAATCAGTGTGGAGGTTCCTAAAACAGCTAAAGATTGATCTACCATATCACCCAGCTATAGCACTCCTAGGCATATATCCGAAGGACTCATCTCATTTCCTTAGAAGTATGTGCTCAACCATGTTTATTGCTGCTCAATTTATAATAGCTGGGAAATGGAACCAGCCTAGATGTCCCTCAACTGATGAGTGGATAATGAAGATGTGGCACATTTATACAATGGAGTCTACTCAGCAGTAAAGAAAAATGAAGTTATGAAATTTGCAGAAAAATGGATGGACCTGGAAAGGATTATACTAAGTGAGGTAACCCAGGCCCAGAAAGCCAAGCGCCACATGTTCTCTCTCATATGTGGATCCTAGGTACAGATGATTGGGCTTCTGCGTGAGAATGAAAATACCTAGTAGCAGAGGCCAGTAAGTTAAAAAGGAGACATAAAGGGAAGAGAAAGGAAGGGAGGAGGTTACTTAATAGGTTGATATTGTATATATGTAAGTACAATGATTGAGACGGGGAGGTAATATGATGGAGAATGGAGTTTCAAAGGGGAAAGTGTCAGGGGTGGGGAAGGAGGGAGTTATCATGGGATTTTTTTTTATAATCATAGAAAATGTTAATAAACATTAAAAAATTAAAAATAAAAATAAAATAAAAATGTCATGTACCCTATGCCTCATTAGCATCTGAATTAATCTTAATACCCTCTCTGGTCATGTCTAGTATTATAATGAGCTATAAGTCACCTTCAGGCACTTGGAAAACTGTACCAGCACCAGTAGCTATAGCCAGGGTCTAGGTAGCTTTGGGCAATGAGTTTTTAGCCTTCTTCTTGCCCAAGTTTTTTTTTTTTTCTTTTTTAAAAGATTTTATTTTTATTTATTTATTAGAGACAGAGAGAGGGAGAGAGAGAGTGAGAATGGGCATGTCAAGGCCTCAAGCTTTTATTATATTAATTTTAGAGTATGTAAAGCCTTCCAGACCTCAATCTTTTCTCAACTCTACTGCCTCACCAAAAGTATTATATCTACCGACCTACCTCTCTTAAACCTATTTTCTCTTTGTTGCTTAACATCAGCTATCCTGAACGCTTAAAAGGTGGATAATAATAATTTGAAGAATGGATTTGAGATGAGAGTCAGATGTGTAGCTCATGCTTACAGTTCCAGCATTTAGGATGCATAGGTAGGAAGATTACTATGAGTTCAATGCCAGCCTGAACTATGGAGTATGTTCCAGGTTCAGCCTTGGATAGAGTGAGGCTCAACCTCAAAAAAAAAAAAAAAAAAAAAAAAGACTGTGAGATTAATTAAATTGTGTAAAGAATAAGATACTGGAGTAGAGGTTCTGGAAATATGTCCTGATTATGCTCCCAATTTTATTGATATCTGTTGTGACCTCTCCCTCTCCCTTTCCATTTCCATTTTTATTAATTTGAGACTTCTCATTTTTATACTTGATCAAATTGGCCAGGGGTTTATCAGTCTTTTTTTTATTTTTTCAAAATATAATTATTTTTTTTCTGTCAATTTTCTTAATTGTTTTTGTAAGGTTCAGGAGTGACCAAGACCATGGAGACCACTCTGCTTTTGTTTGTGAAAAACAGGAGCTGCCAGGACTGACTCTCAAGAGCAGAGCAGTCAATTTGGGATTGCAGACAGTGGGCTCTTGGATATGGGGCTCTTTAGTTGGGGGAAGGGAAGAAAGGGGAAGTACAAAAAGGTTTCTTTAGGGGAGATCTAAGATAGCCAGGGTGTGACACCAGAACAGTAACCAGGGCAGGAAACCTAGACCTCAGGCATTGTTAGGCAAGGAAGGAATAATGGCTGGGTGGTTTCTTGAGGAATGTGGATGATCAACTTCCTTGTGTCTGTTGCCATCCTGCTGTCTTTGGTGACTCCATTTTGTCCTGACCTAACAGTTTTCTTGGTTTCCAATTCATTAATTTCTGCTGTGATCTTAATTATTTCTTTCCATTTAGAACTCTTAGGGCTGGATTGTTCTTGTTTTTACAACTTTAGGAAGATTGTCAGTTTATTAATTTGAGATCTTTCATCTTTGTTATGAAAGCATTTAGTGCTGTGAAATTTCTCCTTAGAACTGTGCTCATTGTGCCCCATAACATTTGGTATGTTGTGTTTTCATTATCACTCAGTTCTAGAAAGTTTACAACTTCCATTTTGATTTCTTTCATAACCCATTCATTATTAACAGCTTGTTATTCAGTCTCCAGGAGCTCCTGTAATTTCTGCTATTTCTCTTATTGTTAATTTCTAGCTTTAATGAATTGTGTATGATATAAGGCAGGAAGTAACATTAACTGAATGTATGGAGGCATGTTTTATGCCCTAGTATATGATCTTTTTTGGAGAAGTTTCCATGGGCTACTGAGAAGAATGTGTAGTCTGAAGAACTGGGGTGGGAATGTTCAATGGATATCTGTTAGGTCTTGTTGATTTACAGTGTTGTTTAGCTCTATTATTTTTCTGTTGATTTTCTGTTTGGATAATCTGTCTATTGATGATAGCATGATATTAAAACCCTCTCCTATGATGGTATTGGTATTTATTTCTGATTTGTTGTTGAGTAAGTTTTGTTATATAAAATGTGATGCACCTGTGTTCTCTTGATGACTAAAAGTGGCCTTCTTTGTCCTTTTTGATGACTTTTGATTAGAAGTATATTTTGTCAAGATATTAATATAGGCACACATGCTTGTTTCTTATCTATTTGCTTAGAAAATTACTTTCCATCCTTTCGCCCTGAGGAGGTGTCTATCTTTAGTGGGATTTCTTAAAGATAACAAATAGAAAGTTCCCTTTTGCTGATCCACCCTGTTAATTTGTGGAGTGGGGGAACTGGGGTGAGTTAAGACAATTAATATTTAAGGATATAATTGTGGTGTTTGATTTAGTGCCTTCCACGTTGAAAGCTTTATGGGGTTTGGTGCAGTTGTACATTTTTGTGCCTGCTCTAGTTTTGTTTATTGTGTCCTTCCTCTTGAAGGCTCTTGAGGTTGGTTGTTCAACTCTTCTATGTGGATTATTCCCTGAAGTATTCTCTGTAGGTTTGGCTTTGTATTCATATAGTTGTAAAGCTGGCTTTTATCATAGAAGGTTTTCCTTTCACCATCTGAGGGTTGGAAGCTATAGTTTTTTAGATTTTAAAAGGTTCCATTCCAAGCCCTTCTGTCTTTCAGGGTTTCCATTGAAAAGTCTGAGGGTATTCTGATGAAATTGCCCTTGTATGTTATAAGTTGTTTCTCTCTTGCTGCTTTTAGCATTGTCTGCTTTTGTTTTTTATGGTTTTAACTATAATGTGCCTTAGAGAGTTTCTTCTTTGGTCCAGTATGTTGGGTGTTTTGTGAGCTTCTTGTATCTGGACGGATCTTTCTTTTGAGAGGGTGGGAAGGTTTCTTAGATAATTTTGTTGCATGTGTTCACCATGCCTTTGGCCTGAAATTCTACCTCTTCTGGTATACCCAATAATCCAGATATTTGGTTGTTTTAGAGTATCACACATTTCCTTCATATTCTTTTCACATGATTGTTTTGAACTTGTCAAAGTTTTTGGACTCCTGATCAATTTCATTCATTTTGTCTTCCAGATTGGAGCTCTTGTCCTCCACGTGTTTAAGTTTGTTATTGAGGGCTTCTATAAAGGATTTTGAAAGCTCTATTTTGTTTTTGTTAGCTGCTGTGTTTTTCAGCATGATGTCCATCTCTTATTTGAAATCCAATTTCAGGTAAATGTTTGATTTTCTTGATGCTTCCAGAGTTCATCTCTGCATTTGATCATGTCTTCATTCAGCTTATTCAGCTGGTTATTGAGGTCCTCTATTTGTTGATTCACCTTCAAAATTCATTTATCTCTCTTTTGAGGTTTCTTTGGGTTTCCACCATTCAGTTTATTGGCAAAAGCTGTATGCTCTGAGAGATGATTCTGCTCAATTTCATTTATGCAGTTGTTGGTTTTATGATGGTTTACTTGCAGTTCAGTGATTCACTTGATCAGATTCATGTAGCTTGTTTTGTTTTGTTGTTGTTTTTAAAAAATATTTTATTTTAGGCTGGAGAGATGGCTTAGCAGTTAAGCGCTTGCCTGTGAAGCCTAAGGACCCCAGTTTTAAGGCTGGACTCCCCAGGACCCACGTTAGCCAGATGCACAAGGGGGCACACACTTATGGAGTTCGTTTGCAGTGGCTGGAAGCCCTGGCATGCCCATTCCCTGTCTATCTGCCTCTTTCTCTCCCTCTCTCTCTGTCACTCTCAAATAAATAAATAAAAATGAACAAAAAATATTTTATTTTTATTTATTTATTTGAGAGAGAGAGAGAATGAGAAGGAATATGAATATGGGTGCACCAGGGCTTCCAGCCACTGCAAATGAACTCCACATTGTGAATCTGGCTTACATGGATCACAAAGAATTGAACCTAGGTCCTTTGGCTTTGAAGGAAAATGCCTTAATTGCTAAGCCATCTCTACAGCCTGCTTGTTATGTTTTTATTTTTTGTTCATTTTTTAATTTATTTATTTGAGAGCGACAGACACAGAGAGAAAGACAGATAGAGGGAGAGAGAGAGAATGGGCGCGCCAGGGCCTCCAGCCTCTGCAAACGAACTCCAGACGCGTGCACCCCCTTGTGCATCTGGCTAACGTGGGACCTGGGGAACCGAGCCTCGAACCAGGGTCCATAGGCTTCACAGGCGAGCGCTTAACCGCTAAGCCATCTCTTCAGCCCTTGTTATGTTTTTATTTGGGGGTTCTACTTCTGTTATCTCCTCTGTTTTCAATGGAGACTTCCAGGGTGGGACTAGATCATGTTGGTGGAGATCCGTCAGTTTGTTGTTTTACATTCATTTTGCATTGTGGTCTACACATCTCTGTGGTGAAAGCTTTATTATTTATTTATTTATGTTTCTAAGGAAGAAGCAAGAATTCACCTTTGTAGGATATTCAGTAAGTGTACTATTTTGGGTTTGTACCCACTTTAGTGTGAGGTGGCATTCTATGCACAGATGCTCAGGTTTTGGACATTGCAAGTACACCAGCAGCTCTGAGCTGATGGCTGGTACAAGAGCTATGGTTAGAGGTCTGGAATTTCTTCATCCTACTATCCCAACAGTACCTTGCCTGTAGGACTCAGGAACAGTGGTAGTTGCTGTGAATATGAGATGTCTTTGGGAGAGATGGGACCTTTCTGGGCTCTGGAGTGGGTTTATAACTCAGGAGATAAAGTCCTAGATGCTCACAGTCACACAAAACTTCCACTGAATTAGTGGCCTTAGGTTCTTGTTAATTTGATGAATGCACCATGGACCATGGGCAGGGGGGTTGGCTTAGATTTATAAAGATTTTATTATAAAACTGAAGAGAAGGAAAGAAGGTAGAGCTCCTGTGTAATAGGAGAGGTCCTCCCAAAAATGGGATAGCATTATTGCCTTGGAGTTAATAAGGGTTTATTGGATGGGAGAATAAGCTTGTCATTCCAGTACCCATGTGACATCTTATTTCTAGGAAAGAGAGATTCCTCTAGGAAAAAAAAGAGATAAGGAAAAGCCAGACCTTACCTTATAGGTTCATCAAGGACATCTCCCACTTTTTCCAAGAAGAAAACAACAACAAAAAACAGACACTTTGCTTTCAGAGTTGATACTGCCTAGGAAGCATCTAGGGGAAATTTTGTGTTTGTTTCTCTGAGTAAGAGGGGAAGACAGAAAGAGAAAAGAAAAGAAAAAAAAAGTACTCCTCTGAGAGGAGGGAGCTTCCAAAATTCAGAGAAACCCACAGTTTCCACGGATACTGAACTTTTATTGAAAAGGAAGATAAGCCCATGTAAAATGTGTTGTTGGTCAGCTTGGGTGAAAGTGAGAAGTGCAGATCTGCTTATGGTAAGTCCAGTACTAGTCTCAGGAAGCTATCAGGCCTGCCTACCAAGGCAGTACAATGGGGAACTTCTTCCAAGCCAGGAAGGAGAAATGACTGCCTTCTGTCTTATTTTACCAAGGGCTCTTCCCTACCTAGTCTGCCTACCCAGCAGGCTATCCCTGCAGTGCTTCAGGATCCTAATGCTCTAAACTAAACAATTTCTAGCCAGTTTCTCCTCCTGTTATTCACCAATAGGTCCCACTTCCGTTCCTCTGGAGGACACTTAACTACTTTCTACTGTTACTCAGCAACACAGGATCACTTTTGTGAATTCTCATTAAACAACTTAGACTCAGAAGGAAGTTCTTTAAAAAAAAAATTAGAATTCAAGAGAAAAACAACTGGGTACTCAAGATGGAGATCTCAGCTAATGGGAGTAGGGAGCTGGATAAGAATATCTTGCTTTTTTAGTTAGAGGTCAAGAAATGGAAAATCTCAAAATAGAGGTCAAGAAAACAAACAGGATGCACATAGGAAGTCTGTGGTGGTGGGGGAGAAAATGAATATTCAAAAATGATGTGGTAAGCAGGCCAGGATCCAAAAATTGAATAAGAGGGAAAAGAAAAAGTTATATTTTCTAAGTTGAAATTCCGAAAGCAGGTAGGGTTAGCAGTGAGGATCTTGTAAGGAAATGCATCGAAGAAAGACTTCGGGGTGTATAAGTGCATACTTCATTAAGGGGATAGTTATTCCTGCCATCCTCTTACTATGTCCTCAAGTGTATCATTTTTTCTTTTTCTTTTTATATTTTTTCAAGTTTCTAGAAAAGATGCTTCCTGAGGGGTGTTTTCCTGTCCAGATTATTGACAGGCCCATCTGAGGAGAGCGTACAATGGATGTCTTTATAATCTTACAATCTTTTGGACAATTTATAATGTCAAGTCTCCACCAAGGCCAGAGGTACAACTCAGGTCCCATCTTTGACACAAAGACAAGAATAATTATAGCAAAATAAAATTAAAATTAAATATTAAAAATAATTTTAGAAAACAAAAGAACAAAGTCTATAAAATAAGACCTCTACAAATTCCTAACACCTCTATCTTTCTCCTTTCAATGTTGTATTTTAAATCTTAAGGAAAGGCAATTTTGATATCGCATTTTTTAAAATGAGTGTGTTACCAGAGACACAGGTGCAAAGCAGATTATGAGAAAGGGGAAGCCTGCTAATGTCTGACTATCCACCTAATATATGAAAGCATATCCTCTAGAAATTAATTGGGCCACCTTTGATTTTGTCAGTGTATTAGTCTTTCTTCATAAAATGGGATTAACATTTTTCATAAATTAATGTTAAATTGCTGAAATTATTTTAAACCAAAATGTAAACTTTCCTTACTTTTATTTCTTTTCTCCAGATGTATTTTGTATAGTGTCTGAGATTAATTCAACCAAGAACATCAAAATGATCCTTAACTCTTCTACTGAATATGGCATCAAAAGAATACAAGATGACTGTCCCAAAGCTGGAAGACACAATTACATATTTGTCATGATTCCTACTCTATACAGTATCATCTTTGTGGTGGGAATATTCGGAAACAGCTTGGTGGTGATTGTCATTTACTTTTACATGAAACTGAAGACTGTGGCCAGTGTTTTTCTTTTGAATTTAGCACTGGCTGACATATGCTTCCTGCTAACTTTGCCACTGTGGGCTGTCTACACTGCTATGGAGTACCACTGGCCCTTTGGCAACCACCTGTGCAAGATCGCCTCAGCCAGTGTCAGCTTCAACCTCTATGCCAGTGTGTTTTTGCTCACATGCCTCAGCATCGATCGCTACCTGGCTATTGTTCACCCAATGAAATCTCGCCTTCGCCGCACAATGCTTGTGGCCAAGGTCACCTGCATCATTATCTGGCTACTGGCTGGCTTGGCCAGTTTGCCAGCTATCATCCACAGAAATGTATTTTTCATCGTGAACACCAATATCACTGTTTGTGCTTTCCATTATGAGTCTCAAAATTCAACCCTCCCCGTAGGGCTGGGCTTGACCAAAAATATACTTGGTTTCTTGTTTCCTTTTCTGATCATTCTCACAAGTTATACTATGATTTGGAAAGCTCTAAAGAAGGCATGTGAAATCCAGAAGAATAGGCCCAGGAATGATGATATCTTTAAGATAATCATGGCGATTGTGCTTTTCTTTTTCTTTTCTTGGATTCCCCACCAAATATTCACTTTTCTGGATGTGCTTATTCATCTGGGCCTCATCCATGACTGCAGAATCGCAGATATCGTGGACACTGCCATGCCTATCACCATTTGTATAGCTTATTTTAACAATTGCTTGAATCCTCTTTTTTATGGCTTTCTGGGGAAAAAATTTAAAAAATATTTTCTCCAGCTTCTGAAATACATTCCTCCAAAGGCCAAATCTCATTCAAGCCTATCAACAAAAATGAGCACACTGTCCTACCACCCATCAGATAATATGAATTCATTGGCCAAGAAGCCCATGCCTTGTTTTGAGGTGGAATGACAAGTGCAAACCTTGTCTGTGAAGTAATGCTATGAATGAAAGAGTCAGAGCAGCATTTCTCTACCCAAGGAGCATTAGGTACCCTCAAGATTTAAGCAGAAATTGGATTCAGTGGCTGCTATAGCTGCCTTTTTAAAGCTTTTTAAAAGAAAAAAAGATTTTCTTTTCCTTTGAAACCAAATCAAGGAAGCCATGTTTTGAACTAAATAAATGATGTCAGTTCAGAGGAATAGATCTGAAAAGGGATGGATTATGTATTTGGAAAAAAAGATGACTGGCAGAAGTCTGTTTCCCCTTGCTCTATTACTTCTTCTTCCCTTCTTCTTCTCCTTCTCCTCCTCCTCCTCCTCCTCCTCCTTTTTCTTCTTCTTCTTCTTTTTGAGGTAAGGTTACACTCTAGCTCAGGCTGACCTGGAAATCACGATGTAGTCTCAGGGTGGCCTCAAACTCATGGCGACCCTCCTACCTCTGCCTCCCGAGTGCTGGGATTAAAGTCATGCACTACCACACCCAGCTTGCTTTTTTACTTTTAACTTCCATATGAAGGTATTTGGACTATGTTAAATCTTTACACAAGCTACTAGAGGGCTAGAGAAATGGCTTAGCGGTTAAGCGCTTGCCTGTGAAGCCTAAGGACCCCGGTTCGAGGCTCGGTTCCCCAGGTCCCACATTAGCCAGATGCACAAGGGGGCACACGCGTCTGGAGTTCGTTTGCAGAGGCTGGAAGCCCTGGCGCGCCCATTCTCTCTCTCTTCCTCTATCTGTCTTTCTCTCTGTGTCTGTCACTCTCAAATAAATAAATAAATAAAATTAAAAAAAAAATAAACAAGCTACTGGAGATGAGAGTTCAAGATTATTTTACCTAGTTTCCATAGGGTAGGGAAGCTTTTCTGCCTGCTTATGCAAAGATTTGCTAATCAGTCATCAAATTTTAGAACCTGTTTATGAAATTCATCCATTGTCTTAAAAATTCATACTGTTAAAGCAATATATAATATTGTTACATATCAAAGTGCTTGTAAAGTTTTGCTGTGGTTTTGAGTATCTTCCTAGTCATATCAGTTTTAGACATGAATATCTAAGAAATGTGTACAATTTGTGGTACACAAATTATATATCATAAAGTAAATCCTTATGGTTCTAAAAGCATACACACACACACTCACACACACACACACACACACACACACATATCTATATACATAAAGCATATGTCTAAGTTGCCATCTAATTTTAACCTGGCAATGTTGTATTTACCTTAAAATAAAGTAACATTATTAAAAGTTATCTTATCTTCATTACTTAAAATACTTTTATAATGAGACAACTGTAAGTAGGAACATATTTTTATGTATTTTTAAAAGGTTTTATTTATTTATTGCATGTGTGTGTGCTCACACATGCATGTGCTTACTACATGTATGGATTAACCAAGTTCTCTTGCCCTTGCAAATGAATGCCCGTCCACCATGGGTTATTGGGAAACTGAACCAGGGCTGTCAGGTTTTGCAAGTGAATACCTTTAACCACTGAACCATCTCCCCAGCCCCTGAGCATATTTTTATTTAATAGTGTAATATGTAATTAATAGTGTAATATGCATGAACATAATAGAGTAAAAACATTCTTTTTCTTTTTCTTTTTCTTTTCTTTTTTTTTTTTTTTGAGGTAAGGTCTCACTGTAGCCCAGGCTAACCTGGATCTCACTCTGTAGTTCTGGGCTGGCCTTGAACTCATAATGATCCTCTTACCTCTGCCTCCCAGGTGCTGGGATTAAAGGTGTGTGACACATCAGGCTATTTTGAATTTTTCAAAGTTTTTCATTAAACAACAAAATATTCTCTTTCCTTATAATACTAAATTAGCATATTTTTATTCATTTTAATAAAGGATATTTCTAATTATATGCATGGTCATTGTAGAAAATCTAGAAGTTATAGATGGCATTAAAGTAAATTATACTTAGTTTCCCAATGTAAAAATAATTATTAAATATTTTAATCCATATCTTCCCATTATTTTTGTATTTTATATATACATTATGATATTGATATTATAAATAAATAAATAAATCTCTTATCCTACTTCCATTGATCCTCTTATTCTTCCTACCTAGGCCCCCTAATGCCTTAATGTCTTTTATGTTTGGTTTAAATGACTAGTGAGTTACATTAGGGTTTCATGAATGAAGAGCTGTAATTCAGGAACATAGAGTATATTACCAGTATCTGTAACACTGAAGAAATGTCTGTCCCTCAGCAAAAATTAGCTGCACGTAAAGGCTTAAGATGGCCTCATTAGCTCCTCCCTCTCTATGACAGAATAATGGTGGACCTGAGATTATGCACATTTTATGCAGGTAATCACAGCTACCATGAGTTTAAAAGTAAAATTACTATGTCACTCCTGTAAGTCAGTCTCCCATACTACTCTTTCCCTTCCACCAGTTCTCACATTCTTTCTGCCCCTTCTTTGACAGTGTTTTGTGAGCCTTGCAGTGATAGTGACATAGATGTCTTATTTATGGCTGAGCACTCTTCCTTCATGTATTCATATCACCTTGATCAATTATGGGTGTCTATAGTTATCTAATGCAGAAAGAAGCTTCTCTTACCAAATTTGACAAAAGATTACTGGTATAGCCATGGGTATTTAGAAGGCAATTTGATAGGCACATCACATCATGTCTATTTGACCATGGGTTTACAGTACCAGATAAGGATTCCTTCCTGGGAATTTCTGAATACAATTGGAGAGCCTTTGGTTATTCCTTGTATTAGTAATGGTTCCCTAGAGGAAAAGAACCAATACAACGAACTGGTATTGAAAAAAAAAAAAAAAAGGATTTATTGGATTAGTTTAAGACAGTTCAACAATAGCTGTTTGCAGGATTGAGAATCAGAGAACATGGTAACTGCTCAGTCTTTATAGCTGGATGCCTCAGTAGTGCTAAACTAGCACTGAAGGCTGGGAGGATTCCAGGACAGTCACTGGTCTTCAGTCCATGTTGGGAAGCTGATGATATTTGGTACCTATGGCTATGAAGGATAGTTGAAGCAGTGTAGATACACATACAAGTGAATAATAAGGGCAGCCAGGTAAAAACCACTTACCAGAGAGTAGCATGGGCAGCCAGATTAAAAAGGGACTGTGTTCTCATGGAGCATTTTTATATGTAGTCTACAACTGGAAGCCACCCACTGTGGAGGAAGGATATTATCCCACAGAATATTGTCAATCCTGCCTAGAAACAACCTTCGAGGCTGAAAGGGTTTGAGCCTGATGGGGAGTGAGGATTAAAGAAAGACAGAAGAAAGAATGAAAGCATGGACCCCAGTCCAGGGCTGAAGCAAGGCCTCTAGCCAGGACTGAAGACCTGGTTTATTTTATTTTATTTCTTTTATTTATTTATTTATTTTTATTATTTATTTATTTATTATTTATTTATTTTATTCCTTTTTATATCTTTTTACAGTTTTTCCACGGACAAAGATTTTATGAGCTTTATAAGTTCCTATCAAAAAACCTTCCTGTTACAGAGTTTTTGCATTTCAATCACTTCTCAGTACAAAAGACCAGCCAAATGGCTGAATATACATAATCTTGCTTATAGGTAGGCTGCTATAGTTTTGCTAATGTTTTGCTGCCAGAAGCCCAGGGCTATGGATACAAATCCAGCCAAAATAGCTCCCGACACTAATCTGATCAAGTTCACATTAGAATTCCACAATCACAAATCAACTTGACACCAAACCATATCTCCTTATGTCATGCTTAATTTCAAAATGAATACAAAAACAAAGTCATAACATCACCTAATATGTTATAGCTATCCAATGTACACCTGACAACACACTATAATCTTGCCACCAAAAGCATATGGTATGGTCCCTTGAGGAATGCTTAGTCTCTACTATCAAATAATTTAAATATAAATTTAACAACATTTAACTAGTGATATTAATTACATAATAGAGAAATAGAGGAAAAAGACAGTAATCTTAATATTTTTGTACATATGTACAAACATTCTTGACAAAGTAGGACAGAAATACTCATGTCAATTAACAATCCTTATTTTTGTAAATGGTAATGTGGCCTTAGCTGGTATTTGTAAGTACCTTCTTCTATTACCCATCCTGTATTTCCTCCACCTTCAGCAAGTACTTCATCAGGTCTTGGCTCTTTATCTAGAGGGGTGACCCACACTTTCATTCCTAAAGGATCTGGGCCATTTATCATGTTGCCATGATTGGGTTGGAGTTTCCTATTGATCTTGATCAGTAGATATGGTATACTGAGAGGTACCCTAAAAGACCTCCAGCACCACAGACATACTATTCCTTACTACTGTTGTAGAGTTGCAGTCCAATTTCCCCTGGTAGTGTGGATCAATCACCCCTGCTAACACTGTAACTCCTTTCCTAACCTGTTGACTCAAGGGCTTCCAGTTCAGTGTAATATTTTGTGCCTCCTGGGAAACTCAGAGAGAGAAAAAAAGAGAGATAAATTCCCCACTCTGGAATGCAGACCATAAGGTTGAGGGAAGAGGAAGTAAAATGTAGAGTCACTTAGAGTAATTCAGATGAGTGATACCATTCCCATTCACACCCCTAATTTCTGGACCTGTGAATTCTGGCTATAGGAGAAATAGTATATGCTCTGCCTCTGCTCTCTAGGCTCCTGCCACCTAGTAGATATTACCTGTTTCTTTAAAATGTCATTGCACCACTTTATCAAGACAGTTGCTTCAGGATGACAGGGCACATGGTGAGACCAGTGAATTCCATGATCATGAGCCCACTGCCACACTTACCTGGTTGTGAAGTGAGTTCCTTGGAAAAACAATGCTATGTAGAATAACATGACAGTGGCTGACAGTGGATAAGACATTCCAAGTCCACAGATGGTAGTTTTGGAAGAATTACATGCAGTAAAGGCAAATCCATATCCAGACTAAGTATTTACTCCAGTTAAAGACAGTCCTTCCCATGATGAAAATGGTCTGATGTAGTGAGCCAGCCATCAGCTTGCAGTTTGCACCAGAAAATTATTGCCATATTAGGAGATCAGAGTTGGTTTTTGCTGCTGGCAAATTTGGCACTCAGCATAGCCATAACCAGGTCAGCTTTAGTTAATGAAAGTCTATGTTGTTGAGCCCATATGCAACCTCCATCCCTGCCACTATAGCCACTTTGTTCATGGGCCCATTTGGGTAATGACAAGGATGGATGAGGAAAAAAGTTGACCACTACCCATAGAAAGGGCCACCTTATTTATTTGATTATTTGAGTTCTCCTTGAAGACACTTTTATTTAATTTTATTTATTTAATTTTTTGTTTTCAAAGTAGGGTCTCACTTAAGCCTCAGGGTAGACTCAAATTCATGGCAGTCCTCCTACCTCTGCCTCCCCAGTGCTGGGCTTACAGGTGTGCACTACTACATCTGGCTTGAAGTCACATTTTGATGTGCATTTAAAGAGTATCTTCACATCCTTTGCCCATTAAAAAAGATCTATCCATATAGCTCTCCCCAAAATGTCTTTCTCAATTTCCCAACTGTGCTCCTTCCAAGTCCTGGACCATCCAGCCAAACCATTGGCCACAGCAGATGAATCAGTATATAACCACACATCTCTCCATTTTTCATTCTATGAAAAATGCACAACCATGTGCACAGCCTAAAGTTCTGCCCATTATGAGGATTTCCCTTCACCACAGTCCTTCATAAGAGTTGCCCCTGAGAACTGCTATAATGTTGTGGCTGTCCACTTTTAGGAGGTGCCAGCATAACATGACAAGCCTTTGGTGAGCCATATCTCTTCAGTCAATTAATAATAGGGCACACTCCACAATGCCATAAATGCATGCTTGAGGACAGAGCACATTGTAACAAGAGCGGGAACCTTAGGCCTTGAGCAACTTCTTCATGTTATTTACTTGTGCCTTCAGGATCTGCACCAAGCCCATCACGTATGTACCACTTCTATTTGACTACAGACTGTTGCTGGGCACATCCAATTTTTTGTTTGGTGGGTCAGAGAACACCCAACTCAAAAGGACTTCTCAGGGCACATGATAATTTGGTGGCCCATTGTCAATAAATCAGTTTCCACTTAGGCCTAATAGCAGGTCAAGAGCTGTCTCTCAAAGGGAGAATAATTATCTGCAGATGACTTTATTCCTTTGCTCTAAAATCCCAAGGGTCTTTGTTGCAATTAACATATGACCCAAACAGCATACCTATCTGCACTGACACCTCAATACCTTGGGATCTGCTGGATCATATGGCACAAGTGGCTGAGCAGCTTTCAGCCTGGACCTTCTAAAGATCCTTTCCCTTTCTGGGCCCCACTCAGACAATAGCAACACCTTCACTCCTCTGATACCAATTTTGTATGGTTTATCTTTTCTTTGTTAGGGGATGAAAGTTATATAAAATACAGTTTACAGTGTTTAATAGGCCTTTCTATTGTGAGCAGTTTTCAAGAAAGCTAATTTGGAAATACCTTGATTGCCAAGCCATGGGCAGGCTTATAGGATTTTAATACCACATTATCATAGTCTGTTCCACAATGCTGCAATGAACATCCAATCAGATAGTGTTGATGGGAGGAAGGGGTTTATTTCAAGCTTATAGAACAATGGAAATTCCATCAAAGGCAGAAGAAGCTGTTTACAATTTCCATAAATCCAAGCAGAGAGAAAAACTGCAGGAAGCAAGCACCAACACAAGCAAGCAGAACCCCCAGAGCTCAGACCTCTGTGCATACCTTTGGGCTGGAATCAGATCCGCCCCCAGTGATGTGCACCCCTGTAGCAGAAGTCTGCCTGCTAGGGTCTGAAGCTATGAGCCAGACATTCAAAGTAACACACACATATTACCAGTTTCACCACTCAATTTATAGCTGCAGTGTTTTGGGGTTTTTTGTTGTTGTTTTGCTTTGTTTTGTTTTTCCCAAGAACACATACCAACTTGGGAATCCAAAGAAGGCAAACAGACTCAAGTAGGTCAAATAAGATGTAAAAGACAATGAGCTCCCTGAGGCAGAGAACAGAGTATGTCAAAAGAAAATGAAGCAGAGAAAGACAACAAAAGAGCAATCAGGAGGCCCAAGGCAGCCATGCCTCAAAGACCAGGGTGCAAATCTCACAGGAGAATTCTACACAGTTGTCTGGGACTTTGAGACTATCTTGGTCCTGTACTTAGACTATACACTGGAAGAGGGAACCAAACAGTAGGAAGAGTACAAAGAATAAAAAATGATATGGTCAAGACACAACGGTGAATGGCATATATTTTAGTTTGCATAAAAGGAAAGGGGAAGATCTCTTTAGTGAAAATAAACATTAAGGAAATTGAAGAAGGTGTGTAAAGGACATAAGGAAACAGAAGGAATACAATATTATAACCAAAGATAGGAATCCGATTTTTCCAAATTTTTATTTTTGATTGAGTTCATTAAAATATGCATTTGTGGACTGGGTTCTGACTCAGTGGTATAGCACTTGGCTTGCATGTATGAGGCCTTAATTTCAATCACCATGGCAAAACAAAGTATCCTGTTGTATCCATTCTAGACTGTTAGTGCAATACGTTAACATGGAACCATCCCTTATAGTGGCAAACTTCCATCTCACCTAAAGACAGGGCCACCTGAGCCATCTTTCTACCTAACTCATTCTAGACCACAGTTAACTTGTCCAGGTTTGAAATAGACTAATTACAATTTCCTAAGGTTGTTCATTCAAACTGGTTCTAAAATGAAGTGGGAAGAAATTACTGCAGTGGTACATATAACTGGAGTCTCTGTGGGTGTAGGAAGATGCATTTTTAATGCTTACAAATAAAAAATGATAGGCTTCCTAAATAATTATTAGTGACCAGAATGTAACCAGAGAGAATAAATGTGCTTCTGTGGTTGCAGGCATATTGTTTATTAAAGGTTAGTGGATGATTGATCCAATGGCTCTATATTCTAAGCAGAAAAACTGGCCAAGCTTTTATATGTGTGGCACCTTGTTCACATCAGCTTCCCTCATTGTAAATGCTCAGGTGAGAGTTGGAAGTTATGAAAGCAGCTGTTTAAGAAAAATGGAGACTAGAGTATGGTTTTTCATGTGTTTCTGTTGGATATTTGAGTTATATCTTGGCTAGAGTGTAAAATATCCCCATTAACCTCATGTGTTTGTGATTAAGCCTCATGCTTAATTCACATCTAGTGAAGCCTTTGGAAGGTGGAAAGAGGTATGCTACTGAGAGCAGGCCATGGAGTTTTAGAGCCAGTCTCACTTGCCACACTCAGCTAATGCGCTCCCCTACTTCCTTCCTGCTTCTGTGGAAATGTAATACCCAGCTGTGTGCTTTTCCCAGACTTTTCTGCCATGATGACACTTCTTAAAACTGTAAGCTAGAACTTAAGTCCCTTTCCTCCACCAGCTGCTCTGGTCAGGTGATTTTTTTTTTTCTTGCAATGAGGAGGTAACTAGTACAGGCCACTTCTTGCCTCCACATGGACACTTTTTGGTGCTTACAATACCTGAAATGCTGACGTGTATCTAGGACTAATTGTGTGTTGTGAGTTTGTTTTTTTAAAAAAAATAGTTTTTAGAAATTTTTTTATTAATTAGTTTTGTATTCAGCAAATACAGTCAGTTTAGTACCATTATTAGGTTCATCCATGACCTACGCCCTCCCGTTGGCCCCTCCTTGTTGAGGTATATGGGTCATGCATTGTGGAGTTAGCCCAAAGTTATGGGTAAGATAAATGTCTCTGCATATCATGACCCAACATCACTTTGCTCTACAAGTTTGGAAGAACTGAAGAGCTCTGGACCTGAGATCACTTGTTAAATCACATTTTCCTTTGCTATACTGTAGTTGTAGTTATTTTTATTTCTCAAAATAATTTACACATTAGCCAATTTACACATTAGAAAAAAGTGTAGAAATATTTGCTTATTGAGACAAGACTTTGGAACCTACTAGCAGCCACATCTCTTATGCATAGAGGAAGTAATCTGCCCTGAAAGTGAGCAGAGAAAACAAGATCATCTTGGTGATGCCTGAATCCTTGCTTCTACCTCTGATGTACAGCTGTATCCCATGGATGTAGCCAACATCCATGTTTTTAATCAAAGTCCAAAATGCAAAGAGCTATAGCTAAGATCTTCAGGTGTGCTTGAAACCAGTTAGTTTTCCTTTTCCAGTATCCCGTACATCATCCATTGTCAATACATCAGGAATCATATACCATTGGAGAGTCTGTGTCTAAATGAGGGTTAACGTGGGCTAGTGTCTTTTGTTTGTTGCCTGTAAGATGAGGGTCTAGATGTCCAACAGCTATGTGTTAAATGGGAAGAGGTATAGGAGGATGTGTAACTAAATTGGTATGAGTAGTACAAAATCTTGTGTTGTAGATTATTCTAAGCTGAGATCTGTCCCTGAGATGGCAATATGGTAAAATATCATTTTTTTTGAATGAGGAACTAAAACAGATCTAATTTGAGTCATTAAATCATAAGAAAAAAATTAGGGACTGGAGAGATGGATCTGTGGTTAAAGTGCTTGCATGCAGAACCTCACAGCCTAGGTTTGATTCCCTAGTGTCCATGTAAAGCCAGATGCACAAAGTGACACATGCATCTGAAGTTTGTATGCAGTGACAGAAGGCCCTGGTAGGCTAATTCATTCTCTCTCTCTCTCTCTCTCTCTCTCTCTCTCTCTCTCTCTCTCTCTGTCTAAATCTAAAAGCAAAAGCAAAACAAGCAAGGAAACAAACAATCTGCCTTCATCAACCCAATCCATCCTGCTTGTGAAATTATGTAATGATGCTAAGAAATGAATTCTACAGTCAAAAAGACCGATAGTTAGAAATAAAACTTTTTGCAAAAGACAGTAGCTTAGAATGAGATGATTTGGCTTTAATTGTAATCATTCATATGCAAGGAAGCATATGTAAGACTCTAAGAGTTTAATGACCCTTCAAGCAACATTATAGGAAAATATTTATCTATGAGCATGAAATGTAAGTTTAATAAATAAATAGTGTTCATTTTGAGACTATTAGAAGCCAGTTTGCTATTACAAGTACTATATTTCAAAACTAGAAATGATGTAACATTTATGCCTTAGAGCATAGTGTGCAATTCTTTCCACATGCCATAAAACTCTTTGAAAAATCTAAACAGGATGATAGAGATTTTGAATGAATGTCCTTGTAAATTGAGATACAGCTTACAGAAGTGCTTTTCTAAGCATGTGCTATGGCAGTAATATGACAGTAATAAATAACAGCATTCTAGAAATAAGCAAATAAGCTTCCAATCTCCAAATTGTCAAAGAAAGATCAGGCTGGAGTTAGCCAACAGCAGCCCTGCTAGGCATCACTCAAAAGGAGAGTACTCTATCTCTCATGCATGAGCAGGCTTGTCTTGTCCATGACATCAGAACCCCCAAGTGAAGACTTATTATCATTGGTGGCCTTCTCCTGGCCATTGCTGTTGCAGAGATGTTTCCATGCATTACTGAACACACATAAATCAAAGTATATTATTCAGAGGATATATGTCTAGTTCTATAATAAGCAACCCCTATATTCATTTATTCATATACTAATTGATTAACAGGGGAAAAAGACCCTTCTATTGATGATGATATCACCTTATAGCTAGTCCTTGGGACCCCTAGGAGCTCTACTTTCTTTCACAAATATACCTCATTTTCATTTACTGAGTGCAGAACCTCACTATATCTCTAGCCCCAGTGTCAACACTTTCATGAAGGATGCAAGAACACCAAAGTAAATTTGCCCATCATTTTCCTCTGGCTGCATGTTGTGAATAAGTGATCTAAACTAGCCCAGTTATGAAAAATGTCTATATTTTTGCTAGAAGCTACAAAGCAAAATATTTGTTCTTCTCATTACATTGAAGCTAAGTTCCTTAGCTAAGCTAAGGAACTATTGCAACTGTGTTGTCACTCCAAAGGGAGATGTAGAAATGACTGGGAATTTTTACAGACAGAATGAGAACATAATCAACATAGTGAAAAACTGGACAAAGTCTTTTTGTTATCACTTGAGAATTGACTTTCTATACCAGAAGACCCTTCAGATTTGTTTATTTTTCATAAATCAGGCTTCTCTTTTTCTTAGGCCACTGGAAAATAGATTTCCTTTCTAAATATTGCCCTAAAATTCACCTTTCTATGAAATAATTATAATTTACCACTATCATCAAATTCTTACTAGAGTATTTGCATAGAGTTCTCTGCTTATATGAAATATATTACTTAGTCTTCACAACAGCCAGTCATATCAATTCTATTATTTTACAATGAGACAAAAAGAAACAGAGATTCACATATCAGTCCATTGTTACCTGACTGGCAGGTGTCTGAGTTAAAATTTGAATCTGAACATTCTGACTAGAATATGTGCTTTTATGCTGATTTTTTCTATGCCCTGCCCCCAAAGTGACATCACAAATTAGAAGTCATGTAGATAATCCAAAATAACTTTCTATTTCTACTTCTTCAAAATCAATATTTTTGTCTCAGGCCATACTTGCTGAATTTCATGCTAGAAATTGTCCTTAAAACTGGGGCTCACTAATGGAAATAACTAGCTGATCCTTTATGGCATAGCACTGGATTTTACATTTAGTGTAATTTGATTTGGGATGAAGTTATATTGGGTCAAGAAAATAAACAGACTACAACAGTTAACTGTCATAGTAATTAGTCAAATGTGCTGGTCCTTTTAGCAGCCAAGAATTTGGATAGGACTTACCAAATGAGGTGAAGGAAGAAAGTCCAATGGAGAAGTTTTACTTCTTATATTCTTAACACAATGATGACCTTTGGGACAAAAAGTATTGTGGAGATGCTACATAATATTCTGAGAAAGATTTCTTCATTTTTAACTGATTTTTTTAATCTCATTTTCTTTTTTAAAAAATATTTATTTATTTGAGAGAGAGAAAGAGGCAGCTAGGTAGAGAATGGGCACACCAAGGCCTACAACCACTGCAAATGAGCTCCAGACACATGTGCCACCTTAGGATTCGCAGGCAAGCACCTTAATCACTAAGCCATCTCTCCAGCCCAAGATTTCTTTTTTTAGGCATTAAGTTTAGATTTGGCAATAGATTTAGGTAAAGAATAGGCATTGAACAATCAAAATGAAAGTGTTCAGGGCTGGAGAGATGGCTTAGCGGTTAAGCGCTCGCCTATGAAGCCTAAGGACCCCGGTTCGAAGCTCGGTTCCCCAGGTCCCACGTTAGCCAGATGCACAAGGGGGCGCACGTGTCTGGAGTTCGTTTGCAGAGGCTGGAAGCCCTGGCGCGCCCATTCTCTCTCTCTCCCTCTGTCTGTCTTTCTCTCTGTGTCTGTCGCTCTCAAATAAATAAATAAATAATTTTAAAAAAATGAAAGTGTTCATTTATTTCAACTGTACAGAGAACCAGAAACTAATGTTGAAAAGACCATAGCCATGAATCCTGAGGCCAGATCGGAATGGGTTATTTTTCATAACACTGAGAGTAAGAAGACATTGCAACATAACAGGCAAATGTGCTCCAGGTTTCACTTTGTACTTCTGGCTGCAGAACAGGCAGAAAGGAGCCACTGGACAGAAAATGTCTTACAGTAGTCATTATTATTTGCTTGCAAAACATATGACCTGGGTTAAATTCACCATTTCCATGTAAAGCCAGATTAACAAAGTGGTGCATGTACTTTGAGTTTGTTTGGAGCAGCAAGAAGCCTAGAATGCCCATGCTCATGCTCTGGTACACTCTGTCTTTCTAAAATATGTATGTACATGTAAATATAAATATGTAAATATAAATATATGTATAAATATAAATATATGTATAAATATGTATTTATATGTGAATATAAATGTGTAAATACAAATATATGCATAAATATAATATTAATATTAATATATGTATAAAATATGTATTTATATGTAAATATAAATATGTAAAACACATGCATGCAGGCATGTGTAGATGCTACAGGGCCTCTTGCTACTACAAACAAACACCAAATGCATTACCACTTCTTGCATTCAGCTTATGTGGGTGGTTTGATAATTGTACCCTGGCCTTGCAGGCTTTGCAAGCAAACATCTTTAACCACTGAGACATCTTCCCAGATCTTGTAAATGAAACATTTTCAAATAAAGCAATTCAGCCTTGAGCCCATGGAATGACAATAGCTTGATGAAATGACATCAGAAATGAATCAGAAAGTAGTGATGCAGTCTGTCATGGCAGGAAAGTTAGGTATTCAGGTGGGTCTGTGCTTCTTAACTTGAAGTAACTGTGCCCTGCCAGTCTAGACATATGTGTGTTACTGGCATCTAGGTTGTAGCAGCTAAGAATACTGCTCAATATTCACAGGACCACCCCTAACAACAAAGAAATATCTGGTACAAAATGTAAATCATGCTAAGGTTTAGGATCCTCACGGGTAGAGAAGTAATAAAGGAGCAGCAATTAAACTCTGTGAATCAGCTGCAATGTGTTATGGTATACAATGTGTTGTCTCCTGATTTTTATAACCTCTATGTCTCTTCTCTTTTTCCTGTGCTCTCACTCACCCTTTCAAATTATCTTGCATGTGAGCTTCATCCAAAGAACATTTTTACAGAAAAAAATAGTGGTAAAAGGAGCAGTGTCATTTTAGGGGTTAAGCAAATCTATTAAGCTTGTGTCAACAGTGGTATATTTCAAAGTCACTGATGAATGTAAGAAAAAGCAGTTAGTAGGATGAAGTAAAGCTAAATGATTAAATCTCTACTCCCATTGAAGACAAAAAGAAGGTGTGATTCCCACTGAGCAGGTAATCTTTAAAAAGATAGTAAGTGTGAAGACTTCATTTGTTCAGCCATGCACATGTGAAGCCAGCAGCTCTGCCAGGACACTAGGTAGCATCTTAGCCTTCTATATAATTCTGATTAAAATTTATACCAAACAAAATAAAAGGTATATTGTATTTATACTCTAAATATTTCTAATGATCTAATGAGGATTTAAGTGGCTTTCTATAAAGAATGCAGGCAAAAAAAAATTGTAACTGAGAATAATATTGGCTTCTGAGCTTCTTGAAACTGAAATAAATGAACATCACTATATTTCTAGTTCCTTTTACCAACGCAAAAATAGACCACATCCCTAAAAGGAGCAATTTATTTGGCATTGAATTTCTAAGGCAATTGCTCACACTGTGTCATGGATGGAGATATGAAGATATGTAATGGATAGCTAAAAGAACTTTTACTTTGGCCTGATTCAAATGTGGTTACTTTGCAATGTTCTTCTTTATGAGCCAAGAACAAAGGCCATGTGTAGTAGTAGCACCTTTCTATAATTTCAGCACTTAGAAGGCTGCAAATTTAAGTCTACCTCATCTACACAGCACATTATAGGGCAGAGAAAGCCAAGAATATAATACTAATTCAATGAAATTTGGTGATGGAAGAATACCCAGTGGAGACCTTTTAATCCACTAAAACTTTGAAATCCACTAAAACTTTGAAATCAGCTTAGAATTCCTGAAAAAGTTCTGTTCTTCCCCACAAAACAGTATGGTAAGGATACTACTGCTGTTACCCATCAACTCTAACCACCATGGCTTGATACCTCCCATAAGCTAGCATTAGACTTGTGCTCTTTCTCCATGCCAGACCCTGGCCCTTCCATTATTTCTGAATCTAGAGTCATAAGGCAGGTGAAAATCCCAGAAAGATTTCTCTCACAAGCTGGCCAGCTTGTTTGCAGCATCAGTTCCTCATTCAGTTGCTGGGCACCCTACAAATGAGCTCTACAAAAAGTATTTATTGCTAAGAAGAAAATGGATAAGAAAAGATTGCTAAGAACAGAGCCCATTTCAGACCAAACAGGCAAGTCACTACAGCTGTTGGAAGCCTGTGTTTACAACCTGTCCTCAATGTGTTCAACTCCTAGCTTTCCTACCTGGAATCCTTTGTAGGGAACACATTCCCACCTCCCTAAACTTGAACAAATGGCAGCCCTTGGCTACTCTCTTACTTTCCACGTAACTTACTTTCATAAATTTCCCCTGCCCCTTCAGTTATGTGACAATTGCTCTAATAAAGTTTAATATGCTATAAAATTTCAGAAAGTTAATGCTGGATTTGATGTTTTCCAACCCTGATTTTACAGGTTTCATGGAGGGCTTTCTGCTTCAACAGAGACTCTTAAGACTCTTAAGAAACAGAACTTTGGAAGTGCATTCCAGAGGCTGGGTAGTGGTGGAGCTGATGTGTCAAGGACTCTTAAAAATCATACTATGGATCATCGCTGAGATGGAGAAAGAGCAATTAGAAGAAATAAGAGATCAATCATAGGGCCTCAGGGAAAGAGAACAAAGGGAAGCTTGGTTGGCTAATAAGAAAGAAGCCTCAAATTTCACTCATGTGTAAGCGGTTCTGATAAACTATCTCCTGCTCGGGAGCAGCTTATATTCTAATTCTTCACAGGACAGCATGGACATCGTGGATTCCCATCTCCCAGCTGAAGAGATACCTCTCCAACACAGCAACAAGCCTGTGGCAGAGAGGAATCCAGTGCTGCTCTCTACTTGCGCTGTTCCAGCCAAGCTCCCTAAGCCTAAAAGCTTTAAGTCCTTCACCAAGAAGTCATGGTAGACTGGCACTAATGCTATGAAGTCAGCTTAGGTCCATGATTCTGCATTGTTACAGGCTTCTAGAAGTTCTTAACTCTGCTCCATAGCTAACTTTGTGGTAATGAGAATCTGGGACAGACTTCAGCTAGAACTGGAGCACAAACCTCCCACTTCTAGGCATGCAGAATGAATATCTCCTACTCACACATGAGTTCACTTAACAGGCATTTCTTATATGAGAGATATGCACTAAAATAAAATTTGGGGAGCTTCTTCTCAATACATGACTTTTGTTACCTTTGGCACAGCAACTTTTTAAAATGTCATTTAAGCCACTTGAGAATAATAATAGGAATTTAAAACATTAAAATCATTCAAACCAGAAAACACTTCCAAACTATAGATAAGGTTACTGCATCTATTCTAAAACCTGTTTCTGTACTTCATTCTGAGTCATCACACATTCATACAGCAGATATGTCTCTGTCCTCATCACTTAAGTTGTCACTGCTTTTAAGAACAAATTGCAACTTCTTGCCTGTCAGATAAAAATGTTGCTAAGATGTGGCCTGAACATAGCTTAGTGGTTAAGGCACTTGCTTGCAAAGCCAAAGGACCCATGTTTGATTCCCCAGGACCCATGTAAGCAGAGAGTGCATGCATCTGGAGTTTGCAGCAGGTGGAGGCCCCAGCGCAGCAATTCTCTCTCTCTTTTCTCTTTCTCTTCTTGCCTATTTCTCTGTTTCTCTCAAAAAAAAAAAAATAATAATAATGCTAAGACTTTGTGTAGATTGTAAGACTTCATTTGTTCAGCCATGCACAAACTCAAGCAGACTATAGGAGAGTGAAAACTATTGTATCTCTTTCAGGGTTTTATCTTCCCTGAAATGCATAGAGATGTGTAGCAAGCAAGGAGCACTACACTTTTCTGGTCATTTCAGTAAACTTATTAAAACTGCCATCACAAACACAATTGTATAAATGCCCAAAAACCTGGCCTATAATGACCACTCAGAGACTTGCATAAGCATTAAGTTCATTTGGAACCATTTTGGCCCCTGAGGTAAACGCAGATAGTTGAGCTGTAACTATTGTTACTGTTTTCTACTAAGTATATATTTTTAAAATTTCTGGTTCCTTTTCCAGCATCACAAATTTCATTTCACTTTTGTCTTCAGAATTAAACCACTTGATATTTTATTTAGTTTTTATTTTTTTGTAATTTAGAATATGTAGCAGGGCTGGAGAGATGGCTTAGTTGTTAAGGCACTTTCCTGCAAAGCCTAAGTACCCAGGTTTGACCCCCCAGGTCCCACATAAGATAAATACATGCATCTGCAGTTTGTTTGCAGTGGCTAAAGACCCTGGCACACCCATTCTCTCCCTTCTTTTTTCTATCTCTGTCTTTGTCTCTCTCTCTCTCTTTCTCTCTCTCCCTCTCTCCCTTTCTCTGTTTCTAATAAAAATAATAATAATAGAATGTGTAGCAATGCCAGAAATTGCGGAATAATTTGAGCAAAAACATATAGTGTTGCCTAGTAACATACCAATCTGTACAAAGCCAGAAATTACAAAATTTCATAGCAGCATAAAAGTTTTCACTAGCATTTAAGTGTATTTTTTTCTGATTGAAGCAAAATTTACATGATAATTACAACTATACCACAAAGGATGGTGATAATTAAGCTTCTACAGATGCTGTTTCTGACAGTTCCAAAGCTGTTTCTGTTTGTTTTGGGAAAGGAAGCATGAGATTCTTCATAGACCAACCTTACTTAAAGGACAAAATCAAGACTTAATTAGTCAGTGAAAGTGCTGTAACTGTAGCTCCCAGTGAAGAATGGAAGAGTTATATAATAATTCACAATTCTAAATAAATTGTGTCAACCCAAACCAGCTCTAAATGAACCAGTACACACCTGAGAAGACAGCCCTCCTATTGTGTAATGCAAAAAAGAAACATTACCCAGAAATGGCACAAATGTGCCAGTAAATATCATCCAAGAAAGAATGTTGTGAAGACAAAAGTATAAAGCCAAGGTTATTTGTATTTTTTGGTAACAAGTATCTTAAGAAACTCTTTTGTATTATCTTTTGTAATTATTCTTATGGGTACATCCAAACAAAATGTTAGACGTGGATAGGATATGTGATGTTTCAGTATGTATATACTAAAGTTGCATTCACTTTTCCTGGAGAGATGTCAACAAGCATCTATTCATCAATAGCAGACCATAGTATTGATGCCACCAAAGTCCATGTGGCAAACCAATGAGTTTATTGGGTTGACTAAAGGAGCATGGATGGCTCAAAGGAAGCTACATCATGGATAAACCAACTCCAGCACAGGTGAGAATTTATAAAAGTTGTATCTTTGCAGCTCAGTGAATGACTTGGTGCAAGCTGGGCTGGTTTGGGTCTCCTTTCCCCAGTAATTGCTTACTGTTTCTATATCCCTGAGAAAAGGCCTTGTGAAATTTCAGGAGTTTCCTGAGAGATGTGAGTTTTGTGTACTTCCTGAGTCTAAAAAAGCCTTAATGAACTCTCACTAATAGAATGTTTCATTTCAGGGGACACATTCTCAAGAATAATGTTTACATTAGGTTGAATTTATGTACCTGCTCATTTTTCATTTCAAAAAAGGCATTTTGAAATAAATATCCAGTACACTATTGTACATAGTCTAATACAACAATACACCAGAACTACTTGTTGCCATCTAATATTACCCATTGATCAACTTGAAGAACCATCTCCAAATATCTTAAGTATCTATAATAACAACTGAAGTAAAAATAATTAAAATAGGGCTGGAGAGATGGCTTAGCAGTTAAGCACTTGCCTGTGAAGCCTAAGGACCTTGGTTTGAGGCTGGATTCCCCAGGACCCACTTTAGCCAGATGTGCAAGGGGGTGCACATGTCTGGAGTTCATTTGCAGTGGTTGGAGGCCCTGGCATGCCCATTCTCACTCTCTCTCTATATATATCCACTTCTTTCTCTCTGTGTCCATTGCTCTTAAATAAATAAATATAAATAAACAAAAAAAATTAAAATATTTTTGTTGAAGAGTCCATTACATTCACATTTGGCTCAAGTTTATTAGATAGAATTCTATAGATAACCTTACCCCAAAACATGGGTTTGTGAAAATAATTTATCGCACCCTAATAAAACACATAAGTGCAGGTAAAATGAATGTTTCACTGACAAGAGACTAGAACAATTCCTTTTTCTGACAACACATATTTCTGTGAATAGATTCACTAATATGGAGGGATTTATACCATACTTCAACAACATTGATCCTTTTGCAAACTTATCATTCTCTAGCTCTGGCTATAATAAAAACTACTCATTAAAAAAAATAATAACAGGTGATAAAGGCACATAACAATGCCTTGTGAATCATAAAGACTTATCTGTTCTAATTTACTTTCTCTTCAGCCATATGGTATCAAACTTCTAGTCTGATTTCACAGAAGCCCCATACCTTAACACAACTATATCATGATACTTGCAAAGATTCATATACCACCAGAGGAAATGGAGTGCAAAGGCACTGAAAGCAGAGGTAGATTAAAAATAATAACCAATATTAGAAGATCCACCAAATCTGAAAATCCAAGGCCCAGAAAAGAGCATCTCTACATCACCCTGGCAACATTTGGAATGCATGGAAACAATCCAGAAGTATGGTAAAAACATAATTTAGTAACAGTTGAGCTACAAAAACATTGCTTAACCTCCCTGAAATCTAGTTTCTTCCTCTGTAAAATTAGAACTTCAGAAATTTAAGATATAAACTCCCTGACAGCTCTAGGATACTACAGCTAACTCCTTTCACTGGTCTCTAAGAATGTCTTCTAGGGTTGGAGAGATTGCTCAGTGGTTAAGGCACTTGCCTGCAAAGTCTAGCGAACTGAGTTCAATTCCCCAGTACCCACATAAAAGCCAGATGCACAAAGTGGTACATGTATCTGGAATTTGCAGAGTCTATAGAGGCCATGGTGCACTCGCTCTCTCTCTCTCTCTCCTTGAAAATAAATAAATTAAATTAAAATATTTTAAGAAAGTCTTCCTAGCTGTCATTTTACCACAAGCAGCATAAGGAAAACAGCAGGTAGAGCTACAAAGTTAGTACTGGCCTAAACCATGACGTGTGGTGTGGTATACAAATTCTATACCACAAACTGAGATCTGTATTGTGACTTATCCCAGTACATAGAGTCATTGACAAAAATCACTTCCTACTCCTTTCGTACCTTATTCTAGTCATTTAGCTGTTTCCCCTACCTTATGAAATGAGCTTCTGTGATTAGCAGTGCCATTTATTAAAAATAATAAGCTTGAAAATTTTAATTTGGAAGGGGCAATGCATGGCCTGGGTTGTATACAAACTTAGAGTAGCAATTAAGTTACTATTGTCTTATTTAATTTTAATACTGACTAATTTAGATATTTTGAAAATAAGTGTGGCAAATAAATCCTAACAATAAATGAAGTATCTTGTTCTGAAAATTATTCTTAAAAAGCAAAAAAACCTTTAAATTCTTGCAAGATCACTAAATGGATTGGATGAAGTATGAATATTTATGCTTCATTAAACTATGTTATTCTGCACATACTACAAAGCAAAGATTCAACACTATGGTGAAGATAGGACATAAAGTGACTGAGTTTCTGAGCATTTTTCTACAAAATAGCCCAAGGGAAAAATCACAAGTAGACCCATCAAAATACTATTCATTTGTTACTCATCACAATTGTTAAAGATGTTTTCTGAAATACACTTTCTAAAACACATTATGTGATATTTATAAAGATTTTTTACTTGTTTGTTTAGAAACAAGATTTTGTTCTACAGTCAAGGGTTGCCTTGAACTCATAGCAATTCTCCGGCCTCAGCCTCACACATACTGGGATCCCAGATGTGAGCTATCATATCTGGCTCCAATGAAGTATGTATGTATGTATGTATGTATGTATGTATGTATGTATGTATTTATTTATTTATTTATTGTGTGCATGTGTATGTGTGTGAAAATTTGGTATTGGCACAGTTGCCTTGTTGTCCATGAGAAGGTCAGAGGACAACTTTGAGGTGCTCCACTCTCTTTCAGACAGGGGCTCTTGCTACAGCAAGTGAACTACCAGCCTGAAAATGAATGTCAGACTATCTAATATGTGCCTCTTTGCACCTGGGTTTAAGTGGGTGCTACGGAATTGAACCCAGGCTGAAAGGCTTTGCCAGCAAGTACCTTTAGCCACAGAACCATCATCCCCTTACTCTCTAATAATTTCATAAAGCTTTTTTTGTAGTCAGTGAATACATTCAAGTTCGTACCATTGTTAGCCTCCTTCCTGTCCTCTCCCCTCCACTAGAACCCTTCTTGTTGGGGTTTATGGGTCATGCATTGTGAGGTTACCTTTTAGTATGGAGTAGGAGGAAATGTCTCTGTGTGTCATGACCCAACATGTGGCTCTGATATTCTTTCCACCCCCTCTTCTGCAAATTTACCTGAGCCATGTTGAGTTCATATTAGGTCTGCTTCCATGTTGAGATCTTGGGTGACTCTGTGTCTCTGGATATCTGGTTTTGTAGGGGTTGATTATTCTCTGTGTCTATCTCCTTCACCATTGTGCTGGTTCGGTTCCTGGTTCACCAAGAAAACAGCATTCTTGTGTGTTTCCCCAATTATTCTTAGTTTCAGCTGGAGCCCTTTTGAGGTATGATGGGGTGGTTCTCTCCTTAGAATCTGTGCCTATCTGAAAAAGAAAAGCAGATTCTCCAGTGGAGAGTAAAGTTAATACCAAGTAGATATGTTTACCATTGTTTTCTGGAGATAGTTTAGTGGAGAGTGTGTTCATTTTTGGATATGGTTCTGACTTGTTTCCCAGCTCCAGCTATGGGTTCTGTTCCACTGAGCACATCAGTTAGCCAGATTGAGAGCAGTTGGTTTCCCACCATGGCTATGTGCCACTACTGCACTATTGTATGAGCATCACGTCAGGTTGTTTGCTGCTAAGTAAGATAGACCGTGTGTTGCTTGGACAGATATTGGTCTTTATCTCCCAGTTGCTCATGTAGCACCTTCTGGCACTAGACCCGCTAACCATCTGGGGACTGACTCCCTTTCAGCTTCCAGCCATGTCACTCCATGCTACATACAAACAGTGTCTTCAGAAGTAGGGTCTTACCACTAACCTACAGTGGGTCCTCAAGCACTCTGACATAAATCTGTCTTCTTTTGGGAAACCTTCTAGGTCTCTGTGATCAAAAGCTCATTGTAGATGATTACCACCTGCTGGTACTGGTAGTTACAGGTCAGTGGCCAAGAAGAGAAGGAAGAAACTGATAAATGATACAAAAGAGATAGAGGGGTGAGAGAGAAGAGGGAGAGAGGAAGAGAGGGAGGGAGAGAAAAAGAGAGAGAGAAGCAGAAATAGGAAGAGATAATGAACAGTTTATTTTTTGTACCCTCTCCAGGGCCTTGCGAATCTGGTGTTCCCTCTCAGGGCCTGGTGGAGGTTCATCCATTTGGACTGTCCTTTAGCATGTAGAGTTTTATGGTACCATTGCCTTTTGGGTGCAATTTTGTGTACCCCCCTCCCTCCACACCCTCCCAATTGCCTGGTCCTTGAGACGTTTCATATGTATGTCAGCAACTTGGGTAGATTCAGGTTAGGAGCTGTAATTGAGTGAAACTATGCAGCAATTATCTTTCTGTGATTGGGTGAGTTCACTGAGAATAAGCTGTTCTGGGCTTAATCATTTTTCTTCAAATTTCAGTGTGTTGTTTTCCTTACTGTGTATATGTAGAATTCCATCATGTCGATATACCACATTTTAGTAATCCATTTGTCCAGTGATGGACATCTGGGATGATTCCAGCTCTTGGCTATTATGAATTGAGCTGATACAAACATGGTTGATCAAATATCTCTGGACTGAGATTAAAGGCTTTAGAGTACATGCCCAGTAAGGGAATAACTGGTCTGTTGGTAACTCTATAGTCAGCTTTTTCAGGAGTCTCCATATTGCTTTCCAAAGTGGTTGTACCATCTTACATTCCCACCAACAGTGGATGAGGGTTCCTAATTCTCCACATCCTTGCCAGCATTTATTTTCATTTGATTTTTTGGTGTTTGTTATCCTTACTGGGATAAGGTGGAATCTCATGGTAGTTTTAATTTGCATTTCCTTGATGATTAGGGACAATGAACATTTCCTTAGGTGTTTTGCTGTTTGCATTTCTGCCTCTATGAACTGCCTGTCCATGCCCTTGCCCTTTTGTGAATGGGTTCTTTGACTTTTTGTTGGTTAGTTGTTGTTGTTTTTTTTTTTTGATGCTTTTATTTTTTTTTTAATTTAATTTATAAGTTTTCTTTTCATTAAATACAGGCAGTTTGGTACCATTGTTTAGGCTCATCTGTGATCTACCCCCTCCCATTGGACCCTCCTTGTTGATGTAAATGGGTCATGCATTGTGGAGTTAGCCCCCAGTTATTGGTATGATAAATTTCTCTGCAAATCATGACTCAACATGTGACTCTGACATTCTTTCTGCCCCCTCTTTCCACGAAATTTCCCTGAGCCATGTTGGGTTCATTTTTGGTCTGCTTCAGTGCTGAGGTGTTGGGGGCCTCTGAGACTCTGGCTCTCTAATTTGGTAGGAGTTGATTTTTCTCTGCATTGGTCTCCTTCCCCTTTGTGCTGGTATCTGGTTCACAGGAAAACATCACCCTTGCTTGTTTCACCAGTAGTCCTTAGTTGCAGTTGGGCCCCTTTTGAGGTATGTTGGGGCAGCTCTCTTCTTAGGATCTGCATCTATCTGTAAAAGAGAAGCAGATTCCCCAATAGAGAGTAAGATATCACCCAGAGAATTAAGATAACACTTACTTTTTTGATAGACAGTATGATAGCTGTAGGCCCTCTTATACCCATGATTGATGGTAGGTTCATATTGGAGAGTGGGCTTATGTTTGGGTATGGTTCTGACTTGTTTCCCAGCTCCAGCTATGGGTCTAGTACCACTGTGTGGATCTCTTAGCCATATCAAGAGCAATTGGTTCCTCACCATGGCTGTGTACCACTATTGCACTTGTGTGGGCATCACATCAGGTTATTTGTTGCTAATTAGGTTAAACAATGCATTGCTTGGACAGATCTTGGTCATTTCCCCCAGTCGCCTATGTAGCACCTCTGGCACTAGACACGCTGACTGTCTGGGGACTGACTCTCTCCTGGCTTCCAGCCATGTCATTCCATTTTATGCATCAGCTGCGTATGGAGTCTTCAGCAATAGGGTCTTACCACTGGCCTTTGGTGGGTCATCAAGTACTCTGACAGAAGTCTGTCATTGTATTGGGAAACCTTGTAGGTTTCTCTGATCAAAGGCTCATTGTGGATGGTAGGCCCAAGCTGGTAGTGGGGGTTACAGGTCAGTGTCCACTAAGAAATTGAGGAAAAACATAACTAATATACAAGAGTTAGAGAGGAGAGAGATAGAGGGGAGAGGGGGAGAGGGAGGGAGGGAAGATGTATGAGATTTAGGTCAGTCTTAATCTACCCTCTCCAGTGTCTTGTGGTTCAGTTGTTTCCTATAAGGGTCTAGTGAAGGTTCAGCCATTTGGTCTATCTTAGGAAGTACAAATTTTTGGTACTATTGCCATTTGGGTCCGGATTACTGTTTTTCACCCTTCGATTCCCTCCCCACCCTCCCATCCATCTTATTGTCTAGTCCATGAGGTGCTTGCTGGGTATGTAGGGTATCTTGGGTAGATTCAGGTTAGGTGTTGTAGACGAGTGAGACTATGTGTCGATTTTTTTTCTGTGATTGGGTAAGTTCGCTGAGAATGATCTGTTCCAGGTTCAACCATTTTTCCTCAAATTTCTTTGTGTCGTTTTTTCTTACTGCTGTATAGAATTCCATTGTGTAGATATACCACATCTTCGTTATCCATTCTTCTAATGATGGACATCTGGGTTGATTCCAGCTTTTATCTATTATGAATTGAGCTGCTACAAACATGGTTGAGTGAATCTCTCTGGCCTATGGTTTGAAGGTTTTAGGGTAGATGCCCAGTAAGGGTATAACTGGGTCTGTTGGTATTTCTATAGTCAGCTTTTTCAGGAGTCTCCATATTGCTTTCCAAAGTGGTTGTACCATCCTAAATTCCCATCAACAGTGAATGAGTGTCCCTGCTTCTCCACATCCTCGCCAGCATTTACTTTCATTTTACCTTTTGATGTTGTCTATCCTTATTGGGGTAAGGTGGAATCTCATAGTTGTTTTAATTTGCATTTCTCTGATGATTAGAGATGATGAACATTTCCTTAAGTGTGTGTTTGCCATTTGTGTTTCTTCCTCTGTGAACTGCCTGTTCAGCTCTGTGCCCCATTTTGTGAGTGGGGTATTTGTCTTCTTATTGTTTAGACTTTTGAGTTCTTTGTAGATTCTAAAGAGTAGGCCTCTATCAGTTGGATAACCTGCAAATATTTTCTCCCATTCTGTGGGTATTCTATTGGCTTTGCTTATTATATGCTTGTCTGTAAAGAAACTCTTCAGCTTCATAAGATCCCAATGGTTGAGTGACTGTTTAAGAACTTGAGCCACTGGGGTTTTGTTCAGGAAGTCTTTTTCCATTCTATATCATGGAAAGTACTTCCTAAATTTTCTTCCAATAGTTTTCGAGTTTCTGGTCTTATGTTGAGGTCTTGATCCATTTGGATTTGAATGTAGTGCATGGTGAATTGTGTGGATCAAGTTTTAGTTTCCTACATGTGGTTATCCAATTTGTCCAGCACCATTTGTTGAAGATGCTATCTTTTTTCCAGTCTATATTGTTTGGGCCTTTGTCGAATGTCAAGTAGCTATAGTTGCTTGACCCAAAATCCGGGTCCTCAAGTCTATTCCATTGGTCTATACTCCTGTTTTTATGCCACTAGAATGCTGTTTTTATTACTATGGCTTTGTAATATAGCTTTAGATCAGGTATGGTGATGCCACCAGAGGTATTTCTTTTGCTGAGGATATGTTTGGATATGCGAGGCCTTCTGCCTTTCCATATGAATTATGAGTTCATTTTTTCTACCTCTATGAAGAACACTGTAGGAATGTTAATTGGAATTGCGTTAAATATATATATTGCCTTTGGTAGGATTGTCATCTTCACAATGTTAATTCTGCCTATCCAGGAGCATGGGAGGTCTTTCCATCTTTTCAAGTCCTCCTCAATTTCTTTTTTGAGACTTTTTATATTTTCATTGTATAGATCTTTTACTTCCTTGGTTAACGTTATTCCAAGGTATTTTATTTTTTTTGTTGCTATTGAAAATGGGACTAGGTCCTTTATTTCTTTTTCTGTGTCTTTGTCATTTGCATACAGAAATGCTACCGATTTTTATGCATTGATTTTGTATCCTGCTACTTTGCTATACGAGTTAATCACCTTCAGGAATTTTAAGAGGGAGTCTCTCAGGTCTCTTACATATACAATCATGTCATCAGCGAATACAGCTAACTTAACTTCTTCCTTTCCAAATTGTATCCCTTTTATTTCCTTCTCCTGTCTTATTGCTTGAGCTAGGACTTCCAGAACTCTATTGAAAAGCAGAGGTGAGAGAGGACATCCCTGTCTTGTTCCTGGTCTCAATGGGAATTCCTCCAGTCTCTCTCCATTAAGTATTATTTGGGCCTTTGGAGCTTTGTATATTGCCTTTATTGTGTTAAGATGTGAACCAGCCATGCCAATTCTCTCCAATGTTTTGATCATGAAGTGATGTTGCATCTTGTCAAAGGCCTTTTCTGCATCTATCAAAATGATCATGTGGTTTTTATGTTTAAGCTTATTTATGTGGTGTATTACATTGACAGATTTTTGTATGTTGAACCACCCTTGTGTTCCTGGGATAAATCCCTCTTGTTCAAGGTGGATAATGCTTTTGATGTGTTGTTGGATTCAGTTTGCGAGTATTTTGTTGAGGATCTTTGCATCTATGTTCATTAGGGAAATAGGCCAATAGTTTTCTTTTCTTGTGGCATCTGTGCCTGGTTTTGGGATTAGGGTGATAATAGATTCATAGAAGGAGTTGGGTAGTTTTCCCTGTTCTTCAATTGTGTGGCACAGTTTTAGGAAGATTGTTTTGAGTTCTTCCATGAAAGTTTGATAAAATTCGACTGGGAATCCATCTGGTCCTGGACTCTTCTTTTTTGGGAGGTTTTTTATTACTTTTTCAATCTCCATGAGTGTGGTGGGTTCATTGAGGTGATTGATCTGCTCTGAGTTTAGCTTTGGTACATGATATGCATCCAGAAATTTATCCATCTCCTCCACATTTTCCAGTTTTGTGGAGTAGAGGTGTTTGAAATAAGTCCTGATGATTCTGACGATTTCACTCATGTCTGTTGTGATCTCTCCTTTTTCATTTTGAATTTTGTTAATTTGGAGTCTCTCCTTTTTTTGCTTGATCAAATTGGCCAGAGGTTTGTCAATCTTGTTTATTATTTCAAAGAACCAGCTCTTTGTTTTGTCAATTGCCTTAATTGTTTCCTTGGTTTCCAATTCATTAATTTCTGCTCTGATTTTAATTATTTCTTTACTTCTGGAGCTCTTTGGGTTGGATTTTTCTTGTTTTTCCAATGCCTTTAGGTGGATGGTTAGGCTATTGATTTGGGATCTTTCTGTCTTTTTTATGAAGGCATTGAGTGCTATGAATTTTCCCCTGAGGACTGCCTTCATTGTATCCCATAAGTTTTGGAATGATGTGTTCTCATTGTCATTCAATTCCAGGAATTTTGCAGTTTCTTTTTTTATTGCATCCACTATCCATTTATTATTTAAGAGTGTGCTATTCAGTTTCCAGTTGCCGTTGGGGTTCTTGTTGGTTTTTTTGTTGTTGAGTTCTAGGAATATAGCATTATGATCTGATATCATGCAGGGAATTATGTCGATTTTCCTAAATATTTGGAGGCTGTCTTTCTGACCCAGTATATAGTCTATTTAGAGAATGTTCCATGGCCTGCTGAGAAGAATGTGTAGTCTGTGGATTTGGGATGGAAAGTTCTGTAGATGTCTGTTAGGTCTAAGTGCTCGATGGTTTTGTTGAGCTCTCTTATTTCCCTGTTGAGCTTCTGTTTGGATGATCTGTCTATTACTGATAATGGTGTGTTAAAGTCCCCAGGTATGATAGTGTTGGTTGTTATTTCTGTTTTATTGTCAAGTAGGTTTTGTTTTATGAACTGTGGTGCCCCTGTGTTTGGTGCATACAGATTTGTGATTGTAATATCCTCTTGATGGATTGTTCTCTTTATAAGTAGGAAGTAGCTTCTTTGTCTTTTTTGATTGTTTTTGGTTTTAAGTCAACTTTATCTGATATTAATATAGCTACACCTGCTTGTTTCTTATTCCCATTTGTTTGGAATATTGTTTTCCACCCTTTCACCCTGAGGAGGTTTCTGTCTTTAGTGGTAAGGTGGGTTTCTTGAAGCAGCAGATTGAGGGGTCTAATTTTTTGATCCACCCTGTTAGCTGGTGTCTCTTGATGGGTGAATTAAGGCCATTAATGTTTAGGGTGATGACTGTGAGATTTAATTTGATCCCTGTCATGTTGTGGTGGTAGAGGTGTGTTGGCATTTCCATGGAATTGAATTTTTTTTTTTCTATCTACTCTGTGTTTGGTTGCTGTGATCTGCTTTTTGTAGGCATTTGTGTTTGGTTGTTTCTTCTCTGTGGAGAATTTCCTGGAGTACCTTCTGTAGGTTTGGTTTTGTGTTCAATAATTGTAAAGCTGAGTTTTGTCATGGAATGTTTTCCTTTCACCATCTATTATAAGGGAGACATTTGCCGGGTAGTGTAGTTTGTGTTGGAAGCCATAGTTTCTTAGAGTGTGGAGAGTTTCATTCCAGGCCCTTCTAGATTTCAGGGTGTCCATTGAGAAGTCTGAAGTAATTCTGATGGGGTTTCCTTTGAAAGTGGTGTGCTCCTTTTCCCTAGCTGCTTTTAGTATTTTTTCCTTGTTGTCAATGTTTAGAGTCTTAATAATAATATGTCTTGGGGAGTTTCTCCTTTGGTCTAGTCGGTTAGGGTTCTGTTTGCTTCTTGAATTTTGATGGGCCTTTCTTTTAAGAGATGGGGGAAGTTTTCTTCAATTATTGTGTTAAATATGCTCTCCATGCATTTGGTCTGAAATTCTTCTTCTTCTGGTATTCCAATGATTCTGATATTAGGATGTTTAAGTGTATCCCACAATTCCCTCATGTTCTGTTCACAGGAACTTTTGAACTTACTGAAATTTTTGGACTTTCGAACTGTTTCTTCCATCCTGTCTTCCAGATCAGAGTTTCTATCTTCCACTTCGCTGACTCTATTCTTGAGAGCCTCTAGAGAGTTTTCGACTTGTTCAATTAAGTTTGCATTTTCTACTACTTTCCTATGAATCACTTCCATCACTTTGTCCAACTCCATTTACACCTCATTTTCTGATTTTCTTGATGATTCTTGGAAATCATCCTTGCATTTCTTTATGTTTTCATTTAGTGTGGCCAGCTGAATTTTTTTTGTTTTGTTTTTTATTTTATTTTATTTTATTTTATTTTATTTTATTTTATTTTATTTTATTTTATTTTAATTTTTATTAACATTTTCCATGATTATAAAATATATCCCATGGTAATTCCCTCCCTCCCCACCCCCACACTTTCCCCTTTGAAATTCCATTCTCAATCATATTACCTCCCCATTACAATCATTGTAATTACATATATACAATATCAACCTATTAAGTATCCTCCTCCCTTCCTTTCTCCACCCTTTATGTCTCCTTTTCAACTTACTGGCCTCTGCTACTAAGTATTTTCATTCTCACACAGAAGCCCAGTCATCTGTAGCTAGGATCCCCATATGAGAGAGAACATGTGGCGCTTGGCTTTCTGGGCCTGGGTTACCTGACTTAGTATAATACTTTCCAGGTCTATCCATTTTTCTGCAAATTTCATAACTTCATTTTTCTTTACCGCTGAGTAGAACTCCATTGTATAAATGTACCACATCTTCATTATCCACTCATCTGTTGAGGGACATCTAGGCTGGTTCCATTTCCCAGCTATTATAAATTGAGCAGCAATAAACATGGTTGAGCATGTACTTCTAAGGAAATGAGATGAGTCCTTTGGATATATGCCTAGGAGTGCTATAGCTGGGTCATATGGTAGATCAATCTCTAGCTGCTTTAGGAACCTCCACACTGTTTTCCACAATGGCTGGACCAGATTGCATTCCCACCAGCAGTGCAGAAGGGTTCCTTTTTTTCCACATCCCCGCCAACATTTACGATCATTTGTTTTCATGATGGTGGCCAATCTGACAGGAGTGAGATGGAATCTCAATGTAGTTTTAATCTGCATTTCCCTGATGACTAGTGATGTAGAACATTTTTTTAGGTGCTTATATGCCATTTGTATTTCTTCCTTTGAGAACTCTCTATTTAGCTCCTTAGCCCATTTTTTGATTGGCTTGTTTGATTCCTTATTGGTTAACTTTTTGAGTTCTTTGTATATCCTAGATATTAATCCTCTATCAGATATATAGCTGGCAAAGAATTTTTCCCATTCTGTAGGTTGCCTCTTTGCTTTTTTCACTGTGTCCTTTGTGGTGCAAAATCTTTGTAATTTCATTAGGTCCCAGTGGTTAATCTGTGGTTTTATTGCCTGAGCAATTGGGGTTGTATTCAGAAAGTCTTTGCCAAGACCAATATGTTGAAGGGTTTCCCCTACTTTTTCCCCTAGCAGTTTCAAAGTTTCCGGTCTGATGTTAAGGTCTTTAATCCATTTGGACTTAATTCTTGTGCATGGCGAGAGAGAAGAATCTATTTTCATCCTTCTGCAGATATTTATCCAGTTTTCAAAACACCATTTGCTGAAGAGGCTGTCTCTTCTCCAATGAGTATTTTTGGCATTTTTATCGAATATCAGGTGGCTATAGCTACTTGGGCTTACATCTGGGTCCTCTATTCTGTTCCACTGATCTACATGTCTGTTTTTGTGCCAGTACCATGCTGTTTTTGTTACTATGGCTCTGTAGTATAGGTTAAAATCAGGTATGGTGATACCACCAGCCTTATTTTTGTTGCTCAGTATTATTTTAGATATTCGAGGTTTTTTGTGATTCCAAATGAATTTTTGGATTGTTTTTTCTATTTCCATGAAGAAAGCCTTTGGAATTTTGATAGGGATTGCATTAAATGTGTAGATTGCTTTAGGTAAGATTGCCATTTTCACGATATTGATTCTTCCAAGCCAGGAACAAGGGATGTTTCTCCACTTTCTAGTGTCTTCTGCAATTTCTCGCTTGAGTGTTTTAAAGTTCTCATTGTATAGATTCTTTACTTCCTTGGTTAGGTTTATTCCAAGGTATTTTATTTTTTTTGATGCAATTGTGAATGGGAGTGATTCTCTGATTTCATCCTCTGTGTGTTTGTTGTTAGCATATACGAAGGCTACTGATTTCTGTGTATTTATTTTGTATCCTGCTACATTGCTGTAGGTTTTGATCAGCTCTAACAGCTTGCTAGTAGAGTCTTTAGGGTCCTTTATGTATAGAATCATGTCATCTGCAAATAATGATAACTTGATTTCTTCCTTTCCAATTTGTATCCCTTTTATGTGTGTCTCTTGCCTTATTGCTATGGCTAAGACTTCCAAAACTATATTAAATAGTAGTGGAGACAGTGGACACCCTTGTCTTGTTCCTGATTTTAGTGGAAAAGTTTCCAGTTTTTCCCCATTTAGTAATATGTTGGCTGTAGGCTTGTCATAAATAGCCTTTATTATATTGAGATATGTTCCTTCTATTCCCAGTCTCTGTAGGACTTTTATCATGAAGGGATGTTGGATTTTGTGAAATGCTTTCTCTGCATCTAATGAGATGATCATGTGATTTTTGTCCTTCATCCCATTTATGTAATGTATTACATTTATAGATTTGCGTATGTTGAACCATCCCTGCATCTCTGGGATAAAGCCTACTTGGTCAGGGTGAATGATCTTTTTGATATACTCTTGTATTCTGTTTGCCAATATTTTGTTGAGAATTTTTGCATCTATGTTCATGAGGGAGATTGGTCTATAATTTTCTTTTTTTGTTCTATCTTTGCCTGGTTTTGGTATCAGGGTGATGCTTGCCTCATAGAAGGAGTTTGGTAGGATTCCTTCTTTTTCTATTTCCTGGAAAAGCTTAAGAAGCAATGGTGTTAGCTCTTCCTTAAAAGTATGGTAAAATTCAGCAGTGAATCCATCCGGGCCTGGGTGTTTTTTTAGTTGGGAGATTATTGATAACTGCTCGGATCTCCATGTTTGTTATAGGTATATTTAAGTGATTAATCTCATTTTGATTTAATTTAGGTAGGTCATATAGATCAAGGAAATCATCCATTTCTTTCAGATTTCATACTTTGTGGAGTATATGCTTTTATAGTATGTCCCTATAATTTTTTGAATTTCTCTGGAATCTGTTGTGATGTTACCTTGTTCATCTCTGATTTTATTAATTTGTGTCTCTTCTCTCTTTCTTTTGGTCAGATTTGCTAAGGGTTTTTCAATCTTGTTTATCCTTTCAAAGAACCAACTCTTTGTTTCATTAATTCTTTGGACTGTTCTTTTTGTTTCTATTTCATTAATTTCTGCCCTAATCTTTATTATTTCTTCCCGTCTACTACTTTTTGGTTTGCCTTGTTCTTCTTTTTCCAAGGCTTTAAGGCGAAGCATTAGGTCGTTTACTTGCGACCTTTCTAATTTCTTAATATAGGCACGTAAGGCTATAAATTTACCTCATAGAACTGCCTTCATTGTGTCCCAGAGATTTTGGTATGTTGTGTTCTCATTATCATTTGACTCTATAAATTTTTTGATTTCCTTTTTGATTTCTTCATTGACCCACTCATCATTAAGTAGTGTATTGTTTAGTTTCCATGATTTTGTGTATGCTCTATAGCCCTTCTTGCTACTGATTTGTAGTTTAATTCCATTGTGGTCAGATAGAATGCAAGGAATTATTTCAATTTTCCTGAATTTGTTAAGATTTGCTTTGTGTCCTAATATATGGTCTATTTTAGAGAATGTTCCATGTGCTGTTCAAAAGAATGTATATTCTGCAGCCTTTGTATGAAATGTCCTGTATATATCTGTTAGGTCCATTCCTTCTATGACCTCATTTAGTCCAGATGCCTCTCTGTTTATTCTTTCCCTGGATGACCTGTCAATTGATGAGAGTGGGGTGTTAAAGTCACCCACCACCACTGTGTTTGGTGTTATCTGTGACCTTAGTTCTAATAGTGTTTGTTTGACGAATTTGGGAGCCCCCATGTTAGGTGCATATATGTTTAGGATTGTAATGTCCTCCTGTTGGAGTGTGCCCTTAATCAATATAAAGTGACCTTCCTTATCTTTTTTGACTAACGTTGGGCTAAAGTCTACCCTGTCTGATATTAGGATACCAACCCCTGCTTGTTTTCTAGGCCCATTTGCTTGAAACACCATCTTCCAACCTTTCACCCTAAGATAATGTCCATCCTTTGTAGAAAGGTGAGTTTCTTGGAGACAACAAATTGTAGGATCCTGCTTTTTAACCCAGTCTGCAAATCTATGTCTTTTCGTTGGGGCATTGAGACCGTTGATATTAAGAGATATTATTGAAAGGTGTGTACTTATGTTTGCCATTTGTGTGTGTGTGTGTGTGTGTGTTACTTGTTCTACCAGTGCTCTCTTCTGTTAACTGGTATTTGAGTATAGCTGGTTTTTTCTAGGTTCCTTATATGTGTGCTTTTCCTTTTGTTCAGCATGGAGGATTCTATCAAGTATTTTCTGTAGAGCTGGTTTTGTCTTCAGATACTCCTTTAACCTGCTTTTGTCATGGAATGTCTTTATTTCTCCATCTATTTGGATGGATAACTTTGCAGGATAAAGTAACCTTGGTTGACAGTTGTTATCTTTCAGAACTTGGAGTGTATCACTCCAAGCCCTTCTGGCATTAAAAGTTTGTGTTGAATAATCTGCTGTAATCCTGATGGGCTTGCTTTTGTAGGTAACTTGATTTTTCTCTCTAACTGCTTTCAATATTTTTTCTTTGGTTTGTGTGTTTGGAAGTTTGAGTATAATGTGGCGAGGAGAGTTTCTTTCTGGGTTTTGTCTGGCTGGGGTTCTAAAGGCTTCCTGTATCTGTATTGGCACCTCTTTCCCAATTTGGGGAAAATTTTCCTCTATGATTTTGTTGAAGATGCCTACTATGCCTCTGGAGTGGAGTTCTTCTCCTTCTACTATGCCCTGAATTCTTATATTGGATCTTTTCATAGTGTCCCGAATATCTTGAAATTCCCACTCATACTTTTCTATAAGTTTGTCTTTCTCTTTGTTGGACTGCATTAGGTCTGCCACCTGATCTTCTAGCTTAGATATTCTGTCCTCTCCCTCATCCATCCTACTGGTGAGATTTTCTACAGAGTTTTTTATTTCATTAACTGTGTTCTTCATTGCTAGTAATTCTGACTGGTTTTTCTTTTTTATTTCTATTTCCCTATTTATTTCTTGTATTGCCTTCTTTATTTCATTAAATTGGTGTCCTGCCTCTTCTTTGATTCCTTTGATTTCCTCTTTGATTTCTTCTTTGATTGTTTTCATGTGTTCTTTGACCTGTTTGAACATATTTATAATCATTCTTTTGAACTCTTTCTCAGGCATTACCTCTAACTCTTTCTCACTGGAGGACATTTCTGATGCATTAATACTTTTAGGTGGATTTATATCGTCTTGCTTTTTAGTGTTTCTTGTGTTATAATGTATATATTTTTGCATCTTGGATTAAGTTAATGCTTGGATTTTCTAGCTAGCTGTGTATTCTTAGCTGTATCAATTGATTTGATGTAATATATTTTCAGGGTAGGACCTTAAGGTATTAGGTGTGGCTCTTAAGACTCTCAGAGTATCTACAAAGATGTTCTTAGGGGTTGAGTTTCCCTGCTATAGGAGTATTCAAGCAGGCTGAGTGGAATAAAATACTGGTAGATTCTAAAATTTAACTAAACACTGTACACATTCAATCAAAAACAGCCCCGAGTATGTATGCAGGAGTAGTTATTATAATGACCAGATCCTCTATCAACAAAGAGGTTTAGATTTCTGGTCTGTTGAGGTATCCAAGTCAGCTTGCGACCAAGTGAGACCCTTCCCTGGTGCAATCCCAGTTACCTTGGGTGATTGTGGTCTCAGTCAAGTTGCTGCCTGGGTCGTCGGGCTGCTGTTCTGATTTGTGGAGCTGGGCACTTGCTTTTCCTACGGGGCAAACTGAGCCGCTGCTGCTGCCTCTGCTGCTGTTGTAGCTGCCACCACCGGAGCCACCACCACTGCTGAAGCTGCCACTGCCGTGTCCACCGCCGCTGCTCCCCCCGAAGCCGCTGCTGCGGGGTCTGCCGCCGCTGCCGCTCCTGGGTCCACTGCTGCTGGGGCCACTGGTACCGGTGCTGGAGCCGCTGAAGTTGCTGCCGAACTCTGCTCCTGCTTGGGTCCTGCTGTCAGCCCAAGTTGGCGTGGCCGGGTCCTGGGCCGCTGCTGTGTTCGCTGGAGCTGGGTTCAGGCGGTGGGGGAGGGGAGGGAGCTGCGGCTGCTCTGGTTGTATCGCTGTTCCACGTGTGCTTCTACCTCGCGGTCTGCTCTTCCCTCCGTTGCTCGCTGCCGCTCTCCCCTCACATTTCCCGAGTTGCGGAGAGCACAGTGTGAGGGGAAAATCCCGCACCTGTCTTGTCCTGCGGCTCCAGCCGAGAGTCCGGCGGCTTTCTGCCGCTCCGCGGCTGCGGCGGGTGGCCGAGCCGCCCCGGAGCCGCTGTTCCCGCCTGTGCAGGCTCTGGATGCTCTGGAACTCTTCTACTTCTCCGCTGCCGCCTCAATTTCCTATACACCTCACTTTTTAGTAAAAGTGTGTATTTTGCTGAGTTTTTTTGGTCTTTTTCCCCCCTAGGCTGCTTTGGCGTGGTACCTATGCCGCCATCTTAACCGGAAGTTTGCCAGCTGATTTTTAAGGTCCTCTTTTTTTTCACTCTCCCTCAACTCTCTTAGCTCTCTTTGAATTCCTTCCAGTGTCTTATCATATTGCTCTAGCCTAGTGATGGTAGCATCCACACGATTATCTGTCCTTTGTAGCTTTCCTGCCAGTTCTAGCAGTAGGTTGGTCAGGGTTGCATTGTTCATTGCTTCCACTTGATGTTCTGCTCTTAAACACTCTTCTATGTTTTGGTTAGATGTAATCCTTGTTGGACTAGGTGATCTGTCTGGATTTTCTTGCATTTTATTTTTCATGTTATTTCTTTTGCACTGTGGTCTACCCATGTCAGTGTATGGGCAGGTAGGTGGGTGGAGCTGCCTGGGATCTAGCTTAATGAGAATCCAAGGTAGCCTGGGGCAGTTGCAAGCAGCCTGGGTTTTTGCTCACTCTTGCCAAAGCCGCCTATCTGTAGCCTGACAGGGGCGCCAAAGTTGCCTGAATTCTCACCCAGTAAGGCACCTTAGCTGCCTGCCTTCGAGCTTGAACGGGGACTGAGGTAGCAAGCCCTGAGGCTGCCCAAACTCTGGCTGGGTACACTGGGGCCTGTAAACAGTCTGTGCTCTCCCGCCTCAGGGGAGTGGGGGATGGATGGTGATGTACAGGTAGGGGATGCCACCTGCGCTGGCGCTAGTGACTCAGTATGGACTTATGTGGCTCTTGCTGTGGGACTGGGCCCGCAACACTTGCAATTGTAGTACAGAGGCAGCTGATGTGGGTACGGGATCAGGACACAGCAGAGGCTGACCGGCGGCAAGTGATGTGAGCACAGCAGTAGGGGATCTGGCAGCCACCTATTCACGGCAGGGGTGGCCTTCCATGGGCCTGCGAACCGAGCACCATCTGGCTGGTCTACTCGCAGGATCAGAGAACAAGGGCGAGGTAGGAGGTCTCACCTGCAGTGCAGCAGGCTGGCAGGTGTGGCTGGTGGGTGCCCAATCAGAGCACAGCCTCGCGGGGCATGGGGCATGGGGCGTGTGGAGGGGGCGCAGGCGTGGGAGGCGGGTGGGTGGCGCAGGGTGCGATGGGGCGTACGTGGCGAGTGGGGCACACAGGGCACAAGGAGGGGCATGGGGCGTGGGGAGGGGCGCGGGGCATGCAGGGGGCACGGGGCGCTGCGGGGGGTCGCGGGGGGAGGGGCGGGGAGGCATGGGGCGCTCAAGTCGGTCAAGGGGGCGAGAGGGGTGCGTGGTGGGCATGGGGGCCTGCGGTGGGGGGCGCGGTGTGTGCAGGGGGGTCACGCAGGGGGCGCGGGGTGCCATGAGTGGGCACGGGTGAGTGCGCAGGAGGCACAGGGTGCCGCAGTGCATGCAGGGTGGTGCTCGTGTGGCTAGGGGCACGGGGTGCACGGCGGGGGGCATGGGGCGCACGGGAGGCTTGGGGCACGCTGGGGCAGGATGCTGTGGGATTCTGCGGGGTGCTCAGGATGCACTGGGGGGATGGGGCAAGTGGGGGGTGGCAGGGTGCCCGGGAGGGGTGGGGGACGTGGGGTGCTCTGGTCGGTGGAGGGGGCGAGGGGCTCGTGGTGGGTGCAGGGTGTGCTGGGGGGTGTGCAGGGTGCGCGGGGGAGGGGGGAGGGGGTTGCGGGGGGGGCGTGGGGCACACGGGGGCACGGGGCTTGGGGTGCACGGGATGTGCTGGGGTGCACGGTGGGGGCGTTGGCGCGCAGGGGGCACAGGGAGCGCGCAGGAGGCGCACGTCACTGTGGTGCGCGCGGGGCGTCGCGGTGTGCGCGTGGCTAGGGGTGCGGGGTGCTTGGTGGGGTTGCGGGGCACGCGGGAGGTTTGGGGCACGCCGGGGGCAGGATGCTGCGGGATGCTGCAGGGCGCTCAGGATGCGCTGGGGGAGTGGGGGAGGCAGTGGGCTGCATGGGGCGTGCGGCAGGGGCGCCTGGGCGGGGCGGGGGGCATGGGGCGCTCTGGTCCATGGGCGTGGCGAGGGGCATGTGGTGGGTGCGGGGTGCGCAGGGGGTGTGCAGGGTGCACGGGGCGCCACAGGGCGCACGGGGCTTGGGGCGCATGGGATGCGCTGGGGCACGCGGTGGGGGCGTTGGCGCATGGGGGGCACGGGGTATGGGGGAGTGTGCGGGAGGCTCGTGCCATTGCGGTGCACGTGGGTTGCCAAGGTGTGCGCATGGCTAGAGGTGCAGGGCGCGTGGGTGGTGCTGTGTGCGCGGGGGGGGCACGGGTGCTGTGGCATGCTGGGGCGCAGGGGTAGCGTGCCACGCCAAGGCACGCTGGGTCATGGGACACTGCGGGGCGTGCGGGGCGCCAGGTCGCGCACGGGGTTGGGTGCGCGGGGTGTGCGGGGCACGCGGGGGGGCATGGGGCGTGTGGGTGGGGGAGGCGCAGGGCCTTCGTGGGTGGGGCGCAGTGGTCGCTGGGGTGTGTGGGCTCCTGGGGCTATGTGTGCACCAGGGTGTTGGGTCGCAGGGGTCGCAGGGGTTGCCGTTCGTGGGTGTGTGTGCTTCCCTGTTTTACCCCAATCTGTGCCCTCCCTCTTGTAAATATTTCCTAATTGCCCTCTAATACTTGCCTTTTTTTTTTTTTTTCCTTCTTCTCTGGAGCGCAGCTTGCAGTCGCCATCTTGGCCGGAAACCCTCTGTTGGTTAGTTTTTTGAGTACTTTGTAGATTCTAGAAATTAGGCCTCTGTCAGTTGGATATTCAGTAAATACATTCTCTGATTCTGTGAGTAATCTATTGGATCTGCTTATTGTATGTTTGTCTGTGAAAAACTTTTCAGCTTTATGAGATCCCATTAGTTTAGTGATTGTTTAAGATCCTGTGCTACTGGGGATTTGTTCAGGAAGTCTTTCCCCATTCCTAGACCATGGAATGTTTCTTTTAACTTTTCTTCCAGTAGTAGCCGAGTTTCTGGTGTTATGTTGAAGTCTTTGATCCTTTTTTACTTGAGGGTTATGCATAGTGAGATGTGTGGATCAAGTTTCAGTTTCTTACATATGGTTATTCAGTTTGTCCAGCACCATTTGTTGAAGATGCTGTCTTTTTTCCAGCCTAGATTGTTAGGGCATTTGTCAAATATCAAGAAGCTGTAGTTACTTGACCCAAAGTCTGGGTCCTCAATTCTATTCCATTGGTCTATACTCCTATTTTTATGCCAGTACCATGTTGTTTTTATTACTATGGCTTTGTAATATAGCTTTAGATAAGATATGGTGATGCTTCCAGAGGTGTTTCTTTTGCTGCAGATATGTTTGGATATCAAAGGCCCTTTGCTTTTCCATATGAATGTTGAGATAAATTTCCCTATCTCTGTGAAGAATGATGTTAGGATTTTGGTGGGAATTGCATTAAATCTGTAGATTGCCTTTGGAAGGATTGCCATTTTTACAATGTTAATTCTGCCTATCCAAGAGGGTGGGAGGTCTTTCCTTTTTCTCAAGTTCTCCTCAATTTCTTTTTTGAGTGTTTTTATTGTATAGATCTTTCACTTCCTTGGTTAATGTTATTCCACAGTATTTTATTTTATTTTGTTTTATTTTGCTATTGAAAATGGTGGGCTGGAGAGATGGCTTAGCGGTTAAGCGCTTGCCTGTGAAGCCTAAGGACCCCGGTTCAAGGCTCGGTTCCCCAGGTCCCACGTTAGCCAGATGCACAAGGGGGCGCACGCATCTGGAGTTCGTTTGCAGAGGCTGGAAGCCCTGGCACGCCCATTCTCTCTCTCCCTGTATCTGTCTTTCTCTCTGTGTCTGTCGCTCTCAAATAAAAAAAAAAAAAGAAATTTAAAAGAAAATGGGATAATGTCACTTATTTCTTTCTCTATAACTTGTCATTTACATATAGAAAGGCTACTGGATTTTGTGCACTGATTTTTGTATCCTGCTACTTTACTGAAGGAGTTTATCACCTTTAAGAGTTTTGGAATGGAGGCTCTCCCTTACAAATAGAATCATGTCATCAGTGAATAGCACTAACTTGTCTTCCTCCTTTTTCTATCAAATTGTATCCCCTTTATTTCTTTCTCCTGTCTTATTGCTTGAGCTAGGACTTCTAGTACTATATTAAAGAGCAGAAGTGAAAGTGGACACCCCTGTCTTGTTCCCAATCTCAATGGGAATTCGTTTATTCTCTCTCCATTAAGTATTATTTGGGCTTTAGGAGCTTTGTATATAGCCATTATTGTGTTAAGATATAAATTGACCATGCCAATTCTCTCCAATGTTTTGATCATGAAGTGATGTTGTATTTTGTCAAAGGCCTTTTCTGCATATCAAAATGATCATGTGGTTTTTGTGTTTAGCCTTGTTTATGTGGTGTATTACATTGACTGATTGATTGAACCACCCCTGAGTTCCTGAGGTGAAGCCCACTTGATCAAGGTGTATATAGATTTGATGTGTTGTTGAATACAGTTTGCGAGGACTATGTCCAGGATCTTTGCATCTAAGTTCATCTGGGAAATAGGCTGGTAGTTTTCTTTTCTTTTGGCATCTCTGCCTGGTTTTGGTATTAGGGTGATAGTGACTTCATAGAAGGAGTTGGGGAGCTTTCCTTGTTCTCCAATTGTTGGCATAGTTTGAGAAAGATTGGTTTACATTCTTCCATGAAGGTTTGACAGAATTCAACTGCGAAGCCATCTGGTCCTGGACTCTTCTTTTTAAGGAGGTTTATTATCACCATTTCAATTTTTATGGGAGTGATAGGTTTGTTGAGGAGATTAATCTGCTCTGATTTTAGCTTTGGTAGATGGTATGTGTCTAGGAATTTATCCATTTCCTCTATATTTTCCAATTTTGTACAGTAGAGTTTTTTGGGTTTTTTTTTAACCTGATGATTCTCCCAATTTCATGTATGTCTGTTGTGATCTCTCCTTTCTCATTTATAATTTTGTTAATTTGAAGCACCGCTTTTTGTCACTTGATCAAATTGGCCAGGGGTTTTTCAATCTTGTTTATTTTTTCAAAGAACCAGCTTTTTTTTTTGTTTCATTAATTTCTTAAATTATTTTCTTAGTTTCCAATTCATTAATTTTTGCTCTGATCTTAATTATCTCCTTCCATTTGCAGCTTTTGGGGTTGGATTGTTCTTGTTTTTCCAGTGCCTTTACATGGATGGTTAGGTTATTGATTTGGAATTTCTCTGTCTTTCTTATGAAGGCATTTAGTGCTATGAATTTTCCCCTGAGGACCACCTTCATTGTATCCCATAAGTTTTGGTATAATGTGTTCTCACTGTCATTCATTTCTAGAAATTTCTCTATTTCATTTTTTATTTTGTCCACTACTCATTTATTGTTTAAAAGTATGCTGCTTAGTTTCCACAAGCTGATGGGATTTTTTTTCGGTATTTTGTTGTTAATTTCTAGCAATATAGCACTGTGATCTGATATCATGCAGGGGATTATGTCAATCTTCCTAAATATATGGAGGCAGGCTTTGTGACCAAGCAGATGTTCTATTTTAGAGAAGATTCCTTGTGCTTCTGAGAAGAATGTGTAGTCCATAGATTTGGACTAGAATTTATATAGATCATTAGGTCTAAATGTTCTATGGTTTTCTTGAGTTTTCTCACTTCCCTGTTAAGTTTCTGTTTGGATGATCTACCTATTGCTGATAATGATGTACTGAAGTCCCCAACTATGATGGTGTTGGTGGTTATTTCTGTTTTATTTTTGAGTAGATTTTGTTTTATGGATTGTGGTGCCCCTGAATTTGATGCATAAAGATGGATGATTGTAATATCCTCTTGCTGGATTGTTCCCTTGATCAGTAAGATGGGGCCTTCTTTGTCTTTTTTGATTATTTTTGGTTTGAAGTCTATTTTATCTGATATTAATATGGCTATGCCTGCTTTTTCTTATTTCCATTTGCTTGGAATATCATTTTCCCACCCTTTTTCCCTGAGGAAGTGTCTGTCTTTAGTGGTGAGGTGGATTTCTTGTAGACAACAGATTGAGGGTTCTAATTTTCTGATCCATCCTGTTAGCTTGTGTCTCTTGATGGGTGAATTAAGGCCATTAATATTTAGGGTAATGACTGTGAGGTTTGATTTGATCCCTGCCATATTATGTTGTTTTATGTGGTTTGGTGTTTTCATGGACTTTGAAGGTTTTTGTGCCTTCTCTGAGTTAGGTACATGTGATCTGCTTCTTGTAGGTATGTCAGGTTGATTATTTGATTCTTCTCTGTGGAGAATTTCCTGAAATACTCTCTGTAGGTTTGGTTTCATGTTATATAGTTGTAAAGGTGAGTTTTGTCATGGAAGGTTTTTAAAAATATGTAATGCTTCATGAATTTGCCTGTCATTCTTCCTCAGGGGCCATGCTAATCTTCTCTGTATTGTTCCAATCTTAGTATATGTGCTTCAGAAGTGAGCACACTTCTTCAAGTTTTATATTATATAATAATCAATCAAAAAAATTACAAATACAACATTTTATGATTATTGAAATCATATGTAAATCTCAGAGTTTATAAAGTTAGCTGCTAATACTGAAGGGCTTTCATCTCTTCATTATATAACTACAAAGCACTTTTATCAAAAATACCTGCCTCAACTTGGTAAGGCAAAAATTTTTGTGAACCTGTCAAAAGAAAAAAGAATTTTCTCTTTCAAATTCATAACTTAGAAACAAGAACTGGAAGCTAAATTTGGAAGTTCAGGTACTTAAAAAACAAAAGGGTAAATTGCAAATGACTTTTGTCTTATCAACAATATAATTTTAATAATCAAAAATTATTGTTTCAAAAAAAAGTTGCTGGAGAGATGGCTTAGTGGTTAAGTACTTGCCTATGAAGCCTAAGGACCCTGGTTTGAGGCTTGATTCCCCAGGGCCCATCTAAGCCAGATGCACAAGGAGGCTCATGTATCTGGAGCTCTTTTGCAGTGGCTGGAGGCTCTGGTGTGCTCATTCTCTCTCTCTCTCCCTCTTTCTCTCTGTGTCTGTCACTCTCAAATAAATTAAAATTTAAAAAAATTATTTCATTTCCAAAAGAATACAGTAATTATGCTTCTTATTATGCTTTTAGACAGTTTTATTTTTACTATCCTTAACAATTTGTTTGGGGCTCTTCCCATTTATATTAATAATGTTGGATATATGAATTGTTTGATGTGAGATTTAAAGACATGTAGATTTCTTAAATGAAAAAAAGAAGCATGAAACTGAACAAACAATGCACTTCCCTAAATAAAAAATGTTAGACATGCTCTACCTTTTGAACAACATGCAACAGCCTGTTTGTAATGGGAGAACTTTTAAAGGGAAGCTTTCTAAAATTTCATGGAATACTGGGAAGTAGTTCTCAAGATAAAGTTTTAGAAAGCAAAGCAGGTCATAGTCTGTTGATATTTTCTATTATTTAGACATACAATCCTCAGGCAAGCAATGTCAGCCAGAATTATCTCAGACCTGAGTATCATAAAGAAAATATTATAGGGCTGGAGAGATGGCTTAGCGGTTAAGCGCTTGCCTGTGAAGCCTAAGGACCCCAGTTCGAGGCTTGATTCCCCAGGTCCAACGTTAGCCAGATGCACAAGGGGGCGCATGCGTCTGGAGTTTGTTTACAGAGGCTGGAAGCCCTGGCGCACCCATTCTCTCTCTCTCCCTCTATCTGTCTTTCTCTCTGTGTCTGTTGCTCTCAAATAAATAAATAAATATTTTTTTTAAAAAAGAAAATATAGTACAATAAATCCTCTATAGATTTAAAGGCAAAATGAGAATCGTACTTCTTATTACTCCTTAAATGAAATGTGCAATATTTTCCCCCTTTTAAGGTCAAGTATGCAGTATTTTGGAAAACAAGCCATAAAAACATGATTAGACTGAACAGAAGTCATTATTTTCTGCAGTCATAAAGAATGGTACATTGTTCCATAGTCTAATGTGTCTTGGTAATGGCAAGGGCAGCATGAAACAGGGCTTAAATTGCAAATACAGTATTTAAGAAAAAGCATGGATTAAAGAACACTACCATAAACTGGGAAATAGCCACATGGATTAAATTATTTTTATAAATTTTATTGCTTCCCAAAGACCTACTTAACATTACATATTGCCATATTATCTGCCTGCAGAGTAATAATGCATCATCAAGACAGAAGTTATAAAGTAAGACCAGGTGCCCATTGCCAATGGCTAATAGAGAAAGAACATATGTTGTGACATGGTGTAGGGAATGAAAATATTGGGAAAGTTAATCTGGAAAGGCTGAAACTGAGCACTATGTATACAACATCCTTTGGTTTGTTTGCCTTCTTGGAAAATTTAATAGTCTCAAAATGGGAAATGGCAAGATAGCCCTTCTCACTGTAACTATCAGGTCACATTTCATTCAAAAGCATAGTGAGAAATATTTCAGTTTTGGAAGTTTTTGCAAAGCACTTCATTGTTGAAGCTGCTCCCATGAAGCGTTTGCTCTTCTATTCTGGTAGCTAGCTGTTTTTCACAAACAGGTGTCATATACTTTAGAAACACTCTACTAGAGGACCAATTTGAAAAACATGATTAGAAAAGTATGGGGAAAAAACATGCTATATGATAAATACATATTGTATATATGATCCGAACCTATGAAGGTTATCTAGAAGAGGATAAGGTTTTTTAAAACATATTCATTTGCAAGTAAAGAGAGATACGGGGGGGGGGGGGGTTGGGAGGGAGAGAATAGGCATTCCAGAGCTTCTAGACACTGCAAATGAACTCCAAACACATGTGGCACGGAAGGACTCAGGAACCAGATGGACGCCATGACAGGTTTCAAAGTCCTCAGTAAGCCTAAGTTTCTGTTTCCTGGCAAGGTCTAAGATTTTATTTTCCAGTAAGGGTAGGTTTAACAATTTCTGGAAACCGATTATGTCATACATCCCTGTAGTCATAGACAAGTTCAATGCCCTTAGCCCCAGCATGCCAACTTTGCCCACCAAAATCCTAAGCCAATCAGAAGAGTACAAGTGCAGTTACTGTTTAAATCAACCAATCTTTTACCCATCTCCTTCTTCCATGTTCAAATCCCTACAAAACCCTACCCTCTCGTTACTCGGGGCTCTTGCATGGATCCACTGCATTGGTGAAGTCAAGAGACCGAGCTTAAGCCCAAAATAAAACTCTGGGCATAACATTTGGGGGCTCATCCTGGATCTCCTCAGAGACTGCTGAGGACCACCAAAACGTGGAGCTCAGGTCGCTGGCTGGTAAGTGTGCTTCTGTGTTGTGCCTCTTTCCTGAAAACTTGTCCTTGGTTCTTCCATTCATTAGAAAATTGTGGTTGGGTGGACATGGCCCTGGAGGCCACTTTGTTTGGAAGGTGGGGCCCAGGCCCACTGGGAGGGGTTTTCATTCCCCTATTTGTAGAGACAATGCGAGAAGCTGTTGTCTCAATTTCGGTTTTGTAGTCGCTAGCCAGCTGAACATTTTTGCTGCCTCTTTTCCCTTTTCGTGGTTGGAATTACTACTTGTGTGCTTGGACAGATGGGATAGTTGCAGACTACCCTACTTTCTATACTGACAGACCACTTTCAGGACATTAAAATTAGGGGCCCTCGGAGTCACAGTATTCCCCCTCTGGGTTATGGGGTCCCCAGACCAAGATGGTAATCAACTTGGGATGATTGTCAACAATTGCTACAGATTCTCTTTACTACAGAGGAAAGAAAGAGAAGCCATACTGAAGCCCAGAAATTGGTTCTGGGCACTGATGGAAATCCCACCAATAATCAGGCTATCATTGATACCTTCTTCCCTTTGACTAAACCAGACTGGCATTTCAACACAGCATCAGGTAAGGAGAGAGCTGTTCAACTTTCTCCCAGGAGTGTCTTTCTCTTTTCACATGCTCGCCTACCCCCCATTCCCTGGATGCCTTTGGGGTGAACCACAGCCAGCCCCCAAGCAAAAGTCTAAAATCCCACAGCTGGTGCCTGAACAGGGACCTTATGAGATGGACAGGGTGGGTGACTGCTCTCCCAGAGGGACTGGGAGACATCGGCCCATGTGGCCTTGCCTCCATATTTTTGAGGGCTGCCAGGTTTCCCTTTCTCCTCCTTTATTTTCAGTTTGCGCCATCATGTGGGACCAGACATGACAAACTGGCAAGTGATGTCTCTTGGAAGAGGCCTCTCTTCAGTATTGAATGAAGGCCAGCTGTCCTCTGCCTGGACCCCAACAGCCCGTTGGGTGTTGGCAAAAACCCTCTGTCTATTTCTCTCTGACACACATACACACACACACACAAAAAAAAAAAAAAAAAATCCAGTGACACATCGACCTTTTAAAAGCCTGTAGGGCAGGCTGCTGGCCTCTTAAACTTGTGGACATGCTCATGCCCAGATCTTTGGAGAATCCCCCCATGTGCTAATAAGCCTTCGCAAATGTTGCCCTCTGGTCTTGGCATATCTAATCTTTCTCTGTCATGGGTAAAATTGCCTCCCACCAACATATATATGTGTCAGGTTCATGGAATAAGAAAGTTAAGGGAATTAGCTCTCCCAGCGGGAGGCAGGCTCATTTTGGGAAGAAGTCCTATGCGTCATTTCTGGATTTCTGGGCTTCCATGTGGACCCGCACAGCTTATCTGGCTAGGAAATGAAAAGTTCAGGAAGGAAATATCCCCCTCACTCTCTTTAAGCAGAAAAACTACAAGCCAGCTTTGCAAGCACTCCAAAGCAGCTTGGGTCAGAGTCAGTTGGCACACAGACAATGGCACTTCTGCCCATGCAGGTGTCATGTCTCCACCTCCTGTCCCAGTGGCCCCCAAGTGGGCCCACACCTTCTTCAGTGGCCTCCCAGTAGGTTGCCTTCTTCAGAGGCCTCCTGGCAGTCATAGAGGCCCCCATTTCCCCTTCAGGTAGTCAGAATCCTTAGCCTCCCAGCAGTCTTCTTGGCCATTACCTCCACGTGTACTAGACCAGACCATGGTGAAAGGTGTATACAAGCCCTGCCCAGCTGCAACAACACATGAAAAAGCAGCAAGAAAAAAGAAAAAAAAGCCAGATTTAATTACAGCCTATAAAGAAGTTTTATGTAAAAAAAGTGTCAACTTTGTTACATGATATCATAAATATGATTACTGAATTTATGTTCTAGGTTAACATCAGCATTCATAGAGGATTATTAAAAACAAAGAATTCTCTCTAAAGTGGTAACTTATGATTTTTCAGGTATTAAAAAAAAATTTAATGAACTTAAATGGAGGAGGCAACTGACGTGACTTCTAGGCCAGCCTGCCCCCAAGATAGCAACAATATTTGCCATAGTTTAGTATCTTTTTGGTATTAATGACATAAAATTGTCTTTAGACTACTCGTTAGTGAGTAATAGGATTAATTAATTTGGTCTAGTTTTTCATAATAGCTTTATAAGAAAGGTGGTTAATAATTGGATGAGATGAATTGATTGAAGGAACTGGGAAAGAATTTTTCAATGTTGGGACATAGAATGCTTGTTAAAAATGCTTTTTGAGTGGTACTTAGATAAGAATGTTAAAGTATGTGGATAAAGATGTTCGTATGTAGGAAAGAATTTTCAGGCTAAACCTAAAATGCCACACCTAAAGTTAGAGATTTTTCAACTGTTTACAGATTCTTAAGGACGCTCTACAAGTTTTATATAGGGACATAGTCTTAATCTAAATTCATCTTACATTAGACACAGGTGATGCCTACTCTTGGTGGGTCACAAAGTCATAAGTACAGATGGAATTGGAGGTTTAACCAGGTTAAACATAGACAAGAGTCTATCACCTTGTGTTTTGCAAATGGGTAAATTTGCTATGTAAAAACAAACAACTTCAGAATAGGATAAGGAATGTCAGGATATGTATCTCTCTGCTCTGTAATTTCATTTTGCTCTTGATTTCCAACATATGCTACTTAAATTCATGGGCAGCTGGACTCTGAAAAGAAGGATGGAGCCCTCTTTATCTCAGACCCCAGGCAATTTTAAGCCATGTGTCCCCCAGTTTCTGACTAGAGACAAAATGGCCAATTGTCTCTGACAAGGAAAACAGAGTATAGCATATAACTGTGGTTCTCTTTAGTTCTTCTCTTTTGAAGACCTAAAGTCAAAAAATTTCTCACTAGACAAAATGTTAAATAGGTAAACTGAGTCAAGGTATTTGATCAGGTCACAAACTACTTACATAAGACAAGCATCAGGCTTACCTAATGCATATATCAGGGTAAGGGCCCCTTCATTGAAACATTTAATTGGATTAAATCTTATGTTTACCTCATGCCAAGGTTTTAATCAGTGGAGAAACAGAGTCTTATGATAAGGCCTCACTCATTAACAGGTCACTGATGCTAATTTATAATAATTTAAGGGTTATAAAACAGGCTTTAAGACTCTCTCAGTAAAGTAAATTAGGTTCCTCTTTTCATCAAGGTTTTAACTATTCTTAAGATAAAGGCTCACTTAGAAGTGGTTAATTTCCAACGGTGGAGTATTCATACCTAAAGACACTGTGACTTTAAAGATAGCTTCTGTCTTATTTATGCTAATTCTATTGAATGGTCATAACTAGGTTGAATCACTTAGGTTTAAGTGATTTAATTTCAGTAATGATAACTTTCATCTTCCTGGGATATGTTGGGATAGCTTGCTTAAGCTTTATCAAATTTAAGTCATGGGTAAAACACAAAATTGTCTTATGTTAATGAACATTTCTGTAGTACATAAAATCAACAGCTATCAAGTTTAATCCAAAATCATGGATTGTCAAATAATGTTTTTTTCTTTCAAAAAGTTTTATCAAGGGTTATATTAGAATTTAGCTAACTAGCTGGGTTTTTTTTTTTTTTTTCCCTTAATCAAGCTCTGTGGTTTTGTTTCCAGTGTTCTCTGGGGAGTTTGTACCCACACAAGTATCTGAATTAATCAAAGATGTTTCAAACCCAGGTGCTAAGACTTTATACTGTCTTACTTGTCCTTTTCTGATAATTTTTAAGTTAAATAAGTTAGTCTGTAAATCAATTGGTACTGTTTTCAAGACTAGTAGCAGGTTCTGCCTACATTTATAAATGTTAGATATTTAAAATGTGAGATGTGCCTACTTTCTATACCTCATATATAAGGCTTATTCTGCCACAGTACAACTAAAATTTGAAAGATAGGACAAAATGATTTTAGAAGTCCTTTTGCCATTCTTTAACTAAATTGATTTCAGTAATCAAATGTGCTCTATATGTTCATACATCCAGGCTGGTGTAACTTCCTTTCTAAGTGTATTAATAACCTATGTAGAAGACAAAGCCAACTGGAATGATCAGCAAGAGGCAGTTATATTTTGGCCTGTGCTCCCATGTCATGAGACCACTGGATATGCTGGGACACTTCTACACTGGCCCCCTGGTAAGTCACCTGTCTTCCTGAGAAGGGAGAATAGGGATACCCAAACAAAATGGTACAGTCTGAAACAGGAGAGTCACAATTAAGGAGCAATCAGTCCTCCTGACTTCCAAAGAAAGGAAAACTATTTGGTCAGCATGGCCCTGACTCATCCTAACAGACAAAAGACACCAGTAAGCTATGGGGCTACTCCTGTGTCATTAAAGTCTCTTTGGAGAGCCATTAATAAACTCCAAAACTAATCCTTAATTAAATGTGGCTATCTGCATGGTCTTAAACAGTCAGAGAGAAATGTATAACCAAAGATAAAAAAAAATACCTTACATATATGAATGGCCTATTAAGTAACACAAGAGCTTTCCAAGAGGGTAAACAAACATTAAGACATCTTTTCCCCATAGTTTTAATTCTATAATAAAGAAAAACAAATATAGATGGTCAAAGGGTTATTTTCAAATCTATAATATGTAAATAATCCATGAGACTGGGTGTTTCTTCCGCTGCCATCACCATGAGACCCTGCTGGAAGGGACCCTACGTCTTCATCCTGACCACACCTACCACTGTAAAGATGGATGGAATTTCCACTTGGATTCATCACCCCCACATCCGACCAGCAGATCCACTGGCCGAACCTGAGTATTATCAGCCCCCCACTCAAGCTTCAACTCAAATGCTCCTGATCCTGACTGTGCTCCTAACTGTACATATTGTGGCAGCTACTCTCCACCAAGTTTATAATCTGACCTGAATAATAACCAACACTACTACAGGGAAAATTGCTTGCTCCTGATTTGATCTTTGACCTCCCTCAACTAGTGGGTGACTCATGGGACTCTGTGGCAAATCGGAAAATTTCTTATTTCTGTGCATGCCCTGGGCACTTAGGGAAAGCAAGAATCAAGGGGGCGGAGGGCTGCGGGGGACCTGAATCCTTCTACTGTGCTGGCTGGCAATGTGTGTGTACCGGAAAGGTATATTGGAGCCCACCTACTAAGGGGGACCTTATCACCATTACACTGAACAAGACCAGGGACCAAAATGGACCATGTTACCTCCCTACCTTGAACAGAATTGAGACCTATAATTTCGTTTCTCTCAATTTTACAGAAAAAGGGAGACAGATGTCCTGGGATAATTTGGAAAGACCTGGGGAATAAGACTGTGTGCTACTGGGTATGATCCTGGTGCCTTATTTACTGTCTGGTTGGTGACAACATTTCCCATTGAAGGTCTGACAGGTGTAGGAACAGGCATTGCAGCACTCATACTTCAAGGAAAACATTACAATGAGTTGAGAGAATGTATAGACTTAAACATTCAGAGGCTGGAAATGTCCATTACTCACTTAGAGAAAAATGTAGATTCCTTAGCTGAGGTTTATTATGGCATAGATGGGGGTTGGAGTTATTATTCCCCCAGCAAGGGGGACTATGTGTGGCCTTAAGGGAAGAATGTTGTTTTTAGATCAACCATTCAGGTATAATTAGAGACTCAATGGCGAAGGAAAGAGAAAATTTGGAAAAACACAAGAAAGAAAGAGAAGCTGATAAAGGATCACTTGAGCCATGGTTCAGTCATTCCTCACGGTTAACAACTCTGCTGTCTGCTTTAGCAGGGCCATTACTTTTATTTTTGTTGCTAATCACAATAGGAGCTTGCATTATTAATAGATTAGTTGCTTTTGTTATGGAATGCATTAATACAGTACAGCTTATGGTTTTATGATCACAGTATATAGCATTAGACTCCACACACTAATTCAACTGGGATCCAAAATTGGCTTCTCATAATACAAAGAGAGGGGGGAATAAAGGACTCAGGAACATCTGAATGCCATGCCAGGCTTCAGAGTCCTCAGTAGGCATAAGTTTCTATTTCCCAGCAAGGTCTAAGTTTTTATTTTCTGGTAAGGGTGGGTTTAACACTTACTGGAAACTGCTTATGCCATACATTCCTGTAGTCAAAGTTAACTTCAATTCCCCTAGCCCCAGCCTGCCAACTTTGCCTGCCAAAATCCTAAGCCAATCACAAGAGTACAAGTGCAGTTACTGTTTAAATCAACCAAGTATGTACCCATGCCCTTATTCGATGTTCAAATCTGTATAAAAACCCTACCCTCCCACTACCCAGGGCTCTTGTATGGATCCACTGAGTTGGTGAAGTCAAGAGACCGAGCTTAAGCCCAAAATAAAGCTCCTTGTCCTTGCACACGTGTTTGGTTATCCTTGGTGGTCACTGGGGGTGCTGAGAACTGGGCCTAGCACCACTTTGTGCATCTAGCTTTAAATGGGTACTGGAGAATCAAATTGAAGTCATTAGGCTCTGCAGGCAAGTGCCTTAACTGCTGAGCAAGCTCTCCAGCCTGGGAATGAATTTTTAAGCCAATTTACAGACTAAGGATTTCATATTTCAGAGATCAGTCAGCATTTCTTCCATTAATGATGGATGATATTTTCTTTTATTTTGATTTTTTTTTATTTGCATGTGTCTGTGGCCAAAAAAGGACCACTTGCTTCTGTTAATGGACCACTAGGAACTTGTTCCACTTTTTGAGTCTGGCTTAAATAGGATGCTGGGGAATTAAATCCCAGGCCATCAGGCCTTGCGAGTGAGCACCTTGAACCACTGAGCCATGGATAGCATTTTCTGCAAGCTGAGAGTTCTCAATCAGATATAAGGGAGAAGGTAAATCCTTGTTTTGTAATTTCTAAAAGTATCTCCTTGTCCAGGATGAGGATGTGGTTAATGGTAAAGAGCTTGTCTAGCAAGTACAAGGCCCTTGTTTGGGTTCCCAGCATGCCCCATCCCCTACAAAAGTATATTGCAATGGAAAATAGTTGTTTTTCTTACATACTTATGCTCCATGTATACTAGTGTCAGAGATGGTTGATACACTGAAGACTTAAATATATGGATCTTCAGGTTATTATTTATTTACTTATTTTTAAAAGTATATTCAATGTTGCTTTACATTTGGCATTTCGAAACCATTAAAAATATAATAAATGTACTTTTAAACAATGAAATTTAGTAAATAAAGCAGGGAACTGAAATAGCCACAGAAATGAGCCAGGTTTGATATCAAAACTATGTGCTAAGTGAGACAGTGCATCCATTGTGCATGAATTCTACAACATATGAAATCTTACTAGATTCAGTAGGAAATTATTATGTTAGATATTTTATTGTCATTCAAGGAACAAAGCAGGAAATGTCAAGGGAGGACAGTATATAGATTGTGTAAGTATGATGAAGGTTATTGTCTTTTATCATTATAATTTTCTGGATTCTTTCTAAAGTAAATATTAAAAATCCCACATACTATACATAATTCTTTTTATGTTTGTTACCTTCACAGAATATTAGAAAAATTGTCACTTCATAATAGCTTACCAAATTCTTTTGTTTTTATAATAATCCAAAGAGAAATCTAGATGGTTTAGACAGGCTGGTGGCAAATCCAGAGTTAAAATCCAGAACTCTGGATTCTTAGTCCTACATGCCCCTGAACTGGAATTTGTCTTATTTAAATTTTTTATTAAAGATACTGTTAATTTACTCTAGAATGTGATGGGCGAATACTTACAGGATTTTGTGGAGTTGATTTATTTTACCTTTGGGAAAATCTCTGTGTGGAAAATAAGTCTTAGCACACAGACATAGATCAGTGAGGAAGCTGTTATGATGTCATCTACACATAGAAAAATACTTGCAGAAAGAGTTAACTAACCCAGATTAGTATGTCAAAAAGACCAGGTGCTGTTCCCCCAAATTATTACATCTTTGGCACATTGCATAATCATTTGTCACTGAAAAGGAATAATGATAGGGCTCCTGGAAAATTTCACTTTTAAGAGGATGGGATAAAGATACGTATCCTGATTCCTCCCACTAATTACAACTAAAACTGGGAATTCTATATGAAAAGAAAGACTCTGAAGGGTAGCAAGAGGCAGGTCAACTCCCTAAGGAAGGACCTGAGGGACCTAGTAAGAAATGGTGATAAGTTCCTGAGTCTTATTTCTTCCCCATTGGAGTTAAATACATGACAACGACAACCCAGGAACACCAGAGGGCACAGGAAAAAAAGTAAGCCAAGTAAAAGACTCATTATCTATAGTGAAAGGGCCAAAAAGGGGCAGCTTAGAGAATTATCATTATTGAATTCTACTCAAATAAAATGAGGTGGGGAAACTGTGCTACCCTTACCAAACCCACACTAAGAAAAGCTAAGTGCAGGGCTATACTTGTGAGGCTCTGATGAGAAAACTCTACACCGTTCAATCAGAGAGAAACAAAAATTGAGCTGAGACTTTCATTCATAGTATAAGGTAGAATATTGAGGAGTTTCAAGTGGAATTTGAGAAGTCTAGTCGTTGAACCATAGTAACAGGTAGAGCATTGAGGAATCTGGTCATTTACTCATGGTATCTGGTACAACATCAAGGAATCTGGTCATTTACTCACGGTATCTGGTATAACATCAAGGAATCCGGTCTTTGACATACAGTGTCAGGTAGAACATTAAGATATCTCATCCTTAATGCATAGAATCAGGTAGAACATTGATGAGTATTGATTTTCGCCCAGAGTGTCAGGCAGAACATTGAGAAATCTTGTTTTTCACACAAAGTGTCAAGTAGAGTACTAATAAGGCTAGTCAGGTACAATTTAAAGGAGTCTGGTCTTTCACTTATAGTATCATGTAGACCATTGAGGAGTCTAGTCTTTTACCCAGTGTCAAATGCAACATCGAGGGGTCTGGTTTTCCATTTATAATATCAGGTTGAACATTGTGGAGTCTGGGCATTCAACATCATGTCAAGTAGAACACTGGATTCTAGTCTTTCATCCATAGAATCATGTAGAACATTGAAGAGTCTAGCCTTCCACTGATAATATGAGAAAGAAGATCGAGGAGAATAGTATTTCACCCATAGTATCAGGTAGAACATTGTGGGTCTGGTCATTCACACATTGTGTCAAGTAGAGCACTGAGGAGTCTAGTCTTTCAAACATACAGTTGGGTAGCACATTGAAGAATCTGTTCTTTCACCCTTAGTGTCAGATAGAACATTGAGGTCTTTCACATATTAGCTTCAGAAAGAGCATCAAGGAATCTAATCTTATACTCATGGTATCAGAAATAACCTTAGAGTGTAGTCTAGAACATTGTGAAGTCTAGTCGTTCACCCATAGTATCAGATAGAATATAGAGGAATCTAGTCATTCACCCATAATATCAGATAGAACAGTGTAGAGTCTAGTCTTTCACCCATAGTATCACACAGAGCAGAACATTGAGGAGTATAGTCATACACCCATAGTTTCAGATAGAATTTGTGGGTTTGGGTAGTCACCCATCATGTAAAGTAGAACATTGCGGAGTCTAGTCTTTCACCATAGAGTTAGGTAGACCATTGAAGTGTCTGATTTTTCACTTAGTATCAGGTAGAACACTTAGGAGTCTAATCTTTCAACAGTGTCAAGTAGAACATGGAGGGTCTGGTCTTTTACTCATAGTGTCAAGTAGTCCACTGAGGTGTCTAATCTTTCACCCCTGGTGTCAGGTTAAACATTGAGGAGTGTGGTCTTTCATATATAGTATCAGGTAGAACACTGCAGAGTCTCATTTTTCACCCATAATGTCAGATAGAACATTGCAGACTCTACACCTTCATCCATAAAGTCAGGTAGAACATTGAGGTGTCTAGCTTTTCTCTTATACTTATCAGAAGTAACATTGAGGAGTCTAGTCATTGACCCATAGTGTCAGGTAAAACATTGTGGTCCTGTTGTTCACCCACTGTTTCAAGTAGACCATTGAGGAGTCTAGTCTTTCATAGTGTCAGAAAGAACACTGAGTAGTCTAATCTTTACCCATAGTATTAGCCAGAACATGGAGGAGTCTAGTTTTTCCACCCATAATGTCAGAAAGAACATTAAAGAGACTAATCATTCAACTTTAATGTCAAGTAGAACATTGAGGAGTACAGTCTTTCACACATAGTATTTGAAAGAACATTGAGAAGTCTTGTCTTTTACCAACAGTATCAGGTAGAACATTGAGGACTCTAGTGTTTCACCCATAGTGTCAGGTTGAACATTAAGGAGTCTGGTCTTTCACTCATGGTTTCAAATAGAACTTTGAAGAGTCTTCTCTTTCACCGACAGTGTCAGGTAGGACATTGAAGAGTCAGGTAATTCAGTCTCATCTCACACCTATAGTGTCAGGTAGAGCATTGAGGAGAATGCTTTTTTACCCAGTGTCAGGTAGATTATTGAGGAGTCTAGTCTTTCACCTATTGTGTCATATACAAAATTGAAGAGTCTACTCTTTCACACATACTATCAGGTAGAACTTTGAGAAGTCTAGTCTTTCACCTATAGTATTGTGTAGACCATTGAGGAATCTGGTCTCTCACCCATAGTTTAAGATAGAATATGAGGAATCTTGTCCTTCATTCATAGTACCTGGTAGAACATTAAGGAGTCTGGCCTTTCACACATACTATCAGATAGAATTTTCAGGAGTCTAGTCTTTAACTCATTGTATCAGAAAGAAGATTGAGAAGTCTAGTCTTTCACCCATAGTGTCATGTAGAACTTGTGGAGTCTGGTAATTCACCCATCATGTCAAGTAGAACATTGAGGAGTCTGGTCTTTTACGCATAATATCAGATGGAATACTGAGGGTCTAGTTTGCTCACCCATAGTATTAGGTCGAACATTGAGAAGTCTATTTGTTCACCCATAGTGCCTTGTAAAACATTGAGGATTCTGACACCCATAGTGTCAGATAGAACATTAAGAGTTCTGAAATCCTTCCTTTCCAATATCCATAAAACTGGATTGGAGCATCCCTCCCAGTTTTCCTATGTGAGGTGGCCTGTACTAAGTCAGGAAATTTAGTAGAGCCTTGCAGTACCTACCATCTTTCACTGGGATGTTAATGGAGAATAATTTGATAATTCTCATTTCTGCTGAATATGGAACCAGAACTTTGAACTTAACTTAGAAATAATGAGCCCAAAGTCTCCTTTCCCACTGTCACACCAGTATTGTAATAATAATAATAATAATAATAATAATAATAATAATAATAACAACAACAACAACAGGTGTGGTAGTTTGAATGGATGTCCCCCAATAGTATCAGAAGTTCTATTTAAGCTTGTAACTTGGCTGGAGGAGATATCATTGCAGGAGGAGTCTAGGGTCCAGCTCTAACATGTATGGGTGGATCTGGAATTTCCAGTCAAAGATGTGCAAAATGCTGAAGATTTGCCTGGGGTCCCTGGAGTGTGCTTATTTTGGTAGTGGTTGCTTTTGTTTCTGCATGGGCCTGTGAAAGGGGGCCAACTTCTTCTGCCATTATGGAACTTCCCCTAGATAATCAACTTGAAGCTGTATACTACAACAGGTAAAATAGAAGGCTTCAATATTATCTAGAATCACATAATATACAAAATACACAAGCCCTGGGATGGAGAGATGGCTTAGCGGTTAAACGCTTGCCTGTGAAGCCTAAGGACCCCGGTTCGAGGCTCGGTTCCCCAGGTCCCACGTTAGCCAGATGCACAAGGGGGCGCATGCGTCTGGAGTTTGTTTGCAGTGGTTGGAAGCCCTGGCGTGCCCATTCTCTCTCTCTCCCTCTATCTGTCTTTCTCTCTGTGTCTGTCACTCTCAAATAAATAAATAATGAGCAAAAAATATTTAAAAAAAAGTACACAAGCCCTAAAGAACTATTAAACCCAAGAACCAGGAAATCTGAATCAAAAAAACCAACCTTTGGGGCTGAAGAAATGGCTTAGCAGTTAGGCACTTGCCTGTGAAGCCTAAGGACTCAGGTTCAAGGCTCAATTTCCCAGGACCCACCTTAGCCAGATGTACAAGGAGGCACATGCCATCTGGAGTTCGTTTGCAGTGGTTGGAGGTCCTGGTATACCCATTCTCTCTATATATCTGCCTCTTTCTCTCTCTGTGGCTCTCAAATAAATAAAGAAAGAATAATTTTTTTAAAAAAGAACCAACCTTCAATAAATACCAACATTGCAATACCAAAATTGTGACAGACAATTCTCTGGTAATGTTTTTAAAGCAGTTGTTTTTTTTAATTTTTTGTTTTGTTTTATCTTTATTTATTTCAGAGAGCTAGAGAGAGGGGGAGAGAGAGAGAGGAAGAGAGAGAGAATGGGTGCGGCAGGGATTCTAGCCACTGCAAATGAACTCCAGACGCATGTGCCCGCTTGTGCACCTGGCTAACGTGGGTCCTGGGGAAGTGAGCCTCAAATCGGGGTCCTTAGGCTTCAGACAAGTGCTTAACCTCTAAGCCATCTCTGCAGCCCTAAAGCAGTTTTGATACAAATGTTTCAGTGAACCCAGGATAGAGGCTGGAACAATGGACACTTGCTCCTTCAAGCTTGTTCTAGAGGCTATTTCACTTGTAAAGGACCATGGAAATGTGGCAGTGGAGTTTATAAATACATTGTGAAAACCATACCAATTAGTGAGTGTTATGGATTTAATTGTGTGCCCCCCCCAAAAAAAAATGTTGTAGTCCTAACCTCTCAGTACTTCAAAATGACCATATTTTAAAATAGGACCATTATAAATCTAGTTAGCTAAGATGAATTCATAATGAGGGTTGGACATTAATCCAAAACAAATAATGCGTTTATAAGAAAAGTGAGGGGCTGGAGAGATGGCTCAATTATTAAGGTGCTTGCCTGCCAAGCCTAATGACTGAGATTTGCTTCGCCAGGACCCAAATAAAGCCAGGTGCACAAAGTGGAACATGCAACTGGAGTTTGTTTGCAGTGGCTGGAAGCTCTGGTGTGCGCACTCTCTTTCAATCTCTCTCTCTCTCTCTCTCTCTCACTTTCTCTCTCTTTCCTTTCTTCTCTTGCCCTGGCCAGCGGGTTGTTGAACAAGGACCCGAGGTGAAGTTAACCTAAATGGAAAAAGGCAAACAGACACAAGATAGAGACCATGCTAGATGTTTGTCAAGGCCTCAGAGTTTATTTTTTACACAGTGCATATATAGGTGAAGAAAAAGGGGAGGATAAGCTGGCTGGCATGACTTAGGGCTTTGGAATTGTCAGGAAACCTAGAGAGGATATAATCAGGTGTTCATCTAATCTTGCCTCAATGGCTTAACATCCTGACTACACCAGGCTTCACAGCCTGACCATAAACTGGCCTTTTGCCAAAGATAACATTCTGTAAGCAGTCTGCTGACCAACGTTCCAGAAGTACCTATCAGAAAGCTGGATGGACTAGCTTTCTGAGTAATGAGTCAGCTTATGAGCAGGCCCAGGCAAAATGGAGAGGCTTTTGCTCTATGGCTCCCGACATCTCCTCCCTTCTTTTATACAAAAGAGGGGGAGGCCCACTATTCAGTGGTGGGCTGCAATGCCTTTGTTTCTTCATCAGCTACCAGCAGCATGGGGGAGTATTTAGCCAAGCATATGATCCCTTGGTAGTTGAATATTAGGTGAGGAAGTAGAAACTTAACTTGCTATATGGCGGTTTCTGTTAACATGGCTGAGGTTTGATTCATAGCTCCCAACACTCTCTCCTTGCAAATAACTAAACTAAAATATTTTTTAAAAGTGAGAGAGAGAGAGAGAGAGAAATTCAGATCCTGGCATGCACAGGGAGAGCGTGGTACAAGATGCTAAAAAACAAAACAACAAAGAAGCCATCTGAAGATGGTGTCAGAGATTAAGAACATAAACTAAGGAACACTTGGGCTCCCAGAAGCTGGAAGAGACAAGGAAGACTATTTCTTTTTTTTTTAAATTTTATTTATTTATTTATTTGATTGTGACAGACACAGAGAGAAAGACAGATAGAGGGAGAGAGAGAGAATGGGCGTGCCAGGGCTTCCAGCCTCTGCAAATGAACTCCAGACGCGTGCGCCCCCTTGTGCATCTGGCTAATGTGGGACCTGGGGAACCGAGCCTCGAACCGGGGTCCTTAGGCTTCACAGGCAAGCATTTAACCGCTAAGCCATCTCTCCAGCCCAAGGAAGACTATTTCAATAGAGAGCACAACCATGCTTGTACCAGCTCTTTGATTTTATAATTCTGCCTTCAAGAAGTATAAGATAATAAATTTATCTTGTTCTAAATCACCTAGTTTGTAATACTTTATTATGCAGCCTTAAAAACTAATGTGTGGGGGAATTCCAGGGAGTTTAGAGGTTCTTGTGGAAGCTATAGGTTTTATAGGAAGTGATATTATTTGTAATGGATAAAAGGCTTGCATTTAAATATTAAAAAATAATATAATGTACAAGGCAAAACTGACATAAATCAAACTTTGAGTGGTTGATCAAAAAGAAAAATCAATGACAAAATTTAAAAAAAAGAAACCCTAGGATACATTTATAGTAGGCATGTCATTACCTATCTTATTATAAGTGCTTTATATGAATTAATTAACTTAATCTTCTGAATAATTTCCATGGACTATTATCTCCATGTTACAGAACAGGAGGCTGAGGTATTAAAGATTAGACTAGGATTTGAAATCAGGCTTTTGTCAGTGCTGGTATCCTTAGTATTACCACCTTCATTCCTTCCTGACCACTACTATCATACTATCACAAATATGTGAGAGAGATGTGATGTCTTTTCTGTCAATAGAGCTTTACAAAGAAATTCAATTCTGGAAGGATAGCATTCTAGAGGAAGCACTTTCATTGAGTAAACTATTGTTGAGACCAGAAGAGTCAACAATCCTTGAAAACAAAGCACCTGATAAAAGGTCCCTAAATCTTCCATCTCCTTAGGTTCCCCTAGAAACTGTATCACTTTTATGTTTTTAGCCAATCCAGGTAAATTGTGAGGCCAAAACTCTGAATACCTACAACCCTCCCTGCAATGAGAGATAAAAATTTCAGTAAAATGCCTATTGGTGTGCTTGCTTGCCCAAAGTCTCTAAAAAGTTTATACACTCTTTTCTACAAGTAAACATCCCCTTCCCTGCTAAGAAATTTCAGATTATGTGGTCATTCATTCTTTCTTTATTTATTTATTGGTTCTTTTTTTATTTATTTGAGTATGACAGAGAGAGAAAGAGACAGAGAGAGAGAGAGAGAGAGAGAGAGAGGGAGAGAGAATGGGCATGCCAGGGTTTCCATTCACTGCAAACGAATTCCAGACGCATGCGCCCTCTCATGCATCTGGCTAACGTGGGACCTGGAGAATCGAGCCTCGAACCGGGGTCCTCAGGCTTCACAGGCAAGCGCTTAACTGCTAAGCCATCTCTCCAGCCCTTGTGGTCATTCTTGTCCTCTAAATTCATTTCTAACAGTAGCCACAATTGCTCTTTCCAAAACCTCCTTCCCATTTTGTTCAACTGATTATTTTACTTTAATTTTTTGTTTGTTTGTTTTTGGAGGTAGTGTCTCACTCTAGCTCAGGCTGATCTGGAATTCACTATGTAGTCTCAGGATGGCAGTCCTCCTACATCTGCCTCCCGAGTGCTGGAATTAAAGGTGTGCATCACCATGCCTGGCTGAATTTTTTTTTTTTTTAATGAAACTCACAAAACTGAAAATGTTCACTTTAAGTTAAAAAACTAACTGGACTTCTGGGTAAGACGGCAACATAGTAGCCATGCCAAGGAAGCCTGGGGAAGGGGAAAAACAGCAAAATACACTCTTCTAGCAAAAAGTGAAGTTGTAAAAGGTATTATCAATGATAGAAGAGAAGCAGGGGAGATTCAGATCTTCTAATAAGGGGGAAAGTACACAGAATCTCACCAAATGCACTGGTGGCCTGGATCCATGTGTGGTTCTACTTGACCAGTGCAGAACTACAAGAGCAGAAACCAGGTGGAAAGATTTTTCACTCACATCAGGCTCCTTGTAAAGTCAAGAAATGAAAAGGGGAAGACAGCAGGGATCAGCTGAACAGCTGCTGAAGGAGAACACAAACAGGACCAGCTGAGCAGTTACAGTACAACTCCAGGCATCCTGCACAGTCCCTACCCCCCAACTGCCAGTGCCATGGCAAACCATCAAAGAACTCATTCATTCCCCAGGAGCAGGGCAGCCAGCACATCTGATCAGACCAGATCTACATTGCAACAAAGAGGGATCAAGGTGGGCATTTGGCATTGGTGAGATTGGAAGTCATCTCAAAAGGTAACAGGGCCTACTTACATGAAGGCAGGTACATAGGCTTGCACTGGAAGTGCTAATCTCTCTTTCCATGTCAGGACAGTTTATATGTGTTACATATTCTTGGTTGGCTTTACCATTCTCAAATAAGCTATATTTTTGTGTTCACTATTGTTGCCTTAGATGCTTCCTGATTGATAAGGCCTTCATCTTTTCCTTCTATTATTGGGGGCAGGGATTAATTTGGCTCCAAGCTGACTGAACTGGAACCTATTTCAGATAAGAAATCTCAACCTTCCAGTTGACAGAGTTAATAGTGTGGGGCAATACATACCCTTAGGGTCTTTGGCCTTATTAGATTATATGTTTATTTAAATCTCCACTCTTGCATAAATGTTCTGTGCTGGTTTTGGGTGAAGGTGTACATTGTTCAGCTGAATTTTAGAATTAGCCAGTAAATTGCTCTACACAGTTTACTAGAATATTTGAAAAGCAGGAAAACTCAACAGCTAGGGTCACTGCTGATATTTCTCTTGTAATATAAGAGTTACACCTGGCACCTTAAACTCCAACCCTGAAGATATATAAAGTTGGATTTACATGGCTAAGAATACTGCAGATAATTAGAAAAGTCAAGCATCAAATTAACATATGATTCAAAAAATCTCTATATTACAATACAAGAAACACAAAAAATTGAGACAATACAACCCCACCAAAAATGATAAATCCATCCAAAATGATCTCCACTGAGACTGTTTTAGATGAAATGCCTGACAAAGATTTTTTTTTTTTAAATGACAATATCTATGCTCAAAGAAATCAAATGAATCAAAGAAACAACTCCTGAAGGTATCCCAAGAGAACACAGGAAAACAACTTAATGAAATCAGAAGATAAATACAAAATATGAGTAAGGAAATAGAAATATTAAAAAATATCATTCATAAATGCTAGAAAGCAAAAACAAAGTCAAATAGAAAACTCTACATAAAGTCTCACCAGTAGAATGGATCAAGGAGAGGACAAACTAGCTAAACTGGAAAAACAGGTGGCAGATCTAATACAGTCTAACAAAGAAAAACAACTGAATAGGAAAGCATGATTGGGAATTTCAAGACATTCTAGACACTATGAAGAGATCAAACATAAGAATTCAGGGCATATGAGGAGATGAATTTTACTCCAAATGTATAACAGGTATTTTCAACAAAATAATAGAAGAAAATTTCCCCCAAACAGGGAAAGTGGTACCAATACAGACACAGGAAGCCTACAGAACACCAAATAGACAAAATCAGGAAAGAATCTCTCACCATCATATTATACTTGAACTACAAAACACACAAACCAAAGAAAATATACTGAAAGCAATTAGAGAGAAAAATCAAGGCACATAAAAAGGCAAGCCCATCAGAATAACAGCAGGTTACTCAAAAAAACTGTAAAAGCCAGAAGGACTTGGAATGTTGTACTCTAAGTTCTGAAAGATAAAAACAGCCAACCAAAAAAATTATCTGCAAAGTTACCAATCCAAATTGATGGAGAAATAAGGACATTCTGCAACAAAAACAGGCTGAAAGACTACATAAACACTAAACTAGCCCTACATAAGGTACTATAAATGATCCTCCATGATGAAGAGAAAGAAAAGCACACATCTAAGGGAACAGGAAAAAATAAACCATACTCAAATGATAGTTAATACAACAGAGTAAAGGAAAAACTACAAACCAAAAAGAATGGCAAGAATAAATACATACCTTTCACTAATAACTCTTAATATTAATGGTCTCAATGCCTCAGCCAAAATAAACAGGTTTGAAGACTGGCTTGAAAAGCAGGATACTTTGACTTGTTGCCTCCAAAATACTCATCTTTCCATAAAGGACAGACACTATCTTAGGGTGAAATGATAGAAAATGGTACTTCAAGAAAATGGGCCTAGAAAACAAGCAGGTGTCACTATCCTAATATCTGACAGGGTATACTTCAAACAAATATTACTTAGGAAAGATAAAGAAGTTAATTTTATATTGATTAGAGGAACACTTCTACAGGAGGACATTACAATTCTAAACATATATGCAACTAGCATGGCACTCCCAATTTCATCAAACAAAAACTGCTAGAATTAAGGTCACAGAAAACTCCAAAGACAGTTGTAGTGGTTGACTTCAATAGCCCAGTCTCATCAATTGATAGGTTATTCCAGCAAAAAACAACCAGAAAAGCATCTGAATTAAATGATGTCCTAGAACAAAGGGACCTAATGGATATCTGCAGAATATTTCATCCAAGTGCTATAGAATACACATTTGTTTCAGCAGCACATGAAACATTCTCTAAAATATATAAATATATAACCATATATTAGGATAAAGCAAATATTAACAAATACAGGGAAATTAAAATAATTCCTGCACTCTATCTGGCCACATGGGATTAAACTACTAATCAACAGAAAGAAAATCTACAGCGCATTTACAAAATAATAGAAACTAAAAAAATACACTGCTAAATGATGAATGGGTCAATGAAGAAATCAAGAAGGAAATAAGAGAATTCATATAATCAAATTATAATGAGAATACAACACACCAAAACCTTTGGGACAAATGAAGTCAGTCCTAAGAGGGAAAGTTATAGCTTTAAGCACCTATGTTAAGAAATTAGAAAGGTTGCAAGTAAACAACTTAATGCTTCATCTTAAGGCCTTGAATAAAGAAGAACAGGCAAGCAAGGCAAAAATCAGTAGACAGGAAGAAATAACAAGATTAAGGCATAGATTAATGAAATACAAACAAAAAAATACAAAGAATCAATGAAGCAAAGATATGGTTCTTTGAAAGGGTAAATGAAATTGAAAAACCCTTAGCAAATCTGACCAAAAGAAAGAGACACAAATCAATAAAATTAGAGATGAAAAAGGCACCATTACAACAGATACCAAAGTAATTCAGAAAATTATAAGGACATACTTTAAAAACATATACTCCACTTAGTTTGAAAATCTGAAAGAAATGGATGATTTCCTTGATGTATATGACCTACCAAAATTAAGTCAAGATGAGACTAACCACTAAAATAGACCTATAACAAGTATAGAGATCTGAGCAGTTATAAAAATTTCCCCAACTAAAACAATTCTGGGCCCAAATGGATTCACCAGTGAATTTTACCAGACCTTCATGGAAGAACTGACACCAATGCTTCTCAAACTTTTCCACAAAATAGAAAAGGAATGAACTCTACCAAATTCTTTCTATGAAACCAGCATCACCCTGATACCAAAATCAGACAAAGACAGAGCAAAAAAGAAAATGACAGGTCAATCTCCCTCATGATCATAAATGTAAAAAAGAAATCAACAAAATGTTGACAAACACAATACAAGAATATATCAAAAATATAATAAAGCCAACCAAGTAGACTTTATCCCAGAAATGCAGGGATAGTTCAACATATGCAAATTGATAAATTATTACACTATGTAAATGGACTGAAAGACTAAAAGCACATGATAATCTCAATAGATGTGGAAAAGGCATTTGATAAAATCCAACATCCTTCATGAAAAAAATCCTACAGAAACTTGGAATAGAAGGAATATACCTCAAAATAATAAAGGCTATTTATAACAAACCTATAGCCAACATAATGCTAAATGGGGGAAAACTAAAAACTTTTCCACTAAAATCAGGAACCAAACAAGGGTAACCACTGTGTCTCAATTTAATATAGTACTGAAAATCTTAGCTATATCAATAAGGCAATAGACACAAATAAATGGGATACAAATTGGAAAAGAAGAGCTCAAATTATCATTATTTGCAGATGATATGATTCTTTACATAAAGGACCCTAAAAACTATAACAGAAAACTGTTAGAGCTGATAAACACTTAGAGAAATGTACCAGGATACAAAATAAACATACAGAAATCAGTACCTTCCTATATGCTAACAACAAACATACAGGGGATAAAATCAGGGAATCACTCCATTCACAATTGCCTCAAAAATAAATATATAAATAAAGTACCTTGGAATAAACCTACCCAAGGAAGTGAAGGAGCTCTACAATGAAAACTTTGAAACACTCAAGTGAAAAATTGCAGAAGACACTAAGAAATGGAAAGACATCCCATGTTCTTGGATTGGAAGAATCGATATTGTGAAAATGTCAATCTTATCAAAAACAATGCACACATTTAGGGCAAACCCTATCAAAATTCTAATTACATGCTTCACTGAAATAGAGAAAACAATCCTAAAATTCATCTGGAAGCACAAAACCCCTCATATATCTAAAACAATTTTGAGCAACAAAAATAAGGCTGGTGGTATCCCCATACCTCATTTTAACCTATATTACAGAGCCAAAGTAACAAAAACAGCATGGAACTGGCATAAAAATAGACACAAAGATCAATGGAACAAAAAGAGAACCCAGATATAAGTTTGGGCAGATACAGCCACCTGATCTTATACAAAAATGCCAAAACTACTCATTGGAAAAAAGACAGCTTCTTCAACAAAGGGTGTCAGGGAAACTGGATATCTATGTGTAGGAGGATGGAAATATATCATGATCTCTCTCCATGCACAAGAATTAAGACCAAAAGCATCAAAGACTTTAATAAAAGACCTGAAACTCTGAAGCTGCTAGAGGAAAAAGTAGGGGAAACCCTTCATATCTTGGCATAGGCAACTACCTTCTGAGTATAACCCCAGTTGCCCAGGAAATAAAACCACTAATCAACCACTGGGACCTCCTGAAATTGCAAAGCAAAGGACTCTGTGAAAAGAGCAAAGATGTAAAATGGGAGAAAACCTTTTCCAATGATACATTTGTCAAAGAAATATCTAGGATAAGCAAAGGAGTAAAAAAAAATACTAAATAATAAGACATCCAACAACCCAATTAAAAATTGAGCTATGAGACAAAATAGAGAGTTCTCAAAAGAAGAAATACAGATGGCCTATTCACATGTAAAAAATGTTCTACATCCTGAGCCAGCAAGGAAATGCAAATTAAAACTACTTTGAAATACCATCTCACTGCTATAATAAATGCTAGTGAGGATGCCAATAAAGAGGAACACTTCTATACTGTTGGTTGGAATGTAATCTGGCACAGCCATTGTGGAAATCAGTGTGGAGGTTACTGGGAGAGCTAAAAACAGATGTACCATATGACCCAGCTATACCACTCCTGAGCATATAATGTAAGGACTTGTGGTACTACCTTAGAGATACTTGTACATCAATATTTATTACTGCTCTATTCACAATAGTTAGGAAATGGAACCAGCCTGGAAGCCCCTCCACTGGTGAGTCGATAATGAAGATGTGGTACATTTATACAATGAAGTTCTACTCAGCAGTAAAGAAAAATAAAATTATGGAATTTTCAGGAAAATGGATGGGCCTGGAACAGGCTATACTTAGCGAGGTAATGCAGGCCCAGAAAGCCAAGGGCTACATGGTCTTTCTCACGTATGGATCCTAGCTACAAATGTTTGGACTTGTATATGAGTTGGAATAAAACTCGGTAGCAGAGGATAGTAAGCTATAAAGGGACTATATAGGGAAGAAGGAGAGGGTGGAGGCCCTAAAGGGATTGCATTGTATATATGTAAGTAAAATAACAGATTACAGGGAGTGGAAAGGCCTAAGTGAGGTCAAGGGAAAAGATTTAGTAAAGATAGGGTGGGGGAGGGTTAATTAAAATCTAATAGGGTATGGACAAAGTCATATTGAAACCTACTTTTTTGAACAATTGCAGACCCAGAAGCAATAGATTGTTAGTAGAAAATTTTCAGTTCTGTGGATGGGATACCTTCCAGTGAGTTGTTGAACAGGGAGGTCCCTGATGCTCCCAAAACATTATAGGTCATTGCCAAGGTTCTTGGTTTTCCACCAGTAATAGATGGTAAGACCCTATTGCTGAAGACTATACATGCTTGGGCTGTAAGATCACTGAGAAATCTTGCTGGAGCTGTGCTGAAAACCTCCTCCCTGTAGACCAGCTGACAGAAAGCTGGTAAAAGCTACATGTAGCTCTATGGGATGGAGAGAAGTCATCAATGGAAATAAACAAAGTGGACACTGCAAGCCTTAAGTTGGGCCAGGCAGGCCAAATGAGCCTATGGGTGAAACAGTGACATGTTTATTATGGGGGAAACTAATCACTCTCTAATTGGACTGGAGACCCTCTCCCAAAAGGGATACATACCTAATACTGAAAACCTATGATCCAGGAAGTCATGACCCTAAGGATACAACATCTGCTGGTGTCTGGCCAAATGCATATATTATTCTCACCAAACTGCCCAGCAAGCATTTCTCTTAATGTTCATACCCATATATTAATGTTACTCTCATTTTTGGCTAGAGAAGCTTCTCTTTTCAGGTGGCAGTGACCTCTGGGATGACTCAAAAGGTACCATAATGCTGAGTAGAAGCGACAGAGGAGTGCTCAGCACTAAAACACTTCTTCCACACTTTCCAAGGCTCAGGATCCATTGTGCAAGAGGTGGTTGAAACAATGCAAGAGCCAGAGGAAGTGTAGGACTCCTTACAATACACCCTTTCAGATGAAAAATGGCCTGGATATCTATGACCTCATAGTGCCTGACACTACCTATACAACACCATCATAATAGGAGAAAAAGATGATGACATCAAAATAAAAGAGTGACTGATGGAGAGGGGGATGGGATATGATAGAGAGTAGAGTTGTAAAGGGGAAAGTAGTGGGGAGGGAATTTTCATGGTCCACTTTCTATAATTATGGAAGTTCTCAATAATAAAATCCAGGTGTGGTGGTGCATGCCATTAATCCCAGCACTCGGGAGGCAGAGGTAGGAGGACCACTGTGAGTTCTAGGCCACCCTGAGACTCCATAGTGAATCCCAGGTCAGCCTGGGATACAGTGAGACCGTACCTCAAAAAACAACCAAACAACAAAAAATAATAATAATAAAGAAAAATTTAGACCTGAAAGGATGACTTAGTGGTTAAGGCACTTTCTTGAAAAGCCAAAAGACCCAGGTTTGATTCCACAGGACCCATGTAAGGCAGATGCACAAGGTGGCACATGCATCTGGAGTTCCTTTGCAGTGGCTGGAGGCCCTGGTGTGCCCATTCCTTCTTTCTTTCCTTCTTCCTTCCTTCCTTCCTTCCTTCCTTTCTTTCTTTCTTTCTTTCTTTCTTTCTTTCTTTCTTTCTTTCTTTCTTTCCCTCTCCCTCTCTTTCCCTCTCTCTCTCTCTCTCTCTCTCTCTCTCTCCCTCATTCTCTCTGTCAAGTAAATAAAAATAAAATATATTAAAAAGTAAAATAAATGTAAAAAATTAACTGGCATTTAGTACTGTAAATTAAATTATGAATCCTCCTTATATGACCAAAGTAAGCAATTACATGATTCACAAGAAAATAACATTATATATAGTCAGATTTAGTATTTGCAGTGAGGATCAAGGCAGTTTTCTTGGTTTTAAGACTTTTTGTAATGGGATATAAAGGGGAGGGAGAAAAGAGATGAAAAGAAAAAATAAGTGGCACAAACATTAGAGAGAGGGAATAAGATTGTCCAAAGGAGAAGGGAGAGAAGGTAAAGATAAAGAGGAAAATAGGAAGAAAGAAAAAGGAGGGCTACATGCACCTGGAAAAGAAACTAAAAAGGAGTAAGCGAGGGTTTCATTGGAGGAGGAAACTGCCTCTTGAGGGAAGAGTATTAAGTGATGTGTGAGGAAGGGTCTAGGAGGTAGTTAGCATTGCCTCTTCTCAGCCCAGATGTATCCTTATAACAACAAGGGGTAGCATTTTTTCATCAAGTCTACCTCATTAGGCATGGCTATATCTAGAGTTTCATTCAGAAATAATGTTACAAGACCACATTTGAGACTCTTCAGATCATCAAATACAAAGTGAACTATGGATTAGATGACTTTAATGATTCTGTGGAAGACATCTCAAGCAATAACTCATTGAAGACACTTCTTTCCTTTGCTGCTAATTGAGCATTTGCAAAATTGCACACAGCAGAGAGATTTTGTGATATTATTATAAAGCCATATTCTAAAGTAGCATCCGTCTTTATGAATATGATAGTCACATCTGATGCACATAAAATATCAGTAGTGCCTCTGCTATGCAAATTGGGCAGATATGTGTCCAATTACCCAATGCTCATGCACAAATGTAGGGATGGAATGTAAGAACAGTATCAAAAGTTCACTGTGATAGAATCTGTAGCAGCAGACATGTTTACATTGCCAGGATGAAGAACTCAACTAAAATCAGCTTATGTAACAAAAATGTTTATTTCAGCTTACAGTTGCAAGGGAAATTTTCATTATGGTGTGGAAAGCATGGCGGGCCTGAGTAGGAAACCTGGGAGGAAATAGAGTGAGCTGTGAATACCCAGTAAGGCTGGACTGACAAACCTCAACAAAACTTGTCCCCAAGATCAGACCTCATCCAGCAAATCCTCACCTACTAAAGGCTCTATTATCTAATGATTAAGCATGAGGCTTAATCAAAAACACAAGGAACTATGGAAAAATCCACCACAGAACCTGATTGAATTGTTCAAGAGGGAAATCTTCAGTGCCTAACTAGAGAAAATAGGAATGACTGTATTCTGCTTCCACTAGCTCATTGTCTATGAATTGCTTTGAAGTTTTATAGCTCCATTGTGATTTTTTTTCCCTTTGCTCTTGGGTGTGTTTCATAACCACATAGTAATAGATTAATTAGATCTGGATAACGAGCTACCAATTACGAAGTTACAAAGTCATCCTCAGCAAATCTATACTCTTAGTTAAATGCCCTCTGCTTACTTTGGCTCACTAAGATTCCAGAATTAGAGGATATATCTGCCTATTTAAAACCAGAATCTAGCCGGGTGTGGTGGCACACGCCTTTAATCCCAGCACTCGGGAGGCAGAGGTGGGAGGATTGCCATGAGTTCAAGGCCACCCTGAGATGACAGAGTTAATTCCAGGTCAGCCTGGACCAGAGTGAGACCCTACCTCGAAAAGCCAAAAATAAATATATATATATGACCAGAATCAATGCCAAATTTTTGGTTTTTCTATTCTGGCAAGTTTAGTTTATAGACACAGACATGCTTCAAGAACAGGAGATCTATAATTGTTCACTGGAAGGCATTGAGATGTCATTTAAGTCTTAATTCAGTTGCCCATAAGTCATGTGACCTGGGGCAAGTCACTTAGCTTCCCTGAACTTCAGTTTACACATCTTTCAATACAGATACTGTTCAACTTCAGATTCACTGGAAAGATAGAATGAGTATGGAGTTTGGCTGACATTAGGATCTTAGCAAGTGTTAGGGATGTGAATGATAACTATCCATTTTAAACAAGATAGCCAGAAGGAGAATCAGACAAGAGAATCTACATAGGTGCCAAACTTTAAAAAATGGTTCCATAAAATTTACATGTCAAGGTGAGTTCAGAGAGCTTCAAAATGGATCTTGGATTGCAAGCAGCCAAGTGATAGTGACTATTATTTTCTACTTGAGTTATTATCCCCACTTAACTTTTCTAGGCCCAGGAAAATGGAATTACTCTCTACTAAATGTCTCACCAATGTGATAAGAAGTCAAGAGATCACTTAACCCTCCATAATGAGGAGGTAAATAGTATTATTTCCATTTATCAGACAGAAAACTGAACTTGTGAAAGGTTGGAAAAATAGCAAAGCTTTGAACTTTAGGTAGGTTAACATCAAAACTCATGCTTCTTCCTCTACAGCACACTACTTTTTATTTTAGCATAGCATAATTCACCTCAGTAGTGTAGCTCAAGCCTATCAAATATGTGACATGATAGCCACTTTTCTACATTATTTTTTAAATTCTTATAGCAACCCAATAATGTCAGTTATCTTAATAACACAATGTTGAAAATGTGTCCCAAGAAAAGAAACAAATTGTCCAAGGTCAAATGGCTACAAGATGTTGGGTTCAGATTCAAATATAGGTGATAAGACTTTTTCCCAGTACTTTTAACATAAGATGGATGCAATAAGTAAAGCAATGATACATGGATTCATCTTACAATATACTTTTCAGAGGTATAGCCAACAATTATGAACTTTGTCTGGTAAGTAAAGTCCAAAGCCACACAGCAGCAAGGCAAAAATTTAAATCAGGGCCTTGTTACTATTAATAGTACATAGCATCAATGTAGGGTAAACTTACCAGCTGCCAGGTAGTCAAGTAAGTGCCAGATTAAAAAAAAAAAAAAGTATCATTATCTCCCTTTAATCAATGAGAAAACAGGTACCAATTGACACTTCAGGATTTGAACCTGGACATTTCAAATTCCAAGTTTTATGAACAACTCAGATTATTCCTAGTAGCCACAGTCAATTATTCTTTCACCATTCTAGAATTTCTTGATTTTACCATAAAACAAAGGTTGTTTGTTTTTTTTTTTTCCAGGACATTATTTCACAGGTTAAACTTGCACAAGGATTTTTGTGATAAAATACCAAAGCAGAAATCCAGAAGCTTCTGAGAGCTCAATGCTGAAGTAGAATTAAAACACACCCACCATGGTTCAGGGAATTTTGCAGAAGAGAGAGTGAAAGATTGTAAGAGCTACAGTTGGGAGGGCATATCCAGAGGCATTGCCCCCCCTCCCATGACTGACTGCTGCTCTCACAACTCATAACCCACAATCTCATGGGGAATACCAGCAATCACACTGAGAAGCACCCTCAGTGGACTGGGGGGGAGGGAAGATGGAAAGAATGGTACCAACATATGATATGCCCATACAAAGAATATACTTAATTAAAAAAAGCATTCCAAGATAGTTTTCCCTTTATCAATTAAATTAAATTTAGTACAATATGTTATAATTTATCATATTTTTCTTTAAATTCCTCTCATAGATTTCAGAATTTATGAAATGCTTATGAAAACCAAAAACTTAATTAGGAATTACTTTTGTTATTTCTCTTACAACTGTGAACAATACCTGACAAACATCACAGAAGTAGAAGGGTTTATTTTTTTGGTTAGTTGTTTGATGACATATAATCCATTATGGTAGAGAAGGATCTATGTCTGTTTCATGGTTACATGGTGAAGACTAGGAATCAGAGACAGAATTCCAACTAGACCCATAACTGCCCCCTCCCAAACCCAGCAACCCACTTCCTCCAACAAGGTGCCACTTCCTAAAGTTTGCACAGGGCTGGAGAAATGGCTTAGTGATTAAGGGACTTGTCTATGAAGCCTAAGGACCCATATTCAACTTTCCAGATCCCACCTAAACCAGATGCACAAAGGTGAGGCAAGCATAAGGTTGCACATGCCCACTAGGTGGCACAAGCATCTGGAGTTCAATTGTAGTGGCTAAGGTCCTGGCACATCAATTCATTCTGTTTCTCTCTCTCTCAAAATTAAAAATTAATGTTTGCACAGTCTCTGAATATAGTGCTATCACCTGGAGACCAAGTGTTCACAAATGACTTTTCAAACATAAGTTCAAACCATAACTGGTGTTATCTCACTTAAAGTGCAATAGTCTCATAGGAAATACAAATTTGGCAGGTGTTTTTGATAAAGATATAATGTAATGAAGTGCTAGGGGTTCAGGAAAGTCCCTGAATCCCAAACCCTAGGTTTATTTCTAATTTTAATTAAGAACTAAATAAGAAAGAAGACTGGGAAGGATGATTATTAAATTATTATATTTACTGAGGAAAGTACAGAGCCAAGTAAAGGCACCCACATGGCTAGAGATCCCACATCAAAGGCCTGGGGGAAAAAAGCATGAAAAGCAAAAGAAAGTTCAAGGAGCTACTGTCATGTAGGGAGCTTGAGGGGATAAAGGATCCCATGTAGAGAGTAAGGGATAGAGAGCCCAGCCAAGGGAACAAAAATAACCTCACACACAGCTGAAAGTATCCAAGTGGTCAGAGAACCTGCCCTCTCCTTGCAAAGATATTTATAACCTTTTAGTGCTGGTGGGCCCAGGTGAACCAGAAGGAAAACTGGTTGGTTAGGGCCAGGAGATATCTTAGGAAGAGTCCAGCCCTGGCACCAAATTCCAGGGGACTGAACTTGATCATCCACAGTGTTTAAATCCTATGAAAGGCCTCCCTTCCAGGTGGGGTCCTTATTATTTGTGGTAAAACAGGTCTAGAGAACTAGACAAGAGATAAGAAGTCAGGTCATCTTTGATTTCTAGCAAGTGCAAACTTTTAATATTACTCCCAGATAAAAGTGATGGTAAAGGGTTAAAGATTTGGCCAAAGGTGTATAGTAGGCCATTTAAGCAGAAAATACTCAAGAACTCTGCTTGGGTTACTGCTTGGGATTCTTTCTATAGAAATTTTAGGGGAGAATGCTAGAGGCCTATTTTGGTGATCCTCTAGTTTGACTGACAGGTTTGAGCTATGTAAGAGTTCTCTACCACACATGTTCCTTCCCATTAATGCATCTGATTTTAATCATATGTTGTCATAATATTATATAAATCAAGGTTTCTCCCACAAAGTTAACATATAGGATAGAGTTTGCCTGACTGAGCACAAGCACTCAAAATCAATCCAGACAGGATCCCATTGTTCCAATCTCAGATCTAAGAACATATTTCAATAGGAGCTGAGGATGAATAATGGTCATTTAGGGGAAAAGATAACTAGTTCATGAATGGAGCAGGGTACCAATTTGGTACAGGAAGGAGTTGCAGGTTCTACACAAGTTGTTTGGTGCATTGTTTGGGAGACAGGTGTATTTACTGCTCAAGACAGAGTCCAAGATGGCTAAACTATTTTTTGTTTGCCTGTCTCAGTTTGGAATTTGGTTGGAAAGCCCCATGACTTTCCTAATGTGTGATAGAATTCATGGTTTTCTACTAAGTTTCCATACACTAGCAGGCTATAAAACATCCAAAATAAGGAAGTGTTGGACATTCAGCTGAGCATTCTTTCTGAAAATGGAAGCCAAAATTTTATTTGGACTTTAAAACCTGATTGTAAACAAAAAACAAGTGTTGACCCAGAAAGTATGCCTGCTCTTTGGCAAAACAAGATAGGTATTTTGAAAAAAAGTTTGAAATGTTTTCAGTTTCTCCATTAAAAAAAACTGTGATCACTGTTTATAGAAGCCAGTTTCATTTTATTTTTATTTGTTTATTTAAGAAAGAGAAAGAGGCAGAGAGAGAGAGAGAGAGAGAGATAGTGAGAGTGAGTGAGAGAGAGATAAAGGGTGAGGTGTACCAGGGCCTCTAGCCAGTGCGAAGAAACTCCAGATGAATAAGCCATCTTATGCATCTGACTTATGTGGGTCCTGGGAAATTGAACCTAGGTCTTTAGTCTTTGCAAGCAAGTTAATCACTAGGCCATTTCTCCAACATTTATATAGGTCACGTATATAGACACATTTAACTCTACATCCCTTGTGTGATTCAGAGATCTTTGCAACTTTGACTGCCACCCATCACCTGAGGATCAAGTCTTCTGCTGAGGGCCTGGAAAGAGAATCCAAGAAGATTTGTAACTGCTATGGATGGATGACTGTAGAGAACAGATGAGCAGTTGTTGATGTAATCTGTGTATCTGAGGGGCATATGCTATAAGGAGACAGCTGTCTGGATTGATTTTGAGTGCTTGTGCTCAGTCAGGCAAACTATCAAACCATAGTTTTAAGAAGGCTAGAGGTTTTGAATAAATGTCTCTGAAAGGGGCTATGATTCATGGTTTAAATGTCAGATTATAGACAGCCTGAGCCTGAGTTCTGTGCACGGTTAGTGTGTGGGTGAGAGCGGTGGTCTGGAGTGAGTAAGACAGACCCATTTCTCCCCCCCCCTCCCATCACAATATAGGCCTCAGTTCCATGGGTTGTCAGTGTTTGGATGGATGTGGCAGTCTGGAGTGAGTAGGCCAGACCCACCAAGGTCTGAGTTCCCTGCCCAGTAAGTGTATAGGCTCCTCCCACCTCCCAAGTCTAGGTTACCCGCACTGGTCCATGTCTAAGAGGACTCAGCAAGAAGTAGGCCAGATCACTGTTTCCTTACACCTCCTAGTCCCCTGGCCCTGGTAGGTCCCATTGAGCCTTTCCCAGGGAGGCCTGACTCATGTGAGCTGTGGAATCAGGCCTTTTGCTATGGTATCTTGATTAGTCATTAAACACCAACATCCCTGTTTACCTAAGTCAAAGGGTGAATGGGCCAAAGGACCCAAACTTGCTTCCACCTCAATAAAACAGTCTTCTTAAAATGGGCAGACAACATCAACATGAGCATATCATCATCATAAATATATATGCCCTAAACATGGGGGCACCACGGTTTATAAAACAAAATCTACTCTACAATAAAACAGAAATAAACACCAACACCATCATAGTTAGAGACGTCAATACTCCACTATTACCAATAAACAATTCATTCAAGCATAAAACCAACAGGGAAATAATAGAGCTCAACAATATCATAGATCAACTAGAGATAAAGGATATCTACATAACTTTTTACCCCAACTCTACAGAATACACATTCAGGAACATCCCCAATTCCTACAGACTAAACAACACACTTTTAAACAATGAATGGGTCATAGAAGAAGTAAAAAAAGAAATTGAAAAATGCTTAAACTAGAATGATAATGAAAACATAACCTACAAAAACTTATGGCACTCAATGAAGGCAGTCATAAGGGGAAAATTAATAGCCTGAAATGCCTTCATTACAAAGACAGAGAGATCAGATCACAAGTCAATAACCTGACTGTCCACCTAAAGGCACTGGAAAAACAAGAAGTATCCAACTCAAAGAGCTCCAGATGTAAAGAAATAATCAAGATTAGAACATAAATTAATGAATTGGAAACTACAGAACCATTTTTAAAAATCAATGAAATGAAGAGCTGGTTCTCTGAGAAAATAAATAAGATTGACAAACCCCTGGCCAAAGTGATCAAGCACAAGAGAGAGAAGTCTCAAATTAACAAAATCAGAAATGAAAAAGAAGAGATCACTACAGACATCAATGAAATTGGAAGAATCATCAGGGTATACTTCCAAAGCCTCTACTCCACAAAATTAAATAATCTTGAAGAAATGGATGAATTCCTAGACACATACCACCTACCCAAACTAAACTCAGAGCATATTAATCTCCTAAACAAAGCTATCACATCCATGGATATTGAAAAGTTAATCATAAACCTCCCCAAAAAGAAAATTCCAGGACTGGATGGTTTCTCAGCTGAATTCTATCAAACTTTCATAGAAGGACTAAAACCAATTTTTTCCTTCAAACTATTCCACATAATCAGAGACCAGGGAAATCCCCCTGACTCCTTTTATGAAACTAGCATCTTCCTAATACCAAAAAGAGGCAGAAACAAAACAAGGAAAGAAAATTATAGGCCTATATCCCTAATGAACTTAAATGCAAAGATCTTGAACAAAATCTTTGCAAACTGAATTCAACAACACATCAAAAGCATTATCCACCATCGTCAAGTAGGCTGGTTAACAAATGAAAATCATTCAATTTAATACACCACATAAATAAACTGAGCTATAAGAACCATATGATCATTTCAATTGATGCACAGAAGGCCTTTGACAAAATACACCACCACTTCATGATCAAAACACTGGAAACAATAGGCATGGAGGGTTTATATCTCAACACAATAAAGTCTCTATCTAAAGCTCCTAAAGCCCAAATAATTCTTAATGGGGAAAAACTTAAGGAGTTTCCACTGAGATGGGGAACAAGACTGGGGTGCCCACTCTCACCACTGATCTTCAACATAGTACTAGAAGTACTAGCCCAAGCAATAAGACAGGAGAAAGAAATAAAAGGCATTCAAATGGGAAAGGAAGAAGTCAAGTTTGCCCTATTTTCAGATGACATGATCCTACATAGAAGTGACCCAAAGTCTCCATCTCAAAACTTCTAACAGTGATAAATTCCTTCAGCAAAGTGGCAGGATACAAAAATCAGTGCACAAAAATCACTAGCTTTTCTATATGCAAAAGAAAAATATACAAAGAAAGAAATCATTGAGACTGTCCCATTTTCAATAACTACCAAAATATTAAATCCCTTGGAATAACACTAACAAAGGATGTGAAATAACTATATAATGAAAACATAAAAACACTCAAGAAGGAAATAGAGGAGGACTTACCAAGATGGAATGACCTTCCGTGTTCCTCGATAGGTAGAATTAATATTGTGAAAATGGCAATTCTACTGAAAGCAATATACAGATTTAATGCAATACCAATAAAAATACCAGTATTATTCTTCACTGAGACTGAAAAATCATCTCAAAATTTACATGGAATGCCAAAATGCCTAAGATATCCAAACATATCCTCAGCAAAAGAAACAACTCTGGTGGTATCGCTGTATCTAATCTAAAGCTATATTCCAAAGCCATAGTCACAAAAACAGCATGGTACTGGAATAAAAACAGAAACATAGGTCAATGGAATGGAAATGAAGACTCAGACTTCAAGGCAAGCAACTAAAGTTACTTGAACTTTAACAAAGGTGCCAATAATGTATGCTGGAAAAAAGACAGCATCTTCAACAAATGGTGTTAGACAACTTGGATGACCATATGTAGAAAAATGAAATTAGACCCACTCATTTCACCATACACAATAAACAAGTCCAAATGTGTTAAAGACCTTAATATAAGACCTGAAACACTTCAACTACTGGAAGAAAAAATAGGAAGCATACTCCATGATATAGGACCAGGAAAAGACTTTCTTAACAAAACTCCAGTAGCCAAAGAAATTAAACAAGCACTCTACCAATGGGATCTCATCAAGCTGAACAGCTTTTGCACAGACAAATATACCATAACAGAGCCAATAGATTACCCACTGAATGGGAGAAAATCTTTGCCAGCTAAACCACTGACAGAGCCTAGTATCTAGAATCTACAAAGAACTCAAAAAAACTAAACAATAAAAAATGAAGCAATACACTCCATAAGTGGGGCTGAGAACTAAATAGGGAGTTCCCAGAGAAAGAATTCCAAATGGGTAACATACACTTAAGAAAATGTTCAACATCCCTAACCATTCAGGAAGTGCAAATTAAAACAACTGTGAGATTCCACCTTACACTAGTAAGGATAGCAAACATTGAAAAATCAAATGAAAACAAATGTTGGTGAGGATGTGGAAAAATGGGAACCCTCAGTCACTGTTGGTGAGAATTTAAGCTGGTACAACCACTGTGGAAATCAATTTGGAGACTCCTGAAAAGGATAGAGGTAGAGTTACCAGCAGATCCTGCTATTCCCTTACTGGGCATTTACCCTAAAACCTCCACATATCAGTTCAGAGATATTCACTCCACCATGTTTATAGCTGCTCAGTTCATAATAGCTGAAAACTGGAATAAATCCCAGTGTCCATCATTGGATAAATGGATAACCAAGATGTGGTATATCTACATGATGGAATTCTCTCCACAGTAAGAAAATATAACACATTGAAATTTGTAGAAAAACAATTGAACATGGAACAGATCATTTTAAGTAAACTCACACAATCATCAAAACACAATCGTTGCATGATCTCACTCATCTGCAGTTCCTAACCTGGATCAGCCCAAGTTCTTGACAAAACTGAATAGCATCTTGAGGCTTGTACAATATGGAGGGCAGGGCTTGGGGGAAGGGAAAGGACAGGAGGGCACAAAATATGAACCCAAATTGAACTGGTACCATAGAATTCTATGCCCTGGAAATCAGACTAAAAGGGGGAATCCTCAAGCAAACCTTAGAGGGAGCATCTGAATTGAAGGGGCCTTGAGAGAGTAAGACAAAACCTAGCCTCAAATTTCTCCTGTTTTTCTTTTCTGGATTTTGCTTGTTTCTTTTCCCTTGGCATTGACCAGTAATTCCCTGTACCATGATGTGGTCTACATCCACACTGAGCTGTTGATCAAAGAGAACTACTAGATCTCCCAAAACAAACAAGACAGATTTCTGTCAAAGCACTTGATTACCAACCAGAGGTTAATGGTAAGACCCTACTGCTAAAGACACCAATTGCTGTTGGCACAGACAATGGAGAAACCTCATTGAAATCCAGAGGAGAGCTGGTCCTCAGATAATTAGCCCATCTAGTGCTGGAAGGAGCTACATGAGCTACTAGGGAATAATAGCCAATATCTGTCCAAGCAATTCAAAGTCTAAATGACTCAGAAGCAAACAACCTGATATGATGCTCACATACATGCAATAGTGGCACATAAACATGGTGGGTAACTAAATGCTCCTGGATTGTCTAACAGATCCACTCAGTGGAACCATATCTGGAACTGGGAAATAAATCAGAATCATATCCAGATAATGATTCTACTTTCCATTGTCATTCTCCAACTAAACTTACACTATAAAAGTGTCCAAACCCTTATAATTCTCTCTAAATTAATAATGGTTATCCCATTTAACTGGTGCTATCTTCACTCTCCATTGGAGAATCTGTTTCTCTTTTTTACATGGGATCTGGACTTGCGATAAAGAATGCAGCCCACTCCACTCGAGGCCCCAGCCGAAACCACAAAGCAATTGGGGAAATGAGCAAGAATGCTGCACTCTCAATTAAGCTGGTATCAGCACAAGAGTGATGAAAAAAGATACTGAGAACACTTAACACCTATCAAACCAGACATCTACATGTTCCTAAGTGCCTATCACTAAAGTAGACTTAAGCTCCCAGCATGGCTCAGGGAATCTTGTGGGAGAAGGGGCAGGAAGATTGTTAGAGCCACAAGTTGGGACGTTTTGCACAGAGACATTGCCTCTCCCCACAACTGACTGCTGTCCCATAATGCATGACCCACAATACCCATGGTGTTGATCTGCATCCCAATGAGGAAGGCCTCTTCAGAAAAGAGGCAGAGAATAGGGAAACTATGGTACCAACATGTGATGTTTACATACAAAATATGTCCATATCTAATAATAAATATATCTTTTATAAATAAATAAATAAAATCAGATTATAGGGGATAGGGTTCAGTGATTAGAGGTAATTGCTTGCAAAGTCTGCTAGCTTGAGTTCAATTCCCCAGCATCCATGTAAAAGTAGACACAAAAAGTGGTACAAGTATATATCATTTGTTTGCAGTGGCAAGAGACCCTGGTGTGCCACTATACACACACACACACACACACACACACACCATACCACACACATCATACATCACACATAAATAAGTAAATAAATAAAATCAGGTTTATATAGTCTCATATTTTTCTTCATCAATATGTTATTATTACAGCCAGAGTTTGGGCAGCTTCAGGGCTTGCTACCTCAGTCCCCTTTCAAGCTCAAAGGCATGCAGCTTTGGTGCATTACTGGGTGAGAATTCAGGCAAATTTGGTGCCCCTGTCAGACAATAGAAAGGGGGCTTTGGCAAGAGAGAGCAAAAACCCAGGCTGCTTGGCAACTGCCCCAGGCTGCCTTGGATTCTGTTGAGCTAGAGCCCAGGCTGCTCCACCCACCTACCTGCCCATACACTGACATGAGTAGACCATACCGCAAAAGAAATAACATGAAAAATAAAATGCAAGCAAATCCAGACAGATCACCCAGTCCAACAAGGATTACATCTAACCAAAACATAGAAGAGTGTTTAGGATCAGAACATCAAGTGGAAGCTATGAGCAATGCAACTCTGACCAACCTACTGCTAGAACTGGCAGGAAAGCTACAAAGGACAGATAATCATGAGGATGCTACCATCACTAAGCTAGAGCAACATGATAAGACACTGGAAGGAATTCAAAGAGTGCTAAGAGAGTTGAGGGAGAGTGAAAAAAAAGAGGACCTTAAAAATCAGCTGGCCACACTAAATGAAAACATAAAGAAATGCAAGGATGATTTCCAAGAATCATCAAGACAATCAAAAAATGAGCTGAAAAGGGAGCTGGACTGAGCGATGGAAGTGATACATAGGAAAATAGTAGAAAATGCAACTTAATTGAACAAGTCCAAAACTCTCTAGAGGGTCTCAAGAATAGAGTCAAGGAAGTGGAAGATAGAAACTCTGATCTGGAAGACAGGATGGAAGAAACAGTTCGACAGTTCAAAAATTTCAGTAAGTTCAAAAGTTCCTGTGAACAGAACATGAGGGAATTGTGGGATACACTTAAACGTCCTAATAACAGAATCATTGGAATACCAGAAGGAGAAGAATTTCAGACCAAAGGCATGGAGAACTTATTTAACACAATAATTGAAGAAAATTTCCCCCGTCTCTTAAAAGAAAGGCTCATCAAGATACAACAAGCAAACAGAACTCCTAACTGACTAGACCAAAGGAAAAACACCCCAAGACATATTATCATTAAGACTCTAGACATTGACACCAAAGAGAAAATCCTAAAAGAAGCTAGGGAAAAACAGCACACCACTTTCAAAGGAAACCCCATCAGAATTACTTCAGACTTCTCAATGGAAACCCTGAAAGCTAGAAGGGCCTGGAGTGAAACTCTCCAAAGTCTAAGAAACTATGGCTTCCAACCCAAACTACTCTACCTGGAAAAAGTCTCCCTTATAATAGATGGTGAAAGGAAAACTTTCCATGACAAAACTCAGCTTTACAATTATATGAACACAAAACAAAACCTACAGAAAGTATTCCAGGAAGTTCTCCACAGAGAAGAAACAAATAACCAAACACAAATGCCTACAAGAAGCAGATCACAACAACCAAACCCAGACTAGACACCAAAAATTTCAAATTCCATTAAAACAAAAACACACCTCAACCACCACAACATGGCAGGGGTCATATCAAATCTCAAAGTCATCACCCTAAATATTAATGGCCTTAGTTCACCCATGAAGAGACACAAGCTAACAGGATGGATCAAAAATTAGACCACTCAATCTGCTGCCTTCAAGAAACCCACCTTACCACTAAAGACAGAAACCTCCTCAGGGTTAAAGGATGGAAAACAATATTCCAAGCAAATGGGAATAAGAAACAAGCAGGTTTAGCTATATTAATATCAGATAAAATTGACTTAAAACCAAAAACAATCAAAAAGACAAAGAAGGCTACTTCCTACTTATAAAGGGAACAATCCATCAAGAGGATATGACAATCATAAATCTATATGCACCAAACACAGGGGCACTACAGTTCATAAAACAAAACCTATTTGACAATAAAACAGAAATAACCACCAACACCATCATAGCTGGGGACTTCAACACACCATTATCAGTAATAGACAGATCATCCAAACAGAAACTCAACAGGGAAGTAAGAGAGCTCAACAAAGCCATAGAACACTTAGACCTAATGGACATCTACAGAACTTTCCATCCCAAATCCACAGACTACTTTCTTCGCAGCAGCCCATGGAACATTCTCTAAAATAGACCACATACTGGGTCACATAGACTGCCTCCACATGTTTAGGAAAATCGAAATAATTCCCTGCATGATATCAGATCACAGTTCTATATTGCTAGAAATCAACAACAACAAAAAAAAAAACCACCAAGAATCCCAATGGCAACTGAAAAAATGAATAGCACACTCTTAAACAATAAATGGATAGTGGATGAAATAAAAATGAAATTGCAAAATTCCTGGAATTGAATGACAATGAGAACACATCATACCAAAACTTATGGGATACAATGAAGGCAGTCCTCAGGGGAAAATTCATAGCACTCAATGCCTTCATAAAAAAGACAGAAAGATCCCAAATCAATAGTCTAACCATCCACCTAAAGGCACTGGATAAACAAGAAAAATCCAACCCAAGAGCTCCAGAAGGAAAGAAATAATTAAAATCAGAGCAGAAATTAATGAATTGGAAACCAAGGAAACAATTAAGGCAATTGACAAAACAAAGAGCTGGTTCTTTGAAAAAATAAACAAGATTGACAATCCTCTGGCCAATTTGATCAAGCAAAAAAAGAGAGATTCCAAATTAACAAAAGGAAAAAAGAAAAAGGAAAGATCACAACAGACATAAGTAAAATTGGCAGAATCATCAGGACTTAGTTCAAAAACCTCTACTCCACAAAACTGGAATATGTGGAGGAGATGGATAGATTCCTGGATGCATATCATCTACCAAAGCTAAACTCAGAGCAGATCAATCACCTCAATGAACCCACCACATTCATGGAGATTGAAAAAGTAATAAAAAAAAAACCTCCCAAAAAAGAAGAGTCCAGGACCAGATGGATTCCCAGCCGAAGTTAAGTTAGCTGTATTCGCTGATGACATGATTGTATATGTAAGAGACCCGAGAGACTCCCTCTTAAAACTCCTGAAGGTGATTAACTCCTATAGCAAAGTAGCAGGATACAAAATCAATGCACAAAAATCTGTAGCATTTCTGTATGCAAATGACAAAGATACAGAAAAAGAAATAAAGGGCATAGTCCCATTTTCACTAGCAACAAAAAAAAATAAAATACCTTGGAATAACGTTAACCAAAAAAGTAAAAGATCTATACAATGAAAATATAAAAACTCTTTAAAAAGAAATTGAGGAGGACTTGAGAATATGGAAAGACCTCCCATGCTCCTGGATAGGCAGAATTAACATTGTGAAGATGACAATCCTACCAAAGGCAATATATAGATTTAATGCAATTCCAATTAAAATCCCTACAGTGTTCTTCACAGAGATAGAAAAAATGATCTCAAATTTCATATGGAAAAACAAAAGGCCTCACATATCCAAACATATCCTCAGCAAAAGAAATACCTCTGGTGGCATCACCATACCTGATCTAAAGCTATACGACAAAGCCATAGTAATAAAAACAGCATGGTACTGGCATAAAAACAGGAGTATAGACCAATGGAATAGACTTAAGGACCCAGATTTGGGGTCAAGCAACTATAGCTACTTGATATTCAACAAAGGCTCAAACAATACAGGCTGGAAAAAAGACAGCATCTTCAACAAATGGTGTTGGACAAACTGGATAACCACATGCAGGAAACTAAAACTTGATCCAAGCATGTCACCATGCACTACACTCAAATCCAAATGGATCAAAGACCTCAACATAAGACCAGAAACTTGAATACTACTGGAAGTAAATTTAGGAAGTACTTTCCATGATATAGGAATGGAAAAAGACTTCCTGAACAAAACCCTAGTGGCTCAAGTTCTTAAACATTCACTCAACCAATGGGATCATATGAAGGTGAAGAATTTCTTTACAGACAAGCATATAATAAGCAAAGCCAATAGAATACCCACAGAATGGGAGAAAATATTTGCAGGTTATCCAACTGATAGAGGCCTACTCTCTAGAATCTACAAAGAACTCAAAAGTCTAAACAATAAGAAGACAAATACCCCACTCACAAAATGGGGCACAGAGTTGAACAGGCAATTCACAGAGGAAGATATACAAATGGCAACACACACTTAAGAAAATGTTCATCATCCCTAATCATCAGAGAAATGCAAATTAAAACAACTATGAGATTCCACCTTACCCCAATAAGGATAGACAACATCAAAAGGTCAAATGAAAGCAAATGCTGGCGAGGATGTGGAGAAGCAGGGACACTCATTCACTGTTGGTGGGAATGTAGGATGGTACAACCACTTTGGAAAGCAATATGGAGACTCCTGAAAAAGCTGACTATAGAAATACCAACAGACCCAGTTATACCCTTACTGGGCATCTACCTTAAAACCTTCAATCCATAGGCCAGAGAGATTCACTCAACCATGTTTGTAGCGGCTCAATTCATAATAGCTAAAAGCTGGAATCAACCCAGATGTCCATCATTAGAAGAATGGATAACGAAGATGTGGTATATCTACACAATGGAATTCTATACAGCAGTAAGAAAAAACGACACAAAGAAATTTGAGGAAAAATGGTTGAACCTGGAACAGATCATTCTCAGTGAACTTACCCAATCACAGAAAAAAAATCGACACATAGTCTCACTCGTCTACAACACCTAACCTGAATCTACCCAAGATACCTTACATACCCAGCAAGCACCTCATGGACTAGACAATAGGATGGATGGGGAGGGCATAGAAGGGTGGAAAACAGTAATCTGGACCCAAATGGCAATGATGCCATAAAATTCTACTTCCTAAAAGACAGACCAAATGGCTGAACCTTCACTAGACCCTTACAGGAAACACCTGAACCCCAGGACACTGGAGAGGGTAGGATCAAGACTAACCTAATCTTCTACATCTTCCCTCCCTCCCTCTCCCCCTCTCCCCCTTCTCTCTCTCCTCTCTAACTTTTGTATTTTAGTTATGTTTTTCCTCAATTTCTTAGTGGGCACTGACCTGTAACCCCCACTACCAGCTTGGGGCTACCATCCACAGTGAGCTTTGGATCAGAGAAACCTACCACGTTTCCCAAAACAATGACAGACTTCTGTCAGAGTACTTGATGACCCACCAAAGGTCAGTGGTAAGACCCTATTGCTGAAGACTCCATGCACAGGTTTCATGTAAAATGGAATAGCATGGTTGGAAGCCAGGAGAAAGTCAGTCTCCAGACAGTCAGCGTGTCTAGTGCCAGAAGGTTCTACATGGGAGACTGGGGGAAATGACCAATATCTGTCCAAGCAACTCATTGTCTAACCTAATTAGCAACAAATAACCTGATGCGATGCCCACACAAGTGCAATAGTGGCACATAGCCATGGTGGGGAACCAACTGCCCTTGATTTGGCTAACTGATCCCCTCAGTGGTACAAGACCCATAGCTGGAACTGGGAAACAAGTCAGAACCATACCCAAACATAAGCCCACTCTCCAATAACAAGCTACCATCAATCATGGGGTACAAGAGGGCCTACACCTATCAAACTCTCTATCAAAAAAGTAAGTGTTAATTCAATTTTCTGGGTGCTAACTTACTCTCCGTTGGAGAATCTGCTTCCCTTTTTCAGAAAGATGCAGATCCTAAGGAGAGAGCTGCCCCAACATACCTCAAAAGGGGCCTGACTGAAACTAAGGACAACTGGCGAAACAAGCAAGGGTGATGTTTTCCTGATGAACCAGATACCAGCACAAAGGGGAAGGAGACCAATGCAGAGAAAAATCAACTCCTACCAAATTAGAGAGCCAGAGCCTCAGAGGCCCCCAACACCTCAGCACTGAAGCAGACCAAAAATGAACCCAACATGGCTCAGGGAAATTTTGCGGAAGATGGGGCAGAAAGAATGTCAGCGTCACATGTTGGGTCATGATCTGCAGAGACATTTATCATACCAATAACTGTGAGCTAACTCCACAATGTACGACCCATTTACATCAACAAGAAGGGTCCAATGGGAGGGTATGGATCATGGATGAGCCTAAACAATGGTACCAAATTGCCTGTATTTGCTGAAAAGAAAACTAATAAATTAAATTTTAAAAATAATAAATAAATAAATAAAAATATGTTATTATTAGTGATAAAGTTATATGTAAATCCTTTAAAAATGGGATTATATGCAATTATCAAGAATTCTCCCAATGTGAAAACCTGTGGAGGGACAGAGCCACTACTCTATTTCACTGAAGGAGAGGACATTTTGCAAAGTCAGCCTTAACAGTCTTTTCCTGATATGCTAAATGTGCTATTAATATTGATTGTGTTTTTGAGTAAAATAGCAGGGCCAGGTTAAAAGGAGGGAATACTTTTACTGCAATTATTGATTATTTATATGTTTGACAATCTAAACAGCTGGGAAAATTCTGGATTTCCTGTTGGGGTGGTTTGATTCAGGTGTCCCCCATAAACTTAGGTGTTCTGAATGGTAGGTCCCTAGCTGATGACAATTTGGGAATTAAAGCCTCCTAAGGGCCATGTATTGTTGGAGGTCAAGCTTATGGGTGTTATAACTAGCTTCCCCTTGCCAGTGTTTGGCACACTCTTCCTGTTGCTATTGTCCACTTGATGTTGGCCAGGAGGAGATGTCTACCCTCTGCTCATGCCATCATTTTCCCCTGCCATCATGCAGTTTCCCCTTGAGTCTGTAAGCCAAAATGAACATTTTTTCCCCAAAATAAACCGTGTTTTTTTTTTTGTTTTTTTTTTCACAAGCTGATCTTGGTTGGGTATTTTCTGCCAGCAATATGAACCTGACTGCATCAGTAAAATTGGTTCCAGAGGAATATGGTTGTTGCCGCTAGAACCCTGACTGCAACACCTCTGCTTCCACGGTGTAACCCATAATATTACTGTAATATAAGGCATCATTACTTTATTTGGGCTGTAGACACAGTATTGAATTCCAATTGTGTCTTCCAAAGTGGAAACTGCCCAGATCAATTCATTTTCATAAGTCAACTATCTCTAATGGCTGTCTACATGGACCTGTGGTTGCTATGCTTCCTGTAGTAAATTGATCATGAAGTAAATGTATTCAATTACTCTTCACATGGTTTTACTGAGCTACTGAATTTTTTGTGAAAGCCTGGAATGGAGAGTTTTCATCAATTATTTTGTGCGAAGCATTATAATTAAGCCAACAAATCTGTTATGGCACTTTCTTTCCTGATGAAAAAACTCCTTGGACAAGGATTGGAGGTGGTAAGCAAATAAGGGTGCCTTGAAATTTACTTTTTATTGAATCTCGTAGATTAAAATATGATGAATTACCAATATTGTCACACAATTGCTGTTTACCAAGATTTTAATGGAAGTGGTAAAAGACCTTTTAGTCCCTGTGAAAAATACACCCATAAATTATAGAAGGAATAAGCATACAATCATTAAACAATAGTGTTGAGAATATTCACCTAGTTCAAAATGAGGAAATGCATTTTGGGTGTCACAATCATATCACTATAGTCCCTCTTCAATTGCATTTATGTTGCCAACAAGAATCCTTACTGTGAGATTCTGAGGTGATTTTCTTGGGCAGGAGGCTTCACTAACCACCAGCAACAAGGTAGCTTGGTTGGGATGTGAGGAGAAGAGAACACAGAAGCAGAGCAAAGAGGAGAAGGGCAGGTAGAAGGAAACTGAAAACCTGGAGCAGAGGACAGGAATAGAGCAGAAGAGAAAAGAAGGGGAATGCCCACTTGAAACAGAGATAAATTGAAAATAGAATGAAACTGAAAACCTGGGGTAGACAAGCAAAGGGGAGGGGGGCAGAGTAAGGGATAGAGAGAGAGAGAGAGAGAGAGAGGACTCATGCACCTGAATCTGGGCAGCTGAGGAGAGAAGAGGGCACAAAGAGAGAAAAACAGAGAACACATGAAAAAGAAGGGTCTTCAGCGTTTGGGAGGACAGAATGAGGAGATCGTGAGGCATGGGATGCTCTACACTTCATTACCATTCATTTGAATGTGACTCTGCCATTAAACTGTTGTTGCTCTGAATAATTTTAAGATACAAAGAGAAGGGAGAAATGGCTCCATTGATAAAATGCTTGCTGTGCCATCCTTGTAAATGCCAGACATATATAAACTGGCCTACATCTAATCTCAGTATTTTGGAGACAGGAACCCTGAAGCAAGCTGATTGCTAGACTAGCAATATCAGTAAGCACTGGGTTTAAGTGAGAGACTTTGAATCAGTAAATAGAGAGAAACTGAGGAAGATACCTGACACAACTACTGACATCCATGTGCATCCACACACATGTGCACCTACATGCATATATATACATACACATACATACAGACAGGTACCCCCCCCACACACACACACACATGCAAAGAAAGAGAAAGATAATTCTATTTCCCATAAAAGCTTTCTACAAAGTTTAGGAACAATATTATTTAGAAGTAATATTTTATTGCTCAAAAATTGAAGAGTAGTTACTATATAAAGACCTCTAACCTAGAGGCTACCAAATGAATGTAATCCTGAAGTTAGTAAAATTTAATCTCACATTCTATGAAAAATGATGAAAGGATAACATGAGTTTTAAAACTGTAATTCTCTATGAGATGAAATTTGATGAATTGACAAGGATGTGGGTCAGATACATACATGTTGATTTGGTCAAAGTCACTTGGACTTTTGTTTCCAAATAGAAAATGTTCTCTGGGACTCAAGGATAGTATGTTTCTCAACAAGAAACTGTTGTAGCATTTTCCTACATTCTATGTCAAAAATGGTGCTTTATTGGTGATTCCATTTCCTGGCCAGTTCTCTCTCAGAGATTTTCAAGCCTTCTAGAGTTTCTGATTTCTCAAAGTTCATTAATAACACTTTTTTCTCTCTAAACTAAAAAATGTAGATAAGTTGAAACAGTGTGGTATCTTTGGAGTATCCATATTAAGGGTAAAAATAACTAGAAACAGAGTTTAGATGTTAGAACAGTATTCCCAAATTTTCTCATATCATGAAACATGTGAAGTTTATGTTTGTGTAGATAAGACTATCTGACTTCATGGCCCAAGGGCCTTGTCCCTGAGGACTAAGAGTATAAATATCTCAGACTACCACTTTAAGCCATTCACACAGGAAGCTCTGCTTTCCAACTTGTGTTGCCTGTGATTTTTCTTCTCAGAATATGCTTCTATAAAGTTTATCAGAATATTCTTTTACAAAGTTTATCTAAACAAGATACTTGACTTGAATGAAAGTTATCTGGGATTCATTTCTCTAAAGCTATTCATTCCTGCTTAATGTAACAAGTACACACACACAAAAAAAAGTTTAAAAAATTGTCCTTGGGAAACTTTCAGTGGTGTTTGGTACTGAGATTATTGATTTTTATTTAGCTTGAAATTCTGATTAAAATAAAAGCAGTGAATCCAAGCATGGTGGGACACACCTTTAATTCCAGCACTCTGGAGGCAGAGGTAGGAGGATCACCATGAGTTTGAAGCCACCCTGAGACTAGTGAATTCCAGGTCAGCCTAGACTAGAGTGAGATCCTACCTCTAAAAAAAAATAAGAAGAAGAAGAAAAAATTAAAAATAAATAAAATAAAAGCAGTGAGAAGGAAGCTTTACAAATATTTCAAAATGCCACATTATTGATATGATTTTTACATTGATTTGACATAAAAGAAAAGATAACAGTAGAGTTAAAATAGTAATATATGCAAACCAAACACATTATCTTGATAGTCCTCATCAAAAAAGCTCTTGGTTAGGTGGTAGTTGATATTGACAGAGACACTGAGCATTTTTCTGAGACATTTGGTGATTTACACTATGGTTATTGTCACAATTCTCTGGCAGATAGATACAGGTAGACATTCAAAATACCCTGAAGTATCTGACCTAATGTCTTTTTCACAGTCTTGGCCATATTCTAACTAATAACATCTGACAATTTCTTGAATTTCTTGATTTATTCTTGGATTCAAAAATCTTAATCAGTATGTGTTCCTAAGTTCCTGTTATCTTGATTCCATTCCATAAACTCTAGGCCTCAATATAATTGAAAATTTTAGGTTGTTTTTGAGAGCACTGGAGCCTTAGCTCAGTTCTTGGAAGGGCAATAACTCAGTAGCTCATGTCCCAGAAGCTCAATGGTCACACAAAGCTTTTAATAAGTCAGTGGCCTCAGAATCCTTGTCTTACGAATTTCAATGAATGAAACCCACAGATCAGAGTATATGGTTTACAAATATTTTATTATAAAGAAAGCTTTGAGTTAAGGAGAGAGATCTTAGAATAAGAAAGGAAAGAGTACAGGGCTTCTTCCAAATGGGCAGAAGCAGAAATGTAAAAACTGGAAATACCCACCTAGAAATCTAGGTTGGGGACCTTTTAAGGGGTTTCATGGTGGTGGTAAGGCTCTTCACTGTCACCCCCAACAGCCTGCAGAATTTCCCCTAATCTTTTTGGGAACTCAATACAGGCTAAAACTAGCATTCATGACTTTGATACCAAAAGGAATTTCAAAACTAGCTGGTATGAAGCAGAGATGGATTTTATTAAAGACATTTTAATATAGACTTAGGCAAGAGAGGTAATAGAAAAAAAGGTAGTCATAAAGAAATACATACTCAAGCATAGGCATGGACTTCTTAAGTACAGTCAATGAGAGTGTAAGGTATATTGAAAGGAGATTTGCAATTGTCTTAATATTATCCATATATACCATTTTGATGGCTCTAAATTTACATTTCAAAAGGTTTCGGGATGGAAAGATGGCTTAGTGGTTAAGCGCTTGCCTGTGAAGCCTAAGGACCCTGGTTCAAGGCTCGGTTCCCCAGGTCCTACGTTAGCCAGATGCACAAGGGGGCGCATGCGTCTGGAGTTCGTTTGCAGAGGCTGGAAGCCCTGGAGCGCCCATTCTCTCTCTCTCCCTCTATCTGTCTTTCTCTCTGTGTCTGTCGCTCTCAAATAAATAAATAAAAAATTTAAAAAAAAAAGGTTTCTCAGAAACTTTTTTGTCTTGTTTATTATTATTATTTGTTTATTATTTTTTTTTATTATTATTATGTTTATTATTATTATTAGTCTTGTTTGCAATGGCTAGAGGCCCTGGTGCACCCATTCTCACTTTCTTTCTTCCTTTTTCTAAAAAAAATATATATTTATTTATTTGAGAAAGAGAGAGAGAAAACAATGCAGAGAAAGAACAAGAGGGAGAGAATTGGCATTTCCAGGGCCTTCAGCCACTGTGAACAAACTCCAGATGCATGTGCCACCTTATGCATCTGGCTTTACATGGGTCTGGGGAATCAAACATGGGTACTTTGGCTTTGCAGACAAGCACTTTAACCCCTAAGCGATCTCTCCAGACCCAATCTCACTTTCTATCTGTCTTTCTCTTCCCTCTATCTTTCAAATAAATAAATAATTAAAATTTTGAAAAAAATTAAAAAGCAAGAAATAGCCAGACTGAACTAAGGCTTACAAAAAGCTCAAAATTTATAATTTAGCAACATGTGAACTGGTAAACTTAGCTTGTTACATTTCATGAATGTCACTCAGGTTCAGTTCCTTTTAAAAGTTAATATTAAGGTTAAAATACAATCTACTGATGTTGATTTGGTCATGATAACAGTTATAAAACCTAGTTTTAAAATGCTTAATCAAGATACCTATGTTTCTATGTCAGGTTTTAATGTTTAGTTACTAGGAATAGGTTTCTAGTTTTAGCTTTGAAACAGAAGGTACTTATTCATGCTTGCTGCAACAGTAAATAGATATTCTTAACTTTGAAGAATAAAAGTAGTTTCTAGCGTCACAAATTAAATAAACTAAAGAAGGTGGCCTATATGAATGACAAAAGTCAATGTTATTTCTTGGGTAATAACATATCCCTTTCCTACCCCTCTAAGAACAGACCCATGGGTTACATAGTTCACAATGAGTCAATTGCCTTTATGTTAGGCAGTCATCTTTTGAGATTCCATTGAAGACCTACTGTCTCCTGAATGAAACAAGGTATGATCCTGATTTTCCTAACCCAGACCAGGAGTCCCACTCATCTCAAGGAGTTTGCTCAACAATGCAGGCCCCAGGAAATGCTATTCATCCCAGGTTCTCCTGCTTATCTATTATCCCTGTCTACTTAGACAAGTGTTTCATTCCATTCATTTTTGCTCAACAATGTAGGCCCCAGGAAATGCTATTCATCCCAGGTTCTCCTGCTTATCTCTTATCCCTGTCTACTTAGACAAGTGTTTCATTCCATTCATTTATGAGCTCCTACAAAGAAGTGACTTCTATTTTTCTCTACATATAACATTTTGTTCACTTTACATTCCCCCTTCTGACATGGCACTGAGTTAAATCTTTGACTCATGAGGGATAATGTCTAGGGTTTGTTCAGTTTCAGATGGGGGGCATATTGTGTCTGTAATACCATAAGTTTAACAGAACTAATTTTACTTTTTATATATCTACTTAGAGTATTAGTAATTCAGGGTCCTATGGTAAGGCCTAAGTGTAGTAGTATCAGGGGGCCAGCAGTAGAACAGATAAGAGAAGTTCGTCATAGAGACCACCTAAATATAGACTGAAAACCAATTATTATTTTATTTAAAGCCATACATAGGCCCCCTTGTTTTATAAAAAGTAAGTGTAATCCTCTTTTATTGTGTCCCCTTCACTTTCGCAGCTCTTGGAGTGGTTAGGATGACCTGGTGGGGGCCCAATATGGTGTCTCTTGATCCAAACTATCACCAGACTGAAAGGGATGGAGGCAAACAGGGTGTGTCTGAAAAGCAGCCTTCATTGCTGGAACAATGGACTCCTGAACCCTTTTGATAGAACAGAAGAGGCCTTTCTTTAGTTAGTCAGTTATCTGTTTCAGATCCATTTAGAGCAGGATGGGGGGGGGGGTTCCATATATAATTTTAAATGGAGTAATTTCTTTTACATAAGGGGTACATCTGGCCCTTAACAGGGTAAAGGGAAGGAGTCACATCTTTCCTTTGCTGGTCTCTAGGGTTAACTTAGTTAAAGTCCCCTTCAAGTTCTGATGTATCCTTTCTACCGGTCCTGAACTTTAGGGATGATAGACACAATGTAACTTCCAATCAATCCCCAGAGTCTTAGTCAAATTTTTTTTTTTTTTTTAGCAATTTTTGACATAAAGTTAGGCCCATTATCTTTTCCTATCCTGAGGTGCAATCCATAGCAGGGAATTATCTCCTCTAACAATATTTTAGTCATTATTTGGGCTTTTTCAGACTTGTTTGGGAAAGTTTTTATCTATCCTGGAAAGATATCAACATAAACAAGTAAAAATCTATATTTGTATTGATGTGGCTTTACCTCTGTGAAATTAACTTACCAATATCTACCTGGCTTTGGTTTCTTGTTCTCTCACCCCCATTGGTGGTACCTTACCAGAGGAGGCATTTGTCTGTTGGCAGGCCTGACAGTGGGTGGTGATGTCCTTGCTGATTGAGTCTATACCTGGGAAGAAAAATTCTATCCTTATTAGCTAGGCTAGCATGTTGCTTTCTAAGTGAATTTCTTTATGTAGCTATTTAGCCATCTCTGCCCTAGGGCTGGTGGTAGCAACAGTTGTCCATTCTCCAGTTGATACCATCTTTGTGGGGGTCTGTTCCTTTTATCAGATGAGAGGTGAGCTGCACGTTCTGTTTTGCATAGACATTCATGGTCTTGTCTTTTCCCAATATCAGAGCCTTGATCAGTGTTAACAGTTTAGCCTTCTGAGCCGATGTACCCCCGACATAGGGCCTCAGCCCACAGGGTCTCTTCCAAAGTCATCATAGCTGCCCCTGCATACATCATTCTGTCCATGACAAAACTGTTGCCATCACAATACATCATCAGGTCAGGATCCAGCCAAACCATATTGGTCAGGTCTGGGTGGAGTCCATGAAAGGCGGAGGGGATCTCTAGGCAGCCATGCAAAGGGGTTGATGTCTCATCAGTTTCTGGCAGCAGGGAGGCTGGATTCAAAGCCTCGCTTTGGTGAAACTATATCCTTGGTTGATCTAAGAGCAAGGCCCAATAGTGGGTTATGTGAGAGTTGGAGAGCCATCAGTCTGGGGGCTCTTTAAGAGTCTCTATCATATGTGGAGCCATAATTGATAAAGTCTGGCACAAGTTTAATTTGTCAGTATCTGCCATCAGAATAGCAGCAGCTGTAATAGCACAGAGACAAGGGGGCCAACCAGCTGCTACTGGGTCTAGCTTCTTATACAAGTAGGCCACTGGGCAATGCCATGGCCCCAGTCTTTGAGTCAGGATGCCCTGGCTGTCCCCTTCTTTTCATACAAGTAGGAGAGTTTGGTTAAGTCTGGATGTACCAGATCAGGGGCTGATGTCAGAGCTGACTTTAGTTCTTGGAATGCTTGTTTCCCATTTTCAGTCCAACTAAAATCCTTCATTTATTTATTTTTTATTTTGGTCCCCTAGTTGCCTCATAGAGAGGTTTGGCTAATTCATCAAACCTTGGGATCTAAATTCTGTAATATCCTAAAGCTCCAAGAAATTCTCAGATCTGTTTCTTAGTGGGGATTTGAGTAATGGCCTGAATCCTAGAGGCCAAGACCTTCCTGAAGTTTGTATCTCAAATAGGTTGCCTTATGCATATACAATTGAGCCTTCCTGGCTGATATGTGATAGCCCAAATGCTGTAAATTGTCCAGGAGATGCTCTGCGGCAGAGAGACATTCTTCCTCCATTTCTGTAGCTGGGAGAAGGCCGTCTATGTATTGTGTTGCTTTGTGAAAGAACTGCAAGTTTCTATGAAGAGTCTCATCAAAAAGGGTGGGGGAATTTTTAAATCCCTGTAGAAGCCTAGTCCAGGCTAGTTGCCTACTGGTGTCTTGTTCTGAGTCTGTCCATTCAAAGGCAAAAAATGGGTTGATTTCCCTTTGCCAATGGGACACTAAAGAAAGCATCTTTTAGGTCCATCACAGTATATATTTGCCTCTCAGGCAGAATCATACTGAGTAAAGTATAAGGGCTGTCTCATGGTGCCTTGTGCATTCAGGAAGGTAGCCACCATAACCTTACCCTGTCTATTTTCTGGAGTGTTTCTATTATTATATACCCTGGCGTCAGTTTCGTTAACTCTGAAAGAACTTTACCCTCAAAGCCTTTTATTTTTTTGAATCTCCTTTTTTCTAATATCTGGTATGGACTGAGTTATAAAAGCAGTGTTAATAGTTCACCAATTCTCAAGGGCCTCAGCATCTATGGGGAGTATGTGCTAGGTGCTTTCTGTAACCTTTCCAGGAAAGCAGTGGGGGAGTCTGTAGGCCCTTGGGTCACATCATTCACCTTAGAAAAATTTGTAGGGTGCCAAGCAAGCAGCTGCCTGGAGACCACACATCAGAGTCTGGCAAAAGAAATAGGGTATCTATCTTCAGTGGTGTTGGGATCCCAGTCCAGTTGTATGGAAGGGAAGACCTCCTCAATAACATTAGGGTCCTCCACGAGGTGGCCATTGGCTCCCAACACTAGTTTCTTGGCTTCCCTTCAGACGTTTACATGTTTATCTGTGGTAAAGAGGGTCTGCAAGAGTTGCTGACAGTCCTCCCATGTGGGCTGATGGGTATAGAAGATTGTTTCTAAAAGAGATATCAGAAAACCTGTTTTGGATAAGATTTAGGTTTAGCAATAAGAATGGGGGTGCTGGGGAATTGAACCTAGGTCTTTAGGATTCCTAGTTAAGCACTTTAACCATTGAGCCATCATTTACTTGATGCCCCTTTTTTATCATCTGTTTATAGCCAGATATACATTTTAGGTAATTCTGATGCTTGTCTTATGCAAGAAGTTTGTAACTTGATCAAGTACCTTGACTCAGTTTACCTATCTAACCTTTAGTCTACTGAGAAATTTCATCTAACAGATATGACTTTAAGTTTTCAAAAGAGAGGAACTATAAAGAGAAACAAAGTTATATGCTGTTTGTCATTCTTTTATTCCTTATCAGGGAAAATTGGCCATTTTGTCTCTGGACAGGGCCAGGGAGACACATAGTTTAAACTTGCATGGGATCTGAAATAAAAGGGTGTCACTCCTTTCTCCAGAGTCCAGCTTTCCATGACTTTAAATAGCATATAACAGTATACAAGAGCAAAAGGAAATGACAGAGCAGAGAGCTAAGAATCCTGACATTTCTTGTCTTACACTGAAGTTATTTTCTTTTTGCCCTAGGAAATTTATTTTGTGCATTTTTAAAACATATTTTATTTTTATTTATTTGACAGAGAAAGAGAGAGGCAGAAAGAAGGAAAGAAAGAAAGAAAGAAAGAAAGAAAGAAAGAAAGAAAGAAAGAAAGAAAGAAAGAAGAAAAAAGAGAGAGAGAGAATAAAGGGCATGCCAAGGCCTCTAGCCACTGAGAATGAACTCCAGATGCATGTGCCCCCTTGTGCATCTGACTAACATGGGTCCTGGGAAATTGAACCTGGGTCCTTTGGCTTTGTAGAAAAATGCCTTACTCACTAAGCCATCCCTCCAGCCCTACTTTATCCATTTTTAATTCATAAGATGATAGGGTCTTGTCTATGTCTAACCTGGTTAGACTGCTAAAGAATGTGAATTACATCTGTGTTTATGACTTTGTGACCCACCTAGCATAGGACATCACCTATGCTTAATGTAAATGGAATTTGCATGAATAATATGTCCCTATGTAAACCTTTTAGAGCTTCTTTGAAAGTTTGTAAACAGTCAAAAATTCTTTAACTTCAAGCATGGTATTTAGGTTTAGCCTGAAAATTAGCTTTCCATTCCTTCTAAAAGGAAATTAATTTTAGACAAAATATAGTCTTTTTAGATTTCTGACATCCTTTCTACATACACACATCTTTACCCACATACTTAAACATATTTTGGCCTGAAATTTAGCTTTCCATTCCTTCTAAAAGGAAATTAATTTTAGGAAATATATGGTCTTTTTAGATTTTTGACATTCTTTCTACATACACACATCTTTATCTACATGCTTTAACATTCTAATCTATGTACCACTCAAAAAGCAATTTTAACAAGCATTTTATGTCCAACATTGAAAAATACCTTCCCAGTTCCTTTAATCATTTCATCTCAACCCATAAAACCATATTTCTTATAAGGCTATTAAGAAAAACTGTACCAAGCCAGGCGTGGTGGCGCACGCCTTTAATCCCAGCACTCGGGAGGCAGAGGTAGGAGGTTCGCTGTGAGTTCGAGGCCACCCTGAGACTCCATAGTGAATTCCAGGTCAGCCTGGGCTAGAGTGAGACCCTACCTTAAAAAACCAAAAAAAGAAAAAAGAAAAAAAAAGAAAAACTGTACCAAATTGATTAATCTTATTACACACTGACAAAGAAGCAAGTAGTCAGGCTTTAAAGAGTTAACCATATTATTATTGAAAATTTGTAAAGAAAAAGACTTCTTTAGTATTTAGGTTACCAAAAAAAATCTCTACCTGACAATCAGACTTGCTTTATAATACCAGTATATATACTTTCAGATTTTATATAACCCATTGAGTTGAGATAGCTCCTATTAACAAACTCTATGAAATATATTTTCTAAGAATACAAGGCAAAACATGACAACCATTTTGGGGATAATCTTTATCAATACCTCTAACACATTTGGAAATGCTTTTATTAGGAGTAACTAAGGCAAATTTTTGTTTCTATTTTGAGGCAGGCTGGCTTAGAACTCAGGCCAGTTGCCTCCTCCTTTTAAGTGACAGGACATTATAACCTTTTAAAGTACCTAGCAAATTGTAAGTCACCACCTCAGAGAGAATTTTGTTGTTTTTAATAATCCTCTATGTAAATTGAAGTTGACCTACAACATAAACTCAATAATTATATTTATATCATGTGACAAACTATGGCATTGTTTATGTAAAATTTCAGCTCACCATAGGCTTTAGTTAAATCGGACTTTGAAGACAAAGACAAAAGAAAAAGAACTTGAAATAAATCAAATGTCAACAAAGACTATAGGAGAGACCTGTTGGACTACTTGGATTAATAAAGAAACTAAAAGAACTCTATAAACAATATCTTATTTGTTTAAAGCCCAAACAAAAGAGTACATATCAGGCACAGTTCAAATTAAAATTATGTACCTAGGGCTGGAGAGGTGGCTTAGTGGTTAAGCACTTGCCTGTGAAGCCTAAGGACCCCAGTTCAAGGCTTGATTCCCCAGGACCCATGTTAGCTAGATACACAAGGGGGTGCATGCACCTGGAGTTTGTTTGCAGTGGTTGGAGGCCCTGGTGCACCCATTCTCTCTCTCTCTCTGCCTCTTTCTCTCTGTTGCTCTCAAATAAACAAATTAAGTAAACAAAAAAATTTTTAATTATATACCTATTTTTACCAAACAATTTAAAAGTCACATGGTTTACAATGTGGAGTCAGGCTATCACATTGGAAACTCCTGTCTCAGCTTCCCAGGTATCTAGGATAATAGGCCTAGCTTATTTTATTGTTTATTATTTTATTTAAAAAATATATCTTTAAAGTACTTTTTAACCAGTTTTAAAGAAGATTTTTCAGCAGAATGATTTTGGCCCATATCTTCAAAGATGAGGACAAGACAAATAAACACAATACCAAACACAAACATACTAGCAATAACAGCTCTCTTGACATTGCCACATGAATGCCAAACCAGAACTGAAGCAGAAATAGACCTCCATTCAAAATTTCTGAACAGAGCCAGAGAGGGCCAAGATTAGCCCTTTGATCCTGCATCCAGGGGAATTAATGCTGCATCCAGCTTTCCTCTTGGACCCAGAAAAGCATGCAAAACAGGAAAACCAGAAAAGAAGGAAAAACAAAAAAGAAGAGTGGAAAAAGCACATCCAGAGGTTTCTTACCCAATAAATGAGGGGACAGCAGTCCTAGGCAAAAATTGCCCATCAATAACTTGCTACCAACTCCAAAACCAGGAACATGCAGATGGATAGAGACATGGTTCTTGGGTCAATAATAAGGACCCTTCCCTCATACAGTTGCCCAAGTTGGGGAGGGAGGTCTTAAAATGTGGATCCAGGGCAAGTCCTCAAGATGCTATGGGGTCTGGTGTTGCACAAGTAAGACCATCGATTCACAGAATGTGAGGCAAAATTTTATTGGTAAAAAAGAAGAAAGACTGGTATATCAGGTCTGTGCCCCAGAGGTAATCTCATGGGGAAGCCCTGAATTGTTTGGAGTGTCAGCTTTTATTGGAAATAACTGCATGATGTTAGAAAAAAACAAGATGAGCGTTAAATCAGAAATAACAATGTACATGTGAAAGTTACAACCATAAAAGTAAATTAAAAAAAAAAAACTTGTAAACAAGTCAGTTACGGGACGTGTTGTCTGGGGGGTGCATGGTAGGCCTGTGACCAGGAGTCCCACTTATCTTAAGAAGTTTGCTCAACAATGCAGGCCCAGGAAATAGTATTCATCCCAGGATCTCCCATTTATCTATTATCTCCATCTGCTTAAACAAGTGTTTCATTCCATTCTTTTATGAGCTCCTATAAGGAAGTGACTTCTATTTATCTCTAAACTAGGTATAAAGAAATGTAGAGAAATATAACATTTTGTTCACCTTACAAAATCACTCTACCAAAAGCAGCTTGGGAGAAAAAAGGTATCTTTTGGCTTACAGACTCAAGAGGAAGCTCTATGATGGCAGGTGAAAACGTTGGCATGAGCAGAGGGTGTACATCACCTCCTGGCCAACATTAGGTGGTCAACAGCAACAGGAGAGTGTTCCAAACACTGGCAAGGGGAAACTGCCTATAATACCCATAAGCCTGCCCCAAACAATGCACTGCCTCCAGGAGGCATTAATTCCCACATCTCCATCAGCTGGAAACCTAGCATTCAGAACACCTAAGTTTATGGGGGACATCTGAATCAAACCACCACATTATGCCCTGGCCCCATAAACTGATAACCATACATGATGTAAAATGAAATGCATTCAGTACAACTTTAAGAGTCCCCATAGTTTTTATTAATACCAATGATGTTCAAACATTCCCATCATCTGAGATCTTTTAACTGAGCCATAATACCAAAAAATATATCTAAAAAATTTTAAAAGCCCACAATGGCACAGAATAACACTCACATTGCAAAAAAAAAAAAAAAAAATCACTTGGCCATAGCAAAAAATATTCAACAAATACAAGAATTAGACCGGGCAAACATCAAACTCTGTGGCTCCAAGTCCAACAACTCTAGCCAATAACAAGGGTACAAGTCTGATAATTCTAAGCAGCAACAAGTCTCTGGAGTTCCAATTCCACCTCTCTAGCTCGGCTACTCATAGTCATCCAGGGCCATCAGACCTCCTTAGCAGCTGTCTAATGATCCTGGCATGTCCACTGAGTCTCCACTGCAACCTACAGTCCATCCTCATGGTTCCATTGGGTCTCTGTGCAAGCATCCAGCAAACCTGCTTCACACTACCCATGGCCAGTTCCAAACCACAAGACTGTTTTAAATTCAATGACCCTCTCTTTCTTGCATTTCTTATACTCCATAATACAGGTGGGGCACCAATTTCTTAATTCAGGGGGAATAAGGCACACTTTGAATAACAGGACTCTCCTTCAGCATTCAGGCCCATTCAAAAGACTTCAATCTTTCTGTTGTCCCAGTGCAGGTCAGCTGGCCCAATCTCAATGGTTGTAATCTCTCATACAATTGCAGCTGAACAGGCAGAAGTTTTGGCCCAAAGATTTCTTTCTATGCCATATCCCTCTGCTCACACCAGTCCATTTCTACACAAAGGAACCTTTTACACATTCTCAGGACATGAGCATAACAGCAAGCCTCTCACACAAACTCCTTCTACCCCAGTCCAGGCAAAGCTCTTTCTCGCCCTCACAAGCCAAACCTCACACTCTATAGTTCTCATTGCATTCAGGTCTTTCAGCTCTGAACAGGATAGTACATCAGGCTGCACTTAGAGCACTACAAGGTGTCTCTCAGGAAAATACTTCAAATCCTTCCACATTCTTCTCAAAAATCAGCTCCAAAAGGGCAAAAGCTATACAGATGTCTGACAGTAATGATCACACTCTTGGTACCAACTTTACTGCTGCAGTCAGGTTTGCATTGCTGGCAGAAATCACTCTACCAAAATCAGTTCAGCAGACAAAAAGGTATTGTAGACTCTATTTCTCTTTGTTCTAAAAATGGAAGCAGTCTATTTCACAGTACTATGAAGGCCCTTGCCTTTCTACTTATCCTGTCTCCAAAGGATGGCATTAATCTTTTCCACTCATGCCTGGTCTAAAATACCATCTGGTAGATAAGAAAACCTTCAGCCCTAAAGGGACTCTAAAGAGGTGTCATCCCCATGTACAAATCTTTTTGCCTCTTACCTACTCCCTAGTACCCCCAAGTAGCTTACAGGATACAAGGAGCCAGGAGATTGTGCTGTGTGTTGTGCTACACACCTTTAATACTAACACTTGAAAGGAAGAGGTAGTAAGATCAAGAGTTCAAGGCCACCTTGGCAATAGAAGCTTGCTTAAACTCTGAGGCAATCAAATTAACTTTGGGGACACCTCTTATGATATCTTAGAACATTCTTTAGTTGCTTTAAAAAAGACATGTCCAAATGTTCTAAACTTATTGGAAAGAATTATCTCAGAAGCTATTATCAAGTTTGCGTGGACTCATGAACCCATGCTTCTGTCTAAGACTAATGTAACCTTCAGTGATGAAATACCATATGTAGAAGCCAAAGTCAATTGGAGACACCAGAGGGAAAAAATGAAAATCAAAATGTTGGTCCTTGCCAGGCTTCCCTGGCAGGTAGTGCTGAGGAAGGACCAGGCCCGCTGATTCTTCCCAAGGGGTTGAGGAAGAGTATGAGTGTCCACAACTCAGAACTTCTCCTAGTCACTGGAGAAATACCACACTGAGTCAGGAATCTTGTCAAAGCAGGAACTCACTTTATTGTTACAGGGCCAATAGCATATTGCGACTTTTGAAATGATTGGTTCTAAGCGAGCACAGGAGCTCTAACTTTTTTGCAAAGGTAGCAGGCCATAGGCAATTAGGCACCCTGATGAGTCCTAGCTGGCCAAAGACAGGTCGCCAAACTTTAGCTAGGCTCAGGAAGTTCCACTAGACCTCGGGCCCAGGCCTTTCAAGGCCCAACATCTCCCCCTTTTGTTCTTGTAAGCACGGTGGAAAACATGGCCCCTGTCTTAGGTTGTGCCCTCTGGGGATCTTACCCATCACTGGGTACCATGTATCCAGCTCATTGAGAATACACTCCATGACCTGTCTTTGGTTGTCCCAGCCTGTCTGCAGTCTTGCCCATCATTGGTCAGATGGAGGGCACAGGAGGGACGCTTATATGAGGACAGCCAGTCATATGAGGAGCTTGACTCCTTAGTAGAAAGCCTATTTTGACCTGATGGAGTTTTATTGCCTCTAGCCATTGGTGAATAAATTGTGTAATTTTATTAATTACACAAGACCCAACAGTGAGGAGAAGAAGGCCAAAGTAGAGGGAAAAGGAAGGGTAAGAAGTCATGTAAGCCCATCAACAGCAAGTTGTCCTGGAGGTCCCATCACCTCCTCTCCAAGTTTGCCTGGAGCCTCTTAACCTTGTCCTGGATGATTCCCAATTTATTGGTGCAAAAGCAGCATTTTTTCCTGTAAAAACAAGCATATGCCTCCCTTTTCAGCCATTAGTAGGTCTAGCGCCCTCCTGTTTTGTAGGACTACCTCAGCCAGGGAATCTAGCTTCCAGGAATGAAATCTACATCTGGGATTAAGGTGGCTGTTGCACAAAGGCCCATCCAATTGGTCAGCAGAAAGCCATAGGCTACCTCCACAAACATAAACCATTCCAGAAGGCAGGCAGCATTGAGCACTGGGCTCAGTTGTGTTAAAAGTACATAAGGAAGGATGAATGTACCCCACATCTATACTGGAATTATTAGGGGAAGGTGGGGCCCAAATGCAAGTTCCAGAGGAAACATTGGGAAAAGCTGGATGGGGATGGGGAAGGTGGCTGAACAATTTTTTTAACATCATATGGGCAACTGTACTGCAAGCAGCCAGAGAGGCCCAGATCAGAAGCAAAGCCACCAATCCTCCACAAGGGAGGGAATTATTTGGTTTAGCAGGGTGAAGACCATTTTAGGAACAGTCCTCAGGGGTGGGACACTCCCTGGAGAAGTGATTGTCAGTGTCCCCTTGTTGGGACAAATATTTTAGGTCTCTCACAGGTACCCAAATGGGTCTTTTCTCATCTTGAGGGAAGACACATTCAAAGCCTCTTCCTGCTGTGAGGAGCCAGTATGGTCCTCTCCAAGCCCCAGTCAATAGGTCCCTCCATCTTACCCAGATAGAACTGTAGGTAACAGATGAGGACCAATGTTCTTGGGAAGGGGATAATTGTTTATCTTCTTTAGAAAAATTTAAAATGTTTAGGGTAAATAATGCCTTTTTTAGTTGGTCGTGTTGAGGTAAGGATTCTACATTTTGTTTTTGTAATTAAGACTTGAGAGTCTGATTATATCTTTCAATGATAGCCTGGCCCCAGGGGTTGTATGGGATGCCTGTGGAATGTGAGATATTCAAGGTCTGGAGAAAATCTACAAAGACCTTGCTTATGAAGCAGGGGCCATTATCTGTTTTAATTTGGTCAGGTAGTCCAAGGCTGGCAAAGAACTGAAGCATATGCCTAATAGCATGTTTAGATTTTTCCCCAGCATGTGCCGATGACCAGGCAGTGCAGGAAAAGGTATTGACTGAAAGAAAACATATTTAAGCTTTCCAAATGGAGAATAGTGTGTGACATCAATTTGGCAAGGATGATTAGGGCAGACCCCTTGAGGATTGCTTCCTGTAGTTTGAAGTGGGGGGGGGGGGTACATGAAGGAAAGGCTGACAGGACTTACAAATCCAGACAATTTTTTTAAGGTCCTTGACTGGTACCTGTGGAAACTTGTGCTTGAGACCTTTCCAGTTAACACGGGTCAATTAGTGGAAGTGTGTAGCTTCTGTAATAGTATTACACTGAGGCATAGAAGCCATTTTATCAGCCAAATAGTTTCCTTGAGAGAGAAATCCCAGTAAGTTTTGATGACCTCTGGGATGTTGAAGAAAATTGGGGTTAATTCTTTGTTTGAGTAGGGAACAAGCTTGAATCTTCAGAAGAGATATAGGGTTGGAGTCCAGTCTAATATGGGCCTCAACCAGGTTGGGTAATAAATTAACAACATAAAGGCTGTCAGAAAACAAGTTAAACAGCTCTTGAATAGTGTCCAAAGCTAGAACAACAGTAAATAATAGTCCTTTGAATTGTGCTGACCCCTCAACCTCATGGGAGACTGACTTTATGGGCATAGGTTCTTTTTCCTGTTTTAAGGGTGGGTAAATGACTAGGGAAGCCCCCAGGTGCCTTCCATTGGTAAACACAGTAAGAAAGTCAAGGTTAGGTTGAGACAGAAAAAGCCTGGAGGCCTTCCATTCTAACCTGGAGAAAGAACTCATACACTTGTGGGGGCCATAATGGCAATCAATTTTACATAGAAACCCCTCAAAGCTGTAGCAACTCGGTTATTATTTCTCTGAAGCCAGATGAAATCTGTTATCTTAAAGGGAGTGACAATAAAGTGAGGTTCTGTGCCATACAACCAGACAAAAGTGTCTCTGCTCTTGATAATGCAATTGACAACCTGGTTGGTTATAGAATAAACTCTGGGGACCCCACCAATTGAGAGCCCTGACTAGATTTTTCCAATCTTGGGTTGTACAAGGTTGATGGGCAAGTCCCTGTAACAGGGTCTCAGCCCAAGGAGAGTTTGTTCCATCCTCCAAGACTGCCTTTTGAAGCTCCTTTAGTTCCTGAGCTTTCCAAGGATACCAGGCAGCAGGGTGATTACCCCCAGGGGATTGATGGGAAATAAAAAGTAGCTTTATTTTCTGGTGGCTTGGTGGCCGAGTATGAAGGAGGGGCTGAGGGGGTCCAGAAAGGATTAGTTGATGGAGGAGGTGGAAGAGGTCACCCGGAAGGCCAGGGAGCACTCTCACAGGGATCGATTGAGGAGTATAAAGATGTACCCTTTTCTAGGGTTTTTAAAGCTGTATCTCTAGGAGGAGTAGCTGGAGCAGGCTGTATACTATCTTTTTCCTCTGTCTTTTGTTTATGTTTGGTTGGCCTTGGAGGGAAGCAGTCCTTGAGGGCCAAGATCGTAGGGAGAACCTCTAAGGGGGGTATTTGACCCTTCTCCACATGTGCCTAACAAGCAAGGGCCTCTACCCTATCCCAAGGGTTCCAATCAAAAAGATTTCCTTCCAGCAGCCATGACAACAGCTTAAGAAGGCAATCCCAGGTCTGTTGAGCCTGATTATCAGTCAAATCAAGCCCTCTACAATTTAGGAGTGCCCTGAGAGATTCTAAGGCAGGATTGGATTTAGAAATAGACTGTCCCATATTATAATGTTGAGAGAGAAATGTCCATAAAATTATGGCAATAGCAACCCATAGACGCATGAGTAAAACACAAACACAAGGATCCAAAAGATAGGTAAACATGCTGTACAAAAGCCACAGATGCAGCTTGCTGGCAAACCTAAAGTGAAAGAAAATGGAAAGAGAATGAAGAGATGTTGTTATAGAAGCAAACTTTAGCACACTAAATATGAAGACTGCCTCATAACTTGAGAGGGTACACTCACCAGCACACCAATTGACCTCCTCAATGAATGCCTCTCACGGGGCACTAGTCTTCCGGGTTCATGTATCCCCACATTAGGCACCAGATGCTGGGCTCCCCCAGCAGGTAGTGCTGAGGAAGGACCAGGCCCACTGGTTCCACCCAAGGGGTTGAGGAGGAGGATGAGTGTTGATGGCTCAGAACCTTCCTAGTCACCAGAGAAAAACCACACTGAGTCAGGAGCCTTGTCAAAGCAGGAACTTGCTTTATTGTTACAGGTGGTTGCCTATATAATGTTGAGAATGAAGGTGGGGATCTCAGGAAAGGATGAGGTGTAAGGGCCAATACCATATCATGACTTTTGAAATGATTGGTTCTAAGCACACATGGGAACTCTAACTTTTTTGCAGAGGTAGCAGGCCAGAGGCAATTAGGTGCCCTGCTGAGTCCTAGCTGGCCAGAGGCAGGTTGCCAAACTTTAGCTAGGCTCAGGAAGTACCACTAGGCCTCGCGTCCAGGCCTCTCAAGGCCCAACAGGTCCTTGCTTTCAGGTCAAGGAGGTACAAGAGACAATGGGACACTCTAGAAAGTCCTACCACTCGGGTAAGTCACCTATTATTTTCATAACAATTTACAGAGGCCCAGAGATTAGGTTTCATATCAATGGATAGTATGAAGAAGGAGTTATAACAGAAGGGATGATCTTCAATGCTTTCAAGGGAAACCACATTGATCAGTATATCCCTGACTTATCCCAGAAGATGAACCAAATACTAAGAGATGCATATAGCTCCTCTCAGGTCCTCAAGAGTCACATCCATGAAATTATCAAGCTTAAATGTTATGTATGTATCCTTGATAATTCTATTAATGTCTCATCTGCTTTACATGATCTACAAGAACAAGTATAGACAATGTTATTTAATGAATATGGATACCTGGATCTCCATGTTGAAAGAATTATTTGTAGACCTTATGATCACATAAAAAATAAATCTCAACTTTCCAGGTGTGGTGATGCATGCCTTTAGTCCCAGCACTCAGGAAGCAGAGATAGGAGGATTACTATAGATTCAAGGCCAGCCTGTGACTACAGAGTGAATTCCAGATCAGCTTTGGCTAATGAGAGATGCCACATAAAAAAAAAACAAAAAACCTGAGGATGGCAGCGTAGGTACCACGCCAAAGCAGCCTAGGGGGGAAAAAAGACCAAAAAAACTCAGCAAAATACAAACTTTTACTAAAAAGTGAGGTGTATAGGAAATTGAAGTGACAGCGGAGAAGTAGAAGAGATCCAGAGCATCCAGAGCCCACACAGGCCGGCAAAAGTGGATCTGGCAGCTCGGCCAACCACCACAGCAGCGGTGCACCAGAAAGCAGCTAGGCTCGGCTTCAGCCACAGGAAAAGCCAGGTGCAGGAGCTTCCACTCACACCGGCGCTCTCCGCAACTCAGGAAACGTGAAGGGAGAGCAGCAGTGAAAAACAGAGGAGCTGACCATGAGGTAGAAGAACACGTGGAGCAGCAAGAGAACAAGAGCAGATGTGGCTCCCTCCCCTCCCCCACTGCCTGAGCCCAGCTCCAGCGAACAGAGCAGCAGTCACGAGACCTGGCCACACCAACTTGAGACAACAGTGGGACCCAAGCAGGAGCAGAGTTTGGCAGCAACATCAGTGGCTCCGGCACCGGTAACAGTGGCCCCAGCAGTAGCAGCTCCAGTTGTGGCAGCAGCGGCAGACACAGTAGCAGCAGACCCAGCAGCAGCAGCAATGGCAGTGGCAGCAGCGGCAGTGGACACAGCAGCAGCAGCTTCAGCAGCAGTAGTGGCTCCAGCAGTGGCAGCTACAGCAGCAGCAGAGGCAGCAGCAGTGGTGGGTCCAGCAGCAGCAGCTTCAGCAAGAGCGGCTACAGACCCAGCAGCGGCAGCTTGAGCAGCAGCAGTTCCAGCAGCAGGGGTGCTGATCTGCAGGGCCACACGTACCAGGCTTGGTTTGCCCCACAGGAAAAGCCAGTGCCCAGCTCTAGAAATCAGAACAGCAGCCCGACGACCCAGGCAGCAACTTTACTGAGACCAAAATCATCCAAGGTAACTGGGATTGCACCAGGAAAGGGTCTCACTTGGTCACAAGCTGACTTGGATCCCTCAATAGACCAGAAATCTTAACCTCTTTGTTGATACAGGATCTGGTCATTATAATAACTACTCTTGCATACATACTTGGGACTGTTCTTGATTGAATGGGTACAGTGTTTAGTTAAATTTTAGAATCTACCTGTATTTTATTCCACTCATCCTGCTTGAATAATCCTATAACAGGGAAACTCAACCCCCAAGAACATCTTTGTAGATACTCTGAGAGTCTTAATAGCCACACCTAACACCTTAAGCTCCTACCCTGAAAATATATTACATCAAGTCAATTGATACAGCTAAGAATACCCAGCTAGCTAGAAAATCCAAGCATTAACTTAATCCAAGATACAAAAATATATACATTATAACACAAGAAACACTAAAAAGCAAGATGGTATAAATCCACCAAAAAGTATTAATGCATCATAAATGTACTCCAGTGAGAACAAGTTAGAGGAAATGCCTGACAAAGAGTTCAAAAGAGTGATTATAAATATGTTCAAAGAGGTCAAAGAACAAATCAAAAGAATCAAAGAAGAAATCAAAGAGGAAATCAAAGGAATCAAAGAAGACGCAACACACAAATTTAATGAAATAAAGAAGGCAATACAAGACATAAAGAAGGAAATAGAAATAATAAAGAAAAACCAGTCAGAATTACTAGCAATGAAGAACACAGTTAATGAAATAAAAAACTCTGTAGAAAATCTCACCAGTAGAATAGATGAAGGAGAGGACATAATATCTAAGCTAGAAGAACAGGTGGCAGATCTAATACAGTCCAAAAAAGAGAAAGACAAACTTATAGAAAAGTATGAGTGGGAATTTCAAGATATTCGGGACACTATGAAAAGATCCAATATAAGAATTCAAGGCATAGTAGAAGGAGAAGAATTCCACTCCAAAGGCATAGTAGGCATCTTCAACAAAATCATAGAAGAAAACTTCCCCCAAATTGGGAAAGAGGTACCAGTGCAGATACAGGAAGCCTTTAGAACCCCAGCCAGACAAAACCTGGAAAGAACCTCTCCATGCTATATTATAATGAAACTTCCAAACACACACCAAAGAAAAAATATTGAAAGCAGTTAGAGAGAAAAATCAAGTTACCTACAAAAGCAATCCATCAGGATTACAGCAGATTATTCAACACAAATTTTTAAAGCCAGAAGGGCTTGGAGTGATATATTCCAAGTTCTGAAAGATAACAACTGTCAACCAAGGTCACTTTATCCTGGAAAGTTATCCATTCAAATGGACTAAAAAATAAGGAAATTCCATGACAAAAGCTAGTTAAAGGAGTATTTGAAGACAAAACCAGCTCCTCAGAAAATACTTGATAGAATCCTCCATGCTGAAGAAAAGGAAAAGCACACATATAACGAACCTAGAAAAAACAAGCAATTCTCAAATACTAGTTAACATAAGAGAGCACAGGTAGAACTGGAACAAAAAAAAAAAAAATAACAGCAAACACAAATACACACCTTTCAATAATATCTCTTAATAGCAACGGCTTCAATGCCCCAACCAAAAGATATAGGTTTTCAGACTGGGTTAAAAAGCAGGATCCTACAATTTGTTGTCTCCAAGAAACTCACCTTTCTACAAAAGATGGACATTATCTTAGGGTGAAGGGTTGGAAAAAGGTGTTTCAAGCAAACGGGCCTAGAAAACAAGCAGGGGTTGCTATCCTAATATCTGACAAGGTAGACTTCAGTCCAACGATAGTCAAAAAAGATAAGGAAGGTCACTTTATATTGATTGAGGGCACACTCCAACAGGAGGACACTACAATCCTAAACATATATGCACCTAACATGGGGGCTCCCAAATTCGTCAAACAAACACTATTAGAACTAAGGTCACAGATAACATCAAACACAGTGGTGGTGGGTGACTTTAACACCCCACTCTCATCAATTGACAGGTCATCCCGGGAAAAAATAAACAGAGAGGCATCTGGACTAAATGAGGTCATAGAAGGAATGGACCTAACAGATATATAAAGGACATTTCATCCAAAGGCTGCAGAATATACATTCTTTTCAGCAGCACATGGAACATTCTCTAAAATAGACCATATATTAGGACACAAAGCAAATCTTAACACATTCAGGAAAATTGAAATAATTCCTTGCATTCTATCTGACCACAATGGAATTAAACTACATATCAGTAGCAAGAAAAGCTATAGAGCATACACAAAATCATGGAAAGTAAACAATAAACTACTAAATGATGAATGGGTCAATAAAGAAATCAAGAAGGAGATCAAAAAATTTATAGAGTCAAATGATAATGAGAACACAACATACCAAAATCTCTGGGACACATTTGAAAGCAGTTCTAAGAGGGAAATTTATAGCCTTAACTGCCTATATTAAGAAATTAGAAAGGTCGCAAGTAAATGACCTAATGCTTCGCCTTAAAGCCTTGGAAAAAGAAGAACAAGGCAAACCAAAAATCAGTAGACGGGAAGAAATAATAAAGATTAGGGCAGAAATTAATGAAATAGAAACAAAAAGAACAATCCAAAGAATTAATGAAACAAAGAGTTGGTTCTTTGAAAGGATAAACAAGATTGATAAACCCTTCGCAAATCTGACCAAATGAAAGAGACAGGAGACACAAATTAATAAAATCAGAGATGAACAAGGTAACATCACAACAGATTCCAGAGCAATTCAAAAAATCATAGGGATATACTATAAAAGCATATACTCCACAAAGTATGAAAATCTGAAAGAAATGGATGATTTCTTGATCTATATGACCTACCTAAATTAAATCAAAATGAGATTAATCACTGAAATAGACCTAAAACAAAAATGGAGACCCGAAAATTTATCAATAATCTTCCAACTAAAAAAGCCCAGGCCCAGAATGGATTCACTGCTGAATTTTACCAGACTTTTTTTTTTTTAAAGCAACCATTATGACTTGCTCCAGTTTTTTTATTTATTTATTTATTTATTTATTTATTTATTTATTTATTTATTTACTTATTTATTTAAGAGAGACAGACACAGAGAGAAAGACAGATAGAGGGAGAGAGAGAGAATGGGCACGCCAGGGCTTCCAGCCTCTACAAACGAACTCCAGATGCATGTGCCCCCTATGCATCTGGCTAACGTGGGACCTGGGGAACCGAGCCTCGAACTGGGGTCCTTAGGCTTCACAGGCAAGCGCTTAACCGCTAAGCCATCTCTCTAGCCCTTTACCAGACTTTTAAGGAAGAGCTAACACCATTGCTTCTTAAGCTTTTCCAGGAAATAGAAAAAGAAGGAATTCCACCAAACTCCTTCTATGAGGCCAGCATCACCCTGATACCAAAACCAGGCAAAGATAGAACAAAAAACGAAAATTACAGACCAATCTCCCTCATGAACATAGATGCAAAAATTCTCAACAAAATATTGGCAAACAGAATACAAGAGTAAATCCAAAAGATCATTCACCCTGACCAAGTAGGCTTTATCCCAGAGATGCAGGGATGGTTCAACATACACAAATCTATAAATGTAATATGTTATACAAACGGGTTGAAGGACAAAAATCACATGATCATCTCATTAGATGCAGAAAAAGCATTTGACAAAATCCAACATCGCTTCATGATAAAAGTCCTACACAGACTGGGAATAGAAGGAACATATCTCAATATAATAAAGGCTATTTATGACAAGCCTACAGCCAACATATTACTAAATGGGGAAAAACTGGAATCTTTTCCACTAAAATCAGGAACAAGACAAGGGTTTCCACTCTTCCCACTTTTATTTAATATAGTTTTGGAAGTCCTAGCCATAGCAATAAGGCAAGAGACACACATAAAAGGGGTACAAATTGGAAAGGAAGAGATCAAGTTATCATTATTTGCAGATGACATGATTCTATACATAAAGGACCCTAAAGACTCTACCAGCAAACTGTTAGAGCTGATCAAAACCTACAGCAATGTAGCAGGATTCAAAATAAATACACAGAAATCAGTAGCCTTCATATATGGTAACAACAAACACACAGAGGATGAAATCAGAGAATCACTCCCATTCACAATTGCATCAAAGAAAATAAAGTTCCTTGGAAAAAACCTAACCAAGGAAGTAAACAATCTCTACAATGTGAACTTTAAAACACTCATGGGAGAAATTGCAGAAGACACTAGAAAGTGGAGAAACATCCCTTGTTCCTGGATTGGAAGAATCAATATTGTGAAAATGGCAATCTTACCTAAAGCAATCTACACATTTAATGCAATCCCTATCAAAATTTCAAAGGTTTTCTTCATGGAAATAGAAAAAACAATCCAAAAATTCATTTGGAATCACAAATAACCTCGAATATCTAAAATAATACTGAGCAACAAAAATGAGGCCGGTGGTATCACCATACCTGATTTTAACCTATACTACAGAACCATAGTAACAAAAACAGCATGGTACTGGCACAAAAACAGACATGTAGATCAGTGGAACAGAATAGAGGACCCAGATGTAAGCCCAAGTAGCTATAGCCACCTGATATTCGATAAAAATGCAAAAAATACTCATTGGAGAAGAGACAGCGTCTTCAGGAAATGGCGTTTTGAAAACTGGATATATATCTGCAGAAGGATGAAAATAGATTCTTCGCTCTTGCCATGCACAAGAATTAAGTCCAAATGGATTAAAGACCTTAACATTAGACTGGAAACTTTGAAACTGCTAGAGGAAAAAGTAGGGGAAACCCTTCAACATATTGGTCTTGGCAAAGACTTTCTGAATACAACCCCAGTTGCTCAGGCAATAAAACCACAGATTAACCCCTGGGACCTCATGAAATTACAAAGATTTTGCACTGCAAAGGACACAGTGAAAAAAGCAAAGAGGCAACCTACAGAATGGGAAAAAATCTTCGCCAGCTATATATCTGATAGAGGATTAATATCTAGGATATACAAAGAACTCAAAAAGTTAAATAATAAGGAATCAAACAAGCCAATCAAAAAATGGGCTATGGAGCTAAATAGAGAGTTCTCAAAGGAAGAAATACGAATGGCATATAAGCATCTAAAAAAATGTTCTACGTCACTAGCCATCAGGGAAATGCAGATTAAAACTACATTGAGATTCCATCTCACTCCTGTCAGATTGGCCACCATCATGAAAACAAATGATCATAAATGTTGGCGGGGATGTGGAAAAAAAGGAACCCTTCTGTACTGCTGGTGGGAATGCAATCTGGTCCAGCCATTGTGGAAAACAGTGTGGAGGTTCCTAAAACAGCTAGAGATTGATCTACCATATGACCCAGCTATAGCACTCCTAGGCATATATCCAAAGGACTCATCTCATTTCCTTAGAAGTACATGCTCAACCATGTTTATTGCTGCTCAATTTATAATAGCTGGGAAATGGAACCAGCCTAGATGTCCCTCAACTGATGAGTGGATAATGAAGATGTGGCACATTTATACAATGGAGTTCTACTCAGCGGTAAAGCAAAATGAAGTTATGAAATTTGCAGAAAAATGGATGGACCTGGAAAGGATTATACTAAGTGAGGTAACCCAGGCCCAGAAATCCAAGTGCCACATGTTCTCTTTCATATGTGGATCCTAGCTACAGATGATTGGGCTTCTGCATGAGAATGAAAATACTTAGTAGCAGAGGCCAGTAAGTCAAAAAGGAGACATAAAGTGAAGAGAAAGGAAGGGAGGAGGATACTTAATAGGTTGATATTGTATATATGTAATTACCATGATTGTAATGGGGAGGTAATATGATGGAGAATGGAATTTCAAATGGGAAAATGTGGGGGTGGGGAAGGAGGGAATTACCATGGGATATATTTTATAATCATGGAAAATGTTAATAAAAATTTTTAAAAAAAATTAATTATTCCTTCTAATAATAAAAACTTTACTGAGAACTGCATAGGCGCCACAGCCTTAGGGGGACAAAAATGACCAAAAAAACCTTAGACTTTGAGCTCTTCAAGCCCCCTCTTACATCCTTTTGCAAAAGTTATGTCATCCTTCCTTCCCTTATGTTCCCCTTTTATTACTGTTGTCCATCTGAAAGCTCTAAACTATGACAAAATCTTTCAGAACATTATCCTATGGTCTGTGTATTTCATTCCTTGAATTCATAAGACAAGAATCTGGAGACACCCCAAAATAATCAGTGCATGGGTATATTATATTGGTGCATTGGTAGAGGAGCCACAAATTCCTGTATTAATTCCCCCACCCAAAACTGAGACATTATCTCCTACAGTGGTTTCTCTATTTGCAGATATGCATAACCCTGACTCTTATAGCCCAACTGAAAATAGCTATTTTCAGTGCCTTTGTTTCCTATATCTTTGCTCTTTAAAATCCTTTATTTAGCGTGTGTGTGTGTGTGTGTGTGTGTGTGTGTGTGTGTGTTAGCAACTTTTCTTGTGATGATGCATAATTCTCCAGGGCTATAGCTATCATAGTAACTGGGTGTTTTTCTTTCCCCTTGCCATGATATTCTCCAATGGGCCTGTTGGACTGTTTCTATATTATTGTCTGTTGAAGAAAAGCCCAAAATTCAAATGTAAAGCGTCATCTTGCATCTAAGACTTTCCTCTAAGAGGTGGAAGAGATTGGATAGTACAATAAGTACCTAATTTTTTTAAGAAAATGGTAGTGATAGTAAAATTAAACATATATCCACCATTTTTTAAGTTTATCTTTTATTATTTTTTGTAACATGCTTCTGTGACATATTTAGACCTCTCAGTTTGTCCTTATTCTTTTTTACATATTTTTTTACTTTAAAACAAAGCTAGCATGTAAAATCCCTTTTATAAATAATCTGAGGGCTGGGGAGATGGATTAGCAGTTAAGAAATTTGCCTGTGAAGCCTAAGGACCCATGTTCAACTCTCCAGATTTCATGTAAGCCAGACATACAAATGAGGTAAGCACAAAGCCACACATGCCCACTAGGTGGCCCAAGCATCTGGAGTTTCTTTGCAGTGGCTGAGGCTTTGGTGTGCCAACTCTCTCTCTCTCTCCCTGATTTCTGTCTCTAAAATTTTTTTTTTTAAAAAAGTGTTTCAAAAAATCTGAAAGCATATTCTTTTTTTTTCTTTAACCTTCTTTATCAAAAACTACATCTCATAGCTATACCACTTAATATCTATTTCTTCCTTGATGATTATTCTGCTTCATGTCACTTAACAAAATGTAAAACATTTTATTTGTAATAAAAAGATTATGTTGTAATATACTTTTGAGACCAGCACTCAAATTATTTTTTAGTTTGTCCTACACAGGAATATGAGGATACTCAAAACACTGGATGATCAACCCTGATGTGTGTCTTTCCAAATAACCCAATAAAATTCCTTCTAACCCAGGGATATGGTGTGGATGAATCTAAAAGATTTCTATCATTGTTGCCAATACTAGGTGAGTGGGTGTCCAGAAAAGCAAAAGCAAAGAAACCAAGAGATATCATGCTTATCAGCCACATGAATCAGGGAAACCCACCAACAATTTTTTAGGTAGATGCTGGAACAAGCCCCCACAAAGTTAGTAGTAGAGACTGAGGCCCAGTTCTACACTGTCACCAAAAGCAGGCTGAGAAGTTCCCTAGTCTTTCATGTAACTTGACCCAGGCTAAACCCAGGATGTGTGGCTTCAATGTTGAAAAGAATTTCATGACTAGCTGTTCTGAAGTAGAGCTGTGTATTTTATTAAGATATTTTAATATAAACTTAAATGTGAGGGTTAAGTTTGGAAGGCACAGAAGCATATATCAATGTATGAATATTGTCTCCTTAAGGAAAAGTCACAAATAACTGTCTTAGATTTAGTGACATGAAACATTTTGGTGGCTATCCTAGTTATATCTTAAAAGATTGATAATGTGAACTAAAGTTCTGAAAAGAAGCCACACCTATGTTAAACATTCAAGGCAGAATGACTGATTAAAATTTCAATGATTACAGAGAGCTTGAAATGCTGCAGGTCCGTAGATAAATTTTATTAGGCTATCTTCTTCCTTTTAAGAGCCATTTATGGCCTACCACTTTGTGTGACATAACTTTCTGTAACTATTTTCCTAAGCAAATCCTTTGAAATGCATGAATATGCCCCTACGTTCCATGATCCCAAAATCTAAGTATACCATCAAATAGTATCTCAAGTGTATAGTGATATGGATTAGGAGCAAAGTAGCTTTTATGTGTTGGTAGTCAGCTAGGGTCTGGCCCAAAGAAACTGACAGAACAGGGACAGTATCATTCAAGATAGTGAATTTGCAGCTGCTTCCTGATTTTTCTTCCCTGAATGTTTTTACCTAACATGAACTGGCAGCAGATTTTCCTGGAGACAGAAAGTCATGCTCTAGTGAGTTTTCCCAGGTGCCAAGCACTTCTGTTAAATCTTCCCATGGGCAAGAGTTGTTAGGAAAAGCCAGTGTTTCACTCCCTTTGGAGCACAAACACTGGCCACACTCACTATTCTGGGCTAGACAGCCACCAGTCATGACGTAAGACCTTTGGTCTTTGCAGCCTCTGCCTATGTGAGAGAAAAAAAAAAAAAAAAAACTCTTCAACCTCTTAGTTTAGGGGGAATTGATTGGTGTTCTGTGTAAACCCAATTTGATCTCTGGTGATTTCTTTGTTCCTCCCCAACCCACTGGGTTACATGAATTTGGCAGCTCATCTGCAGACTGAGGAAATTCTGGCCATGGGTACACGCCGGTGAATATCTAAAATCTCTTTCTGAGTTTAGCCTAGATCCTGACAGCTCTTTGGGTAAACCACAAGATTACACTTCTACCTCTCCCTCCCTTTTCCCCTCAGACTTTTGAACTCCAGATTAGAGATCATTTGTCATCTGACTGACTTTCATCAAACATCCTCATTACATTCCAGCCTTCAGGTCAAAGTACATCCTCTAGGTCTGCAGCAGAGGTGCCCTATCTCAGACTCCAAAAACTCCAGGAGTTTCTCACTCTTTCCCTCTATGAATTACTAGAGGGTCTAGGAGCCTCCCACAATTGTCTTGTTCCACTGGACAACCCCCCCCCCCCACCAGCCGGAAAAGTTATGGGTGTGGGAATGTTCCCTTCTAATCTTTAGCCTTCCCTAGCCTACAGAGATGACCCTGCTGGTGGAACCAGCCACTCCATTTAGTCCTTGTCCTACAAAATTGGTTCTAAATTATCTGCTCCAAAAGATTCTCCAGTGGCATGTCTCAGAGCTAATTTAAAGGAACTCAGACTGAGTGGACTAACCTTATCTTCCAAATTATTCTGACTTTGTTAAAATTTGGCCACAGTATTTCCTAGACAATGGCTACCACTGGCAAGAGTTTGGTACTTTTGATTTCAGTATTCTCATTGATCCCAATAACTTTCTCTGGCAACAGGACAACATGGTAAGTGGTCCGAGGTTTCCTATGTTCAGGGCTTCTTTGCCCTCCTTTGCACTCCCACCCCACCCTTTGTGACCCTTGCTCCACTTACCAAATTCTTCTTTGTCACCGGAAGCCTTCTGAAACCTCCTCTAAATGAAAGTGTTCCCAAGACCTACCTTTTCTTGGCCCAACAGGTGAATCCCCTTTACAATCCCTCCACACCTCCTAACTCTCCATCTAACCCTCCCACCATCTACACCCACTTCCCTCCTACCCCCTTCAAATTCTCCAGCTTCTCTGGAAAACCAATGGGAGGAGTCTCAGGATGTCTCCTCTATGTAAGGCAGCAGGGAGAGATGGACCCAGCCATCTCCATGTCCCTTTCAATCCTAATGAAATGTACTCAATTGAACAAAAGCTGGGATCTTTTTCAGAAAACCTTCTCTACTATAAGTTCCACTTTATGAGCTTCACCCACATTTACTCCCTCACTTGGACAGATGTTTTTCACATTTCACTCAACTCTTACCCTAGGTGAAAAACAGAATATTTGGAAGGCAGCCCATGTTAATGCCAATAGGCTCAATCAAGAAAGTTCCCAGTCTCCCCCAGGAGACAAGGTGGTTCCACTAACAGACCATAATTGGAACTATCAACTGGAAGGCTCAGGCTCAGACCATCTCCAACTTTATGGTAATCTGCCTAGCTGAGGGAATGCATCAAAATGCTCATGGTAAAACTAATTTTGACGACTTATAGAAAGTAACCCAAGGTCCCACTGAAAATCCTGCCTTTTTTCTCAACTGAAGCTATTACATAATTCACTAATATAGATATAAATTCCCACGAAGGCACCTTGGTTCTTTATGTTCATTTCCTAAGACAGTCAGCTCCTGACATCAGATTCAAACTCCAATGCCTCAAAAAAGGTCCTATGACTCCCCAGAACTAATTAATTCACCTGGCTTTCAAAGTCTTCAATGATAGATAGGAAGAGGCCAGAGAAGAAAGAGAAGGAGACCAAGAATGGAATAGAAAAGAACACCAAGCTGATTTTTGATTCTTGGCCACAACTCTACATTCCCAACCCTGTATCCACCCTCAATCTGTAGGAAGTGGAGTCAGCCCCCTGGTCCTTTATTCTGATGTAACCAAACAGGCTATTGGGCAAAGGATTTCCCTAACCCTTAAGCCCCCACAAAGGTCTGTCCTATCCTATGAACAGTGGGGACACTGTAAAATGAATTGTTTGATGAGCCACTCTGACAGTTCCTCTGGCACCAACATCAGTGCTCCATCACACATCTTACTCCAATGATGGGGCCCCAGTTCCTAGCCCCAAGCCAAATTAGCATCCAGAACTCAAGGTATAAGACTTAGAGGCTAATGAAGAGGTCTCTTTCAACTTGGATACTGGGGCCTCTTATTCTTATTCAATTCATTGTTATGCTTCAGTGTTCTCTCCCTTCTTTGACAGAGACCTCTTATCAAAACTTAGAGTCTCCCTTTATATACCTCCTTTAAAAGCAACCAGTCACTGGGAATAGAGGTGCAAGCCTTTAATCCCAGCATTTGGGAGGGAGGCAGAGGTAGTAGAATTGCCATAAGTTTGAGGCCACTCTGAGACTACATAGTGAATTCCAGGTCAGCCTGGGAAGGCTACCTTGAGAAAACAAAAAAGGGGTCTGGATAGATGGCTTAGTGGTTAAGGTGCTTGCCTACAAAGCCAAAGAACCTCAGTTCAATTCCCCAGGACCCATATAAGCCAAATGCACAAGATGGTACATGTGTCTGGAGTTTGTTGGCAATGGCTGGAAGCCTTGGCACACCCATTCTCTCTCTCCACTCTCAAATAAATATAAAAATAAAAAATATATATAAAAAAGAAAAACCAAAATAAATTAACTAAAAGCAACCAGTACTTTTCTTCTACATATGGAACCAAACCCAGTACAGATTTGTTCTCAAACCATTGCCTCTCTGTTACCCTCTGTCAACCCTATAATTGGGACACCTCCAACCCTGCCTTTGCTTCCCAGCACCTTCCTGTCCTTATAACTCTCAAAGACCCTTCTGCCTACATCTGCCAAAATCAATACCCTTTGCCTCTTCCCACATACTGGGGACTAAAACCTATTATTCAATACCTACTCTCAGCATCTCTGCTCATTCCTATCCATTCATCTCATAACACTCCCATTCTGGGCATTAAAAACCCAATGCTTAGTCCAGGACCTCCAAAAAATAAACCATTCTATAATTCCCACTTTTCCTGTTGCTATCAATCCTTATATGCTCCTTTCTTCCATTCCTCCTTCATCAAAATACTTTTCTGTCTTCAACCTCAAAGACACCTTCTTTACTGTTCCCTTACATCCCACGTCAAGACCATTTTTTGCCTTCAACTGTGAGGATCCTGACATCCTACAGTCCCAATGACTAACCTGGACAGTCTTACATCAAGGCTTGAGGGACAGCCCTCATTATTTTGGCCAGGCCCTACAATAAGACTTAGCTACTTTCGATCTCAAACCTAGCTTTCTGCTCCAATATGTAGATGATCTCCCATTATTCAGTCCTTCCAAAGACACAGCTTAACACCTCTGTTCTTTACCTCAGCTTCTCAATCTAACAAGAAGGCAAAGCCATTCCAATCTCCAGAATTAAAGACCTCATTAATTAGGCCCTATACCAAACCAAGAATGAATTACTTACCCTGCTTAGTCTCTTCATCTTCTTTCATATCTGGATTCCAAACTTCTTTTCTCATAGCTCACCCTTATATAAGGCCACCAGAGGATCCCTTGACAAGCCATTTCTGTCCACTAAATCCACCTAAGCCCCCATAAACCTTCTCACACAATCTCTGTCCACAGTCACTACCCTCTCTCTACCCAACACAAACAAACCCCTTTAGTTTTCTACCTATCAACAAAGGTCAGACCCTGGCTGTCCCCTTTCAAAGGGGCATTTACACTTTTCACCCCCTAGCCCATTTCTCAAAACAGTTAGATATGGTAACACAGAAATTGCCCCCACAACACTCTAAACCCCTGTAGCAGTGGCCCTCTTTGTTCTCAAAGCCAACAAAATATCTGTCCACAGCCCTATCCACATTCTCACCTCCTACTCTTTAAAAGATCTAAGTCATTGAGGGTTTCTTTCTCTTCCCCCTTCCAGCATCCAGGAACTGCACACTTACCTCCTTAACTCCAATCTTACTTTTACCAATACCTACCTTTAAACCCTGCTACCCTCCTACCCAGAACACATTCTCCATCACCTAACAACCTTATTCATGCCTGCAGAGAAGTCCTGGATCTTTCTTTAAATTCATTCTCACACATCCAAAACGTCCACCTATCTGAGGTCCCTGACTGGTTCATTTGTGGCAATGCCCTTAAGCAAGAGCCCTTTACATCACCCACAAATAACACACCCAACATCCCTAACTCCTCATACCACTCCACAACAGGCTGAACTCATTGTTTTAATCCAAGCACTTACTCAAGTGACCACTCACAGTATTAACATCTATTCCAATTCTAAATATGTATTTAACATTATACACTCAAATGTTCTAATCTGGAGAGAAACGGGCTCCCTCATACAAAAGGATTCCCCCACTATCAACTCATTCCTTATCTGGGAACTCTTAGACCTGGCCTTATTGCCCACCCAAGCAGCTATTATTTCACTATAAAAGTCTCCAATGAAACAGACAGTGTATCTCATTTCTCAACAACTAAGCTGATATTATCACCATAAAATAGCTCTCACCTACCCACAAAAACCACTGGAACAAGCAGTCACCCTCCCCCTACCCTCAAAAAATAATATGCCTAGCCAGGTGTGATGGCACACACCTTTAATCCCAGCATTAGGAAGACAGAGGTAGGAGGATTGCTGTGAGTTTGAGGCCACCCTGAGATGACACAGTGAATTCCAGGTCATCCTGGGCTAGGATAAGACCGTACATCAAAAAAGAAGAAAGAAAGAAAGAAAGAAAGAAAGAGAGAGAGAGAGAGAGAGAGAGAGAGAGAGAGAGAGAGAGAGAGAGAAAGAAAGAAAGAAAGAAAGAAAGAAAGAAAGAAAGAAGGAAAGTTAGAAAGAAGGAAAGTTAGAAAGAAAGAAAGAAAATGTGCCTTTAGTTTTATCCTAACACACAACTCATAATACCTCTACCCCACCATCCACTCAAAAAATGCTGTCCTATCCACACTCTCTTGTTACATCCTACTACAGCACTTTGCTCACCTTCCTTCAGGGCTCATACAACCTCATCCTTGAAGATAAACTTTTTCTCCAGAATATAACTTCTGTCTGCACTGTCTGCCAAAAAGCCAACCCCAAATCTGACATACCAACCCACCAAATAAGAACAGGTGTCCTCTGCCATGGACTGGCAAGTAGACTTTACCCATATACCACCAGTCAGATGCTTTCAATATCTCTTAGCTTTTTTTATTGACACCTTTTCAGGATGGATGGAGGCTTTCACCACTTCCAACAAAAGGGCCTCTACTATCACCAAGCTTCTCATTACTTAATTAAAACCCTGATTTGGTTGCCTTCCACTTTGCAATCCAATAAAGGTTCAGAATTTATTTCTACCATCTCTCAACATGCATTGTCAGCCCTTCATATACTGTGGAAGTTTTATATCCCTTACTATCCCCAATCCTCTGGAAAAGTAGAAGAGGCCAATTATTATTTTCTCAAAGAAATTTTGACTAAACTAACCTTAGAATTAAAGTTAGACTGGATTAAGCTCTTACCATTGGCTCTCCTCTGTTTTGTGCCCTCCCCCAAAGACCTACCAACAATAGTACATTTGACTTGATGTTTGGTAGGTCTATCACCTCCAACCCCCAGAACTCCTCCCTAAGACTCTTATCTGCCCCACACTCTTACTCAAGACTTCCTCTCCTTTCTAAGGACAAAGCTATGGAAGACTTCAGACTCAAACCTTCCTGTGCCTATCCCAGATGACTCCAAATTGGCAACTTGTTCTGTATCTATTTCAACATCCACTTTTCCCTATAGCCTAAATGGCAAGAACCTCACAAGTCATCATTTTCACCCCTACTGCCACTAAGCTCTGAAAATTTGCCCCTTGGTTCCACCTCTCACATCTTAAAAAGCACTCCCCTATTACTTCTCCACCCTATTGGGACTTACCAAACTCAAAATTCCCATCTCCCACTGATCCCCAAAGAGTCAGTCCAAACTGCCATTGATTTCATGCTTCCTTTTTCAGATCCAATGAATGGCATTGGACCTTCAATATCCACCTCTTCCTGACTGACCTACTAGAAGACATATGGCTGATGATATGGCCTGTCTGTAGTTTTGACCAACTACTCAAGGTCAATGATATTCTTTGATTACAAGGAAATTTTATGTATTTTAAGTTCCACCAGATTTAATTCTTCACCCTTTCCCTCCACTTCATTCTTTATAGGCATGCTGATGCTTTGCCCCCTCCTTCATCTCAGTCCCTCACTTATCACTTGCTGCAACTCTTACTGTTGCATTGATCACAGCCACATCCCTGAATGGTTCTGTGATGAAAAGATAATCCTCACTCTTCTATTATGGTCACCCCTTTTCCTAGCCATCCTATTCTTCCTACCGGTCCCCATCCACTCTCAACCACCACAAACTAGTTCTGAAGGCCACTCTCTCCATAAGTTCAGAAATAATCAATCAAACCCATACCAGACCCATGGTTCTCCCTGTCTTCTTTTATTCCAATAGTGCTATCATTATTACAATTTATGGGCTCCTCCCCAGGAGACAAAATTACTTCACCACTAAATCATCCCCCCCACACTTCATGCTACAGTTGTATAACTAACTTCTGTGCCTAATGTCATATCCCCAACTCAGACTCAATGTGAAGATGAATCTTGGGTCTTCCTCAGTTATTGCTCCTTTGTAGATTTAGCCTCCACCAGGGCCTGGAAAAGGGTCCCTACTAAAGGAAATGGGATGTCCCTTAATTGCTGAGGCACACCCCACACAGAATCATGTTCTCAAGTGTCAGGCACTGACAGGCATAGGCTGGAGCCTTCAGGAGATGGGCCTGGGCTGACAGGCAAGGCTAAGGACCCCTGGACTACAGAGGGCCACTCTCTCCAAGACTGAACTTGAGCTTTGCTCATAGCCCTGTGACCTTTGGCCAGTTGCCTAGGAAACTCCTTTTATGGTATCAGCCAGCAGCCTTCACAGAGCCCATGCCCCTGAGACCCTCTTCCTGCCACTATGTAGATCATCTGACTCTCTCCCTACATGCTGGAATGAATGTCTCTAGGCATCAGCTAGCAATCTTTGAACCCACTAATCCCCTTAGGACCCTCTTCTTGCTCTCAATTGCTTATAAACCCATTTCCCTATTGAATAAACACAAACTATCCTCTGAAGTCATCTCTCCCAGGTATACATCTCATGACCCTGCTTTCCATGGTGGTTGCCTGAATGCCTTCAGGAAAACACTGCCTTGTGGATCCAGGAATTATTTGGGCAGTTTCCATAGATGACTATCTCAATTGGGCAGCCCACAACTTTGACCTAGGATGGACCTAGAAAAAACACTGGCACTGGTAGCCTTTCAGAACCCTCAAGCTAGAAACTAAGACAGCCCATATCTTCCTTCCTGTTAAGAAGACAACTTGGTCCCTTGGGCCTCCCAACCAAACCCCTCAGAACCAAGCCCCATTCTGAACCCCCTCTTGTGCAGATTGTATCTCTAGCCAATACCAGCCATGATCTCCTCAAACAGGACAGTCCAGGTCTAGCCCAGGACTGTTGGATTTCCCTCAGAGTGAGCCAGATCTACTAAATTGGAGTAAGGTTGTCCAACATAACCTTCCCTAGTTATACCTCAGGTAGCAACCTGTATCATGGCACCCCCATCCAAGTTATTGGTGAACCTGGATACATTGGTTTCCTTTGCAATTGCACACATATACTCATAAGTTCTATGGCTTCCAACAGCACCTACGTTGCCTTCCCTGATATAATTCACACTTGCCACCCTGTGGGCCAATGTGTTTTTTTGATTTCAGACTTAGATGTCATCCAGGAAAACAATATTAAATAATACATGTACCCTGTACTTCTAGGGATGGCTATCACTGGAGGCATAGGCACAGGAGCAGCTGGTATGGCTTGTACACCAAGTATAATACGGCCAATAAACATACCAAATCAAAAAAGACCTCTCACTAGTCAAACAAAGCATAACCTTCCAACACCAACTTGACTCCTTAGCCGAGATGGTCCTCCCAAGCAGGGAGGGTTTGACCTCATAACCACTGAAATAGGGAGAATCTGTGCCTTCTTGGGAGAAGAATGTGGCTTTTAGGCTAATCAATTAGGTATGGTTAGAGAAAATACCAAACAGCTCCTGGAAAATATTAAAACTAAATATGGTGCAAGTTCCCCTGGAGCCCTTGGATCTCCCCACTCCTGGGTCCCATTACTATGATATTATCAAAACTTTCATTTGGTCCTTGTCTGTTCAGATGCCTTACTGAATTTCTCCAGGAGAGACTATGAGCCTTTACTTCACAACAAATCACCAAATGCTTCATGAATACCAGATACCAACCCTTACAGGCCTGGAACCTCTGCCCTTCACTGGACTACACAGGATTCCCCCTCCATCAGGAAGTATCTTGAGAATGATCTACATCCCTCTACCCATCCCAATTGCTTGTATTCTTTCACAGTCTGGATATGAAGGGCTAAAACTCCCTTGGACCCAGAAGGCCTTGAGGAACAGAAGCTCTCCAGGGCATTCTTCCTACTCACTGGAATGTCTCTCCAAGATTCATTCCAAGAAAAATCACACTATTTCTTATCAACTCCCCAGACTATGCCTGACTCCCACCTGTTTCCTCAAATTATACACTTATAAGCCTTGCCCCATCCCTGGCTAGGGGGTTCAGCCTCCACCCCATGGGAAGGCTTCGGGCCCTCACTGTGCTTCAGTAAAAAGTCACTTTCTGTTGATATCAAGTTTAGTGTGCGTTCTCCTTTGCTTTCCTTCCACCTATAGCCTGGGACCTCTTGTTAAGACTCCCTTGAGAGCTAAGATAGGCAAGGTTCCTACATATTTCAGGTTTCCAGCTTGTCACAAATTGGCTGATTGCCACAATTCAACACTTACACTCCTTAGTTAGTAGAAACCAGGGAGAATTTTTACTGGTCATATAACCAAACTCTCAGTGAGGGAAGTTGGAGGCAGTGGTTAAGCAAATAGGAAGTGGAAAAGCAGATAGACTATGCAATTAAACACCTGGGCAAAAAAATTCATAAAAGCAGAAGCTAAGAAACAATGAAAAACAACTTTAAAAGGCCAGCAGTTTTACATGTATTAGTGGGAGTGGCTTGTGTGGTAATCTGAACTCCAATCCCCCATTACAATGGCAGGAGGGGGAGGATGGAGACAAAACCTGATCAAATCTAGTACTAGAACCTACTCAAACAAACTACCAGCTTTGGGGTCCCCTCCCTAACTGAAAGGAGCATTTTATTTGCAATAAATATGAAGTTTGCTATTTTTGCTTTTCCTATATTTCTGAGTTTGTCTGTATTTCTGGAGCTTCCAAAACATTTTTAGCTTCAAGAAAGAATATGTGGACCCCAGACCATTGTGAGGGAGGCACTTTATCTGAATTCATTGGTGGCTTCTATGGCTATCTGAAGACCATTCCTCCAGGTTAGTATGCTTGCTGATAATCCACATGGAAGGTTCAACTGCGACCATGAGTGCCCAGCACCTTGACAAACCTCACATAGAGAGGAGCCCTTAGCCATGAGTAGTATGGAAAACCCTTCTGCCATTCCCTGTCTATCCTTTCTTTGGGTGTTAGAAATAGTAGGGGTACTGAGAGAAAAAAGACTTCAAATAGATAAAGGGAAATTTTTCCCCTTTAATAGTAGAAGACTTGGGTAGGGGCTTGTACCACCACTTTTAAAGCCAATAAATAGAGTCTGTTCTACCCTGAAGAAAGGGTCATAAATCTGGGAGGGAATGTATAGCTGTTCTTTGTGTCCTGGCAATCAATGGGACACCTTTTTTGTAAAGGTCTGGTCTAATTCTATACAAGAGACCTAGATTTTCAGACAGCTTTTTGGATACCAACCTCATTCAGTCCATGGCCACTTTTATAGTCCTTTGTACTATTTACTCATCTCCCCTACACCCTTCCACCTCTTTACTAGGTTATGTACCATCTAAGTTGTCACTCCTTTAAACTTTTCTCTCTTACAACAAGGCCTTGTGATTTATGGTGAAAGGAGAACATAATCACCATGGTAGCTAATAGATTTCTGGCAGATATAAACTGGCTCTGCTGAGGACCCATAGTTTCTCTGGGACACTTCTTTTACAGACTAGACACATTCTATGTTTCAGATTTATCTCTTCCTGGTCGAAATAAGTTTCCTACTCCATTAGAAAAATTTTTTATCTATGCTATCTTAGAGCCATTCCTAAGAGAAATGAAATGGCCAAATTATTGTCTTGATCAGTGGAGCTATCTGAGATACCTGGGATGCAATTAAGGTTATAGGGGGATCCTGTTCCAGGTTTTTGAAAACAGGAGATGGGGGTGAGAACAATCTGTGACCTAGTAAATAGGCATGAGGAAAATTGGGAGTAGGAAATGGCTGAGGGTAAACCACAGAAATCCCTACTTGGATCTGCCTCACTGTCACATACACAGACCATGCTGTGTTGTCTGGTTTTGGTTGGGCGGGGCGGGGCGGGTGAATGCCCTCCATGAGTTTCTGTTTTGTGGTACTTCCCCCCCACACACTAGTATATTAGGAACAGGCTAGGGTACATCCTACCCAAGACTTTTTGTTGCAATTACCTTATCGTTGATAGTACAAAGCACCCACACAAATGCAGCTTGTGGGAGGAAAGGGTTTATTTTGGCTTATAGACTCAAGAGGAAGCTCTACAATGGTAGGGGCAAGATGGCACGAACAGATACTGGACAACACTTCTGCCAGAGCAGGTGAAGCACTGCAACATGAGAGTAAGCCAACTTCTGACAAGGGGGAGCTGGCTATAACACCCAAAATCCCACCTCAAATAATACATCTTCCCTACAAAGGCTCTCACTCCCAAATTACTATTAGCTGGGAACCAAGTATTCAAAATGCACATAAAGTTATGAGGAACACTTAATTCCAATTACCATACTCTTCTATCTTTTCCTTCTCCATTCTGGTACAGATGGAATCAGCAATCTCCAAGATACCTCTGAGATCACCACTTTGAATACATGATTAAACACTGGGCTCAACTAGACCCAAAAAGCCTTAGAAGAAATATTTTAATCTTTTTCATCCAGGAAACCTTGCCCCAATATTCCCAAGGAAATGGGGGAAAAAAGTCCTCTTCAAAATTAGTCTTAATTTCAATAGAATCATTCAACTTGGTCTTTTCTAGAGAAGAGAGGGAAATGGTCAATGGTGTATTATGTACAACTATTCTTTTACCTTCAGGTTCATCTTGAGTTGGCCACCAACTGCCAGTTAGACCTAATCTCTCTGGCGGCTATTCGTAGTTCAACATTCTCTGGCTATCCAGCCCTAGCCACTAACCTTAAGGCTTTTCCTTCTACCCCCCCCCCCCATTGTGGTAGTTTGAATAGATGCTTCCCAATAGATTCAGGAGTTTATTAAAGCTTCTTAGGAGCTGGAGAGATGGCTTATTGGTTAAGGCACTTACATGCAAAGCCAAAAGACCCAGGTTCAGTTCTCCAAGACCCACGTAAGCCAGATGCACAAGGTGGTACATATATCTGGAGTTCATTTGTAGCAGCTGAAGGTCCTGGTGTGCCTTCTCAATCTGCCTTTCTTTCTCTCATTAAAAAATAATTTTAAAAATGCTTCTTAGATTTCTAGCTACCTGACTGGAAAAGGTGTCACTGGGAAGATTCTGGATTCAGTCCTAAGGTGTGGTGGTGGTTTTGTAATTCCAGTCTAAAGATATGCAAAGTGCCTGAGTTCTACCTGGAATTCCTAAGAGTGTGTGGTGTGGCTTTGAGGTTTGTTTGTTTGTTTGTTTGTTTGTTTGTTTTGGCTTGGGGCATCCCCCCACCCCCGGACCTGTGAAAGCAGGCCAGCTTCTTCTGCCATTATGGAACTTCCCCTGGATCTGTAAGCTTCGGTAAATCCCTTTTTCCATAACTGTGCCTGGTTTGAAAGATCATCTCAGCAACTTCAAGGCTATCTACTACAGGTTTTTCCTTCTGTATCCCCCACCTTGGTTCCAGAATCTCTTAAGACAATATTACCAGAGATGTATATTCTAACTCCTTCTGGGTCTTGTCCTCCTTACCCAGTAGAACTTAAACCACTGGAATTTCAAGTTTATTTAAGAAGGCCCCCTACAGTCCCTCCCAGTGTATATTCTTACATATGACCTCTGAAAAATTTAGATCTTCCTATGTCCACAGGTCTTTTTCCTTAACTGAGCTAAGAGACATAAAGAAAGAATTGACCAGCTGAGCATGATGATGCACACCTTTAATCCCAGCACTCAGGAGGCAGAGGTAGGAGGATCACCACAAGTTAAAGGACACTCTGAGACTACATAGTGAATTCCAGGTCAGCCTGGGCTAGAATTAGACCCTACCTTGAAAAAAAAAATTGGGTAACTTTACCAAGGACCTAGATAATACTTGTAGGTTTTCCAACAACTACTAAGACTACTAACTAAGATAGTATAATTTGGGCTGGAGAGATGTCATGTTAGTAATAGACCAAACTCTAACTTCCACAGAGGGGCAGCAGTTACTGACCTAGGCCATAGTGTCAGAAAATGAATACTATAAAGCCTACTCTCAAGTTCCTAACTCTATCATCCCTACTGGGGCAGAGGCAACCTCCTAAGCAATCTCTAATTAGAAGCAGGAGGATTCACAGGGAGAATGGGATCATAGACATTTTACCTATTGCATTTGGAAACAAACCCCTAAACTATGCCTAGCTGGCTACTGTGATACAGGAAGAATAAGAGCCTCCAATTAGTTTCCTTCAGAGACTCAAATATTCAATTATTAAGCATACTAATATAACTCTAGAGACCTCTGGAAGAGGAAATTTCCCTTAAAGATAAATTTCTAACCCATTTGGCACTTGATGCTCATATAAAGTTAAGAAAATCTGGCATCCAAACCAGGCAAGAGTTTACACCTATTGGGCCATACTGCAACATCAGTCTATTACAATAGAGACCTGGAGAAGGAAAGTAAAGACACAGAGAAAAAAAACAAAAAAAAAATAGATGACACCAAGAAATTCTAGTAGTAGTGAAGGTCACCCAAGATGGGGCCATCATGAAAGGCACCTCTAGGGCCTGTTTCCTACATGGATAAAATGGGAATTTCTGCAGAGATTTCCCTAAAAAGAATAAGAACATTCAGGACTTGTCCCAGCTATTTTCAGGACCCTGTCTGAACTGCTAAAAAATAAATGAGAAGATGAGGTGCCCTTCTGTGTCCAAGAAACCTGAAGTCATCTTCCCAGGATGAATGTTGACATGTCCTGGGGCTTTACCTACACACTCTCATTATACCAGTACAGACTGCAGAGCTCTGGGTGGCTATTCAGGTGACACTACACACCCTAGATTTTCTGGTTGATGGAGAGCCCAATTTTTCATGCTACATTTCTCTCAAGTCCCCCCTCTAGCACAGCCATTTTCCAGGGTGTTTTGGGCCAGCCCCAGAGAAAGTCTCTTGCCTATATTTGGGGATAATACCTTTTCCATCATTCCTTCCTCATAGTTCCAGAAACCCCATTCTCCCTGTTGGGTAGTGATTTTTCTTTCTAAATTTTCAGTAATATTAATTTCCCCCTCCATGGAAGGAACTATGTCTTCCTCTAATTGAAAGTAATATAAATCTGTTAGTCTGGACTGATGGAGAGACTATGGGTCAACCCATCACCACCACTTCCATCCAAATACATCTAAGGTACCCCACTTATTTCCTTCATCAAAAACAATATCCAGTAAAACTAAAGACAGTTGAGGAACTTAAGCCCATAATTGGAGCTTTAAAAGAAGAGTGCTCCAGTTGGGTATAGCAGAGCACAACTTTAACCCCAGCCCTTAAGAGGCAGAGGTAGGAGGATCACTATGAGTTGAAGGCCAGTCTGACACAGCATAGTGAATTCTAGGTTAGCTTAGGCTAGAACAAGACCCTACCTTGAAGGAGGAAAAAGTGTGCCAGTCTTTATAATTCTTCTAAGCTTGGAGTCCAGGAAAGTATCAGTAAATGGAGGCTAATGCAGGACCTCCGCTTAATGAATGATGTGATTTCCCTTCATCCTGTAATACCTAGTCTCTACACTCTCCTAACTCAGATTCTTGCTGCAAACTTATTCAGCCCTGGACCTGAAAGATGATTATTTTTCCCCTGTTTTTCTTTATACGCAAACAGTCCTGTTTTTCTTATGAGGAACCCAACCTGGAGGACAGGTCAGGTCACCTGTATAGTTTTACTTCAAGGCTTTAGAGATAATCCCCACCTATTTGGTCTAGCTATAGCTCAAGATCTCATAGACTTGAATAATCCTGAGATGACCCCATTAACATATTTAAATGATGCTATACTTTGTGGAACTTATGAAGATCTCTCAAGAAACTGAGGACCTACTCAATTTCTTGGCTAAACAGGTCTCAGGTAAAAGGCTCAATTATGCCAACCAAAGGTCACTTATTTGAAAATTATACTCAAAGGTGAAAAATGCAGTTTGAGTGCAGAATGGATTCAGCCTATTCTGACTTGCCTCCTTTCTCAGACTTTAAAAACAATTGAGATCTTTCCTTGGAGTTATGGGATTTTGCATCATTTGGATCCCAGAATTTACAGAGCTAGTTACAGCCTTTACCAACTTCATAAGAAGGCACAAAAATATCCTTCATCTCCTCTGGCATGTGAGCTTGAGATACATAGCTCTTTTCAACAACTTAAGAACACAATGGTACACCCAGGCCCCTGCTTTGGGACTACCTACCCTACCCTGGTTTTCTCTTTATGTGATTGAGAGAAAGGGCATTTCTCTGGGTGTCCTGACCCAGGCAATGGGACCAATGTGCCAAGCAGTGAGATATCTCAGCAAGAAATTAGACTTAGTGGCCAAAATATGGAAAGGATGCTAAAGATCAATCACAACAGTTGGACTCTTTTTCCCTGAAGCACATAAACTGACTTTGGGGAAACCCCTTACCATGTATACTTCTCATACCACAGGAGACATTTTCAACTCAAGGAGGCACATGTGGCTGTCTGATATTTGGAAGTGAAATATCAGGTCTTCCTGATATAGGTAGAGAGACCTGATGTGACCACCAAGGTTTTTTCTACCCTTAACCAAGCTATTTATCTCCAAGAAGGAAAGGAGCTCAAGCATTCAAAGAAGTCCTATTAGAAACCTATGCTTCCAGACATGACCTTAAAGGCTTACTCTTAGAAAACCCTGACTTCTTACAGATGGTAGTTCCTTTGTCCAGAATGGGACAAGAAAGGCAGGGTATGTAGTAATAACAGAATTTGAGACTCTTGAATGTAATCCCCTTCTACTAATGCAAGTGCCTACCTAGGAGAGCTTATAGCTATGACAAGAGCCCTGACCATTGCCAGGGAAAGTGGGTAAACACAGAGACTCTAAATATGCTTACTTGATATTATATGCTCATGTTGCTATTTAAAAAGAAAGAGGGTTGTTCACTCCAATCAGGCATTATAAATAAATTATAAAACTCTTAAAGGTAGTCCTTCTTCCCTAAAATGTAAAAGATATGTATTTCCAGAGATATGAGAAGAGAGAAGGCCCAGTGGTCCTGGGCACCTTCCTAACAGCAGATGCTATAAATAAGGCAGCAGGAAAAAAAAAAATCTCAAATCCTTCCCTTGACTATGGGAGAACTCTCTACTTCCCCATCCTGAGACCCCTTGAATTTATTTTCATCACAGTAATTTTTGGTCCTTCTTTGTGTCCTAAGGTGCCTCACAGACTTTATCATGAGACAATTAGAGGCCTTCAAACTTCATATGATGGTCCAGATGGAACCAACTATGCCAATTCCTTCAAGCGTCCTCTGAAACCCTTTGGACCATCCAGCACCCCTTGACTCATGAGGAACCCCCTAATGCATATACTATATTTATCAAACTGCCCAGTAAGCACTTCTCTTAATATTTATACCCTTATATTAATGCTACTCTTACTTTGGGTAGAAAATCTTCTCTTTTCAGATGGCAGTGACCTTGGGACGACCCAGAAGGTATCATAGTGCTGGAAAGTAGTGACTGGAGTATTGAGTAATATCTCGATCACACCTTCCAAGGCTCAGGGTCTAATGCAGAAGAGGTGGCAGAAAGAATGTAAGAGACAAAGGAAGGGTAAGACTCCTTATAACTTTCTCCCTTCAGACATAAAATGGCCTGGATATCCATGACTTCACAGTGCCTGACACTACCTACACAAGACCATCATAAGAGGAGGAAAATATCATGACATCAAAACAAGAGAGACTAATTGAGATGGGGTGGGGGTTCGGTTGAGAATGGAATTTCAAAGGGGAAAGTGGAGGGAGAGAGGGTATTACCATGGGATATTTTTTATAATCATGGAAGATATTAATAAAAATTGAGAAAAAAATAAAGCCCCTTTGCCACCTCCTGTAAGCTTGAAGAAGCCAGATCAGTCACTACCCTTACACCCCAGACAGAAGTCTGACATTTCCTAAGCAGGGGAAAATAAGCAGAGTTGAGGGGGTGCTTAGGCAGATAGAAAGTGGAAATGCAGGCAGCCTATTTATACAATTAACTACATGGGCAGAAAACAACAAAGCAGAAGCTAGGAAAGAAAGAAAAAATCAAAATTAAAAAAAGCCAGCAGTTTTATATGCCTGGGAGAGGGGCTAATGGAGTGAGCTGAACCCTGATACCTCATACCATTGCAGGAGGAAGAAGACTAAACCCTATAAATCTAGACTCAGAGTTCATTCAGACTCCCAGCTCTGAGGACCCTCCCTTCCCTAGGAGAGCTTTTGGCTTGCAATAAAAATAAAGTTTTCTGGTCTAGGAAGATGGCTTACCCATTAAGGCACTTGCCTGCAAAGCCAGAGGACCCAGGTTCAATTACCCAGGACCCATATAAGCCAGATGCACAAAGTAGTGCATATGTCTGGAGTTTGTTTGCTGTGGATGCAGGCCCCAGCACACCAGTCCTCTCTCTCTCTCTCTCTCTCTCTCTCCCCTTCCCCCCCCCCATAATTAAATGAAAATAAAACATTTGTTTTAAAAAATAAAATTTTGCTACTTTTTTTTTCCTGCACTTCTGAGTCTGCTTTCATTTCTGGAGCTTCCAAATGTTTGTTAGCTTCAGAAAGAGACCTGTGGACCCCCAAACATCATAGGGGAACATGTTCTTCCTACGATATTCCAGACATAAACAAAACAGAGAGGAAAGTCACAACTGATCTTGGAAAGAATACAGTCAATAACAAATGGCCACTCCAAAATATGAATCACAGCTCAAACTAGTTCTTAACAAATACTCCTGCTAATGTGACTTTGAAAAAGTATGGTCAGAAAGAAAGTTTTACTTTACTGTTACAACTGCAATAATTACGGAAATGTTCTGGAAGAGCAGACTTTGATTTTCATGCATGTCTACAATGTATTATGATCATAATGCCTGCCCATTACTCTCTCTTATCCCTTATCCCCAAATTTTATCCTTTAACTATCTATTGCCAGTTTTCTCAGAAATTCCATCTGGAGGAAATGGAACCAGAAAAGCCTCTTGGTCTCCTGGCTATAGGAGAAAGAATAACCCTTGGAACAGAGATTGCAAAAGGCAGATAACAAGAGAAAAAATAGAAATTTATACATAACTCCAGTAAATTTATATATGCATAACTTGGGAATGAGATGATGTTCTATTTTGTTTGGTTGTTTACTTACAATGCTAAGGATTAAACCAGAACCGTGTGCTGCTAAGCAAGCATTCTACCACTAAGCTACATTCCAAACTCTAACTTAATTTCAGTTTGAATAGCATCTTCAACAAAAAAACAATAAATTTTCAGAGAAGTAACAATACAAAGAACTTGGCAGCTCTAGGGGTGGCTATTGGGGAAAGTCAAATAACTGGAAGGTAAAGGTTAATTAGCAACTCTGTTAATGTAGAATCCTTTGATACTAGGCCCATGAAGGTCTGAAGGTCTTCAGTGGTTAAATTTGTTTTCCCAATAAAGTGAGTAGGATATATTATATTTCTTTAAGTCTATTTCTTCTCCTCCTTATACTCATCTTCCTCCTCCTTTTCTTCTTCCTTTTCCTCCTCTTCTTCTTTATTGTTGTGTAGTATGCAGTGTGTGTGTGTGTGTGTGTGTGTGTGTGTGTGTGTGTGTGTGTGCATGTGTGGTATATATGTATAGAGTAACACATCATATATACCCATGTGTAGATGCCAGAGGGGAATGTTGAGTATCTTCTTCTAATACTCTCCTTTCTGCTTTATTTCCTTAAGATAGTATATCTCACTGAATCTGGCTCTTGCACAGAATTGTACTCCCAAAAATCATCTTGTTTTTGCTTCCCTCATTGCTAGGGTTATAGACATAGGCAGCCATGCCCAGCTTTTTACATGGGTACTGGAGATTGAACTCAGGCCCCCTTGCTTGCACTAGAGGTACAGTTACCCATTGAGCAACCTCCTCAGTCCCTATCTTCTCTTAGGCACATAGAGTGAAGTCTCAAGAGTTTCCCATACCTGCTTCCTCTTAATTGTCCTTAGCTCAATAACCATTCATAGTATGAGGTCATATATTGTACTAGTCAACTTCTCTTTGTGGGAATAAACACAAACAGAACCAGGTCATGGGATAAAAGAGCTTCAGTCAGGTTTGCATTGTTTTTAGAAATCACCCAACCAAGAGCAGCTTGTGGGATAAAAAGAGGTTTATTTTGGCTTATAGGCTCAAGGGGTAAGCTCCATGATGGCAGGGGAAGATGGCATGGGCAGAGGTCAGATATCACCCCCTGGCCACATTAGGTGGACCATAGCAACAGGAGACTGTGCCAAACACTGGTGTGAGGAAACTGGCTATAACATCCATAAGCCTGCCCCCACTGTCTCCTTCCCCAATCTCCATCAGCTGGGAGCCTAGCATTCAGAATACCTAAGTTTATGGGGGATGCCTGAATCAAACCACCACATCCATCCCTGACCCCCATAAACTGATATCCATAAATGATGTAAAATACAATACGTTCAGTGCAACTTTAAAAGTCCCCATAGTTTTTATCAATCCCAATGATGTTCAAACATCCCCATAGTCCAAGCTCTTTTAACTGAGCATAATACCAAAAAATTCCCCAAAATCCGTAATGGCAAAGAATAAACATTCACACTGCAAAAGATGGCATTGGGCATAGCAAAGAAATACTCAAGCAATACATGATTTAAATGGGGAAAACACCAAACTCTGTAGCTTCAAGTCCAACAACTCTAGTTAGTGACAAATCTCCCAGTCTGATAACTCTAACCATCAACAAGTCTCTGAACTTCCTATTCCACCCCCCTCCCCCAGCTAGGCTACTCAGAGTCCTGGAAAACTTCATCAGGGCCAGCAGCTCTACTTGGCAGCTATCTAGTGGTCCTGGCAACTCCACTGGAGCTCCACTGCAATCCATGGTTCATCCTCATGGCCCCATTGGGTCTCCATGCGAGCATCCAGCAAACCTGCTTCACACTGCCGATGCCATTTCCAAAACACAAGATCTTGTTGCAAACTCAATAACCCTCTCTTTTCTGCATTTCTTATACTCCACAATACCAGATAGGGTGCCAATTTGTTAATCCAGTAGTGAATAAAGCACACTTTGAAGATCAGGACACTTCTTGAGCACTCAGGCCCCTTCAAAAGAGTCTACATTCTTCCTGTTGCTCCAGTGCAGGTCAGCTAACCCACTCTCAAAGGTCGTAATCTCGGGCTGGAGAGATGGCTTAGCAGTTAAGCGCTTGCCTGTGAAGCCTAAGGACCCCGGTTCGAGGCTCGGTTCCCCAGGTCCCACGTTAGCCAGATGCACAAGGGGGCGCACATATCTGGAGTTCGTTTGCAGAGGCTGGAAGCCCTGGTGCGCCCATTCTCTCTCTCTCCCTCTACCTGTCTTTCTCTCTGTGTCTGTCGCTCTCAAATAAATAAATAAAAATTTAAAAAAAAAAGGTCGTAATCTCTCAATTGTAGCTGAATGGGCAACAGGTCACCCAAAGATATTTCTTTCTGTACCATGTCCTCTGCTTACACCAGTCCATTTCTATGCAAAGCAACCGTGCACAGCTTCTCAGGACCCAGGCATAACAGCAAGCTTCTCACACAAACTGCTAGCCCAATCCAGGCAAAGCTCTTTCTCACCCTCATAAACCAAACATCACAGTCAATAGTTATTACTGCATTTCACATCTTTCAACTCTGACCAGAATAGTCCATCAAGCTGTACTTACAGCACTGCAAGGCACCTCTTAGGCCAAGGTTTCAAATCCTTCCACATTCCTCTTGAAAATCAGCTCCAAAAGGCCAAAGCCCCACAGTCAGTTGTCTAGCAGCATTCCCACTCCTCAGTACCACTTTACTGTTGCAGTCAGGTTCTCATTGCTGATAGAAATCACCAACCAAGAGCAGCTTGTGGGGAAAAAAAGAAGTTTATTTTGGCTTACAGGCTTGAGGGAAAGGTCCACAATGGCAGGGGGAAATGACGGCATGAGCAGAGGGTGGACAGCACTCCCTGGCCAACATACAGTTGAAAATAGCAACAGGAGAGTGTGCCAAAAACTGGTATAGGGAAACTGGCTATAACACCCATAAGCCCACTCCCAACAATACACTGCCTCCTGGAGGTGTTAATTCCCAAATCTCCATCAGCTGGAAATATAGCATTCAAAATACCTAAGATAATAGGGAACACATGAATCAAAGCACCACAGGTTTATTTCAGCTTAAGGGGAAGTTTCATCATCATGGAAAGCACAACAGATATGAACAGTATCTCCTGGGTTACATTTTCACATCAGCATCAGCAGGAAGGAAGTAGTCTAAAATCCTGGACTTGGAGCTGGGACCAATCCCAATGACACACTTTCTCCAGCAAAGCGCCACCTTTAGAAGTCCCAACAACCTTTCCAAATTGCCAACAGTTGGGGACCAAATTAAATATTCAAGCAAGAACCTAAACTGATGAGCCATCTCTCCAATCCCAGGACCAAATATTCAAAACATATGAATCTATGAGGGATATTGCATTCAAAATACCAAACATATTTTGATTCTGTACCCTAAAATTATCCATAATCCCTAACCTCTGAAATTTACCTCAGCCTCTATGTTCAAAGTTCACTTGTAGTATAGTCTAATTTTAAACAAAAATACCTTATTCACTTCTGTCTTACAGTTACTCCCCTCTAAACCACACATTTAAAAAATTCTCTAACTCAAAAATTAGCAAAATTACATGGGCTTTTTAGAATTATGTGTAACCTCAGCACTGTGGAGGTAAAGGCAGAGGGATCACTGTGAGTGTAAGGCTATTCTGTGCTACACAGTGAGTTGGCCAGGGCCAACCTTAATTACAGAGTGATTTCACGCCAGCCTGAGCTACAGAGTGAGACCCTATTTCAAACAAACAGAAAAAGAATGCACATTAAAGGTAAAAGGACAAATTTTTACTAACACTGTTTGGCAGGCCACAGTCCAGGATGGCCACAGCTTTTATGCACAGCTGGACTTGCACAGAGAACTCAGTTTTTCTGGGAGACTGGAAGAACTTTCAGATATTTGAAGAGAGTAAATGTGAAGGAACTTTGAAGAAATCAGGTTACCTCTACTGAGGGAAATTTAGCAGCTGCTCTGAGTAGGCCAAACTCTGCAGCCTCCTAGCTGGTCATCCTAGGCCTTGACTCCTCTGGCTCTGCTGCAAGATTTCCTCTACCCTGGGTGAAGTTGACCCATTTCTCTTCACTAAACTCTCACCTTTCCAAGGTCGCCAACTGCTGTGCTTGGCACAGTTCCAGAGAACATTTGATTAAAGTAAGCATTATTTTCACACTGGCATCTGAGTGGCTCATTATCTTTAATATTGTCTTTTTTACTTAATGCTTTCATAGGTCATTAAGAAAGGGGATCCAGCCACTCAAAATTTAGAGGATGATGTCTGCTAAATATACATGTATATAATCTTTTCTTGATTTGTTTCTTCTCCATGTGTCTATAGTCATGGAAGCCAAAACATGATTTGGAAGCAAGTTTAGGTCTGAGGGAGTATCTGTCAATGTCTAAAGACATTATTGATTATTGCAATTTGAGGGAGGGAAGGATGGCAACTCATGTCTAGTTGATAGAGGTCAAGGATGCAGTTTGCCATCCTCAGTATACAAGGAAACCTTCCCAAGTGTAACCAATGCTAAAATTGAGAAATCTAACAAAATGTTAATAATTCCGTTTTTATAGTATAACTTCTAATTTGCCATGTGTTCTTGGTATACAGAGTTGCAGTTAATATTTTCAAATTTTTAACAATAAAAAAACAGAATATGGACTTGTTCTGGATACCTGCTATGTGGTCAATCAAGTTCCATAAATATAAGTAATATGTCATGATCATAAACCCCTTCACAATCCTCTCTTTCCTTTCTCCACTACTCCCTTCCATTGAATCTCTTCTTTTCAGCTCTTCAACACTTTTGACACAAATGTTGATTTAAAAAGATCTCTGTCTCTCTTTGTTCCTGTTCTCATCTCTTTTCCACTCTTTCACTGGAATGAGATATCATATGCATTTTTAATAAGCTCTTTGTTTATGTTTCTAATTATTACTTTATTTAACAGATGTTTACAAACCAAAATGTTCATAAAAGTTATTACTGCAGCCAGGCAGCATCTTTTCTTTTACCCTCAAATGCATTTAAGCTATTAATGAATGCATTTAAGCTATTAATATGCATAATTCATTAACAATTCACTTCATAAGTACAGGAGGAAGCAAATTCCTAACAGGTTCTAGTCATGATTTTCACCAGTGAACCTGTTTCTTGGTCATTTCTCAGACCCCTTAAAGCTTACTGGCATTTGATGTAATGTCCCTTCTTTATAAATAGGGAGAATATATGGAGTCTCTTTTATTATCCCAGGAGACCTTATTATGTCTTTGACTACATGGCATATAGTCTACATTTTCCTGGCTCCATCTTCATTGTTCTCACACTGCAGTAATAACTTGTTTTGTTTGTTTTTCAAGCTAGGGCCTTGCTCTAGCCCATGCTGATCTGAAATTCACTATGTAGTCTCAGGGTAGCCTCAAACTCTGCCTCTGCCTCCTGAGTGCTGGGATAAAAGGCATGCACCACCACAGCCAGCTGCAGTAATAACTTTTATGGACATTTTGGTTTGTGACCATATGTTAGATAAAGTGATAAGTAGAAACATAAACAAAGAAATTATTAAAAATGAGAATAATATCACATTCCAGTGAAAGAGTAGAAAAGAGGTAAGAACAGGAACAAAGAGAGACAGAGATCTTTTTAAATCAACATTTGTGTCAAAAGTATTGAAGAGCTGGAAAGAAGAGATTCAATGGAAAAGGGTTGGGGAGGAAGGAAAGAGAGGCTTGTGGGAGAGGATTATGATTATGACACATTATTTATATTTATGGAAATTGTTAATAAAAGGTTTAAATAGTGTTGAAGATAATTATTTCAGCTGCATCCTTCAGTCTGTCTTTAAATCCCTGCCATGTTCACAGTGTCCGATTTAGTCTAAATTTCTCTTGTTCCACCTTAAGACTTGCCATTAAACACTTTTGCCAACTGTACTCTTATGACCATTGGACTTCATCCAGCCACTCTTCTCAGCATATTTTACTCTGAACTAAATACTGTGTGAAAATTACCTTTTATTGACTGCAGTGAAAGCCTTATATAAACAACCAAGGGCTGATTTAAACTGCCCACTGCCAAAACAGCCCTCTGTTCCATCTGTTGAATGCATATATCATTAAGACTTTTATTAGCTTCAGAAATAGAAACCTCATTTTATAATGTTAGATGAAAACCTACAAATATCTTTGAAAAGCATCTCTACTGGTCCTCAATTATTGTGCCTAAGCTAGTACTACTGAAAAAACACATAAGAATTAATATTAAGGGCACATTTTCTCTCAAATGATAGCACCAAAATGTATTTCAATGTTTGTAAATTCATAAAATTTACATTTTATAGTTATTTGATGTGAGAATATTCATCAAAGCCATTCAATTAGGCTCAAGCACTTTAATGAACATCATATAAATGAAAATAAATAACAGTGTATTGAATATTTGACTGCTGAAAAACAAACTTATCTAAGTGTTCTCACCCCAAAAGATGTAATATTATAAAATGCATATAGTGAATTGCTTGATTTAGCCATTCTATAATGTGTATCTATCAAAACAGCATGTTATATGTCAAATGTATGTGTATGTGTGTGTGTGTGTGTGTGTGTATATATATATATATCTTGTCAATTAAAATTAAATAAAGGAAAAACTCCTCAGAAAAAAGGGGCAAACATAATTTTAAAGAAACCCTATGGAGTAAAGATGTGACATTGAGAGCCACCATCAGAAGAAATCAAGATCCTCTTTGGAAATGGAAAAGTTGTGAAAGTTCTATTATAAACCCAGGGAGAATGATATTTAATCAGAAGAAGAAAACAGAGTCATGGAAGCCTTCCATGGGTGTTTTTTTCATAGTTCTACTTACAATTATGAATTTACCCCTTGTGAATGAGTTCCTAATACCTGCTCAAACATTGCACTTGGAGAAACATGCTGACATTTTTTTCTGTTGCAGGTTATTTTTATTAAAGCAAAAATTTACAACTAATTTTTTCTTGTTGAATTTTATGTTTTACAATAAAATATCAACATGGATGAACATTTCCCCAATGTGTGTAGAAAGTCTGGCAATACAAGACAATGGATAGCTTTATACATTCATTTCCAGTAAATGTCCTATGGGCAGAAATTCATAAAATAGAAGCAGCAGATGGCATAAGCTGAATCTACTATTTGGTTTATCTTTGTGTTACCACTCTGTATGTTTATCTTATGCTGTTTGAGAACAAAAACCCATACTTCCAGTAAGGTTATCATCTCCACTATGATACTGAACCATCAATCCTGAGAATAAAAGCCATGGTCCATTTTATAGAAGCACTCACCTTTGAGTAAATTGGGATTGTCAGCAGGCAATCTCCCATGTGTTGGATGGCATTGCATGTGGTTTGAAATTCTGACACTTTGTGGGAAAGCAAAATGTGACACCATCAACAGGAGGGAGACATGTGGCTTTTACTTTACTGTTCTAATTTAAAATTAGAGGAGCCTTTATCTTCTGCATGTTTCATCATTAAGTTTCTAAGTTCCCTAAAAGACTTGATATTTTGTTTACTTGTTGTGATCATATTTTTGTGGGCTCTTTTGTAGAACACTGACTCTGACTGTCCATTAAGGTTTATCTGATTAGACCACCAAATTCTAACACGAAAACATCTTAGCATCTGCTTCTATGTGAAGCTGCCAAAATAAATCCTGCTGATATCATGTTTAACAGACTTGCACTTGAGTCAAATAAATATTGGGGAGCAGAATGCAGTGCTGAAAACATCATGGATGTTGTCACAAGCTCAACTATCCTTACATGCAGAGATCAAAATTCTGAGGTAAAAGGAAGTTTTAGCTTTTAAATCAAAAATGTCAATTTATCAATTCAATTCTCAGGGTTCTTTGAAAATGATTCAGAAGTATGGGAATATATGAGGTTGGACACATAGTTCAGTGGTCAAATGTCCTTGCATACAAGGCGTGCTAGCATAGATTCAATTCCCCAGCCACCCATGTAAAGCCTGACAGATATTTGTTTCAGTAGCAAGAAATCCTGGTGGTCTTGCAACCTTGCTCATACCATTGCAAATTTAAAAATAATAATAATTAAAAATAATTATGGTAATATAATGCCTAATCTTTGAATATTTGCATGTCTGGTAAAACATTCCAACATAAAATGTTTTACTCCTAATATCTAATAAACATGATAAAATATTCAACAAAAAATTTACTGGGCTGGAGAGTTGGCTTAGTGGTTAAGCACTTGCCTGTGAAGCCTAAGGACCCTGGCTTGAGATTCAATTCCCCAGGACCCAGATAAGCCAGATGCACAAGGTGACACATGCATCTAGAGTTTGCTTGCAGAGGCCCATTCTCTCTCTCTCTCTCTCTGTCTCTCTATATATATCTATCTCTATCTATCTATCTATCTATCTATCTATCTATCTATCTATCTATCTATCTGTCACTGTTAATCCAAGAAGCTACAGTCATCTGATTTTTGACACAAATGCCAAAAATATTCATTGGAGAAAAGACAACCTCTTCAACAAGTGGTGCTGAGAAAACTGAGTATCTGTATTTAGAAAGATGAAAATAGATCCTTGTCTTTCTCCATGCATGGGAATCAAATCCAAGTGGATCAGGGACCTTAATATCAGACCTGAAACTCTGACATATTGCTAAGGGAAAAAGTAGGGAAACCCTTCAACATATTGGCAAAGGTAATGACTTTCTGAATATAATATAACCCCAATTGCTCAGAAAATAAAACCACTAATCAATTTCTGGGATCTCATGAAATTACAAAGCATTTGTACAGCAAAGGACACTGTGAATAGAACAGAGACAACCTACAGAATGGGAGAAAATCTTTGCTAGTTACACATCTGACAGAAGATTAATATCTGGAATATTCAAAGAACTTAAAAAATAGAACAATAAAAAAAAATCAAACAACCCAATCCAAAACTGGGCTATGGAATTAAATAGATAGTTCTCACTGGAATACAGATGACATATAAACATCTAAAAAAGTGTTCTACATCCTTAGCCATCAGGGAAATGCAAATTAAAACTACCTTGAGATTCCATGTCTCTCCCATCAAAATGGCTACCATCAATAAAACAAATGATAATAAATGTTGGCATGGATATCATAAAAGGAGAACCCTTCTGCACTGTTGGTGGGAATATAATCTGGTACCACCATTGTGGAAATCAGTGCGGAGGTTCTTGAGACAGCTAAAAATAGATTTGCCATATAATCCAGCTATAGCACTCCTAGGCATATATCCTAATGACTCTTCTCACTACCTTAGAGATACTTTGCACAACCATGTTTATTGCTGCTCTATTCACAATAAGTAGGAAATGGAACTAGCCTACATGTCAAGCCACAGATGAATGGATAATAAAGATGTGTACATCTAAGTAATGGAGTTCTATTCAATGGTAAGAAAAAATGAAATTATGAAATTTGCAGGGAAATGGATGGATCTGGATAGGATTATTCTAAGTGAGGTAGCCCAGGCCCAGAAAGCCAAACATCATATGTTCACTCTTATATGTGGATTCTTGCTATAAATGTATAGACTTGTGTGTGATCTGGAACCAAATCTCATTAGCATAGGCCCATAATCTAGCAAAAGTCTATAAGGGAGGGAGGAGAGGTTGTAAGGTCTTAAGGTCTTAAGGGGATGGTATTTTATGTATGTAAGTAGAAGAACAGATTACAGGGAGGGGAATTGCCCAAACGAGGTTAGGGGAAGAGATTTTATAAAAGAAGGATGGGGAGGAGGGTCAAAGTTCTAGATATTCTGAATACTACATATGAAAATCTACTTTCTTAAATAATGGCACATCTAGAAGCCATAGATTGTGACTTGAAAATTTTCAGTGCCTGGGATGGGATACCTTCCAGTGAGTCATTGGCCATGGAGGTCCCTGTTGCCTCCAAAACATTACAAGCTATTGCCAAGGCCCTTGGCTCCCCATGAGAAAGAGATGGTAAGTCCCTATTGCTGAAGACTTCACATTCCTGAGAGGCAAACCTTCTCCCTGTACACCAGTCAACTGAAAGGTGGAAAAAGTTGCACTGTATGCAGTCTTATGGGAGACAGAAGTCATCAGTGGTGACAACAGTGGACACTGGAAACCTCAAGTTTAGTCAGATAGGCCAAATGACTGAACAAGTGTAACAGTGGCATGTCTGCTCTGGGGGAAACCAACTGCTTTCTAATTGGACTAAAGGCCCATTCTATGGGAGGGAACATCTGCCTCGTACTGAAAACCTAATCAAAAGCCTACAGCAGGGGAGGTCATGAGCCTTAGGGATATAAAGCCTGCTCTTGTCTGGATAAATGCATATATTATTCTCACCAAACTGCCCTGAAATCACTACACTTCATATTCATACTCATATATTAATGCTACTCTCACTTATGTTTAGAGAAGCTTCTCTTTCCAGATGGTGATGACCACTGGGATAACCCAAAAGACAACATAGTGCTGAGAAGAAGGTACGGAGGAGTATCCAGCACTCAAACATCTCACACCCTCCAAGGCTCAGGGTCCATTGCAGAAGAGGTGGCAGAGAGAATGTAAGAGCCAAAGGAAGGGTACCACTCCTTACATACAACTGTCTGGACAGAGTTTGGCCTCGATATCCAAGACCTCACAGTTCCTAGCAATACCCACACAAGATCCTCATAATAGGAGAAAAAGATGATGACATCAAATCAAAAGAGAGACTAATGGAGAGAGGGAGGTGATATGAAAGAGAGTAGAGTTATGAAGGAGAAAGTGGGGGAGGGAAGGGGAGGGAAATACCATGGTTTGTTGTCTGTATGTCAAAAGTTGCCAATAAAAAATATTTTAAAAATCATAAATGTGCAGCTTGTTTTAATTGGAATTTTAATATCTAAACAATGATTAAATTGGTAATTTACAAACTAATCAATAATAATTCTAGAAACTATATCAAAGTTAAAAGATATTAAGATAAGTTAGATTAAGAAAAACAGATTTTTCGGAACTGAAGATAAATTCAGAGGAATCTATTCTCATTCTCCCTTGTCATTTCTTTTTCCGACCTTACCTCTTTCTTCTCTCTCAAAGCTGAACAAAATCCTATATGAAAGCAAAGATATTTATGTGTTGTAAGATTAAACCTAGATGAATCCTATACTAGACTAAAATCCTATTTGTAAAGACACTCTCTCCTAAAATAGTCCACACTCATGTTCTCAGGTGTGCTTTCATTCTTCTTCTGAGCTCTAGTGCTGCTGCCTAACCCTCATGCTTTAAGCCTGTATCAAAATACCTCTAATAATATCTTCAACTATTCTTCATACTTGTTCTTTCTAAAATTCCATGAATTTTAGATACAACCAAAGTTGAGGTCCTTAAAAGTCTAGGGCAACTCCTCGGGCTGTTGAAGGTGATAACATGGAGCTGTTTCTCAGTCCCTTCACTGCTGACATTTTGGGATCTCACAAAAGATCCATTTAAAATATTGTAAGTCTTGATAAATATTACTTCTCCTCTATATTCTTGGCTTGTATGGGATTTTTTGTTTCTTGGTTTTTCTATTTTTCTGACCAAAAACCCATATAATGCTTCATAATGTCAATGGCACTGAAGATAAGATTCTCCTACACACCTATACCTTATTCTTGGAGATGGAACAGTACATGGCATTTCCAGGGGCATCACATAAAGGCTGATGTCCCCTCACCCCATGTCCTAAGCCACTATCTTGTTCCAAGAGAGCAAAGCACACACAGTAAAAAAGCTACTCATAAAAGGAGCACATTATGGATCTAAAACATAAGAAATGGCTACTTCTAACCTTCCCATGGCTGTACCATCGCCCCCACATTACCTGCTTTGTGAGGCTAATAGCCTTAGGCAAAAACATTTACTGTTTGCAGCCCCACTTAGAATTTATATTGGTAGCTAGCCTTTCTCCTTATGAGCGTGATTTGTCTTAAAGTCTGTATCCTTGCTAGATGATATTTTGAAGAAGGAGTTCCCCTAGCTTTCAAAGCCAAAACAGATAAATTTAATATAAGAATAAAAAGCTCTGATCTAAAATGATATTTAAGGGAAATTTCCATCTGTAAGGGTTTTCCCCCTCTGCTATTCTCAAAAACAAACAGGATTGTCTATTGTAGATTAACATAACAAGTGTTATCTTTGAATTTTGTGTCTCTGAGTCTGTTTTACATATCAAAGAGAATTAACTAATTTTAACTAATTAATTAACTTAATTTTACTTTCTTGGGGCATACATAAAATTGATGAATTTATGTCATGTGTGTTCACAATCTCTCTATATTTTTGTATGGTACTTTTTCAAAAAAAGAAATAAATCACACATAAAATTCTAAATATATATAACTTGTGGCCACTTCAAATTTTCATTGTTCTTCTTTGACTTTTAATTTATTTTTGATATAACAACTTAAGGTATATGCATGTATGGATGTGAATGTTTTGATGATATATTTGAAAACCTTATAGATGGAGAGATGTCTTAGTGGTTAAGGCACTTGCCTGGGAAGCCTAATGAGCCATATTTGATTCCCCAGTACCTATGTAAACCAGATGCATAAGGGGGTACATGTGTTTGAAGTTTGTTTACAGTGGCTAGTATCCCTGGCATAGCCATTCTCCCTTTATCTTCCTCTCTCTCTCTCTCTCTCTCTCTCTCTCTCTCTCTCTCTCTCTCTCTCTCTCCCCTTTCTCTCATAATTAAATATTTTTTAAAACCTTAAAAGAAATAGTCATAAATGTAAATACTCATAACTTCTTAAAATCTGTAAAAATATTTCAGATTTACTAAAAGTTTTGTGAAATCTTAAGTACCTGTTTGTTTGACATTGATGCAGGATTTTGTGTTTCAGGAGGGATTCCCAGAATTTATGAACCCCAAGTTTTAGATTCTGTCCTACATTTAATAAAGAATTAATAAAAATAGAGTCAAGAAGAATGATTTTTGAATTATTAAATTTATTTAGGATGAAATCAAATTGTGGGGTCTATTAACGGAGATTGGGATTTAAGAGAAGCTGAGGCTTTTAAAGAGAGATAAGAGTAAAGCTACAAATGCATGTAAGGTAAGAGAAGCTGAGGACTTTAAAGAGTGACTAGAATGAAGCTGCTGGCATGTGGAAAGCTTCAAGAAAAACTGAGGTTTTCTAAGAAAAACTGGAATAGAGACACAAACATGTGGAGGATAGAAGTTATGAGCTTGGGTAGGGAGATTTAGAAAAAAACACCCATGGCTTCTGCATGTGCTTTCCTCATGGAAGAAAGTTAAAAGAGAAAATGGTTGTGATTTAAGAAATAACAGAAAGAAAATATTAAATCAGAGACCAAGAAATTCAGAGGAGAAATGAATAATGAAGAAAGTTATACTTACTCATGGTTACCCCAAGTTTTAAAAAAAAATCACACAAGTAGCAGACCTGGAGTTAGTGAGAGTACCCATGTGGTTGATCTAGAGTATAACAAAAATATGCACATGGTAGATTCAGAGACCAGAGGAAAATCATGCATATAGTCAATGTGAGAATTTACTCCACACTACAAAGCAGAGGCAAGCAGAAGAGTTTCCCCAGACCAAGAAACAGTGTTATGCTTTCCCCCACACTCAGCCAGGCTGGGGGAGGGGGAGGAAGCTAGGCTTATGTGTATCCAAGGAGAGATGAGAAGTACTCTAGAGAGAGTTCCACAAGGAGGAAAAAGGCCCAGACAGAAAGATGAGAGCCTTTATATGCAATGGGAAGACCCGGATGGTTTGTAGGTTTGGAGGACAAACCCCAGAGCTAACCCGCCTGGGCCACTAGACTATGGGCATCAGGGGGTGCTGTAGGTCAGTCTTGATTAGATATGAGATCTATTTCTGCCAAGAGTTCCCTTCTTGTACCAGGGTGAGCTGGCATGTGGGGTGGCATATCCTGGTTCTTTCTGGGCCACAATGTCTAGCTGAAACTGCCTAAAAAGGATCTAGCTGTCTCCTATACACCTTCATTATAATGTTCATTGGAATCATAAGACAGAAGTTTCAATAGGCTATTAAGGTTAGCATTAGATGGATAGATTTTGATGGATGACTTCTTTACAAAAGAGATTTTATAACAATTTTATTTCATTTTTCATTGGTCATATGTAATACAAATAAGATATCAAAATACCTCTAAATAATATACACTAAAGGTAATTTAATTAGATTGGTTACAAGGGATTTCCTTTTCAGGATGATATACAAGTACCAAATGTAAAGTTTTCATTTTCTGTGCTTGTTAGATATCTTTATGTTAAACTTTCTTTTCACAGTGGAGATTACAAAAAAGACAGTCCCAGAGAATGTGGCATTCAGAATCTGGGCAAGCTTATTGTGTTGTAATGGGATTCTTGTACCAATATATGCAAATGCCAATAAATTTGTTTTGTCCCTGGATCCTTGTCTTATAAATTTAAAGAATTAAAATCCACACACCAAAGACTTTATTAGATTAAGAGAAAGAAAGAGAAGCAAGTACAGAAAACTCCTGCAAATGTGGAAGGCAGGAGGAGATAGAGAGCTCATATGTGAGTAGGGGTTTCCTCCATCCTCCTAGCCCAGCTGAGCTGGGACAAGAGTGAAGGGCTTACTAGAGCAAGGACCTGGAGGAGCAGGAAAGATGAACAACAAAAAAAATCATGCCCACCCGGTACACATCTATTTATAGTCTTATTGTGGTGGGCTGAGGGAGAGTTGAGTGGTCTAGGCTGATGGGGTTTGATCAGAAATACGTTAGCACACCTGAGTAGGGGGTGAGAGAGAGCTGATTGGATGAGACTAAATCATATGCAGAATTCCAGTTCTGTTGAAGCAGGTGGTGTCACATCTCTTTTTGGTTATCTCTTAGGGCTCTCTCACTCCTGACTAGCTACTTCAAAATAAAGCTTATCTAATTATCACTTTTAAGTAGTAAACTAATATCTTTACTTTTAGATTAATTTTAACTTGCAGTTATGACATTAATATATAAAAATTATCTGGGCATGGTGGTATATGCTTTTAATCCCAGCACTTAGGAAGCAGTGGTATGAGAATTTCTGTGAGTTCCAGGCCAGCGTAGAACTATAGAGTGAGTTCCAGGTCAACCTGAGTTAGAGTGAAACCCTCCTTCAAAGAAAATAAATGCCTATTTGTAGTCTGTTGTTTCAGAACAGTTTATTAAGGTTTTTTAAATGTATATATATCAAAAGTTAATAAAGTGGTCATGTAAAGGCTCTGGGTTTTTTTTGTTGTTGTTGTTTTGGGTTTTTTGTTTTGTTTTGGTTTGGTTTGGTTTTGGGTCTTTTAGAGGTGGGATCTTACTCTAGCCCAGGCTGACCTGGAACTCATTCTGTAGCCCAGACTGGCCTTGAACTCAAGCAATCCTCATCCCCTAAAGGTTCTCTTTTTTAAGATTAAAAGTTTAGGCTTTATTACTATTAAGTAATAATTTTAAGGTATAGATTAAAGATTAAAAATAATCAGAATAATAATCTAAACTAAAAATATAACTTTTAGAGGATTTTAGAAGACAGGATTGTTCCTGCATGTTCTTTGAATCCCAACTTATACATCCTTGCCCACTCTAACAAAGAATTGAGGAAATGGATTCTAAAAAGGTTAAATGTTAAGGTTCATTTGGAGAAAATTAGTATCCAAGGAAAGGCTGGAATGGATACACACAAATATGTGGAAGGCAAGACCTGACAACACATGCAGAAAGTGAAGCATGAGAGTACAAATTCAGCATGTGCCTACATAGAGGCAGCACCTGAGAGTCCAGATAGGAAGCTCATCATGACAGTAAAGAAAGTATGTGAAAGGGAGATGAAAAAGGGCCAGAGTTGAGAGGAGGGTAACTAAATAAGAGAAAAGAACCTCTCCTTCCCTCATCTTAAAGAAACACACTGACTCTCACATCAGAAGTGGAGCAGGAGTATGTAAGAATTTCTACTGCACATTAGAAAACAAGAAGCTGGTGTCAGTGAAATGGCTAACTGGTTAAAGGTGCTTGCTTGCAAAGTCTGATGGGCAGTTTCAGTTCCCCAGTACTTACATAATTTTGATGCACAATGGCCAATGTGTCTGGAGTTTGTTTGTGGCAACAGGCCGTGATGTTCTAGTGCCCATTCTTTCTATCTCTTTCTCTCTTTCTCTCTTTCTCTCTCTCTCTTCTTCTTCTCTCTCTTTGCTTGCAAATATGTACATAAAAAAAGGAATTCAGGAAGCTAAGAGATCTGTTAGTAAAGGACTCATAGCTTAGAAAAAAATTTTAAAAAATGAGAAGAAAGAAATTTTTCCTTCCTCTCCATCCCAGCCTGGATGGTATGGTTTTGAGAAAGGCTTATCAGAACAGGGACCTAGAAGTTCAGATGTCAGGAAGGGAATGAGCAGCCAAGACCAAAATCCACTTGCCCATTGTTAGGAGCACTAGTAATAGTAAACAAACAAAAAATGGAGACACTCACCTAGCAATAATGACACCACCATGGCAATCAGAGACCATGGCCACAGACCAGCTATTCTATCATATGTGAATGAGCTAACCCAAAGGGGTGGATATCAGCAGCTAGAGTAACTGAGGAGAAAATGGGTATTAAAAAACCTGCAAAAACTTAGAACATTGTCATTCAACTCAGAGAGACAGACTCTAGGTACCTCTTTCTGTTGATACTCACTGTGAGGAGAAGGAACAGCCCATGGGAATCCCCAGCCAGAGTAAGATGCAGAGTTGAGCAGCTGGAGGAGACCTGACCCAGACACGCCCCCACAGACCATGTGTCATCACAGGGAGCTGCCTCAGGGCTAAGCTATGGTTGTGAGGATAGGAGAATAGGGAAATTGACCTAATTAACATGTGTGAAGAGTGAATGAAGTGTGGAAATTAAATTAACATAATATGCCTCTCAGCGACTTAATTCTGTTCTCACAACAGCTTGTACAGTTGGCAGAATTCTGGAACTAAATTCAAACTAGACTTCCGGCCAAATAGTGACCGCCTAGATGCGCTGCAAATCCTGGGGAAGAAAAGGCAAGAAATTAAGGGTTTTCTAGGTTTTCTGGGTCTTCTTGTCAGTGGGGGGCTCAGAAGGGGAGAAATCAGGGAATCGTGGATCCTAGTCCTGCATCCCCTTGCGGGAGGGTAGACCACCCATTTCACCAAATAGCTGTTATGCCCTCAGGCCCTCCTGCCATCCTGCGCCCCATCACTATCCCGCACACTGTCCCATGGCACCCTGCCGCCATCGCATGCCCCGTCCCATACCCTGCCGCCTTCAGTCCCGTCCTGTGCCCTGTCGCCCTCCTGCACATGGTCCTGCTCCCCATCCCGCGTCCCACTGCCTTCCCGAGCCCTGCCAGTTCTGCGCAGGGTCCTGCACCGCGTCCTGCACCCCATTGCCATCCTGCACCCTATCCTGAGCCCTGCTGCTGTCCTGCACATGGTCCTGCACCCCTTCCGGTGCCCCACGCAGTCCCTTGCACCACTGCTGTGCCCTGTCCTGCACCCCTCTTCTGCCGCTCCCCACTGCTGTGCCCAGCCATGGGCCGCCACCACTTGCGGAAGCTTAAACTGCTCTGCATATTTGCCCACATTACTGCTCCTGCCACTGCACATTCAGTGAGTCCAGTCACACAGCAACTGCCATACAAACCCAGACTGTGTGTCTGGTTGAGCCAGTTCAGGTGCCTTCCCAGCCAGCCCCCATTCTCCTGAGACAGGGGAGGACAGACTGTTTCTGGGCCTCAGTGTTTCCAACCAGAGTTTGGGCTGCTTCAGGCCTTGGTAGCTCAGTCCCCCTCCAAGCTCAAACTCAAGCAGCTTTGGTGTATTACCACTTCAGAATTCAGGCAACTGTGGAGCCCCTGTCAGGCAGTAGGTAGGCGGCTCTGGCAAGTGGGAGCCAAAGCCCAGGCTGCTTGGCAACTGCCCCAGGCTGCCTCAGAGTCCCATCACACTAGAGCACACACTGATCCACCCAGCTACGGTGCCCATACACTGTCATGAGCAGACCACAGCACAAAAGAAATAACATGAAAAATAAAATGCAAGAAAATCCAGTTAGATCACCTAATCCTACAATGAATAATACATCTAACAAAAACATAGAAGAACCATAAGGATCAGAAGATCAAATTGAAGCTATGAGCAATGCAACCCTGACCAACCTACTGATAGAACTTGCAGGAAAGCAACAAAGGACCAACAATCGTGTGGATGCTACCATCACTAAGCTAGGACAAATTGATAAGACATTGGAAGGACTTCAAAAAAAATTAAGGGATTTGAGGGAGAGTGAAAAAAAGGAGGACCTTAAAAATCTGCTGGCCACACTAAATGAAGACATAAAGAAATAAAAGGATGAATTATAAGAATCATCAAGAAAATCAGAAAATGATATGAAAAGGGAGCTTGACACAGCAATGGAAATGATACATGGAAAAGTAGAAAATGCAAACATAATTGAACAAGTCCAAAAATCTCTAGAGGCTCTCAAGAATAGAGTCAGTGAAGTGGAGGATAGAAACTCTGATCTGGAAGACAAGATGGAAGAAACAGTTTGAGAGTTCAAAAACTTCAGTAAGTTCAAAAGTTCCTGTGAATAGAACATGAGGGAATTGTGGAATACACTTCAATGTCCTAATATCAGAATCATTGGAATACCAGAAGGAGAAGAATTTCAAACCAAAGGCATGGAGAACTTATTTAACAAAATAATTGAAGAAAACTTCCCCAGTCTCTTAAAAGAAAGGCCCATCAAGGTACAACAAGCCAACAGAACTCCAAACAGACTGGACCAAAGGAGAAACTCTCCGAGACATATTGTCATTAAGACTCTAAACATTGACACCAAAGAGAAAATCCTAAAAGCAACTAGGGAAAAACAGCGCACCACTTTCAAAGGTAACCCCATCAAAACTACTTCAGACTTCTCAATGGAAATCCTGAAAGCTAGAAGGGCCTGGAGTGAAACTCTCCAAAGTCTAAGAAACTATGGCTTCCAACCCAAACTACTCTACCCAGCAAAAGTATCCCTCATAATAGATGGTGAAAGAAAAACCTTCCACGACAAAACTCAGCTTTACAAGTATATGAACACAAATCAAAACCTACAGAGAGTATGTCAGGAAATTCTCCACAAAGAAGAAACAAATAACCAAACTCAAATGCCTACAAGAAACAGATCACAACAACCAAACCCAGAGTAGGCACAAAAAAACTTCAAAGCCCATGAAAACACCAAAACACATCTACCACCACAATATGGCAGGAATCAAATCAAATCTCACAGTCATTACCCTAAATATTAATGGCCTTAATTCACCCATCAAGAGACACAAGCTAATAGGATGGATCAAAAAATTAGACCCCTCAATCTGTTGCCTTCAAGAAACCCACCTCACCACTAAAGACAGACACCTGCTCAGGGTAAAGGGGTGGAAGACAATATTCCAAGCAAATGGGAATAAGAAACAAGCAGGTGTAGCTATATTAATATCAGATAAAATAGACTTCAAACCAAAAATAATCAAAAAAGACAAAGAAGGCCACTTCCTACTTATCAAGGGAATGATCCATCAAGAGGATATTACAATCATAAATCTGTAAGCACCAAACACAGGGACACCACAGTTCATAAAACAAAACCTACTTGACAATAAAACAGAAATAACCACCAACACCATCATAGCTGGGGACTTCAATACACCATTATCAGTAATAGATCATCCAAACAGAAACTAAACAGGGAAGTAAGAGAGCTCAACAAAGCCATAGAACACTTAGACCTAACGGACATCTACAGAACTTTCCACCCAAAATCCACAGACTACACATTCTTCTCAGCAGCCCATGGAACATTCTCTAAAATAGACCATATACTGGGTCACAAAGACTGCCTCCACATATTTAGGAAAATTGACATAATTCCCTGCATGATATCAGATCACAATGCTATGTTGCTAGAAATCAACAACAAAAGACCCACCAAAAATCCCAATGGCACCTGGAAACTGAGCAGCACACTCTTAAACAATAAATGGATAGTGGATGAAATAAAAAATGAAATTGCAAAATTCCTGGAATTGAATGACAATAGGAACACATCATACCAAAACTTATGGGACACAATGAAGGCGGTCCTCAGGGGAAAATTCATAGCACTCAATGCCTTCATAAAAAAGACAGAAAGACCCCAAATCAATAACCTAACCATCCACCTAAAGGCACTGGAAAAATAAGAAAAATCCAATCCAAAGAGCTCCAGAAGGAAAGAAATAATTAAAAATCAGAGCAGAAATTAATGAACTGGAAACCAAGGAAACAATTAAGACAATTGACCAAACAAAGAGCTAGTTCTTTGAAAAAATAAACAAGATTGAGAAACCCTTGGCCAATTTGATCAAGCAAAAATAGGAGAGGCTTCAAATTAACAAAATTCTAAACAAAAAAGGAGAGATCACAACAGACATAAGTGAAATTGGAAGAATCATCAGGACTTATTTCAAAAACCTCTACTCCACAAAACTGGATAATGTGGAGGAGATGGATAAATTCCTAGAAGTACACCATCTAGCAAAGCTAAACTCAGAGCAGATTAATCACCTCAATGAACCCATCACACTCATAGAGATGGAAAAAGTAATAAAAACCTCCCCAAAAAGAAGAGTCCAGGACCAGATGGCTTCTCAGCTGAATTCTATCAAACCTCCATGGAAGAACTCAAACCAATCTTTCTTAAACTATGCCACACAATTGAAGAACAGGGAAAGTTGCCCAACTCCTTTTAAGAAGGTAGTATCACCCTAATTCTAAAACCAGGCAGAGATGCCACAAGAAAACTACCAGCCTATTTCCCTAGTGAACTTAGATGCAAAGATCCTGAACAAAATCCTCACAAACCGAATCCAACAACACATCAAAAGCATCATCCACCGGGACCCAGTGGGATTCATCCCAGGAACACAAAAGTGGTTCAACATACGGAAATCTATCAATGTAATACACCACATAAACAAGGTTAAACATAAAAACCACATGATCATTTCAATAGATGTAGGAAAGGCCTTTGGCAAGATACAACATCACTTCATGATCAAAACATTGTAGAGAATTGGAATAGTTGGTATATGTCTTAACATAATAAAGGCAATATACAAAGCTCCAAAGGCCCAAATAACACTTAATGGAGAGAGACTAGAGGAATTCCCATTAAGATCAGGAACAAGACAGGGTTGTCCTCTCTCACCTCTGCTTTTTAATATAGTACTGGAAGTGCTAGCTCAAGCAATAAGACAGGAGAAGGAAATAAAAGGGATACAATTTGGAAAGGAAGAAGTTAGCTCTATTTGCTGATGACATGATTGTATATGTAAGAGACCAGAGACTCCATCCCAAAACTCCTGAAGCTGATTAACTCCTATAGCAAAGTAGCAGGATGCAAAATCAATGCACAAAAATCAGTAGCATTTTTATATGCAAATGACAAGGATACAGAGAAAGAAATAAGGGACATAGTCACATTTTCAATAGCAACAAAAAAAAATAATAAAGTACCTTGGAATGACATTAACCAAGGAAGTGAAAGATCTCTACAACGAAAACATAAAAACACTCAAAAAAGAAATTGAGGAGGACTTGAGAAAATGGAAAGACCTCCCATGCTCCTGGATAGGTAGAATTTACATTGTGAAGATGCCAATCCTTCCCCTCCCCCACCACCTGAGCTCAGCTCCAGTGAACAGAGCAGTGGTCCCAGGACTGGCCACGCCAACTTGAGCCGACAGCGGGACCCAAGCAGGAACAGAGTCCAGGAGCAACATCAGCGGCTCTGGCACCGGTAACAGCGGCCCCAGTAGCAGCAGACCCAGGAGCGGCAGCAGCGGAGATCCCGCAGCAGCAGCTTAAGTGGCAACAGCAGCAGTGGACCCAGCAGCAGCAGCTTCAGCAGCAGCAGTGGCTCCAGAAGTAGCAGCTACAGCAGCAGCAGCAGCAGAGGCAGCAGCAGCAGTGGGCCCAGCAGCAGCAGCTTCAACTGCTGACAGACCCAGCAGAGGTACCTTTAGCAGCAACAGCCCCAGCAGCGGGGGTGCTGTACTGCAGGGCCACAGTTGCCAGGCTCAGTTTGCCCAGCAGGAAAAGCCAGTGCCCAGCTCCAGAAATCAGAACAGCAGCCCGACGACCCAGGCAGAAACTTGACTGAGACCAAAATCATCCAAGGTAACTGGAATTGCACCAGGGAAGGGTCTCACTTGGTCACAAGCTGACTTGGATCCCTCAACAGACCAGAAATCTTAACCTCTATGTTGATAGAGGATCTGGTTGTTATAAAAAGTACTCTGGCATACATACTTGGGGCTGTTTTTGATTGAATGGGTACAGTGTTTAGTTAACTTTTAGAATCAACCTGTATTTTATTCCACTCAGTCTACTTGAATACTCCCATAGCAGGGAAAGTCAACACCTAGGAGCACCTTTGTAGATACTCTCAGTGTCTTAAGAGCCACACCTAACACCTTAAGCTCCTACCCTGAAAATATATAACATCAAATCAATTGATACAGCTAAGAATACCCAGCTATCTAGAAAATCCAAGCATTAACTTAATCCAAGAAGCAAAAATATATACATAATAACACAAGAAACACTAAAAAGCAAGACGATATAAATCCACCTAAAAGTATTAATGCATCAGAAATGACCTCCAGTGAGAACGAGTTAGAGGAAATGTCTGAGAAAGATTTCAAAACATTGTGAAGATGACAATCCTACCAAAGGCAATATATAGATTTAATGCAATTCCAATTAAAATCCCTACAGTGTTCTTCACAGAGATAGAAAAAATGATCTCAAATTTCACATGGAAAGGCAGAAGGCCTCGCATATCCAAACATATCCTCAGCAAAAGAAATACCTCTAGTGGGCATCACCATACCTAATCTAAAGCTATATTACAAAGCCATAATAATAATAACAGCATGGCACTGGCATAAAAATGGGAGTATAGACCAATGGAATAGACTTGAGGACCTAAACTTTGGGTCAAGCAACTACAGCTACTTGATATTTGACAAAGGCCCGAACAATATAGGCTGGAAAAAAAGACAGCATCTTTTTTTGGTGCTGGACAAACTGGATAACCACATGCAGAAAACTGAAACTTGATCCACACATTTCACCATGCACTACACTAAATCCAAATGGATCAAAGACCTCAATATAAGACCAGAAGCTTGAATACTACTGAAAGAAAATTTAGGAAGTACTTTCCATGATATAGGAATGGAAAAAGACTTCCTGAACAAAACCCCAGTAGCTCACGATCTTAAACAGTCACTCACCCAATGGGATCACATGAAACTGAAGACAAGTATACAATAAGCAAAGCCAGTAGATTACCCACAGGATGGGAGCAAATATTTGTGGGTTATCCAACTGATAGAGGCCTAATCTCTAGAATCTACAAAGAATTCAAAAATCTAAACAGTAAGAAGCCAAACACCCCACTCACAAAATGGGGCAAGGAGATGAACAGGCAGTGCACAGAGGAAGAAATACAAATGGCAAACACACACTTAAGAAAATGTTCATCATCCCTAATTATCATTTAGCTGGAGATGGCACTGTAATCCTAAGACTAGGTGCTGGAATCTGTATGGAGACCATGCAAGTCACTCAAAGGGAAGCAAAGTACATGAGCATCCCCCAGGGAAGTGCATGGACACCACAAAGACACAGGTGCCAGTTAGTCAGTGATGGTGATATAATCCTAAGATTGAGCATTGGTGCAGGGCCAACCTAGATGAAAGGCCAGACTCTGACCATGGCATGGGCTTAACCATCCTAAGACTGGGTAACTAGAGTGGGCCCACAGTACTCAGCATGAGCAACCACCACAGGGGAAATTGGTTTGCAAAAAGAATATTCAGATAGGCTGGAAGAAAATTGGAAACCCTGACCTCAGAAATACAGTGTAAATTCCTGTAGATGGTACATCAGAAAGAATGTACCACCTCAAGGAATGGTGGAGGCAAAAGTGTGCACAGAGGGAGGAGCTTAAGCCACAGTCAGAACAGAGAAAAACAGAAAAAATAGTTCAAGAAAAATTACCTAGGTATGAGAAGGGGACTAAGGAAGAAATTCCACCCCACAAGCCAGAAGTCCCATTCTTGAAGTATGCAATTGAGGAATGGGAAGGGGACAAAACCACCATGGCTAGCCTACCAATTTCAACCCAGAAGGTGGTGAATACTCCCCATAAAACCTCTAGAGGACTTGGAATGGAAGTGGAACAAATAGTGTAGACTAGAACCTTAAGTAGAGCAAAATTACAAACATATATACAAGAACTTGCCCGAAAAGCAGAAAAAAGATGTCACCAATGTGACTAGGCTCTGGGAAAAAAGCAGAGACATGTTAATTCTGACATCATGGAGCATATAGCAGAGGTGACAGAGCTGGGCTGACCCAGATACCCACCATAGGCCAAGTGTTATAACAGGTGAGTTGCCTTGGGGCTAGGCTGTGTTTGAGAGGACAGGAGAATAGGGAAACTGACCTAATTAACATGTGTGAAGAGTGAACAAGGTATGGCAATTAAATTAGCATAATCCTCCTCTCAATTAAATTCTGCCCTTGTGACACCCACATGGTAAGACATTTCTTTTTTTTTTTTTTTTTTTTTTTTTTTTTTTTTTTTTTAATTGGGATGGCCTTTGCCATCAGGCTCAGGTGGGTAAGGGAGAAAGCTATTTGTATTTCTGTACTCAACAGGCTGGCCCAAGAGGGACCAGCATACCTCAGTATGTGACATTGAGGAAGAAGTAGGGGCCACTGTTGCTAAGGGATAAGACTGGAATCTGATGCTGAATTCCAGTTTTGTTCAGTCAGGCAGGGTGACAGTTCTCCTTTCACCCTACTTTGGACCTTTACTTAGCTAAGTAGCCATAAGAAAAATCTACCTTGCTACTATTTCTCCCTCAGGAACAATGATTATCTAAATAAAAACTGTAAAGTCTTTAGTTTTTATTTAATCTATTTCTCTATATAGATGCATATATGTATATAATATATATTATTTATATGTACTTATATTTTTATAACAGTTACATGTCAAATTGTTTTACAAGTAAATGGTAATATAGATGACGACAGATAAATTTAATCCAGATCCTTTGAACAAATATTATAATTACAATTTTAACCAAAATGGGTATCCATAATTTTTAAATAATCTTTAAAAAGAAATTTGTTCTTTGGTTTTTAGAAGTAGGGTCTCTCTCTAGCCCAAGCTGACCTGGAATTCACTATGTCATCTCAAGGTAGCTTCAAACTCATGGCAATCCTCTTACCTCTGCCTCCCAAGTGCTGGGATTAAAGGTTTGTGCCACCATGCCTAGCTAAAGAATCTTAATCAAGATTTTATTTGATAAGTCATTGTCTTAATTTTAAATTCACAAGACATCCTTATTGCTTAGATTGGCCCAGAGAATATATGCTCCTCCAAGGTGTAGCCTCTCTATATAGACAATTGCCCCCACTGGGGGGTTGGAGTTAGGGAAGAATGATCCTCTCTGTTTAAAATGCAAACACTGAAACAATGACTTATCTCTGTTTTCAACTTTTATTGAATTATTAACATACTTGAGTAAATAATGTACTTGCGTACCAAGGTATACAAATTAGCCACTAAAAAGTTGAAAAACAAAGATGCCAAGACATTATCTTGCCTTGATTGCTTTTTTTAAAACAGTTTCATTTCCCCATGGTTTTATATACACATATATAAAATGTTTAGATCAAAGGTCATTGAATTCCTATTCCTATTCAAGATAGGTTTGAAGAAACACAGGTCATTGTTTCTATAAAACAAAATTCAAATTTTATTGAATATGATTTTGCTTTTTATAATGTTTACAAAATGCCCAATTCCATGTCAATAACAGACCTCTTAGATATAACTATATTTGAAGTAATGTTTACTAAATGGTTTATAAACAAATTTTTTTAATTTATGTTGTCCATAAGATAAAGCCTTTTTTGATAAGTAACTGTGATAGTTAAGGTGTTGTCAACTTGATCTGTTTAGTAATCCACAGGCTGCTTCTAGGAAGGATCAACTAAAGGAGGAGGTCTTTCTCCCAGGGTGAGCCCTTCCCCCAGAGTGGGTGGTCCCGCTCAGAGAGGGACTTGATATAAGGAAGCTCTGGGTAGAAGAGTTCCCTTTTTTTTCCTTCCTTCCTTCCACTTGGCTGCCGGAGCTACTCCCTACCTTCTAGTGTGGATTGAAGACCAGTACGGACTAAAGACCAACATCAACTGAAGACCCACGTGGATCGAAACCCAGCGGCTCCTCAGGAAGCCTCCAGGCTTTCCGGCTCCTCAGGAGGCCTCCAGGCTTTCCGGCACCATCTGCAGTGCCGGGTTGGGACTGCTGAGGCATCTGGCCACGTGGACTGAGCAGCTACCAGGTTCGGTGATTCTCAGGCCTGCAACTGCTATTGGACTACTGTAAGCTAATCCAATAAATTCCCTTTATAAAATAATTCATTCTAGTAATTCTGTTCCTCTAGAGAACCCTGACTAATACAGTAACTTCAATAAGTAACTAGCTAGTATCTTCAGTGTTTGCTTAAATATTCTTTCTCCAATGTTTATAAAAGTGGCTTATGAAAATTTTATATTTTATCCCTTTCATTTCCTGAAGCCTCTAAAAACCTATGGCTAAACTACATTTAATGTTTTTTGTATGCTTTACCATTTAGAGAAAGTCTTCATTTGTATTTTTAAAAAAATATTTTAAATGACAATCTTACCTAAAGCAATCTACACATTTAATGCAATCCCTATCAAAATTCCAAAGGCTTTCTTCATGGAAATAGAAAAAACAATCCAAAAATTCATTTGGAATCACAAAAAACCTCGAATATCTAAAATAATACTGAGCAACAAAAAAGAGGCTGGTGGTATCACCATACCTGATTTTAACCTATACTACAGAGCCATAGTAACAAAAACAGCATGGTACTGGCACAAAAACAGACATGTAGATCAGTGGAACAGAATAGAGGACCCAGATGTAAGCCCAAGTAGCTATAGCCACCTGATATTCGATAAAAATGCAAAAAATACTCATTGGAGAAGAGACAGCGTCTTCAGCAAATGGTGTTTTGAAAACTGGTTATATATCTGCAGAAGGATGAAAATAGATTCTTCTCTCTCGCCATGCACAAGAATTAAGTCCAAATGGATTAAAGACCTTAACATCAGACTGGAAACTTTGAAACTGCTAGAGGAAAAAGTAGGGGAAACCCTTCAACATATTGGTCTTGGCAAAGACTTTCTGAATACAACCCCAATTGCTCAGGCAATAAAACCACAGATTAACCCCTGGGACCTCATGAAATTACAAAGATTTTGCACTGCAAAGGACACAGTGAAAAAAGCAAAGAGGCAACCTACAGAATGGGAAAAAATCTTCGCCAGCTATATATCTGATAGAGGATTAATATCTAGGATATACAAAGAACTCAAAAAGTTAAATAATAAGGAATCAAACAAGCCAATCAAAAAATGGGCTATGGAGCTAAATAGAGAGTTCTCAAAGGAAGAAATACGAATGGCATATAAGCATCTAAAAAAATGTTCTATGTCACTAGCCATCAGGGAAATGCAGATTAAAACTACATTGAGATTCCATCTCACTCCTGTCAGATTGGCCACCATCATGAAAACAAATGATCATAAATGTTGGCGGGGATGTGGAAAAAAAGGAACCCTTCTGTACTGCTGGTGGGAATGCAATCTGGTCCAGCCATTGTGGAAATCAGTGTGGAGGTTCCTAAAGCAGCTAGAGATTGATCTACCATATGACCCAGCTATAGCACTCCTAGGCATATATCCAAAGGACTCATCTCATTTCCTTAGAAGTACATGCTCAACCATGTTTATTGCTGCTCAATTTATAATAGCTGGGAAATGGAACCAGCCTAGATGTCCCTCAACTGATGAGTGGATAATGAAGATGTGGTACATTTATACTGTGGGGTTCCCCGGAGGGGTCCCCGCTCAGGGCTGTCTACGGGACCCCAAGAACACTCATGCAGGACGCTCTCAATGCAAACCTCACAAGGTTTATTGATTCCGATGCATCGGGGCTCAACACAGATTCCTCTCGCAGGAGGAAAGGTGAAGAGCCCCTAGCCACGTGTTTAGTCAGCTTATAAAGGCTGAAAACTATAGGTATGCAGAGTCATAGGGGCTTTTCAGCGGTGGGTTCCCCTGATTGGGTAGGGCCCACGAGGCGGGCTCGTGAGGGTCCCTCTGATTGGGTAGGGCGTACAAAGGGCCAGGTCCTTATGGTATACTTTTTACAAAATGGAGGTAGTTGCATACTTTTTACAAAATGGAGGCAGTTGCAAAATGGCAGTTCTGTGATTCAGTGCAGTAGCAAGCAAGCCATATTACAGAAGCTTAAAAAGGCAAGTTAGCAAAGCAGCTAGAAAACAGAGCAGCAGAAATATGGCAACTTTTATCCTTTCATTTCCCCCTTTTCTTTGTCATAATTCCAATCATGGAATTTCAGTTTCTGCAAGAGACTGGTACTGTTGTTTAAGTATCATGACTTGGACAGTGCTGATCCTTTCTCTAATAAAGGTAACTAATCTATTTATTATTCATGGACCAAAGGTGAAGAGGAGAATTAAGATGATAAGTGGCCCTAGCAAGGTGGAGATCAAAGTAGTCATCCAGGGGGACCTGGTGAACCAAGATTCATACCAAGACTGGTTCTGTTGTCTCTCCCGTTTGCGTTGTTCTAGGCTTCCTCGTACTTTCTGCAAGCTGTTTTCTACTAATCCAGTCTTGTCTGCATAGAAGCAGCACTCTTCTTTTAGAGCTGCACAGAGTCCCCCCTGTTGTAAAAATAATAAATCTAGGCCTCTTCTATTCTGTAACACAACCTCTGAAAGTGAAGAAACCAAGTCCTTTAGGTTCTGCACTCCTGACTGTAACTCTTGTAGATCCTTGTCTATTGCTAAACTGAGTGGTTGGAGGTGACAAGGGAAGCTATGCCGGTGCCTGCTCCTGCAACACCCAACCCCATTATTAAGGGTCGAGATGGGGGGTTGTCTTGTTCTTTTGGCAGGTCAGCGGCAGATGTTTCTTCTGTGCGAGGCGATGGTAGTAACCAGCTTGATTGCAGAATCTACCTGACTCTTAATGAAACTGGTTAGTCATCTGAAGTCCCAGGGGCCAAAGGAGATAAGCAAAAGGAATCCAACAAAAGGGCATAAAAGACTGGGAAGCAAAGTAGTTAGCCAGGGAGATGTGGAAAACCAATTTTTCCTCTAGATTTTTTTTTTTTAACTTTATCAAGGCTATTTTGTATTAGCCCAGTCTTATCTAAGTAAAACAACATTCTTCTTTGAGGGCTACACAGAGTCCCCCTTCCTTTAAGAATACCAAATCTAGCCCTCTCCGGTTTTGAAGTACAACCTCAGAGAGCGAGGCCAAAGAATCTTTGAGATCTTGTATCCCCTCATGTATGAGGTTAAGATCTCTGTCCACTAAGGCACTGAGTTGTGAAAAATGCTGTTGGGAGGTTACCAGCAAGGCAATGCCTGTTCTTGCTCCCATAACACCAAGTCCCAGGAGCACAGTCAGGGTGAGGGCAGTTAAAGGCTCTCTATTTGGTTTAATGGCAATGCCTTAATCTATAGTAGATGTAAAACTTTCAGAATCATGAATGAAAAATCGTGGCAAAACTATAACTACAACACAATAGTCCTTAGTCTGTAAAAAGTCCTTGTTGACAATAAAGGGAGTCAGCCCCATGGAACAAGCAAGATAGGAGTTACTAGGGGCTTTAGTATATATAAAGGAGTCATTGATAATAGCAGTTTGGTTGCATACCGGTTCAAGAGTCAGAGGAGGGAGCATATCAGGGCCTAATAGACACAGTCCGAGGCCGGAAATGGATGCAAGAGTAATACCCCCCTCTGGGGCAGAGTGCCAGAATAATCCCTCTGCACTGTTAGTAGACACAGGAGATGTAAGGATGGCAATTCCCTCATAAAAGGGAGGTCCTAATCTGTATGGCATTTCAACCAAGCTCTATAATTTTATTTGAGGAACTTTAAATAAACTTATTTTGAGTAAACTTTATCTATGACAACAGGAACGTATGGTATAGACAGTCTATTTCCCTTTTATTTCTCCCTCTCATGAGAAGACACTCTAACTGCTTTAGGGGACTGTGTCGAAGACATCAGATCATTTACTACTTCCTGCTGAATGGGACACGAAGTGGAGACTTGTTGCAGTTAGAGAATCTCTCCTAGAGAGGGGAACTATTTTAATGTACCCCAGAGTGTAGGAAGATAATCTTGAAAGATAACTTTGGAAAGAATAAAAGTAAGGAGTTACTGAGAAGTGAACACATAGCAAACTGGTCTTTTTGCAGGTCGAGGGAATCCAGGTAGACAGGCTTGGATCATCTCAGGACCATCTGAGGATGAGCTGGCTGAGAATTTCTTTCAGAACTGTTCATTAAATGGCACAGTAGTATTTAACATGGCTTGTAAAACAGATGAGATGCTAGCAGAGTTATCAGAAACATATACATAACATTTAATCTTAATAATAAAGAGATATTTTTTTTTTAATCTTTGGTTATACATTTTTCTCTGAGTGTTTAAGACCTTGTAGATAGCCAAAAGTTAATTAAGGATTAATTTTGGAGGTCATTAATGGCTCTCCAAAGAGACTTTAGGGACACAGGAGTAGCCCCATAGCTTACTGGTGTCTTTTGCCTGTTAGGATGAGTCAGGGCCATGCTGGCCAGGTAGTTTTCCCTTCTTTGGGAAGTCAGGAGGACTGATTGCTCCTCAATTGTGACTCTCCTGTTTTACATTGTACACCACTTTTGTTTGGGTCTCCATATCCTCCCTGCTCAGGAAGACAGGTGACTTACCAGGGGGCCAGTGTAGAAGTGTCCCATCATCTCCAGTGGCCTCATGACATGGGAGCACAGGCCAAAATATTGACACTTTTTACTCCGATGATTCCAATTGGCTTTGGCTTCTACATAGGTGATTAACACACTTAGAAAGGAAGTTACACCAGCTTGGATGTACATACATATAGAGCACATTTAATTACTGAAATAGACTTAACTAAAGAATGGCACAGGGCTTCTAAAATCATTTTGTACTATCTTTAAAATTTTTGTTGTACTGTGGTAGCATAAGTCATATATATATCTGAGGTATAGAAAGTAGGCACATCTCCCATTTTAAATATCCAACATTTATAAGTATAGGCAGAACCTGTTACCAGTCTTGAAAACAGTACCAGTTGATTTACAAACTTAATTCATTTAACGTAGAAAACAAGTAAGACAATATAACATCTTAGCACCTGTGTGAAAACATCTTTGATTAGTTTAGATACCTGTGTGGGTACAAATTACCCAGAGAACATTGGAAACAGAACCGTGGAGTTTGATTTTTTTTTTTTTTTTTTTCATATGAGGACCATTGTTTGAGCATGAGGCTGTGCCCTAAAGTAGGGAATATGTCTTAAGGGTTAATTTTGTTATAAGCACTGGACTTAAGATGCCAAAATTGAGATAGTTACTTTACATACAACAAAGTAGAATCTGGTCTTTTCTGAGCCCAAACAGCTAGCTAAATATTAATATAACCCTTGATAAATCTTTTTGAAAGAAAAAAAAAATTATTTGACAACCAATGATTTTGGCTTAAACTTGATAACTATTGATTTCATGCACCACAGAAATTTTTATTAACATAAAACAATTTTATGTTTTACCCATGACTTAAATTTGATAAAGCTCAAGCAAACTATCCCAACATACTTCAGCCTGAAAATATATTTTTTATATCCACATATATATATATATATTTTTTTTTATATCCACACATCTTTATTTACATACTTTAACATTCTGATCTAAGTACCACTCAAAAGACATTTTTAACAAGCACTCTATGTCCCAACATTGAAAAATTCCTTCCCAGTTTCTTTCCTTTTGGGGCATTCGCGAACCCAACATCCTCTTTCCTTGCAATACGTACATTGATCCTTCTCAAGGGGCTTCCTAAAGCCCTCGGGTTTGTTTTTTTTTTTTTTTTTTTTTTTTTTTTTTTTTTTTTTTTTTTTTTTTTTTTTTTTTTTTTTTAATCACTGTAGCCAATATCCTATCTAAGTTCCTTTCTTGTCTTGCTTTTAATGTCTGGAGTGGACTGCCTTATCTATGTCATTGTTATCACTGCCTGTTGACCGGGAGAAGTAAGGTCAAAAGGAGTATATCTCTGGGAAGCCTCCATCAAGCATTCTAAAAAGATAGAGGGAGGTTACTTTAGCCAGATTCGTGGGGCGGCGAGCAGCCCCCCCTGAGACCTGCCATCAGAGCCTGGTGGTAGACTGTCAGTTGCTCCCTACCTTCTGCTGAGTTGTAATTCCATTCAGGTCGGGTGAGAGGGAATCCCACATCAATCTCATTTGGGAGCTAGGTAGGCTGCTCATTTGGGCCTGAGACATGCTAGGTCAGGGGGAGGACCAAAGGCTCATACGGTAGAATCAGGTCCTTCAGTTTCTAGTCCCTGCAGTGGGCCCATCTCCTCCTCCCTCAGCCAAAGCTGGAGCGGGGAGAGCAGGGGGCTAAGGTGGGGGAGATGGAATCCGGGCAGAGGGCCACTCGGGAGCGTCCTCTATTTCAGGATATATTTTGGGCTGAGCCGAGGGGTCTGTGGCCATTCGGCTTGGTTTTCTCGTGGCTTGTTGGGACACTGCCAGGACTTGGGAGCCTGACCGTGGCGGGGGTGGATCCAGGGCTTGACCCATGCCGGGGGATCCATCATTAGGCTCTCCCAGACCAGGATGTATGGCTGTTGATCTGGGTGAGAATGGGTCCCTTCTGAAAAATAATATTCTTAACAGCAGAAATAATGGTTAGATCAAATGCTCCCTCTGGCAGCCACTCAAAGGAGCAGAAAGTCTGTTATTTACCTTTTTTAATTTTTACAGATAAGTTATGAGCCTTACTTCTAACTTCAGAGAAATGAGATACCGTCAGAGTTAGGGGGGTCATCACAGTCTGTACCATAACTAGAAACAAGAGTCCACAAACAAACACAAAATAGATACTGACAAAAAGAAACCAAAAACCGTGACACCTCCGATGCGTCCAGAACAGAAAACCAAATGCAGTTTCAGATGGAAGATGCCTCCGTGGTTTCTCCTCAAGGAGAAATACACAATCTTCCTTTACCAGATAGGAGACTGTCAGCCACCCTGACTCTCCTCAGATCCTGGGGCGTCCCCCAGGATTGCAGCCTGTGGTCCTGCCAACCACCATTGTCAGGTCCTCACGGTCCTGAACAACAGCTGCCCAAACCGAAATTAAAACAGATCAGAGCAACAGAAATCACTCAAACACTCAGACAAACACTCAGACAAGCAGCGCTGCAGACATTTACATTGTTTACCTCCAAGGGGGTCTCCGGAGTCCTGGGTGGACGTGCAAATCCCTGGACGAGTCCTCAATTGAAAGACCCCCAGAGGGAGACCTTCACTCAAGTCTCGAGATAGCATGCACCCAAAGACACACAGGAGACCCAACTTGCTGCAAAAGCATGAGGCTTTATTCAGGAAACCAGAGCTCTGGGGTTGACACATATCTCACACAGGAGTCAGAGGTGTTGACTCTTTGCCATTTTTTTCAGTAGTAAGTTTTTGATTTAATTCTTTACTAACCCTTTGTCATTTCTTGGGATGAATGTTAGGTCCATCAATCATAAACCATGGACATGTCTTATCAACAAAAATAAAAAACTGTATAAGATCCTTTTTCTTTACCCGTATTCCTCGCTCTCTGAGAGAGGCTTTTAAATCCTTTATGAAAGAAGCCTCTTTAGACAATGAATGGCCCATCTTGATGGGACGGAATGAAGAGGGAAAACTTACCAGGTCTTGCCGTCTTCTTGGGCGGAGAAGCGGTGACCCCGGAGCTCATGTGCTGGGGGCTTTCCATCCAGCAGGGGTCCGTGCCTCGAGCCGCCACGTTGGGCGCCCGTCGTCACCAGGGACGTTCTTTCTGGCTTCCAACAGGATACGTTCCCTCTCCTCGGTCGTGAAGAGGGTCTGGAGTAACTGCTGGCAATCGTCCCATGTGGGCTGGTGGGAGAAAACTAGGGATTCCATGAGTGCAGTTAATTTTGAGGGGTCCTCCGAGAAGGGAGGGTGGTTGGCCTTCCAATTATAAAGGTCTGCGGAGGAGAAAGGCCAATATTGTAGGGGTGGCAGAGGTCTCTGAGTTGGATCATCCCCTGGTAAGATCTGGGTTAAAGGTCCCTCCTCAGGGCCATCCAACATTAAACATAGTCCCTTCTCCCTCACATAGAGTTTGCCATTTTCCTTTCTTTATTTCAACAGATAAATTATGAGCTCAGCTCTTAACGTCAGTCCAGTGAGCTAAAGTCAAGTCCAAAGGGGTTGAGATAGTCTGTCCCATGTTGGAAGGGGAATAAAAGAGATAGGAGAACAAAAGGATCTGGAGAACACCGAGAACAAAGAGACAAAGGCAGCCCGATCGCTGCTCGAGTAAAAACGAAACTGAAGCAGATGGCGGCGAGCGGGACCCAGATGATGCTTCCCGACAGAGGCGAACTCGATCCGAGTTCTTCAGATAGGAGACAGAAAAACCTGTCTCCTGGGGGCAATCAGGAGCGTCCTCCAGATTGCTGGGTGGTGGTTCTCAGGCCCGTCAGCCCCAACTCAGAGCACCCAAAGGGAAGGCATCCAGATACTGAAACCGGTTGAAATCGAGAATTTTTCCAGAGGACAGATATAAAAGTACAGACATACACAGACAAGACGGGAGGCGCCTCTTACCTCTGAGGGGTCCTAGATGAGGTCTGGGGTCCTGTAGAGACTCCTGGCTGGCTCGCCAAATGTGGGGTTCCCCGGAGGGGTCCCCGCTCAGGGCTGTCTACGGGACCCCAAGAACACTCACGCAGGACGCTCTCAATGCAAACCTCACGAGGTTTATTGATTCTGATGCATCGGGGCTCAACACAGATTCCTCTCGCAGGAGGAAAGGTGAAGAGCCCCTAGCCACGTGTTTGGTCAGCTTATAAAGGCTGAAAACTATAGGTATGCAGAGTCATAGGGGCTTTTCAGCGGTGGGTTCCCCTGATTGGGTAGGGCCCACGAGGCGGGCTCGTGAGGGTCCCTCTGATTGGGTAGGGCGTACAAAGGGCCAGGTCCTTATGGTATACTTTTTACAAAATGGAGGTAGTTGCATACTTTTTACAAAATGGAGGCAGTTGCAAAATGGCAGTTCTGTGATTCAGTGCAGTAGCAAGCAAGCCATATTACAGAAGCTTAAAAAGGCAAGTTAGCAAAGCAGCTAGAAAACAGAGCAGCAGAAATATGGCAACTTTTATCCTTTCAATACAATGGAGTTCTACTCAGCGGTAAAGAAAAATGAAGTTATGAAATTTGCAGAAAAATGGATGGACCTGGAAAGTATTATACTAAGTCAGGTAACCCAGGCCCAGAAAGCCAAGCGCCACATGTTCTCTCTCATATGTGGATCCTAGATGACTGGGCTTCTGTGTGAGAATGAAAATACTTAGTAGCAGAGGCCAGTAAGTTGAAAAGGAGACATAAAGGGTGGAGAAAGGAAGGGAGGAGGATACTTAATAGGTTGATATTGTATATATGTAATTACAATGATTGTAATGGGGAGGTAATATGATGGAGAATGGAATTTCAAATGGGAAAGTGTGGGGGTGGGGAGGGAGGGAATTACCATGGGATGTATTTTATAATCATGGAAAATGTTAATAAAAATTTAAAAAAAAATATTTTAAGGCCAGGCATGGTGGTGTATACCTTTAATCTCAGCACTCAGGAGGCAGAGTTAGCAGTATCACATTGAGTTCAAGGCCAGTCATAGTGAATTCAAGGTCAGTCAACCTGGGCTAGAGTAAGACTCTATCTTGAAAAAAACAAAAATATTTTAATAAATAAAACTTTAAAGTTATATATAAAATTTGACCTATTATTATAAAAACTATGCTTATTTTTTAATCCTTAAGAGTACTGGTCAAATAAACAAATGACACTAATAGATTGTCAAAATTTACCAATATATTTGGCTTCCTTAACTTTAGACACTACCATTCAGTTCTAAATCTAAAATATATGTGCAATGGGGTTTGGGGGGTTCCAAGAAAGGTTCTCAAGCTCCAGACCCTTAATTTGTGTCTATTTTACCAAGGAATTTGGGTAAAACAATACTGAGAAGGTTAATTTATGGACCACTATAATTTTATTCAGGAATATAAGTGGGAGAGGGAGGGTCTGCAAACCAAGGAAGTATGCACCCACATGACCAAAGAACCCTTATGGGAAGTGAGTATAGGCCTAAAATATAACAAAGGATTCAGAAAGAAAAGAGAAGAAAGTGCAAAAAGCTCCTGCCATATGAAAGACAGGAAGGAGTAGAGAGCCTATGTAGGAGTAGGGGCCTTCCCTCATCTCAGAGAGTATAAGCTTACCAGAACAGGAACCTGAAAGTTCAGGAGAGATGAACAGCCAACAATTGTGGTGAGCCACGAGTGGTGGTGCACACCTTTAATACTGGCACTCGGAGGCAGTGGTAGGAGGATTGCGGTGAGTTCAAGGCCACCCTGAGACTCCATAGTGAATTCCAGGTCAGCTTGGGCTAGAAGTGAGACCCTACCTGGAAAACAAACAAACAAACAAAAAAAAGTTTATTGTGGTGGAATTTACCCTCAGACTCAGGTGAGTCTGAGAGAGAGCTGATTGGTATGAACTCACAGAGCTGGCTCAGGAAGAGGTCAGCCATGACACCAAGTTTTGGGGCTAAACTTAACCAACTACAATGCCATGATCAGATTTAAATTCTAGGAAAAGGGAGCTCCCTCCCAGGGAGTGATTAAGTTGTTGATAGAAAAACAGATCCAGGTAACTCCTTTAGTCAAAAGATAAGGAAAAGATTCTTCTCTTATCTCTAGTAAAGTGGAGATTGCAAGGTCAGATTTAAGGACATTTCTGCTTTCTACTCTCTGGGCCCAGTCACCTTAATCTATCCAACAAATTTACCTGACATGCTCTTGTATGCTTTTAGAAAACCTGCTTTATCTTCTCATAAAATAAATACTCATCACCCTATAAATTTATACACACACATGTGGTGTGTGTGTGTGTGTGTACAAATATATGAATATAATTATATGCCATCTATTTTAAAGAAAGTTTTGAAGGTATTGTTAAATAATAGCTAAAAATTGAAAATTACAGTCTTTCCACAATGAGCTACTATGAGATTAAAAAAAAAAAAAAAAAGACATGACATCAAAGACTTTTTCCTGCAGAGCAGATCTATCAAGTACTTCTAACCAACTCTTAAGCTACAGAACTTGAAGGGATAAACTCCAAGATTCATATTTCCTTCTTCACAGATCTAAGCATCCACATGGACTTCACAAATGTTAGGTGATACTCATTTTCAATTGCAACAACAAGTAAGTACTCCAAGTAACTTAACATCTTATTTTATATAATAAATTATTTTTAATGTTCTAAACTTCATAGAATATAATTTATAAAATAGAAATAGCTGTAAACAAAGAGAGAAAACATTTGGTTAATCTAATTTTAAAATACATAAACTTTTCACTTGGTTAAAATATCTGTTTCCCTCATCTGCAGCCTTGACTTTGTTAAACAAGACAAGTTCTTGACTATATTTAATTTTAAATGGAGCATTCCTATTATATCTATCACATGTACATGTCATATCAGGTATACAGGACAAAGAAAAGAAATTAAGTACACAAGGATCATGTTGGCTAATATATTTGACATGGTCTAAGTGTTTCTTCCTTAATGACTTACTGGCTTCTCTCTGCTGAAGATGGTTTCCCTGCCTTATCTTTATTAGATCCTAGAAATGAACATAGCAAATAAAATATTTAGTCTCTGCATGCACAAAATGTGATGCTTGGCCAACAGAGTGAACTGTAAACTAAAGTTCCCAGAATAGTGCTACATCTGCTACATCTACTTCCAACAAGACTGAATGGAACTCCTGTGATCACAGAGAGATAGAATGTTCCAAGAGCAGAGCCAAATTACCTTTAGACCCTTAATAGCCGCTTCTCAGCCTCTTCTGTGTCTGACCAAACATCCTCCTATCAGTTGTTCAGGTGCAATCTTTTTGGAACAAACCACCAGCTCCTACCAAGCCAAGGGCCCAGAATGTCATCAGATAGCATTTGATGCCCATGGTGGAGACTTCTCTGCTTTGCTATAATCCACCTACCTGATGGTTAGCAAGTGTATTTAAAAGTGCCTTGAGTTATGACTTTCTTTTGTTCTATAACTGTAAAACCTTCATGAAACTGTTAGCACAGTGGAACATGGAACTGGTGCAAACAAAATCTGAATTTTCAGCCCATAGTCACTCATATTTGATTCCAGAATAAACTATCTTTTATTCCCCTTTGAGTTGAGAGCTATGTATTTTGCATTGACAATTCCTATTTGTGGGCTGCCTTGGCAAGCTTCCAGGGACCTGTGCAGTACTAGATACAGTGTAAACCAATCAGCACCTCTCACATTTACTCAAGGTGACCAATCATACACTTGGGACTGACAGGCTTTCCCATTTAATAAAAGTCCAGGTCCCATAAAAACTGGGTTTTGTAGCATTGGAAGCTTCTTCACAGAGAAGACTACCTTCTGTCTGTTTTCTTCTCATCCACGATGCTCTATTTCCGTTGTTAAATTGATCTGATTAGGAATCAACAAACATTCTGCTTGCTGGTGAGTGCCTTTACAATATATGCATCTATCCTGTTTGGCTATACTTCATTGGCACTGGTTTCCTCAGCCTTCTAGTGTAAACTTAAGACTGGTGGCTCTCTAGGAAGCCTTCTGACTTTCAGTGCTGGATTAAGACTCCTGAGGCATCCAGCCACATGGACTGAGTATCTACCAGGTTCTCTGACTTTCAAGCCTGCAGAATGCTATAGTTGGACTGCAGTAAGTTAATTCAGTAAATTCCCTTTTTAATACAATTCATTCTATCAGTTCTATCCTTTAGAGAACCCAGACTAATATATCCACCTACTCTGAAATAAATGTTTTTCTTTTAATATATCTGCCTCCTAATTCCTTAATTGACAGAGAAAATGAGCCTAAGACCCATAGACTGAAACATTTTGGGGGTTGTCCTCAGATCACCTACCATTTACTCCCCTCCTGATTGGGTAAAGGAACTCTACCACCTGGCAACTTCTATTTAAACTCAGGCCATCAGGGACCTGAGAAATTCCTTCTCTCTCTTTCCCTACCTGGTTCTGTGGGAAGGCACAATTTCTCCTGTGTTTGGGTGACCCCAATAGGCTTGGTGAGTCCAAGAGATGGATGTGCCTCTAACCTCCAGGTATGGGTGCATGCCAACTCAGCACAGAGCTGGCCAGAGCTGACATACAGCAGGGGACTCAAGCAGTGGTGCAGAAAATGGAGCCAGAGCCACCACAGTGCCTTCCTTCCAAAACCCTGTGGCCTTTTCACTTGCTAATCCATCAGATACCTGCCTAGAAATTATTTTAGCCTTGAATGGTGGCTGGATATAAAATTTTTCTTTTTGCTAGAAGGCAGCTGGTCTCATTTGTAACTCAGGGAACATGTGGTGAGCACCTGGTGAATCCAATATGTCAACCTGATTCCAGTCTGTATCTGGGCAGGGCATGTTGTCCTGCTAAGCCATATAGCCACTAAATTTCCTATGTTGGGAAAAGAAGTAAAACAAAATTAACACTTCTATCAATGGTTTGGATGAGATATTTCTTTGTACCAGATTTTAATGTTCATTAATACACTATCTGTTTAACCTGTTTTAATGCTTTAAAAAATGAATTTCATAAAATTTATTCTCAAACCAAGAAGTAATATAGCCTGGATATATACTGTAGCAGACAGATTCAAGTTCACTGAGATGAACTTGCAGGCACAGTTATGGAGGAAGGGATTTATTGAACCTTACAGATCCAGGGGAAGTTCCATAATGGCAGAAGAAGCTGGCCTGCCTTCACAGGACAAAGCAGAGAGAGAGAAGCACAAGCCAAAAAGCCAAAAGCCAGAGCACACTTCAGGAACTCCAGCTAGGCACATTTTGCATATCTTTAGATTGAAATCTGAAACCCATCACCACACCTTAAGATCCACCCAGTGATACTGCCTCCAGCTAGGTGTCTGCAGATGCAAATTACAAACAAACAGCTGAATATATTGGGGAACATCTATTCTATTCAAACCACCACATATACACTGGGGAATTACTATGAAACAAGTTTGATTGACACTTTTCCTACATCTCATTTAAAATATAAAGGCTTTTTATGACAAATAATTTTTAAAAATAAGTATTCTTGCTAAAAATGTTTAATTTAAAATTTTTCTGCTAAGGATATTTTCTCTGCTGATTTTTAATTTCAGAATTGTTAAGCCTTTGATGCTAGATTACATCAATAAACTTGCTTCTTTGTCAGTTGATAATGAGATAAAATAGCTAAATCAATTAGTTGTAATTTCTCTTAATAAAAAGTCTAAGTTCAGCTTTTTCTTAGACAGGTGTAACCCAGTTAGACTTGTCAACTTGTTATACATTAAAATTTTTTAAAGCTTTTAATTTTGCTTATTCCACCATTTAAATTGTAAGAGAGTAACCATTCTTCTATCTCTCCTAGTCAAATGTTTCTATGTTTAACATGGTAAGATGCTTAGTCCTCTGTTTTGTATTTTCTTCTTGTTCTTATTTATAATTGGTAGATTATCACTTGCTGCTTAACGATATTACAAACTGGTTGTGAATTCAGGGTCAACTGCTTCCCTTTCTCAGATCCAAGCAGATTTAAATTAATTCATGTTTTCCAATGACTCCTCAAAGAGCAGATTGACCCTCTGGTAGATGAAGAGAACAAAAAAGTAAAAACAAACAGCACAAGGGTAATATTAATCTATACTTCCTTTCTTGCTTCTGACCACCGAACATCACCTCTGTAAAATAAAATTTATTGATCAAATGGGTAAACTAAGCCAATGTATTTGATCATTTTACAATATTCTTAGATAAATGTTTTCCATCTGTGAGATGAACAGATTGCTCAATAGTTGCCTTTGCAAAATAACTGTAATTGCCAGATATTTTCTACTTTGCTTCCAGTTTTCAAAAAGATAAATTCCCAAATAAAGTGGTAAATTAAGCCTAAACATATGGCTAATGATTAGAGATACTTGCTGTGCTTGTTTGATAGTTTCTGGTCTATTTATAGTTTTAGGGATGTTTTATCTCTTGATTTCTGTGTTACGTACAGTGATTTACATATTTTTAAATTATTAGATATGGATATATTTTACATGTAAACATTACATAATGGTACCATCTTTTCAATCCTCCCTGCCCCTTTTCTGAAGAGCCTTTCCTCACTGGAGATGCAGGTCAACCCCATGGGGTTTATGGGTCATGCATTATGGTTGGCAGCAGTCAGTTATGAGGGAAGGCAATGTCTCTGTGCAAAATGTCCTGACTTGTGGCTCTAACAATCTTTCTGCCCCCTCTCCTGCAAAATTCCCTGAGCCTTGCTGGGAGCATTTTAAATATACTTCAGTGATGGGCACTTAGAAGCATCTAGATCTCTGTTTTGGTAGGTGTTGAGTGTCCTCAATATCTTTCTCCATCACACTTGTGCTGATGTCAGCTTAACTAAGAGAGCAGAATTCTTGCTCGTTTCCCCAATTCCTCTTTGGTTTCAGTTGGGGCTGGGGTGGAGTGTGCTGGATCATTTATATCTTCAAGTAAAGTTCCCATATGAAAAAGAGAAGCAGATTCTCCAATGGAGAGTAAACTCAGCACCACTCAAATGGGATAACCATTATTAATTTAGAGAGAATTAAAAGAGTTTAGACACTTTTATAGTCCAAGGTTACTGGGAGCTTGACAATGGAAAGCAGAATCATTATCCGGATTCTGACTTGTTTCCAAGTTCCAGATATAGTGTCCTTTCCACTAAGTGGATCTGTTAGCCAATCCAAGAGCAGTTGGTTACCCACCATGGCTGTGTGCCAGTATTACACTTGTGTGAGCATCATATCAAGTTGTTTGCTCTGAATCACTTAGACATTGAGTTGCTTGGACAGATGTTGGCCACTTTCCCCTGGTAGCTCATGTAGTGCCTTCTAGCACTAGATAGGATAATTATCTGGGGACTGGCTTTCATCTGGTTTCCAACAACGTCTCTCCATGGGCTATGCTAACAGGGTTTTGTGTCTTCAGCAGTAGGGTCTTACTATTAATCTCTGGTGGGTAATCAAGTGCTCTGACATAGGTCTGTCTTGTTTGTTTTGGGAGATCTAATATGTCTCTCTGATCTACAGCTCATTGTGGATGTAGACTACATCACACTGCAGGGAATTACAGGCCAATGACAGGGGAAAAGAACAAAGAAAAATCCAGAAAAGAAAGAAAAACAGGAGAAATTTGAGGTTAGGTTTCATCTCTCTCTCCAGGACCCTTTGATTCACTTAGGTGCTCCCTCTAAGGTCTGTTTAAGTCTGATTTAGTCTTATTTCCAGAATATAGGATTATCTGGTACCAGTTCAATTTGGGTTCAGATTTTGTGTCCCCCTCCCCTTTCCATTCCCCCAAGCTCTACCCTCCCTATTGTCCAAGTATCAAAATGCTATTCAGTTATGTCAGCAACTTGGGCTGATCCAGATAAGGAACTGCAGATAAGTGAGATCAGGTGGCCATTGTGTTTCTGTGATTGTGTGAGTTCACTTTAAATGATCTGAGCTAAGTTCAACCAATTTTCTACAAATTTCACTGTGTCATTTTTTCTTACTGCTAAGTAGAATTCTGTTGTGTAGATTTAGCACATCTTGTTTAGCCATTCATCCAATGATTGGCACCTGGGTTGATTCCAGATTTTAGCTATTATGAATTGAGCAGCTATAAACATGGTTGAACAAATATTTCCAAACTGAGATATGGAGCTTTTAGGGTTAAAATACAGTAGGGGAATAATAGGGTCTGCTGATAACTCTATATTCATCCTTTTTGGAAGTCTCCATATTGATTTCCACAGTGATTGTACAAGCTTACATTCTCACCAACAGTGAGTGTGGGATCCTATTTCTCCACAGCCTTGCTAACATTTGTTTGCATTTGATTTTTTAATGTTTGCTATCCTTACTGGAGTAAGATGGAATCTCATGGTTGTTTTAATTTGCATTTCCTTAATGGTTAGGGATGTTGAACATTTTCTTAACTGTGTGTTAAATATTTGTAATTCTTCCTCTGAGAACTCCCTAGTGAATTCTCTGACCCACTTTTGGAGTGGGCTGTTTAATTTTTTTATTGCTTAGCTTTCTGAGTTCTTTGTAGATTCTAGATATAAGGCTTCTGTCAGTGGTATAGCTGGCAAAGATTTTCTCCCATCCAGTGGGCAATCTATTGGTTTTGTTTATGGTATGTTTGTCTGTGCAAAACCTCTTCAGCTTCATGATATCTCATTGGTGGAGTGCTTGTTTAATTTCTTTGGCTTCTAGGGCTTTGTTCAGGAAGTCTTTTGCCAGTCCTATATCATGGAGAATTCTTCCTATTTTTTCTTTCAGTAGTTGAAGAGTGCCCCAGCCAGCAGGGAGTTAAACAAGGACCTGAGGGGAAGCCAACCTGAATGGGGAGAGGCAAACAGACACAAAGAAGGAGATCAAACCTAGTTTCTGGTCAAGGTCTCAAAATTTTACTTTTACACATAGGTTTATATAGGGTTGTAAGGGGAAGGGGGCATAGTCAGGTCAAAGATCACAGGGTTATTGGCTAAACACAATTTCCTTGTTTCTTCATCAATTACCGGCAGCACCGGGGGAGGTTATCACCCAGGCAAAAGGGTTTCATCATTTCTGGTAACAGATCATTAGATGAGGAAATAGAAACTTAACACTTGGCGGTTTCTGTCAACATGGCCGAGGTTAGGCTCATAGATGCCAACATATTCTCCCTTCTTTTATACAAAAAGAGAGGGAGGCCCCACTAAGCAGTGGTGGGTGTTAACCAACTGGGGGAGTAGTGACCTGACTCCTCCTGTGTGCTGTCATTTTTTCATCCCACAATCTTGGCCCTTGGTACCTTTTGGGGAGGGGAAGCAGGGCCTATATGATCATAAGTGTGATACCAACCTCCATTCAAGTCAGGTTTTTCTGTCAGAGAATTCAGAAGTGGTCAGAAAGGGACCTTCCCTTGTGGTGCCCATATCAAACTCATTTTACTGTGAGCCAATATGCATAGGTCTGAATCCTATGCAGCTCTTAAAGGAGGGGAAGACTTTTGGCCATAAGACAGACAGACAGCAGTGATAGCAGAGCGGTAGAGGTCAGTAGCATAGTAAATGAGTACAGAATGTATGATCACGAGAGAGTGGCAGTTGTAGGTGGCAGGTCTTCAGTGGCAATGCCTCAATCCACCAGCTCCAGTCTGTGATAATGGACCTGCAAGGGCTGAATCTTTGTGGCTTCAATCTGTTGATGTATAAAAGACATGATTTTATTTACAATAATAGGTCTGATTGTGAGTAGGAGGATTAAGATAAGTAGAGGTCCTAGTACCGATGGCAACCAGGAGAGGAAGGGAGAATTGGCCCAAAATTGAGAGGAGGAGAGATCATTTCGAGAATGCAACTCTCAACTGAGTTTCTGTAAATTTTTTGTTTTCCTCAATGATTCCAGATTCATTGATGTAGAAGCAATGCTCCTCTTGGAGAGCCATACATGTTCCTCCTTTTTCTGCTGAAAGGAGGTCGAGAGCACGTCAGTTTTGTAGGGCAACCTTGGCCAGGGAGGTGATCTGTCTCTGGAGGGATTCAAGACTATTAGTGGTGGAATCAATCATCTGTTGTAGCTTTTCAGAAAATTCTCTGGCAGAATGCAAGCAGTGCCCCAACACTCCGCCTGCCATCCCTGCAGAAACAACTGATGTGGCCAGGCTTGCACCTACCATTAATGGAAGGAAGGCTATCTCTCATGAGTGGTGTGGAAGAGCCATGCAAATTCATTAGAACTATACAAGGTGAATTGGGGGACCACAGCTACCAGAATACAGGGTCCTGGGGTGGTGCTATTAATGTGAGTAAACAAGGTTTCATTGCACCAGAAATAAATCAGTGGGAGGATATAAGTTACCTAGTTACAGAGGTGTTTTGTAGGTCAGTGGGTACTGATTTGTTGGTAAGGAAGCAGCACAACGTGAAAATGTTATTTAGATGGTGAGAGAGTAGTGGGACTGGGGAGACAGGAGGAGTGGTCTTATAGTGAGATTGGCTAAAGGAAAGGTTGAGGGTGGAGGAAGCATTTAAGGGAGTTGCAGCAAGGATTGGGCCCGAAAGGGAGGCACAAAGCAAACAAAAGGAGCCATTTACCTGGGAGGCATTAAGTAGATGGATGGCATATTGGAGATGTATTGGCCAAGAGTCCCATTTACCTTGTTATTTTGGAGGGTAGAGTGGAGGTGTTGTTCACTTTCTAAAATTATTTGGTTTACTTGATCCTTGGAGTCTGAGGGGACTAATTGTCTAGATATATATTTTTTCCATAGGGTAGGAGGACCGACCATCATTATAGAGCTTGCCTGTGACTCCTACTTGCCAGCGCTCATCCCAAGGGTCAGAGATAACAAGAGTAAACTCTTCTCCTTGGAGGCAGAGGATACCTTCTTTGGTTAATGGATTCATGAATATTGCAGCTCCAATATCTACATCCTCGACAGGTGGATCCATAATTTAAACAGGTGCCCTTAATGTCATAGGAAAAGCAAGCATAAGGCCTATATGTAGCAGTGATTGTTTGGGGAGTGATTTTAATGGTGAGTGCTGACCGGCATCCTGTAGGAGGGCAGCACCCTGAACCAATAAGAGTGGTGGAATCCTGGTTGATGGGGCCTTCCTTTACTTGAAATTCCCATTGAAGAATGGGAGCAGTAGTTAGGGGAATGATGGGCAACAAGGAGCAGAGGAGTAGAAGATGTCGGGGGTCAGTTGTTTTCATCTTGAATCTTGAATATCGGAAGCCTGGAAAAGAAAAGAGGGAGTTGCCTCAGGAACAGGGTGTTCTTGTTGGACGAAACGTTCTGGTAGCCATAATGTGGAATCATTTTGAGTATCAAACACACAAACTGACCCACGACCCCAAATAAGGACTGGGTCTGGGCCGTTCCATTTTAGAGTCAAAGGATCTTTCCACATAGCTTTGGCGAAGGTATTTTTTGTGTTTGTGTGCCAAAAGCGATCGGCAGCTGATTTTCCTTGAGTGTCAAGGGTTAAAAAGTTTAGGACAAACAGGGCATGATAAAGAATGTTTCTTGGGGAGCCTTTTATGGGATATAAATCCCCTGTTTTCAATTTTTGGAGGGTATGTTTAATAGTTTGATGGGTTTACTCAACAATTCCTTGGCCCTGTGGATTGTATGGTATGCCTCTAATATGTTTAATTTGTAGTTGGTGACAGAAATTTTGGAATTTTTTCCAGTATATCCAGGACCATTATCAGTTTTAATAATGTGGGGCTTTCCCATGACACCAAGCCAATTGAGTACATGAGCAATGACACTTTTTGAAGCTTCTCCAGCATGGAGGCTGGCAAAGATGAATTCACTAAAGGTATCCACAGTAACATGGAGGTACTTAAGATTACCAAATGAGGGACGTGCATTACATCCACTTGCCAGACCTCATTGGGAATTAAACCTCTAAGGTTTACACCCAAGTGGGGGATGGGTAAGAGGGTGACACAGTTTGTGCATTGTTTGACTATCTGGCAAGCTTGCTCCCTAGTGATTTTAAAAAGGAGACACAAGGTTTGAGGGTTAAGGTGATGTACACAGTGAGCTGCTTTGGCCTGGGCCACAGGATCGTGCTCAACAAGGAAGGCAAACTGGGTGGCTCTATCAGTCATGGCATTTCCTGTGGCTAGAGGCCCAGGGAGTCCAGAATGAGCATGAATATGGACTATATAAAAAGGATGTTGCCTAGAATGTATGCATTGCTGAATGGAGAGGTAGCGTTTGCAGTAGGTTTCTAACAGGGGGATGGATTGAGCAATATAAACACTATCAGTATGCAGATTAAAGGGAGTATTTGGAAGTTGTTGAAAAACCTATAAAACAGTGAAAAGCTCCACCAGTTGAGCAGAGTGGAATGGGGATTGTACAGAAGTGGTTTGATTGTTTACAGTGAATGCTGCCATTCGTTAGAGGAGCCATCAGTGAAAACTAGGGGGACATGGGGAAGGGTCAGGGAGAGGTCAATGTAGGAAAAACAAATGGTTGAATTCTCAGAAGTTGGAAAAGCTTGTTAGCAGGATAATGATTATCAAGGGATCCCTGAAAAGAGGTGCAAGATATGGCCCAGTCGTCATCATTTTGTATTAACCTCTGGATTTGGGTAGTGGAATAGGTAGAATGATTTTATCAGGGTCCTTACCAAATATTTTTCTGCTTTGGTCACATCCAATTTTTATTAATTCTGCCACCTACGAGGTATAAGGGGTAAGGACTTTGGGTGGTGAGGAGGGGCCCCTCCAGCCAGAACACCCCAGTAGGTATGAAGTCAGTGGCACAAATGACCAGAAGAGGCTTCTCATAAGAGATAAAAGTGACCCTTTGGCTCAAAATTGCAGCCTCCACTATCTTCAGGGACTCTAGGGTGGGGATTGTTAATAAGCGGCCAGAGACAGGGTCTGGGTCTCCTTTGAGGATGTCAAACAAGAGTTTAAGCTCTCCAGTAGTTAGCTTGAGATAGGGCCTGAGCCAATTAATATTTCCTATGAGCTTTTGAAAATCATTTAAAGTTTTTAGATGATTAGTTCTAAGTTGAATTTTTTGTGAAGGAATTTTGTTATGAATAAATAAGAATAGGTAAGGGGATTTTAATTGAATTTTATCAAGAAATATCTGAAGACCAGCTCCAGTAAGGGCCCCAGAAATCTCTTGAGAGAAGTAAAGAGTTCAGTGGGATCAGGTCCAGCCAAGAGAATGTCATCCATATAATGAATGATATACAAGGAAGGCCATCTATGTCTAAATGGATCTACAACTTGGGCCACAAATTTTGTCCCTTGGGGCAACATTTTCCATTGTAATCTTGGCATAGGGCCTCTGAAATTTACCACAGGCAAACTAAAAGCAAAATGCTGACGATCCTCAGGGTGCAAGGGAATTATAAAAAAGCAATCCTTTAAGTCAATAATGATTTTACAATATCCTGCAAGAATTGCCACTGGAGTGGGGAGGCCTGGTTGTAGGGCTCCCATAGGTACCATGGCCTTATTAATTTCTCTAAGGTCCTGGAGCAATCTCCATTTTCCAGATTTTTTATTTATAACAAAGATAGGAGTATTCCAAGGAGAGGTGGTAGGTTCAATACGGCCTGCAGCAAGTTGTTCCTGTACTAACCCTGTGGCTGCAGCTAATTTTTCAGAAGTTCAGGGCCAATGATCAACCCACACAGATTTTGTTGTTTTCCAGGATATCTTATCTGCATGGGGTCCAGGCATGTCAAAAGCCATTAGGATAAATTTTCATAGCCTATTCCAGCACGATCAGTCTTTATAGTAACTGAGATCGGCTCCTTTGTTCCCTGAGAATGTCTGCCCAATCCTTGTCCTGGGTGGAAGCCTTGATTAAGCATTTGGTGAGCTACCAACTCATTAGGGCTGCACATAATGAGTTTCATTTGAGAGAGGATGTCTTGACCCCAGAGATTAATGGGCATGCCTGTGACCACATAAGGATAAACAGTGCCTTGATTGCCTTCCTGATCCTCCCACTGAATAACTTCAGAACTTTGTAAGGGGTAAGAGGCATGTCCAATTTCTTTGAGATGGGTCATGGAAGTGGTGAGAGGCCAAGATGCAGGTCAATTTTTACTGGAAATAATTGTTGCATCTTCACCAGTGCCTATAAGACCTTCAAAGGCTTTTCCTTTTAACTTTAATTTAAGAAGGGGTCTTTTTTGAGTGACCTCTTGTGCCCAGTAAATATCTGATGACCCAAACCCATGGGGGTTTCTCTCTTGTTTCTGGCAAAGCACCTTATCGTTGAGGGACAATAGTATTAAGTGAGCAATCTGTAGGCCAGGAAGAATGGTAATAGGCCCCTGAAGGGCAGTGGCCATGGGTTTAATTTCCCCAGTATAGTCATTATTAATGATTCCTGGAGAAATGGTGAGGCCCTGAATGGTTGGTCTGGCAGGTCCCAAGATAAGACCAAAGGTGTTTTTTGGTAAGGGACCAGAAACCCCTGTGGTAAGGATCTGAGTTCTCATTTCTGGAGTTAGTATTGATCTGGAGGCAGGACAGAGGTCTAGTCCTTCACTGCCAGCAGTTGTCCAGGAGAGGGCAGAGATGTTACATTTTGGGTAGACTGGGGGACAAACCTGATAGCCCCAGGGTTCTGTCTGGGGATCATCCTGGGGCCCTGGAGTAGGCCCCATATCAAGTTTCCCTGTTTTTGTGGTAAGGGGTTTCCCTGGATATCTGTTTTGGAACTGCACTCAGAGGCCCAATGTTTGCCACACTTACAGCATGGACAGAGGGAGGAAGGAGGTAGCCATGCAGCTGTAAGGGCTGTATATTCTCTGGAAAAATGACCTGGAATTTTACAATTAAAGCAGGCTTTATTGTTACTTGCCTGTGTGAAACCCTTTAAGGAGGTTCCTATCGCTAGCCCAATGCTGCAAGAGGCAGGGTACACATCAGCACATAATTGGATAAAGTCAGAAATACTTTTGCCATGGCAGAAGGGGCAGATGGCTGCCTGGCAGGCCAAGTTGGCATTCTCAAAGGTGAGATGTTTTATGAATTCATTATCTGTTTCTTCCCTTCCCATAAGTCATTCTGTGGACTCAGTGAGGCAACCAATGAAGTTTCTGTAAGGCTCATTTGGTCCCTGACACATCTTAGCCAAGGAAGTTACAGCCAATCCCTTAGATGGGAGATTCTTCCAAGCCTTAAGGGCAGCATGTTGGATTTGTGAGAGCAGTCCAGGGGAGATTTTTGCCTGGTACTGATTAGTATCCTAAAGAGTGTTGCCCAAAAGTTTATCTAGTGTCCAGGAATGAGAAGAAGATCCAGTGGATGTGTTGCAGGGGGCAGTGTCTCAACATCTCTCAGTATAATCAGCCTGCCAAAGGAGGTAGTCTCCTCATGTCAGGACAAGCATTTTCCACTCATTTACTGAAAGCCAGTTGTCACTAAGGGCCTCTAGTAGGGATATGGTAAAGGGAGCAATAGGTCCATAAGAAGAAATAGCACCTTTCAATTCCTTGATATGTTTAAATTTTAAATGGTGGTACTGCTGGGGCTTAATAATAATATTTTTGCCTCTATGTGGCTCACTGTCATCATCTAAGCAGGAAGATTGTTCTGATGCCTTCTCTCTTTAAGAGTCCTCCTCCTATGATTCAGATTCAGCCCTGCTTGATTCAGGTGGTAGGTGGGCTGAGGAATTAGTTTTTGTTTTAACTTGAGCATGTGTTATGGGAAATGCATGAAGGGTTTTGGGAGGTTTGATTTTAGTCTTTGCATATCAGATGGGGGCAGGAGCAAAAGAGCAGATCTCCAGGTCCAAATCAAGGAGTTGTTTAAGTAAGGAGGCCTTTTCTTTTTTAACTGCAAGGAGAGATTTTAGTGATTGGGCTTCTCGCAAAAGTCGGTGGGTCGCCTGTTGAGTGACTGTTTCTAAATCACAATAAAGAGTTACAGGAGCACAGAAGTGATGTGGCTTAGGCATATGAAGGTAAGGTGGAGGGTCTGCTATGGGGGCTGTAGGAGGTGGCCAATCAGAGTTATAATACCTGGCAACCTCATCCCCCAGCTCTGACTCCTTATCTGGGGGGAGAGGGGTATTAAGGGGGTGTGTGACTATAGATTTGGAGAGAATAGTATAAATGGATTTAGGGCGAGTGGGTCATCCTCGGGCATGGGAACAATGACAGAGGGACACTAAGAAGGGCGATCACTCTTTGCCTAGGAGCCACCGCCTCCACAGTGTCCACCTGGAGGACCAGGCAACTTGGGGGAGGGAAACGACGCTGGAACCGCGGCCACAGCCACCGCAGCCACACTGGCAGGAAGTTAGTTCATGGGTGGGAGGGGTCTGGCTAGGTTTAAGATTATTTTTAAGAAAGGATTCTCCATCCCTAACAATTTTTGAAATGTCCAGTTGGTACCAGTGGACCTGGAGGAAAGCATTTATTAAGTTCCAATAGAAGGTCTGAACCAGGACTTTCTCAGACCCAAAGATCCTATAGTAATCCTTTAAACAATCTCCCACTCTTTGCCATCTTTTTTCATCAATGGTGCCTTCCTGAGGAAACCAGGGACATAAGTCTTCTAAGAAGAGGAAGAAGTGTACAAGATCCTTTTTCTTACCTTTTGCCCTATGAGTCTTTAAGTCCCTGGATGAAGAGTTCCTGTTTACTTAAGGTCTGTCCCATGATAGAAAGGAAAAAGTAGAAACGGCAAGACCAGAGGGCAACGTTCCCGGTCAGAGAGCCGGCATGGGGATTAGCCAATGGGCTTGATGCAAGCCTGTCCACAAATTTAAGAATCTGGCGACTGCCCTAAGGGCATTTACTGGCCGATGCATTACCGGTTTTGGTGGTTGGAAGAGAGGCTAGATAGGAGGTTTTTGCCAATGCCCGAACAGGCTGTCGTGATTCGTACAGGGAGCTAGGGGCCTTCAGCCAATGCCAGAGGGTAGCCCTGGCCAAGAGGCTTCAGTTGCCCTGTCGCTATGTTGCAATTCCACGTGATGGCGCAAACTGAAAGGGAAATGGAAAAAAGGAATTTACAAGGACCAACAAAGAAACCCCACATTTCCTGTGTCTTGCAAATCTGACTGAATAGTCTCCATTTAAATGGTTTGCCTAGAAGTCTGTGTCACTCAACTTACCTTAATCAGATCTGCATCACAGGTGGGCTTCCTGCAGTGATCACTGTGCGAATCTTCACTCGCCTATGAGGCAGTGATTCAGGGAGAGGAACAGCCATTCCATTGAGTGACGTTCAGGTTTTTTGTCATACCCCAAGCCCCACATTGGGCACCACTTGCCCCGGCCAGCGGGGAATTAAACAAGGACCCAAGGGGAAGCCAACCTGAATGGGGAGAGGCAAGAAGACACAAAGAAGGAGACCAAGCGGAGTTTCTGGTCAAGGTCTCAAAATTTTATTTTTACACATAGGTTTATATAGGGTTGTAAGGGGAAGGGGGCATAGTCAGGTCAAAGATCACAGGGTTACTGTGATCACAACACAATTTCCTTGTTTCTTCATCAATTACCAGCAGCACCAGGGGAGGTTATCACCCAGGCAAAAGGGTTTCTTCATTACTGGTAACAGATCATTAGATGAGGAAATAGAAACTTAACGCTTGGCGGTTTCTGTCAACATGGCCGAGATTCAGCTCATAGCTCCCAACAGAAGAGTTTCGATCTTATATTGGAATCTTTAGTTCATTTGGACTTGACTTTTATGTATGGTGAAATGAGTGGGTCTAATTTCATTTTTCTACACATGCTCGTTCAATCTGTCCAACACTATTTGTTGAAGATGCTGTCTTTTCTCCAGTCTACATTATTGGCACCTTTGTCAAAGATCAAGCAGCTGTAGTTACTTACCCTAAAGTCTGGATTTTCAATTCTGTTCCATTTGTCTAGGTTTCTGTTTTTATTCCAGTACCATGCTGTTTTGTCACTATGACTGTGCAATATAGCTTTAGATCAGGTATGGTGATACCAGCAGAGGTGTTTCTTTTGCTGAAGATATGTTGGGATATCTGAGACCTTTGGCTATTCTATATGAATTATGAGATAATTTTTTCTCAGTATTACTATTATATTAAATCTGTATATTGCTTTTGGTAGATTTGCCATTTTCACAATATTAATTCTACATATCCAGGAGCATGGGAGATTGTTCCATCTTCTTAAATGCTCCTATATTTCTTTATTGGGTGTTTTTATGTTTTCATTATATAGTTCCTTCACATCCTCTGTTAGTGTTATTCCAAGGTATTTAATTTTCTTGATGCTATTGAAAATGGGACAGCCTAATTAATTTCTTTCTCTATATATTTTTCCTTTTCATAGAGAAAAGCTCCTGATTTTTGTGCATTAACTTCATAGCCTGTTGCTTTGTTGAAGGAATTTATCACTGTTCGAGGTTTGGGGATGATGACTTTCAGGTCACTTATATATAGGATCATGTCATCTGCAAATATGGCTAATTGGACTTCTTACTTTCCAATGTGAATCCCTTTTATTCCTTTCTCCTGTGTTATTGCTTAGGCTAGTACTCCTAGTACTATACTGAAGAGCCATCATGTGAGAGTGGGCATGCCTGTCGTGTTCCCAATCTCAGCAGAAACTCCATTATTGTGTTGAGATATAAACCCTCCATGCCTATTCTTCCAGTGTTTTAGTCATGAAGTGGTGTTGTACTTTGTCAAAGGACTTCTCTGCATCAATTGAGATGCTCATGTGTTTCTTATGGTTAAGTTTATTTATGTAATATACTATGTTGACTGATTTCCATATGTTAAACCATCTCTGCATCCCTGGGATGAATCCTACTCTACCAAGGTGGATAATGCTTTTGATGTGTTGTTTAATTTGGTTTGCAAGGATTTTGTTCAGGATTTTTGCATCTAAGTTCATTAGGGATATAAGCCTATAATTTTCTTTCTTTGCTTCATCTCTATCTGGTTTTGGTATTAGGGTGATTCTAGCTTCAAAATAGGAGTTGGGAAAGAATCCCTGGTCTCCAATTATGCAGAATAGTTTGAAAAAGATTGGGTTCAGTTCTACCATGAAGGTTAGATTGAAGTCAGCTGAGAAGCTATCCAGTCCTGGAATTCTCCTTTTGGGGATTTTTTTGCTTTTGTTTTTGTTTTTTTCCAATTTTTTTTTTTTATTAACAACTTCCATGATTATAAAAAATATCCCATGGTAATATCCTCCCTCCCAGCCCTCTCCTCTTTGAAACTCCATTCTCCATAATATCCCCTCCCCATCTCAGTCAGCCACTCTTTTGTTTTAATGTCATGATCTTTTCCTCCTATTATGATGGTCTTGTGTAGGTAGTGTCAGGCACTGTGAGGTCATAAATATCCAGGCCACTTTGTGTCAGGGAAGCACATTGTAAGGAGTTCTACCCTTCCTATGGCTCTTACATTCTTTTCACCACCTCCTCTGTAATAGACTTTGAACCTTGGATGATGTGATAGAGATATTGCAGTACTGAACACTCCTGTCACTTCTTTCCAGCACCATGATGCCTTCTGAGTCATCCCAAGGTCACTGCCATCTGAAAAGAGAAGATTCTCTACCAGAAGTGAGAGTATCATTAATATAAGGGTATGAACATTAAGAGAAGTGCTTACTGGGCAGTTTAATAACCATAGTATATACATTTAGCCAGACAGCAGCAGACATTACATTCCTAGGGCTCATGAATACCCCTGTTTTAAATTTTCAGTATCAGGGATATATTCCTTCCCATGGAGTGGGCCTCCAGTCCAATTAGAGGGCATTTGGTTTACACCATGACAGACATGCCACTATTGCACCCATTGGCTCATTTGGCCTGGCTGGCCAAATATAAGGCTTGCAGTGTCCTCTGTTGAATATCTTCACTTGTGATTTCTCTTCTCCCATTAAACTGCATGCAGAATGGCTTCTTCCAGCTTTCTGTCAGCTGGTCTACATGGAGGTGGGGAGGGTTTTTATTACATTTTCAATCTTTATGGATGTGATAAGTTTGTTTGGAGATGAATATGCTCTGAGTTGAGTTTGGTAGGTGGTATGTGTATAGGAATTCATCCATTTCTTCCAGATTATTTAATTTTGTGGAGTAAATATTTTGGAAGTATGCCCTGATGATTCTTACAATTTCATTGATGCCTGTGGTGATCTCTCCTTCATCATTTCTGGTGGGTTTTTGTTTTTGTTTTTGTTTTAGTTTGGTTGTTTGAGGTAGGGTCTCACTCTAGCCCAGGCCAACCTGGAATTTACTCTGTAATCTCAGAGTAGCCTCGAACTCTCAGCAATCCTCCTACCTCTGCCTCCTGAGTGCTGGGATTAAAGGCGTGCACCACCATGCCCGGGTCATTTCTGGTTTTGTTAATTTAAGACTTCTCATTTTTTGTTTCATCACTTTGGACAGGGGTTTGTCAATCTTGCTTATTTTTTCAAAGAACAATATCTTCATTTCATTAATTTTCTTTAAAAATTGTTTTCTTAGTTTCCAATTCATTAATTTCTGCTCTAATCTTGATTATTTCTTTCTGTCTGGAGCTCTTTGGTTTGGATACTTCTTGTTTTTCCAGCACCTTTAAGTGGACAGGACAGTCAGGTTATTGATTTATGGTCTCTCTGTCCTTGTAATGAAGGCATTTAGGACAATGAATTTTTCCCTTATGAATGTTTTCACTGAGTCCTACACAATTTGGTAGGTTTGTTTTCATTATCATTCAAATCTAGGAATTTTACAATATCTTTTTTGATTTCTTCCATGACCCATTCATTATTTAAAAGTGTGTTGTTTAGTCTCCAGGAGTTGGTGGAGTTTTTGATGTGTCTCTTGTTAATTTCTAGCTTTAAAGCATTGTGATCTGACATGATGCAGGAAGTTACATCAATTTTTCTGACTTTATGAAGCCATGCTTTATGGCATAATATATTTTGGAGATGGTTACTCGAGCTGCTGAGAAGAATGTGTATTCTGTAGAGATGTGGTGGAAAGTTCTGTAGATATCTGTTAGGTCTAGATAATCTATGATGTTGTTTAACTATTGTTTCCCTGTTGACTTCCTGCTTGGATGTTCTGTCTATTGGTGATAGTGGAGTACTGAAGTCTCCAACTACGATGGTATTGGTGTTTATTTCTGTTTTATTGTCATGTATATTTTATTTTATATACTATGGTGCCATTGTGTTTGGGTCTTATATATTTATGATTGTGATGTGCTTATGTTGGCTCATTCCCTTGATGTATAAGAATTGCCTTCTTTGACCTTTCTGATTATTTTTGGTTTGAAATCTATTTTGTCAGATATTAACATAACAACATCCACTTTTTTTTTAATTTCCATTTGCTTATATTATCATGTTCCAACCTTTCAACTTGAGGAGGTATCTATCTTTAGTGGTGAGGTGGGTTTCTTGAAGACAGCAAATAGAAGGGTCCAGTTTTTTCATCTATCCTGATAGCCTGTGTCTTTTGATGGGTGAGTTAAGATCATTAAGAGTTAAGGTTTGTACTGTGAAGTTGGAATTGATTCCTTCCATTATGGGGTGTTTTATGGGGTTTGGTGCTTACTTGTGTTATGTACTGTTTTGAGCCTGGTTTATTTTGGTTGTTGTAATCTTCTTGTTGTTGGCTCTTGAGATTGGTTGTTTGACTGTTCTGCATGGAATATTCCCTCAAGTATTTTCTGTAGGTTTGGCTTTGTGTTCATATAATTACAGAGTTGACTTTTTTCATGGGAAGTTTTTCTTTCACCATTTAATATGAGCGAAATTTTGTCTGGATAAAGTAGCTTGGGTTGAAAGCCACAGTTTTTCAAACTTAGAAGTATTCCATTCCAGGCCCTTCAGGCTTCTAGAATTTCCATTCCAGATATTTGATGTTATTTTAATGGGATTCCTTTGTATGTTGTGAATTGCTTCTCTCTTTTTCTGCTTTTAACACTCTCTCTTTGTTTCCATGGCTAAGAGTTTTAACTATCATGTGTTGTGGAGCATTTCTTCTTTGGGCCTGCCAGTTTGGTGTTCTGTGGGTTTCTTTATCTGGATGGGTTTCTCTTTTGCAAAATATGGAAAATTTTCCTCAATAATTTTCTTAAGTATGTTTTCTATGTCTCTGGTCTGGATTTCTTCTCCTTCTGGTATACCCATGATCCAGATGTTTGGTTGTTTTAGAATATCCCACAGTCCCCTCTTTTCTGTTCACTTGATTTTTTGAACTTAGCAAAGTTTTAGGCCTACTGATCAATTTCTTCTGTCTCATCTTCCAGGTCAGTGATTCTGTCTTCCACATGAGTAACTCTGTTGGTGAGTGGTTCTAGAGCATTTTTTTTAATAAGTTCTATTTGATTTTTGTTTTCTGTTGTGTTGTTTTGTATAATGTCCATCACTTTTTTGAGGTATGGTTTCAATTTGAATTCTGATTTTCTTGATGCTTATTGTAGTTCATTCTTGCATTTGTTCAAGTCTTCATTCAACTTAATCAACTGGTTGTTGAGGTCTTCCATTTCTTTACTTACCTTAAATTTATTCATACCTTTCTGAGTATTCTAACATTTTCTTCAACAAAGTTAAGCCTACTGTCAAAAGCTGAATGTTATAGCAGATGATTCTATTCAATTTCATTGATATGATTGTTGATTCTTTAATAGTTTCTTCAAGGTCAGTATTTTTTTTTTAAATCAAGGTCTTATTGGTTGTTGTATTTTCATTTTGGAATTGAATTTCTGTTGATTTCTCTATAATTTCATTAGAAGCTTCCATAGTATGACTAGGCATCCTTGGTGGATATCTCTTAGTTTTCTAACTTTCATTGGCCTTTTTGTGTTGTTTTCTACCCATTTAAGAAGTTGATACTCCGGCTGGAGAGATAGCTTAGTGGTTAAGCACTTGCCTGTGAAGCCTAAGGACCCCAGTTCAAGGCTCAATTCCCCAGGACCCATGTTAGCCAGATGCACAAAGGTGTGCAAGCATCTGGAGTTTGTTTGCAGTGGCTAGAAGCCCTGGCATGCCCATCCTCTCTCTCCCCCCCTCTCTCTCCCCCCCCCCTCTCTCCCTCCCTCTTTCTCTGTCACTCTCAAATAAATAAATAAAAATAACAAAAATTTTTTTTAAAAAAGAAGCTGATACTCTCCAGCATGCATTACAGCAGAGAGAGAAAAAGGGAGAGAGAGAGAGAAGCCACCAACAAGCATGGACAGCCAGAGCTCAAAAAACTCTCCCCATACCTTAGGGCTGGGCCCAAAGATCTGCCCCCAGTGAAATTATCACCGTAGGAGGGATCTGCCTACTAGGGATTCAAGTGGGAAGTTTAGTAAATAATGCAGGCATCTTTGGGGCCATTCAAAACTACCACATACAGTTAGACATTTTTCATAAACATAAGGGGAAAATGTACTGAAGTACACTATGGCCAGCTTTGTTTTAAGTACCTCCTAATTGGTTCAAATATTATAAGTTAGATCCTGGCACTGGTCTTATTAGGAACCCCAAAATGTTCCCAAGATGAATCAGAGCCAATATAGGTAAAAAGAAACTGCTAAATCTGAACCTCAGACTGCTCGCAAAGTTATCCCAGCCTGTACCCTGATTTAGGGGTATCCATAGGGAGTACCTACATGTGACCACCCTCAGGCTGAGCCCTACTCTTCTTATCCAGTGATTACAAAAACAACAACAACACAGGTCATGTTTTCCATTAGGGCAGTTCCAAGGGACCAGAAGTAGAATGAGATGAATCTGATCATGTGGATTTTGGTCTTTTGGAAATTTTGTTTAGAAGAATCAGGAATGGACTTTGTGCTTGCAACTGAAGATTCTTTCTGGAGTTATAAGCCAAGTATTATGGACTATTCTTGTGAGAGTTTGAGAACAACAAAATTTGTCTTTGGAGACTCAGCTTATGAACTTGGAGGCTTGACTTATGACCTTTCTAATGGAAAGAAAAGACTGCAGAGGACTTTGTTGGAACTGATCTACTGGCATAAGGGCTGGCTGTATTCTGCTGCCCAAGCCCAAAGAGTTTAATCAAGTTTAAATTTGTAATAGACTGATGTGTGTGGCTAAAGATATTGGACTGAAAGCTTTAAGATTTTAAGTTGGGAAACTCAAACTAGTTTAAATTACAGGCACTGAGACTGGTTTTAGGTTACTGAAGCCACTATTTTGTCAACCACATTAGCAATCTTAAGGAAGGTGGCCCAACTGATTCACATTAAAACAATTGAGAGGATACCTGAGTAAAGATGATGATGGAAGTACCTCTTTTGGAAAGAGTTGACTGGAAAAGAAACCTGCCCTTCAAGGTTAATATTTATTTAGTTCCTGAGTTAAGAGTATGACTGTGTCCTGCACACCTGATATTGGTTTTGGAGACATGAAAAATGCATGGAGTGTGTCAAGTGCACACACAGTTCCAGAAGCTGCTACAGAGGTGAAGCCAGGCTGTCAAAACCATTGGAAGATGGACTGTAGTTCACATGGAGCCCCAAAGATGTTTTTGATATACCAGGACTGTGCAAAGGCTACCATCAAGGCTGTTATCTAGGGATGGAAGTTTTCTGTGGCTGCTCAACCCAGTGGTAGTGGTGACATTGAAAAATTTCAAGATTGTCAGTCATTGCTTATATCAGACTTGAACTGTACAAGTTGGATGTTTGCTCAATGGTTGTTAAGTTTATATTGTGCTAGTCTCTCCTTGCTATGCCTTATATCAGTTGAAAATGTTCACTTTGTGCCTTTATATGTAAAAGGTATATAACTTGTTTGATTTTACAGGACTTATAGTAAAAAGACCATCTTAAACCTCAAATGCCCTTGGGACTTTGAAACTATCCTAAGTTCATAAAGACTGGAAATCTTTGAAATTGAACCAAATATGATTTACAATGTGAGATGGTTATGAATCTATTGGTGACCAGGGATGGAATTTGGTAGTTTAAATGGATGCCCCCAAGTATATTTAGTTTTATTAAAGTTTCTCCAGCCACCTGGCTGGTGAAAGTGTCACTGGGCAGACATTATGTTTATTGTGCCAAGACCCCTGACCAGGAGCCAAGACCCCCCCCCCCCAGTCACCCAGGAGTTACCCAGAGAACCACCACAGAAGCCAAGTGTTGCAGTCCGGTTAGCATTGCTGGTAGAAATCACCCAACCAAGAGCAGCTTCTGGGAAAAAGAGATTTATTTTGGCTTATAGGCTTGAGGGGAAGCTCCACGATGGCAGGGGAAAATGATGGCATGAGCAGAGGGTGGACATCACCCCCTGGCCAACATAAGGTGGACAATAGCAACAGGGGAGTGTGCCAAACACTGGCATAGGGAAACTGGCTATAAAACCCATAAGCCTGCCCCCAACAATACACTCCCTCCAGGAGGCATTAATTCCCAAATATCTATCAGCTGAGAACCTAGCATTCAGAACACTTAAGTTTATAGGGGACACCTGTATCAAACCACCACACCAAGATACTCAAATGTAAAAGGAGCAGGTTTCTTTATTGCAAGCCTAGACCTGGGCTCCTCCCACACAGCCCGGAACAGTGGTAGTGAGAGAGCCCCAACCCTCAGAGGGAATGGGTTTATAAAGAAAAAAAATATCACCTAGGTTACACCATATTGCAACTTTTAAAATGATTGGTTCTAAGTGGGTGCACGTGAGAACTTCAGCCTACTTATCTTAGGTCAGTACCTTGTTTGTAGAACCTACCTTTTGCAAGAGCTGTTTGCAGAACTTATCTTTTGCAAGAGGCTGGGGTCTCCATGGCTAGGTATCTCTGGAATGTCCTTGGGTGGAGGGTTCCCAGAAATTGAGAAGGGGCTCTATAGCTAAGCAAGCACGGATATAGAAGCAAAAATAGCACATTAGTCAGTTAGTTCCTCATCTGAGCCGGGCCTGTGCTCTTTATTTACTCAAAATGACTGTCTGATTTAAAATGGCAGCACCACTGACCAGCCACTAAGTGAGGCCACAGAAGCCAGATGCAGCATGTGACTTCTCCTTGGTGTCTCAGGCTCCAGCCCTAATGTTTGGTGGTTGATTTGTAACTCCAGCCTAAAGATGTAAAAGTATTTGGAGTTCCTCAGGTGCACTTGTTTTATGTTGTGGCTTTTGGAATTTTGGCTTGAGACCTTTCTCTCTCTGCTTGATATTTTAATGGGAGACCAACTTCTTCTGCCATTATGGAACTTCCCCTGGTTCTATAAGCTTTCTTCATTACAGTGCCTGATCTGAAGTTTTATCTCAGTGACCTACAAGCTATCTATTACAGACCCTTTGTCCTACTCTCCCAACCCCAGGTCTCAAAATAAAGTAACTGTTCAAGGCATATGGCATAAACCCCTAGAGCATTGTTTCACTGAGCTTCCTTCATACACATAAGAAGATGTCCACTTCTGGCACTCCTTTTTGGTAGTCTCTGAAACTCCAGTTCCTCTACTAGGCAGGGATATACTGTCTTATCTAAAATCCCAACTCTTGTTCTCTCCTGGAAAGTTCTAATGTTTGTCCTTAATAGAGATCAACATAGACCCTAAAGTCTGGACTTGGAGTAAAATTATAGCTAAAGCATTTATGGCTGTCCCAGTCACAATACACCTCTGAGATACAACCAAGCTCACTCATCAAAAACAATATACTTTAAAGCCAGAGGTTACAGAAGGCCAATAATAAAAAGACTAAAAGAAGAGGGTCTCCTAATTGAATATATTAACCCCTATAACACCCCATCTTAGAAGCAAAGAAGGAGTCTGAACAATGGAGGCTAGTACAAGACCTCAGACTTACTAATGAAGCAGCCATGCCTCTCCACCTAAGGGTTCCAAATGCCTACATTCTTTTAACATACATCCCCTCTAACACCACTCATTACTCAGTGTTAGACCTCAAAGATGTCTTCTTTTGCATCCCATTACATCCTGTTAGTCAGCTCCTCTTTTCATTTTAAGAACCCACTCAGAGGTCAGGACAAATCACCAGGACTATCTTCCCATAGGTGTTCTGAAATAGTCTCCATTTGTTTGGCCTACCTCTTTCTCAAGACTTGCTAGAATGGACCTTTGTGGAGATGACTCTCCTTGAGTATGTTGATGATCTACTATTATGTGAGCCTTCAGAAGAGACTATTTCTAGAGCTAGCAAGCCTCTTCTAATGTTTTGGCCAACAGGGGCTAGCTATAAAGTATTATGTGAAAAGACTCAAATGTGCCAGACCTATGTCACCTACCTGGGTCTGATTTTAACTAATGGTACTCGAGCCCTGGGGATAGATAAAAGTTAGCATATTCTCTCCTTCCTACTTCCTAAGACCCTATGACAACTGAGAGCCTTCTAGGGATCACTAGATATTGCAGGATCTGGGTAATGGGATATGCTGAATTGGTCAGAACCTTCTACTAGGCCCTTAAAGAGACACAGACATAAGGGCTATCCCAATTCAGTAGAGCCCAAAGATCCAACAAGACTTCCAAAAGCTAAATGGTGCCTTGACCTATACCCCAGCCCTGGGATTGCTCACTCAGCATAACTTCTGCCTATATATTACAGAAATAAAAATGGACAGCTCTGGGAGTAATCACTTAATCACTTAATTTTTAGGCCCTTCCCCTCACCAATATGTTATTTAAGCAAAGAATTAGACCAAGTAACAAAAGGCTGACCTGGTTGTCTGTGGGAATTATTTGCAATGGAACTCCTTGTCTCTGAAGCCCACAAGTTCTCACTAGGCTGCCCCCTTACAGTTCATACAACACATGATATGAAAGGTATTTTAAATTCCAAAAGAAACATATGGATATCAGAGAATCCATTGTTCAAATATCAGACTCTCCTGCTTGAGGGACCTGAAATCACTCTTAAATCCTGTCAAACTCTAAACCCAGTCGCTTACCTAACAGAGGGAGATAAAGGGCCCATTCACTTTCTGTGAAGATGTCCTAATGGAGAGTTATATGGCTAACCCTGATCTCACAGATCAGTCTCTTGAAAATCCTGACTTAATACTGTATATTCATGGGAGTTCCTTTGTCAAATAGAGTCAGATACACAGGCTATGCAATCATCTCTGATTTTGACCATCTTGATTCAGGGCCACTGCCCCAAAATTCTTAGTGTTCAACTGGCTAAATTAATAGCCAGCCCTCACTATGGCATTGGAATTGTCTCAGAAAAAAAAAAAAAGAATAAATCTTTACATCAACTCTAAATATGTGGCAATATGGACAGAAAGATACCTCTTAAGTACAACTGAGACCCCTACTAAACATTCCCAAAAAATCCTCAGAGTCCTAGATGCAGTTTTATTACCAACACAGGTGTCTGAATTTCACTGTCCTGAACACTAAAAGAGAGATGACCCAGTAGCTAAGGGAAACAAAACAGCTGACTGTAAAGCCAAAGCTTATCCTTTTTTTAATGTGATAAAAGATATATGTCCCATAATTTGGGAAGAGTCCCGCCTGCCACTTGAAAGTCCTCAATATCCTCCAGAAGAACTAGCATTTGCATCCAAAAATGGACACTGCCTAGACCAAGTGTGATGGCTTTGTTCTTCTGAACAATTACTATTACCAAAATCACTTCAGTGGAAGATTTTAAAAGTCTCTTCATCAACTATATCTTGTAGGTAAAAAAAAAAAAAAAAAAAAAAAAAACCTCTTATCTTAGTCAAAAAATGTTTATAATACAAAGCCTCAAAGATGTGGTTCACGGGCTGGAGAGATGGCTTAGCAGTTAAGCGCTTGCATGTGAAACCTATGGACCCTGGTTTGAGGCTCGACACCCCAGGGCCCACGTTAGCCAGATGCGCAAGGGGGCACAGAAGTCTGGAGTTTGTTTGCAGTGGCTGGCTGGAGGCCCTGGTGCGCCCATTCTCTCTCTCTCTCTCTCTCTCTCTCTCTCTCTCTCTCTCTCTCTCTCCCTCTCTCTCTCTCTCTCTCTCTCTGTCTGTTGCTCTCAAATAAATAAATTAAAACAAAAAAAGATGTGGTTCACCAAACAGCACAAGGATGTGAGATATGTTATAAAAATAATCCCTCCAGTAGGTTCTCTTATCCACTGGTAACCCAAAAGCCGGGCACCTATCCTAGGGAAGACTGGCAATTAGATTTTATTGTTCTGCCCTGAAGCCCTAACTCTAAGCACTCTCTAGTCTTAAGATTTTACTGGATAGACAGGGGCCTTCCCTTATAAGAAGGAAAAAGCCTCAGAGGTGATTAAGATATTACTGTCTGAAATAATTCCTCAATTTGTCCTACCCAACAGTATTTGGCATGACAGTGGACCTGCCTTCAGGGCAGAGGTCACTCAGGAACTGGCTAAGGCACTGGGTATTCAATTCCATTTACAATGTGCTTGGTAGCCCCAGTCCTCAGGAAAAGTAGGAAAAGCTAGTGAGCTCTTTAAAAGTCACCTTAAAAAGCTCATCCAAGAAACCCAACCCCCATAGACTAAATTGCTTCTCTTAGCCTTAACAAGGTTTAGATATACCCCTAATTGCCAGGGATTATCCTTTTTATAAGCTCTATATGGCAGGTGTTCTCTCACCAACAACTTAATATTAGACCCTGAGATGGCTAGACTTGTGTTCCATGTCACTCAACTGGCAAAATTCTAATAAAAGTTACTGAACTTTCCGAGTAAGAACAAAGAGGACTCCTCCTAATTTGTCTGGGAGACTTAGCTTAAGACCTCAGATATAAATAAGAAACTTGCTCCCCCTCTCTGGAAAGGATCATACTCTATTATCTACTCCTACAGCAGTGTAAGTGGCAGGACTAGATTGATGGATACATCTCACTTGCCTCAAGTTATAGACTACTCTAGGCCCTTTGAGAGTTTCCACTTACCTTTCAGATCGAGGAGCTAAATGACCCGACTGTACTTTAATTTCTACAGGACCATAAGCTATTTTTTAGAGGCTAACATATACAAACCTAAGAAAAGTTTGTACTTTAGCTATTCAAGATACAAAATAAGTTTCTACTTCTAGCATTAAAGGTGCTTAAAATGAGCTGCCTTAACCCTAACTTGGTACCACTATTTTGTTATAACACTAACAGTCTTTACATTTTTTTAAACTTATGATAAGTTGATTCCTTGCTACTTCTAATATCTCAGTCTTTTATGTTACTAATACTCCTTTGTATGCTTCAGATACATTTCCAAATGCCAATAATACAAAAGTGATCCTCAAGGACTCAAAAGCTGACCACAAGGCAAAAATGTTCTATTGTAGGCTCCTAGATAATGTTGTCCCCAAGAAACCCTGACTTCTATGACCTAGCATCCCCCCTTATCAGCACTCAGTAGTTTAGAGAGCTCATTGCCTCGCCTTCCTAATAGCAGTTCGGATGGCTTCTAAGAGAGGGAATTGAAACACTATAGGAGTCAGTTTCCCAGGACCAGCAGATAGGGAGAAGGGGTAATGGTCAATGGGGTAGTGACACCATTTCCTTCTTCCTGGCCTGGGTCAATTCCCACTGGTGGGCTACCTGGGTGGGCTGGCTTGGAAAGCTTCCTGGGACCTGTGCAGTACTGAATGCATCATGAACCAATCAGCACCACTCACTTTCACTCAAGCTGACCAATCCTACTCACGACAGACAGACTTTCCCATGCAATAAAAGTACAGTTCCCACAGAGACTGTTTCCCAGCTCTGGAAGATGCATCCTCACAGAGGAGTCTGCTTTCTTTCTGTTTTCTTCTCCTCTTACTCTGAAATATACATTATTCTTTTAAAGTATTTTCCTGTCTCTTTATTCCTTAAATGACAGAGAAAATGAACCCAAGATTCCTAAACTGAAACATTACTCAAATCACATTCAAGTCAAAAGGATTATTTTCTTAAAATCACTTGATTCTACCATTAAGATCCCATGGAAACTATGCCCATAAAATCTGTGCCTAATTTTTACATATCTGGAAGAACTCAGTTTCAAAAGTAGGAGTCAAAACTTATTCATCATTGAATGCTCTTAGTACTTAACTCAGTAACATTGATGTTGATAGATATTGGAGTTTGTTGAGCTTCACTGGGGATTCCAGGTTCATGTATCCCTGAACAAGGAATTTAGCAGAGACACACAGTTGCAACCAAACCAGAGACAGCATATGAAGAAAAGATCATGGGTCTTGTTGCTTGCTCACTGATAAGTGTACCTGACCCCCGACTTTCTTACTGTATCTCTTCTCTCTTTCTCTTTCCATATTTCTCTGTCTCTCTTGCCCCTGCCCCACCACCTGGGACATTATTGCCTTATAAGAAAAGATACATTTCCAGTGGAGGAAGTGGACTGCAGCAAAAAAAGTATGTAGTAATGCAAACACCTTCACTGCACAAAGAATTGGTTTTTAGGTGTTGTTACTTAGCACAAGCTTTATGGTTAAGATAGCACAGACTTTTCTAACATGCTGTCAGATGTGGTTCTACATGTAGCTTCCTGATCACACATTCCATTAGATTCTCCCAGGGATATGTATGTATTTTAGTATTATAATGAGCCACAGGTCACCTTCAGATACTGGAGTGCTTCTGAACATGCAGCAGTGGCTACTTTAAAGTTGGCAAGGAGTTTTCCACCCTTCTTGGCAAACTTGCTTATTTCATATGCTAATTTTATAAGAGTATGCAAGTCCTTTTGAATTTAACTCTCCACCTTACTGTCTTGCTTCACTATCACAATCACTTGTTTTGGTCTTGAACAAAACAGACTCTGAAATCCATAGGACCAAGCCTTTAAGATAAGGAAGTTCAGTTATAAATTCAATCTAGAACTCCAGAAACATTACCCAGACTGGCCTACTCATTATGTCCCCTCATGCCAACTGCAGAAATTAGTTTGAAGATAGGTGCACATACCCACTGAGATACAATCTGGAGATTTAAGTGATAATTTTGGAAAAAAATAAATCATCTCTCCAATGAGTTAGAATCAACTAGTAAGCAAAAGCTACCATTAGTAGTAGTTAGTGGTCACTGTTATTACACATCAGTGTTAACCACAAAGTGAAGCTAAATTTTAACAAACATTAACTGAGCCTATGAAGTCATAACAACTGCTAAATTTTTTTTTAATTTTTATTAACATTTTCAATGATTATAAAATATATCCCATGGTAATTCCCTCCCTCCCCACCCCCACACTTTCCCATTTGAAATTCCATTCTCCATCATATTACCTCCCCATTACAATCATTGAAATTACATATATACAATATCAACCTATTAAGTATCCTCCCCTCTTCCTTTCTCTACCCTTTATGTCTCCTTTTTAACTTACTGGCCTCTGCTACTAAGTATTTTCATTCTCACACAGAAGCCCAGTCATCTGTAGCTAGGATCCACATATGAGAGAGAACATGTGGCACTTGGCTTTCTGGTTCTGAGTTACCTCACTAAGTATAATACTTTCCAGGTCCATCCATTTTTTTGCAAATTCCATAACTTCATTTTTCTTTACCGCTGAGTAGAACTCCATTGTATAAATGTGCCACATCTTCATTATCCACTCATCTGTTGAGGGACATCTAGGCTGGTTCCATTTCCCAGCTATTATAAATTGAGCAGCAATAAACATGGTTGAGCACGTACTTCTAAGGAAATGTGAGGAGTCTTTTGGATATATGCCTAGGAGTGCTATAGCTGGGTCATATGGTAGATCAATCTCTAGCTGTTTTAGGAACCTCCACACTGTTTTCCACAATGGCAGGACCAGATTGCATTCCCACCAGCAGTACAGAAGGGTTCCTTTTTTTACACATCCCCGCCAACATTTATGATCATTTGTTTTCATGATGGTGGCCAATCTGACAGGAGTGAGATGGAATCTCAATGTAGTTTTAATCTGCATTTCCCTGATGACTAGTGACGTAAAACATTTTTTTAGATGCTTATATGCCATTCGTATTTCTTCCTTTGAGAACTCTCTATTTAGCTCCATAGCCCATTTTTTGATTGGCTTGTTTGATTCCTTATTATTTAACTTTTTGAGTTCTTTGTATATCCTAGATATTAATCCTTTATCAAATATATAGCTGGCGAAGATTTTTTCCCATTCTGTAGGTTGCCTCTTTGCTTTTTTCACAGTGTCCTTTGTGGTGCAAAATCTTTGTAATTTCATGAGGTCCCAGTGATTAATGTGTGGTTTTATTGCCTGAGCAATTGGGGTTGTATTCAGAAAGTCTTTGCCAAGACCAATATGTTGAAAGGTTTCCCCTACTTTTTCCTCTAGCAGTTTCAGAGTTTCCAGTCTGATGTTAAGGTCTTTAATCCATTTGGACTTAATTCTTGTGCATGGCGAGAGAGAAGAATCTATTTTCATCCTTCTGAAGATATATATCCAGTTTTCAAAACACCATTTGCTGAAGAGGCTGTCTCTTCTCCAATGAGTATTTTTGGCATTTTTATCGAATATCAGGTGGCTATAGCTACTTGGGCTTACATCTGGGTCCTCTATTCTGTTCCACTGATCTACATGTCTGTTTTTGTGCCAGTACCATGCTGTTTTTGTTGCTATGGCTCTGTAGTATAGGTTAAAATTAGGTATGGTGATACCACCAACCTCTTTTTTGTTGCTCAGTATTATTTTAGATATTCGAGGTTTTTTGTGATTCCAAATGAATTTTTGGATTGTTTTTTCTATTTCCATGAAGAAAGCCTTTGGAATTTTGATAGGGATTGCATTAAATGTGTAGATTGCTTTAGGTAAGATTGCCATTTTCACAATATTGATTCTCCCAATTCAGGAACAAGGGATGTTTCTCCACTTTCTAGTGTCTTCTGCAATTTCTCGCTTGAGTGTTTTAAAGTTCTCATTGTAGAGATTGTTTACTTCCTTGGTTAGTTTTTTTCCAAGGTACTTTATTTTTTTTGATGCAATTGTGAATGGGAGTGATTTTCAGATTTCATCCTCTGTGTGTTTGTTGTTAGCATATATGAAGGCTACTGATTTCTGTGTATTTATTTTGTATCATGCTACATTGCTGTTGGTTTTGATCAGCTCTAACAGCTTGCTAGTAGAGTCTTTAGGGTCCTTTATGTATAGAATAATGTCATCTGCAAATAATGGTAACTTGATTTCTTCCTTTCCAATTTGTATCCATTTTTATGTGTGTCTCTTGCCTTATTGCTATGGCTAAGACTTCCAAAACTATATTAAATAAAAGTGGGGACAGTGGACACCCTTGTCTTGTTCCTGATTTTAGTGGAAAACCTTCCAGTTTTTCCCCATTTAGTAATATGTTGGCTTTAGGCTTATCATAAATAGCCTTTATTATATTGAGATATGTTCCTTCTATTCCCAGTCTCTGTAGGACTTTTGTCATGAAGGGATGTTGGATTTTGTCAAATGCTTTCTCTGCGTCTAATGAGATGATCATGTGATTTTTGTCCTTCAACCCGTTTATGTAATGTATTACATTTATAGATTTGCGTATGTTGAACCATCCCTGCATCTCTGGGACAAAGCCCACTTGGTCAAGGTGAATAATCTTTTTGATATATTCTTGTATTCTGTTTGCCAATATTTTGTTGAGAATTTTTGCATCTATGTTCATGAGGGAGATTCTTCTGTAATTTTCTTTTTTTGTTCTCTTTGCCTGGTTTTGGTATCAGGGTGATGCTGGCCTCATAGAAGGAGTTTGGTAGAATTCCTTCTTTTTCTATTTCTTGGAAAAGCTTAAGAAGCAATGGTGTTAGCTCTTCCTTAAAAGTCTGGTAAAATTCAGCAGTGAATCCATCCGGGCCTGGGCTTTTTTTAGTTGGGAGATTATTGATAACTGTTCAGATCTCCATGTTTGTTATAGGTCTATTTAAGTGATTAATCTCATTTTGATTTAATTTAGGTAGGTCATATAGATCAAGGAAATCATCCATTTCTTTAAGATTTTCATACTTTGTGGAGTATATGCTTTTATAGTATGTCCCTATGATTTTTTGAATTTCTCTGGAATCTGTTGTGATGTTACTTGTTCATCTCTGATTTTATTAATTTGTGTCTCTTCTCTCTTTCTTTTGGTCAGATTTGCTAAGGGTTTATCAATCTTGTTTACCTTTCAAAGAACCAACTCTTTGTTTCATTAATTCTTTGGATTGTTCTTTTTGTTTCTATTCCATTAATTTCTGCCCTAATCTTTATTATTTCTTCCCGTCTACTGATTTTTGGTTTGCCTTGTTCTTCTTTTTCCAAGGCTTTAAGGCGAAGCATTAGGTCATTTACTTGTTACCTTTCTAATTTCTTAATATAGGCACTCAAGGCTATAAATTTACCTCTTAGAACTGCCTTCATTGTGTCCCAGAGATTTTGGTATGTTGTGTTCTCATTATCATTTGACTCTATAAATTTTTTGATTTCCTTTTTGATTTCTTCATTGACGCATTCATCATTTAGTAGTGTATTGTTTAGTTTCCATGATTTTGTGTATGCTCTATAGCCTTTCTTGCTACTGATTTGTAGTTTAATTCCATTGTGGTCAGATAGAATGCAAGGAATTATTTCAATTTTCCTGAATGTGTTAAGATTTGCTTTGTGTCCTAATATATGGTCTATTTTAGAGAATGTTCCATGTGCTGCTGAAAACAATGTATATTCTGCAGCCTTTGGATGAAATGTCCTGTATATATCTGTTAGGTCCATTCCTTCTATGACCTCATTTAGTCCAGATGCCTCTCTGTTTATTTTTTCCCGGGATGACCTGTCAATTGATGAGAGTGGGGTGTTAAAGTCACCCACCACCACTGTGTTTGGTGTTATCTGTGACCTTAGTTCTAATAGTGTTTGTTTGACGAATTTGGGAGCCCCCATGTTAGGTGCATATATGTTTAGGATTGTAATGTCCTCCTGTTGGAGTGTGCCCTTAATCAATATAAAGTGAGCTTCCTTATCTTTCTTGACTAACGTCGGACTAAAGTCTACCCTGTCTGAAATTAGGATAGCAACCCCTGCTTGTTTTCTAGGCCCATTTGCTTGAAATCTTCCAACCTTTCACCCTAAGATAATGTCTATCCTTTGTAGAAAGGTGAGTTTCTTGGAGACAACAAATTGTAGGATCCTGCTTTTTAACCCAGTCTGCAAATCTATGTCTTTTCATTGGGGCATTGAGGCCGTTGATATTAAGAGATATTATTGAAAGGTGTGTATTTGTGTTTGCCATTTTTATGTGTGTGTGTGTGTTTCTGGTTCTACCTGCGCTCTCTTCTGTTAACTAGTATTTGAGTATTGCTTGTTTTTTCTAGGTTCCTTATATGTGTGCTTTTCCTTTTCTTCAGCATGGAGGATTCTATCAAGTATTTTCTGTAGAGCTGGTTTTGTCTTCAAATACTCCTTTAACCTGCTTTTGTCATGGAATGTCTTTATTTCTCCATCTATTTGAATGGATAACTTTGCAGGATAAAGTAACCTTGGTTGACAGTTGTTATCTTTCAGAACTTGGAATACATCACTCCAAGCCCTTCTGGCTTTAAAAGTTTGTGTTGAATAATCTGCTGTAATCCTGATGGGCTTGCTTTTGTAGGTAACTTGATTTTTCTCTCTAACTGCTTTCAATATTTTTTCTTTGGTGTGTGTGTTTGGAAGTTTGATTATAATATGGCGAGGACAGGTTCTTTCCGGGTTTTGTCTGGCTGGGATTCTAAAGGCTTCCTGTATCTGCATTAGCACCTCTTTCCCAATTTGGGGGAAATTTTCTTCTGTGATTTTGTTGAAGATGCCTACTATGCCTCTGGAGTGGATTTCTTCTCCTTCTACTATGCCCTGAATTCTTATATTGGATGTTTTCATAGTGTCCCGAATATCTTGAAATTCCCACTCATACTTTTCTATAAGTTTGTCTTTCTCTTTGTTGGACTGTATTAGATCTGCCACCTGGTCTTCTAGCTTATATATTCTGTCCTCTTCTTCATCTATTCTACTGGTGAGATTTTCTACAGAGTTTTTTATTTCATTAACTGTGTTCTTCATTGCTAGTAATTCTGACTGGTTTTTCTTTATTATTTCTATTTCCTTATTTATGTCTTGTATTGCCTTCTTTATTTCATGAAATTGGTGTCCTGCATCTTCTTTGATTCCTTTGATTTCCTCTTTAAGTTCCTCTTTGACTCCTTTGATTTGTTCTCTGATTTCTTTGAACATATTTACAATCATTCTTTTGAACTCTTTCTCAGGCATTTCCTCTAACTCTTTCTCACTGGAGGACATTTCTGATGCATTAATACTTTTAGGTGGGTTTATATCGTCTTGCTTTTTAGTGTTTCTTGTGTTATAATGTATATATTTTTGCATCTTGGATTAAGTTAATGCTTGGATTTTCTAGCTAGCTGTGTATTCTTAGCTGTATCAATTGATTTGATGTAATATATTTTCAGGGTAGGGCCTTAAGGTGTTAGGTGTGGCTCTTAAGACTCTCAGAGTATCTACAAAGATGTTCTTAGTGGTTGAGTTTCCCTGCTATAGGAGTATTCAAGCAGGCTGAGTGGAATAAAATACAGGTAGATTCTAAAATTTAACTAAACACTGTACACATTCAATCAAAAACAGCCCCAAGTATGTATGCAAGAGTAGTTATTATAACGACCAGATCCTCTATCAACAAAGAGGTTAAGATTTCTGGTCTGTTGAGGGATCCAAGTCAGCTTGCAACCAAATGTCACCCTTCCCTGGTGCAATCCTAGTTACCTTGGATGATTTTGCTCTCAGTCAAGTTGCTGCCTGGGCCATCGGGCTGCTGTTCTGATTTCTGGAGCTGGGCACTTGCTTTTCCTGTGGGGCAAACCAAGCCTGGCAAGTGTGGCCCTGCAGATCAGCACCCCTGCTGCTGGAACTGCTGCTGCTCAAGCTGCCCCTGCTGGGACTGTAGCCACTGCTGCTGAAGGTGTTGCTGCTGCACCCACCTCTGCTGCCTCTGCTGCTGCTGTAGCTGCCACTGCTGGAGCTTCCACTGCTGCTGAAGCTGCTGCTGCTGTGTCCACTGCCACTGCTCCCCCTGAAGCTGCTTCTGCCGAGTCTGCCGCTGCTGCCACTCCTGTGTCTGCTGCTGCTGGGGCCGCTGTTACTGGTGCTGGAGCCACTGATGTTGCTGCCGAACTCTGCTCCTGCTTGGGTCCCGCTGTTGGCGTGGCCAGGTCCCGGGCTGCTGTTCTGTTCGCTGGAGCTGGGCTCAGGCGGTGGGGGAGGGGAGGGAGCCGCATCTGCTCTGGTTCTCTCGCTGCTCCAAGCGTTCTTCTACCTCGCGGTCTGCTCCTCCGCTGCTCGCTGCTGCTCTCCCCTCACGTTTCCCGAGTTGCGGAGAGCACGGTGTGAGGGAAAGCTCAGGCACCTGGCTTTTCCTGCGGCTCAAGCCGAGTCTGGCGGCTTTCTGGTGCGCCGTGGCCACGGCGGTTGGCCGAGCTGCCGGAGCCGCTTTTCCTGCCTGTGCAGGCTCTGGATGCTCTGGAACTCTTCTACTTCTCTGCTGCCACTTCAATTTCCTATACACCTCACTTTTTAGTAAAAGTGTGTATTTTGTTGAGTTTTTTTGGTCTTTTTCCCCCCTAGGCTGCTTTGGCATGGTACCTACGCCGCCATCTTAACCAGAAGTCTTGCTAAATTTTTTATAACATTAATTTTTCTTATTCATTAAATTCATTGTTTTATTTTTCCTTTTTAAAATATTTTTTATTTGTTTGTTTATTTGTCTGTTTATGGGCATATATGTCATGGCATGCATGTGGAACTGAAGGATAACTTTGAGGTATCTATGCTTCACCTTTGTTGAGACAGGGTCTCTTGCTGTTTCATGAAGTTCAGACTTCAGAGAAATGTCAGACTAAGTTGGCTCATGAGCTTTGGATTCTCCTGGCTTTGCTTCCCATTGACATAGACACATTAGGATCATAGATGTAGGCACCACTTAGCATCTGGATTTACATGGGTGCTGGAGAATTGAACCTGATAGGTTTTTCAAGTAAGTGCTGTTAACCTGAACCATTCCCCATAGGCTTAGTTTTCTTTACTTTTTATTTTTATTTATTTGAGAAAGAGAGAGAGAATGGGTATGCCAGGACTTCCTTCCATTGCAAATGAATTCTAGGTACCCATAACCCTTATTGTATTTAGCTTAATGTAGGTACTGGGGAACTGAACTTGAGTGTTCAGGCTTTGTAAGCAAAAGCCTTTAATGGCTGAGACATCTCTCCAGGGCCCTAGTTTTAAATGCAACAGAGAGTAAAAACTCTAAATCAGAATTGGTAGCTTGCAATGGGTATGTCTAGGAAAATAAAAAGGGTGAAACCCAACGTACTTCACTATGAAAGGAAAGGAAAAATTAGAACAATGAGCAATAAGACTAGAATATTGAAGAAGCAAAAGCAAAACAAAATGTATGTCACAGAGTACATTAGGTTAGGATAATGAATAAATGATGTAATTTACCACTTATGTGAGGCAATGTAATAAGGGTATGGAAATTTGAGTTTCAAATCTCAGCATCCCAGATGCAAAGGTAGGAGAACTATGACAAGTACAAAGCCAGCCCAAGGTACATCATATGTTTCAGGGCAGCCTGGGCTTCAGTGTGAGACTTTGTCTCAAAAAAATCTTTTCAAAAAAAAAAAAACTTTTCATTGGCAACTTCCATAAATATGAATACTATACCATTGTCCTAATTCCCTCCACCACCCTTCCTATTCTACCTCCCAAATCTGTCCTCCATTGAACAACAATCAAAGGTTACCCTGCACAAGATCCTAAGTCAATCACACACACAAAGTTCATTGAGCATCATGGTCCTGGAAGACATTAAGGTCAGTTCCAACACACATTTGCTGGGGATGACATGGATGACAGAATTGCCCTGGCATTCCTATTTATAAAGTGTAGCAGAATTTAAAAGCTGCCTTGCATTCTAAGGCCAGACACTGATGGCTTAGGCAATTTGTTCTGCTTGTTGGATCCAGTAGAAGGCAGGGCTGAGGTTACTGCTACAAACTGGCCTCACTACATTGTGTGAGGTCCTACCAATATTAACCTTAATTCAATGCCACATGAGACCAGTTGATAAGATCAAGTTCTAATTCAGAATATTTTGATTAATCTGAGTGACCAACTAAGTGATATATTTATGAAAAATCCAGCAAAAGTAGTACATAAAAAGGGTAGGTTGTGTTGTAAGCCAATTCACTGAGCATCCCTCTGTTTCTGCATTTGTTTCTGAGAGCATTTATATAGCAAAACATAGAGATGTTATTTTCCTCCTTTGTTCTCCATCCATGACAAAACAAAGGCCTGTTTACTCTCCAGTATTACAAAATTAATATGTCTTTGGGATATCGCTTTGGCAAATTTGCTAGCATCACCCTAATAAGACAGAGAGTTTTCTAAACTTAAGGAACCCTGATTGTGACACAAGTCTATGTAATAGCATCCACCTAAGCCTCCATTACTTCCTGTTTTGATGTACACATCATTCCCACTAAAGAAGAAGTAATAAAATTGATATACACATGGTTTATTTTACTTGTCATGCCATAAACAATAAGGTTCTTCATTTCCAGACACTCTTGTCTTCTGCCAATATTTATGAGACTAAGTACGATAATTTGTTATCTTGTGGATAGGAAAAAATATCTTGATTTTAGGAGTTTGGACAAACACCTACATTAATGAAGGCAAATTCCATGCTTATTGCTTACCAGTCATAGATTATAACAATATAGTCTCTCCTCAAATTGTCTTTAAAATTAATACAAATCAACTAAAAACCCTACTAAGATATTTCATAAAAATTGACAAGCTGATACTAAAATGCACATGTGACCATACAGTATTTTGAATAAGCATAGTAATATAAGAAAAGAAAAAAACTGGAAGATTCATATGCCATCTTATCTTAAGGAATCCTTTAAAGTATAGTCATAAAAGTATGGTTAGTAACACACCATTAGATCAATTGGTCAATGGAACACAACAGAATGTGCAGACATGGCCTCTCAAACATGGAAAATAAATTTTGGTAAAGACTCCAATGCAATTCAATGGGAAAAGAAAAAGTGTGTATACTCTATATTAAAAAATAGGCCCATATCTTAAACTATAAATAAAGACCTAAAATTACAAGGCTCCTACAATAAAACAGGTGAATGTGGTTGAAACCTTAGTATAGGCAAAGATTTATTGGGAAAATATGCACAGCTACTAATTATTAAAAAAAATAAAAGATATGGACAAAATGAAATTGTAACAAAATACAAAAGCTGGCCATCAAATGATAGCATTCAGGAAATTAAAAATGCAAACTGTCCTGGGAAGAGATACTTGTCACACAGATTTTTTAACACAGGATTTATATTCAAACTATAATGAAGAAGGGCTTTGAAACAAGAAGGAAAAGGCAAACAACTAACTTCTTTTAGAAGGTCAAATGTCTTCAAAAGATGCTTCACAGAAGAATATTTATAATTGGTCAATGTGGTAGTTTGAATGTTTGTCCCTCATAGACTCACCTTCCTCCCATAAAATGGTTTGGATGTTCATATTAGCAACATGGAGCTGACTACAACAGAAAATTAGTACCAAGTAGTGGGATAGTTGCTGATATGAATCTGACCTGTGGATTTTGGTCTTTTGGAACTTTTGTTGTGGAGGAATGTACATGGAATTGGTACTTGGAACTGAAGATGCCTTCCAGAGCAGTAAGCCAAAATTTGTGGACTATTCTGGTGAGAGTTTAAAGATGCTAAGTGAAGAGAGAGTATTTGGCAGTATTGCTCATAAACTTTCAGAGAATTTTTTTGGAACTGGGTTACTGGCATAAGGGCTGGCTGCATTCTCCTGCCCAAGCCTTAAGAGTTTGATCAAGTTTTAATTTTGGTGCAATATATAGAACTGAGAGATATATGATTTAGAGTTGAGAAAACTCAAGCAAGTTTAAAATTACTGGCACTGAGACTGGTTACTAAACCTGCTATTGTTAAGGATATATATAGTACCATGATTAAGGATGACCCAACTGCTTAGCATTGAAACAATGAAAAGAATGTCTGAGGTGACTCCACCCAGGATAGACTAAATAGTAGAAATGCAAACTCATTTGAAAGGAGGAAACCTGCCTTTCAAGGTCACTATTTATTTCATCCTTGGATTAACAATATAGTTGTTTTCTGCACACCTGGTATGGATTTGGAAGTACGAAAATGCATAGAAGTTGGGTTATGAAATTCACAAGTTTCCCAGAGCCACTGCTGAGACACAGAAAATGATATAGGACATGGTGTCCCCCTCTATTTGGAGAATGATGAGGACATCATCTGAAGTTAAATAAGAGCCTCTGCTGAGGTGAGGCATGGGAAACAAGATATTCCTGTTTTAAAGGCTGTAAAGGCCAGTTTATAAAGCTGAAATGGACTGTAGTTTTCAATAGAGAACCAAAGATGCTCTGAATACACCAAGACTAAGCAAGGGCTACCATGGAGTGCTATTGGGTGGCAGTTTTCCCTAGCTACTAAGCCCAGGTGGAAGGGAGGAAATTAGAAATACAGAGACTGTAATCAGTGGTCACTGGTTATGAATGTTGGACTTGAACTGCAGATGCTTTATGTTTACATGATGGTTACTGATTTTAATTGGTTCAGTAATATCTCCCTGTTATGCCTTCTAGCAATGGAAATTTTTACTCTATGCTATTATGTGTTGTGATTGTATAGGACTCACAGTTAAGAGAAAGCCTTATGCTCTTGGGACCTTTAAAGTGGGACTGATTACAATTTACAGTGTAAGATGATCAGTAGTATTGGGACCCTGGGGCAGAATGTGGTAGTTGAAACATATGTCTGTCATAGACTCAGGTGTTTTATTAAAATTGAGTTTACAGCTTCAGCCTTTCTTAGGGAGACTCCTTCTACAGTGGGGGGGGGGGCGGGGGTCATGTCACTAGGGACAGATCTAAATTCCGCCAAAAGACATGCAAAGAGGTTTTGGGCTCTGGCTGTGCTTGCTGTTTTGTGGTATCTCTCTGCTGGAATTTTTTTTCCTATTGTTTTCAACTTTTTTATGGACAACTCCCATAATTATAGACAATAAACCATGATAATTACCTCTCTCCTCCATTATCCCCTTCACAAACCCATCCTCCATCATATCCACTCCCATCATATCTCCTTTTATTTTTTTTATTTAATTTATTAGTTTTCTTTTCAGTAAATACAGGCAGTTTGGTACCATTGTTTAGGCTCATCTGTGATCTACCCCCTCCCATTGGACCCTCCTTGTTGATGAAAATGGGTCATGCATTGTGGAGTTAGCCCCCAGTTATTGGTATGATAAATGTCTCTGCAAATCATGACCCAACATGTGACTCTGACATTCTTTCCGCCCCCTCTTCCACAAAATTTCCCTGAGCCATGTTGGGTTCATTTGTGGTCTGCTTCAGTGCTGAGGTGTTGGGGGCCTCTGAGGCTCTGGCTCTCTGATTTGGTAGGAGTTGATTTTTCTCTGCATTGGTCTCCTTCCCCTTTGTGCTGGTATGTAATTATCTTTCCTCTTATTATGAGGCTTTTCTGTAGGTAGTACCAGGCACTGTGAGGTCATGGATATCCAGACCATTTTGTGCCTGGAAGATTACATTGTAAGAAGTCCTACCCTTCCTTTGGCTCTAACATTCTTTCTGCCACCTCTTCCACAATGGACCCTGGGTCTTAGAAAGTGTGATAGAGTTGTCTTAGTGCTGAACACTCCACTGTCACTTCTTTTCAGCACGGTAGTAACTTTTGAATCATCCCAGTGGTCACCACCATCTGAAAAGTTTCTCTGACCAAAAGTGAAAGTAGTAATAATGGGTATGAACATTAAGAAAAATACTTATAGGAAAGTTTAGTGAGCATAATATATGAATTTAGCCAGTCAATAGCAAGCATTATTTCCCTAGGGTTCATGACCACCTCCACCATAGGCTTTTGACTAGGTTTTCCCTCCTTTGGAATGGGCCTCCAATCCAATTACAGAATGGTTAGTTTCCCCATAATAGACATTCCACTGTTGCAGCAGTTGGCACATTTGGCCTGGCTGGCCAATCTTAAGGTTTGAAATATCCACTATTTATCACCATTGATGACTTCTCTCTCCCATATGCAGTGTAGCTTTTTCCAGCATTATTTCACCTCGTCAACAGCAGAAGGTTTTCAGCTCAGTTACAACTTGATTTCTCAGGGACTTGCAGCCCATCTGTTTGGATTTCTGAGTGGGAGCCAGCTTCTTCACCATTTGATGGAACTTCCCTTGGTTCTGTAAGCTTGAAATAAGTAATTTCCTCCCATAAACTGTCTGGTTTGTATGTTCTTCCCAGAAATGTGGAGCTGACTACAGCAGTCAATCAATACATGAAAATATATTGAATTTTCTTAATCATTTGGCAAATGCTATTTAAAATCATTTAGATGCCACTTCATGCTAGAATTAAAATTAAATTAAAATTAATTTTGGAATAAATGGTAACTGGTTTGAGGCTTAAATTGTACAAACATATGGAAAATATTTGGTATTTTAATACTAATCCCTTATCTACATCATTATTTATTAATATTATTTATATTTACCCTTGTTCAAATAAAAATATATGTGTAAAAAAAACTCCTGAAAAAATGTTTGCTGTAGCCTTATTTATAATTATACAAAATGGCAAACAATGTACAAATTCACTAACTGGAAACAGCAGCTAGATAAATTGTGATATGTTCAAACAATGGACATTATTTGCTAATAAGGAACAAATAAATAGAAAGGATTAAAATAGAAAGTATAACTATTAAAACATGAAAGTAGCCTTACACAAAGGAATGCACATGATACAAGCTCATTTATATAAAGTTTAGATGGGCAAAAATAATATAAAACTGGCAAGTTTTATAACACAATCTTTAACTATTGTTATTGTTATTGTAACCTTAAACAACTCTGTACTTTGTTAAACTTGTTCAGTAATGACTTGAGTTAAATCTAAAGTATTAAGACTGATTGTTGGAAGAATTACATCTCTTAAATCACAAGATAACTTTGTTTAGAATATCTTTCTACTGTTCACCCTGAAGTAAATAGTTTTTAAGTGTGTGACAGATAAGTACTGCTTAATGTTTCAAATGTGTTCTATTACCTTATAAAATAGAAAAAAAAAATAGTAAGTCATTCCTCTGAGACTTTTTTTTGAGGCAAGGTTTGAGATACAACCTTAGGAGAGAATTAAATAGTAATATGTCAATTTTAACCTTAACATTTAGTTAAAAAGTTGACAAATGGAGGAATCTGGTTAATTTGGTTGGATACTCTAATTGTTTCATTACCAGTATTATGACCAGATTAACATCAATTAATTAAAGTTAAATTTACAACCTGAATACCATAGCAACCTGATACCAGCCAGGGCCATATTTTGTTAGTCTGATGTAAGCCCTGGGCTAATAGTCATTTTACATCTCAAGAAGTATGTAATCTGATTAAGTACTTTGTCTTTAACCTTCTGTTTAAGCTTACTGATATCTTCATGTACATACTTTACTCAAACCTTCATCTACAGACTTTTACTTTACAATCCACTCAGTAATACTCTTTTTCTTCAACCATTTAACACCCAACATATACTTTTCTCTCCAGTCTATCTTCTTTACTCAGTTCATCTCATAACTACCAACAAAAACAAATGTCCTTACTATACACTTTTAATATGACCATTTTTTTCCTCAAAAGCCCTTTTGAAATAAGTTTTTAAAAGAAAAAGTAGATAAGATTTGACTTATACTATTTACCCAGAATAAATATAAAGATTTTGGAATTTTGTTTCTTATAACTCTCCTGAAACACATTTTTAAAAATATGAAAGAAGATTTAAACATTATTAGAAATTTTAGAATTTTTTTTTTACAAATTCAGTATTGAGTACTTCTAAATTTAAACATAAATATTGAGGCTGTTGTCTGTTAGTAGTTCCATAGAAGCATAGAAAAGTAAAGTAAATGTAAAACAGTTACAAATTTCTTATAAGAAGTCCCCATCTGTTAATAGTGACTTGGCATTTTCCTATCATCATGCTGGAGCCAGGATACTGAGATTCCCTATGCTTGCTCTGCAAAGCAGGGAAGCTAAGAAAGAGTCATTTTTTAAAAAATCTTCCTAAATTCCAGGGAGAGTTTTGGACTTTCCTCGGGGCTGTAAGGCTGCTTTCTAATCCTTTCATTTTGCAGCTCTTTAAGAGTAGGAGAGGGCTGGAGAGATGGCTTAGCAGTTAAGCGCTTGCCTGTGAAGCCAAAGGACCCCGGTTAGAGGCTTGGTTCCCCAGGTCCCACGTTAGCCAGATGCACAAGGGGGCGCACGCATCTGGAGTTCATTTGCAGAGGCTGGAAGCCCTGGTGCGCCCATTCTCTCTCTCCCCCTCTGTCTTTCTCTCTGTGTCTGTCGCTCTCAAATAAAAAAAAAAAAAAAAAGAGTAGGAGAATCTTGTATTTTTTGTCTATGATCTTAATTACTTTTAGTTTTCCTTCTCAGGGACACTCAACAGTAAAAATTAGTTATGCCATTTGGTACAGTGGGCTTGGTGGAAAACATCCCTATAATGAAATGGCACTGCTCAGAACAGAAATCATTCTACAACCTTAGGGCTGTGAGCCACATACATACTCACACACACATTCATTTTAAGTTCACTTTTCATATAGACAACATTTCCCCTTCACACATTCATTCACTCATTCATTTATTCAGAAGTTATGCATTCCCATTTTAAATTTCTATTCTATTTATAACTCCAGAGACTAAAATCAAACCTTGTTACCTGGCAGGGTGTCAGGAGAGGCTGATGGAGCAGGAGGAGTTGTTGAGGCAAGGTGGCCAGAAGGGCCTGGTGAGAAAAGGAGGTAGAGCAAAGAGAAGGCCATGCATGCAGTGTGAAAAATAGGGTATTTTGGACCACTTCCTGTATGTTGGTAGAAGTTTTCTAAATCAGTGAGAATTCAGAAATCAAAAGTACCATTCTCAGGCCATTGGGACCCATTGTCCATCTTATATTGCAGCTAGGCAGAGTTGCAGAAAAAGATTAGACAATGTGGTCTGATGTCATCCAAGAGTCATAGAGATTTTAAGTTCTTAAGGAGACAGGGTAGGAGGGTAGTAGAAATTGGTTTGGAGGTTTTATTCCCCATGGAGGTGTGAGAGGATAATGAAAGGGCTAGTGAGAGGAGACAGAGAAAGAGCAAGACAAAGGTGTGTATGGGGGGGGGGGGGAAAGAAACCAGAGCTTAAGCTGGATTTACACAAGATACCAGTATGACCCCTGGCCTGTTAGAGTGAATGGAGCCTGCACCTCCCAAGTGGGCAGAGGCCATACAGGTTGCAACTGTCACCTTTTTAGCCTTTCAGTGGGCAAAGAGGGTACCTGTCCTCCTGATGGCGAAAGCTGCTGGCAGTGAAAGAGGAGACATCAGGAATGAGAGGAAGGAACCAGGGTTCAAGCTGGGTTTATACAGGAGGGAAAAGAGGGAGGAAGAGGAAGTGTCTCAAGATGGTGCAACTGAACCAAGAGGCACCGCTTAGTGTATGGTAGACCAGAGAGTGAGACCCAAGGAGTTGAGAGTGCATCTTTCTCAAAACTTGGGGTTAGGGCCTAACAGCCAAATTGTGGAGCCTGGAGTGCCAGCATGGCTTCCATGAGGAGGGATGGAACCCCAAGAGCAGGTCAACCCAGGGGGGTCACTTACTGAGAAGGAGGGAGGATATGGAGAAAGAAAGAACAGTGACACCAAAATGTGGTGGGTGGGAGAGCCTGTATCAGGCAGAGATGGTCTGAAGCCTTCAGAGGGTCAAATGGCAGCTCAGTGGTCTGGTCAAGGGAAAGGAGGTCTGCCCACCCAAGAAAGCAACCAAAAGCCTTCTTATCTGAGTCAAAAGCACTAGATATAAGGTCTGGGAGTGACCAAGATCATGGACACCACTCTGAGGCAAAGAAGGAAGCTATTATTCAGGAAAACACAAGCTGCCAGGGCTGACTCTTAAGAGTGGAGTACAGCCAACTTTGAGATGACAGATAGTGGGCTACATAGAGTTTTTCAGTTGGGGAAAAGTGAGGAGGAGAAATAGGTATGAGACCAGATCAGTGACCAGGTGACCTGAGAGACAAGGGGGCAGGAACTGGGGTTCTTAGGTTCCACAGGCAAGTGTTTAACCGCTAACCCATCTCTCCAGTCCTGCACTATTTTTTTTTAATTATATAAATTCAGAATTTTATGGTGACCAAGAGCAGATAATATGATCTCACACAGTCTAGATTCAGTTTCTAGCCCTTCTACTTGATATCTTGCCTTAGACTTATTCATTTGTAATATAACAATAACACAATTTCCCTTAAAGGATTGTTGTAGGAGTTCAAGGATTCATATAGTTATAGCACTTAGAAAGAACCTTATAAGATAAAAAGAAAAAACTTAGATGGAAAAAAGCTATGTAATTGATTAGTGCTATCATTAGATCTGGGATTTTGAACCCAATGTCCATGAAAGTATAATCATCCTTTGACCTTAATGTTCTCTTTCCAGAGAAAGTATTTCTGTTTAAATAACATGTGAACAATTCTTAGCTTGTCTTGGTGGTAATCTCACATATCAGTACAAGTAGAAAAATTAATCATTATAAGAGTCTTCTTGGAAAAGATGGGTGACAAACAAAAGTTCAATAGGAACACTTTCCTCCAGCTGTAGTAGCATAGTTTAGCTCCAAGCAGGAGGACACACATGATTTTAAAATAGATTAACGGGGGTGAAAAGGCATAAAGTGAGGTCAGGGGAAGAGATTGAGTGAAGGAAAGGTGGAGGGAGGGCTAATCAAAATCTAAGAGGATGCAAATAAATCATTTGGAATCCTCTGGTTTCAGATAATGGAACACTCAGGAGCCATAGATAGTTATGAGAAAATTTTCAGTGCCAGGGATTGGATACCTCCAGTGAGCTGTTGGCCAGGGAGGTCAACATAGGCTGTTGCCAAAGCCCTTGGTTTCCCACCTGGAATAGATGGTAAGACCCTGTTACTGAAGATTCCATATACTTGGGCTGCAAGGCCACTGAGAAATCCTGCTGGAACTGTAGACCAGCTGACAGAAAGCTGGAAGAAGCCATTCTACATGTAGTTCAATGGGAGAAAGAGATACCACCAGTGAAGATACTCAACAGTGGACACTGCAAGCCTTATAATTGGTCAGCCAGGAAAAATGAGCCAATGGGTGCAATAGTGGCATGTCTGTCATGGTGGAAACCAACTGCCCTCCAATTGGACTGGAGGCCCGCTCCATGGGAGAGAATACATCCCTGATACTGAAAACTTAAAACAGGGGTAGTCATGAGCCCTAGGGGTATAACATCAGCTGATGTCTGGAAAAATGTATATAGTATGCTTATCAAACTTCCCAGTAAGCACTTCTCTTAATATTTATACCCTTATATTAATGCTACTTGCACTTTGGGCAGAGAATCTTTTCTTTTCAGATGGCAGTGACCTTGGGATGATTCAGAAGGTATCATAGTGCTGGAAAGAAGTTTCTAGAGTACTGAGTAACATCTTGATCACACCTTCCAAGGCTCAGGGTCTAATGCAGAAGAGGTGGCAGAAAGAATGTAAGAGCCAAAGGAAGGGTAGGACTCCTTACAAGATGTTCCTCCAGACACAAAATAGCCTGGATATCCATGACCTCACAGTGCCTGACACTACCTACACAAGACCATCATAAGAGGAGGAAAAGACCATGACATCAAAATAAAAGAGAGACTGATTGAGGTGGGGAGGGGATATGATAGAGAATGGAATTTCAAAGGGGAAAGTGGGGGGGGGAGGGTATTATCATGGGATATTTTTTATAATCATGGAAAATGTTAATAAAAATTGAGAAAAAATTAAAAAATAATTTTTTTACATTATGTTTAGCAGTCTTGTGGGTGCAGTGTGTTCTGGGATATAGTCTTTCTTTCTTCTGTGGTCATCTCAAAGCCATCTAGTCATCCTTGCCAATATGTTCTTCCAGCTTTTGCATGTCTTTTTAAAAAGCTAATGTGTTAGAGTAATCTGTGACCACTCTGTGCTCCAGAAGTCTGCGATTATATTGTAATGATTTTATTTTATCTCCTTGAAGTCAAGTGTACTGATTCTTTTATCAGAGTTGTTTGTCATAAAAAGTACTCTCTGAGGTTGGAGAGAATGGCTTAGTGTTTAAGGCATTCACCTGCAAAGCCAAAGGATCTCAGTTCAATTTTCCAGGACCTCCATAAGCCAGATGTACAATGTGGCACATGTGTCTGTAGTTTGTTTTCAGTGTCTGGAGGCCCTGGTGTGCCCATTCTCTTTCTCTCAAAATAAATAAATGAAAATAAAATATTTTATTAAAAAGTACTCTCTGTTCTCTGAACTTTATGACATTCTGTGCTTCCTAGATTTTATATATTTTTTATCTATAGCTAGAATAACAGGAAAACTGATGCAGGGATAGAATTCTTGGAAGGGTTATATCTCCATAAAGCTGTAAGAGACAGACTAATGAACCCCAACTTGAGGTCCTTGTCCAAATTATAAAAGAATTGAAAAGAGTGGAGAGTAAATTATGAATTATGAGAGATTTATTTTAGGGAGAATTAGGAAGAAAAGCAAAGCAGGAAAGCCCAAGATAAAAGAAAATCTCCCTTTTCCCAAACTGGCTTGGAAGGGGAGGGTAAACCAAGAATATTTCCCTCACATAAGGAAGGTCTGTCTCCAGGAGAGAAACCTCTAGAAATTTTTCTCTGGAAAGTTTGGTGAAGGGGCTCTCACCATCTCTCTCTCTCTCTCTTTCTCTCTCTATCTCTCAATCTCTGTCTCTGTCTCTCGCCCTCGCCCTCTCTCTCTCTCTCTCTCTCTCTCTCTCTCTCTCTCTCTCTCTCACACACACACACACACACACACACACACACACACACACACACCTGGAAAGCAAAGAAGGAAAGCACTCAGGCAAAAAAAATAAAAATAAAAATAAAATTCTTCCCCTTCCAGCCTGTCTGGGAAAGGGAATAGAAGACTGAGAATACCCCCTCACATAGGGGCTAATAGAGTAGAAGGAGAGGAGTCAGGGGGAAAAGAGAGCTCACATGTGTGGCTCAGGCCCATTTTTATGAAGCAGAGTTAGAATGAACCTCATAAACAGGTTCTAGTGTGTAAGGGAAGGACCTGATTAGTTAGTGGGCTCAGGAGGCTTTCTCAGGAAAGGCCAACCAATAGGTGCTAACCCCAGGTAGAGTTGAAAAAAAAAGCAGAAAATGTTGCTAAGGAAATATTATGTGCAGTCATCTTGAATAAGACTGAACCAGACAGGGGTTCTAGTATTGCCAGAACAGGAAAGGCAATTTCCATGTTTCTATAGGCCAGTCCCTAGCTAACTACCTGCTAGAACCAAGCTTCCTTGCTTCTAATCTGCATCAGCATAATATTAATGATTTCTGCTACACCAATAAGCTCCTTCCTCCTATCTGAAATTAGGTCTACTTAGGAATAGATAGTACTTTGCTTTCTAGCAACAAAAGGAAAAATATCCTTACTATTTTGAATAAGGGTATTCCAAAGGTTTGACACACAGTCAAACACAATACAAAGAACCAAAACTAGTTATTCATGAGGTGGCTGATTAGGTTGGCATTCTCTTAAGGTTATCATTGAAAGGTATCTCCCTTCATCATCTGTGATGATTTGATTCAGGTTTCCCCTATACACTCATGTGTTTTGAATGCTGGGTTCCTAGTAGTTGGAAATTTGAGAATTGGAGACTTACTGGAGGAGTGTGTTGCTGGGGCTGGCTTATGGGTATTTTAGAGTTTCCCCTTGCCAGTGTTTGGCACAGTCTCCTGTTGCTGTTGTTCACCTAATGTTGATTAGGGGTGATGTCCAGTCTCTGCTCATGCTACATTTTCCCCTGACATCATGGAATTTCCCATTGAGTCTGGAAGACAAAATAAACACTTTCATTCCACATGCTGCTTTTGGTCTGGTCTTTTGAACCAGCAATGGGAAGTTAACTGAAATATCATCCAACAACAAATGTTCTACCTGATTTCCTATTTTAAATTTTACACTTTTAGTTGATTTTTTTTACACTTGAATATTTTTTTTCTAACAATGTGGCATTCAGAGAGGTTTAGTGCTCTGAATAGATTCATGAATAGGTTTTATAATCTTATTTATTTATTTGAGAGAGAGAAAGACAAAGAAACAGAGTGAGGATGGGTGTGCCGTGGACAAACGAACTCTAGATGCATGTGTTACTTTGTCCATCTGACTTTTTGTGGGTACTGAGGAATTTAACTCAGGCCAATAGTATTTGTAAGCAAGTGTCATTAACTGCTCAGCCATCTCTCCAGCCTGAAAATCTGTATTTATTGAGGATTTAAATACATGAACATATTGTAATTTTTGGTTTTCTTAAATTTTTTTTTTATTTATTTGAGAGAGAGAGGGAAAGAGAGAGAGAGAGAGAATGGACATGCCAGGGCCTCTAGCCACTGCAAATGAACTCCAGATGCATGCACTACCTTGTGAATCTGGCTTATGTGGGTACTGGGGAATTGAACCTGGGTCCTTAGGCTTCACAGGCAAGTGCCTTAACCCGTAAGGCATCTCTCTAGCCCCATATTATAATTTGATCATATTCCTCTGCTCTCTTTTGTTCCTCCTCATCAGCCTAAGTTTTATAACATCTTAGTATATAGCTTAATTATTTGTATTTCATATCATATATTTTTACCACATTTCTGTAATTCAGAAATTATTGGTAATTCCTGAAATTTTGTCTTCCTGTCTTATAGTTGGAGTTTTTCTTTTATATCCACATGGCACATTGATAAGTTGCTGTGAGAATACTGTGTTGCTCCTAATTTCCCATTGCTTCTCCTAGGAGGCACAGGGTACATCTCTGGTATCATCAATCTGCATCACAGTTAAATGTTGACAAATCTGCTGACAGTTTTCCTTATGAAAACTTAATTCTTGTTGTTGTTTTGTTTTGTTTTGCTTTGCTTTGCTTTGTTATGATGTCCTAGGTCAAACCCAGGGCATCACATATACTAGGTAAGTGCTCTACCACTGAGCTACACCCCTTGGCCTCTCAAACTGAAAATTTTAAGAAGCTGGTGTTAAGTCTGCAAGATTCTGTCAAACATTCCAACATTACCTTTTAAAGTATCCATTATTCTTACAGAATCTTAAAGGTAATGATAGTCCCATATAGTAATCCAATGTTTGGAAGAACTAGGACAATGGGAAAGAATTAGAGGTTAAAGGGTATAATTTTCAGTTTCATAACAGAATGAAAAACATATTCAAAGTTGTGTAAGAACCATCACCAAATATATCATGCAGGATTTATTTCTAGGAGTAGAAAGCTAGCATATCAATAAAGGTTCTTCCAGAAGACAGACTGAGATAAGAGTCAAGGAAAGGGAGTTCATTTGGGAAGGGCAGCAAGTACTGGTCAAAAAGTGTACAAGATAATACAGAGAAAAGAGTTCAGTCAACAAAAAGTCACATTATTAAGCTAATTTCTATAGACCATATCTGGAACTAAACCTACAGGGAAACTTCAGGAAAGGATACATGTCACAATTAGCCCATTTGAGAGTTAAGGGAATTGGAGAAGCAAAACAGCTAACTTTTATGGTAATTAGATAAGTAGAATTTTTTAATTAATTTTTTTTTTTTAGTACCTTTTGCTTGCCTGGACCTGCTTTGGACTTTCTCCTGGGGGACAGACCTCCAAGATTAGAGACAGACATCCTGGAAGTGGGGAGTCTCCAAAGCACATTAAGATGTCCTAGGAATTACATCTGGGTGGGGCACTGTAAAAATCAGCTACAGTCACTTGAAGAGATGTGTGTGCTTTGTCCATGCTAAATCTTTGTGACATAGGAAAGTCATACTTTCTTGTTCAAGCTGACCTTGAACTGATAAGCTCTTATTAAAACTATAAACTTAGAACTAACTTTCAAAAATGGCTTTATCTTACAACTTTCATTGCTCTTCAATTTATAATTCTGGTGGATTAAGACTTATTACTAAGCCCTTGCTTATTTTGCTGTTATTGATACTATACTTACAGTTAATTCTCCTGTATATTTCTCTATGTTAACTCATTTGGCTACATTTTGTAACTAATCTTTATCTAACCCATCAAAAATCTAATCTCTCCTTTCAACACCTTTGTAATACTGACACTCATATTATGTCTTTTGGAATCTCTCTTGAAGGACTCTCATTTTTCTGCCTTTCATTGCCTTGGCATTCTTGATAGGTTTGACCATGGCTCAGTACCTACTATACTTTTTATTTATTATTATTATTAACAACAATTTCTTATGTATACATCATGTGTAGGTAACCTCTTTTCCCTCATCTATGCCCCCATTCCTTTGGAGCACTCCTCAGTAGGGTTGCAGATATTCCCCATGGGGTTGTGGTTTATACATTGTGAGAGCAACAGTCAGTTATTTTGGGGTAGGGGAGAGGGAATGCCTCTGGGCATGTTGTCTCAACTGTGGCTCTTAAAATCTTTTTGCCCCCACTTCTGCAAAATTCCATGAGCAGTTATAGATGAGTTTTCTACTTCAATAATGAGCTCTTAGGAGCCTCTGGATCTCTGCTTTGTTAGGTGTTGAATATCCTCAGGGTCTGCCTCCTACACACTGGCACTGATTATCTGGTTCAATACGGAAGCAACACTCATGTTTGTCTCCCCAATTCTCTGTGGTTTCAGCTGTGTCTTAGCTGAAGTGAGGGGTAGTATATTGCCTCCAGTCTCACTATCTTCTGAAAAAGAAGAACAGACTGTAGGGATGGCTTAGCAGTTAAATTATTTGCCTGCTAAGCCAAAGGACCCAGGCTATGTGCCACTATTGTACTGGTGTGTACATCCTGTCAGGGTGTTTGCTTATGAGTAGCTTAGACTTTTGGTTACTCAGACTATTGTTGACCACTTTTTCTCAGTAGCTCATGTTGCATTTTCTAGCACTAGACAAGCTAACTGTCTGGAGACTTGCTTTCTTCTGAATTCCAGCCAAGTCTCTCTGTGCTCCATGTCAGCAGCAAATGGTGTCTTCAGCAATAGGGTCTTAGCTTTTGCCTCAGGCAGGTAATCAAGTGCTTTGACAGAAAGTTTTCCTGATTTGGGGACCTCATAGGTCTCCCCAATGAACAACTCAATGTGTATAGCAACCAATCTCTGATACTGATAGGTCAGAGACAGAAACAAATTTTTTTTTAAGTTTAGGCTTCATCCAACCCTCATCAGAACCCTACTTTTCAGGTGCTTCCCCCACTTACTCCTTTTGAGGGTTATATCTTTTAGGCAAAGGTTTCTTTGGTATCAGCTCATTTGGAATTTAATTTTGAGTTTGTTTCCCACCCTCCTTCCCCTTCCCACAAACCTTCCCATCCCTATCTTCCAGGCCTTGAGTTGCCTATTAGGTATGTCAGCAACTCGAGCAGGTCCAGATTAGGAATCTCAGATAAGTGACACCAGGCAGCAATTGACTTTCTGTGGTTCTATGAGTTCACTGAGTATGATCTGTTCCAAGTCTGTTCATTTTCCTACAAATTTTATTATATCACTTTTATTACTGGTGAGTAGAATTCCACTGTGTAAATGTATCACAAATTTGTTATTCATTCATCCAATGATGGGTTCCTGGGTTGATTCCAGTTCTTAGCTATAATGAATTGAACAGCTCTGTACATGGTTGAGCAAATGTGTCTGTAGTGATGCATGGAGAATTTAGGACAAAGGAATAACTGGGTCTGTTTGCAGCTCTATGTTCATCCTTTTCAGGAATCTCCAAACTTACTTCCATAGTAGTTGTACAAATTTACATTCTCACCAATAGTGGATGAGAGTTCTTCTTTCCTCACATCCTAGCCAATATTTATCATTGTTAGATTCTTTAATGATTGCCACTCTTACTGGAGTAAGGTGGAATATCATGGTTATTGTATTGCTTTTCCCTAATTGTTATGGGTGTTGAACATTTTCTTAAGTATGTGCTAGCCATTTGTAATTCTTCCTCTGAGCTCTCTCTGTTTGGTTCTCTGCCCCATTTTTTGGAGTAGATTGCTTGATTTTTTTTATTGTTTAATTTTTTTGAGGGTTTTTTTTTTTGTAGATTTTAGATATTAGGGTTCTGTCAGTGGTATAGCTGGTGAAGATTTTACTCCCATTCAGTGGGTAATCCATTGGCTCTGCTTGTGGTATGTTTAAAAGCAAAAGCTTTTTAGCTTCATGAAATCTCATTGGTGGAGTGATTGTTTAATTTCCTGTGCTACTGGGGTTTTTTTCGGGAATTCTTTCCCCACTTTTATATTATGAAGAGAGCCTCCTACTTTTCCTTTCAGTAGGAGAAGAGTTTCAGGTCTTATATTGAGGTCTTTAATCCATTTAGACTTTATTTTTGTGTATGGAGAGATGAGAGGGTATAATTTCATTTTTCTACATATGGTCATCCAATTTGCCCAACACAATATGTTGATGCTGTCTTTTTTCCAGTGTAAATTATTGGCACCTTAGTCAAAGATCAAGGGCTATGTTATTTGACCTAAGATTTGAGTCTTCAATTGTGTTCCATTGGTCTATAGCTTTAGATTGGGTATGGTGATACCTCCAGAGGTGTTTTGTTGTTGTTGTTGTTGCTATTGATGTTTGTTTTGCTGAGGATATGTTTGAATATCTGAGGCCTGCTGCCATTCCATATTAATTTTGAGATTATTTTTTCTATCTCTGTGAAGAATAATGCTGGCATTTATTGGTATTACATTAAATTTGCATATTTCTTTTGGTAGAATTGCCATTTTCACAGTATGAATTCTACCTATCCAGGAGCATGGGAGGTCTTTCCATTTTCTCAAGTCCTCTTCAAATTCTTTCTTGAGTTTTTTTGTGTTTTCATTATAATGACTTTCACATTCTTGGTTAGTGTTTTTCCAAGGTATTTTGTTGTTGTTGCTATTGAAAATGGGACAGTCTCACTGATTTCTTTTTCTGTATAGTTGTCCTTTGCATATAGAAAGGCTACTGATTTTTGTGCATTGATTTTGTATGCTACCACTTTAATGTAGGAATTAAGTACCTTTAGAAGTTTTGAGATGGAGACTTTCAAGTAACTTATATATAGAATCATGTCATCCACAAATAGGGCTAATTTGACTTCTTCCTTTCCAACTTGTATACCTTGTATTTCTTTCTCCTGTCTTATTGCTTCTACTACTTTTAGTACCATGTTGAAGAGCAATGGTGAGAGTGGACACACTATTCTGTTTCTGATCTCAATGGGAACTCCTTGAGACTTTCCCCCATTAAGTATTATTTGGGCTTTAGGTTCTTAATACATAGCCTTTATCATGTTGATATATAAATCCTTCATGTCTATTCATCATAGTGTTTTGATAATGAAGTGGTGTTGTATTTCATTAAAGGCATTCTCTATATCATTTGAGATGATCATGTCATTCTCATAGTTAAGGTTATTTATGTGGTCTATTACATTGATCAGTTTCCGTATGGTGAACCATCCCTGGGATGAAGCCTACTTGATCAAAGTGGATAATTCTTTGGATGTGTTGTTGAATTTTTTTGTAAGATTTTGTTGAGGATCTTTGTATCTAAATTCATTAGAGATATAGGCCTCACTGTCCAGTTTGGGTATTAAGGTGATGCTAGTTTCATAAAAGGAGTTGGCGAGGATTCCCTGGTCTCCAATTATGCAAAACTGTTTGAGAAAAAGTGGTTTCTGTTCTTCAAAGAAGGTTTGATAGAATTTGACTGAGAAGTCATGTGGTCCTAGACTTTTCTTTTTGGGGAGGTTTTTGATTACCTTTACAATTTCCATGGATATGATAGGTTTGTTTAGGAGATTACTCTGCCCTGAGTTTAGTTTTGGTAGGTGGTACGTGTCTAGGAATTTATCCATTTCTTCCAGGTTATCCAATTTTGTGGTATAGAGTTTTTGAAAGTATGCCCTGATGATTCCTGCTATTTTATTAGTGTCTGTTAGGACCTCTTTTTCATTTCTGATTTTATTAGAGACTTCTCTTTTTTTTCTTGATCAAATTGGCAAGGGTTTTATCAGTAGTGTTTATTTTTTCAATGAACCAGCTCTTTGTTTCACCAATTTTTTTATTTTTTATTTTTGCTTATTTTTATTTATTTGAGAGTGAAAGACAGAGACAGAAAGAGGCAGAGAGAGAGAGAGAATGGGTGCACCAGGGCTTCCAGCCACTGCAAACAAACTCCAGATGTGTGTGCCCCCTTATACATCTGGCTAATGTTAGTTCTGGGGAATCGAGCCTCAAACCAGGTTCTTAGGCTTCACAGGCAAGTGCTTAACTGCTAAACTATCTCTCCAGACCTGTTTCAGCAATTTTTAAAATTGTTTTCTTAGTTTCCAATTCATTAATTTCTGTTCTGATCTTAATTATTTCCTCCTACTTTGAGCTCTTAGGATTACATTCCTCTTGTTTTTCCAATGCCTTTAGGTGGACAGTTTGGTTATTATTTTGGGATCTCTCTGTCTTTGTTATGAAAGCATTTGGCACTACAAATTTTCCCCTTAGGACTACCTTCATTGTGTCCCATAAGTTTTGGTAAGTTGTATTTTCAGTGCTATTTAATTCTAGGAATTTTACAATTTCTTTTTGATTCCTTCCACAACCCATTCATTGTTTTAAAGTGTGTTGTTTAGTCTTCAGGATGTGGTGGAGTTCTTGATTTGTCTCATGTTGTTAATTTCTACCTTTAAAGCATTGTGATGTGATGTGATATAGGAAGTTACTTCAATTTTCCTGAATTTATGGAGGCAAACTTTATGGCCTCATATATGGTCTATTTTGGAGAAGGTTCCATAAGCTACTAAAAAGAATGTGTATCCTGTAGAGTTGGGGTTGAACGTTCCATAGATTTCTGTTAGATAGAGCTGATCTATGGTTTTTTTGAGCTTTATTATTTCCCTGTTGATTTTCTGCTTAGATGATTTGTCTATTGATCATAGTTGAGTATTGAAATTTCCAACTATGATGGTGCTGGTGTTTATTTCTGTTTATGTTTTATCAACTGTGGTGCACTTTTATTTTGCACATATAGATTAATAATTGTGATGTGCTGATGTTGGATCATTCCCTTGATGAGTAAGATGTGGTCATCTTTGTCCTTTTTTATCACTTTTGGTTTGAAGTCTATTTTATCAGATATTAATATAACAATACCTGCTTGTTTCTTATTTCCATTTGCTTAGAATATCATTTTCCATCCTTTCACCTTAAGGAGGTGTGTATCTTTAGTGGTGAGCTGGGTTTCTGAAGACAGCAGATATAAGGGCCCATTATTTTGACCCACCCTGTTAACTTGTGTCTTTTGATGGGTGAGTTAAGATCATTAATATTTAAGGATATAACTGTGAGGTTTGATTTAATCCCTGCCATGATAAGGGGTTGTGTGGAGTTTGGTGTTTTCTTCTGTTTTGTACTTTTTTTTGAGCCTGTTCTAGTTTTGGTTATTGTGATCTTCTTCTTGTTGGCTCTTGGGATTGGTTGTTTGACTCTCCTGTGCGGAGTACGCCCTGAAGTTTTCTCTGTAGGTCTGGCTTTGATTTCATATAATCATAGAGTTGACTTTTTTCATGGAAAGGGATACTTTTCCTGGGTAGAGTAGAGTGGGTAGCAAGCCATAGCTTTTTTAAACTTTGAAGTGTTCCATTCCAGGCAGGCTCTTCTGGCTTTCAGGGTTTCCATTGAGAAACCTGAGATAATTCTGATGGGATTGCCTTTGTATGTTATGTGTTGTTTCTCTCTTGCTGTTTTCTTCCCTCGCTCTCTTTCTCTCCCCCTCCCCATTGTCATTTTTAAGAGTTTTAATCATAGTTAAATCATGTGCCTTGGAAAGTTTCTTCTTTGGTCCTATCTATTTGATGTTCTGTGGGCTTCTGATTCTGTTTGGGCCTCTCTTTTGAGAGACTGAGAAATTTTTCTTCAGTAACTTTTTTGAGTAAGTTCTCTATGCCTCTGGTCTGGATTTCATCTCCTTCTGGTATACCCATGATCCAGATATTTGTCCTTTTAGGGTATCCTACAGTTCTGTCATATTGTGTTCATTGAGTTTTTGAACTTAGCAAAGTTTTTGGCCTCCTGACCAATTTCTTCTGTCTTGTTTTCCAGGTTAGATGTTCTGTCTTCCACATAAATAACTCTGTTAGTGAGGGTTTTCTAAATACTTAAAAAAATTTTTTATTTATTAGTTAGAGACAGAGAGAGGGAGAGAGAGGGAGAATGGGTGCACCAGGGTCTCTAGCCACTGCAAACAAACTCCAGACACATGCACCCCCTTGTGTATCTGGCTAACATAGGACCTGGATAATTGAACCTGGGTCCTTTGGCTTTGCAGGCCAGTGTCTTAACCACTAAGCTATCTCTTCATCCCTCTAGAGAGGTTTTTATAAGCTCTATTTGATTTTTGTTTTCTATTGCGTTATTTTACATCATGTCCATCTCATTTTTGAGGGATGATTTCAGTTCAAGTTCTGATTTTCTTGATACTTCCTAGAACTCATTCTTGCATTTGATGAAGTTTTCATTAATTTTAATCTACTGGTTATTGAGATCTTCCATTTCTTAACTCACCTGCCATTAATTTATATCTCTTTTGAGGGTTCTAATTTTTTTCAATCAAATTAAGCCTACTGTCAAAAGCTGAACACTCTAAGAGACTATTCTGTTCAATTTCATTGATAAAGCTGTTGGCTTTTTGATGGTTCACTTCTAGTTCAGCAGTTCCTTTAATCAGTGTCTCACTGGTTGCTGTGTTTTAATTTTGGATATTTCTGTTGACTTCTCTATGATTTCATTGGAGGCTTCCATTGTGGGACTAGGCATCCTTGGTGGAGATACTTTCTTCTACTGAGGAAGAAGCAAGTATTTGTCCTTGTAGGATCTTTAGAGGGTGTTGTGTTTTAAAGGTGAAGCATCTTTGTGTTCTGGTGTACAATGGGTCAAAACCACAAATGCACAGATTGTGGAGATTGCAGGTACATGAAAGGTACCTAGGGAACTGGGAGCTCTGGCCTACTCATACCACTTTCACATACTTTGTAGCACATGGGGATCACAGGGTGGGGAACCAGGAGCCAGAAAGCTGGAGAGTCAAGGGCAAGAGTCCGTCTCCCACAGTAGGTCTGTGTACCCTCTGACTCAGGGTAATAGGGACTTGGGCACCCAGGGGCCAATCAGAATACCAGAGCAAAAGGCTTGCTTCCAAAGCCCACACACAAAGACCATACCTCTCCAAGGCAGCAGTAGGGGTACCAGAACCAGGGAACTGGGAGGTAGGGAACCAACCAGGAGCTCTGGCCTATTCACTCAAGGCATGGGATCCAGGAATTGGAGACACAGGGGCCCTTTAATCAGGAAAGTGTAGTAAGGGGCCTGCTTGTACAGAAAACTCACAGGGTCCAAGCAGCCCCAAGCCAGTAGCAGGGGAACCTACCCAAATCAGGAAACTGGGAGGAAGGGGTGGAGAACAGAGAGATCTGGCCTACTCATTCCTTGTATGCTCCTCTGGTGCAGCGAATCTGGGAATTAGGGACTCAGGGGCCCTTAAATCAGGAAGATGTAGCAAGGGTCCTGCTTCTGAAACAAGTTTGCAGGGTCCAAGAAGCCCCAAGCCAGCTTCTGTGGAAGCTACTAGGACCAGAGAACTGGGAGGAGCTGGAGAACAGGGAGATCAGGCCTACTCGTGCCACATGCACGCTGTGTGGAATAGGGAATTCCTACTTTACTTCTATAGTGGTCTGAAGATTATAAGAACATTATATAGTTCTTGGATCCCACACAGGTACATTCAAAGCTCATCACTCACATCTGAAGTTCAATTGCAGTGTCTGAAGGTCCGGCAATCTTTCTCTCTCATAAAAACTCTGTCACTTTAAAATCCCCTCAGTTTCTACAACACAGTCTCTAAGTCTGCTCAGACTCCCAAGTTTCAAGTACCAGGTATTACTACCAATCATATCTCCAGGCTGAACTAGCTCACTAACATCAAATCAGAGATCGGATAAGACAGTATCAAAGGAAGAGTCTATGCCAGGTTCATCTTGGGTTTCCATGCCTCTACTCAGTAAAGAACAAAAAGGAAAATACAGACCTACAAAAAAGTGTTAATATGTGTCCATGGAAAAAGGGTATTTAGAACCATATATACCCAAATAAACACTTACGAATAATCAAATACGCCACATTATTATTGTGTTATCGCTTCCTAAAATGTCTCCCCTATGAAAACAGAAGTTAAGTTTTACTTTTCCCACTGTTATATCACTAGTTTCAAGCATAGCACCTGTTACATAGCAAGTCTTCTCCCCATAATAGTTGACTAAATGTAAATGTCAATATATTACTTAATTCTCAACAGAATTCAAGCCAGGACACCAAGATACCTACTGTGGAAAGATACCACATTTCTTCCTGAAGTGTCCAACACGTGTCAGGGAGATTCCAGGTGCATGCATTTCTATTGCTGGCATAGAATCAAGTTTCATGATAAACTGATAAAAATAAGTTAATCACAGCACTTGGGAGGAAGAGGTAGGAGGATCACCATGAGTTTGAGTCCACCCTGAGAATACATAGTGAATTGCAGGTCAGCCTGAGCTAGCATGAAACCCTACCTTGATTTAAAAAAAAAAGAAAGAAAGAAAGAAAGAAGGAAAGAAAAGAAGAAGTTCATTAAAATATGAAAAGCAGGTGGAGAGATTGCTCAATGGTAAAGGCACTTGCTTGGAAAGCCTAAGAATCTGGGTTGATTCCCCAGTACCCATATAAAGTCATATATACAAGGTAACACATGTGCCTAGGTTTGTTTATAGTGGCTACAGGTTCTGGTGTGTGTTTCTCTCTCTATCTCTGTCTTTCTTTCTCTCTCTCTCTCTCTCCCTCTCCCCTTCTTCCTCTTAAATTAATTAATTAAATGTTAAAAAAAAACATTAAAGGGAAAGCTCAATTTGTCTTCACTATCTTTGTCTATCATAGATAGTTCATTATCATTCACTTCAGTGTATTTATCTATTACTACAAAATGGCTATAAAACATACAATTGCTCTAGAAAATCAGTAAGTAGGGAAGAGCAGTTTTAGAATACTGTAGTTAATAGTATTATGGGAAATAAATATATGTTCTTCATACCTATTGCTAATCAATTAACGTTGCATATGTATCTGTAAACATTTTTCAAAACTTTTTATTGACAACTTAGAAATAATAGAGATAATAAATAATAGATAATTAGAGAAAATATGCCATAATAATTCCCTGCCAATCCCTGCTTTTCCCCTGACAAACACACCATCATATCCCTTCCCCATTCCATTAGTCTCTCTTTTATTTTGACGTCATCATCTTTTTCTTCTATAATAAAGATCTTGTATAGGTAGTGCCAGTCATTGAGAGGTCCTATCCAGGCCACCTTTTTTTGTGTGTGTGTATTTCTATTTCTTTTTCTTTCGTGTGTGTGTGTGTGTGTGTGTGTTAGCAGGGATCCATATATGAGAGACACCATGTGGCATTTGTCTTTCTGGGCCTAGGTTACCCCACTTACTATAATACTTTCCAGATACACCCATTTCCTTGAAAGATTCACAATTTAATTTTTCTTTACCACTGAATCAAACTCTATTGTTTAAATGTACCACATCTTCATTATCCATTCATTGGTTGAGGGACATCTAGGTTGGTTCCATTTCTTAGCTATTGTGAATAGAGCTGCAATACATGCAGCGAGTATCTCTAAAGTTGTAAACATATTTTTATTATCTTTTAAGTATATTGTTTATGGACACATCATTTGTTGGTACTATCATTTACCTCCTCACTGATCCCAATCCACTGGGGTTTGTGTTATGTGTTGTGACAGCAGTCATATAAAAAATAAACATTTTGATTAGTATCTGATTACTTCCTTAACATCAGTTCTTATTCATTCAAATGAGTTACTTTAAAAGAAATTTATGGCTAATTTGATGTTGGAAGTAACTCTCTGTAGTAGAGCAATGGTGTGCTGTTTAGTAGATATTTCATCCACTGAGGTTTAGTGCAATATGCTGTTAGCTAATAATTTATCCATTGAATTGTATAAGCTTAGTGCAATGTGCTTTTTGTCCAAATTAATTCCTGGAAAGCAAGTCTACCAACAAAAGATCTGACAGTTCCAACTATTTAAAATATCTTATTTATTTATTTATTTATATATTTGAGAGAGAGAGAGAGACATAAAGAGAAAGAATGAGCATTCCAGGGCCTCCAGCCACTGCAAACAAATTCTAGACATATGTGCCACTTTGTGCATATGGCTAACATGGGTCCTGGGGAATTGAACCTGGGCCCTTTGGCTTTGCAGGCAAATGCTCTGTAATTTCATTTTGTTCTTGCTTTCCAACATATTCTACTAAAATTCATGGAAAGCTGGACTCTGTAAAAATGGATGGAGTCAAGGTATTTGATCAGGTTATAAACTCCTTATATAAGATAAGCATCAGACTTACCTAATGTGTATATCAGGGGAAGGGCCCCTTCATTGAAACATTTAATTGGATTAAATCTAATGTCTACCTGATGCCAAAGTTTTAATCAGTGGAGAAATTGAGTCTTATAATAAGGCCTCACTCATTAACAGGTCGCTGATGCTAATTTGTTATGATTTAAGGGTTATAAAGCTGGCTTTAAGACTCTCTCAGTAAAGTAAATTAGGTTCCTCTTTTCATCAAGGTTTTAACTATTCTTAAGAGAAAGGCTCACATAGAAATGGTTAATTTCCAAAGGTAAAGTATTTGTACCTAAAGATATTGTGACTTTAAAAATAGCTTCTGTCTTATTTATGCTAATTCTATTGAATGGTCATAACTAGGTTTAATCACTCAGGTTTAAGTGATTTAATTCCAGTAATGATAACTTTCATCTTCCTGGGATTTGTTCAGATAGCTTGCTTAAGCTTTAACAAATTTAAGTCATGGGTAAAACATAAAATTATTTTCTGTTAATAAAAATTTCTGTGGTACATAAAATCAATAGCTACCAACTTTAAGCCAAAATCATTGGTTGTCAAATAATTTTTTTTCTTTCAAAAAGATTTATCAAGGATTATATTAAAATTTAGCTAGCTGTTTTGGTTTTTAAAAAAAAAAGTTCAAGCTCTGTGGTTCTGTTTCCAATGTTCTCTGGGTAGTTTGTACCCACACAGGTATCAGAACTAATCAAAGATGTTTTCAAACACAGTTACTAAGACTTTATACTGTCTTGCTTGTCCTTTTCTGACAATTTCTATGTTAAATTAGTTAATCTGTAAATCAACTGGTACTGTTTTCAAGACTGGTAGTAGGTTCTGCCTATATTTACAAATGTTAGATATTTAAAATGTGAGATATTTATAAATATCAGATATTTAAAATATGAGATGTGCCTACTTTCTATGCCTTGTATATAAGGCTTATGCTGCCACAGTACAACTAAAATTTTAAAGATAGGACAAAATAATTTTAGAAACCCTTGTGCCATTCTTTAACTAAGTCTATTTCAGTAATCAAATGTGCTCTATATGTACATACATCCAGGCTGGTGTAACTTCCTTTCTAAGTGTGTTAATTACCTATGTAGAAGCCAAAGCCAATTGGAATCATCAGAGCAAGAGGCGCCAATATTTTGGCTTGTGCTCCCAGGTCATGAGGCCACTGGAGATGATGGGACACTTCTACACTGGCCCCCTGGTAAGTCACCTGTCTTCCTGAGCAGGGAAGATATGGAGACCCAAACAAAATTGGTGTACAGTCTGAAACAGGAGTCACAATTGAGGAGCAATCAGTCCTCCTGACTTCCAAAGAAGGTAAAACTACTTGGCCAGCATGGCCCTGACTCATCCTAACAGACAAAAGACACCAGTAAGCTATAGGGCTATTTCTGTGTCCCTAAAGTCTCTTTGGAGAGCCATTAGTGACCTCCAAAACGAATCCTAAATTAAATGTGGCTATCTGCATGGTCTTAAACACTCAGAGAGAAATGTATAACCAAAGATAAAAAATACCTTACATATATGAATGACCTATTAAGTAACACAAGAGCTTTCCAAGAGGGGAAATAAGCATTAAGACATCTTTTCCTCATAGTTTCAATTCTATAATAAAGAAAAACAAATATAGATGTTCAAAGGGTGATTTTCAAATCCAAAATATGTAAATAATCCAGGACCCTGGGTGTCGCCATCACCTCGAGACACTGGAATCCTGCTGGAAGGGACCCTATGTCTTCATCCTGACCACACCTACTGCAGTGAAGATGGACAGAATTGCCACGTGGATTCATCACACTCACATCCGACCAACAGATCCACTGGCTAAACCTGAGGACTATCAGCCACAATGGAAATGCAGCACCCCACTCAAACTTCAACTCAAATGCCCCTGATCCTGACTGTGCTCCTAACTGTATGTATTGTGGCAGCTACTCCCCACCAAGTTTATAATCTGACCCAGCTAATAACCAACACTGCCACAGGGGAAATTCTAGCCCAACGGGGAACCTGGTTTCCTGATTTGATCTTCCACCTCCATCAACTAGTGGGTGACTCATGGGACTCTGTGGCAAATCAGGAAATTTATTATTTCTATGTATGCCATGGGCACTTAGGGAAAGCAAGAATCAAAGGGGGTTGTGGCGGATCTGAAGCCTTCTACTGTGCTGGCTGGCAATGTGTGTCTACTGAAAGGGTATTTTGGAACCTGCCTACTACGGAACCAGACCAGGGACCAAAATGGACCATGTTACCTCCCTCCCTTGAAAGGAAGTGAGACCTGTAATTTGGTTTCTCTCAAGTTTACAGAAAAAAGGGGAGACAGGTGTCCTGGGATAATGGAAAGACCTGGGAAATAAGACTGTTACTGGGTATGATCCCGATGCCTTACTTACTGTCCGGTTGGTGACATTTCCCTATGCAGGCCTGGTAGGGGTTAGAACAGGCATTGTAGCACTCACCCTTCAAGGAAAACATCAAGTATAGACTTAGACATTCAGAGGCTGAAAATGTCCATTACTCAGTTAAAGAAAAATGTAGATTCCTTAGCTGAAGTTGTACTACAGAAAAGATGAGGATTAGACTTATTCCTCCAGCAAAAAAAAAGTATGTAGATGAAGGTATGAGTAAAGTATGTAGATGGAGATATGACTAAGCTTAAACAGAAGGTTAAAGACAAAGTACTTAATCAGATTACAGACTTCTTGAGATATAAAATGATTATTAGCCTAGGGCTTGCATCAGACTAACAAAGTATGGCCCTGGCTGATAGCAGGTTGCTATGATATTCAGGTTTTAAACTTAACTTTCACTCATTGATGTTAATTTGGTCATAATAATGATTATGAAAGACTGAATTTAGAGTACCCAGCCAAGTTAACTAGGTTCCTCTATTTGTCAAGCTTTTAACTAAATCATAAGCTTAAAATTGACATATTAATATTTAATTCTCTCTTAAAGTTATATATCTAAATCCCACCTCAAAAAATATCTCACAGAGGAATTTTTTTCCTATTTTATAAGGTAAATAGATGACATTTGAAGCAACAAACAGTATTTATCTGTCACACACTTGAAAACTACTTACTTTATGGCAAACAGTAAAAGAAAATTCTAATCAAAATTCTGTTGTGATTTCAGATGTAATTCTACATTCCTCCAACAATCAGTGTTAATAGCTTTGATTTAACTTACACCATTACTGAACAAGTTTAACAAAGTACCACAGACAGAAATATAGAGTTGATTAAGGTTTGAATAGTTACAGATTGTGTTGTAAAATTGTGTGTATGTTTGGAATTCAATATGGTTCTATAAAATTGATTTGGAAGAGATTAAAAATATTTCTTTTTGGCTCAGCAGTTAAAGGTTCTTATTTGCAAAGCCAGATGCACATAGTGGAGCATACATTTGGAAATTGTTTGCAGAAGCAAGTGGCCCTGGCATGCTCATCCCCTCTCTTTTCCATAAGACTTATCTCATTTTTTTCATTAGATCTGGCAGTCATAAATATTTCTTTTTTAAAAAATTATTTATTTATTTATTTGAAAGCGACAGACACAGAAAGAAAGACAGATAGAGGGGGAGAGAGAGAATGGGCATGCCAGGGCTTCCAGCCTCTGCAAACAAACTCCAGATACGTGTGCCCCCTTGTGCATCTGGCTAACGTGGGACCTGGGGAACTGAGCCTCGAACCGAGGTCCTTAGGCTTCACAGGCAAGCACTTAACTGCTAAGCCATCTCTCCAGCCCAAATATTTCTTTAGCTAAGCCTTAAAATGGTTCAATGGTAAAAGGTACTTATTTAAGAAATTGCTTTGTGTCTGTCATATTGTCTCTAATGTATGTTAAAATCAGGCTTGCTTAACTCAACAATGACCAAGTTTTATTTTATTCTTAAGCTACGTATAGTCAGTTTGAGTCAAAATTTCACTTAATTAATTGTCTCATTTCTGAAATCTTAAGTTCATCCCTTATAGAAATATTGATACATAAGACTTGTTCCCTGCACTAAAAATATAATCTTAAATTGCTGTTCTGCTTCCAATTTGGGAGGTAATTGGTACTTGCATTGGTATCCTGACTAGCCAATGTTATTTTCAAATACAGATGCAAAGTTTTTATATTGTCTTGTCTTTTCCTAACATTCTAGATTAAATCAATTGCCTTAAACTTATTGATAAAACGACTGATAGAAATATTGTTTTCAGGGATACTAAAATGTTCTGCCTATGCTTATAAGTGACAAATACTTAAAAGAATGTATATGCTTTTTTTGTTCCTTAAATATTAATCAGAATGGTTTGAAACTGTTGTGTCATTCTCTAACCAGATCTGCTTTGCTAACCAGATATGTTCTGCACCCTTTTTAACTAATCTGCTTGGATAATTAGATATGTACAGTCTCTCTGAGGGCTTAATAACTATATGTAGAAGCCAAAATCAATTGGAAACATTAGAGCTAAAAAGATAACCCATATTTTGGTTCCTGCTCTTGGATCAAAAGACCACAGGATATGATGGGGCCTTTGAATGTCTAGCCTTTGTTAAGTTACCTGTCTTCTTGGTCAGAGAGGATGTGGACTCCCAGAAATGAATTCCAAGTTGTAAGGGTCCAAGAATCACTGAAGAAAGACCCCAAACTCAAATAGTATATAAAAACAGAGTGTTTATTCTGCAGAATCAGCCACCATGCAGGGGTCAATCATTCATGTGAAATGGTGACCCCAACAGGAGTGCACAGACTCCTTTTAAGCACAGCTAAAGGAATCCCAGGTAGGTTAAGTAATCTTCTAATGTGATTGGCTAATCAAGCAGCAGTTACAGTTGTATGTCTCTGATTGGTTGGGGCAAAAGCATGCAAAAGGGACATGTTTGGACATGTCTCCAGGAACTAACTCAACTTCCAGAGCACAAGATGGTGGCTATCTTCCCCGGCCACATGTCAGGGTCACTGTTGATTAAAACCCTGCCCTTTGTTCATGGTTTATCTCAGAAGTCTTGCCTTCCTCTCTGGGAGACTGAAACTTAGGCCTAGTTAGGGCATCACCTTACTGAAGCCTGTCATTGTGTCAGTTTTGATCCCTTCATTCCCCCCTTAAGTATGGCCTCATCTCGAATCCTTGAGATGTATCAAAAGGCTCCAAACATTGCTGCTGTTGTTTCAGAATCATTAATTGTATTGTGGCTAGGTGATCCTTAACAAATTTTACCAAAGCATTAATGATACAAGGTCCACAGATGAGGGCAAGCAGTAAAAGAATAAGAGGACCACTTAGGGCAGAAATTAATGTTGCTAACCAAGGGAACCCACTGAACAAAGATTTATACCAGTTTTGATTTTGCTGTCTAATTTTGGCCCTTTCTTCTAACCTCTTGCAGAACATACATGGCTAGGCTGTTTCTGACAGTGCCTGAGTTGTTAGTATACAAACAGCATTTTTCTCCCAGGGCCTGGAAAAGCCTTCCTTGCTATACAAAGAGCAGGTCTAACCCCCTTCTATTTTGCAGTACTACTTCAGCTAGTGAGTCCAGTGACTGCTCTAGATGATGGACAGACTTCTCTAATTCAGCAAGATCTGAGTCTATAAGGTTACTTAGAGTCTGTAAGTCTAATCTTCCCTAATTAAGGCCATTGTACCAGTGCCAATTCCTGCAGCTATGTCAATCCCAACCAACATTGTGAGAAGGATTGCTGAGGCCCCAAAATCTCATTTTTCTCTGTGATGGTCTGGAACTGTCTCCACATAGGAGCTGAGGGAAGGTAAGAAACCTGAGTTTACTAGTGTTACTAGAATGCACATGCTGGAATTCTGAAGTAACTATGAGTGGATGCAAGGGGTTAAGCCTGTGGTGCATGGAAACCAGGTCCCATTAGGGGGCACAAGTTAGGATGTACTAGCATTTGTGGTGGATAGTATGATTACAGAGATACTTAAGGTAAGGGAAGCTATCTAATTTTCCCCCTGTTCCTATCACACATAGCCCTTTTTCAAGTTACAGCTTGAAGGGTAAGAACCGGGGACCTTCTGCAAGAGTATCGCAGTGGGCTTTCTGAAGGAGTTGACAGATTTCCTGTGGTAGCCCAGCGAGTAAAGTATGGGGGCCTGAGGTCTATGCAGAGCCAGCAGTCTTCTCTGGTGAGGTTAGTGGTAGAATTGAGAAAATTAAAGGTGAAATTGATTTAAAAAAATAAAGGTGAAATTTGGCCAAATAAAATAGCCAAATCAGGGGCCCCGGGCAGGTCATGATTAACCAGGGAGTGACTGGGTCCGTGCGGGAGAAGGTGCCTGAAACTAAGACCAGTGCCACAGGTTTTAGAATGGGCAAAGCTGGAGCTGATGGCCCTACAGCTATGTGGGGAGGCCCTGCCAGGAAAGCCTGTTTCTGGATCTGGAACATGAACCCTCCTGACTCATGTAACCTTAGGCCCCATATTTTTCTGGCTTCCCATCCTCTGCTAGTTTGTCCCTTTTTTTTTGTCATTGAGATGGAGATGGGGTTTATCTTTCCCTGTGATGTCTGGTTTTCTGCTCTACTGATCTGGATAAGATCTCAATTATTCTTTATCCAGGGGATGTTGGTCTCACATCCCCATTTATAGCAAAGAAACTTTCCATTCCCCCATAAGTCCTACAGTCATTTGTCCCTGGGCAAACATAAAATTGCACAGTTGCAAGTTTTTGTTCCTGGCAGTCATCTCTGCAGGTTTCCAGGGCATTTTGTTGGTCTTGACAGGACTGACAATTTCCACCCTTTGGACTTGGATGTCTCCATATGGAACTGACCGGGGCACAACGATCTAGGTGGTACTCTCTGGACTAGTTAACTTCAAAGTCTGCACTTCTCTCCCTAGATCTCATGGGGAAGTCTCAGGGTCCCAAAGTATTCATTTGGTAGTAACAGCTCCATGCAGGTTACTGTCTGATGTGATTTGAACCCCAAGCAGAGCTATCACAAGGATCAAGTGAATAAAGTTTTTTTCTCTCTTTTATTTATTTATTTATTTATTTATTTGTCACTAGGGCATGGTGGAAGGTGTGGAAGGTAAGAGATTTTGTATCCTCAGCTTGTGTGGATCTTGTGGGTAGTGACAGTTCGCCATAGTCATAGCTCCTCTTTGGGTGCATAGTCATCTGGGTCTATGAGTGGGTCAACAGGCTTCATGTGAGTGATGTATCCAGGCTTGGATGCTGTCTACCTTGATGGCCATTGGAGTGGTCAGGATCATGGTGTAAGGTCCCTTCCAGCCAGGTTCAAGAGTCTCCTTCTGATGTTTTTTGACAAGTACCAAGTCTTCCAATTTGAACTTGTGCAGTGTAAGTGGAGGTGTCTTTTCATAGATGGCCCACAGTGGGGGCCAGAGATGTTATTGCACCTGAAATAAAGCTTATAAGGAGGAGAGAAAACTCTCATCATAAAATTCAGTTAACATTTCTGATTTTATATTGGGCAACAAGGGTTGGGGCCTTGCATACATGATTTCAGAGGGAGTCAGTCCCATGGTATAGGGGGAGTTTCAAACTTGGAAAAGGGCAAAGGGAAGGAGAGACCCCACCCAGTCACCACCAGTTTCAAGGGTTAATTTAGTTAGGGTCTCCTTTAGGGTCCAATTCATTCTTTCTACCTGTCCTGAACTCTGGAGATGATACACACAATGGAGTTTCCAATTTGTCCCCACAATTTTAACTATGGCCTGGGTTACCTATGCGATGAAAGTTGGTCCATCGTCTGACCCCAAAAGAATAGGTAAACCTTACCTTGGAATGATGTCATCCAGTAGTTTCTTAGCCACAGTTGTGGCAGTCTTGTTGTTGGTTGGAAAAGCCTCAGTCCATTCTGAAAAGGTGTCTATAAATACAAGTAAATACTTGTATCCATACAAATCAGGTTTTATCTCTGTGAAGTCAATTTCCCAATTTACTGCTGGTCGAGTTCCTCTTTTCCTGATTCCTGACCAAGAAACTCCACTTTTTGCATTTACCAGGTGGCAGGCATGGCAATGGGCTACAGCTTCCACTGCTTTTTGTCTCAAGTAAAAAACTTTTAAGTTGGGCCAGCCTAAGTAAGTCATCAATCTTCTGTTGACCTAGATGAGTACTTTGGTGTATCTGTGTAATGAGTTGGCTAGCAAAGTCTGATGGGAAGATGATCCTTCTGTCAGGGGTTTTGTACCATCCTTGTTCCTTATAGGCTGCTGTGCAGATGTGGATCCTCTGTAGTTCTGAGTCAGCATAACTTAGTGTCTCTGGCAAGGTTGGTGTCACCATTGGGAGTGATTTTGCCACCAGGGTAGTAGCAACCTGGAGGGCTGCCTCTTGTGATACCTTGTCAGCCTTGTTGTTTCCCTTTGAGGTAAGCTCACCTCCTCTCTGGTGCCCAGGGAAATGCATGATTGACACCTCCTTAGGTAGCCATATGGCTTGCAGGAGTTCCAAAATCTCCTGTTAATTTTTAATGTTTTTTCCTTCTGCTGTCAATAGTCCTCTCTGTTTATAAATGGCCCCATGAACATCTACCACTGCAAAGGCACAATGGCTATCAGTATAGATATTAAATCTCTTTCCTTGGCCTAGTTGTAAGGCCTTGGTCAAGGATATCAATTCAGCTTTCTGGGCAGATGTACTGGAGGAAGGGCTTCTAACTATACAATTGTCTCTTTAGTTGTCACTGCAGCTCTTGCATACCGGACACCATCTTTAAGGAAGCTACTACCATCTGTATGCCAGGTCAGCTCTGCCCCTTTAAGGGGAATGTCCTTGACAACCGGTTGGGTCCCTTGTAAACTGCTCAAGATCTCCAAGCAGTCACGTGTGGGACTGTCAAGATCCAGATCAGGTAGTAGCTTTGAAGAATTGAGGGCCTGACTGGTGCCAAATTGAACCTGTGGGGGGTTGAGAAGAAGAGCCTGATAATGAGTCAGTCTGGCATTGGTCAGCCACCTGTCAGGGGGCTTCTTTAGCACCCTTTCAATAGTGTGAGGAATAGTCTCTCTGAGGGTTTGGCCCAAAGTTAGTTTATCTGAGTCTTTGGCCAATAAGGCAGTGGCTGCTATTATTTGGAGGCATGGGGACCATACCATTGCCACTGGGTCTAATTTCTTTGATAGATAAGCAATCACCGAGAGTTTGAGTCAATACCCCTTTAGCTATGATTTTGTTTTCATCAACGCAAAGATGGAAGGGTTTGTGGATATCTGGCAAAGCCAATGCCATGGCTTCAAGGAGAGCCTCTTTCAACTGGAGGAAGGCCTTCTCCATTTCTGGAGTCTATCCTAGGGAGCTTTCTTGTCCCTTCATGGCCTCATAGAAAGGCTTGGAAATTTCTGTGAATCTGGGTACCCAGAGTCTACAAAACCCCACCAACCCCAAGAACTCATGTACCTGTCACCAGATTTTGGGGAGGAGGATATTGAGGATTATCTCTTTGTGGGCTTGAAACAACAGGTATTGCCCCCCCCCCCCTTGAATATGTACCCAAGGTAAGTAACTTCCCTCTGGCAGAGCTGTGCCTTTCTGGCTGAAACTTGTTATTCCATGTGGTCCAATTCTCTCAGCAAGGCCTCTGTGGCTGAATGGCAGGCTCCTTCATCTGAAGCTGCTATAAGGAGGTCATCTATGCATTACAAGAGGGTTATTTGGGGATGAGCCTGACGGTACTCACCCAAATCCTCATAGAGTGTCTCATCAAAAAATGGTGAGTGAGTTCTTGAATCCTTGTGGCAATCCATGTTAATTGACTGCTGAATCCACGTTCTGGATCATTCCATTCAAAGGCAAACAGAGGCTGGCTGGCTAGGGCCAGCAGCAGACCGAAGAATGCATCCTTAAGGTCCAGCACCATGTACACAATGATTTTTGCATTCCGGTGGCAAAGTGCTTAGCATAGTGTATGGGTTTGGCACCATGGGGGGTGTCTTCCATCCATTTATTAATTTCCCTCAAATCCTGCATAGGTTGGTAGTCATTGGAGTGGGGCTTCTTTACTGTCAGAAGGGGGGCATTCCAGGTGGATTGACAAGGGACTACTTGTTCCCAAAGTTGGTTTATGTGAGGTGTTATATGCAGTTTGGCCTCTTGGGGCATAGGGTGTTGGTGGACTTGGAATGGGCCAGCATTAGCCCTCAGGTGGACCATCAGAATCTGGCAGCAGACTCTCAGTCTCTCCTTACCTGCAGGACTGTTGGAATCCCAGGTCTAGGCGGTTTAAAGGAAAGTCTGTGTGGTGGTTTGATTCAGGTGTCCCCCGTAAACATAAGTGTTCTAAATGCTAGGTTCCCAGCTGATGGAGATTTGGGAATTAGCGCTGCCTAGAGATGGTGTATGGTTGGGGGTGGGCCTATGGGCATTATAACCAGTTTTCCCATGCCAGTGTTTGGCACACTCTTCTGTTGTCCACCTTACGTTGGTCAGGGGGTGATGTCCACACACTGCTCATGCTATCATTTTCCCTGCCATCGTGGACTTCCCTCTGCCAGCCTATAAGCCAAAATAAATCTGTTTTTCCCACAAGCTGCTCTTGGTTGGGTGATTTCTACCAGAAATGCTGAACCTGACTGTGACAGTAAAGTGGTACCAAAGAGTAGGATTGCTGCTAGACACCTGGCTGTGTGGCTTTGGCCTTTTGGAGCTGATTTTCAAGAGGACTGTGGAAGGATTTGAAACCTTGGCCTCAGATGTACCTTACAGTGCTGTAAGTACAGCTTGATGGACTATTCTGGTCAGAGTTGAGAGACCTGAATACAGTAAGAACTACGGACTGTGAGGTTTGGCTTATGAGGGTGAGAAAGAGCTTTGTTTGAACTCAGCTAGCAGTTTGTGTGAAAAGCTTGCTGTTATGCCTGGGTCCTGAGAAGTTGTGCAGGGTTAGTTTGCATAAAAATGAACTGGTGTGAGCAGAGTGATATGGCACAGAAAAAAATGAAATCTTTGGGCCTAAATTGCTGCCCATTAACCTGAAAATTGTTTGAGAGATTACAACCTTTGATACTGAGCCAGCTAACATGCACTGGGGCAGCAGGAAGAATGTAGACTTTTTTGAAGGGGTCTGAGTGCTCAAGGAGTTTCCTGTTCTTCAAAATCTGCTTTATTCCCCCCTGGATCAACAAATTGGCACCCTACCTGGTATTATGGACTATAAGAAATGCATGAAAGAGAGAATCATTGAGTTTGCAACATAATCTTGTGTTTTGGAAGTGGCCATGGGCAGTGTGAAGCAGGTGTGGAGACCCCATGGAGCAGTGAGGATGAACTGTGGCTTGCAGTGGAGACCTAGTGGAGATGCTGGGACCACAAGATGGCTGCTAAGGAAAGCTGCTGGCCCCAGTAAAAGTCTTTCAGGACTGTGAGTAGCCTAGCTGGAGTGGCAGAATTAAAACTCCAAAGACTTGTTGCTGGTTAGAATTATCAGATTTGGAGATTTGTCACTGGCTAGAGAAGTTGGACTTGAACTTACAGAGTTTGATGTTTGCCCTGGTTGTTTTAAATCGTGTATTGGTTGAATATTTCTTTGCTGTGGCCAATGCCATCTTTTGCAGTGTATTTATTCTGTGCCATTATGGGTTTTGGGGGGATTTTTTGGTTATGGGTCAGTTAAAAGATTTTGGGGGCTGGAGAGATGGCTTAGCGGTTAAATGCTTGCCTATGAAGCCTAAGGACCCCGGTTCGAGGCTCGGTTCCCCAGGTCCCACGTTAGCCAGATGCACAAGGGGGCGCACGTGTCTGGAGTTCATTTGCAGAGGCTGGAAGCCCTGGCGCACCCATTCTCTCTCTCTCCCTCTACCTGTCTTTCTCTCTGTGTCTGTTGCCCTCAAATAATAAATTAAAAAAATTAAAAAAAAAAGATTTTGGACTATGGGGATGTATGAACATCATTGGGATTGAAAACAAATAGGAACTTTTAAAGTTGGACTGAATGCATTGCATTTTATACCATGTATGGTTATTAGTTTGTGGGGGCCAGGGGCAGAATGTGGTGCTTTGATTCAGGTGTTCCTCATAAATGTAGGTGCTCTGAATGCTAGGTTCCCAGCTGATGGAGATTTTGGAATTAATGCCACCTGGCGACGGTGTATTGTTGGGGGCAGGCTTGTGGGTGCTATACCCAGTTTCCCCATGCCTGTTCCTGTTGTCCACATTATGTGGGCCAGGGGGTGATGTCCATTCTCTGCTCATGTCATCATTTTTCCTGCCATCGTGGAGCTTCCCCCTCGAGCCTATAAGCCAAAATAAATCTCTTTTTCCCAGAAGCTGCTCTTGGTTGAGTGATTTATACCAGCAATGCTGAACCTCATTGCAACAGGCTGCATCCATGTTGGCCTGCACAGTTGTGGGCTGTTAGGTCCAGGAACTAGCTTGCAGGGAGGGAGAGGCTAGAATTCACTCCCTTTCCTCTGTAGTAAAAAAAAAAAAAAAACAAAAAACAAAAAAAAAAACCTGTAAGCGCTGCTGACAATCATCCCAAGTGGGCTGGTGGGTTATCATTATGGAATATAACACATCTATATCTAGGAGGACTGAGGGATTGTCAGAAAACTCTGAATTCTTCATCTTCCAATTATATAAGTCACTGGAATAAACAGCGATATGAGTCATGGACTGTTGGCCATCCTGATTGGGATTCCAGTTGCCCATAGAGGTAGCACAATTGTGGAGTCTGACTGCCTCACGGTCCAGACCTGTGTATGGAGAGGACTCATCATCTTAGGACTCATCATCTTTCCTCCTTCTTCCCCTGGGCCCAGATCAGCAGCTATCACTTGCGGTACAGGTTTTGGCACAGGGGCCAGTACATAGGGAGGCAGGTAGAGGTCCTCCTCAGTGACAGAAGGGGCCAGGACCACCAATCTGTGGTCCTTCAATGGTCCTAAATCCTTGACTGACAAGATTGCTGGGGCAAGTGGTAAAAATGGGCTCAACCAAGGAAGGGGGGCTTTCCACTAGATATTGCCAGACCATGATGTATGGGTCCCGGTCAGGATGCCCAGGATTCTTATACACAATACCTTTAACTTTGTAAATGGTGGGGAGGTGGAAGGTGCCTCCCTCTGGCCATCCCACATTGAAAGTCAGCCATTCAAAAGATGATTAGTTTTCCTGACAATACTGTTAAACCTAGATTGTCTGCCAGGCATTGGAAATTCTTAAATGTGACTGGAATAGGTCCAGTGGAGTGAACTTGCTGTCTGTCCTATGGTGTCTCACAAGAAAGTAAAAAGGGACAAACAAGAAAGTAAAAAAAGATGAACAAGGGCTGGGAGATGGCTTAGCAGTTAAGCGCTTGCCTGTGAAGCCTAAAGACCCCGGTTCGAGACTCGGTTCCCCAGGTCCCACGTTAGCCAGATGCACAAGGGGGCGCACGCGTCTGGAGTTCATTTGCAGTGGCTGGAAGCCCTGGCGCACCCATTCTCTCTCTCTCCCTCTATCTGTCTTTCTCTCTATGTCTGTTGCTCTCAAATAAATAAATAAATAATGAACAAAAAAAAATTTTTTTAAAAAGATGAACAAGATGCAAACACACAGACACAGAAACAAATTTCCTGGGAAGTGAAGAAAAACCAACAAGATTCTGATGGCAGCCTATCCCCAAAACAGGCTCTGCCAGACAGGTGCGACCTGTCAGTATTTATCAAAACCAAAGTCAGACTGGAGTTCTCAGGCTCCAACAGATGGGGATCCAGAGTATTCTTGGAAGCCCGTGGCCCAGAGGCATTATTTAGCACTTCCACCTGACCTTTGCGGGCCTCCAGATTGTGTCCAGACACCAGATCTACCAGAGAAATAAGGGACAGAGTAGAACAGAGACACACAACACAGAGGAGCACCCTGACTCACCAATCAGAGGAGAACCAATTGTTCCCTAGAAATGCTCCACTATTGAGTCTGGAGGGTCCCCAGCAATCCCAGTCGATCCCCAAATGTAAGGGTCTGAGAATTGCTGAAGAAAGACCCCAGACAAAATAGTATGTAAAAACAAAGAGCATTTAGTCTGCAGAATCAGCCATCGTGTGGGGATCAACCATTCATACAAAATGGCGACCCCAAGAAGGACACACAGGCTCCTTTTAAGCACAACTAGGGGAATTCCAGGTGAGTTAGGTAATCTTCTAACATGATGGGCTAGGCAAGCAGCACTTACAGTTGTATGTCTCTGATTGGTTGGGGCAAAAGCACATAAAGGGACATGTTTGGGCATGTTTGGATATGTCTCCAGGAACTGACTCAGCCCACAGAGCACAAAAATGACAGCTATCATCCTCGGCCACATGTCAGGGTCACTGTTGATTAGCAGCCCACCCTTTGTTCATGGTTTTTCCAAGAAGTCTTGCCTGCCTCTCCTGGAAAATGAAACTTAACCCTAGTTTGGGAGGCACTTTACTGAAGCCTGTCATGGCATCAGTTTTGTCCCTTCATAAGTCAGTGTATCTGCAACAGGAAAGTCACATCAGAGGAAATCAGTACTTCAGGCTTCCCAAAAGAGGGAGGGCCACTTGGTCAGCATGGTCTTGACTTGTCCTAGCAGATGACAATGCTGAGAGTCATAGAGTTCATCACAGGTCCCTGAAAGTCTCTCCTACAGCACCATTATTGACCTCCAAAATACATAGTTAATTCTGGCAGCCTACTACATGGTCCTAAACTCCCAGTAAGAGACTCTAACATTAACTCAAGTCTTCTGCCTCTGACTGTCCTGATTAACTTCACCTACCCTAACCCCAGCTCTTCCCACTTAGCCATAATAAGAGCTATTCCTTGGACCCCCTCCTTCCTTAGCCCTTACCCTATCTCATCAAGTGATAAGTATACTGCCACCCCAATGGGTACTCTCAAACTAAAAGTCTCTTGTGTTCCTACTCCTCACCTGATCCCAAAATGCCCCCTGCCTCCTCTCTCTTGTCCCAAGCCTTCTATCCCTCACCTCTGAATTACCTAGTTTACTGACATTACTGCTATAGTTTATAGTATAAGGAGAGAAAACACATCTGCCTTTTTAAATGTTCACAATAATTTCTATGCTTAACTTCATTATCATGTCTCATCTGATCCTGCAAGATAGAAGGATAAGCTCAAGGTCAACCTGGGCTAGAGTGAGACTTTGCTTTTAAATGACCTTGAGCTCATTCTTTAACCCAGTCTGTCCTCAAATAATGATAAGCCCCAATAAATCCTGGAGAAGTATGCTGGAAGTGTTCTTTCTTTGGCTGTAAGAATTCCTGTATATCCTAGTATTACTTTGTATAGTAACCAATTTGTATTTATTTGTTTCCTGCTGGAGTGAATGCATTTGTGTCTATATATTACTGCAGAAATTCCACCAAAATATTTGTTCAGTGGTTCCAACTTTTTCACCTAGACTTGTATCATTCAACAATTTCAGTCAGTTAATGAACTACCATGTGAAAAATTCAAAATGTATGTGCAAAGAAAGGTAACTATAGTATTAAATACCAAAGTTGAACCCTTACATACAGGATGAATGGGAGTTGGATAATGTCAACCTTCAGTTTATGGTCTGAATCTCTTTGGTGAGTATTCCTTTAGATAATATCTTCCTATAAATGGAATAAAATGTATTTGCCCTAATCCAAACCCAGGAGAGAATGAATGTTGCTATCTATGCTCAATACTATCCTTTCTGTTTATTTCAGAATGATACAGACAATTGTTTTTGGGGTAGCAATGAACACATACTGGTCTTTTTTTTTTTTTTTAATAGGAATAGGTACATAGTCCAAAGCTCACTAAATATTGCATTTTCCAGAATACAGAATGGACATAAAATTACATCATGTTTATCTTTTCTTTTCAAACATTGAGTTCCTTGTTTTGTTGGGAGTCAAAGTGGTCTACTTTGTTTGTGTGATTAAGAAAGTGGGATGACATTGTAAAACTATAGAACAGTATAAAGTTGTGTATATGCCTCTGTATTTGAAGCCAAACTTTGGTCCCTTATATTAAGAGGGATTGTTTTAATCTTCTGTAACAGTAGCTCCTTACTTAGTCATAATATTTTATAATATAACTACAGTAGGGATGAAAAGGATCATTTGAGTTTAAGACTTCTCATTAAGGTGAAAGTCAACATCACATTTCAGCCTCATTTGGATGGTCTTTCACATTACTAGAAGATATTTTTGCTTTTGGATGTCATTTTAAATTTAACCATTTTTTTTTATATTTCCTTATCCTGGTTTTTAATGAAAATGTTTAATGTTTTACACAGTACTGATTCTAACAGAATATCTTCTTAGTACCAAACAACAGCATCAGCCCCCATGTAGTTACAGACCCTTCTAAATAATCCTGAGGTTGGATCTGTATGCTCTATAAGCTGTGCTGTTCCCTCTACTCAGAACTGGCTTCTGAATGTCAGTGATGGCCATAGTTAGTGTCTTAAGTACCATTGTCTATTGACAATCTTGAGGCTGTGAAGCGCTTAAAAAGATTAAGCTAAGGGTATTATTCTTCTGGGTATCCAGTGGAAACTCTTGTTACAGTGAAAGTAAATAGCATTAGGGGAAGGGCTCAGTAGTATAGGGTGCTTGCCTTGAGTTCTGGCCTCAGCACTGGGAAGTATGTATCACCCATCATTAAAAAGACAAATTGAAGCAAAAAAAAAAATAGCTTAAAATTCTTAACACGCTGACTAAAAATATGAAAACTATCTTAGGTCATCTTCATAGGTCCAGTGTAACTACATAAGCCAATAAAAATAGAAATCAGAGGAGGGAATTAGAGTGACTAGATATGAGGACTCCATCTACTATTGCTGACTTTGGAGGTAGGGAAGGAATGTCATAGTCAAGGAATAAGGAATGCAAGCACCATCCAAATTCTGCAAAAGTCTTGAAGGTATCAGATTCTTCACTAGGACTTCTAGAAAGGGACACATCCCTGTTGATGCTATATTTTCAGTCCAGTAAGGCCTGTGTGGAAATAGTCCATAACTATAAAATGATAAAGCCACATTTCTTTAAGTCACTAAGTCTGAGGTAATTTAAGCAGCCACAGTAAACAAGTGCACTAACCTTATTAAAAACTGTTCAAAGGAATATTTTTTCTAAGTAAAATTAGATTTAATTAATTAGATTTAATTTAAGATATGTTACCTTTAATTAAAAATCATTATTTTAAGACAATCAAATCATTAAGACAGTATTTTCTAGGAAACCAAATCATTTAGTATTAATTTATTGCATTTTTTATTAATAGACGCAAGTTCATACCCGAATTCACCGAATGGGTTAGGAAAAACAAGGGAGATTCAGAGGATACCCCTGACAGAGTTCATCAGAATGCCTTTGGAGCAGACCTGTACTGTATGGCTATAATTCTCTCTGTGTACCAGATAAAGCTATTTCAAGGCTTAACCAAAGTTTCTGAAAACAGGCCTCTATGTTTACAGTGTTGTCATCAAAGATACTGATGCTCATGATTTTTTATATTTTATCTTTATTTTGAATAACTTTGTACATGTATAAAATATATTTTGATAATATTCACACTCCACATAAACTTGTCTTATTTCCCCCACTACCACCAAAACCCTTCTTCCCTCTTCATACTTTGATTTCTGCCTCTTAATCTCTCTCTTTCTCTTCTTCTACCTTTCTCACCCATCAAGTTAGAATTATTTGAATAAGCATGGGCAGAGGGTTATTTATCACAGCATGGGCAAGTTCCCACTCAGGAAAACTTATCCTTCCTCCCTTAGTAGCCATTAATGGCCAACAACTCCTCTGGGAGGGATAAAACATCATGAGATATTTCCCCATCATTAATGGAATGTAGATGGGCTCAGTCTTGTGCATGCCTAATGCATAGCTGCTGGGAGTACCTAAGTATAAGCCATGTCATGTCCATAAATCAACATTGCATAGCATTACTTCCTATCCTCCAGCTTTTACATGTTTTCTGTTTCCTCTTTCATGATATTCCCCAAGGCCTTGGAGTTGGGGGATAATTAGATGTTCCAGTTGGGGATGAGCTCTCAACTGTCATTTATTCTGAGCACACGGACCAGTTTTGAGTCTCTCTAGTAACTACCACCCATTGACAAAGACTGAGAGCAACACTAATCTGATATTCAGAAACTATTGCTCCCAGCACACTTTCCCATTCAAGGTAGTATGTGCGCGCATGCGTGCGTGACTTTTTCAGTAAGATTTTATAACTGAACCATGGATTTATACCTTGATATAAAACTTTTCTTAGATTACTTAAGTCAACCAAATAGGCAACCTATTAGGTTATTTAAACTCAGTATTCTTTTTTTACCTAATAATCCTTTGGCTTTGTTAATATTTCTGAATTTTCAGCCAGCAAGACATTTTTCTTAAAATACAGAGATTGGCCCTGAGTGACCATCAGTCATAATTTTCTTGGGTGGGAATGAGCAGGTTTCTGGGTCATGAGACATTTTCTCCCCAGGCTTTAAAAAACATTTATTTGAGGGGGGGAAATATATGAAACAAAAATCTAGTTCCTCCTCCCTCACCCCTTTTGTTCCTCTGGCACTTGCTTTCTCCCTTCTTTCCTTTCTTCCCCTCCCTCCCTCAGATGATATGTCCCCCTTCCCCTGCCACCCACCTGTCTCCTTGCCCCAGCCAAGAGGGAGGGGTGGGGGTGGCAGAGGCTTAGGGGAAAGGCAGATGTCCCACACAGACAAAGGAGGCAAGCAAGAGAAATGCCAAACGCCCCTCCTCATGAGGCTTTCTGTGTGAAAATAAGGATAATCCTGGGGATGAAAATCCATAGATAGGCCTCAAGTACACATTGTTATAGGAACACTCAAGTCTTGACACAAAATGCCCAGATACCAGAGGAAACATTTCTGAATTAAGTTAGGGTCTAAAAACACCCTAATATGTCAAGTTTGGGTCAAGGCAGATGACTCCTTGATTATACTCAAGTGTCTTTGGTGGCTCATCTTTCATGGCCAATAACAGAATTTTCATTAAGCAGTTCATCTTGAAGAGCTTCAGGAATAGTCAGAAGACCACATGTGAATCCATGAAGAATATCCTATCCCCATAGCAAAGCAATGAGCTTTGTGTGTGTTTACTGGTTGGCTCAACTAGATATTGACAAGCAATGTGAGAAATGTCCTGGCAACTTACTTTTCTAAATGCAAGTGAACAGTTACACTAGGTACAAGTAGGAAATGGTATGGCTCATTCTTGATTTTCATAGATAGTTCTATGAAAATTAATAATGCCATGTTAATACAAAAAATGTTTCCTTTGGTTTGGACTCAAAAAGCCATCACTGAGATGCTAGATATTATCTCTTGCAGTGTCACTGGAACCACATTTCAAAGTAAAACAGTGTACTTCCTCATGGAATTTTTTTTCCAAGATAGAGTCTCACTCTAGTCCAGGCTGACCTAGAATTCACTATGTAGTCTCAGGGTGGCCTTGAACTCGTGGTGATCGCCTACCTCTGCCTCCCAAGTGCTGAGATTAAAGGTGGTGTGCCACCCCGCCCAGCCAAGGAAATTATTTTTAAGTATGACCTTGCCAAGTCTGACATATTTAAATCAAGGATTTCTAATGCATTAGCATCTATATCATAGACACACTTATCCTAAACATTGTTGTAACTTTTCCTGTCTATATGTCCCAAAAAGAAAGATTTTCCAGCTTCCTTACTGTGTGTAGATTTTTTAATCATTACTTTGATTTATTAAAAAGAAATGAGAAGTCCTATAGATTTAACTGCATTCCTATAAACAATCTAAATGATCATCTACCTTCATGAAATTCATCTCTCTCAGCTGCTATTTGCAAATCCATTTGCTAAAGAGGTTGATAAATTTCACATCTATCAGAATACATTACAAAGCATATCAGCAAATTGTTTTGTCATCCTTTAATACCATTTTCATGTAATTATAATGAGGAAAATAAAAATACAATAAATAAGTGGATAGAAAAAACTCTTACAAGATTAGCAAAAATCACTATTATTTGTAATCACTCATCCAGTTGTTGTTGTCATGTCACCTAATAGCAACAGCTAAAAATAACCTCCATGAAAGCACAATTAAATAATAGGGTAGCCAAAGATTGTCTGAAAATGTGGGCTTGTCACATCTAATAAAAAAAAAAAAAAAGGCTGGAGAAATGGCTCAGTAGTTAATGCACTTTCCTGTAAAGCCTGAGAACTCATGTTCAAATGTCCATGTCCCACATAAGCTAGATGCACAGTGATACAAGCACACAATGGCACAAATGCACACAAACGGACACACACATCTGGAGTTGGTTCACAGTAGTAGCTCAAGGCCCCAGTGCACCTATTCTTTCTCTCTCCCTCACTCCCTCCCTCTCTTTCTTTCCCTTTCTGATCTCTCTCAAAATTAAAAAAAAAAAAAAAATGAAAACCAACCATGTAAGTTTTAGCTCACTGTTCCTAGAGGCAAGAAGATAAGATGTTAGTGTGATGTCTTAATTTAATCGTAGGATACATGACTATTGCTGTCATCTTTCACTTGTTGAGTCCAAAGTCCAAACTGATAGTGAATGTTAACCCCTGAGGGTCATGTAATGTGATTCACTTTCCTTTCATGCACAATTGCCTGTCAAAATTAAACCAAATGACCATCTTACCTTCATGGACTCTGGTTTCTCTGAAAGAGAGTGGGTTTCTGATGCATTTTGGTTTATGAAGGACATCATCAGTGGGCATAATAAATTTTCACGAAAGATAATAGAAAGTATTGCTTTCAAGCCTGGTGTGGTGGTGCGTACTTTTAATCCCAGCACTCCGGAGGCAGAGGTAGGAGGATTGCCATGAGTTCAAGGCCACCCAGAGACTAAATAGTGAATTCCAGATAGGCCTGGCCTAGAGTGAGACCCTACCTTGAAAAATAAAAAAGGAAACTATTGCTTTCAGTTAATCACTTGTAATCTAACTACAATAAAACAATAACACAGAAACGTTATAATTCCAACTTTCTATGTTTGGAAATTAGATTCAGTTTTTGCCAATACAATTTATTTTTAAGTTATAAAATTGTGTTTATTTGGCTCTGGATCTTCAGCCATTGCTGAGCATGGGTCTAGCTTTTCATAGCCATTAGTGAGTTTGGATGCTGCTTTTTCTCTGATGCCATGTCTGTCTCCTGTGCTCATGAGGAATAACAATTAGTGAGTTTAGGTCTGAATTTTCACCAGTTCCCTTTCTGATGTTACCTGAGGTTCCCACATACCAGTGGTCAGTGGGTTCTGGTGCTGACTTTTTTTTTTTCATAACCTTCTCTGCTTCCCCTGAGCTTCCCCCAGTCAACCATTGGTGAGTTCAGGTACCAGATTTTCCCCCTCTGACTCCCAGGCTGCCACTGATCTGACATCAGTGAGTTCAGGTGCATGCTTTTCTCTTGTACCTCTTTCAGCTTATCAGTTGTGGTGGTTTGATTCAGGTGTCCCCCATAAACTTAGGTGGTCTGAATGCTAAATTCACAGCTGATGGAGATTTAGGAATTAATGCCTCCTGGAAGGAGTATATTGTTGGGAGCAGGCTTATGGGTGTATAGCGAGTTTTTCCCTGCCAGTGTTTGGCACACTGTCCTGTTCCTATTGTCCATCTTATGTGGGCCAGGGGGTGATGTTCACCCTCTGCTTATGCCATCATTTTCCCTGCCATCATGGAGCTTCCCCCTTGAGTCTGTAAGCCAAAATAAACCTCTTTTTCTCACAAGATGCTCTTGGTTGGTTGATTTCTACCAGCAATGCGAACCTGACTGCAACATCAGCCTTTGCTGATTCATGTGACATATTCCTCTGGCATCTTCTCTGCTTCTGATGGGCAAGCAGCCATTCATGAGTTCAAGGTCCAGCTTTTCTATGGTGCCTTGTTTACTCTCCAAGACTGCTGATGATCCAAAATTGGTGAGTCTAGGAGCCAGCTCCTTTCTGGCACCCTGTTGGCTACCCTAGGCTGCTATTGATTGGCCATTAGTGAGTTCATATATGGCCTTTTACCCAACACCCGCTCTGTTCTCCTGGGCTGATAATGGTAGGAGATTGGGAAGGGTAAGTGAGGGCATAGCTATAATTAGACAGAGAGGATGACAGAGCAAACCTACCACCCAAACTCACCAATCATGGGACCCAGGCAACAGAGAGAGTGCTGGAGGAAAACCAACATCCAAGCCCACTAAAGGCTTTTATGCAAGCCAATGATATAAATGATATGTTCAATAAAATAAAAATCTGGGGAACGAGATTCCCATCCAAATCCAAAAGATACACAGAATACCAATAGATAGGATCAGAAAAGAAACTCCCCACATCATAATTTAGTCAAAACATTAAAGACATGAAACAAAGAAAAAGTACTGAAAGATGAAAGAGAAAAACAAGTCACAGTTAAAGGCAGCCCCATTGGTGTAACAGATGAGTGTAAAGTTGAAACTCTAGAGGTCAGAAATACTTGGAATGATGTATTATAACTCACAGCTACTAACCTAGACTACCCAGCAAAATTATCTCTAATAGGAGAAAAACTTTCCATAATAAAAGCTAATGCAAATCAAACACAGATGTACCTAATTTTATAAGACATATCCTATTAGATAGAAAGTCAGAGATAAATCCCAGCACAGAAATAGTGAAAAACTTCAATACCCTACTCTTACCAATTCACAAGTGATGTGGACAAAATAAATATGAAAGCTAATTACACTATAGATAAAATGTATCTAATAGATATTTGTGAACATTCCACTCAAACACTACAGAACATACATTTTTCTTAGCAGCTCATGGAACAGTCTCTAAAATAGACCATGTAATAGGTCACAAAGGAAGTCTCAAGAAATTTAGGAAAATCAAAATAATGTTTTGTATTGTATCTGTTCACAATGCAGTAAAGCTATAAATCATCAACAAGAGTAACTATAGAAAATATATATCCTACTGGAGATTAAATATCATACTAGTGAACAGGTTATCAAAGAAATCAAGGAGGAAATAAAAAGGTTCCTAGAACTGAATTAATGAAAATGAAAACACAGCATACTAAAATCTAGGGGATATAATGAAGGCAGTCCTTAGAGGGATGTTTGTAGCTCAAAGTGGATATATAACAAAAATGGGAAAATCTCAAGGAAATGGCATGATGATATGCCTGAAGGCCTCAGAAAAACAAGGGGGAAAGTGCAAGAGTACAAGATGAAAAGAACTATTTAAGATCAGAGTAGAAATTAATGAAATAGAAATTAAAGAAATGAAACAAAGAGGTTGTTCTTTGAAATATTAACAATAATGATAAACCCTTAGCCAAATTAATCAAAAGAGAATGTCCTAATCAATAAGACTAGAAATAAAAAAAGATGTTAAAGTTGGGTGTGGTGGTGCACGCCTTTAATCCCAGCACTTGGGAGGCAGAAGTAGGAGGATCGCCATGAGTTAAAGGCCACCCTGAGAGTACAGAATTAATTCCAGGTCAGCCTGGACCAGAGTGAGACCCTACCTCAAAAATTGCTAATTTTACTGTTTGTCATGTGAAACACAAGAATAAAGCACTCAGTAAATAAATGATGTGAAGGTGTTTTCCAGATACAGGGAATAATACAAAGAAATTAAATATCCTTGGCTCAAAACACTAGCATCTAGAACAATCAACATATAATCAGAGCTATAGAGTTGGCTTAGCAGTTAAGGCACTTGCCTGCAAAGCCAAAGGACCCAGGTTTGATTCGCCAGGACCCATGTAAGCCAGATGCATAAGGTGGCACATATGTCTGGAGTTTGTTTGCAGTAGTTGAAGGCCCTGCTGTGGCCTTTCTCTCTCTCTCTCTTACTCTTTCTCTCTCTCTTGCTCTCTCTCTTCCTCTCTCTCTCAAGCAAATAAAATGAAATAAGTTTTCAAATTTATTTATTTTTATTAATTAGTTTTGTACTCAGTGAATACAGTCAAGTAGGTACCATTCTTAGGCTCATCCATGTCCTCCCCCTTCCCCTGGCCCCTCTTTGTTGAGGTATATGGGTCATGCATTGTGGAGTTAGCCCACAGTTATGGGTATGAGAAATGTCTCTGCATATCATGACCCAACATGTCCAACATGTGGCTCTGACATTCTTTCCACCCCTCTTCCACAAAATTTCCCTGAGCCATGTTGGGTTCATGTTTGGTCTGCTTCAGTGATGAGGTGTTGGGGACCTCTGTGTCTCTGGATATCTGATTTGTTAGGAGTTGAATGTTCTCTGTGTCGATCTCCTTCACCCTTGTGCTGGTACCTGGTTCACCAAGAAAACAGCACCCTTGCTTGTTTTGCCAATTATTCTTAGTTTCAGCTGTATCCCTTTTGAGGTATGATGGGGTAGTTCTCTCCTTAGGATCTATACCTATCTGAAAAAGAGAAGCAGATTCTACAATGATGAGTAAAGTTAGCACCAGACAAATGGGATAATGCTTATTTTTTTATGTAGAGAATTTAGTAGATGTAGGTCCTCTTGTAGCCCATGATTGATGGTAGCTTGATATTGGAGAGCAGGCTCATGTTTGGATATGGTTCTGACTTGTTTCCCAGCTCCAGCTATGGGTCTCATTCCACTGAGTGGATCAGTTAGCCAAATCAAGAGCAGTTGGCTTCTCACCATGGCTGTGCACCATTATTGCACTTGTGTGAGCATCAAAACAGGTTACTTGCTGCTAAGTAGGTTAGATCATGAGTTGCTTGAACAGATATCAGTCATTTTCCTTCAGTCACCCATGTAGCACCTTCTGGCACTAGACACACTGACTGAGGACTGATTCTTTTCCAGCTTCCACCCATATCATTCCATTTTATGTGTCACCCACATATGGTATCTTCAGCAGTAGGGTCTTACCGCTAATCTTTGGTAGGTCATCAAGTACTCTGACATAAATCTGTCTTTCTTTTAGGAAACTTTGTAGGTCTCTCTGATCAAAAGCTCATTGTGGATGATAGCCACCTGCTGGTACTGGAAGTTACAGATCAGTGCCCACTAAGATAAGGAAGAAAAAGATAACTAATATAAAAGAACTAGAAAGAAGAGAGACACAAAGAGAGAGAAGCTATAGAAGATTAAGGTCAGTCTTCATCATACCCTCTCCAGTGCCTTGTGGCTCAGGTATACCCTCTAAGGGCCTGGTGAAGGTTCAACCATTTGGTCTGCCTTTTAGGATGTAGAATTTTATGGTACCATTACCATTTAGGTCTAGATTTGTGTCCCCCACCCCCTCTCTTGTCCTCCCCTCCCTCCCCACCTACCCTTTTGTCTAGTCTTCAAGATGCTTGCTGGTCATGTGAATCTTGGGTAGATTCAGGTTAGGTGCTGTAGATGAGTGAGACTATGCAGTGATTATCTTTCTGTGATTTGGTAAATTCATTGAGAATGATCTGCTCCAGGTTCAACCATTTTTCCTCAAATTTCATTGTGTCGTTTTTTTCTTACTGCTGTGTAGAATTCCATTGTGTAGATATACCACATCTTAGCTAACCATTCTTCTAGTGATGGACATCTAGGTTGATTCCAGCTCTTAGCTATTACAAATTGAGCCACTATACACATGGTTGAGCAAATCTCTCTGGACTGAGGTTTAAAGGTTACATGCCTGGTAAGGGAATAACTGGGTCTGTTGTTAACTCTATAGTCAGCTTTTTCAGGAGTTTCCATATTGCTTTCCAAAGTGGTTGTACTGTCTTGCATTCCCACCAACAGTGGATGAGAGTTCCTAATTCTCCACATCCTTCCCAGCACTTATGTTCATTTGATATTTTGATGTTTACTGTCCTTATTGGGGTAAGATGGAATCTCATAGTTGTTTTAATTTGCATTGCCCTGATGATTAGGGATGATGGACATTTCTTAAGTGTGTGCTTGTCATTTGTATTGCTTTCTCTGTGAAGAGGAAGTGTCCAGCACTTTGCCCCATTTTGTGAGTGGGTTTTTTGAGTTTTTTTTGTTTAAGTTTTTGAGTTCTTTGTAGATTCTAGAGATTAGGCCTCTGTCAGATGGATAATCAGCAAACATTTCCTCCCATTCTGTGGGTAATCTATTGGCTTTGCTTTTTATATGCTTGTCTATAAAGAAACTCTTCAAGGCCAGGGGTGGTGGTGCACGCCTTTAATCCCTGCACTTGGGAGGCAGAGGTAGGAGGATTGCTGTGAGTTCAAGGCCACCCAGAGACTACATAGTGAGTTCCAAGCCAGCCTGGGCCAGAGTGAGGCCTTACCTTGAAAAAAACAAAAAAAAAAAAAAAAAAAAGAAGCTCTTCAACTTCATGAAATCCCATTGGTTGAGTGACTGTTTAAGATTGTGAGCTACTGGGGTTTTGTTCAGGAAGTCTTTTTTCCATTTCTATATCATGGAAAGTTCCTCCTATATTTTCTTCCAGTAGTAGCTGAGTTTCTGGTCTTATACTGAGTTCTTTGATCCATTTGGACTTGAGTGTTGTGCATGGACAGATGTGTAGATCAAGTTTCAATTTCCTGCATATAATTATCCAGTTTGTCCAGCACCATTTGTTGAAGATGCTGTATTGTTAGGACCTTTGTCAAATATCAAGTAGCTGTAGTTACTTGACCCAAAGTCTGGGTTCTCAATTCTATTCCATTGGTGTATACTCCTGTTTTCTTGCCAGTATCATTCTGCTTTCATTACTATGGCTTTGTAATATAGCTTTGGCTCAGGTATGGTAATGCCTCCAGAGGTATTTCTTTTGCTGAGGATATGCTTGGATATCCAAGGCCTTCTGCTTTTCCATATAAAATTTGAGGTCATTTTTTTCTATCTCTGTGAAGAACAATGTTGGGCTTTTAATTGGAATTTCATTAAACCTGTATATGTCCTTTGGTAGGATTGCCATCTTCACAATGTTAATTTTGCACAAATTGAATAACCATATGTACATAAATCAAATTAGACCGATGCATCTCATCATACACAAAAATAAAGTCCAAATGGTTTAAAGATCTCAATATATGACATAAAACTCTTCTCCTACTGGAATAAAACAATAGGAGGTGTTGGGAGCTGTAGCTGCTCTTTGACCCTGAGAACTGAAGCTGGTCTTAGATCTCTGGGCACAGAGGCCTTATCGTAAGGCCTTGGTAAACAGTCTTCAGACACAGAGGCATTTGTGGAGCAGACTTTAGGCATGTAGGCATTGTAGAGAAAGTTTTATTTTCTGTATATAAGCTTGTGCTTGCCTGAATAAATTTGAGACCTTGATCAGACTCTAGACTTGGTCTCCTCCTTTGTGTCTGTCTTGTCTCTCATCCAGGTTAATTTCCCCTCGGGTCCTTGTTTAACTCCCCACTGGCTGGGGCAAGGAGGAACTCTCCACGATGTAGGAATGGGGAAATTTTTCCTGACCAAAACCCCAGAAGCCCAGGAAAATAAACAATCACTCAATTGATGGAATCTCATGAAGCCAAAAAGCTTTTGCATAAACATACACAGCTAATAGATTATCTACTGAATTGGAGAAAATCTTCACCAATTATAGCCATGGACAAAAGTCTAATATCTAAATCTTCAAAGAAGTCAAAAAACTGAATGATAAAAACTCAAACAACCCACTCTAAAAATGGGGCAGAGAACTGAATAGGGAGTTCTCAGAGGAAGAAATACAAATGGCTAACACCCACTTAAGAAAACCTTCAACAACCCTAACAACCAGGGAAATGTAAGTTAAAACAACTTTGATATTCCACCTTACTCCAGTAAGAATGTCAGTCACTAAAAAATCTAACACACTGAGGATGTGGGGAAAGTGGAACCTTCATTCACTGTTGGTGGGAATGTAAACTTGTGCAACCACTATGGAAATCAATATGGAGATTCCTGAAAAGAATGGACTTAGGGCTACCAACATATCCACTTATTCCCTTACTGTGCATTTATCCTAAATGCTTCATGCTTTACTGCAGAGATATTTGTCAACCATGCTTATAGCAGCTCAATTCATTATACCTCAGAACTACAATCAACACAGGTGCCCATCATTGGATGAATGGATAACAATGTTGTGGTACATTTGCACAGTAGAATTCTACTCAGCAGTAAGAAAAAAAGGATACAATGTAATTTGTAGAAAAATGGACAGACTTGGAACAGATCATACTCAGCACACTCACACAATAATAAAAAGACAAATGACACATGATCTCACTTACCTGCAATTCCTAACCTGGACTAGCTTGAGGTGCTGAACTACCTGATAGGCAACTCACGTCTCAGATAATAGGGATAGAAGGGTTTGTGGGGATAGGGGAAGGTGGGGAAAAACAAGTAAAAAACTAGTTCCATAATGTACTGGTACCATAGGAACCTTTATCCTTGGAGATAGGCTGAAAGATATAACCCTCAAAAGGAGTAAGGGGGAGCACCTGAAAAGAAAGGCCTTGGAGAGTGTGGGATGAAGCCTAAGCTTAAAATATTTGGCAGAGGGGCTGTAGAGATTGCTTACTGGTTAAGGTGCATGCCTGTAAAGCCTAAGGACTCAGGTTCAATTCTCTAGGTCCCTTGTAAGCCAGATGCACTTAGTGGGTCATGCGTCTGGAGTTTGTTTGCAGTGGCTAGAAGCCCTGGTGTGCCCATTCTCACTCTTTCTCCCTCTTTCTCTCTGACTGTAATAAGTAAATAAAAATAAAATCGTTTTTAAAAATTGTCTCTAGTCTGTAACTCCCAGTACCAGAAATTGGTTGCTTCCCACAATGAGATGTTGATCAGAGAGACCTATGAGGTCCCCCAAACAAGACATGGTTCTGTCAAAGCACTTGATTACCACCTGCCTGAAGCAAAAGGTAAGACTCTATTGCTGAAGACACCATATGCTGCCAACACAAAGCATGGAGAGACCTGGATGGCATCTGGAAGAGAGCCAGTCCCCAAACAACCCATCTAGTGCTAGAAAGCACTACATGAGCTACTGGGTAAAGTAACCACAATGATCTGAGCAACCAGAGATCTAAGCTACTCAGAAGCAAACACCCTGACAGGATGTACATACCAGTGCAATAGTGGTACTCAGCCTCTGTGTATCACCAATAGCTTTCTTTTTGGCTAAGACATCCATTCAGTATAAAGAAACCCATATCTGGAATTGGGAATCAGATCAGAATCTGATGGAGACAAAGATTATGCTCTCCAGTGTCAATCTCTCACTAGTCTTTGGCTAAGAGGGGTTACATACATCACATTCTCACTAACTTAATAGTGCTTATGGCATTTAAACTATGCTGACTTCACTCTCCTTTGGAGAATCTGTTTGTTTTTTTAATGGTAACAAGAATCAAGGAGATAAAGTACCCCTCAAGCTTCAGCCAAACCACAGCTGAAACCAGAGGAACTGTGGGAGATGACCAAGAATGCTGTTTCCATGGTGAACCTGATAATCAGACCTTGAGGATACTCAACACTTACCAAAGCAGAGATCCAGAGCTTCCTAAGAGCTCATTACTGATGTAGACTAAAAACTCACCCACTCTGGCTCAGGAAATTTTGCAGAAGAGGGGTGGAAAGATTGTTGAGAGCCATAGGCTCAGATGTCATGCCCAGAGGAATTCTTCCCCGGCCCCCCTCCCCCTGCCAACATAACTGACTGCTGTTACCACAATGCATAACCCACAACCCCATAGGGAATACCTGCAACCCCACTGAGGAGGATCCCCAGCAGAAAGGCGTCAAGGATGAAGTAAAGAGGGTACCAATACATTATGTATCCATACAAAATATGTTATTAATAATAATGAAGAATTTTAATTTAAAAAGAAAAAAAAGAACCAGGCTAGATTTCCATTGACAGATTAATAAATACGATATTTATATTATATAATCATATATATGAAATTAATACAGATGTAAAGAAAAATAAAATCATGGCATTTTTAGGAAATGGAATTGACCTGCAATTCATGTTAAATGAATAAATCAGAATCACAACTTCAGAAACTAGATTTAAATATCCCCCCCCACCACCTCTTTCTCCCTCTCTCTCTCTTTCATTGTGTGTGAGTATGTGTGTATCAGGTTTAAGGTTTATAACAGAGTACTGAGATAGTGCGTTTTAGGCCCAAGATTTTAATTTAATGACAGGGAAAATTGGTGGTATCTGAAGCCAAAATGAAAGAAGCTTCAGAACCCTGAGTAAGAAAGAAGAAAGGAGATTTTAAGGTTTTTCTGGGATGGTAGGGATGCACTGGGAGAGAGGGGTCTTGCATGGGATGTGTGGGGCTTGGTACAGGTGGTGCCTATAGGGGTTAAGCAACTGTGACTCAATGTAATTCAGAACTTCAAATTCCTTTAGGGAGATGGGGCTTTCCACCAGGGCCACAGGTTGGGCAGTTCTTGGGCTTAGTCAATTTCCATTCTATAAAAAATATCTGGTCCTGAGCAGGGCTGTTAGAGGAGTCCATATATATTAGAGAGGAGAGGCAGTTTTCTTGAAATCAAATATATTTAGGCTTTTCTTCACATAAAAAAAGGAAGAGAGACAGAACTACATGGGCAAAGAGTGTTGATGATGCATGATTATATTGACACAGTTTAGATATAAGATAGCATTTATTTTTTTTTTCCTTGTAGGTAGTTAGCTAAAGACTGGCCCACAGATACACGGATGTTACCTTGCTGACATGACAGGACTAGAACTTGGTCCTGATTCAGTCTCACCCAAGCAATAACCTCCCAAACACATCTGAACAACAGCTTCCTGTATTGTTGCAGAAATTTAAGTTTGAGTCAGTGAGAAAGCTGAGAACCATTCAAAGAGGATTAGAGAATTCAGGAATTTATATCATGCCAGCAGGCTGACAAGAAGCTAATGCTCCAAAATTCTTTCAGCAGTCTGAGTTTACATAGTTCTATGTTTTATAGACAGTTTCAGAACTATGTGAATAGGGACACATATGGATCCAGCCTTGGTTCTCCAAGTGGAGAGACTGATGGTGGTGGCATAAGAGGTTACCACCATGAGAAGGAGCTGAGTTGAGGCTGAAATAGCATGGAAGCAGTAGCAGCTCATCTTCTGGTTCCACCCTGGTAGACAGGCCATTTAGCTTGGGTAATCTTTTGGCCCTGTACAGTTTGGGTAATCAAAATTTTACATTTTCCGTGCGTGTTAGTGCAAAAGCAAATCTATGAGGGCAGTACCTGGACTATTTTGTAACTAAGAATCAATATAGGAAAAGTACTTCAGATGCCCCAGAATGCCCATTACTTCTCAGTAGACAGTCCTATCTGAAGCAATGTTCCCTTTGAGAACCATTTAAAGTCAAAAGATGGCCACTTGTACTCTGAGGTGCCTGAAAACCCCCTTTTAAAGTTTTTGAGCATACAATTTAAAACCATTGATTTGGAAGAACTTCCTCCCATGGTGATATTTTTTTCATCTGGGTCTTAGTCCTGCCTTATAGCCTCAGCTAGACCCTAATCTGTTGCCCTGGGCCTCCTATAACCCAGGTCCTGTTGATGTTTCCACTCCTCAAACATGTGGAGCTCCCAGATATCCCAGTACCAAGATGGCTTGGGGATCAACCTAAGGAAAAAAATTTTGTGAGGGCTGGAAATATTTCTTAGAAGTTAAGGTGCTTGCCTATGAAGCCTAAGGGACCCTATAGGGGTATACCTGCCAGATACTCAGGGTGGCACATGCGTCTGGAGTTTGTTTGCAGTCACTAGAGGCCCTGGCATGCTATAGTCTCCCTCTCTTTCCCCCTCTCTCTCTCTCTTTCCCTCTCTCTCTCTCTCTCTCTCTCTCTCATTCTCTCTCTCTCTCATAAATAAATTAGATGTTTATTTTTAAAAAGTTTTGTCTCCATAGTATTCTGACCTGGTTCCCAGTTCCAGATACAGATTCCTTTCCACTGAGCATATCTCTTAGCCAATCAGAAAGCCATTGGTTACCCACCAAGGCTGTGTGCCACCATTGCACTGGTGTGTACTTTTTGTTAGGCTGTTTTCTTCTAAATAGCTTATATCCCTGCTTACTCACACCATTGTTGTCCACTTTCCCCCATACCTCCAGTGTCAAGCTCCCACTAGTCTTTGGCTAGAAGGAGAGATACATTCATCAAAATCTCCCTAAATTAATAATGTGTATCCTATTTAACCTATGCTGACTTCACTTTCCATTGGAAAAATCTGTTTTTCTTTTTTAGAAAGTAGAGAGACCCACTCCTTGCATTTCAGCCAAGGCCCAGGTGAAATCACAGAGGAACTGGGGAGACAAGCAAGAGTACTGCTTCCATGGTGAGCCTGACACTCAGCACCAAGGTGAATGAGACAGATGATGAGGATACTCAACATACACCAAAACAGAAATATAGAGGCTCACCATTAAAGTAGCTTTAAAACACACCAACCAAGGATCATGGAATTTTGTATAAGAGGGGGCAAAAAGATTACAATAGCCACAGGTTGGGACATCATACCCAGAGGCATTGCCTTTTTCCAATAACTGAGTGCTGCTACCACAATGCATAATCCACAACCCCATGGGGAATACCAGCAACCCCACTGAGGAGGGCTCCTGTAAATGGGGATAGGAAGGAGTGAAAAGATGGTACCAACACATGATATATCCATACAAAGTATGTTCATAAAAAAAAAATTAAATAAAAAAAGAAAAAAATAATTTAGATTAGTTTAAATGAATGAATAACTGCTTAAAATTCTACAGATACTATACACAATGATAACTGAAGTTTAAGCTTACAATTAAGAAGATGTAGCCTTTTGTCTATCCAAGAGTCCCATGTGATCTAAAATGAAGAATGTCTGTTGATGAGAAGTAATGACAAGTAAAGAGTGTTCTGGAATATGGGATTTGATGACAGATAAGAGTTAAGGTTATAAGACTATAAATGGGAGAAAACCTGCAAATACCTATTCAGACACTAGGAAGGACCTACAGGCATTACTGACCAGGTGTAGTATGCAATACAGTGCAAGACTTGGGATGCTGGTATTCAAATAATTAGTGAATTTTAAGTTTTGGGACATTGTAGAGGGAAGGATTCATAGGGTGTGCTCAAAACTGATTGATGATTATGGCTTTAATGTTAAAGTGTAAATAAATGAGAAAATGATGGGAAAAAATGCTTTGTGAGAAGGAAATCCCTTCTAGGGACCCAAAAAGGATAAATTGGGATAGTGGTAGCAAGAGTAACTTTCCTTAGTAGGGGCCCAAGGAATGTGTCTCAGGAGTTAGATATAGCCTTTTGATAGCCTGGAAGAAATCTCTTTTCAAATGCCATGAACAAAGGACCTCTGAGAATTGCACAATAGAGATATTCAACTCCCTTAATTTTACCCTTTCCCTCTGTGTGATCCCTATGTACATCGGTGAAACAATGAATAAAAAGCATCTCTTCAACAAAAGAGACCTTTCAAATGGCTGACTGGCCCTGTCCCAAAGGAGTTTAGGTTTCTCCTAGCATCAATCATTGAGGTCAGGTAATTGAAGGTAGATTTGGGTACTTTTGATGCCATCATAGGCAATGTGAAGGTCACCAGGGTAATCACAGAATCACAGGACAAACCCACTCATGTTCCAGAGCCTTAAGGGAGACAATTGGTACTTTGATGTGCAATAACAGATCCAGTCCTGGGACACAAACAAATCAGATCACACATTCAGTAACACATTCACTCTAAGACTACCACAATGTCCCTCCCCCTTTTCCTGGTGTACCTTCAGGTTTGGGGGACAGGGAAGCAGTAAGAGGTTGCCTTCCTCTTTGCTCTGGAACTGTAACATTTAATGCCCTGGCATGGTCTCTCTCTGTCTCTCTGTCTCTATGTCTCTCTCTCTCGCTTTCTAATAAATAAATAAATAAGAATATATCAAGTGGCCCACACCCACCCACCCACCTGGTACTCAGCTGCAAGAGCAGAAACCAGTAGAGGGATTTAAGAAACCTGAAGGAGAAGACACCAGGGACCAGATGAGCAGCTGCTGAAGAAGAATACAAACAAGACCACATGTGCAGGTCCAGTACAACTCCAGTAATCCTGCACAGCTTCCTATGCCCCAACCATCATGGCCATGGACCTCAGGATAACTCATTCACCCCTGGCCACATGGCATCCAGCAGAGCCAATTAGAACATCAGATCCAGAGCACAACAGAGAGGAATCGAGGTAGGCACTCAGCATTGGTGACATTGGAAGCCATCCCAAAAGGTAACAGGGCCTACTTACACAAAGGCAGGTACACAGGCCTGCACTGGGAGTACTAATCACTTTCCAGGTCAGGGTAGGCTATGTATTACACATTCTTGGTTGGCTGTACCATTCTCAAATAAGCTATATTTTGGGGTTGAATATTGCTGCATTTGATGTTTCCAGATTCACAGGGCCTTTGTCTTTTTCTTCTGTCATTATTGGGGGAAGGGCCTGACCTGGAACCCTTTTCAGACCAGAAATGTCAACCTCCCAGTTGAAAGGATTAAGGGTGGGGAAAAACACACACCCTTAGGGACTTTGGCTTTGTTAGATTATTAGATTGTTTTAATACACACTACTGCATAAATACTCTGTGCTGGTTTGGATTGAATGTGTATATGGCTCAGTTGCATTTTAGAATTTGCCAATAAATTGCTCCACCCAGTATACTAGAACACTTGAATACCTAACAAATTCAACACGTAGGGTCACTCCTGCGGTTTTCTTAGAGTATAAGAGCTACACTTGGCATCTTATTCTCCTACCCTGAAGATATATAAAGTTGGATTTACAGAGCACTGCAGATAATTAGAAAGCCTAAGGATCAAATAACTCAAGACGCAAAGATCTCTACCTTATAAGACAAGAGACACTAAAAATTAAGACATTACAATCCCACCAAAAATTATAAATCCATCACAAATGACTCACAGTGAGACTATTTAAGATGAAATGCCTGACAAAGATTTCACAAAAAAAGATTATATTTGTACCTAATGAAATCAAAGAAGAAAACAAACTCCTGAAGGAGAACACAGGAAACCAACTTAATAAAATGTGGTCAATACAAGACATGAGTAAGGAAATAGAAATAAAGGAAAAAAATACAAATCAGAAATACTAGAAATGACAAACATAGTAAGTCAAATAGAAAAGTATGTAGACAGTCTCACCAGTAGAATAAATCAAGGAGAGGACAGAATATCTAAACTATAAGACCAGATGGCAAATCTAATACAGTTCAACAAAGAGAAAGACAAATGAATAGAAAAGCATGAATGGGAATTTCAAGACATTCAGGACAATAGGAAGAGATCACACATAAGGATTCAGGCTATAGTAGAAGGAGGAGAATTTCACTCCAAAGGCACAATGGGTATTTTCAACAAAATCATAGAAGAAAACATCCCCCAAATAGGGAAAGTGATGTCAATATAGATATAGGAAGTCTATAGAATGCCAAACAGACAAAATCAGGAAAGAGCATCTCACTGTCATATTATAGTTAACTACAAAACACACAAACCAAAGAAAATATACTGAAAGTACTTAGAAAAATCAAGTAAGGGCTGGACAGATGGCTTACAGTTAAATGCTTGCCTGTGAAGCTAAAGGACCCAGGTTCAAGGCTCGATTCCCCATGACCCACAAGGGGGCGCATGCATCTGGAGTCCTTTGCAGTGACTGGAAGCCCTGACATGCCCATTCTGAGGGTTGGGATAGGTTGTTTAATTCCTTCTTTATTTGGTTTGAATATGAATTGATTTGATTACCTTATATCAGAATAAAAGTCCAAAGTACACATAACAGGTGCTGGCACCCCTCTCTCTTCAAGAGCCATGTTCAGCACATTTTCATTTTTTTATCCCCCAAATACATTTTACTTCTTCAAATATGGGAGAGAAAAAGACACATAGAGAAGAGAAAGGGACAGATAAAGGGAATGGGCACACCAGGCCCTCTAGCCCACATAAGCCCTCCCTTGTGCATCAGGGGCAGGCTTGCATGCATCCTGGGGATTTGAACCCAAGTCCTTTGGCTTCAGAGTCAAATGCTGTAACTGCTAAGTCATTTCCCGGTTCCCACAGCTTCCGCCCTCTTTTTTCTTTCTCACCTTTGTTTTTCAAGCTAGGCTTTAATTCTAGTACCTTGTTACCTGAAATTCAGGACATACTCACAAGGTGGCTGCAATGTCATGGTCATCCTCTGTTCTCTGCTGGCAGTAAAGGGGCCTGCCATGACTTCAAGCTCCGGGTGTTTAGGATAAACAACTGCTCTGATCATTAAATATCAGAGATAAAATGAAAACTTGATGGGCCAAAGCTTACAAACAGGCCTAAATGTTTGTCCTTCAACAGGGATACCCTAGAAAGAAATGTGTATATGACTTACATTGTCCCCAAAGACATTGCTATCATTTTCTGGCAAGTAAAGATATCATTTCAGTGAAAACTACAGGAACCTGCTTGGAAAGCTGGAGATGCTGGATGCAATGTTGTCTACAATGCCACCATAAAGCATAGTCATGCCTCCACTATTTCTTCCCTGTCGGATGGGAATTTTTAATGATTTTGAGGAGCGAGTAAGGCCACAACAAATTCTAACTGTGTTAACAGTGGACTGTGTGTTACATACTTCCTGTATTTTCCTTGATAATTGTGAACATGACTGAATGACCAAGGGGCATGTCCGTGATTTTGCAATACTTGCCCTTCTAGGCCTTCATTCCACCTGCATCCATGGTAGGGTTATGAAGGTCCACAAGAGTGTCCAAAAGGGTACCCCCAACCCTCAGAGTACATGTTTGAACCCTGACACTCCTAATTCTTTCTGCCCTGGCTTCAGCAATTTTTCCCTGAGCCTATAAGGCAAAAAGAATGTCCATACTTGCATATGGGTTTTACATTACTCATCTTTTCCCCTTTTGAACTTGAGAGGCTCCTGTGTGTCTACTGCCTCAAACAGACATTGGTCCTCCTACTAGAAAGGAGCTCAGGACTCATTAATAGCGTCTCACTTCATCTGTGAGCTCTGCATGTCCCATGCAGATGTGACCAGTGAAGTCCCACTTGTGTCAGGGGCCTCATTTCCCCATCACACAGAGATTCCCTGCATCTTCATGGCATTCTCTTGGACCTAAAAAGCTCCAGATTCTCTAACCTAGGGTGATAGCACTCTCACCCTAGGTTAGAGAATCTGCTCTCTTCAAGAAAAGGGTCAGATTTATCAAATGAACAAAAATAGCTGATGCAAGGCCATGTGGGAGCCTGAGTCATTCTTGCTAAAATTGAGTGATATTTTAGGGTTCACCCCCTCACTTACAAGTTGTAAGCCTACTGGAATGGGGATGTCTTAGACCTTGCCAGGAAACAGAAACTTAGGCCTACTGAGGACTCTGAAGCCTGTCATGGTGTCCACCTGGTTCCTGAGTCCTTCAGTGCCCCCTCTCTTTGTACCATGAGGAGCCAATCTTGGATCTCAGTTGAGTCAGTGAGTGGAGTCTAATGGTATATACTGTGATCTTGAAACCATAAGCTGTACTATATTAATGTGTTTACTAACAAAAGCAACTAATCTATTAATAATGCAAGGTACTATTGTGATTAGCAACAAAAATAAAAGTAGTGACCCTGCTAAAGCAGACAGCAGAGTTGTTAACCATGGGGAATGACTGAATTATGACTCAAACCATCCTCTATCAGCTTCTCTTTCTTTCTTTTGTTTTTCCAAATTCTCTCATACCTTTGCCATTGAGTCTCTAATTATACCTGAAGGATTGATATAAGAACAACATTCTTCCCTTAAGGCCACACATAGTCCCTCTTGCTGGAGGAATAATAAGTCCAACCCCTGTCTATTCCATAATCTACATTTTTCTCTAAGTGTGTAATGGACATTTCCAGCCTCTGAATGTCTAAGTCTATACCTTCTCTCAACTCATTGTAATGGTTTCCTTTAAGGATGAGTGCTGCAATGCCTGTCCCTACCCCTGCCAGGCTTGCTTTGTGAAATGTTTCACCAACTGGACAGTAAGGAATGCACTGGGATCATACCCAGTAGCATACAGTCTGATTCTCTAGGTCTTTCCATTATCCCAGGACCCCTGTCTCCCTTTTTCTGTAAACTTGAGAGAAATGAAATTACAGGTCTCATTTCCTTTCAAGGTAGGGTCCATTTTGGTCCCTGGTCTCATTCAGTGTCATGGTGATAAGGTCCCCATTAGTATGTAGGTTCCAATATACTCTTCCAATAGACACTCATTGCCAGCTAGCACAGCAGAAGGCTTCAGGTTCCCAACAGACCCCTTTGATTCTTGCTTTCCCTAAGTGCCCATGGCATACATAGAAATAAGAAATTTCCTGATTTGCTACAGAATCCCATGAGACACCCACTAATTGATGGAGGTTGAAGATCAAATCAGGAAATCAGGTTCCCTGTGGGGCAAGATATGATTTGGAGTAAGCATTTTCCCCCGTGGCAGTGTTGGTTATTATCCAGGTCACATTATAAACTTGATGGGGAGTAGCTGCCACGATATGTACAGTTAGGAGCACAGTCAGGATCAGGCACATTTGCGTTGAAGTTTAAGTGGGGTGCTGCATTTCCATTGTGGCTGATAGTCCTCAGGTTCAGCCAATGGATCTTCCAGTTGAATGTGGGTGTGATGAATCCAAGTGGCAATTACATCCATCTTCACAGTGGTAGGTGTGGTCAGGATGAAGATGTAGGGCCTCTTCCAGCGGGGTCCCAGTGTCTTGCGGCGATGGCGACACCCAGTCTTCCAGCTTATTTACATATTTTAGATTTGATAATAACCCTTTGAACATCTATATTTGTTTTTCTTTATTATAGAATTAAAACTATGGGGAAAAGATCTTTCAATGTTTGTTTACCTTCTTGGAAAGCCCTTGTGTTACTTAATAGGTCATTCATACCTGTAAGGTTTTTTTTTGTTTTGTTTTGTTTTTAATCTTTGGTTATATATTTCTCTCTGAGTGTTTAAGACCATGCAGATAGCCACATTTAATTAAGGATTAGTTTTGGAGGTCACTAATGGCTCTCCAAAGAGATGTTAGAGACACAAGAGTAGCCCCATAGCTTACTGGTGTCTTTTGTCTGTTAGGATGAGTCAGGGCCATGCTGGCCAAATAGTTTTCCCTTCTTTGGAAGTCAAGAGTACTTATTGCTCCTCAATTCTGACTCTCCTGTTTCAGTCTGTACACCAATTTTGTTTGGGTCTCCATAACCTCCCTGCTCAGGAAGACAGGTGACTTACCAGGGGGCCAGTGTAGAAATGTCCCATCATATCCAGTGGCCTCATGACCTGGGAGCACAGGCCAAAATTTTGGCACCTCTTGCTCTGATCATTCCACTTGGCTTTGTCGTCTACATAAGTAATTAACACACTTGGAAAGGAAGTTATACCAGCCTGGATATGTACATATAGAACACATTTGATTACTGAAATAGATTTAGTTAAAGAATGGCACAAGGGCTTCTAAAATCATTTTGTCCTATCTTGAAATTTTTAGTTGTACTGTGGCAGCATAAGCCCTATCTATGAGGTATATAAAGTAGGCATATCTCACATTTTAAATATCTAACATTTATGAATATCTCATATTTTAAATATCTAACACTTATAAATATAGGCAGAACCTGTTACCAGTCATGAGAACAGTACCAAATGTCAGAAAAGAACAAGTACGACAGTATAGTCTTAGCACCTGTGTTTGAAAACATCTTTGATTAGTTCAGATACCTGTGTGGGTACAAATTACACAGAGAACTTTGGAAACTGAACCACAGAGCTTGAATTTTTTTTTTTTTCTCTCAGATGAGGACCATTGTTTGAGCATGAGGCTGTACCCTAAAGTAGAAAATATGTCTTAAGAGTGAATTTTGTTATAAGCACTGGACTTACATACAATATAGCAGAATCTGGTCTTCTTCTTTTTTTTTTTTTTTTAATCAAAGCAGCTAGCTAAATTCTAATATAACCCTTGATAAACTTTTTGAAAGAAAAAACATTGTTTGACAACCAATGGTTTTGGCTTAAACTTGAAAGCTATTGATTTTATGGACTAGAGAAATTGTTATTAACATAAAACAATTTTATGTTTTACCCATGACTTAAATTTGATAAAGCTTAAGCAAGCTATCCCAACATATCCCAGGAAGATGAAAGTTATCATTACTGAAATTAAACCACTTAAACCTAAGTGATTAAACCTAGTTATGACCATTCAATAGAATTAGCATAAATAAGACAGAAGCTATCTGTAAAGTCACAATGTCTTTAGGTATGAGTACTTCACCTTTGGAAATTAACCACTTCTAAGTGAGCCTTTATCTTAAGAATAGTTAAAACCTTGATGAAAAGAGGAACCTAATTTACTTTACTGAGAGAGTCTTAAAGCCTGTTTTATAACCCTTAAATCATTGCAAATTAGCATCAGTGACCTGTTAATGAGTGAGGCCTTATCATAAGACTCAGTTTACCTATTTAGCATTTTGTCTAGTGAGAAATTTTTTGATTTTAGGTGTTCAAAAGAGAAGAACTAAAGAGAACCACAGTTATATGCTATACCCCTTTTTCCTTGTCAGAGACCATTGGCCATTTTGTCCCTAGTCAGAAACTGGGGGACACATGGCTTAAACTTTCATGGGGTCTGAGATAAAGGGGGCTCCATCCTTCTTTTCAGAGTCCAGCTGTCCATGAATTTAAGTGGCATATGTTGGAAATCAAGAGCAAAATGAAATTACAGAGCAGAGATATACATACCCTGACATTCCTTATCCTATTCTGAAGTTGTTTGTTTTTACATAGCAAATTTATCCATTTGCAGAACACAAGGTGATAGACTCTTGTCTATGTTTAACCTGGTTAAACCTCCAATTCCATCTGTACTTATGACTTTGTGACCCACCTATCTTAGGCATCACCTGTGTCTAATGTAAGATGAATTTAGATTAAGACTATGTCCCTATATAAAACTTCAGGAGTATCCTTAAGAGTCTGTAAACAGTTGGAAAATCTCTAATGTTAGGTATGGTGTTTAGGTTAAGCCTGAAAATTCTTTCCTACATACGAACATCTTTATCCACATACTTTAACTTCTTATCTAAGTACCACTCAAAAAGTACTCCCCCCCCCCGTCCCCCAGGTAGAGTCTCCCTCTACTTCAGGCTGACCTGGAATTTACTATGTAGTCTCAGGGTGGCATTGAACTCATGGCAATCCTCCTACCTCTGCCTCCTGATGGCTGTGATTAAAGGCACACGCTTGGCTCAGAAAGCATTTTTAAGGAGCATTCTATGACCTAACATTGAACAATTCCTTCCCAGTTCCCTCAATCAATTCATCTCATCCCACTATTAACCACCTCTCTTATAAGGCTATTATGAAAAACTGTGCCAAATTAATTAATCATATTACTCACTAATAGGTGAGTAGTCTAAAGACAATTTTGTCATTAATACCAATAAGATACTTGAAAATTATTTTATTATGAGTAACTTAAGACAAATTTTGTTGCTGTCTCGAGGCAGGCTGGCCTAGAAGTCACGTCAGTTGCCTCCTCCTCTTAAGTACATTAAAGACATTACAATCTTTATTTTTAATACCTGACAAATTATAAGTTAACACTTTAGAGAATTCTGTTGTTTTTAATAATCCTCTTTGTAAGTTGAAGTTGACCTAGAACATAAATTCAGTACTTATATTTATGATATCATGTAACAAAGTATGACATTTTTTAACATAAAACTTCAGTTCTTATAGGCTGTAGTTAAACGTGACTTTTTTTTCTTGCCACTTTTTGGTGTGCTGTTGTGGCTGGGCAGGTCTTGTATACACTGTAGATCTGCCCTGCACTATTCCCAGCACTCACCAGGGGTCCAGTCTAGTACACTTGGAGGTAATGGCCAAGAAGACTTCCAGGAGGCCAAGGATTCTGACTACCCTAAGGGGAAAGGGGGGACCTCCAAGACTGCCAGGAGGCCTCTGAAGAAGACAGCACACTGGGAGGCCGCTGCAGAAGTAGGGGGCCTGCTGGGGGGCAACTAGGAGAGGAGGCAGAGACATGGCACCTGCATGGGCAGAGGGCCCATTGTCTGTCCGCCACCTGACTCTGGCCCAAGCTGCTTTGGTGTGCTTGCAAAGCTGGCTTGTAGTTTTGCTGCTTAAAGGGAGTGAGGGAAATTTCCTTCCTGAACTTTTCATTTCCTAGCCAGATAAGCTATGTGGGTCCACATTGATGCCCAGAAATCTAGAAATGACCTGGAGGATTTCTTCCCAAAAGGAGCCTGCTTCCCCCCAGGAGAGCTAATTCCCTTAACTTTCAGAAGAGCTCTTATTCCATGAATCTGATATATGTGTGTGTGTGTGTGTGTGTGTGTGTGTGTGTGTGTATGTATGTATGTATGTATGTATGTATGTATGTGAGAGGCAATGTTACCCATGACAGAGAAATATTAGAAATGCCAAGACCACAGAGCAATGTTCCCAAGGGCTGATTAGCAAATGGGGGATTCCCCAAAGATCCAGGCGTGAGCCTGTCCACAAGTTTAAGAGGTTGGTGACCTGCCCTACAGGCTTTTAAGAGGTCAATGTGTTACTGGTTTTTTTGTGTCAGAAATAAATAGATAGAGGTTTTTTTCCAACACCAACAGGTTGTCAGGGTCCAGGCAGAGGACGGCTGGCCTTCAGTCAATACTGAAGAGTGGCCTCGGCCAACAGACATCAGTTGCCAGTTCGTCATGTCTGGTCCTATGCAATGGTGCTGTGTGATGGCGCAGTCTGAAAATAAAGGAGGAGAAAGAGAAACCTGCCAGCCCTCAAAAACATAGAGTCAAGGCCACATGGGCTGTCTCCCAATCCCTCTGGGAGAGCACTCACCTATCCTGTCCATCTCCTAAGGTCCCTGTTCAGGCACCAGCTGTGGGTGTTTGGATTTTTGCTAGAGGGCTGTGGTTCAACCCAAAGGCATCCAGACAACTGGGGGAGGGTGAGAGTATAAAAAGAGAAAGACACTCTGGAGAGAAAGTTGAGCAGCCCTCTCCTTACCTGCTGCTGTGTTGAAATCTCAGTCTGTTCTAGTCAAAGGGAAGAAGGTATCAATGATAGCCTGATTATTGGTGGGATTCCCATCAGTGCCTGGAACAAATTTCTGGGCTTCGGTCTGTCTTCTCTCTCTTTCCTCTAGTAAAGAGAATCTTTAGTAATTGCTGACAATCATTCCAAGTTGATTACCATCTTGGTCTGGGGGCCCCATAACCCAGAAGGGGAATACTGTGGCCTCCAGGTCTGGGGCTAGACTTTGAGGGGCCCTAATTCTAACATCCTGAAAGTGGTCCATCAGTAAAGAAAGTGGGGTAGTCTGTGTCTGTCCCACCTGTTCAAGCACACAAATAGTAATTCCATCAAAGAAAAGGAAAAAGAGACAGCAAAAAAGTTCAGCTGGCCAGCAACTACAAAACCGAAACTGAGACAACAGCCTCTCACGTTGTCTCTACAGATAGGGGAAAGGAATCCCCTCCCAGGGGGGCCTGGGGCACCCAGAACCTGCTGTCCAGACAGACTGGCCTCCTGGGACACATCCGCCCAACCACAATTTTCTAATGAACGGAAGAACAAAGGGCAGGTTTTACACAAAAGACAAAACACAGAAGCACAACACAGAAGCACACTTACGAGCTGGCGACCTGAGCTTCATGTGTTGGTGGTCCTCAGGGGTCTCTGAGGAGATCTGGGACGAGCCCCCAAATGTTATGACCAGTTCTCAGCACCCCCAGTGACCACCAAGGAGAACCAAACATGCATGCAAGGACAAGGAGCTTTATTTCAGGCTTAAGCTTGGTCTCTTGACTTCACCAATGCAGTGGATCCATGCAAGAGCCCCAAGTACTGGAAGGGTAGGGTTTTTATAGGGATTTGAACATAGAAGAAGGGGATGGGTACATGATTGGTTGATTTAAACAGTAACTGCACTTGTACTCTTCTGATTGGCTTAGGCTATTGGGGGGAAAAGTTGGCAGGCTGGGGCTAGGGAAATTGAACTTATCTATGACTACAAGAATGTCTGGCATAATCAATTTCCTGTAACTGTTAAACCCACCCTTACCAAAAAATGAAAACTTAGACCTTGCTGGGAAACAGAAACTTAGGCCTACTGAGGACTCTGAAGCCTGTCATGGCGTCTGTCTGGTTCCTCAGTCCTTCACATCTGAGCTGGTTCCTACACTTCCTTTACCAAAATTTGACCTGGCTTCTTTCCCTACCTTAATAGAATAGGAGTTGGATCCTAACCATTCTTTACTAGAATCTGAGCTGGCTCCACTCCCTCCAGTACTCAAATCTGAGCTGCCTCCTATCCCTCCCTTAACAGAATGTGAGCTGGCTCCTCACCTACCTTTACCAGAATCTGAGATGGCTCCTATACAACACTTACTAGAATCTGAGCTGCCTCCTACCCCTCTCTCACTAAAATAAGAGCTTCCCTCTCCCCCTCCCTTAATAAAATCTGAGCTGGCTCCTCACTGTCCCTTAGTAGTGTCTGAACTGATTCCTACACCTTCCTTACTTGAATCTGAGATAGTTCCTCCCACTCCATTACTAGAATCATAGCTGGCTTCTCCCCGTCCCTTACTAGAGTTTCACCTGGCTCCTCCACCTCCCTTACTAAATTGTGAGCTAACTCCTTTTCCACCCTTACTAGAATCTATAATGCCTCCTCTCCTTCTATTCCTAGAATCTGAGCTAACTCATCTCCCTCCCCTTCGAGGATCTGAGCTGGCTCCTGTCCCTTACTTAACTAGAATCTGAGCTGACTCCTGTCCCTCCCTTACTAGAATCTGTGCTGCTTCCTCACTCTCCCTTACTAGAATCTGTGCTGCCTCCTCACCCTCACTTACCAGAATTGGAGGTGGATGCTCTCCTTCCATTACTAGTGTCTGAGCTGACTCTTCACCCTCCCTTACTAGAATATGACCTACCTCCTCACCCACCCTTATTAGAATATTAACTTGCTCCTGACACTCTATTATTAGACTCTGAGTTGGCACTTCTTATACCCTACTAGAATCTGAGCTGCCTCCTACACCTCCCTCATTAGGATCAGAGTAGACACCTTCCCCTTCCTTCCTAGAATCTGATCTGGTTCCTCCCCCTCCCTAACTATAATCCTAGGTGTATTCTACCCCTCCCTTTCTAGAATCTGTGATGCATCCTTTCCCTCCTATACCAGAAACTGAGCTGGCTACTCTCCTTCCCTTTCTAGAATCTGAGCAGTCTCCCCCACTTCTTTACTAGAATCTGAGCTGGCTCCTCCCACTCACTTACTAGAATCTTTGCTGGATCCTCCCTGGACCTTAGTAGAATCTGAGCTGGCTCCTCTCTTGCTCTTACTAGACTCCGAGCTGCCTCCTTCCCCCTAAGCTACTAGAATCTGAGCTGCCTCCTATCTCTCCCATAAGATATTCAGTGCTGACTCCTCCCTCTACCTTACTAGAATCTGAGCTGGTAACTCTCTTGCCCTCACTACAATTTGAGATGGCTCTTCTCCCTCCCCTACTAGAATATAAGCTGGCTCTTCTCCCTCCCTTATTAGAATCTGAGCTGAATCTTCTCCCTCCCTTACTGGAGTCTGAGCTGCCTCCTCCCTTCTCCTACTAGAGTTTCAGCTGGATCCTCTCCCTCCCTTACTAGAATCTGAATTTATTCTTGTCCCTCCTCTACTAGAATCTGAGCTGCCTTCTACCCTTAGCATTATCTGAGCTGACTGCTACCCCTCAGTTACTAGAATCTGAGCTAACCAGTCCTCCTCCCTTACCAGCATCTGAGCTGCCTCCTTACCCCTCCCATACTAGAATCATAGCTGCTTCCTACCCCTTCCTTACTAGAGTGTGATCTGACTCCTCCCCCCCCCCTTACTAGAAAATGAACTGGCTAATTCCTCCTTGCCTACCACAATTTGAGCTGCCTCCTCCCCCTCCCTTACCAGAATCTGACTTGCTTCCTCACCCTGCCTTACTAGACTGTGGGCTAGCTCTTCACCTTCCCTTACTAGAACCTGAGCTGACTCTTCCCCCTCCCTTCCTAGAATCCAAGGTGGATCCTCTCCAACCCTTAGTAGAATCTGGGCTTGGTCCTCTCCCTCCCTTACTAGAATTCGAGTTGGCTTCTCCTACTCCCTTACTAGAATCTGAGCAGGATCCTCCCCTTCCATTACTAGAACTAGTTGATAGGGTCCTCAGGCTTGTAGCAGTCAAGGACCTTAACAACACTTGATTCATTAGCCAAAAATGCAATATTCATTTTCCAAGACCATATATGCCCCCCTCCAATCAGTAGTAATGAAGTTTAAGGTTATATGATTTTAAGTACCACACCCACAAGAAAGTTCAATTGTCTCTGGAGAGATTTGAGGCACCCAGAGACAGCATCACACTGAGGCCCATGAGCAGCGGGATGAAGATCTCTTTTGGACAGTGCTGGTGATTGGCTCAGGCCAAGTTTATAGGCCAATTTTCCTTGAGGAGATACACCTGTGAACCAATCAAGACTGGGGAAAAATAAGTGGGAGAGTAAAGATTTATGCATGGAGTGGTTACCTCTTCTGTTCCAAAGGAGAGTGGGTGACTTGACACAACTGGTCCTGATTATGGAAATTCTTAACAGGCATTCAGCTCTGGTCAGCTTAGAGCTGGGCAGGCAGAGAGACGTATTTTCACTGGAATCAAAGAAGGGAATATCACTAAGGTGGGTTGGGAATAGCTTGTTATAGATGTAGGGTATTCTAGGGTGGCATTAATAGGAACTGCAGTTAGCAAGGCACAGGTAGGAGATGCACAAAAGAAGCAGTTAGAAGCATTAAGATGGTTAGTAAAGGGGAGAAGGTCGGCTACATATTGGATATATTGTGTCCATGTTATAGTGGCTTGTGTTTTTTTATGTGCCTTGTTTTTCCTGTGAGAGAATATGACGGTTATTTTTCACCATGCAGGAAGCAGGGATATACTGTCTAGAAACATGAAGAGTACCAGAAGGAGATGATGAGTAGTAGATACTAGCATAAAGATTTCCCATTACCACTATCCTCTGGCATTCATTCCAGGGGTCTCATATGGAGAGAGTACAATCTCTAGTTTTCCAGGAGACTTTGAAGACAGGTCTGGACATCTAAAATTGTCAATGACACAGTAATTGTATCAGCATCCTCCTCAATAGTCCTGGTCTTAAAGGTGCTCTTTGTTGCTTTGGAGATAGGCAAAGCAGGCATGCCATGCTATTTGCACAAACCACAGACTTAGGATAGATATGGAAAGTGATAAAATCTTGGCAGCCCTTAGTAGAACAATATCTTGTGCCTATTATTTTATTGACCACACGATAGGTTTCTGGGGCTTCAAAGTGCCATGGGGTGTGGTGGGGGGAGCTATGATAGAGGCTGCACTTGCATTGGAATGTAAGATGGTTAAAGCCACGTAAGGGACTGTATCAGACAGCTTCAGGTTCACTGAGATGAACTTTCAGACCAGACATAGTTATGGAGGAAGGGATATTTATTGAAGCCTACAGATCCAGGGGAAGTTCCATAAATGGCAGAAGAAGCTTACCTGCCTTCACAGGATCAGGCGGAGACAGAGAAGTACAAGCCTAAAAGTCAAAAGCCACAGCACACTTCAGAATCTCCAGCTAGGCACACTCTGCATATCTTTAGATTGAAATCTGAAACCCACCACCACACCTAAAGATCCACCCAGTGGCATTGCCTCTAGCCAGGTGGCTGCAGAATGCAAAGTACAAACAATAAAGAACTGAATATATGGGGACCATCTATTCAAACTATAGGGACTGTGAGATGTTATGTGTTGTACAAACAGGGGCACCCTTCTTTTGAAAATAAGGTTGGAGACTTTTATCAGCAGGGTGAAAGAGTGGGGTTTTTTTGGGGGGGAGGATTCAAGGTAGAGTCTCACCCTGGCCCAGGCTGACCTGGAATTCACCATGTAGTCTCAGGGTGGCCTCAAACTCATGGCAACCCTTCTACCTCTCCCTCCCAAGTGCAGGGATTAAAGGCATGCATCACCATGCCCAGCTTACTTTTATTTGGGGGGAGGGAAGAGTGTTGTTTTTATCTAATGGGATAGGTGAACAAGCAAGCCAGGGGAGTAAGTTAATAGCATAGATACTATCTGAAAAGAGATTAAAGGGCCCTTCTTCCTCAAAGAGTGCTGGATAGATGGCATGTAGTTCCTTATATTGTGGGGATCTGTCAGGAAATTTTTTAATAATGATGCCCATAGTTGATCTGCTGCGTGGTAAGGAACTACCACTGCTCTTCTCTTTCCCCCATCTGTAAAAATTTGGGGGGACTCCTGGGATTGGCTTTTGCTCAGGTGCCAGCTGTGGGTTCCTATATTCTTGCTCTGAGCAGGCCACCATGCTCCCAAAGGCACCCAGGCAACCAGGGTGGGTGAGCACATGACCAGAGAAATAATCACTCAATGGAGACAGTTGAATAGCTCTCTCAGTTCATTGTCAGGGAAATGGGTTTATAAGCATATGAGGATTGGGATCATTGGGTTTAAATGTTGCCAGCCTATAACTAGAGGCTTTCATCCCAGCACATAAGCAATGGAAGGGGTTGTCAGGTGATCTACAGACTAAGGATGATGGGTACGTGAAGAACTTCTGGGAAGGATCAATCTTGAAATTAATTCCTTCTAGGGTTCTTAAATAGTAAGTACCACATAGCATCGTTTTTATCCACGTTGAAGGGAGTCTTTTATATAATGTCATCCTTTCAAGTGAAGACACCTTCTTGTTTTAGCCTTTAAAAAATTTTTTTGTTTTGTTTTGTTTTTCAAGGTAGGGACTCACTCTTGCTCAGGCTGTCCTGGAGTTCACTCTGCAGTCTCAGGGTGGTTTTGAAGTCACAGTAATCCTCCTACCTCTGTCTTCTGAGTGCTGGGATTAAAGCTGTTGCCAATTTTTTTTTTTTTTTAATATGATCCATTCTCAAAAGCTCCCATCAGAAAGTTTGGGAACAAATTCTGAATATTCTTTATCATGATAAAAAAAAGTTCTGGATGACAGTACATATCACTCCCTAAAAGCTAGGGTTCATACAGGTTCTCTCTATTTTTTAAAGAATATTGACTAAGTCAGGCATGGTGGCACATGTCAATTTGGCCAAAAGTGTGAAACCTACAATAAAAGCATTGGGGCTGTGGATTTCATCTAGTCTGCACATTCCTGTTGCCTCTGTACAAGGAAAACCAGACACTTAACCACAATATACATTGTCAACTTGTGTATCACAGGAGGCAGTGGGATTGTATACTAATAGCCATTGCCATGGTTTCTGCATGCTTTAGCCCATTTTTTCAAGCCTAAATGGGACCATGCCATTGGCTACTACATAAAAATTCAAAGTAACCAGACACAATCTAGGCTAGGGTTACCACAAACATAGTTGTCATTCTTTGGTTATCAGATATACTTGTTCACAATTTGTTTTCACAAAAAGTAGGCACAACCCTGAGAAGTATCAATGGCAAAATTAATACCTTCTAGTATACTTACATAGTAAGTACCACATAGCATCTTTTTTTTTTTTTTTTATCTATGTTGAAGGGATTCTTTGATACAATGTCAATCTTTCAACTGAAGATACCATGCAGTTTTAACCTTTTTTTTTTATGATAATTTCATTCTCAAAATCCCCAATGGAAAAGATTTGGTACCAATTCTGAACTTTTGTTATCATGATAAAAATCCTAGATGACAGTATGTGTCTCTACTTAAGAGATAGGACTCATATAGGTTCTCTCTAATTTTTAAAGTATATTCAGTACTTTCCTGAAGACCAGTGACCATCTGTTGGACAGAATCATTTTTCTTGAAATTGAGCAATATCTTAGACTTCACCTGATCACTTAGAAGTTCCAAACATACCATAGTGGAGATATATGAAATATGTGGTTGATGATTAGAATGACTTAACTTTCTGAAATGTGCATGGATGTTGATGAAGAATTCTTGAAAGAGAAACAGAACTCCACAATGTAGAAGGAGCAGTGTTTTATTTCTCCCTGCTGACATAAGTGAGTAGGACTTTTATTCTTAAGTTGAACCTGAATCACATCATGCTTTCCAATATCTTATTTATTTTCAATGTTCTTTTACTTTTTAAATTTTATTTCAGAAAAGACTTTGTAAGTACACATGACATTTTGGTATCATCATGCCCCTCTTCCTTTGCACCATGCAATGGAGGGCCTGTAATTTTTTATTTTCTTGGTAGGGTTTCAGTATACTTCAGGTTGTCCTGGAATTCACTATGTAGTCTTGGGTGACCTTGAAATATCAGTGATTCTCCTAACTTGACTCATGTTTTGATAGGGGTTCAGGTATCTTTTCTTGAATTGTTGGTGGATTTTTATGGAAATTGAGCAATATCTTAGACTTCACCCCATCACTTAGAAGTTTCAATCTTACTGTAATGGCAATATCTGACACATGAATGAACAGAACACAAAGGGTTTGTTGGCAGGATAACACAGCTCAACTACTAAGATGTTATAAGGCTGAGGGAGGAGAATCACCAGGAGTCCAAAGCCAGCTGGTAGACAGTGAGACTCTGCCTTGAATATAAAAAATGCAGAGATTTTAAAATCTTAGGGGAGGCTTGAGTACATTTACTTGGACTACTCATTTATCAGTGTTGTTGATGATAAGAATCACTCAACTTTTGTGAAGTGCACAGAGTTGGTGCTGCAGGATTTTGGAAAGGGAGGCAGAACTGCAATCACATTGGGAATTTCCATTTCTTATTTATTTTCTAATGTTTGCTATCCTTACTGGAGTAAGGTGGAATCTCATAGTTGCTTTAATTTGCATTTCCCTGATGACTAGGGGTGATGAACATTTTCTTAAGTGTGTGTTTGCCATTTGAATTTCTTCCTCTGAGAACTGCCTGTCCAGATTTGTGTCCCATTTTGTGAGTGGGTTGTTTGACTTTTCATTGTTTAGGTTTTTTGAGTTATTTGTAGATTCTAGAGATTAGGCTTCTGTCAGTTGGATAGCCAGCAAATATTTTCTTTCATTCTGTGGGTAATCTATGTTTGTGAAGAACTTTTCAGCTTCATGAGATCCCAATGGTTAAGTGATTGTTTAAGCTCCTGGGTTGCTGGGGTTTTGTTCAGGAAGTCTTTTTCCATTCCTAAACTATGGGAAATTCCTCCTAATTTTTATTTGAGTACTAACCAAGTTTCTAGTCTTATATTTAGGTCTTTGATCCATTTGGACTTGATTGTTGTGCATGGTGAGATGTGTGGATCAAGTTTCCATTTTCTGCATAGGGATATGCAGTTTATCCAGCACCATTTGTTGAAGATGCTGTCTTTTGTCCAGCCTATACTGTTAGGGCCTTTGTCAAATAGGAAGTAGCTGTAGTTACTTGACCCAAAGCTTTGGACCACCATTCTGTTCCATTGGTCTATACTCTTGTTTTTATGCCAATACCATGCTGTTTTTATTAGTATGGTTTTGTAATATAACTTTACAACAGGTATAGTGATGGCTCCAGAGGTGTTTCTTTTGCTGAGGATATGCTTGGATATATGAGCCCTTCTTCCTTTCCATATGAACTTTGAGATCACTTTTTTCTATCTCTCTGAAGAACAATGTTGGGATTTTGATTGGTATTGCATTAAGTCTGTATATTGCCTTTGGTAGGGTTGCCATTTTCACAATGTTAATTCTGCCTATCCAGGAGGATGGGAGTTTTTTCCATTTTCTTAAGTTCTCCTCAACTTCTTTTTATTTTTAATTTTTTTTTAATTTATTTATTTGAGAGTGACAGACACAGAGAGAAAGACAGATAGAGGGAGAGAGAGAATGGGCGCACCAGGGCTTCCAGCCTCTGCAAACAAACTCCAGATGCATGCGCCCCCTTGTGCATCTGGCTAACGTGGGACCTGGGGAACCGAGCCTCGAACAGGGTCCTTAGGCTTCACAGGCAAGCGCTTAACCACTAAGCCATCTCTCCAGCCCTTACTTTCAATTTTTATTAACCTTTTCCATGATTATAAAAAATATCCCATGGTAATACTCTTCTCCCCCCCCCCACTTTCTCCCTTGAAATTCCATTCTCTATCATATCCCCTCCCCATCTCAATCATTCTACTTACATATATACAATACCAACCTATTAAGTACCCTCCTCCCTTCCTTTCTCTTCCCTTTATATCTCCTTTTTAACTTACTGGTCTCTGCTACTGAGTTTTTTCCTTCTCATGCAGAAGCCCAATCATCTGTAGCTAGAATCCACATATGAGGGAGAACATGTGGCACTTGGCTTTCTGGGCCTGGGTTACCTCACTTAGTATAATCCTTTCCAGATCCATCCATTTTTCTGAAAATTTCATAATGTCATTGTTCTTTACTACTTAGTAGAACTCCATTGTATAAATGTGCCATATCTTCATTATGCACTCATCAGTTGAGGGACATCTAGGCTGGTTTATTTCCTAGCTATTATAAATTGTCTCCTCAACTTCTTTATTGAGTGTTTTTATGTTTTCATTGTATTGGTCTTTCACTTCCTTGGTTAATGTTATTCCAAGGTTTTTTTGTTTTTATTGTTGTTGCTATTAAAAATGGGACAATGTCACTTATTTCTATCTCTGTATCTTTATATTTTGCATATAGAAAGGTTACTGATTTTTGTGCATTGATTTTGTATCATGCTGCTTTAATAAAGGAGGTAATCACCTTTAAGAGTTTTGAGATGGAGGCTCTCAGGTCTCTTATGTACAGAATCATGTCATCTGTGAATAGAGCTAACTTAATTTCTTCCTTTTCAATTTGTATCCCTTTTGTTTCTTTTTCCTGTCTTATTGCTTGAGCTAGGGCTTCCAGTACTATATTAAAGAGCAGAGATGAGAGTGGACACCCCATCTTGTTCCTAATCTCAATGGAAATTCTTTCAGTCTCTCTCCACTAAGTATTATTTGGGCTTCAGGAGCTTCATACATAGCCTTTATTATGTTATTATTATGTTGAAATATAAACCATCCATGAAATTTTTCTCTAATGTTTTGATCATGAAGTAATGTACTTTGTCAAAGGCCTTTTCTGTATCTATCAAAGTGGTCATGTGGTTTTTGTGTTTAAGCTTATTTATGTGGTGTGTTACATTGACAAATTTCTGTATGTTGAACCACTCCTGCATTCCTGCAAGCCTACTTGATCAAGGTGGATAATGCTTTCTAATTTTTTATTTATTTCTTTGAGAGCAACAGGGAGAAAGAGAGAGGGAGGGAGAGAGAGAGAATGGGCATACCAGGGCCTCCACCCATTGTAAACAAACTCCAGATGCATGCACCACCTTGTTCATCTGTTTTACATGGGTCCTGGGGTGCTGAGCCTTGAACCAAGGTCCTTAGGCTTCATAGGCAAGCACTTAACCACTAAGCCATCTCTCTAGCCCTGGATAATGCTTTTGATGTGTTGTTGGATTCAGTTTGTGAGGATTTTGCTCAGGATATTTGCATTTAAGTACATCAGGGAAATAGACCTATAGTTTCCTTTTCCTGTGGTTTCTCTGCCTGGTTTTGGTATTAGATTAATACTAGCTTCAGAGAAGGAGTTGGGGATATTTCCCTGTTCTCCAATTTTGTGGCACAGTTTGAGAAAAATTGGTTTTAGTTCTTCCATGAAGGTTTAACAGAATTTAGCTGAGAAGCCATCTAGTCCTGGAATCTTCTTTTTGAGGAGGTTTTTGATTACCTTTTCAATCTCCATAGGTGTGATAGTTTTGTTTAGGAGATTAATCTGCTCTGAGTTTAGCTTTGGTAGGTGGCATGTGTCCAGAAATTCATCCATTTCCTCCATATTATTCAGTTTTGTGCATTAGAGGTTTTTGAAATAAATCCAAGGATTCTCCCAATTTCACTTATGTCTATTGTGATCTCTCCTTTTTCATTCCTAATTTTGTTAATTTGAAGCATCTCTCTCTCTCTCTCTCTCTCTCTCTCTCTCTTTTTGCTTGATTAAATTGGCCAGAGGTTTATCAATCTTGTTTATTTTTTCAAAGAACCAGCCCTTTGTTTCATCAATTTTCTTAATTGTTTTGTTAGTTTCCGATTCATTAGAGAGCAACAAAGGGTGGTCTTTCCTTCCCCTAGCCCACTTTTCCCTTCATAACTATGCTCTCCATCATATCCTCATATCCCCTCTCTCTCCCCATGAGTCTCTCTCTTAATTTGATGTCATCATCTTTTTCTCCTATGATGAAGGTCTTGTGAAGGTTTTGTTAGGCACTGCGAGGTCATGGATATCAAGGCCCATTTCTGTCCAGGCAGTTGTGTATAAGGAGTGGTACCCTTCATTTAGCTCTTACACTTTTCTGCCACCTTTTCCACAATGGACCATGAGTCTTAGAGGTTGTGATTCAGATGTTTCAGTGCTGGATAGTACTCTGTCCCTTCTTCTCAGCACTATGTTGCCCTTTGGGTCATCCCAGTGGTCACTGCCATCTGAAAAGAGAAGCTTCCCTAACCAGAGGTGAGAGTAGAGTTATATATGAATATGAACATTAAGTGTAGTACTTTCAGGGAAATTTGGTGAAAATAATATATGCATTTATCCAGACTAGAGCAGGCTTTATAACCCTAATGCTCATGACCTCCCTTGTATAGGGTATGAGTCACAGGGGATGGAGCTAAATGGTGCATGAGGATCTGATAAGTAGCTACTTTAGCAGTACTAGTTATTTTTTGTCTGAGAAATTTTATGGGGCAGGGAGCTGCCAATAATAGGATTCTGACAGCAAGAAGAGGATAAGGAAGGGGAGAAGCCAAGTGACTAAGGGGTTAGAGAACCAGGTGGTGGGGTCCTTTGGCTGGCAATGGTCAAGTAGCTCCTTGTGGAGCTTTTTTTTTTTTTTTGAGAGTTTTCAAATCTTGTGCAACAATATTTGATTCATTAACAAAAAAGCAACATTCTTCTCCCAAGACTTCACATGTCCCCCTATATTCAGCAGTAATGAGACCTAAGGCTCTATGGTTTTGGAGTACTACACCTGCAAGAGAGTTCAATTGTCTCTGGAGAGATTCAAGTGATTATAGGTATTAGCCCTATAGCTTTTTTGTTTGAGTTTTTGTATCCTCCCTGATCAGAAAGACAGGTGACTTACCAGGGGCTGGTGAAGAAGTGTCCCATCATCGCCAGTGGCCTCATGACCTGGGAGCACAGGCTAAAATATTAGCCTTTTACTCCTATGTTCCAATTGGCTTTGGCTTCTACATAGGTGAGTAACACATTTAGAAAGGAAGGTACACCAGCCTGGTTGTATGTACATATAAAGCACATTTAATTACTGAAATACATTTAGTTAAAGAATGGCACAAGAGCTTGGTAAAATCATTTTGTCCAACCTTTTAAAATTTGGTTGTCCTGTGACGGCATAAGCCCTACCTGAGGCATAGAAAGTAGGCATATAGCCTTTAAATATCTAATAGTTATAAATACAGGCTGAACCTGTCATCAGTCTTGAAACCAATAGAAACTTAACCAGGTAGTTTAACCTAGAATTTGTCAGAAAAGGACAAATAAGACAATATAAAGTCTTAGCACCTGTGGTGGTTTGATTCAGGTGTTCTCCATAAACTTAGGTATTGTGGACGTTAGTCTCCCCAACTGATGGCAATTGGGAATTAACACCTCCTGGAGGCAGTATATTGTTGGGGGGGGGGTATGGGTATAATAACCAGCTTTTTCTTGCCAGTGTTTGGTACTATCTCCTGTTATTGTCCACCTTATGTGGGCCAGGGTATAAATGTCCACCCTCTGCTCATGCCATCACTTTCTCCTGCCATTGTGAAGCTTCCCTTTGACACTATAAGCCAAGATGGACCTCTTTTTTTTTCTCCACAAGCTATTCTTGGTTGGGTTTTTCTACCAGCAATGAAATGCAAACCTGAAAGGGGTATCAAGAGTGGGGTATCCTTTGCTGCTAGACACCTGACTGTGTGGCCTTTTGGAGCTGATTCTAAAAAGGAATGTGGAAGGATTTGAAACCTTGGCCTTGCAGTGCTGTAAATACAGCTTGATGGACTATTTGGGTCAGAGTTGAAAGACATAAATGCAGTAAGAACTATGGATTGTGAAGTCTGGCTTATGAAGGTGAGAAAGATCTTTGCTTGGACTGTGCTAGCAGGGTTTTTTTAAAAATCTTTTTTGTTCATTTCTAATTTATTTATTTGATAATGACAAACACAGAGAGAAAGGCAGATACAGAGGGAGAGAATGGGTGCACCAGGGCCTCGAGCCACTGCAAACAAACTCCAGACACCTGTGCCTTCCTTGTGCATCTGGCTAATGTGGGTCCTGGGGAATCAAGCCTTGAACCAGGGTCCTTAGGCTTCACAAGCAAGTGCTTAACCACTAAGCCATTTCTCCAGCCCCATGTGTGTGGGGCTCCTTCCTGGTCAGGTAGTGCTGAGGGAAGGACCAGGTCTGCTGGTTCTTCCCTAGGGGCTGAGGGGATGATGAACATCGGAAGACTCAGAAACATCTCCTGGCCACCGAAGAAAAACCACACTGAGTCGGGAGTCTTTTCAATGCAGGAACTCACAGAAACAACTCGTTTTATTACTCTGAGAAGTTGCCTATATCATTTTGGGGATGAAGGTGGGGATTTTAGGATGGGGGAAGTGGTAGGGGCCAATAGTAAACTTTAACTATTGAAATGGTAATTAAAATTGCCACATGGAGGTAGCAGGCCAGAAGCCATTAGGCGTCTTGCTGAGTCCTAGCTGGACAGACACAGGTCACCAAACGTTAGCTAGGCTCAGGAAGTTCCACTAGGTCTCACGCCTGGGCCTTTCAGGGCCCAACATCTCCACCTTTTGTTTTTGTAAGAGCATTAGTTACCGTGGCCCCTGTTTTAGGTTGTCCCCCTCTGGGGATCTTACCCGTCATTGAGTACCAGGTGTTTAGCTCACTGAGAACCCACTATATGGCCTGTCTTAGGTTGTCCCCCTCTGGGGATCTTACCCATCATTGGTCACATGGAGGGCAGGGGAGGTGGCAGTGAGTCATCTGAGGAACTTAATTCCTGAGTTGCCAGCCTGTGATATCTCGACCTGATGAAGTTTTATTGCCTCTAGCCGCTGGTGAATACATTGTGTAATTTTGTTAATTACATAAGGCCCAACAGTGAAGATAAGGAGAAGGGGAGGGAGGGGGAGGGGTCCAGGTAGAAGGAGGAGGTAGGGTAAGAAGTCATGTAAGCCCGTCTGCAGAAGGTTGTCCTGGGGGTCTCGTTGCCTCCTCTCCAAGTCCTCCTGGAGTCTCTTAATCTTGTCGTGGATGATTCCTGATTTATTGGCGTAAAAGCAGTATTTTTCCTGTAAAAACAAACATACGCCTCCCTTTTTGGATGTTAGTAGTCCTAGTCCTCTCCTGTTTTATAGGACTTCCTTATCCAGGGAATCTAGCTTCCAGAAATGATATCTACATCTGGGATTAAGGTGGCTGGGGCACAAGGCCGGTCCAATTGGTGGGCAGAAAGTCATAGGCCATCTCGCCTCCACAAATATAAGCCATTCCAGAAGGCAGGCAACGTTGAGCACTGGGCTCAGTTGTGTTAAAAGTACAGAAGGAAGGATGAATGTATCCCACATCTATACTGGAATTATTAGGGGAAGGCGGGGCCCAAATGACCAGAGGAAACATTGGGAAAAGCTGGATGGGGAAGGTGGCTGAGCAGTTTTTTAAGGTCTTATGGACAACTGTACTGTAATTAGCTGGAGAGGCCCAGATCAGAAGCAAAGCCAGCAATCCTCCACAAGGGAGGGAGTTATTTAGTTTATCAGGGTGAAGGACCATTTTAGGAACAGTCCTCAGGGGAGGGACATTCCCTAGAAGTGATTGTCAGTGTCCTCTTGTTGGGATAAATATTTTAGGTCTCTCGCTGGTACCCAAATGGGTCTTTTTTATATATATATATAAAGATTTTTAATGGACAAAAATTTTATGAGCTTTACATAAGTTTCTATCAAAAAAACTCCTTTCTGTTATAGAGTTTTTGTATTTTAATTACATCTCAGTACAAAAGACAATTAAGGCCAGCCAAATGGCTTCCAACACTGAATATACAATCTTGCTTACATGTAGGTGCTAATGTCTTGCTAAAGCCTTGATATCAAATGGCCAGAGCTATGGATACAAGTCCAGCCAAAAAGGCTCCCAACAATTCCCCCTCTTTTATTTATTATTTTTTATGAACTGGGCCCCTCCAGGTCATAGTGTAGAAAGACTGTGCCTGTCTTAGGTTGTTCTCTATGATATTTAGGCCTTACCCGTCATTGGTACATGAATTCCACCATTCATGCCCTGTCTTAGGTTGACCTAACTCGAGAGAATCTTACCTGTCTTTGAGTACCAGCCTCTGCTGGGGCTTTAAGATAATGTCTCAGGAAGCTGGGGTTGGGTCCATAGCTGTATCCCATGTGCTTCTTCATGGATATCTATAATGGATCTTAAAAGGCATTTAACGAGTATGGGCAGCAGACACAGAATGAGTAAAAGACAAACACTGTAGCAGTAAAGCTTCCTATCCAAGAAGTGAGAGAATTCCATCCAGGCAAGGCAGACTTAAAAGCAGATATTAAGTCATCAGCAGCTTTAGCTGCATCAAAAGTAAGATGATTATTTTGCAAAGACAAAATATCTGAATGTAACTGAATTAGATCTAAGGAAATATTATCATTGTGTCCAATATCTCTTAAATGTATTTTCCCAATGCTGTTAGCTCTTATATTTTTTAGAAGTAACACAAATCCATCAAAAATCTACATGATGCTCCCAATGAGTTTTAACCTTTAATTCTAGTATATAGAGCATCTAACAGGTGAAAGTATCTACGGTAAGGATCAAGTCTAAGATCTTAAAGGGAGGTACAGTTTGAACTTTCTCAGGAACTATTTTAAAGTTGTGAGTATGAAGGATACTTAGACATTAAAAGTACAAGCCTAAAGCCAAAAGCCACAGCACACTTTAGGAACTCCTGCTAGGCACACTTTGTATATCTGTAGCAATCTGAAACCCACCATCACACCTTAAGATAAAAAATTGAATATATTGGGGGCCATTTATTTAAATTATCACATTCCACCCCTGGAGCCCAATAGATTTATAGCCATCACACATTATAAATTGTTAGAAAAATTTAAAAATTTAAGGTAAATAAGGCCCTTTTTAGTTGGTTGTGTGGGGGTAAGGATTCCCCCTTTTGTTTTTGTAATTGAGACTTGAGAGTTAGATTATATCTTTTAACAATAGCCTGGCCTGGGTTGTATGGGATGCCTGTGGAATGTGAGATTTCCCAGGTCTGGAGAAAATCTACAAAGGTCTTGCTTACGAAGTAGGGGCCATTATCTGTCTTAATTTGATCAGGCAGCCCAAGAGTGGCAAAACATTGAAGCATATAACTAATGGCATGTTTAGATTTTTTTTTCCAGCATGTGCCAATGCCCAGAAGGTGTGGGAAAAGGTCAGTGAGCCCAGTAACCACGAGATGACGGATGTCTCCCCTGTCCCCACTTGGGTCAGTCCAAGGGGGCCATGTGGCAGTCTCCTAGAAGGTGGATTGCCTGCTATTTCCCAGTAGGGGAGGGTCGGGCACAAGCTGTCAGGAGGGGGGCCATCTATTTAAATAACCAAATTCTGCCCATGACTCCCAATAGATTTATAATTATCATATATTATAAATTGTACTCAGTTTAATTTTAAAGGTCCTCACAGTCTTGACCAATTTAAGATATTGAGATTTATAAAATTAAATAAATTAAACGCTTCTAATAGATAAAGGCACAGAGTAAACATTTTTAACTGGTATAAGGCATAACAAGGAGAGACTAAAACAATGTAAATTGAACCATCATAACCTAAAATTTGTCTCAGTGCCTGTAATTTTAACTTGTTTGTGGTTTTTTAGCTTAAAATCTTAAGTCTCAGCCGAGCTTGGTGGTGTACGCCTTTAATCCCAGCACTCGGGAGGTGGAGGTAGGAGGATTACCATTAATTTTAGGCCACCCTGAGGCTACGTAGGGAATTTCAGGCCAGCCTGGGCTAGAGTGAAACCCTACATTGAGAAACCAAAACAAAACAAAACAAAAATAACAAATCTTAAATTTCTTAATCCAATATCTCTAGCTAAGCATATCAGTCTATTACAAATTTAACCTTGATTAAAGTCTCTGGGCCTAGGCAGCAGGACGTAGCCAGCCCTTATGCCAGTAGCCCAGTTCCAATGAAGTTCCCTGTCGTCTTTCTTTCCTCTTAGAAAGCTTATAAGCTAAGTGCTGAAATTTAATGCTTTTTGTACTTAGAATTTTTAAATTATCATCTGAATAGTCCATAAAATTTGGCTTACCACTCCAGAAGACACCTTTAGTTGTTAAGTATCAAGTCCATGTCTATTTTCTTAAAGCAAAGTTTCCAAAAGATTAACATCCACATGGTCAGGTTCATCTCAGCTCATTAAACAGATTTAGGTTTGCTGAGATAAACTTCCAGACCAGGTACAGTTATGGAGGAAGGAGTATTTATTGAAGCTTATACATCCAAGGGAAGTTCCATAGTGGCAGAAAAAGCTGGCCTGCCTTCACAGGCCCAAGCATACAGAGAGAGAAGCACAAACCTTTAGAAATATAAAAGCTGCAGATGTAGCTTGCCAGGCCCCATTCAGAAATACAAAAGCCGCCAGTGAACCAAAGGTGAAGAGAAAGAGAAAGGGAACGAAGAGATGTCGACAAGTAAGTACAGGTTATAGAAGCAAAGTTTAGTGTATTAAATCTGAAGACTGCCTCATAACTCATGAGGGTACACTCACCCACACACACTGATTACCTCCTCAACGAATGCCTCTCACGGGGTGCACTAGTCTGTCGGGGTCCCAGAGCCCCATGTTGGGCACCAAACACGGGGCTCCTTCCCAGTCAGGTAGTGCCGAGGGAAGGACCAGGCCTGCTGGTTCCTCCCTAGGGGTTGAGGGGATGATGAATGCCAGACGACTCAGAAACCTCTCCTGGCCACCAGAGAAAAACCACACTGAGTCGGGAGTCTTTTCAATGCAGGAACTCGCAGAAACAACTCATTTTATTACTCTGAGCAGCTGCCTATATCATGTTGGGGACGAAGGTGGGGATTTTAGGATGGGGGAAGTGGTAGGGGCCAATAGTAAACTTTAACTATTGAAATGGTAATTAAAATTGCCACATGGAGGTAGCAGGCCAGAAGCCATTAGGCATCTTGCTGAATCCTAGCTGGCCAGACACAGGTCACCAAACTTTAGCTAGGCTCAGGAAGTTCCACTAGGCCTCACACCTGGGCCTTTCAGGGCCCAACACATGTGCTAGCAGTTTTTGTGAGAGTCTTGCTCTCATGCCGATTTCCTGAGGAGTTGTGCAGTGTTTCTTCCTACAGAAATGAACTCATGCGAGCAGAGGGATATGGCACAGAAAAAAATGAAATCCTTGGTTGAACCGCTGCCTGTTTATTTGCAGTTGAGAGATTATAATCATTGAGATTACAATCATTGCAGCTGACCTGCACTGGGGAAATAGGAAGAATGTAGACTCTTTTGAAGGGGCCTGTGGTAGTTTGAATAGATGGCTCCCAATATATTCAGTGTTTTATTAGATTGTAGTTTGCATCTGCAGCCACCTGCCTGGAGGCCATGTCATTGGGAAGATCTTAAGGTGTGGTGGTGGTGGGTTTGAGATTTGAGATAAAGATATGCAAAGTGTGCCAAGCTGGAGTTCCTGAAGTGTGGAGTGCCGTGTGGCTTTTGGCTTGTGCTTCTCTGTGTGTGTTTGGTCTTGTGAAAGTAGGCCAGATTATTCTGCCATTATGAAACTTCTCCTTGCATCTGTAAGCCTCAACAAATGTCCCTTCCTCCATAACTGTGACTGGTCTTGTAGTTCATCTCAGTGAACCTGAAGCTGTCTGCTATAGAAGTTGGTACTGAGGAGTGGGCTGAGATCAACCTGACCATGTGAATGTTGATCTTTTGGAACCTTTGTCTTGGAGGAATAGGCATGGACTTGGTGCTTGCAACTGACAATGCCTTCTGAAGTGATAAGCCAAGTTTTATGGACTATTCGGAGGAGAGTTTTAGAATGCTAAGTGTAGACAGTATAAACTTTAGGGTTTGGCTTATGCGCTTTATAAGGAGATGGAAACACTACAGAGAACTTTTTTGGAACTGGGCTACTGGCATAAGGGCTGGCTGCATCCTGCTTCCCAGGCCCAGAGAGTTTTATCAAGATTAAATTTGTAATGAAATGATGTGCTTGGCTAAAGATATTGGACTGAGAGATTTAAGATTTTATGTTGGAAAACCTCAAGCAAGTTAAAATTACACACTCTGAGACTGGTTTTAGGTTACTGAAACAGCTACTGCCAACACATTAATAATCTTAAGGAAGATGGTCCAACTGCTTTACATGAAAACAATGGAGAGATTGCCTGAGGAAAAACTATCACAGAAATGCAAACTCTCAGAAAGAGTTGACTGGAGATGGAACCTGCTTTCAAGGTTATGATTTATTTCATCGCTGAATTAAGAATATGGCTGTATCCTGCATACCTGGTTTTAGTTTTGGATGCATGAAAAATGCGAGGAGTGGTCATGAATTGCACATGGTTCCAGGAGTCACTGCTGAGATGCTGTATGAGGCAGGGTGTGATGCCCTGATAGGCTGAAAAAGCCTTTGGAAGATGGACCATGGTTTGGTTTGCATGAAGACCTGAAGATGTTTTGGATATTCCAGGACTATGCAAGGGCTACCATAGAGTGCACTGTTGGCCTAGGATGGAAGTGTTCCCTGGCTACTCTGCCTAGCTGGAGGGGCAGAATTGGAAAATCTGGAGACTGCAAGTCTCTTGTTATATTGAACATGAACTACAGAAGTGTGATGTTTGTTGGATGGTGGTTGAGTTTTCATTGTTTTAGTCTCTCCTTGGTATACATAATACCAGTTGAAAATGTTTACTGTGCCTTTATATGTTGGAAGTACTTAACTTGTTTGATTTTACAGGACTCACTATCTTAAATTGGTCAAGACTGTGGGGACCTTTGAAATTTAATTGAGTACAATATACAATGTGTGATGGGTATAAATCTATTGGGGGCCAGGGGTGGAATGTGGTAGTTTGAAAAGATGGCCCCCAATATATTCAGTGTTTTACTAGTTTGTAGTTTGCATCTGCAGCCATTTGGATGGAGGCAGTGTCACTGGGCAGATCTTAAGGTGTGATGGTGGCTTTGAGATTTCAATCTAAAGATATGCAAAGTGTGCCTAGCTGGAGTTCCTGAAGTGTACAGTGCTGTGTGGCTTTTGGCTTCTGCTTCTCTTTGTGTTTGTTTGGTCCTGTGAAAGCAGGCCAGCTTCTGCCATTATGGAACTTCCCCTGAGTCTGTAAGCTTCAATAAATATCCCTTCTTCCATAACTGTGCATGGTCTGGAAGTTTATCTCAGTGAACCTGAAGCTGTTTTATACAGGGCCTGAGTGTTAGGAGCTATGAATCAAACCTCGGCCATGTTAACAAAAAACCGCCATATAGCAAGTTAAGTTTCTACTTTCTTCCATAATATTCAACTACCGGGGGATCATATGGTTGGCTGTATACACCCCCATGCTGTCGGTAGCTAATGAAGAAACAAAGGCATTGCAGCCCACCGCTGAATAGTGGGCCTCCCCCTCTTTTTGTATAAAAGAAGGGAGGAGATGTCGGGAGCCATAGAGCAAAAGCCTCTCCATTTTGCCTGGGCCTGCTCATAAGCTGACTCATTACTCAGAAAGCTAGTCCATCCAGCTTTCTGTTAGGTACTTCTGGAACGTCGGTCAGTAGACTGCTTACAGAATCTTATCTTTTGCAAAAGGCCTGTTTATGGTCAGGATGTGAAGCTGGTGCAGTCAGGATGTTAAGCCATTTAGGCAAGATTAGATGAACACCTAATTACAACCCTTCTAGGTTTCCTGACAATTCCAAAGACCTAAATCACATCAGCGAGTTTATTCCCCTATATAACCACTGTGTAAAAAATAAAGACTCTGAGGTCTTGACAAACATCTAGCATGGTATCCTTCTTGTGTCTGTTTGCCTTCTGTCATTCAGGTTAGTTTCACCTTGTGTCCTTGTTCAACTCCTCACTGGCCAGGGCACCCGAGAACTCAAGGAGTGTCCTGTTCTTCAAAGTCTGTTTTATCCACCCCTCCCCCCCAGATTAACAAATTGGCACCCTACTTGCTATGGTGAGGTATAAGAAATGCATGAACAACAGGGTCATAGAAGTGGAGTCCCAGCGGAGATGTTGGGACCACAAGATGGCTGCTGAGGATTGCTGCCAGCACTGATGAAGTTTCCAGAACTGTGAGTAGCCTAGCTTTGTTGGACTTGAAGCTACAGAGTCTGAAGTTTTCCCTGGTTGTTTTAAATCTTGTATTGGTTGATTTTTTTTTTTTCTATGCCCAATGCCATCTTTTACAGTGTGAATGTTTATTCTGTGCCATAATGGGTTTTCTGGGGATGTTTTGGTATTATGGCTCATTTAAAAGACCTTGGAGCATGGGGGTGTATGAACATCATTAGAATTAATAAAAACTATGGGGGCTTTTAAAGTTGGACTGAATGCATTGCATTTTATATTATGTATAAATGTCAGTTTATGGGGGCAAGGGGCAGAATGTGGTGGTTTAAATCAGGTCCCCATAAACTTAGGTATTCTGAATGATAGTGTCCCCAGCTCTTGGCAATTGGGAATTAATGCCTCCAGGAGGTGGTGTATTATGGGGAATGGGGGGTTATGGGTATTATAGCCAGGTTTCCCTTGCTAGTGTTGGCACACTCTTCTGTTATTGTCCACTGTATGTGGGCCAGTGGATTATGTCCACCCTCTCCTCATGCCAATGTTTTCCCTGCCATCGTGGAGCTTCCCCTCAAGCCTATAAGTCAAAATAAACTTCTTTTTTCCTACAAAGTGCTCTTGGTTGCATTTTTCTGCCAGTAATGTGAACCTGACTGCAACAACACTTCTGTTTAAGAACATTTTTGATTACTTCAGATACCTGTGTGAGTACCAATTACCCAAGGAATGTTGGAAAGAGAACCACAGAGCTCAAAATTATTTCTCTCAGATGAGAACCATTTTTTCAGTACAAGGCTGTAAATTTTGTGGGCTGGAGGGATGGCTTAGTGGTTAAGGTGTTTGCCTGCAAAGACAAAGGACCCAAGCTTGATTCTCCAGGACCCATGTTAGCCAGATAGAGAAGGAGGAGCACACATCTGGAGTTTGTTTGCAGTGGCTGGAGGCCCTGGTGTGCCCATTCTCTCCCTGTCAAATAAATAATTACATAAAAATAAAATATAAAAAGAGTTGATTTTGTTATTACCAGTGGACTTGAGATGCCAGAATGAGACAGTTACTTCACATACAATAGAGCAGAACCTGGTCTTTGTTGAGCCAAAACAGCCAAGCTCTAATACAAACCTTGACAAATCTGTTTTGAAAAAAATCAGGGAAAAGGGTTGGAGAGATGGCTTAGCGGTTAAGCGCTTGCCTGTGAAGCCTAAGGACCCCGGTTCGAGGCTCGGTTCCCCAGGTCCCACGTTAGCCAGATGCACAAGGGGGCGCACACCTCTGGAGTTCATTTGCAGTGGCTGAAAGCCCTGGCGCGCCCATTCTCTCTCTCTCCCTCTATCTGTCTTTCTCTCTGTGTCTGTCGCTCTCAAATAAATAAATAAATAATTTAAAAAAACAAAAAAAAAAAACAAAAAACCACCATTTGACAACCAATGATTTCAGCTTAATTTTGGTAGCCATTGATTTTATGTACCATATAAATTTTTATTAACCTAAAACAATTTTATGTTTTACCCATGTCTTAAATTCTATAAAGCTTAAGCAAGCTATCCCAACATTTTAAACTAACAGGAGCACAAAGGTTCTACTGACTGAACTTAAATCACTTAAACCTAAGTGATAAAACCTAGTGATGACTGTCCTTTGAAGAATGGAGGAACCTAATTTACTTTACAAGTCTTAAAGCCAGTTTTTATAACCCTTAAGCCATAGCAAATTAGCATCAGTGAGCTGATTATGAGTGATGCCTTAACCATAAGACTCAGTTTCCCTGATTAAAACCTTGGCATCAGGTAAACATTTTAGATTTTATCCAATTAAATGCCCTTCCCTGAGCAGCTTTCATTACTTGATGTCTTTTTTTCATATGTTTTTACCTTGATTTACACTTTAGGTAAGTCTGATATTTGTTTTATGTAAAAAATTTGTAACCTGATAAAATACCTTGACTCAGTTTACCTATTTGACCTCTTTATTTAGTGATAAGTTTCATCTAAAAGATGGGACTTCTAAGTATTCAAAAGAGAGGAACTATAAAGAGAACCAAAGTCATATGCTGTTTGTCATTCCCTTTCCCTTGTCAGAGACAATTGGATATTTTATCTCTGAATAGGGCCTGGGGACACATGGCTTAAATTTGCACAGGGTCTGAGAATTAAGGGGGTACCACCCCTTTCTCTGGAGTTGAGCTTGCCATGAGTTTAAATAGCATATAACAGAAAGCAAGAGCAAATGAAAATGACAGAGCAGAGAGCTAAGCATCCTGGTCTTACTCTGAAGTTGTTTGTTTTTACCTAGGAAATTGATTTTACCCATTTGTAATACATAAGGTGACAGGGTCTTCTCTATGTCTAACCTGGTTAGACCTCCAAAGAATATGAATTACATCTGTGGTTATGACTTTGTGACCCACCTAGATGTCACCTGTGTCTAATGTAAGCTCAATTTACATTAAATCTTTGTCCTTATATAAAATTTTAGAGCATCCTGAAAAGTTTGTAAATAGTTGGATAATCTTTAACTTCAGGCCTGGTGTTTAAGTTTAGCCTGAAAATTAGCTCTCTGTACCTTCTAAAAGGAAATTTTATCAACCCATAATTGACCATCTTTCTTATAAGACTGTTAAGAGAAAGTATACCAAATTGATTAATCTTATCTTCATTAGTCACGGACAAAGAAGCAAGTAGCCTGGCTTCAAAACGTTATCCATTTTACTATTGGAAAATTGTAGAGAAAAAAAAACCCACCCTTAATATTGAGGTCACCAAAAATATCTCTACCTGACAACAAGACTTGCTTAATAATGCCTGTCTATATACCTTCAGATTTTATATAACCAATTGATACCTTCTATTATAAACTCCATGAAATACATTTTTTATGAATACAGGTCAAATTTGACAACTATTTTGGAGATAATCTTTTTTCTTTAATTTTCAAATTTTTATTAACAACTTCCATGATTATAAACAACATCCCATGGAAATACCCTCCCTCCCCCAATTTTGGTGATAATCTTTATCAATACCTCCAGCACATTTTATTAGGAGTAACTAAAGCAAATTTTCCATCTATCTTGAGTCAGGCTGGCCAAAAACACATGCTACTTTTCTCCTCCCTTTGTAATGGTCTGTAACAGGACATTACAATCTTTTTACATACCTGGCAAATTATGAGTCACCACCTCAGAGAGAATTTTATTGTTTTTAATAATCCTCTATGTAAGTTGAAATTGACCTAAACCATAAACTCAGTAATTATATATATGAGATCATGTAACAAAATATAGGTTTGTTTACAGACAATGTTAGCTTGCCATAGGCTTTAGTTAAATCTGACTTTTAAGGACAAAAACTAGAAAACCTTGAAATAAATCAAATGTCAACAAAAACTTTATGAGAGAATCATTGGATTATTTGGATTAATAAAGAAACCAAAAGGTAGCAGGCCTCAGCTCCACAGTGGGGGGTGGAAGTGGCACGTGGTTGGGATTCAGGCCTATTGAATAAACGTTTCCAGCCAAGTGCTTAGGCTCTGGGTTTGGCTGGAGCATTTTCATTCTCCCCTTTATCTGGGGACCCACAGTCTCTGGCTGGCAGTGAGGTTTAGGTCCATGCTGCAGGATGGGTGGAGCCCAGAGTAGGAGATGGAGCTCCATCCTCCGTCCCCCATGGAGGTCAGGTTCATTCTGTGCCTTGCCTGGAGGTCGCAGAGTTGATTTCTATTGTTATCCAGAAGCCCTGATCCACTGCTAAGCTCCCGAGGGGTTTGGTGTGGGCTGAGCTCAAACCCAGGGTGCAGGAGGCCTTGTACTCCACCCGCCTGGGTCTCCTGGGTATTTTTTCTAATTTATGACTCATAGGGTTGGTCTGATAGGCACAGAGGCAGCGGTCCAGACGCAGGGCTGCCCGCCACCCCAGGCCGCACCTGTCCTGGGGAGCAGAGAAGGCACCCCAGAGCCCCTGGAAGGAGGCAGGACCTGCTGCTGGGGAGGAGGCAGGGACACTGTGCCTGAGAGGGCACAACTACTGAGAAGGCTTGAGCTCAGAATTCATCCCTTCTAGGGTCCTTACAAAGTAAATACCACATGGCATCCCTTTTATGTTGGAGTATTTTATATGATGTCATCCTTCCAACTGAAGAAACCACTCAGCTTTAGCCTTTTTTAAAAAATTATTTTTTGTTTGTTTTTCATTTCTTCTTCTTCTTTTTTTTTTTTTTTTTTCGACATAGGGATTCACTCTAGCTCAGGCTGACCTGGAGTTCACCCTGTAGTCTCAGGGTGGCTTTGAACTCCCAAAGAGAACCTCCTCCCTCTGTCTCCTAGGTGTTGGGATTAAAGTCCTACATCATGCCTGGCTAGACGTTTATTTATTCATTTATTTGTTTCTACTGTTGTGCCAAGACCCCTGACCAGGAGCCAAGACCCCCGGTCACCCAGGAGTCACCTAGAGGACTGCCACAGAAGCTGAGACACTTGAATGTAAAAGCAACAGGTTTCTTTTAATGTCAAGCTTAAGCAGGAACTCAATCCACACAGACTGATGCAGTGGGGGTGGGAGAGAGCCCGGACCTTCTAAAAGTAGGGGTTTATAAAGAAAAAGGGCGGGAAGGGGAAAAGGGGTTACATCACATTGCATCTTTTAAAATGATTGGTTCCAAGAAGGCGCGCGGGGGAACATTTCTAGTTGCTCATCTATGGTCAGCAGACTGCTTGTAGATCCTATCTTTTGCAAGGCGCCGGAGGCCCCCAGAGCTAAGTATTTCTGGAATGTCCTGTTGAGCAAGCGAGCATGAGTTACAGAAGTAAAGGTCAGCACGTTAGTCAGCTAGTTCCTTATCTGAGCCGAGCCCGGGCTCCTCCTTTGTTCACAATGATTTGTCCTACAGTGGCAGTGTCATTGTTTAATTATTTATGCGTTATTTCTTTTTGGTCTCTCACTACAAGGTAGGATCTCACTCTGGCCTAGGCTGACTTGGGGTTCACTATGTAGTCTCTGGGTGGCTTCGAACTCACTGCAATCCTCCTACCTCTGCCACCCCAAGTGCTTGGATTAAAGACGTGCACCACCATGCTCAGTTCATTTTTTTTTTTTTAAATAGGATTTTCTTTCCCAAAAGCTCCTGTCCAAAAGTTTTGGAAAGAATTCTGAATTTTCCTTATTATGATAAACAGTCCTGGATGACATTATATGTCTCTTAACAGCTAGGGGGTCATGTATATGTTCTCTCTAATTTTTAAATATTAAGTCCTTTTCTTAGAAGGACATAATAGATACTTTCCAAATGTGTTGTGTAATAGGTTCTTTTAAAATGGTTTAAGCGGTGGCTGCCGCTGCAGCGGGGTGCTTGGCAGGGAGAGCCGGGCAGAGGCCCCACGTGGGGCGGCGTCGGGTAGGAGCGGTTGGATCGACATTGCAGGGGTGGGGGCGGGGCCAAGCAGGGCAGGTGAAAGGAAGAAGCGGCCTGGCGGGCCTGGCGGGTGGGTGGGAGTCTAGCGGGTGAAGAGGCCAGGTGGAGCGAGCTGCCACCTCGGGCTGGGGTGGTGCCCGAGGTCGTGTCCTGGCAGGACAGAGTAGGGAGGGTCAAGACTTGCCGGAGGGCTGGGTGGGGTGGAGCAGGGCAGTTCCGATTTCGCCGGGGGCGGGGCCGAGCAGAGCTGAGAAGAGCAGCACTCCAGTCCGGCGCTGGAGAAGCTGAACCCTCGAGCAACGCTCGCTGGGAGGGGGGCGGGGGGGGGGGGGCAGCGCCCAGGGCGTGGGAATTCGCCAGCGGGCGGCGAGGGAGTTCTGTCGAAGCACCGGGTCAGGGCCAGGGCCAGGCCTAGCCGAGCTGGTGCTAGTCAAGGGGTGGGCGGGACAGAGTAGAATGATTCCAAAGTCAGGGTGGGCGGGGCGCCTTGGTGGGGAATGGGAGTTGGGGAGTGAGGGGCGTCTGAAGACACGCGGGGGTGGGTGTTGGGGGGGAAATCCGTGACCTCGCGGTGAGGGTGCGGGGGGCATGGGGAGTGTGGATCTCAGCAATCACCTGTGCCTGGGGCCACAGGTAGAACTACTGGCCTGGGTCTCCTTACCTGCAGTTACTACCAAAGTAGCCTGAGGCTGGGAATCTAGTTAGGATGGCAGCTTGGGGTGATTGGGGGACAGGTGAGTTACCTGAGAGCCTGGGAATCAGCCAATTCCCTCTTTTGCCCTCCACACTCTCCCACTGGCAATCTATTAGAGGTTACTCTCCCCTAAAAGTCCCAGTGACCCCTTGATTCCTTGCCTCTCCGGAGTTGCGGCACAGTTAGGTGGACGCCATCTTGACTAGATCCCCACACCCCCCGTTTTGACCCTCTCTTTTGCACATTTTAATGAGCATTGTAGACTGCGTTCTATCTCTATTTTAATATTGAGATATTAACAGCTTTAAGAAATCTGCTTCAGTGAGTTTGTGTATCTAAGACTTTTTTTTTTAATTTTTATTAACATTTTCCATGATTATAAAATATATCCCATGGTAATTCCCTCCCTCCCCACCCCCACACTTTACCGTTTGAAATTCCATTCTCCATCATATTACCTCCCCATTACAATCATTGTAATTACATATATACAATATCAACCTATTAAGTATCCTCCTCCCTTCCTTTCTCCACCCTTTATGTCTCCTTTTCAACTTACTGGCCTCTGCTACTAAGTATTTTCATTCTCACGCAGAAGCCCAGTCATCTGTAGCTAGGATCCACATATGAGAGAGAACATGTGGCGCTTGGCTTTCTGGGCCTGCGTTACCTGACTTAGTATAATACTTTCCAGGTCCATCCATTTTTCTGCAAATTTCATAACTTCATTTTTCTTTACCGCTGAGTAGAACTCCATTGTATAAATGTACCACATCTTCATTATCCACTCATCTGTTGAGGGACATCTAGGCTGGTTCCATTTCCCAGCTATTATAAATTGAGCAGCAATAAACATGGTTGAGCATGTACTTCTAAGGAAATGAGATGAGTCCTTTGGATATATGCCTAGGAGCGCTATAGCTGGGTCATATGGTAGATCAATCTCTAGCTGCTTTAGGAACCTCCACACTGTTTTCCACAATGGCTGGACCAAATTGCATTCCCACCAGCAGTGCAGAAGGGTTCCTTTTTTTCCACATCCCCGCCAATATTTATGATCATTTGTTTTCATGATGGTGGCCAATCTGACAGGAGTGAGATGGAATCTCAATGTAGTTTTAATCTGCATTTCCCTGATGACTAGGGACGTAGAACATTTTTTTAGATGCTTATATGCCATTCGTATTTCTTCCTTTGAGAACTCTCTATTTAGCTCCATAGCCCATTTTTTGAATGGCTTGTTTGATTCCTTATTATTTAACTTTTTGAGTTCTTTGTATATCCTAGATATTAATCCTCTATCAGATATATAGCTGGCAAAGATTTTTTCCCATTCTGTAGGTTGCCTCTTTGCTTTTTTCACTGTGTCCTTTGCGGTGCAAAATCTTTGTAATTTCATTAGGTCCCAGTGGTTAATCTGTGGTTTTATTGCCTGAGCAATTGGGGTTGTATTCAGAAAGTCTTTGCCAAGACCAATATGTTGAAGGGTTTCCCCTACTTTTTTCTCTAGCAGTTTCAGAGTTTCAGGTCTGATGTTAAGGTCTTTAATCGATTTGGACTTAATTCTTGTGCATGGCGAGAGAGAAGAATCTATTTTCATCCTTCTGCAGATATTTATCCAGTTTTCAAAACACCATTTGCTGAAGAGGCTGTCTCTTCTCCAATTATCTAAGATTTTCATTCTCAAAAGTCCCCAGGGAAAAGATTTCCTACAAGCTGCCCTTGGTCAGGCATTATCTGCCAGTAATGCAAACCTGACTGCAACAGGTACCAAGTAAGTTTAATTTTTCTTTTTTTATTATTATTGAAATCTTCCAGAATTATAGACAATAAATCATAATTCCCTCCCCCAACTTTCCTCTTCACACTCCACTCTATCCCATTCCCTCCCCCTTTCAATTTGTCTCTCTTATTTTGATGATGTCATCTTTTCCTCCTATTACACTGGTCTTGGGTAGGTCGTGCCAGGCACTTTGAGGTCATGGATATTCACATCATTTTGTATGTGGAAGATTGCATTGTGAGGAGTCCTACCCTTCTTTTGGCCCTTATATTATTCTTGTCACATCTTCTACAATGGACCCCCAACCTTGGAATGTATGATAAAGATGTCTTAGTGCTGAATACCTTTCTGTCACTTCTTCTCAGCACTGTGGTGCCTTTTGAATCATCCTAATGGTCGCCACCATCTAAAAAGAGAAGCTTCTCTAATCAAATGTGAGAGTAGCATTAACATATGGGTATGAACTCAAGAAAAGTGCTTACTGGGCAGTTTGGCGATCATAGTATATACACTTAGCCAGACAGCAGCAGGAGTTACACCTCTAGTGCTCATAACTTCCCTCATCATAGGTTTTCAGTGTCAGGCATATCTCTCTTTTGTGGAGCAGGCCTCCAGTCAAATAAGTTTAATTTTTTTTTCTTTTCCTTCTCTCTCACTCTCTTTCTGTCTTTCTTCTCTCTCTCTCTCCTCCTTCCCTCCCTCCCTCCCTCTTTTCTTTTAAAGTCAAGTTATTCTACTTGGACATCTGACCCCTTGACTTCAATCTGTTTCCACTTATTATACTTTATTTCTGTTTATCATTCCATCTTTCCCCCTTTAAATTCAGGTGCTTTTTAAAAGACTTATTTTATTTATTTATTTATTTTTGATTTTTTGAGGAAGGTTCTCACTCTAGCCCTGCCTGACCTGGAATTCACTATGCAGTCTTAAACTTAATGGTGATCCTCCTACCTCTGCCTCCCAAGAACTGGGATTAGAGGTGTGTACCATCATGCTAGGCTCATCAGGAGGGTTGTTCATCCTCAGAAGTGCCCTTGAAGCTGTCTTGTCAGGAAGTGAAGTCTGGGTTTTTCTGAGGCCCCAGTGGTGCGTGTGTGTGCAAGCACTGTGGATTGAACCTATGCAAGCACCTATGTAACCAGTCCCATCAACACTTTTCATTTTATAATAGTCTAAGTTTTTCCAGGATTGCTTTGAACTCGCTCTATGGTTCCAGTAAACCTTGACCTTGCAGTCTTTCTGCCTTAGAGCTTCTGGCTCAGAGATTACAGGGTTGTACTACTAGGCTTGGGCCATTGTGATGTTGAAATAGTGACTGTTATGGAGGGAAAACCACTCTGAAAACATTTGTCCTACAAATCCTCCACCATTTGACATGCTGACATTCTGAGGAGATTCAAGAACTATATCCAGGTATTGGGGCTGACTCCTTGTAAGCATTACACATCATGTCACACACCTCAGCATGCAGTCTACCATGCTGCTTCCACTGCAATTTAAAATATTAAATGCACACATTTGTCTTTAAGTTTACTCCAATGAGAATAGCTTAGCAAGGATAGAAATTATCATCACTATAAAACTAAAATTTACTAAATTATATATAGTTTGTTTATTATTATTATTATTACTTTTATTAGTTTTTGAGGTAGACTCTTGCTCCAGCCCAGACAGACCTGGAATTCACTATGTGGTGGCCTTGAATTTACAGCAATCCTCCTACCTCTGCCTCCTGAATGCTGGGATTAAAGGCGTGCGCCACCACACCTGGCTCTGTTTTTTAATATTTTACTTTATTTATTTGAGAGAGAGTGAGAGATAAAGTGCACGCAGGAGAGAGAGAGGGAGCAAATAGAGAGACAGAGAGAGGATGGGTGGACCAGGGCCTCTAGCCACTGTAAACAAACTCCAGATGCATGTGCCACCATCAGCATCTGGCTTATGTGGGTCCTGGGGAAACAAACCTAGGTCATTAGGCTTTGCAGCCAAGTGCCTTAACAATGGAGGCATCTCTCCAGCCCCCATGAGAGTCTTTTGTTCTTTTCCCCTGTGGAACGCAAGAAGGAAGGAGCATGAGGAGGAGACATCTGCAGAAGATGTTTAGTACAGACTGGGGGTGGTAGTGCATACTCACAATCATGGCTACCAAGAAAGCTGAGACAGGATGAGCACTAGTTCCAGGCTAGCCAGAGATGCAGAAAAACTCAGTAAAAGACATAGGGCTCAGCCACAGCAGTTAAAAGCACTTGCTTTCAGAGCCTAATGACTGGGTCCAATTTCTCAGTATCCACATAAAGCCAGTTGCATGAAGTGGCACGTACAGTGGAGTTTCTTTACAATGGCAGGAGGCCCTGGTGCACCCATTCTCTTTTTCTCTCTGTCTGCTTCTGTCTGTTTTTCTCTCAAATAATTTTAAAAAATCAAGGTTGAATACAGTTTCAATTTTTTTTCTTTCAAGAGATATGTGGAATTGAAATCTAAATGTTTTAGCCTACATAAACAAAGATAGTTTTCTGATCTAGGTTCTTTCAGATTTTCTCTGTGTGTGTGAACACACACACACACACACACACTTCCTTTAAAAGTCAAGGACACATCCACCTCTATTTTTTTAATTTTTAACAAAGTTTTATTAATTTATTAATTTTTTGGTTTTTCAAGGTAGGGTCTCACTCTAGCCCAGGCTGACTGGGAATTCACTATGTATTCTCAGGGTGGACTTGAACTCACTGTGATCCTCCTACCTCTGCCTCCCAAGTATTGGAATGAAAGATGTGCACCACCATGCCTAGCTTCTCTTGACTTGCCAGAAGGAATTCAGCTCTGCCCATACCTTGATGTCAGTGCTTGTGGGCCACTTTGGATTGCCCACATTTAGACTTTCATGATAATAACTTTATAGTGGTCAAGCCACTGACTGGGATAATTTGTTATAGCAGCAATGAGGAATCAATGCCCCATAGCAGACAGAGGCCACATCGCACTGTGGAGCAGAAAAGGGCAGGTCACCTGACTGTACAATAATAATATGGATCATGCCTTTTTCTAGGGGTAAAAGCAGTTCTGCATATTTCCATGGTAAAATATTCTGGTTCTCTAAGGTCAGGGTTTTTCCTGCTGGAACAAGATTTATTTGAGAGCTGGAGAGATGGCTTAGTGGTTAAGGCACTTGCCTGTGAAGCCTAAGGACCCATGTTCAATTCTCCAGATCTCACATAAGCCAGACACACAAAGGTGTGGCTAGTGCAAGGTTGTACATGCCCAATAGGTGACAAGCATCTGGTGCTTTATTGCAGTGGCTCAGGACTTGGTGTACCAATTCTCTCTATACTGCTCTGTAAAAAACAGACTTACTTGAAAACATGTCTTCGAGCTAACTTTGCATACTCTTGTGGATTTTGTGTCTTGGAGGAACTGGGCCCCACACTGATATTCTAACTTCTAATAGTATGAACATATCAATGTGATCTGAGAACCTTATGTTTTCTGCCAGCATCCATAAAACGAGCAGTCTAACTTGCTAGTTTGCAATCAGACCCTTCACATATATTTCATTGTCAATACAGGTCTACAGAATTCCTTTAAAATCCTGTTAGACCAAGGCTAAGGCATTATGTCATTAGTGGTTAAGATACTCTTTTCTCTTTCATAATTAGGGTTCAATTACCATACTATTTCTCTGTACCTTTAAAGATCAGAGGTCAGTTCTGGATGAGGTGGTGCAGCCATTAATCCCAACATTCAGGAGCCAGAGGCAGGAGGATTGCTGTGAGTTCTCGGCCATCCAGAGACTACATAGTGCATTCCAGGTCATCCTGAGCTAGAGTCAGACCCTACCTCAAAAAACAAACAACAACAACAACAAAAAAAATCATAGGTCAGTTTGTGACAAGATTGGAAATAAGCTTATCATTGTTGGTTTACCTTGAAGAGTTGTTTTTGTTTTTTTTTTTAATTTTTGTTTTTGTTTTTGGTTTTCAAGGTAGGGTCTCACTGTGGTCCAGGCTGACCTTGAATTCGCTATGTAGTCTCAAGGTGGCCTTGAACTCATGGTGATCCTCCTATGTCTGCCTCATGAGTGCTGGGACTAAAGGCATGTGCCACCAGGGAGAGGGAGAGAGCTACAGAGATAGGGAGAGTGAGAGGCAGACAGGGAGAGGAAGAGAGGGGTATAGTGATAGAAGGTGTGATCAAGAGGGAGAGAGCAAGAGAGAGAGGAAGAGCAAGACAGAGAGATAGAGAGCAGGACAGAGCAAGAGGAGAGAGAGGGAGAGTGAGAAGGAGAGAGCAAGAGAGAGGGGGAGGATGCTGGTGCTCAGCTTGCTTTCTCCCTTCTGTTCAGCCCAGGACTCCAGCCACTCACATTTAAAGCCAGTCTAGCCAGGCGTGGTGGTGCACACCTTTAATCCCAGCACTTAGGAGGAAGAGGTAGAAGGATTGACATGAGTTTAAGGCCACCCTGAGAGACTATGTAGTGCATTGCAGGTCAGCTTGTGGATAGAGTAAGACCCTACCTTGAAAAAAAAAGGGAGGGGAGGGGAAAATGATGATATCAAAATAGAAGGGGGAGTAGTTGGAAATGTGAAGGGATTGAGTGGATGGGGTATTTGGGAGGGAAAAAAGGGCGGATGGAAGATGGTGGGTGTAGCAGTCAGGTTCTCATTGCTGGTAGAAATCCAACCCGAAAGCAGCTTGTGGGAAAAAGATGTTTAGTTTGGTTTACAGGCTTGAGGGGAAGCTCAACAATGGCAGGGGAAAACGATGGCATGAGCAGAGGGTGGACATCACCCCCTGGCCAACATAAGGTGGGCAATAGCAACAGGAGAGTGTGTCAGAAACTGGCATGGGGAAACTGGCTATAACACCCATAAGCCCACCTCCAACAATACACTCCCTCCAGAAGGCGTTAATTCCCAAATATCCATCAGCTGGGAATTTAGCATTCAGAACACCTAAGTTTATGGGGGACATCTGAATCATACCACCATATTCAGCCCTTGGCCCCCATAAACTGATAATCATACATGATATCAAATGCAATGAATTCATCTAACTTTAAAAGTCCCCATAGTTTATATCAATTCCAATGATGTTTGTATATCTCCACAATCCAAGATCTTTTAACTGAGCTATAATAGCAAAAATAACCTCAAAAAGCCCATAATGGCACAGAATAAACATTCACACTGCAAAAGGTGGCATTGGGAATACCAAAAAAATATTCAACCAATACAACATTTAAAACAATCAGGATAAACATCAAATTCTGTAGCTTTAAGTCCAACAACTCTAGTCAGTGACAAATCTCCAAGTCTGATAATTCTAACCAGCAATAAGTGTCTGGCAGTCCAATTCTAGCCCTCTAGCTAGGCTACACACAGTCCAGGAAAACTTCATGGGGTGGGCAGCTTTCTTTAGCAACCATCTTGTGGTCCTAGCACCTTCACTGGGTGTCTACTGCAATCCACATTTCATCCTCACGGCTCCATTGGATCTCCATGCGGGCATCCAGCAAACCTGCTTCACACTGCCTATGGCCATTTCCAAAACACAAGAGCATGTTGCAAAGTCAATGATCCTCCTTCTAGCATTTGTTATACTCCACAATAACAGGTGGGGTGCCAAATTGCTGATCCAGGGGGGAATAAGGAAGATTTTTAAGAATAGGATACTCCTTGAGCACTCAGTCCCCTTCAAAAGAGTCTACATTCTTCATGTTGTCCCAATGCAGGTCAACTGGCCCAATCTCAAAGGTTGTAATCTCTCAATTGCTGCTGAATGGGCAGCAATTCACCCAATGATTTTTCTTTCTGTGCCATATCCCTCTGCTCACACCAGTTCATTTCGATGCAAAGCACCCTCCACTTCTCAGGACCTGGGTATAACAGCACGCTTCCTGCACAAACTGCTATCCCAGTCCAGGCAAAGCTGTTTCTTGCCCTCATAAGTCAGACCTCACAGTCCATAGTTCTTATTGCATTTAGGTCTTTCAACTCTGACCACAATAGTTCATCAAGCTGTACTTACAGCACTGCAAGGCATCTCTTAGGCCAAGGTTTCAAATCCTTCCACATTCCTCTTGAAAATCAGCTCCAAAAGGCCAAAACCACAATCAGGTGTCTAGCAGCAATCCCACTCCTCGGTACCACTTTACTGTTGCAGTCAGTTTTGCATTGCTGGTAGAAATCACCCAACCAAGCACAGCTTCCGGGAAAAAGAGGCTTAGTTTGGCTTATAGACTTGAGGGGAAGCTCCATGATGACAGGGGGAAATGATGGCATGAGCAGAGGGTGGCCAACATAAGGTGGACAATAGCAACAGGAGAGTGTGCCAAACACTGGCAAGGAGACACTGGCTATAACACTCATAAGCCAGCCCCCAGCAACACTCCCTCCAGGAGGCGTTAATTCTCAAATCTCCATCAGCTGGGAACCTAGCATTCAGAACACCTAAGTTTATGGGGGACACCTGAATCAAATCACCAGTGTGGGAGAGAATTCTGATCATCACATATTGTCTATTTTATGAACAAAAGTTAAAAAAAATTGTCAGGCTTCCCTCCTCCATTAAAATTTCTCTGGAAACACCCTAATAGGTACACCCAATGGTGTGTTTCCATGGTGATTCTTAATCCAGCTGACAATGAAGATGACCTATCACAATCAGTATATGAAATAGTTGGGCATCCAGAGGCACAAGGTGGCACATGCATCTAGATTTCATTTGCAGTAACTGGAGGTCCTGATGTGCTCCATTCTCTCTCTTATTTCTCTCAAATAAATAAATTAATAAAATATTTATGAACTAGTTACACAGACCAAACATTTGCTGATAATAAATCATAGACCAATTTATATTAAAACAATTCTTTGGCATATATGTGACTTTATCATTTAATAAACATAAAAAATTTTTATACCAGTGAGATGGATGTGCTTATTTATTTTCACCAACAGAAATAAATCTGGGCTTAATATTTAATACTGCAGGACACAACATTTCCAGTCTTTTGTAGTTAATCAATACTTGACTTTTTATTTGTCAGTGTGGAAAAAGTTACTGTTCATAGGAATACACCTCAAGATATTCAATAGGACTAGGAAGAGTATGTTTAGGGCCATCTCAGAAATTGTTGAAAGTTCTGTCCTAATCCCAAGTCAAATTCAAAAGCAATACAAAACAAGCCAGGCTTGGTGGCCCATGCCTTAAATCCCAGCTCTTGGGAGGCAGAGGTAGGAGGATTGCTGTGAGTTCAAGGCCACATAGTGAATTCCAGGTCAGCCTAGGCTAGAGTGATACCCTACCTCAAAACACCAAAACCACACCAAACCAAACCACAAAACAGAAAGCAGCAGCAGAATTTAGTAGTGGAGTAAAAGGAGCAGGGGAAATACACTGTGTAAGTAACAAAGCAAAATATGGAGGGAGGAACCAAGGTATAAGTAACTATAAGTAAAAATGCTCTGTCTCTTTAGTGACAGATTTTCCACCAATCCTGAGGAAGAAAAGAAACTATGGCCTCCCAAGTTCCCTTGTAGTTCTTCCCTGAGAAATAATAAATAAATTTAATATTCTTATCTTTCATAACAATAATTCTATTTTAAGTTCTCTCTCTTTGGTTTATAGAGGTAGGGTTGTGCTCTAGCCCAGGCTGACCTGGAATTTACCATGTAGTCTCAGACTGGCCTCGAAATTCACAGCAATCCTCTTACCTCTGTCTCTGAGTGCTGCGATTAAAGGTGTGCACCACTACACCTGGCTCACTTTAACAGTTTTAATAGAAATTATTGCTGACCCACTTACATATGTATTTTGGGTTGTGAAAAGTGGTTTTTTTGCATGTGTATGTGATGTATTATGTGTATTGTATTCATACATATGTGTGCATATGTGCACACCATACATGTGTATACAGCAACCAGGGAGAACTTCAGTCACCTTAACTATTGCTCACCTGCACATTTCTTTCAAATGGGTTCACTATCCAGAGCTGATGTTTTCCTTCAGTGAGCCCCAGTGATTCTCTGATCTCTGCCACTCACCAGTATGGACAAGTGTGCATGACCATGCATAACTTTTATTTTTGTCAATTTATTTATTTGTGCGTCAAGAGATAGATAGAGTGGGAGCCCATCAGGCCTCTTGAAACTGCAAACTCCAGACAGCTGAGCCACTTTACACATCTGACCAGCAGGTTTTGCAAGCAAGTACCCCCCGGTCCCCATCCCTCCCCTCCTATCCCCATGTGTGCTTTTTACATGGGTTCAGGAGGAAATGGATTCAAGAAATCTCAGGTTGTTCCAGGCCCTCATGCTTAAGTGGCAAGCGTTCTTAACTAGTAAGCCATCTCCCCAGTATTGTGAAAATGTATTTTTTTTTCAAGGTAGGGTCTCACTCTGGTCCAGGCTGACCTGAATTTAACTGTGTAGTCTCAGGGTGACCTTGAACTCATGGTGATCCTTCTACCTCTGCTTCCCAAGTGCTGGGATTAAAGGCATGTGCCACCACACCTGGCAAAAATGTATTTTTAATGGATTGATGGCATATGAGTTACTTGGTACAAGGGCTGAAATATACCTATACCTCATTCATGTTTTTTATTATATTTGCACAAGAGTGAAGAATAATTTCGTTATATCTAACAGTGCGTAGGCTCTTTCTGATGGACCTCTGTCTGGCATTCTTTCTCATTAAAAGTTTCCGCAGCCCAACATGAAGACATGTTTGAAGATCTTGAGTGTTTTCCCAGTGGGCCGGATGACGTTTTTGACATTTTAGTATGAAGTTGGAGACTGATTTTGAAAGTTCATGCCATAGTCTTTCTTTTCCAGTCTCTTGAGTTTTAGGGGGGGCCAGAAATGTTTTGAAGTAAATCAACCATTAGATGTCACTTCTTACTGCTTTCAGTTTTAGGAACTGTGTTCTAGGTAAAAACTTCATTTTTTTCCTCTTCTTCTTAAGATCCATAAATAGTCTCCATGTGAGAGCTAAATGGGAAACCTAATTTTAGATGAACTGATAAAAGATAATACTCAACCTCTTGGAATGGTTGAACTTTGTACCTGTTTTAAACTGGCCTGACTCAGTGTCCCTAGTTGTCTCAGCCTACGAATGCCATACTACTATTTTTCCTTCTTACTGACTTTGGCATAGCACTGTTTCTACATCAGATACCTTTGCTGGGGCTTACCTTGACTCGTGTGTTTTTATTGAAATATTGTATTCCTGTACTTACTTGAGAGAGAGAGAGAGAGAGAGAGAGAGAGAGAGAGAGAGAGAGAATGGGCATACCAGGGCCTCTAGCCATTACAAACCAACTCCAGATGCATCTGGTTTATGTGGGTGGTGGAGAATCGAACCTGGGTCTTTAGGCTTCCTAGGCAAGTGCCTGAACCTCTAAGCTATACCTCCAGCCCGATTCATGGTTTATAATGTTCATTGCTGGGGATGGTGACATGCACTGTTGATTACTGCACTCAGGAAAGAGAGACAGGAGAATTGCCATAAGTTCTTGGAAACTTGATCTACATCAAGTTGATTTGATCCACCTAGTGTGACCCTGTCTCAAACAAAACAAAAAGAAAGCTTAATTTATTAAATATTCATTAACTTTATATATACATATATATATATATATATATATATATATATATATATATATATATATATATATATATATATATATATATATATATATAATTTGAGATACCTTCCAGAGCTTCTTGTCCAGAAAGCCTCTGATAACACAAGCTGGTTAAAAACAGCTGTGTAATTGCCTATGTTAGTAGTTATAATGCTGGGGGTGGAAGTGGTTGAATGTAAAATGTCTCTCATAGCCTCATGCGTTTGTGATTAAATTTCACTCTGCAGCTGGTGGAGCTTTTGGCACTGAAGACTTGCTGGAGGAGGTAGTCACTGGAGGCTGGCTTGAGAGTACCTTGTTCCTATTGTTGTCTCTCTGTTTCCTTGCTACTCTGAGGTGAGCAAGAGTCTTCTGCCACATATTCCTACAACCAGCATGTCCTTCCCAGGTGGATGCAGGAGGTTGAGTGGCAATGAACTGAATCCTCTGAAATGGGCTCTAATCAGTCTTTCCGACTTTACACACACACATATGTATATATATCTTATTTTTTAATTTTATTTTATAGAGAGAGAGTGGTGGAGGGAGAGAATGGGCACACTACAACCTCCAGCCACTGCAAAGAAGCTCCAGATGTGTGTGCCTTCTTGTGATTCAGGCTAACGGGTCCTACAGAATTAAACCTGGGTTCTTTGGCTTTGCAGGCAAGCGCCTTATCTGCTAAATGATCCCTCCAGCCCCAGTCTTTTCTCTTTAAGTTGTTTCTGTCTGATTTTTTGTCATTGGCAAAGAACACAGAACAAGGTGATTGAGGCTAGAGCATGGTGAGAGGTGAGTTACTTCTTTCTGTGACATAAGCAACATAAGGGCTGGAGAGATGGCTTAGCGATGAAAGCCAAAGAACCCAGGTTCGATTCTCCAGGACTTATGTAAGCCAGATTCACAGGATGGTGCTTGAGTCTTGAGTTCGTTGGCAGTGGCTGGAGGCCCTGGTGCACCCATTCTCTCTCTGTCCCTCTCAAATAAATGAGTAAATAAATAAGATAAACATTTTTACAAACCACTTTAAGTGAGGAAGGATTTATTCTGGCCTGTAGTTTGAGGGACATGGCATATTGCAGGGCTTCTTCCCGGGCTGGTGGTAGTGCTGAGGGAACAACCAGGCCTGCTGGTTCCTCCCTAGGGGTTGAGGGGATGATGAGTGTTGGACAACTCAGAAACCTCTCCTGGCCACCAGAGAAAAACCACACTGAGTCGGGAGTCTTTTTGATGCAGGAACTCGCAGAAAAAACTGCTTTATTACTCTGATCAGTTGCCTATATCATGTTGGGAAGGAAGGTGGGGATTTTAGGATGGAGGAAGAGGTAAGGGCCAATAGTAAACTTTAACTATTGAAATGGTAATTACAATTGCCACGAAGTAGCAGGCCAGAAGCCATTAGGTGTCTTGCTGAGTCCTAGCTGGCCAGAGACAGGTCGCCAAACTTTAGCTAGGCTCAGGAAGTTCCACTAGGCCTCACTCCTGGGCCTTTTAGAGCCCAACATCATATCATGTCAGGGAAGGTATCACAGCAGGAGCAGGAGCTAGCATCACAACGCATCTTCAGTCAGGAAGTGGGACCAGGACACAATCCTCAAGGCTCATCCTTAGTGACCCATTCCTCCACCTCCTAAAAGTTCTCCAACCTCCCCAAACAGTACCACCTACTGGGGACCAAGTGTTCAAACACATGAGTCTCTGAGGGGACATTTCACATTCAAGCCATAGTGGATGGTTTGGAAGGGAAAAGATCACAGTAGAAATGGAAGGTTTAAAATGATATAATGGAGAGCTTCTCCTTCCCTCAAATAAAACCCTACAGCCAGCAATGTTTCCCAGCTAAGCTCTCCAGATCCACTCTGTGAGGGCTCTGCCAGTCTTTTGGGTCAAGAGCCCTGAGCAGCCTGCACAAGGCAATGAAAGAACATCAAGGGCTCTGTCCCACCGAATACTGGCTCTGCCAGCCATGAGAGCGGAGCTCAATCAGAGAATGGACAGCTGACAAACATATTAAAAATATGTTAAAAATAAATCAAAAATAAGCAGAACTGGGACAGCCAGCAGAGATGGGTTAATGAGACTGTCTTCAGAAAAAAAGCACTACTTCCACCTTTTTCAAAAGAATTTTTTTGCTTTTTATTTATTTATTTATTTATTTGAGAGCAATAGACACAGACAGAGAAAGAGGAAGATCAAGAATTGGCACATCAGGGCCTTCAGCCACTGCAAAGGAACTCCAGATGCATCTGATGTGGGTCCTGGATAATCAAGCCTCGAACTGAAGTTCTTTGGCTTCACAGGCAAGCACTTAACTGCTAAGCCATCTCTCCAGCCCTAGTTTCATCATTTTAAAACTAAAACATTAGGATATTTTTCTTGGAGTTTTCCTGAGTTGTAATAGTCAGCTTACTTGACTATTCTACATGGAATTATGTGTTATGGGGCATGTCAGGACCTCCAGTCGCTGAGAATAAACTCCAGATGCATGTGCCACCTTGTGCATCTGGCTTATGTGAGTCCTGGGGAATTGAACCTAGTTCCTTTGCATTGCAGGAAAGCACCTTAACAGCCAAGCAATCCCTCCAGCCTTCCTACTTTCATGTAATGAAAATTTTTCTGGTCCACTGAGATAAATTAGTATTGCATGCCCGAGCATGAGGGACATTTAAAAAAATTTTTTAAAAATATTTATTTATTTATTTTATGAGAGATAGAGAAGAAGAGAGGGAGGATGGGCACACCAGGATGTTCAGCCATTGCAAAGGAATTCCAAATGCATCCACCACCTTGTGCATCTGTCTTACAAGGGTACTGGGGGATTGTACCTGGGTCCATTTGCTTTTCAGGCAAGTGCCTTAATCACTAAGCCATCTCTCAAGCCCAATTTTTAAAAAACTGTAGTAAGGGCAACTGTTGGGCTCTGAAAGGCCCAGGTGTGAGGCCCAGTGGAACTTCCTGAGCCTAGCTAGAGCTTGGCGACCTGTCTCTGGCCAGCTAGGACTCAGCAAGATGGCTAATGGCTTCTGGCCTGCCACCTCCGTGTGGCAATTGTAATTACCATTTCAATAGTTAAAGTTTACTATTGGCCCTTACCTCTTCCCCCATCCTAAAATCTCTGCCTTCATCCCCAGTATGATATAGGAAACTGCTCATAGCAATAAAGCGAGTTTTTTCTGTGAGTTCCTGCATTAAAAAGACTCCCGACTCAGTGTGGTTTTTCTCCGCTGGCCAGGAGAGGTTTCTGAGTCTTCCAACGCTCATCATCCTCCTCAAACCCTAGGGAGGAACCAGCAGGCCTGGTTTTTCCCTCAGCTCTACCTACCAGCCTGGGAAGGAGTCTGGCAGGCAATATATCAGTGATACACCACTGAAGAATGTGACTCTTCCTAAAGAAGTACGTTAGCTACTTCTTTATTGTTGGGACAAAATACCAGACAAAAATCAGTTTAAGGAAAGAAGGGTCTGTCTCAGCAGGTCACAGTCAGTCTGTCACAGGAAGCAGAAAAGGGTGTTGAATGCTGGTGCTCAGCAATCTTTCTTCTTTTTATTCAGTCTATAACCCCAGCCCTAAGGGACAATACCATCCACTGTGAGGGTGGATCCTCCCATCTGAGTCTAATCTAGAAAACTCCTCACAGACATTCCCAAATATTTGTTTCCTTATTGATTCTAAATATGATGATAATTCTAATTATGATAGTAATTCTAAATATGATGATTATCATAACCATATTGAGCTTAAAGTAATGGCATGCACCTTCATTCCCAGCACTGACTGACAAGGCAGATGTAGACAGTTAGCTATGAGTTCAAAGATAGCCTGATATTTCATAGTGAGTTCCTGATCACACTGAACTACAGTGAGACATTACTTTGAAAAAAAAAACAAAATAGGGACTGAAAAGATCACTTATCAGTTAAAGTGTTTGCCTACCAAGTTAAAGGACCTTGGTTGGAATTCCCCGGATCCATGTATGCAAAATGCACAAGGTAGCACATGCATCTGGAGTTTATTTGGAATGGCTGGAGGCCCTTACCTGCCCAGTCATATTTCTTCCTCTGTGTCTGCCTATTTTTCTCTCTCACTCTCTCAAATAAATAGATAAAATATAAATAAATAAACAAACTATGGTGAAAGGACTGAATCTGCCACCTAAAATAGACTAAATGTTATGATTCACTTTAAAAGAAACTATTATATATCACTTTTGGAAAACATCTATTATGTTTTGGAAAACATCCAATATTTTTTATCATGATAAGGAAAATTCAGAATTGGTTCCAAATCTTCTACACAGGGACCTTTTTTAAAGTAATATTTTCTTTTTTTAAAATTTATTGGTTTATTTATTTGAGAGCGACAGAGAGAGAAAGGGGCAGAGAGACATAGAGAGAGAGAATGGGTGCGCCAGGGCCTCCAGCCACTGCAAATGAACTCCAGATGCGTGTGCCCCCTTGTGCATCTGGCTAACGTGGGTCCTGGGGAACCAATCCTCGAACTGGGGTCCTTATGCTTCACAAGCAAGTGCTTAACTGTTAAGCCGTCTCCCCAGCCCCTAAAGTAATATTTTATTTTTATTTATTTACCTCGAGAAACAAATTTAAAAAAAAGAAAGAAAGAAAGTAAACCTACACCAGAATGCTAGGGAGATAAAAGCCAGTGAAGCAGATTTCTTGAAGGTGCTCAAGAACTCAATATTAAAATAGACATAAAACAGTCTCCAGTGCTCATACAAATGTGTGGAAGCGAAAGATGGAAGAGAGAGAGGCATGATGGTAGCAACATGTGATGTGTACTTATGAATTATCTTCTACTATAAAATAAGCAAATGAATATTCAAAATAAATAAATAAGAAATTGGAAAACCTATGTGATTGAGGCCAACCTGCAAGTAAGACTTGTGCTGCTGTGTCAGCAGCTAGAAATAAAACACTGCTCCTTGTACGTCATGGAGTTATGCCTCTCTTTCAAGGTTCCTGCACCTACATGAATGCACATTTCAGAAAGTTTGAGTCATTCTCATCATCAGTATCAGAATGATAAGTGAGTAGTCCAAGTAAGTGAACTCAAACCTCCTCTAAGATTTTATTTTATTGTATTTTATTGGGTTTTTTTGGTTTTGCCTCTAAAATTTTTATAAAGAACGTAAACTTCTCAACCTGGAGACACTTAATTCTTTTTGCCCAGGCTTCAGCAATTTTCTCTGGGCTCATAAGGCAAAAGAAATGTCAATAGTTGCATATGGGTTTAAGTTCCTCATATTTTCCCCTTTAGAAGTTAGGAGTCTCCTCAATGCCTACTGCCTTACCCAGAGGATTGTCCTCAGTGTAGAGAGGAGCTCAGCACTCACATACAAGGTAAGACATACAATGTCTCAAGTCCTCTTTAAGGTCTGCAGATCCCATGCAGATGTGACTGGGTAACTTACCTGCTTGTCAGGTGCTTCATTGTTCTATCACACAGAGATTCCCTGGATCTTCATGGCATTCTCTTTCACCTGGAAGTTACATAGCATTAAGCTATCTCCCTAGGTTAGATAATCTGCTCTTTTCAGATAAATTGTCAGATTTATAGACTGAAAATCAACCTCTGAAGAGTGACCCTGTGCTAGACAGAATAATTTTCCTTGAACATGAGGAATATCCTAGATTTCACACCATAACTTAGAAGTTTCAAACCTTCTATAATTGGGATGTCTAAAATAGGAGTGAACAGGACATGGAGAGTGTGTTTCCATAGGAAGAACACAGCTCAGCTAAAAGATGTTATATGGCTGAGGGAGGACAACCTCCAGGGGTATAAACCAGCTGATAGACCTTGAGACCCTGCCTCAAATATAAAACATTCAGAGCTTTAACATCTTAGAGGAAGTTTGAGTTCACTTACTTAGACTACTCACTTATCATTGTCATTCATGATGAGAATGACTCAATTTTTCTATTATGTGCACAGATGTGGGTTCAGGATTCTTGAAAGAGAGGCAGAAATTCACAATGTACAATGAGCAGTGTTTTATTTCTACCTGGTGACATAGTCAGCAGACCATTTATTTGTACTTTGAACAACAATCAGATAGGTTTTTCAATTATGTATTTATTTATTTGAATATTCATTTATTTGTTTAGTTTATATTGTAAGTACACATCACATGTTGGGATGATCATGTCTCTCTCTCTTCCGTCTTTTTCTTCCAGAAATTTTCATGAGCATTGCAGAATGTGATTTAGGTCTATTTAAATACTGAGTTCTTAGCAGCTTCAAGAAATCTACTTCAGGGGCTGGAGCGATGGCTTAGTGGTTAAGTGCTTGCCTGTGAAGCCTAAGGACCCCGGTTCGAGGCTCAATTTTTCAGGACCCACGTTAGCCAGATGCACCAGGGGGCGCACGCGTCTGGAATTCATTTGCAGTGGCTGGAAGTCCTGGTGCGCCCATTCTCTCTCTCTCTCTCTCTCTCTCTCTCTCTCTCTCTCTCTCTCTCTCTCTCTCACTCTCAAATAAATAAATAAAAATAAACAAAAAAATTAAAAAAAAAAGAAATCTACTTCAGAGATTTTTATGTACCTCCATAGCATACTGGTAAGTTGTCTTCTCCTCCTCCTCCTCCTCCTCCTCCTCCTCCTCCTCCTCCTCCTCCTTCTATGGTTTTCCAAGGGAGGTTCTCCCTCTGGTTCAGGCTGACCTGGAAGTAACTCTGTAGACTCAGGGTGGCTGCAAACTCAGGGTGATCCTCCTATCTCTGCCTCCTGAGTCCTAGGATTAAAGGCATGTATCACCATGCCCAGACAGGTGGGGGTTTTCATTCTCTCCCTTGAAGCAACACTGTTGCTTATCTCAATTCCTCTCTGCTGTCTCATCAGTCCTTAATAAAGTGGGAATTTGACTCATGTTTTGATAGGGACTCAAGTACATTTTCGTGAATTGTTTGATTTGTGTTGTCCTTGGATCTCATTGCCTCTTTGCAAGAAAAAACAGGCACTCAATCACAGTATGTGGTGTTGAATCTGTTTGTGTATCACGGGAGGCAATGGGATTTTACACTCTCATGGTTTCTGTATATTTCAGCCCACTCTTTTCTCACCTAAATGGCACCATATCATTGGCTGTTATGTAATACTTCAAAATTACTAGGCGCAATCCAGGCTATGGTTGCCACAAACATAGTTGTCATTCTTTAGTTATCAGATGTACTTGTTCATAATTTGTTTTCAGGAAAAGTAGGCACAACCCTGAGAAGTATTAATGTCAGAATTAAACCCTTCTATGGTCCTTACATAGTAAGTACCACATTGCATCATTTTTATGTATGTTGAAAGAAGTTTTTGATATGGTTCCATCCTTTCAACTAAAGATACCACATAGTTTTAGACTATATATATATATATATATATATATATATATATATATATATGGTCTAAAATATATATATATAGACAACTTCTATACTTACAGACAATAAATCATGGTATTTCTCTCCCCTCCCCTACTTTCCCCTTCATAACTCTGCTCTCCATCATACCCCCTCACTCTCTCCATTAATCTCTCTTTTAATTAGATGCCTCCTCTTTTTCTCCTGTTATGAAGGTCTTGTGTAGGTACTGCTAGGTACTGTGAGGTCTTTGATATTGTGGCCAAATTCTGTCTGGACAATTGTATGTAAGGAGTGGTACCCTTTCTTTGGCTGTTACATTCTTTCCACCAGCTCTTCCGCAATGGACCCTGAGCCTTGGAAGGTATGAGATGTTTCAGTGCTGGACACTCCTCCATCCCTTCTCAGCACTATGTTGCCTTTTGGGTCATTCCAGTGGTCATTGCCTTCTGAAAAGAGAAGCTTCTCTAACCAGAAGTGATAGTAGCATTAATATATGAGTATGAACATTAAGTGTAGTGACTTCAGGGCAATTTGGTTAGAGTAATACATGAAAGCCGGAGTAATTTATCCAGACCAGAGCAGACTTTATACCCCTAAGGCTCATGACCTCCCCTGCTGTAGGCTTTTGACTAGGTTTTCAGTACCAGGCATGTATTCTCTCCCATAGGGTGGGTCTTCAGTCCAATTACAGTGCAGACATACAACTATTGCACTCGTTCAGTCATTTGGCCCCTCTGGCCAAACTTGAGGCTTCCAATGGCAATTGTTTTCACTGCTGATGACTTCTGTCTTCCAAAAGGCTGCATACAGTGCAGCTTTTCCCCACTTTCAGATGGCTGGGATACAGGGAAAAGGTTTTCTGCTCAGCATCAGCTTGACTTCTTAGGGACTCTGCTGCTCAGGCATATGAAGTCTTCAGCAAAAGGGCCTTATCATCTACTTCTCATGGGAAACCAAGGACCTTGGCAATAGCCTATAATGTTTTGGAGGCAACAGGGACCTCCCTGGCAAACAACTCACTGAAAGGTATCCCATTCCTGGCAATGAAAATTTTCTAGTAACAATATATGGCCTCTGGATTTGCCATTATTTAAGAAAGTAGATTTTCACATGTTATACAGAATACCATTAATGTTGATTGACTCTCCCCCACCTTTCTTTTATTCAATCTCTTCCCCTGACCTTGCTTAGGCCTTTCTGCTCCCTGTAATCTGTTCTTCTACTTACATATGTACAATATCATCCCCTTAAGACGTTCCCTCTCCTCCTTCCAATATAGCCTTTTTCTAGCTCATGGGCCTCTGCTAAAGATTTTTGGTTCCAACTCACACACAAGTCTATACATTTGTAGCAATGATCCACATATAGGAGAGAACATGCAATGTTTGGCTTTCTGGGGCTGGGTTACCTCACTTAGTATAATCCTTTCTAGATCAGTCCATTTCCTTGCCAATTTCATTTTTCTTTACTGCTGAATAGAACTCCATTGTGTAGTGTACCACATGTTTATTATACATTCATCTGTGGATGGACATCTAGGCTGGTTCCATTTCCTAGCTATTGTGAATAGAGCATCAATAAAAATGTTTATGCAAGTACTTCTTAGATAGGGAGAAGAGTCATTAGGATATATGTCTAGGAGTGCTATAGCTGGATCATATGGCAAATCTCTTTTTAGCTGTCTCAAGAAACTCCACCCTGATTTCCACATTGGTTGTACCAGATTATAGTACCACTAACAGTGTAGAAGGGTCCCCCTTTTATTACATCCTTGCCAACAATTATTGTCATTTGTTTTCTTTTTTTTTAATTTTTAAATTTTTATTAACATTTTCCATGATTATAGAAAAATATCCCATGGTAATTCCCTCCCTCCCCACCCCCACACTTTTCCCTTTGAAATTCTATTCTCCATCATATTACCTCCCCATTACAATCATTGTAATTACATATACACAATATCATCCTATTAAGTATCCTCCTCCCTTCCTTTCTCTTCCCTTTATGTCTCCTTTTTAACTAACTGGCCTCTGCTAACAAGTATTTCCCTTCTCACACAGAAACCCAATCATCTGTAGCTAGGATCCACATATGAGAGAGAACATGTGGCACTTGGCTTTCTGGGTCTGGGTTACCTCACTTAGTATAATACTTTCCAGGTCCATCCATTTTTCTGCAAATTTCATAACTTCATTTTTCTTTACCGCTGAGTAGAACTCCATTGTATAAATGTGCTACATCTTCATTGTCCACTCATCAGTTTAGGGACATCTAGGCTGGTTCCATTGCCCAGCTATTATAAATTGAGCAGCAATAAACATGGTTGAGCACGTACTTCTAAGGAAATGAGATGAGTCCTTTGGATATATGCCTAGGAGTGCTATAGCTGGGTCATATGGTAGATCAATCTCTAGCTGTTTAAGGAACCTCCACACTGATTTCCACAATGGCTGGACCAGATTGCATTCCCACCAGCAGTGTAGAAGGGTTCCTATTTTTCCACATCCCTGCCAATATTTATGATCATTTGTTTTCATGATGGTGGCCAATCTGACAGGAGTGAGATGGAATCTCAATGTAGTTTTAATCTGCATTTCCCTGATGACTAGGGACGTAGAACATTTTTTTAGATGCTTATATGCCATTCGTATTTCTTCCTTTGAGAACTCTCTATTTAGCTCCATAGCCCATTTTTTGAATGGCTTGTTTGATTCCTTATTATTTAACTTTTTGAGTTCTTTGTATATCCTAGATATTAATCCTCTATCAGATATATAGCTGGCAAAGATTTTTTCCCATTCTGTAGGTTGCCTCTTTGCTTTTTTCACTGTGTCCTTTGTGGTGCAAAATCTTTGTAATTTCATGAGGTCCCAGTGGTTAATCTGTGGTTTTATTGCCTGAGAAATTGGGGTTGTATTCAGAAAGTCTTTGCCAAGTCCAATATGTTGAAGGGTTTCCCCTACTTTTTTCTCTAGCAGTTTCAGAGTTTCAGGTCTGATGTTAAGGTCTTTAATCGATTTGGACTTAATTCTTGTGCATGGCAAGAGAGAAGAATCTATATTCATCCTTCTGCAAATATATATCCAGTTTTCAAAACACCATTTGCTGAAGAGGCTGTCTCTTCTCCAATGAATATTTTTGGCATTTTTATCAAATATCAGGTGGCTATAGCTACTTGGGCTTACATCTGGGTCCTCTATTCTGTTCCACTGATCTACATGTCTGTTTTTGTGCCAGTACCATGCTGTTTTTGTTACTATGGCTCTGTAGTATAGGTTAAATTAGGTATGGTGATACCACCAGCCTCATTTTTTTGCTCAGTATTAATTTAGATATTCGAGGTTTTTTGTGATTCCAAATGAATTTTTGGATTGTTTTTTCTATTTCCATGAAGAAAGCCTTTGGAATTTTGATAGGGATTGCATTAAATGTGTAGATTGCTTTAGGTAAGATTGCCATTTTCACAATATGGATTCTTCCAATCCAGGAACAAGGGATGTTTCTCCACTTTCGAGTGTCTTCTGCAATTTCTCACATCAGTGTTTTAAAGTTCTCATTGTAGAGATTCTTTACTTCCTTGGTTACGTTTATTCCAAAGTACTTTATTTATTTATTTATTTTTTTGATGCAACTGTAAATGGGAGTAATTCTCTGATTTCATCCTCTGTGTGTTTGTTGTTAGCATATATGAAGGCTACTGATTTCTGTGTATTTATTTTGTATCCTGCTACATTGCTGTAGGTTTTGATCAGCTCTAACTGTTTGCTAGTAGAGTCTTTAGGGTCCTTTATGTGTAGAATCATGTCATCTGCAAATAATAACTTGATCTCTTCCTTTCCAATTTGTATACCTTTTATGTGTGTCTCTTGCCTTACTGCTATGGCTAAGACTTCCAAAACTATATTAAATAAAAGTGGGAACAGTGGACACCCTTGTCTTGTTCCTGATTTTAGTGGGAAGCTTCCAGTTTTTCTCCATTTAGTAATATGTTGGCTGTAGGCTTGTCATAAATAGCCTTTATTATATTGAGATATGTTCCTTCATTCCCAGTCTCTGTAGGACATTTATCATGAAGCGATGTTGGATTTTGTCAAATGCTTTCTCTGCATCTAATGAGATGATCATGTGATTTTTGTCCTTCAACCCGTTTATGTAATGTATTGCATTTATAGATTTGTGTATGTTGAACCATCCCTGCATATCTGGGATAAAGCCTACTTGATAAGGGTGAATGATCTTCTTGATATTCTCTTGTATTTTGTTTGCCAATATTTTGTTGAGAATTTTTGCATCTATGTTCATGAGGGAGATTCGTCTGTAATTTTCTTTTTTTGTTCTATCTTTGCCTGGTTTTGGTATCAGGGTGATGCTGGCCTCATAGAAGGAGTTTGGTAGAATTCTTTCGTTTTCTATTTCCTGAAAAAGCTTAAGATGCTATGGTGTTAGCTCTTCCTTAAAGGTCTGGTAAAATTCAGCAGTGAATCCATCCGGGCCTTGCCTTTTTTTAGTTGGGAGATTATTGATAACTGTTTGGATCTCCATGTTTGTTATAGGTCTATTTAAGTGATTAATCTCATTTTGATTTAATTTTTGTAGGTCATATAGATCAAGGAAATCATCCATTTCTTTCCATTTTTTTACTTTGTGGAGTATATGCATTTATAGTATGTCCCTATGATTTTTTGAATTTCTCTGGAATCTGTTGTGATATTACCTTGCTCATCTCTGATTTTATTGTGTTTCTTCTCTCTTTCTTTTGGTCAGATTTGCTAAGGGTTTATCAATCTTGTTTATCCTATCAAAGAACCAACTCTTTGTTTCATTAATTCTTTGGATTGTTCCTTTTGTTTCTATTTCATTAATTTCTGCCCTAATCTGTATTATTTCTTCCCGTCTACTGATTTTTGGTTTGCCTTGTTCTTCTTTTTCCAAGGCTTTAAGGTGAAGCATTAGGTCGTTTACTTGTGACCTTTCTAATTTCTTTTTTTTTAAGATTTATTTATTTATTTATTTGATTATTTGAGGGTGACAGAGAGAAAGAGGCAGATAGAGAGTGAGAGAGAGAATGGGCGCACCAGGGCTTCCAACCACTGCAAACGAACTCCAGACGCGAGCGCCCCCTTGTGCACCTGGCTAACGTGGGACCTGGGGAACTGAGCCTCAAACCGGGGTCCTTAGGCTTCACAGGCAAGCACTTAACTGCTATGCCATCTCTCCAGCCCCTAATTTCTTAATATAGGCACTTAAGGCTATAAATTTACCTCTTCGAACTGCCTTCAATGAGTCCCAGAGATTTTGGTATGTTGTGTTCTCATTATCATTTGACTTTATAAATTTTTTGATCTCCTTGATTTCTTCACTGACCCATTCATCATTTAGTAGTGTATTGTTAACTTTCCATGATTTTGTGTATGCTCTATAGCCTTTCTTGCTACTGATTTGTAGTTTAATTCCATTGTGGTCAGATAGAAAAAGGAAAACAAAAGCTCATACACAAATTAACAATAAAAAAAAAGAAAAAGGAAAAAAAAAGCTCATATCCAAATTAACAAAAAAAAAAAAGAAGAAAAAAAGAAGAAGGAAAAAAAAGCTCATATCCAAATTAACAACAGAAAAAAGGAAAAAAGAAAAAGAAAAAGGGAAAAAAAAACTCATACCCAAATTAACAACAAAAAAAGAAAAAAAAAGAAAAAGGGAAAAAAAAAACTCATACCCAAATTAACAACAAAAAAAAAAAAAAAGAAAAAAAGAAAAGAAAAAGGAGAGTATACATGTAAAATGTTTTTTTTTTTTCAGAGTGTGTATATACTGTGTGTTGTGTGGTATATGTGAAAGGCCCAAGAATTCAGAAGCCCAGAAATACTATCACACTCCAAAGGGAGCTTAAGCGGGCCCCTGCATACCTCAAACTCCAGGCTTTACTCTCTGTTGGAAGCAAGTAAAGAATCCCTCTTCTCATTATATCAGAGCCCGCTCCTAATATAAAACTAGGTAAAATGGCATGAGATAGCCCTCAAGGATGGGAAATGAGTATTGAAGTGAACCACTTATTTGGTTTCTGTAAATAGCCTGCAACATAAGCCTTAATAGCCCACACTGTAAGCCTTAGTAGCCTGCACCATAAGCTGTAGCAGCCTGCCTCAGACCACCAAGGTCATAGGAGACTGATACCACACTCTGCTTCCCCCACCCAAGGACCTGCGCAAATGCTGACCACCAAGGTCATAAGAGACTGATTGGTCCATGAGGGGCTTGAACAAATTAAACTAATTAGCTTAGAAACTATGGAGTGGCACAAACTGACTGGCTCGCACCCCGTGGGCTCCTGATGTTAAAAAAATGATTGGTCTGATGCACAGGCTTTGTTAAAAACCCTATAAAAACTGTCCCGTTCCTGCATTTAGGACTCTGCAGTCCTCTACCCCTGTGCGGTGTATGACTGTGGGCCCCAGCGCGCTTGGAATAAAATCCTCTTGCAGTTTGCATCAAGACCACTTCTCATGAGTGATTTGGGGTGTCGCCATATCCGGGCAGATCATGGGGTCCTCATTATGGGGGTCTTACAGTTCCATGTGCTGCTGAAAAGAATGTATATTCTGCAGCCTTTGGATGAAATGTCCTGTATATATCTGTTAAGTCCATTCCTTCTATGACCTCATTTAGTCCAGATGCCTCTCTGTTTATTCTTTCCCGGGATGACCTGTCAATTGATGAGAGTGGGGTGTTAAAGTCACCCACCACCACTGTGTTTGGTGTTATCTGTGACCTTAGTTCTAATAGTGTTTGTTTGACGAATTTGGGAGCCCCCAGTTAGGTGCATATATGTTTAGGATTGTAATGTCCTCCTGTTGGAGTGTGCCCTTAATCAATATAAAGTGAGCTTCCTTATCTTTCTTGACTAACGTCGGACTAAAGTCTACCCTGTCTGATATTAGGATAGCAACCCCTGCTTGTTTTTTAGGCCCATTTGCTTGAAACACCGTCTTTCAACCTTTTACCCTAAGATAATGTCTATCCTTTGTAGAAAGGTGAGTTTCTTGGAGACAACAAATTGTAGGATCCTGCTTTTTAACCTAGTCTGCAAATCTATGTCTTTTCGTTGGGGCATTGAGGCCGTTGATATTAAGAGATATTATTGAAAGGTGTGTACTTATGTTTGCCATTTTGTGTGTGTGTGTGTGTGTGTGTTTCTGGTTCTACCTACGCTCTCTTCAGTTAACTAGTATTTGAGTATTGCTTGTTTTTGCTAGGTTCCTTATATGTATGCTTTTCCTTTTCTTCAGCATGGAGGATTCTATCAAGTATTTTCTGTAGAGCTGGTTTTGTCTTCAAATACTCCTTTAACCTGCTTTTGTCATGGAATGTCTTTATTTCTCCATCTATTTGAATGGATAACTTTGCAGGATAAAGTAACCTTGGTTGACAGTTGTTATCTTTCAGAACTTGGAATACATCACTCCAAGCCCTTCTGGCTTTAAAAGTTTGTGTTGAATAATCTGCTGTAATCCTGATGGGCTTGCCTTTGTAGGTAACTTGATTTTTCTCTCTAACTGCTTTCAATATTTTTTCTTTGGTGTGTGTGTTTGGAAGTTTGATTATAATATGGCGAGGAGAGGTTCTTTCCAGGTTTTGTCTGGCTGGGGTTCTAAAGGCTTCCTGTATCTGCATTGGCACCTCTTTCCCAATTTGGGGAAATTTTTCTTCTATGATTTTGTTTAAGATGCCTACTATGCCTTTGGGGTGGATTTCTTCTCCTTCTACTATGCCCTGAATTCTTATATTGGATCTTTTCATAGTGTCCCGAATATCTTGAAATTCCCACTCATACTTTTCTATAAGTTTGTCTTTCTCTTTGTTGGACTGTGTTAGATCTGCCACCTGGTCTTCTAGCTTAGAACTCTGCTCCTGCTTGGAGTCCCACTGTCAGCTCAAGTTGGCGTGGCCAGGTCCCGGGACTGCTGCTCTGTTCGCTGGAGCTGGGCTCAGGCAGTGGGGGAGAGGAGGGAGCTGCAGTTGCTCTGGTTCTCTCACTGCTCCACGTGTTCTTCTACCTCACGGTCTGCTCCTCTGTTGCTCACTGCTGCTCTCCCTTCACGTTTCCTGAGTTGCGGAGAGCACCGGTGTGAGGGGAAGCTCCCGCACCTGGCTTTTCCTGCGGCTGAAGCCGAGCCTGGCAGCTTTCTGGTGCGCCGCCGCCACCGCGGTTGGCCGAGCTGACGGAGACGCTTTTGCCGGCCTGTGCGGGCTCTGGATGCTCTGGATCTCTTCTACTTCTCCGCTGCTGCTTCAATTTCCTATACACCTCACTTTTTAGTAAAAGTGTATATTTTGCTGAGTTTTTTTGGTCTTTTTTCCCCCCTAGGTTGCTTTGGCATAGTACCTACACCACCATCTTAACCGGAAGTCATCATTTGTTTTCTTGATGGTAGCCATTCTTACAGGAGAAAGATGGAATCTCAAGGTAGTTTGAATTTGTATTTCCCTGATGGCTAAGGATGTACAACACTATTTTAGATGGTTATATGCCATCTGTATTTCTCCTGATGAAAACTCTCTATTTAGTTCCATAGCCCCCCTTTTTGAAAAAATTTATTTGAGAGCAACTGAAGGAGAGAGAAAGAGGCAGATAGATAGATAGAGAATTGGCACACCAGGGCCTCTAGTCACTGTAAAGGAACTCCACATGCACGCACTCCTTGTGCATCTGGCTAACGTGGGTCCTGGGGAATTGAGCTTCGAACCAGGGTCCTTAGGCCTGACAGGCAAGTGCTTAACTGCTAAGTCATCTCTCCATCCCCATAGCCCATTTTTTAATTGTTTTTTTTTTTTTTTATTTCTTACTGTTATGCTTTTCTGAGATCTTTGTACATTCTGGATATTAATCTTCTGTCAGATGTGTAGCTGGCAAAGATTTTCTCCCATTCTGTAGGTTGCTCTACTAACACTGTCCTTTGCTATACAAAAGCTTTGTAATTACATTGGATCCTAGTAGTTGATTAGTGGTTTTATTTTCTGAGCAATTTGTGTTATATTCAAAAAGTCATTACCTATGCTAATGTGTTGAAGGGTTTCCCCTACCTTTTCTTGTGGCAGTTTCAGGGTTTTGATTCTGATATTAAGGTCCCTAATCCATTTGGATTTGATTCTCATGCATGGAGAAAGATAAGGATCTATTTTCCTCTTTATACATATAGATATCCAGTTTTTCCAGCACAACTTATTGAAGAGGCTGTCTTCTCTCCAAGTAATATTTTTGGCATTTTTGTCCAAAATCAGATGACAGTGGCTGCCTGGATTAGTATCTGGGTCCTCTATTCAGCGCCATTGATCTACATGTTTGTGTTTGTACCAATACCATGCTGATTTTGTTTCTATGGCTTTATAATATAGCTTAAAATCAGGTATGGTGATACCACCAGCCTTACTTTTGTTGTTCAAAATAATTTTGGCTATTTAAGGTTTTTTTGTGCTTCCAAATTAATTTTAGAATTGGTTTTTTCTATTCTAGTGAAGAATGCCAATGGAATTTTAATGGAGATTGCATTAAATGTGGAGATTGTTTTTGCTAAGTTTGACATTTTCACAATATTGATTCTTCCAATCCAAGAATATGGGATATCTTTCCATTTCCTATGTCTTCTGCAAGTTATCACTTGATTAACTACTAAGCCATCTCTCCAGTCCACTTTTCTCTATTTTTAAAAGTATATTGAGTACTTTCCTCAGATGGACATAGTATATGTTTCCCAAAAGTGATGTACAATAGTTGTTTTTAAAACAAATCACAACATTTAGGCTATCTTAGGTGAAAACTTCAGTTAGTTCCCACCATCCTTTCATTTATTTATTTTTTGTTTTTTTAAATTTTATTTATTTATTTGAATGAGTGAGAGAGTAAAATAGGCAGACACAGAGTGAGAGAGATGAATGGGTACACAAGGGCTTGAAACCATTGCAAATGAACTCCAGATGCATGTTCAACCTTGTGCATTTGGAATACATGTGTCCTGGGTAATCCAACCAAGGTCCTTTGGCTTTGTGGGCAACACCTTAACAGGTAAGACATCTTTCCAATCCCTATTTTGGGTTTTTCAAGGTAGATTCACACTGTAGCTCAGGGTGACCAGGATCTCACTATTAAGCATGAGAGTAGCTTTGAACTCATATAAAGATGCATGCTATTAGTTGAAGCTCAATGTGTTTATGATAATCAGCTGTACTGATATTTGAAATTAAGGAATATATATTTGACTTATATTTTTTGCTAAAGTGTTTGCTATCATTTCCTGGCAAGTAAAGATATAATTTCAATGAAACATATATGAAACTGTTTCTAAAAATGGAATTGCTGTGTGCAATGTTATCTACAATGTAACCATAAAGGATAATAATGCCTACTCTTTTTCTTTAATGTCAGATTAGAATTTTTAATTATTTTGTGGATAATATAATGCCACAATAAATCTATGTTGAAAGGTGTCTTTAATATGATGTCATTCTTTCAACTGAAGATACCACGTAGTTTTAGAATTTTTTGTTGTTGTTGTTGTTGTTGTTTATATAGAAATCCAGAGTTCTGGAGTTTCCCCATCTCTTAACCTCAAGTTAATGATTTCAGCAGACTTCTGGCTTGCCAGAACCATAGTCACAGGAACCAATACTTTCAAATATCTTTTCTTCTAGTGTTGATACTTTCCTACCTGTGCACTTCACCCTCACCTCAACAAAAGTGCAAAACAGAGCAAGGTATATATAATTGTTGCTGATGATAAGTTTGTTAGCATTAAAATCTTTCTTTGGAGCCAGGCATGGTGGTTGCATGCCTTTATTTCCAGCACTTGGGATGCAGAGGTAGGAGTGTCACTGTCAGTTCTTGCCATCATGAGACTACATAGTGAGTTCTAGGTCAGCCTGGGTTAGAGTGAGACCCTACCTCAAACAAAACAACCCCACCAAACCACTATATATATGTATTTGGAGGCCAGAAAGATGGCTCAGCAGTTAAAGGTGCATAATTCCTTAGTACCCTTGTAGAGGCAGATGCACAAAGAGGTACACATGTCTGGAGTTTGTTTGCAGTAAATAAAAGAACTAATGCTCTCTCTCTTTCTCAAAAGTTTATTTATTTACAAACAGAGAGAGATAGAGAGAAGACAGGCAGAGAGAATGGGCACTCCAGGGCTTCTAGAAGCTGTAACAAACTACAGATACATGCACCATTTTCTGCATTTGTCTTTACATGGGTACTAGGGAATCAAACCTGGGTAATTAGGCTTTGCAAGCAAGTGCCTTAACTGCTGAGCCACATCTCTCTCTCTTAAATAAAAAATATATATATCTTTGGCATTCAATTAGCATGAAAACTGCTCACAATTATATAAATCTTTACATTTGATACTTGTTTTGAAGGAAAATACTATGTTGGAAATGTATCTCTTATAATCACTGTGGAGTATATTTGTGTGAAGTGCTTTTTCAGTGTGTGTATATAGTATGTGTTGTGTGGCGTAATTGAAAATGAATTCCAGACGCATGTACCACCTTCTGCATCTGGCTTACATGGGGCCTGGGGAGTCAAACCTGGGTCCTTTGGCTTTTCAGGAAGGAGCCTTAATTGCTAAGCCATCTCTCCAGCCCTGTGGGTTTTTTGAGATAAGCTCACATTCTAGCAGGATTTCATGGAATTCACTACATAGTCTCAGGGTGACCTCCAACTCATGGTGATCCTCCTACATGCTGGGTGCCACCATGCCCAGCCTCACACCTAGCTTAGATGTGAGGCTTAGGATGTCTTGATGGATTAAACAATCATTGAATGTCTCTGTTTGGTCCTGGGACTCTTTAAAGAGACAAAGAAGAGAGTATGAACAGGGAGGATACCAGGACATGTGGATGATCTGAGACTGATTTCCTTAAAATTGAGGCTTGACACCTGTCCCAAATATTTGTATACTGGGCACAGGTGCTTCCACAGAAGAGAAGACAGCTGCTTATTTGCAATTCAAAGCTACCTCCACCCTGCCAAAGTGCTACTTTCTGAGCTTGTTTGGAGTAAAGTTTGGCAAGCTGCTGGTTTCTGCTTACTTTATGGATTCTGTTGATTTAGGCACAGGGTTTTACTATTATCTCTGGATTTCATATCATCTATGGTCAACTCCAGGGAGCTCTAAGGCTCCCTGGCTTTTTAACAAGACCCTTTGATCTTAGCTCATCAGAAAGGTTGCAGCACTAATAACCACTGCAAGGGGCACTAGGTGGCTGCTGGAGGCTGAGCCTGGAGCCAGTCTGTTGGTTAGCTTGCCTTTCCTGAGTGGATCATAAGATGAGGTTCAGAAGGTCATGTGGCAGTTGGATTCAGGTGTGCCCCATAAACTTAGGTGTTCTGAATGCTATGTTCCCAGCTGATGGAGATTAGTTTTTAATCACCTCCTGGAGGCAGTGGGTTTTTTGTTGTTGTTGTTGTTGTTGTTTTTGTTTTCTTAGGTAGGGTCACTCTAGCTCAGGCTGACCTGGAATTCACTCTGTAGTCTCAGGTGGCCTCAAACTCATGGTGATCCTCCTACCTCTGCCTCCCAAGTTTTGGGGTTAAAGGCATGGGCCACCATGCCCAGCTCTAACCATTGTTTTTCAGAGATAGTTTAGTGGAAAGGGTTCATTTTTGGATATGGTTCTGAGTTGTTTCCCAGCTCCAGCTATGGGTTCTGTTCCACTGAGCAGATCAGTTAGCCAAATTGAGAGCAGTTGGTTTCCCACCATGGCTCTGTGCCACTATTGCATTTGTATAAGCATCACATCAGGTTGTTTGCTGCTAAGTGAGATAGACCATGTGTTTCTTGGATAAATATTGGTCTTTATCCCCCAGTCACTCATGTAGCACCTTCCAGTACTAGACATGTTAGCAATCTGGGGACTAACTCCCTTCCAGCTTCTAGCCATATCTCTCCATGCTACATACCAACAGTGTATGGTGTCTTCAGCAGTAGGGTCTTACCACTAACCTGTGGTGGGTGCTAAAGCACCCTGACATAAATCTGTCTTCTTTTGGGAGACCTTATAGTTCTCTGTGATCAAAAGCTCATTGTGAGAGCTGGGTGTGGTGGTGTACACCTTTAATCCCAGCACTCAGGAGGCAGAGGTGGGAGGATCGCCATGAGTCTGAGGCCACACTAAGACTCCATAGTGAATTACAGGTCAGCCTGAGCTTGAGTGAGACCCTACCTTGAAAAACCAAAAAGAAAAAAAAAAGAAGAAGAAAGAAAGAAAGAAAAAGAAAAGGTCATTGTGGAGGATAACCACCTGCTGGTACCAGGAGTTACAGGTCAGCTGCCAAGAAGAGAAGGAAGAATAGGATAAGTGATATAAAAGTGATAGAGAGATGAGAGAGAAGAGGGAGGGAGGGAGGAAGAGAGAGAGAGAGAGAATATCAGAAATAGGAGGAGATAATGGACAGTTTTTTTCATACCATCTCCAGGGATTTGTGAATCTGGTGTTCGCTATAAGGGCCTGGTGGTGGTTCAGCTATTTGGATTGTCTTTTTGGATGTAGAGTGCCCCCCTACTCACTCTCCCTATTGTCTGGTCCTCGAGATGCTTGGTAGGTCTGTTGGCAGCTTGGCTAGATTCAGGTTAGGAGCTGTAGATGAGTAAGACCAAGTGGCAATTATTTTTCTGGGATTGCATGAGTTCACTGGCCCTTTTGAGGTGTGATGGGATGGTTCTTTCCTTAGGATCTGTGTCTGTCTGAAAAAGAGAAGCAGATTCACTGACAGCGTGTAAAGTTAGCTCCAGATAAATGGGATAACCATTATTTTTTTTTAAGAGAATTTAATAGATGAAGGCCCTCTTATAGCCCATGATTGGTGGTAGTTGTTAATGGAGAGTGGGTTCATTTTTGGATCTGGTTCTGACTTGTTTCCCAGCTCCATTCCACTGAGCAGATAAGTTAGCCAAATCAAAAGCAGTTGGTTTTCCATCATGGCTATGTGCAACTATTGCACTTGTGTGAGCATCATGACAGGTTATTTGCTGCTAAGTAGGTTATACCATGTGTTGCTTGGACAGATATTGGTCATTTTCCCCCAGTTACCCATGTAGCACCTTCTGGCACTAGATGTGCTGACTGTCTGGGGACTGACTCTTCCAACTTCCAGCCTTGTTCCTCCATAGTATGTGTCAACTGCATATGGTGTCTTCAGCAGTAGGGTCTTACCACTAATCTTTTATGGGTCATCAAATACTCTGAAAGAAATCTGTCATTCTTTAGGATACCTTGTAGGTCTCTCTGATCAAAAGCTCATTGTGGATGATAACCACCTGCTGGTACTGGAAGTTACAGGTCAGTTCCCAGGAAGAGAAGGAAGGAAAAGGTAAGTAATATAAAAGAGTTAGAGAGAAGAGGGAGGGACAGAAACACACACACACACACACACACACACACACACACACACACACACAGAGAGAGAGAGAGAGAGAGAGAGAGAGAGAGAGAGAGAGAGAAACAGTAGAAGACTAACATCACTCTTTGTTGTACCCTCTCCAGTGCCTTATGACTCGGGTGTTCCCTCTAAGGCCTGGGGAAGGTTCAACCATTTGGTCTGCCTTTTATAATGTAGTATTTTAGGGTACCATTGCAGTTTGGATTCAGATTTGTGTCCTACACCCTTCCTTTGCCCTCCCCTCCTCCCACCCAACCTATTGTCTGGCCTGGAGCAACCACTCCATGACATGTAAAGAGCTGTGTTTCCTTTCCACTGAATGACAGAGGCAGTATGACTCTTACTTCTGGGTTGAACAACAATCATGTAGGTGGATTAATTCCTTCTTTACTTGTTTTGAATATGAATTGATTTTCTGACCTTCTATCAGAATAAAAGTCCTAAGTACACATGACAGGCATGGGCCATGGCACTGCTTTCTCTTCAAGAGCTGTGTTGAGCACTTTTAATGTTATATATTGCCCCAAAACATTTCACCTATTTAAATATGAGAGAGAAAGAGACAGATGGTGAAGAAAAAGGAAGAACAGATACAGGGAATGGGCACACCAGGTGCTCTAGCCCACACAAGCACCCCTTGTGCATCCTGTGGATTCGAACCTGGGTCCTTTGGCTTCAGAGTCAAAGGCTGTAACTGCTAAGCCATTTCCTGGTTCCCACAGCTTCCACCTCTTTTTTCTTCCTTACCTTTGCATTTCAAGCTAGGCTTGAATTCTAGTACCTTGTGACTTGGACTTCAGGACATAGCCACAGGGTGGCTGCAATGTCATGGTCATCCTCTGATCTTCGCTGGTACTAAAGGGGCCTGCATGACTTCAAGCTCAGTGTGCATTATTATCATCAACTGCTCTGATCATTGAAAATCAGAGATAAAATGAAAACTTTGCAAGATGGGTCAAAGGACACAAACAGGCCTAAATGTTTGCCCTTCAACAGGGATACCCTAGAAAGAAATATATATATGACACATTTTTCCCTAAAGACATTGCTGTCATTTTCTGGCATGTAAAGATATCATTCCAGTGCAATAGACAGGAACCTGTTTGGAAAGCTGGAGACACTGGGTGCAATGTCATCTACAATGTCACCATAAAGCATAAGCCTGCTCCTTTTCTTCCATGTAAGATGGGAATTTTTCTTTCTTTCTTTTTCTCAAGGTAGGGTCTCACTGTGGCCCAGGCTGACCTGGAATTCACTATGGAGTCTCAGGGTGGCCTCAAACTCATGGCAATCCTCCTACCTCTGCCTCCCAAGTCCTGGGATTAAAGGCGTGTGCCACCACGCCCAGCTAGATGGGAATTTTTAATGATTTTGAGGAGCAAGTAAGGCCACAACAAATTATAACTGGGTTAACAGTGGGCTGTGTGTTACATACATATTGTCTTTTACTTTGTAATTGTGAACGTTACTGAATGAACACAGGGCACATGCCTGATTTTGAAATACTTGACATTATGGGCCTTCATTCCACCTGCATCCATTGTGGTGTCATGAAGGTCCTTGAGAGCATCCAAAAGGGTACCGCAACACTCAGAATACAGGTTTAGACCCCAGTACTCCCAGTTCTTGCTGCCTTGGCTTCAGCAAATTTTCCGTGGTCCTGGAAGGCAAAAAGAATGTGCATACTTGTATATGGGTTTCATGTTACTCATATTTTCCCCTTTCAAATTTGGGAGGCTCCTTTGGGTCTACGGCCTCAAACAGACATCAGTCCTCATGCTAGAAAGGAGCTCAGAACACATTAGGAATGTCTCACTTCATCTGTAGCTCTGTGTGTCCCATGCAGTTGTGCTCAGTTAAGTCACATTTGTATCAGGTCCTCATTTAACTATCACACAGAGATTCCATTGATCATCATGGCATTCACCTTGACCTAAAAGCTCCAGATTTTCTGACCTAGGGTGAGAGCATTAAGCTATCATCCTAGAGATTCTGCTATCACCTTAGGGTAGAGAATCTGCTGTTCTCAAAAAAAGGGTCAGGTTTATCAAACGAAGAAAGATGGCTGATGCATGGCCATGTGGAAGCTTGAGTCATTCTTTTTTTTCTCTAAATTTTAATTAACATTTTCCATGATTATGAAAAATATCCCATTGTAATACCTCCCTGCCCACCCCCCCACCTTTGAAAATCCATACTCCATCATATCCCCTCCCCATCTCAATCATTCTACTTACATATATACAATACCAACCTATTAAGTACCCTCCTCCCTTCCTTCCTCTTCCCTTTATATATCTTTTTTAACTTACTGGTCTCTGCTACTGAATTTTTCCTTCTCACACAGGAGCCCAATCATCTGTGGCTAGAATCCACATATGAGGTTGAACATGTGGCATTTGGTTTTCTGGGCCTGGGTTACGTAAATTAGTACAATCTTTTCCAGATCCATCCACTTTTCTGCAATCTTTATAACTTCATTTTTCCTTACCACTGAGTATAACTCCATTGTATAAATGTGCCATATCTTCATTATCCACTCATCAGTTGAGGGACATCTAGACTAGTTCCATTTCCCAGCTATTATAAATTGAGCAGCAATAAACATGGTTGAGCATGTACTTCTAAAGAAATGAGATGAATCCTTATGATATATACCTAGGAGTGCTATAGCTGGGTCATATGGTAGATCATCTCTAGCTGTTTTAGGAACCTCCACACTGATTTCCACAATGGCTGGACCAGATTGCATTCCCACCAGCAGTGTAGAAGGGTTCCTCTTTTTCCACATCCCTGCCACCATTTATGATCATTTGTTTTCATGATGGTAGCCAATCTGATAGGAGTGAGATGGAATCTCAATGTAGTTTTAATCTGCATTTCCCTGATGACTAGTGATGTAGAACATTTTTTTAGATACTTATATGCCATTTGTATTTCTTCCTTTGAGAACTCTCTATTTAGCTCCATAGCCCATTTTTTTTTTGATTGGCTTGATTCCTTATTAGTTAACTTTTTGAGTTCTTTGTATATCCTAGATATTAATCCTCTATAATATTTATATATCTGGCAAAGATTTTTTTTCCCATTCTGTATGTTGCCTCTTTGCTTTATTCACAGTGTCCTTTGCAGTGAAAAATATTTGTAATTTCATGAGGTCCCAGTGATTAATCTGTGGTTTTATTGCCTGAGCAATTGGGGAATTCAGAAAGTCTTTGCCAAGACCAATATGTTGAAGGGTTTCTCCTACTTTATTCTCTAGTAGTTTCAGAGTTTCTGGTCTGATGTTAAGGTCTTTAATACATTTGGACTTAATTCTTGTGCATGGAGAGATAGAAGGATCTATGTTCATCCTTCTACAGATACATATCCAGTTTTCCAAAAACCATTTGCTGAAGAGGCTGTCTTTTCTCCAATGAGTATTTTTGGCATTTTTATCAAATATCAGGTGGCTATAGCTACCTGGACTTACATCTGGGAGTTCTATTCTGTTCCATTGATCTACATGTCTGCTTTTGTGCCAGTACCACACTGTTTTTGTTACTATGGCTCTGTAGTATAGGTTAAAATCAGGTATGGTGATACCACCAGCCATATTTTGTTGCTCAGTATTATTTTAGATATTCAAGGTTATTTGTGATTCCAAATGGATTTTTGGATTGTTTTTCTATTTCCATGAAGAATACCTTTAGAACTTTGATGGGGATTGCATTAAATGTGTAGCTTGCTTTTGGTAATATTGCCATTTTCACAATATGAATTCTTCCAATCCAGGAACAAAGGATGTTTTTCCACATCCTAGTGTCTTCTGCAATTTCTCACTTAAGTGTTTTAAAGTTCTCATTGTAGAGATTCTTTATTTCCTTGGTTAGGTTTATTCCAAGGTACTTTATGTTTTTCTGATGCAATTGTGAATGGAAGTGATTCTCTGATTTCATCCTCTGTGTGTTTGTTGTTAGCATATATGAAGGCTACTGATTTCTGTGTATTAATTTTGTAACCTGCTATGTGGCTGTAGGTTCTTCATTGTGTTCTTCATTGCTTAATTGCTAGTAATTCTGACTGGTTTTTCTTTATTATTTCTATTTCCTTATTTATGTCTTGTATTGCCTTCTTTACTTCATGAAATTGGTGTCCTGCATCTTCTTTGATTCCTTTGATATCCTCTTTGAGATCCTTTTTGACTCCTTTGATTTGTTTTTTGACTTCTTTGAACATATTTACAATCATTCTTTTGAAATCTTTCTCAGGCATTTCCTCTAACTCGTTCTCACTGGAGGTCATTCCTGATGCATTAATACTTTTAGGTGGATTTATATCATCTTGCTTTTTAGTGTTTCTTGTGTTATAATGTATATATTTTTGCATCTTGGATTAAGTTAATGCTTGGATTTTCTAGCTAGGTGGGTGTTCTCAGCTGTATCAATTGATTTGATGTTATATATTTTCAGGGTAGGAGCTTAAGGTGTTAGGTGTGGCTCTTAAGACTCTCAGAGTTATCTACAAAGGTGCTCCTAGGGGTAGAGTTTCCCTGCTATGAGAGTATTCAAGTAGGCTGAGTGGAATAAAATACAGGTAGATTCTAAAAGTTAACTAAACACTGTACACATTCAATCAAAAACAGCCCCAAGTATGTATGAAACAGTAGTTATTATAACAACCAGATCCTCTATCAATAAAGAGGTTAAGATTTCTGGTCTGTTGAGGGTTCCAAGTCAGCTTGTAACCAAGCGAGACCCTTCCCTGGTGCAATCCCAGTTACCTTGCATGATTTTGGTCTCAGTCAAATTGCTGTCTGGGTCATTGGGCTGCTGTTCTGATTTCTGGATCTGGGCATTGGCTTTTCTTGTGGGGCAAAACGAGCCTGGCAACTGTGGCCCTGCAGATCATAACCCCCGCTGCTGGAACTGCTGCTGCTGGGCCCACTGCTGCTGCTGCTGTAGCTGTCACTGCTGGAGCCACCGCTTCTGCTGAAGCTGCTGCTGCTGGGTCTGCCGCTGCTGCCACTACTGGATCTGCTGGAGCCACTGATGTTGCTGCTGGACTCTGGTCCTGCTTGGGTCCCTCTGTCGGCTCAAGTTGGCGTGGCCAGTTCCTGGGACCGCTGCTCTGTTCACTGGAGCTGGGCTAAGGCAGTGCGGGAGGGGAGGGAGCCACAGCTGCTCTGGTTCTCTCGCTGTTCCACGTGTTCTTCTACCTTGTGGTCTGCTCCTCCATTGCTCACTGCTGCTCTCCCTTCATGTTTCCTGAGTTCTGGAGAGCTCTGATGTAAGTGGAAGTTCCCCACACCTGGCTTTTCCTATGGCTGGAGCTGAGCCTGGCAGCTTTCTGGTGCGCTGCCACCGTGGCAGTTGGCGGAGCTGCTGGGGCCCCTTTTGCCGGCCTGTGCAGGCTCTGGATGCTCTGGATCTCTTCTACTTCTCTACTGCTTCAATTTCCTATACAACTTGCTTTTTAGTAAAAGTGTGTATTTTGCTGAGTTTGTTTGGTCTTTTTCCCCCCTAGGCTGCTTTGGCATGTTATCTATGTTGCTATCTTAATGGACGTTTCTAATTTCTTAACATAGGCACTTAAAGCTATAAATTTACCTCTTAGAACTGCCTTCATTGTGTCCCAGATATTTTGATATGTTGTGTTCTCATTATCGTTTGACTCTAAAAACTTTTTGATTTCCTTCTTGATTTCTTCATTGACCCATTCATCATTTAGTAATGTATTGTTTAGTTTCCATGATTTTGCGTATGCTCTATAGCCTTTCTTGCTATTGATTTGTACTTGGATTCCATTGTGATCAGATAGAATTTAAGGAATTATTTCAATTTTCCTGAGTTTGTTAAGATTTGCTTTGTGTCCTAATATATGGTCTATTTTCCATGTGCTTCTGAAAAGAATGTATATTCTGCAGCCTTTGGATGAAATGTCCTGTATATATCTGTTAGGTCCATTCCTTCTATGACCTCATTTAGTACAGATGCCTCTCTGTTTATTTTTTCCTATTATGACCTGTCAATTGATGAGAGTGGGGTGTTGAAGTCACCCACCACCACTGTGTTTAGTGTTATCTGTGACCTTAGTTCTAATAGTGTTTGTTTGATGAATGTGGGAGCCCCCATGTTAGGTGCATATATGTTTAGGATTGTAATGTCCTCCTGTTGGAGTGTGCCCTTAATCAATATAAAGTGACCTTCCTTATCTTTCCTAACTAATGTTGGACTGAAGTCTACCTTGCCAGATATCAGGATAGCAACCCCTGTTTGCTTTCTAAGCCCATTTGCATGAAACACCATTTTCCATCCTTTCACACTATGGTAATGTCCATCCTTTGTAGAAAGGTGAGTTTCTTAGAGACAACAAATTGTAGGATCCTGCTTTTTAACCCAGTCTGCAAACCTATGTCTTTTGGTTGGGGAATTGAGGCCATTGATATTAAGTGATATTACTGAAAGGTGTGTTTTTATGTTTGCCATTTTTTTGTGTGTGGTTCTGGTTTTACCTTTGCTCTCTTGTGTTAACTATTATTTGATTATTGCTTGTTTTTTTCCAGGTTCCTTATATGTGTGCTTTTCCTTTTCTTCAGCATGGAGGATTCTTTCAAGTATTTTCTGTAGAGCTGGTTTGTCTTCAAATACTCCTTTAGCCTGCTTTTGTCATGGAATGTCCTTATTTCTCTGTCTATTTGAACTTTTAGCTTTGCAACATAAAGTAACCTTGGTTGACAGTTGTTATCTTTCAGAATTTGGAATACATCACTCAAAGCCCTTCTGGCTTTTAAAGTTTGTGTTGAATAATCTGCTATAATCCTGATGGGCTTGCCTTTATAGGTAACTTGATTTTTCTCCCTGACAACGTTCAATATTTTTTCTTTGGTTTGTGTGTTTGGTAGTCAGATTATAATATGGTAAGGAAAGGTTGTTTCCAGGTTTTGTCTGCCTGGGGTTCTAAAGCCTTCCTGTATCTGCATTGTCACCTCTTTCCCAATTTGGGGGAAGTTTTCTTCTATGATTTTGTTGAGGACTCCTACAATGCCTTTGGAGTGAGATTCTTCTCCTACTATGTCCTGAATTCTTATGTTTGTTCTTTTCATAGTGTCCTGAATATCTTGAAATTCCCACTCATACTTTTCTACTAGTTTGTCTTTCTCTTTGTTTGACTGTATTAGATCTGCCACCTGGTCTTCTACCTCCTTCATCCATTCTACTGGTGAGATTTTCTACAGAGTTTTTTATTTCATTAACTGTGTTCTTCATTGCTAGTAATTCTGACTGGTTTTTCTTTGTTATTTCTATTTCCTTATTTATGTCTTGTATTGCCTTCTTTATTTAATTAAATTGGTGTCCTGCATCTTCTTTGATTCCTTTGATTTCCTCTCTGATTTCCTCTTTAATTCCTTTGATTTGTTCTTAAACTTCTTTGAACATATTTACAATATTTCTTTTGAAATGTTCCTCAGGCATTTCCTCCAACTCGTTCTCACTGGAGGTCATCTCTGATACATTAATACTTTTTGGTGGATTTATATTGTCTTGATTTTTGGTGTGTCTTGTATTATAATGTACATATTTTTGCATCTTGGATTAAGGTAATGCTTGGATTTTCTAGTTTGCTGGGTATTCTTCGCTGTATCAATTGTTCTGATGTTACATATCTTCACTGTAGGAGATTAAGATGCTAGCTGTGGCTCTTAACACTCTCAGACTATCTAGAAAAGTGTTCCTTGGAGTTGATTTTGCCTACTATGGCACTATTCAAGTAGGTTTAATGGAACAAAATACAGGTAGGTTCTAAAATTTAACGAAACAATGTACACATTCAATCAACAACAGCACCCAGTATTTATGCAAGAGTAAGTGTTATAACAACCAGATCCTCTATCAACAAAGAGGTTATGATTTCTGGTCTGTTGAGGCTTCCAAGTCAGCTTGTGACCCTTCCCTGGTGCAATCCCTGTTACCTTTTTGGATGATTTTGGTCTAGTCAAATTTCTCCCTTTGTCATTGGACTTCTGTTCTGATTTCTGGAGCTGGGCACTGGCTTTTCCTGTTGGGCAAACCAATCCTGGCAACTGTGGCCCTGCATATGTGCACCCCCGCTGCTGGAACCACTGCTGCTGCTGCTGCTGCTGCTGCTGCTGAAGCTGCCACTGCTGCTGCTGGCCCGCCACTGTTGCTGCTGCCACCAAATCTGCTGCTGTCACTGCTGAACCTGCCTCTGCTGGGTCTGCTGTTACCACTGCTATAGCCGCTGCTGCTGGTGCTGCTGTTACCGCTGCTGGAGCCACCACTGCTGGGGCCACTGTTGCCAGTGCTGTAGCCCCACTCTTGCTGCCTGACCTGGAGCTGCAGTTTCCATTGCCACTTCCACTGCCAGAGCCAGGGTGCCCCTGCCGGAGCTGCTTCAGCCTGCCTGTGTGGACTCGGGATGCTCTGGGACTCTCCTACTTCTCTGCTGCCATTTTAATTTCTCATACACCTTACTTTCTGTAAAAGTGTGTATTTTGCTCAGTTTCTTTGGCTTTTTCTCCCCTAGGCTGCTTTGGCATGGTTCCTATGCTGCCATCTTAACCAGAAGCCCCATTCTTGTTGAAATTGAGCAATATTTTAGGGTTCGCCCCCTCAATGGAAGTTGTAATCCTACTGGAATGGGGGTTTCTGAAATATTAGTGAACAAGGCCCCAAGTGCATTTTTCTTTTAAAAAATTCCTTCCCAGTTCCATCAATCAATGCATCTCACCTCATTATTAACCACCTTTCTCATAAGGCTATTATAAAAAATTGCACCAAATTAATTACTCCTACTACTAACAAGTGAGTAGTCTAAAGGCAATTTTATCTCATTAATACTAATAAGACACTTGTAAATGAATTTATTAAGAGTAACTAAGGCACATTTTGTAGTTATCTTGAGGCAGGCTTGCCTAGACATCAGATCAATTGCTTCCTACTTTTAAGGACATTACAATCTTTTTTTTTTTTTTTTTTTTTTTAGTACCTGACAAATTATAAGCTACCACTTTAGAGATAATTCTGTTGTTTTTAATAATTCTCTATGTAAGTTGAACTTGACCTAGAAAATAAATTCAGTAATTATATTTATGATATCATATAACAAAGTATGATTTTTTTATGTAAAACTCCAGTTCTTTATAGGCTGCAGTTAAACATGACTCTTTTTTTTATTATTATTATTTATTTGAGAGTGACAGACAGAGAAAGAGGGAGAGAGAGAGAGAGAATGGGCATGCCAGGGCTTCCAGCCACTGCAAACGAACTCCAGACACATGTGCCCCCTTGTGCATCTGGCTAACATGAGTCCTGGGGAATCAAGCCTTGAACCGGGGTCCTTAGGCTTCATAGGCAAGCACTTAACTTCTAAGCCATCTCTCCAGCCCTAAATGTGACTCCTTTTTTTCTTTCTTGCTACTTTTTGGGGTGGTGTTGTGGCTGGGCAGGGCTTGTCTACACCTTAGAACAGCGCTGTCCTATTCCCTGCACTCACCAGGGGTCCGGTATAGTACACTTGGAGGTAATGGCCAAGAAGACTGTTGGGAGTCCAAGGATTCTGACTACCTGAAGGGGCAAGGGCGGCCTCCGGGACTGCCAGGAAGTTTCTGAGGAAGGCAGCCCACTGGGAGGCTGCTGAAGAAGGAGGGGGCCCGTTTGGAGGCCACTGGGAGAGGAGGCAGAAACATGGCACCTGCATGGGCAGAGGCACCATTGTCTATCTGGCCCCTGACTCTGACCCAAGCTACATTGAAGCATTTGCAAACCTGGCTTGTAGTTTTCCTTCTTAAAGGTAGTGAGGGGAAATTTCCTTCCTGAACTTTTCATTTCATAGCCAAATAAGCTATGTGCATCCACATGGATGCCCAGAAATCCAGAAATAACCTGGAGGACTTCTTCCCAAAAGGAGCCTACCTCCCTCTGGGAGAGCTAATTCCCTTAACTTTTAGAAGAGCTCTTATTCCATGAATCTGAGATATATTGGTGGCAGGCCATGTTACCCATGACAGAGAAAGATTAGAAACAGCAAGACTAGAGGGCAACATTCCCAAGGGCTGAATAGCACATGTGGGATTCCCCAAAGATCTGAGTGTGAGCCTGTCCACAAGTTTACCAGGCTGGTGACCTGCCCTACAGACTTTTAAGAGGATGATATGTTACCTTTTTTTGTGTGTCATAGAGAAATAGATAGAGGATTTTTGCCAACACCCAATGGGCTGTCATGGTCCACGTAGAGGACCACAAGGTCAACAGGCTGGTGACCTGCCCTACAGGCTTTTAAGAGGATGATATGTTACCTTTTTGTGTGTGTGTCATAGAGAAATAGATAGAGGGTTTTTGCCAACACCCAACAGGCTGTTGCAGTCCAGGTAGAGCACAGCTGGCCTTCAGTCAATACCGAAGTGTGGTCTCAGCCAAGAGACATCAGTTGCCAGTTTGTCGTGTCTGGTCCTGTGCAATGGCATGAACCAAAAATAAAGGAGGAGAAAGAGAAACCTGCCAACCCTCAAAACATGGAGGCAAGGCCACATGGGCTGATGTCTCTCAGCCCCTCTGGGAGAGCACTCACCTACCCTGTCCATCTCATAAGGTCCCTGTTCAGGCACCAGCTGTGGGTTTTGGGATTTTTGCTGAGGGGGGGGCAGCCATGGTTCACCCCGAAGGCATCCAGGCAACCAGGGGTGGATGAGCATGTGAAGAGAGAAAAACACTCCTGGGAGAAAGTTGAGCAGCTCTCTCCTTACATGCTTCCATGTTGAAATCCCAGTCTGGTCTAGTCAAAGGGAAGAAGGTATCAATGATAGCCTGATTATTGGTGGGATTCCCATCAGTGCCCGGAATGAATTTCTGGGCTCCAGTCTGGCTTCTCTCTCTTTCCTCTGTAGTAAAGATAATCTATAGCAACTGTTAACAATCATCCCAAGTTGATTACCATGTTGGTCAAGGGGCCTCATAACCCAAGGGGGGAATACTGTGGCCTCCAGGTCCAGAGCTTGACTCTGAGGAGCCCTAATTTTAATGTCCTGAAAGTGGTCCATCAGTAAAGAAAGCAGGGTAGTCTGCATCTGTCCCATCTGTCCAAACACACAAATACTAATTTCAACAAAGAAAAGCAAAAAGAGACAGCAAAAAGTTCAGCTAGCCAGCAACTACAAAACCAAAACTGAGATAATGGCCTCTTGAGTTGTCTCTACAGATAGGGGAATGGAATCCTATCCAGGTGGGCCTGGAGTACCCAGAACCTGGGGTGCGTCTGCTCAACCACAATTTTCTAATAAATGGTAGAATGAGGACAGGTTTTTAGGAAAGACAAAACACAGAAGGACAACAAAGAAGGAAACTTACCAGCCAGCAACCTGAACTCCATGTGTTGGTGGTCCTCAGGGATCTCTGAGGAGAAACCAGATGAGCCCCCAAATGTTATGCCCAGTTCTCTGCACCCCTAGTGACCACCAAGGCAAAACAAACACGTATGCAAGGGCAAGGAGCTTTATTTCAGGCTTAACCTTGGTCTCTTGAATTCACCAACACAGTGGATCCATACAAGAGCCCCAAGTATCTGGAGGGTAGGGTTTTTATAGGGATTTGAACATAGAAGAAGGGGATGGTTGCATGATTGGTTGATTTAAACAGTAACTGCATTTGTACTCTTCTGATTGGCTAAGGATTTTGGTGGGCAAAGTTGGTGGGCTGGGGCTAGGGGAATTGAACTTTTCTATGACTACAGGAATGTATGGCATAATCAGTTTCCAGTAACTTTTAAACCCACTGTTACCAGAAAATAAAAACTTAGACATTGCTGGGAAACAGAAACTTAGTCCTACTGAGGACTCTGAAGACTGTCATGGCATCTGTCTGGTTCCTGAGTCCTTCACATGTGAACTGGTTCCTACACTTCCTTTTCCAGAATTTGACATGGCTTCTCTCCCTCCCTTAGTAGAATAGGAGTTGGATCCTAACCATTCTTTACTAGAATCTGAGCTGGCTCCTAGCCCTTCCAGTACTCAAATATGAGCTGCCTCCTACCCCTCCCTTAAGAGAATGTGAGCTAGCTCCTCACCTACCTTTGCTAGAATCTGAGCTGGTTCCTTCCTCTCCCTTACTAGAATTTGAGCTGGCTCCTATACCACCCTTACTAGAATCTGAGCTGGCTCCTAGCCATCCATTACTAGACTCTGTGCTGCTTCCATCCCCCTTTCCTACTAGAATCTGAGCTGCCTCCTACCCCTCCCTCAGTACAATAGGAGCTTCCCTCTCCCCCTCCCTTAATAAAACCTGAGCTGGCTCCTCACTGTCCCTTAGTATTGTCTGAGATGACTCCTACAACTTCCTTACTTGAACCTGAGATAGTTTCTCCCACTCCATTACTAGAATCATAGCTGCATTCTCCCCCTCCCTTACTAGAGTCTCACCTGGCTCCTCCACCTCCCTTACTAAAATGTGAGCTGACTCCTCTTCCCCCCTTACTAGAATCTAAACTGGCTCCTCTCCCTCCCTTCCTAGAATCTGAGCTGACTCCTCTCCCTCCCTTATTAGAATCTGAGTTGCCTCCTACCCCTCTCCCTTCTAGAATCTGAGCTGCCTCCTGTCTCTCACTTACTAGAATCTGAGCTGACTCCTCTCCCTCCCTTACTAGAGTCTGAGCTGGCTCTTCCCACTCCCTTACTAGAATCTGTGCTGTCTCCTCACCATCCCTTACTAGAAGCTGAGATGGCTTCTCACCCTCACTTACCAGAATTGGAGGTGGATGTTCTCCTTCCATTACTAGTGTCTGAGCTGACTCCTCACCCTCTCTCCCTAGAATATGACCTACCTCCTCCCCCTCTCTTTTTAGAAGCTTAATTGCTCCTCACACTTATTATTAGACTCTGAGTTGGCTCTTCCCATATCCTACTAGATTCTGAGCTGCCTCCTACATCTCCCTCACTAGAATCAGAGTAGACACCTCTCCCTTCCTTCCTAGAATCTGATCTTGCTCTTCCCCCTTCCCCTCCCTTACTAGAATCAGATGTGTATTCTACCTCTCCCTTTCTAGAATCTGTGACGCATCCTTTCCCTCCCATACCAGAAACTGAGCTGGCTACTCTCCCTCCCTTTCTAGAGTCTTAGCAGTCTCCCCCCTTCTTTACTAGAATCTGAGCTGGCTTCTCCATGGCCCTTAGTAGAATCTGAGCTGTCTTCTCCCCCTCTATTACTAGAATCAGAGCTACCTGCATCCCCCTCTCCTACTAGAATCTGAGCTTCCTCCTATCCCTCCATTACTAGAATTGGTGCTGACTCCTCCCACTGCCTTACTATAATCTGAGCTGACTCCTCCCTGTCCCTTAATATTATCTAATGTGACTATATCACCTCACTAGAATCTGTGCTGGTTCCTCTCCCACTCTTACTAGACTCAGCTGCCTCCTTCCCACTAAGCTACTAGAATCTGAACTGCCTCCTACCTTTCCCATACCCATCCCTTACTGACCCTTCTCCCTGCCTTATTAGAATCTGAGCTGGCTCTTGTCCCTCCCTTACTACAGTCTGAGTTGCCTCCTCCCTTCTCTTACTAGAATCTGAGCTGGATCCTCTCCCTCCCTTACTAGAATCAGAGCTGACTCCTCCCATTCCCTTACTCAAATCAGGAGCTGGCCCCTTAGTATTATCCTTAGTATTATCTGAGCTGACTCCTACCCCTCACTTACTAGAATTTGAGTTGGCTCCTCTTCCTCCCTTATTAGAATCTGAGCTGGACCCTCTCCCTCCCTTACAAGAATCTGAGCTGCCTCCTACCCATTAGGATTATCTGAGCTGACTTCTACCCCTGATTTAATAGAATCTGAGCTGGCTTCTCTCCCTCCCTACAAGAATCTGAGCTGACCACTCCTCCTCCCTTACTAGCATCTGAGCTGTCTCCTTACCCCTCCCCTACTAGAATCATAGCTGCTTCCTACCCCTCCCTTACTAGAGTATGATCTGACTCCTCCCCCCCTTACTAGAATATGAACTGGCTAATTCCTCCTTGCCTACTAGAATTTGAACTGCCTCCTCCCCCTCCCTTACCAGACTCTGACTTGCTTCCTCATGCTGCCTTACTAGAGTCTGAGCTGGCTCCTCCCCTTCCTTTACTAGAATCTGAGCTGACTCCTCTTCCTCCCTTACTAGAATCTGAGTGGCCTCCAAACCCTCCACTACTAGATTCTGATCTTGCTCCTCTCTCTCCCATACTAGAATCTGAGCTTGCACCTCCCCCTCATTTACTAGAATTTGAGCTGGCTCCTCTGCCTCCCTTACTAGAATCTGAGGTGAATCCTCTCCAACCCTTAGTAGAATCTGGGCTTGGTCCTCTCCCTCCCTTACTAGAATCTGAATTGGCTCCTCCCACTCCATTACTAAAATATGAGCTACATCCTCCCCCTCCATTACTAGAACTCTTTGATAGGGTCCTCAGGCTTGTAGCAGTCAAGGAGCTTAACATTTGATTCATTAACAAAAAAAGACAATATTCATTTTCCAAGACCATATATGCCCCCCTCCAATCAGTAGTAATGAAGTTTAAGGTTATATGGTTTTAAGTACCGCACCCACGAGAAAGTTCAATTGTCTCTGGAGAGATTTGAGGCTATTGGTCACCAGAGGCACCCAGAGACAGACTCACAATGAGGCCCACCAGCAGGATGAAGATCTCTTTTGGACAGTGCTGGAGATCGGCTCAGGCCATGTTTATAGGCCAATTTTCCTTGTAGAGATACACCTGTGAAGCAATCAAGACTGGGGAACAATAAGTGGGAGAGGAAATATTTATGCATACAGTGGTTACTTCTTTTGTACCAAAGGAGAGTGGGTGACTTGACACAACTGTTCCTGATTATGGAAATATTGAGCAGGCATTCAAATCTGGTGAGCTTAGAGCTGGGCAGGCAGGAGACATGGTTTGACTAGAATCAAAGAGGGGAATATCACTGAGGTGGGGTTGTGAATAGCTTGTTATAGATGTAGGGTATTCTAGGGTGGCATTAATAGGAACTGCAGTTAGGGGATGGGCAGGAGATGCACAAAAGAAGCAGTTAGAGCATTACGACATTAATAAAGGGGAGAAAGGCAGCTACATATTGGATATATCCTGTCCATGTTATAGTGGCTTGTATTTTTTTCTGTGCCTTGTTTTTCCTGTGAGGGAATATGATGGTTATTTTTCACCATGCAGGAAGCAGGGATATACTGTCTAGAAACATGAAGAGTACCAGAAGGAGATGATGAGTAGTAGATACCAGCATAGAGATTTCCCATTACCACTATCCTCTGGCATACATTCCAGGGATCTCATACGGAGAGTGTACAATCTCTAGTTTTCCATGGAGGCTTTGAGGTCTGAACATCTAAAATTGTCAATGACACAGTAATTGTATTGGCATCCTCCATAATAGTCCTGGTCTTAAAGGCATCTTTGTTGGTTTGGAGATAGGCAAAGCATGCATGCCATGTTATTTGCACAAGCCACAGACTTAGGATAGATATGCGAAGTGAAGAAATCTTGGAAGCCCTTAATAGAACAATATCTTGTGCCAATGATTTTGTCGACCATTTGATAGGTCTCTGGGGCTTCAAAGCACCATGGGGTGTGTGGGGAAGAGCTATGAGAGAGGCTGCATTTGCATTGGAATGTAAGATGGTTAAAGCCAAGTAAGGAACTGTGAGACCTTATGTGTTGTACAAACAGGGGCACCATTCTTTTGCAAATGAGGTTGGAGACTTTTATCAGCAGGGTGAAAGAGTGTTGTTTTTATCTAATGGGATATGTGAGCAAGCAAGCCAGGGGAGTAAGTTAACAGTATAGATGCTATCTGAAAAGAGATTAAAGGGGCCTTCTTCCCAGAAGAGTGCTGAATAGATGGCATATAGTTCTTTATATTGTGAGGATCTGTCAGGAGGTTTGTTAAAAATGATGGTCATAGTTGATCTGCTGGGTGGTAAGAAACTACCACTGCTCTTCTCTTTCTCCCATCTGTAAAAGGGGGGGGGGGGAACTCCTGAGATTAGGTTTTGCTCAGGTGCCAGCTGTGGGTTCGTGGGTTCGTGGGTTTGTGGGTTCTTGCCCTAAGCTGGCCACCATGCTCCCAAAGGCGCCCAGGCAACCAGGATGGGTGAGCATGTGACCAGAGAAAGAATCACTCAATGGAGATCATTGAATAGTTCTCTCAATTTATTGTCAAGGAAATTGGTTTATAAGCATCTGAGGTTTGGGGGGACCCTTAGGGGATTGTTGGGTTTAAATGTTGCTAGCCAATGACTAGAGACTTTCATCTCAGCACATAAGCAATGGAAGGGGTTGTCAGGTGATACACAGACTCAGGAAGATGGGCTGCATGAAGGCACTGGCTGATAAGATATCCTAGGCAACTGGCCAAAGTTAAAGTGTTGTGCCAAGACCCCTGACCAGGAGCCAAGAACCCTGGTCACCCAGGAGTCACCTAGAGGAGGACCGCCACAGAAGCCAAGACACTCGAATGTAAAAGCAACAGGTTTCTTTTAATGTCAAGCTTAAGCAGGGACTCAATCCACACATACCAATGCAGCAGGAGTGGGAGAGAGCCTCGACCTTCTAAAAGTAGGGGTTAATAAAGGAAAAGAGTGGGAAGGGGAAAAAAGGATTACATCACATAGCATCTTTTAAAATGATTGGTTCCAAGAAGGCGCGTGCGGGAACATTTCTAGTTGCTCATCTCTGGTCAGCAGACTGCTGGCAGATCCTATCTTTTGCAAGGGGCTGGAGGCCCCCAGAGCTAAGTATTTCTGGAATGTCCTGTTGAGCAAGCGAGCATGAGTTACAGAAGCAAAGGTTGGCACTTTAATCAGTTAGTTCCTTATCTGAGCCGAGCCCAGGATCCTTCTTTGTTCACAATGGTTTGTCCTACAATGGCAGTGTCATTGTTTAATTAGTTACATGTTATTTCTTTCTGGTCTCTCATTTCCCCCTCTCTGTGTGTCTTGGGGAGCCTATCTGGGGTCCCTATTTGAGTGTTTAAATATTTCCTGTATCTATGTTGGTTGTCACTGGTTGGTAGGAGTAATTTCTTTGTACCATCAATTGGATGGTGCCTAGCTGTTGTTTCATAAACTGTACCCGCTTATTTAAAATACAGGGGCCAAAAGTAAGCAACAGTAGTAGGATGAGTAGGGGTCCTAGGAGGGTGGATATCAAGGTAGTGAACCAGGGGGAGCGATTGAACCATGATTCAAACCATCCTTCTTGAAGTATGTGTTCACGTTGCCGCTTCTCTAATCCCTCCCTTATTTTAGTCATTGATTTTTTAATTACTCCAGAATGATCAACATAGAAGCAACATTCTTCTCCTAAAGCTTGACATAGTCCCCCTTGTTGTAGAAGGAGTAAATCTAAACACCTTCTATTTTGAAGAACTACCGCCGCTAGGGAAGTAAGTGACTCTTGTAAATGGGAGATTGACTTTTCTAATTCTTGGATGTCTGAGTCTATTGCTATTCTGAGGTCAGTGTACTGTTGGTTCTGAGTCACTATGGAAGCTATTCCCGTTCCTGCTCCTGCAAGTCCCAAACCTAGTAGTAAACTAAGAGTTAGGGTGGTAATCGGCTCTCTCTTTGTTCTGATTAAGTCTACACCCAGATAGCGGTTCATCTCTTCAGCTGAGTAGTAGGTTATTTTTGGGATTAATCGTACCTGAACACAGGAATCCTTAGCAGTGGTTAGCATGGCTGCATTAATGCAGGGTGTGAGCCCTGTATTGCAAACCCACCAAGAGTCTTCAGAGGGAATAAGATAGGAGGAAGAGGCATTGAGAAAAATGGTCTGATCACATAAGGGAGAGGGAATTGAGTTAGATTAGGCACCAGTGACACATAGTCCTTGTCCAGATACCTGTTGGAGGGTAAGTTTTATATTTCTTGGCTGTTGCCATCTGCATTTGTTTATATCTGATGATACATTATATGAATCAGAGACTGCGACCCCTTCATAAAATGGGGGCCTCGCATTATAGCATAACCAACAGGATTTGGTGAGATCAGGTCTAGAGGAGTTAAGGAAACGATAGGTAGAGTCTAAGAGTGAGAGAAGAGAGTTGTGTTCTTCTTCTTGCATCAAATCCCTGCTAGGGTTTCTTTCTATGTCTTCCGCAGGCCTCCCTGGAGGTTCTTGTGTTGTCATTTTATAGGCTTGTGATGGGGGGGGATGGGGCTTTGAAGAAGGTAGGGTCCTGGTGTTATTATGTGGGGCAAGGGGTTTGACCGGTGCGGCTTGAGTTAAAGCCTTATTGGGCCCTATAGCCTGGGGTGGCTGTAGGGGTATAATTTTTAAGAGAATGGTGAACAGGACTCCATTGTTATATCCTGACTGGTAGAGTCGCAATCCCCAAGTAATCCCTGTATCCCATTTTGTCTCCTTTTTTCCTGCTTCAGTAAAGGAAACAACAATGGGATTACATGTAGGTTGCCTCGGGGTACATTGAGTGACCTTGCTTCTTTGGATCTTAATGAGGCTCGAGGAGGATGGATTTACCCAAAACAAGTCCCAGTCTGTTCACATCCCCATGCTTTACAAAAAAATCTGCTTCTCCCCCACATTTTGAGATTTTTCTCCTATCCGTGGGGACTGGACATACATAAAAGCAGGTGCCCTGTAAGGTTTGCATGGCAGTATGAGTTCCACATCCTGGGATTCCTATCCTGCCTTGGTGATAGGGGTCCTGTTTAAAAAGGGCACATAAGTCTAAAGTCAGATCGGGCCACCAACTTCCGGGGGGATGTGTTTCCCAAGTCTGCATTACCATCTGTTTGGAACTAGGGGTGATGATCTGCCAGAAAATGTTATGTGGGAGATGAGGGTTTCTAGCAGCCCAGCAAACCTGGCTATTAATTAAGCAAACAGTAAGTAACAGTATCAGTACTTGTTTCAATTTGGGTCTTTCCAGTGGGGGCAGAGCTTCAGTGGGTCCTCTGGGTCGGGATGGCTCATCCATGTGTCTCCAGCTTGCCAGGGAAGCGGCTTTACGTGGGTCCAATGGATCCATGATGTGATGCCATCTACCTTTATGGCTGTGGGAGTGGTCATCAGCACGATGTAGGGGCCTTTCCATCTGGGTTCTAAGGACTTCCGTTGGTATCTTCTGATGAGTACTTTGTCTCCTGGTTGGAATCTGTGGGGTTTTGGGGGAGCAACAGTCTCATATACAGCCCTTAAATGTGGCCAGATCTCTTTGTGAGTGAGCTGTAAATGCTTTAAAGAGCGAATTAGGTCCTGGTCATCCATTTGTGCTAGAAGGTCAATTTGGAGGCTTGGGATAATAGGAGGCGGCACTCCAAACATTGTCTCAAAAGGGGTCAGACACATATGATATGGGGAGTTCCGAACTCAGAACAAAGCAAAGGGAAGGCTTCTACCCAGCCTGAAAATGTATCTATAAACACTAGGAGATACTTGTATGCTGTTTTTCCAGTCCTAATTTCAGTAAAGTCTAATTCCCAATAGGCTCCTGGTCTGGTTCCTCTCAGTCTGGTTCCTGGATTGGAGGGAAGAGCTGTAGCATTAGTCATACAGCAAGGCTGGCAATTAGATACAATTTGCTCAATGATCTGACTGGAATTTTTTATTTTGAGGTGGGAGTTACGCAGTAACTCCTGCATCCACTTGATTCCTAGATGGGAAAACGGTGGATCTTTTTTAGAATTCTCTGTCCCAATCTTTGAGGTAGAATCAGGCGGCCATCCTCTGTTTTCCACCAGTCATCAGACTGTTGGGCTCCTTTTAATTGTTTAATCCATGTTAAGTCTTCTGAGGTGTATTTTGGAATGTCTGGAAGTTTTCTGCCTCCGGGGTCTACCAGGACAGGGGCTATCCTAGTTGCCAGGGCTACACGTTTGGCTGTCTGGTCAGCTAAGTTGTTTCCCTGGGGAATTAGTCCGTCCCCTTTTTGGTGTCTTGGACAGTAAATGATAGCCACCTGTGTAGGGCCCCAGAGGGCTTGGAGCAGATCTAGGATCTCTTGCTTGTGTTTAATGGTTTTTCCTTCAGCTGTCAAGAGCCCCCTCTCTCTGTATATTGCTCCATGGACGTGTGCCATAGCAAATGCATAACAGCTGTCCGTATATATGTTTAGTTTTTTATTAGCCCCTAGTTGTAAGGCTTTGGTGAGGGCTATAAGTTCTGCCTTTTGGGCTGATGTGCCTGCTGGAAGAGACTGCCCAAATGACATCTGTCCCCGACGTGACTGCGGCCCCCGCGTACCTGTGTCCATCCTGGATGAAGCTGCTGCCATCTGTAAACCAGGTTACTTCAGCGTCTTTGAGGGGGGTGTCCTTGAGATCTGGCCTTACGCTGTACACGTGAGCCAATATCTCCACACAGTCATGGAGAGGCATCTCCAAGTCCGGATCAGGCAACAGAGTGGCGGGGTTCAGAGTAATGGGCGTCTGGAAAGTTATTCTGGCGGGATTCAGGAGCAGAGTCTGATAGTGGAGCATGTAGGAATTGCTGAGCCAGCGGTCCAGCGGTTGCTTTAGCACTCCCTCAATGGCGCGAGGGGTGGCAACCGTAAGGTTTTGTCCCAAAGTCAGCTTGTCTGCATCCTTGACTAGAAGGGCTGTGGCAGCTATAATCCTCAGACATGGGGGCCACCCTGCTGCTACAGTGTCCAGTTTCTTTGACAAGTAGGCAACAGGGCGCCGCCAGGGTCCTAAGCTTTGGGTGAAGACTCCCTTTGCTATCCCATTATGTTCATCTATGAAGAGCATAAATGGCTTAGTCACATCAGGGAGGCTTAGGGCCGGGGTTTCTAGAAGGCGTACCTTCAAGTCATCAAAAGCTTGTTGGTGATGATCTGTCCATTGGAAAGGCTGGTTTTCCTTGGTGGCTTCATATAGAGGTTTTGCCAGTTCCGCGAATCCAGGGATCCACAGACGGCAGAAACCTGCTGTGCCAAGGAATTCTCTAACTTGCCTGGGTGAGGTTGGTGTTGGGATCCAGAGAACAGTCGCTTTCCAGGCATCTGACAGCCAGCGTTGCCCATCCTGGAGGATGTATCCCAGGTATGTCACCTGCTGCTTGCAGATCTGGGCCTTTTTAGCAGAGGCCCGGTATCCCAGATTGCCCAATGTCTGTAGGAGGTCTCTGGTTCCCGCCAGGCATATCTCTTGGCTGACTGCTCCTATTAAAAGATCATCCACATATTGTAACAGAGTAAGTCCTGGGTTACGTACCCGGAAGTTTGAGATCTTCATGTAAAGCCTCATCGAAGATTGTAGGAAAGTTTTTGAATCCTTGAGGCAGCTGAGTCCAGGTGAGTTGGCCATTGATTCCAATGTCTGGATCATGCCATTCAAAAGCAAAGTATGGTTGGCTCTGTGGGGCTAAGGGTAGGCTAAAGAATACATCTTTTAAGTCCAGGACAGTATACCAAATGAGCTGAGGTGTTAGGCTTCCCAACACAGTATAAGGATTAGGAACTGTTGGGTGGATATCCATTGTTCTTTTATTTATTTCCCTCAGATCCTGGACTGGGCGGTAGTCGGTTGAGTTAGGCTTTTTTACTGGTAGGAGGGGAGTGTTCCAAGCTGACTGGACTGGCTTTAGGACCCCCAACTGGAATAGCCATCTGATGTGGGGGGTGATCCCCTGTTTGGCCTCCATTGGCATTGGGTATTGTTGTACCCTAACTGGTATGGCTCCAGGTTTTAGTTCCACCAGTATGGGGGGGCCTGTGTTGTGCATATCCCATCCCACCAGTTTCTGCCCAAGCTTGCAGATATTCCATCAACCAGGAAGAATCTAAAAGTTCCCCCTCCTTTGCATGTTTTTGGAAAAGCCTGTATTCTTCTGTTAGATTGGTGGTTACAAGAATTTGGGCTATTGTAGACTTTAATTTGGGGGAAGATCCACCCGTGGCAGAAACTTGTGCCCCCTGTTCTGAAAAGGATATCTGGGCTTTCATTTTAGATAACAAGTCACGTCCCAACAATAGATATGGACATTCAGGTATGACCAGGAAGGAGTGGGTCACCTGGTTGGTGCCTAAATTAACAGTCCTCCTAGTTGTCCATTGGTAAGGTTTGGTGCCTGTGGCTCCTGGGACCCAGGTAGTTTTCTTTGTCATGGGCCCCTCTGCTTGTAATAGTACCGAATTCTCTGCCCCAGTGTCCACCATAAAAGTTATTTTCTTTGCCTCCACATCAAGGGTTAGCCTGGGCTCAGGGAGTGGAACTGAGCACTGTCCCCCTCAGTCACTATCTTCTTGACTGGCTGCCAGGATATTAGTCCGTTGTTTATTTTTGGGACAATCTTGGACCCAATGTCCTTCCTCCTTACAGTATGCACATTGATTCTTTCTTACCTTAGATTTTGTTCCTTTATTGTCTCCCTTCCAATGGGGTCTCCTCATGCAAGTGGTGTCCTGGGTGGTGAAATTTCCAGTGGCAGCCAGAATTTCCTTAAGATCTTGACAATGCTTGGTCTGTTGTAGTTCTAAGATCTTAGTTAAATTTCTTTCCTGTCTCCTTTCTTGTTTAATTTCTTTTTCCTCTATGCTTTCTCTTTTATCAAAGACCTTTTCTGCCACTGCTACTAAGTCCCTAATATTTTTCTCTCCTAACCTTTCTAATGACTGTAACTTTTTCTTAATATCAGGGGCGGCCTGGCTAATAAAAGCAAACATGACAGTGGTAGCCGCTTCCCCTGACTCAGGCTCATATGGAGTGTATCTATGGAAGGCTTCTTGGGGTCTTTCTAGGTAAGTGGCTGGACTCTCATCTGGTCCCTGTCTGACATCATATACCTTGGACATATTGGCAGGCTTTCTTGCTGCTGCCCTGAGACCCACTAACAGAGTCCGGCAATAGATCAGGAGTCTCTCCCTACCTTGTGCCGTATTGTAGTCCCAGGTGGGGCAGGTAGTCGGGAAACTGCCATTTATTATGGCAGGGTCGGTGGTGGGATCTCCTGTAGGCCCTGGAACGAGTTTGCGGACACTTTCAATGATCCTGCCTCACTTCTCAGTGGTGAACCAAACCTGCAGGAGCTGCTGACAATCATCCCAGGTGGGCTGGTGGGTGAAGAGCACATTTTCTAACAGATTAGTCAGTCCCCTAGGATTCTCAGAGAAGGGAGCATTCTGAGAACGCCAATTGTACAGGTCACTGGTGGCAAAAGGCCAATAGTGAAAGGGCTGATTCCCATCCGCATCAATGGGTCCAGCAGGGCGTAGTGGTAGAGCCACTGTCTGGTCAGGGACTTGTGGGGCAGCTGCCCTCTGGCTCCGTGTAGCCTGAGCTGGTTCCTGTGGATTTGGAGGCAGGCTGGCTGGGGCTGGGGCCTCTAATGGAGGTTGGGGAGGATTAGGGTTGGGAGGAGGTACATAGGGGGGAGGGAAGATATCGATTTCCTCGTTTCCTCCTGTGAGGATGGGGGCCGTCACCTCTGCAGTGGGTTTGGTATCTCTTTTAGGGGAGGCAGCCAACACCTGTGAAGAAAGGGGTAGGGGAGGAAGGAAGGGCTTTATCCAAGGAAGAGGTTCTTCTATCAAATTTCTCCAGGTCACAATATAAGGAATTTGGTCAGGGTGTCCACTCCTAGGACGAAAAACAATTTTTTCAACTTCTAATATGGTATTCAGGTGAAAAGTTCCCTCTGGTGGCCATCCTACATTAAAGGTGGGCCACTCAGAGGTACAGAGCATGATCCATTTGCCTTTCTTAACAGCTATTCCATTCTCTCGGGCGACACTTTTGACATCCTTCCAGTGTGCCAGACAGAGTCCTAGAGGAGAAGAAGGTGTCTGTCCCATGTTATAAACGTCCAGGGAAAAGCATCCATAGGATCAGGGTGGACGTAACACACAGACATACAAGTACAACACAAACACAGAGGGCCCAATAGAGAGTTATGCGCACTTCAGAGCTTAATTCAAATCCGTGATGGCCAAACAAGTCTGTGTCCTTAAGAGACAGCTCAACAATACCAAACACGATACAAATGGGAGCTGGTCTCCCCAAATCCATGATGGCCAAACGAGTCTGTGTCCTTAAGGGATGGCTCAACAATACCAAACACGGTACCAATGGGAGCTGGTCTCCCCAGTAGGTTGGCTCTGTCCTCCAGGACAGGGTCCCTACTCAAATGAGAGGGCAAGATGTCTCAAGCCTCCTCCAGGTCTGCCCTTATGGTGCGTCCACCAGGGACATAAGACCTGTTCAAAATTACAGGATTACAAATGCCATGAATGTGGCTTGCCAGCAAACTGAAAGTAAAAGGGAAGAAAAAGAAAAGGAAAAGGAGCGCTCAGTTACTCACCCGGCTGGTCAGAGAAGAAACCTTCAGGGTCTCGGGTTCATTGGGGGTCTCTAGGGATCCCGGGCGAGCTCCCAAGATGTTGTGCCAAGACCCCTGACCAGGAGCCAAGACCCCCGGTCACCCAGGAGTCACCTAGAGGACCGCCACAGAAGCCGAGACACTCGAATGTAAAAGCAACAGTTTTCTTTTAATGTCAAGCTTAATCAGGGACTCAATCCACACAGACCGATGCAGCAGGAGTGGGAGAGAGCCTCGACCTTCTAAAAGTAGGGGTTTATAAAGGAAAAGAGTGGGAAGGGGAAAAAAGGGTTACATCACATAGCATCTTTTAAAATGATTGGTTCCAAGAAGGCACGCTCGGGAACATTTCTAGTTGCTCATCTCTGGTCAGCAGACTGCTTGCAGATCCTATCTTTTGCAAGGGGCTGGAGGCCCCCAGAGCTAAGTATTTCTGGAATGTCCTGTTGAGCAAGCGAGCATGAGTTACAGAAGCAAAGGTCGGCACTTTAATCAGTTAGTTCCTTATCTGAGCCGAGCCCAGGATCCTTCTTTGTTCACAATGGTTTGTCCTACAATGGCAGTGTCATTGTTTAATTAGTTACGTGTTATTTCTTTCTGGTCTCTCAAAAGGGCTACAGGAAAAGCCTAAATTCAGGTGTGCTGGGCTTGGAGAGGAAGTGGACTGATAAAGCCCAGGGACCTTAGCTTGCTTGGCTGCTCAGGCCCCTCTCCTGAAGGCTCCAGCCTGTGCCTGCAGTATCCCACAGCTTCCCTCCATTAGTTGAATCTGAGCTGCCATCTTATCCCTCCCCATTGGAATCTGAGTTGCCTCCTACCCTTCAATTACTAGAATCAGAGCTGACTCCTCCCATTCCTTTATTGGAATCTGTGCTGGCTCCTCACTGCTCCTTAGTAGTGACTGAGCTGACTCCTGCCCCTTCCTTACTAGAATCTGAGATGGCTCCTCCCACTCCATTACTATAATGTGAACAGATTCCTCTCCCTCCCTTACTAGAATCTTAGCTGCCTCCTACCCCACCCTTAATAGAATCTGAACTGGCTCCTCACTGTCCCTTAGTATTGTCTGAGCTGACTCCTCCCCCTTCCTTACCAGAATCTGAGCTGGCTCCTTCCCCTCTCTTACTGGAATCTTAACTGACTCCTCCCACTCCCATACTATAATATGGGCTGGCTCCTCTCCCTCCCTTATTAGAATATGAACTGGCTCTTCCACATCCCTTACTAGAATCTGAGCTGGTTCCTCTACCTCCCTTACTGGAATTCTAGTAAGGGAGGGAAGGACTCAACTCATATCCTGGAAAAGGAGGGAAAGGAGCAATTTCAGTTTCTAGGAAGGGAGGGAGAAGACACATGTCAAATTCAAATAAGGGAGGGAAAGGTGCCAGCTCAGATTTTAGTAAGGAAAGGCTAGGATGTATCTCATATTCTAATAAGCGAGGGCGAGTAACTTGGTCAAATTTTTGTAAGGGAGGTGTAGTAGACATCTCAGATTACAGTACTGGAGGAGAAGAGTCAGTTCAGATAATATTAAAGGACTGGGAGGAGTCAGCTGAAATTATACTAAGGGAGTGGAAATCTGAGCTGAATCTTCTCCCTCCCTTGTTTCAACAGTAGCTGGCTCCTTCCACTTGGACACTAGACTCTGAGCTGCCTCCTACCCATCCCTTACTAGAATCTAAATTGGCACCTCCCCCACCCTTACTAGAAACTGAGTTGTCTCCTCTCCCTCCCTTACTAGAGTCTAAACTGAATCCTCTTCCTCCCTTACTAGAATCTAATCTGGCTTCTCCCATTCCCTTACTGGATTCTAAGGTGTCTCCTCCCTCCCCCTTACTAGAGTCTGAGCTGAGTCCTCCCCCCCCACCTTTACTAGAATCTATGCTGGCCCCTACCCCTGTCTTACTAGAATTTGTACTGCATTCTCTCCCTCCCTTTCCAGATTCTGAGCTGGCTTCTCTTTCTCCTTTTCTGGAATCTGAGAGCTCTTCCCACTTTCTTACTAGAATCTTTGTTGGCTCCTCCCCCTCCCTCAGGGGAATCTGAGCTGCCTCCTTATTAGAGTCTGTGCCCTAGCTTATGCCTCCCATACCAGAGTATGAGCTGGCTCCTCCCTCTCATACTAGAATCTGAGCTGGCTGCTGGCTACCCCTCCCTTAATGGTATCTGAGCTGGATCCTCTCCCTCCCTTACTAGAATCTGTACTGGATACTCTTGCTCTCTTACCAGAGTCTGAACTGGCTCCTAATCTCCCTTATTAAACTCTGAGCTGGCTCCTCCCCACCATTACTTGATTCTGAGTGGCCCTTCCCCCTCCCTTTCCAGAGTCTGAAATGACTCTTCTTCCTCCCTTTGCAGAATCTGAGCTGATTCCTCTCACTTACTGGAGTCTGAGTTGACTCCTCTCCCTCACTTATGAGAATCTGAGCTGGCTCCTCCCCCTCCCTTACTACAATCTATGCTGGCTCCTCTCCCTCCCTTACTACAATGCGAAATGGCACTTCTCCCTCCTTTCACAAAACCTGATATGATTCCTCCCACTCCATTACTAGAATCTGAGCTGCCTCCTCAGTGTGCCTTAGTATTTATTGTCTTAGCTGTCTCCTACTCCTTTCTTACTAGAATCTGAGATGGACCCTCCCTCTCCACTCCATTACTAGAATCTGTGCTGACTCATCCCCTTACCTTACCCGAATCTGCGTTGCCTCCTACCCCTCTCATTCTAAAATCTGAGCTGGTTTCTCCCCCTCACTTAGTAAAATCTGAGCTGGCTCCTCACCCTCCCTTACTAGAATCTGAGCTGCCTCCTCACCTTCCCTTGCTAGGAGTTGAGCTAGCTCCTCTCCCTTCCTTAGGAGAATCTTAGATGGCTCCTCCCCATCCTTTACCAGACTCTCAGCTGCCTCCATCCAACTACCCTACTAGAATCTAAGCTGCCTCATATCCCTGCCTTACTCCTCTGCCTACATTAACAGAATCTGAGCTGCCTCCTCACTGTCCCTTAGTATTGTCTGAGCTGATTCCTAGCCCTTTTTTACTAGAATCTGAGATGGCTCCTCCCACTCCCTTACTAGACTCTGTACTGGATCCTCATGTTCCCTTACCAAAGTCTCAGCTGCCTCTTCTCCCTCCCTTGTGTAAAATCTGAGCTGGCTTCTCCACCTACCTTACTAGAATCTGAGCTGGCTCCTACCCATCCCTTCCCAGAATGTAATAGGACTTCTCCCTCCCTCTCTTTCTCTCTCTCTCTCTCTCTCTTTCTCTCTCTCTCTCTCTCTCTCTCTCTCTCTCTCTCTCTCTCTCTCCCTCTCTCCCTCCCTCCGTGCCTCCCTCCCTCCCTCTCTCACTTACTAGAGACTGAACTCACTTCTATCCTTTACTTCTTAGAATCTGTGCTGGATATTGCCCCTCCCTTACTAGAATCTGGGCTGGCTCCTCCTCCTGCCTTAGTAGAATCTGAGCTGGCTACTCTCCCTCCCTTCCTAGAATCTGAAATAGCTCCACTCCCTCCTTCCCAGAATCTGAGCTGACTCCTCCCACTCCCTTTCAATATGATTTGCCTCATAACCCTCCCCTTCTAGAATCTGAGCTGGCTCCTACCCCTCACTTATGCAAATATGAGCAGGCTTCTATCTCTCCCTTACTAGAATCTGAGCTGGCTCTTCTCCCTCCATTACAAGAATCTTATCTGGCTCCTCCCTGTCCATGACTAGACTCTGAGCTTCCTCCATCATCCTCCCCTACTAGAATCTGAGCTGCCTCCTATCCCCCCTTACTATAATCAGAGGTGTCTCCTCCCCCTCCCTGATTAAAATTTGAGCTGGCTCCTCTCCCTCCCCTACCCCAATCTGAGCTGCCTTCCACCCCTCCCTTATTAGAATCAGAGGTGTCTCCTCACCCTCCCATAATAGAATCTCAACAGACTCCTCCCTGTCCCTTAGTATTATCTGAGCTGACTCCTGCACCTTCCTTAATAGAATCTGTGATGGCTCTTCTCATTCCATTACTAGAAGCTGTGCTGACTCCTCCTCTCCCTTAATCTACATTGCCTCCTACTCCTCCCCTTTTAGAATCTGAGTTGGCTTCTCTCCCCCTACTTACTAGAATCTTAACTGGCTCCTCACCCTACCTTACTTAAATTTGAGTTGGCTCCTCTCCCTCCCTTACTAGAATCTCAGCTGCATCCTCTCCCTCCATTACTACAATCTGAGCTGGCTCCTACCCCACCCTTACTAGAATCTGAGCTGGTTCTGTTCCCTCCCTCCTCTACCCCAACTTGAGCTGCCTCCTATCACTCCCTTGTTAGAATCAGAGCTGACTTCTACCCCTCCCTTACTAAAATCTGAGATGGATCCTCTCAATGCCTTACTAGAGTCTGGGCTGGCTTCTCTGCCTCCGTTTCTAAAATCTCAGCTGACTCCTCTCACCTAACTAGAATCTGAGCTCTCTCCTACCCCTCCCTTACGTCAATCTGACTGCCTCTTCCCATCTCCACTAGTACAATCTGAGCTGAAACCTACCACTCCCTTACTATTATCTGAGATGGCTCCGCCCCCTCCCTTCCTAGATTCTGAGCTGGCTCCTCCTCAATTAGTAGAGTCTGATCTGTCTCCTATTTATACCTTACTACAATCTGAGCTGACTCCTCCCTCTCACTTAGTAGAATCTGAGCTGGCTCCTCTCCCTTCCTTACTAGAATCTGAGCTGGCTCATTTCCCTCCCTTACTATATTCTGAGTTTGCTCCTCTCCCTCCCTGATTAGAATCTGATCTGTCTCAGCCCCCTCCTTACTAGAATCAGAGCTGGCTCCACTCCCTCCTTTCCTATTAACAGATCTGTCTCCTGTCTACTAACAATCTATGGCTTTGGGTTGTACTATTGTCCAAAAAAGTAGGTTTCCATATGTCTCACCTTTGTGACATGGGATCTGGAGAGTTGACCCTGGGTCTATAGCCCTTAGGCTATGTACCTTAAGGCAAGCACCTTAACTGTTAAGTGATATCTCCAGCCCCTCTCCTACTATCTTTAAAATGTGTTTAAAACATCCATGATTCTGAGTTGAGAGTATCGATATTTATTTATTTATATGTGTGTGCATTTGGACACAAGGGCCTATTCCCACTACAAGACAATGCCAGACACTTGCAACATTTTTTTTTATTCAGCTCATATGAGTTTCATAGGAGTTGAATCTGGCAGCAGACTTTGCATGCAAGTGCCTTTAACTGCTTAGATATTTTCTCAACCCCATAATATCTTACTGAAGTAATTTTTTCTGAGTAATGACAATCATCTTATGTATTGGAATTGCCACCATTTAGATAGTCCCCTGTGTGTTCATTGTGACACTGATTTACATGCTGCAAGTACAGATTGAGGATCAAGCAATCAACTGGTTTGCTTCTGCTGTTGGCTCATGCATTCCTCTTCTTACAGATGGAAGCAGGTCATGGAACAAGGACTGAACTAAACTTGTCAAGCACCTCAACATGAACTCCAGGAATGGAAGGAAATGTAGGCAGTTACTTTACAAAAAGATTATTGAAAATATTTGTAGGGGTTGGAGAGATGTCTCAATGGTTAAGGTGATTGCCTCCAAAGCCTAATGACCTGGTTTTGATTCTTCAGTACTCCTGTCTTGTAGTCATGTTCTCATTGCTGGTAGAAATCATCCAACCAAAAGCAGCTTGTGGGGAAATAGGTTGATTTTGGCTAACAGGCTCAAGGGGAGGCTCCACAATGGCAGGGGAAAACAATGGCATGAGCAGAGGAAGGACATCACCCCCTGGCCCACATAAAGTGGACAACAGGACAGTGTGCCAAACACTGGCAAGGGGAAACTGGCTATAACACCCATAAGCCTGCCCCCAACAATAACAATGCCTCCTGGAGGTGTTCGTTCCCAAATCTCCATCAGCTGGGAACCTAGCATTCATAACACCTAACTTTATGGGGGACACCATGTAATCCAGATTCATAAGTGTCATATGTTAAGCTATCACCCTAGCTTAGAGAATCTACTCTTTTCAAAAAAAGGTTCAGAATTATCAAATGAAAAAAGACGGATGATGCATGGCCATGTGGGAGCCTGAGTCATTCTTGTTGAAATTGAGCAATTTTTTCGGGTTCACCCCCTCACTTACAAGTTGTAACCCTACTATAATTGGGATGTCTGAAATATGTATGAATAGGACACCCAATGTGTGTTTCTCTAGGAGTTAAAGAGCTCAAGGAAGTCTCCCTACAAGCAGCATTGTTGTTCACCTCACCATTCCCTTGTGCTGCGTCTTTGGTCTTGCTTTATGGGGGCATTTTGACTCATTTTTTGATAGTTTTTCTGGCATCTTTTCTTGAATTCTTTGTTGATTTTTCGCCCCTGGATCTCCTTGTCTCTGTGCAATAAGATACAGGTTCTCATCCACTGTCTGCACTGGTGACTCTATTTGTATATCACAAAAGGCAGTGGGATTTTATGGGAGAACCACTGTAGTGGTTTTTGTCCATTTCAGCCCTCTTTTTTCTCACTTACATGGTAGTACTGGTGGGTTACTACATAAAAATTCACAATTACCAGGCCCAATGCAGGCTAAGATTACTACAAAGATTGTTGTCATAGTTTGGTTCTCAGATATACTTATTCACAAATTGTTTTCAGGAAATGTAGGTACAACTTCTGAAAAGTGTTAATCTCAGAATTAATCCCTTTTTGGCTCCTACCATAGTAAGTATCACATAGCATCCTATTTCTCTATGTTAAAGGAAGTCTTTGATATGATGTCATCTTTTCAATTGATGAAACTACACAGTTTTAGCCTGTCTTATTGGATTTTCATTCTCAACATCTCCAGTAGAAATGTTTTGGAACCAGTTCTCAATTATTCCTATCATGATAAAGAGATTGGTGACAGTATTTGTCTCTCCTTCAGAGATAGGGCTCATATAGGTTCACTCTAACTTTTAAAGAATATTGAGACTTCCGGTTAAGATGGCAGCATAGGTACCACGCCAAAGCAGCTTAGGGGGGAAAAAGACCAAAAAATCTCAGCAAAATACACACTTTAACTAAAAAGTGAGGTGTATAGGAAATTGAAGCAGCAGCGGAGAAGTAGAAGTGTTCCAGAGCATCCAGAGCCTGCACAGGCGGGAAAAGTGGCTCCGACAGCTTGGCCAACCACCGCGGCCGCGGCGCACCAGAAAGCCGCCAGGCTCGGCTCCAGCTGCAGGAAAATCCAGGTGCGGGAGCTTCCCCTCACACCGCACTCTCCACAACTCGGGAAACGTGAGGGGAGAGTGGCAGCGAGCAACAGAGGAGCAGACCGCGAGGTAGAAGAACGCATGGAGCAACGTGAGAAGCAGAGCAGCTGCGGCTCCCTCCCCTCCCCCACCGCCTGAGCCCAGATCTGGCGAACAGAGCAGCAGCCTGTGACCCGGCCATGACAACTTGGGCTGACAGTGGGACCCAAGCAGGAGCAGAGTTTGGCAGCAACATCAGTGGCTCCAGCACCAGTAACAGCAGCCCCAGCAGCAGCAGACCCAGGAGTGGCAGCAGCGGCAGGCTCGGCAGCAGCAGTTTCAGGTGGAGCAGTGGCAGTGGACACAGCAGCAGCAGCTTCAGCAGCAGTGGTGGCTCCAGCAGTGGCAGCTACAGCAGCAGAAGAGGCAGCAGCAGCGGTGGGGCCAGCAGCAACACCTTCAGCAGCAGTGGCTACAGACCCAGCAGGGGCAGCTTCAGCAGCAGCAGTTCCAGCAGCAGGGGTGCTGATCTGCAGGGCCAAACATGCCAGACTCGGTTTGCCCTGCAGGAAAAGCAAGTGCCCAGCTCCAGAAATCAGAACAGCAGCCTGCCAACTCAGGCAGCAACTTGACTGAGACCAAAATCATCCAAGGTAACTGGGATTGCACCAGGGAAGGGTCTCACTTGGGCGCAAGCTGACTTGGATCCCTCAACAGACCAGAAATCTTAACCTCTTTGTTGATAGAGGATCTGGTCGTTATAATAACTACTCTTGCATACATACTTGGGGCTGTTTTTGATTGAATCTGTACAGTGTTTAGTTACATTTTAGAATCTACCTGTATTTTATTCCACTCAGCCTGCTTGAATACTCCTATAGCAGGGAAATTCAACCACTAAGAACATCTTTGTAGATACTCTGAGAGTCTTAAGAGCCACACCTAACACCTTAAGGTCCTACCCTGAAAATATATTATATCAAATCAATTGATAGAGCTAAGAATACACAGCTAGCTAGAAAATCCAAGCATTAACTTAATCCAAGATGCAAAAATATATACATTAAAACACAAGAAACACTAAAAAGCAAGACGATATAAACCCACCTAAAAGTATTAATGCATCAGAAATGTCCTCCAGTGAGAAAGAGTTAGAGGAAATGCCTGAGAAAGAGTTCAAAAAATGATTATAAATATGTTCAAACAGGTCAAAGAACACATCAAAACAATCAAAGAAGAAATCAAAGAGGAAATCAAAGGAATCAAAGAAGATGCAGGACACGAATTTAATGAAATAAAGAAGGCAATACAAGACAAAAATAAGGAAATAGAAATAATAAAGAAAAACCAGTCAGAATTACTAGCAATGAAGAACACAGTTAATGAAATAAAAAACTCTGTAGAAAATCTCACCAGTAGGATGGATGAGGGAGAGGACAGAATATCTAAGCTAGAAAACCAGGTGGCAGACCTAATGCAGTCCAACAAAGAGAAAGACAAACTTATAGAAAAGTATGAGTGGGAATTTCAAGATATTTGGGACACTATGAAAAGATCCAATATAAGAATTCAGGGCATAGTACAAGGAGAAGAACTCCACTCCAGAGGCATAGTAGGCATCTTAAACAAAATCATAGAAGAAAATTTCCCCCAAATTGGGAAAGAGGTGCCAATGCAGATACAGGAAGCCTTTAGAACCCCAGCCAGACAAAACCCAGAAAGAACCTCTCCTCGCCATATTATAATCAAACTTCCAAACACACACACCAAAGAAAAAATATTGAAAGCAGTTAGAAAGAAAAATCAAGTTACCTACAAAAGCAAGCCCATCAGGATTACAGCAGATTATTCAACACAAACTTCTAAAGCCAGAAGGGCTTTGAGTGATATATTCCAAGTTCTGAAAGATAACAATTGTCAACCAAGGTTACTTTTTCCTGAAAAGTTATCCATTCAAATACATGGAGAAATAAAGACATTCCATGACAAAAGCAGGTTAAAAGAGTATTTGAAGACAAAACAGGCACTACAGAAAATACTTGATAGAATCCTCCATCCTGAAGAAAAGGAAAAGCACACATATAAGGATCCTAGAAAAAACAAGCAATACTCAAATACTGGTTAACAGAAGAGAGTGCAGGTAGAACCAGAAACACACACACACACACACACACACACACACACACACACACACACACACACAAAATAGCAAACATACATACACACCTTTCAATAATATCTCTTAATAGCAACAGCCTCAATGCCCCAACGAAAAGACATAGATTTGCAGACTGTGTTAAAAAGCAGGATTCTACAATTTGTTGTCTCCAAGAAACTCACCTTTCTACAAAGGATAGATATTATCTTAGGGTGAAAGGTTGAAAGATGGTGTTTCAAGCAAATGGGCCTAGAAAACAAGCAGGGGTTGCTATCCTAATTTCAGACAGGGTAGACTTTAGTCCAACATTGGTCAAGAAAGATAAGGAAGTTGACTTTATATTGATTAAGGGCACACTCCAACAGGAGGACACTACAATCCTAAACATATATGCACCTAACATGAGGGCTCCCAAATTCATCAAACAAACACTATTAGAACTAAGGTCACAGATAACACCAAACACAGTGGTGGTGGGTGACTTTAACACCCCACTCTCATTAATTGACAGTCATCCCGGGAAAGAATAAACAGAGAGGCATCTGGACTAAATGAGGTCATAGAAGGAATGGACCTAACAGATATATACAGGACATTTCATCCAAAGGCTGCAGAATATACATTTTTTTCAGCAGCACATGGAACATTCTCTAAAATAGACCATATATTAGGACACAAAGCAAATCTTAACAAATTCAGGAAAATTGAAATAATTCCTTGCACTCTATCTGACCACAATGGAATTAAACTACAAATCAGTAGCAAGAAAGGCTATAGAGAATACACAAAAACATGGAAACTAAACAATACACTACTAAATGATGAATGGGTCAACGAAGAAATCAAAAAGGAAATCAAAAAATTTATAGAGTCAAATGATAATGAGAACACAACATACCAAAATCTCTGGGACACAATGAAGGCAGTTTTAAGAGGTAAATTTATAGCCTTAAGTGCCTATATTACGAAATTAGAAAGGTTGCAAGTAAACGACCTAATGCTTCACCTTAAAGCCTTAGAAAAAGAAGAACAAGGCAAACCAAAAATCAGTAGACAGGAAGAAATAATAAAGATTAGGGCAGAAATTAATGAAATAGAAACAAAAGGAACAATCCAAAGAATTAATGAAACAAAGAGTTGGTTCTTTGATAGGATAAACAAGATTGATAAACCCTTAGCAAATCTGACCAAAAGAAAGAGAGAAGAAACACAATAAAATAAATCATAGATGAGCAAGGTAATATCACAACAGATTCCAGAGAAATTCAAAAAATCATAGGGACATACTATAAAAGCATATACTCCACAAAGTATGAAAATCTGAAAGAAATGCATGATTTCCTTGATCTATATGACCTACAAAAATTAAATCAAAATGAGATTAATCACTTAAACAGACCTATAACATATATGGAGATACGAACAGTTATCAATAATCTCCCAACTAAAAGAATCCAGGCCCGGATGGATTCACTGCTGAATTTTACCAGACCTTTAAGGAAGAGCTAACACCATTGCTTCTTAAGCTTTTCCAGGAAATAGAAAAAGGATTTCTACCAAATGCCTTCTATGAGGCCAGCATCACCCTGATACCAAAACCAGGCAAAGATAGAACAAAAAAAGAAAATTACAGACCAATGTCCCTCATGAACATAGATGCAAAAATTCTCAAATAATATTGGCAAACAGAATACAAGAGTATATAAAAAAGATCATTCACCCTGACCAAGTAGGCTTTATTCCAGAGATGCAGGGATGGTTCAACATACACAAATGTATAAATGCAATACATTACATAAACGGGTGGAAGGACAAAAATCACATGATCATCTCATTAGACGCAGAGAAAGCATTTAACAAAATCCAACATCCCTTCATGATAAAAGTCCTAGAGAGACTGGGAATAGAAGGAACATATCTCAATATAATAAAGGCTATTTATGACAAGCCTACAGCCAACATATTACTAAATGGGGACAAACTGGAAGCTTTCCCACTAAAATAAGGAACAAGACAAGGGTGTCCATTGTCCCCACTTTTATTAAATATAGTTTTGTAAGTCTTAGCCATAGCAATAAGGCAAGAGACACACATAAAAGGGATACAAATTGGAAAGGAAGAAATCAAGTTATCAGTATTTGCAGATGACGTGATTCTATACATAAAGGACCCTAAAGGGCTGGAGAGATGGCTTAGCCGTTAAGCGCTTGCCTGGGAAGCCTAAGGACTCTGGTTCGAGGCTCGGTTCCCCAGGTCCCACGTTAGCCAGATGCACAAGGGGGCGCACGCGTCTGGAGTTCTTTTGCAGTGGCTGAAAGCCCTGGCGCGCCCATTCTCTCTCTCTCCCTCTATCTGTCTTTCTCTCTGTGTCTGTCGCTCTCAAATAAATAAATAAGAAATTTTAAAAAAAATATTAAAATAATAAATAAATAAATAAATAAAGGACCCTAAAGACTTTACTAGCAAGCTGTTAGAGCTGATCAAAACCTACAGCAATGTAGCAGGATACAAAATAAATACACAGAAATCAGTAGCCTTCATATATGCTAACAACAAAGACACAGAGGATGAAATCAGAGAATCACTCCCATTCACAATTGCATCAAAAAAAATAAAGTACCTTGGAATAAACCTAACCAAGGAAGTAAAGAATCTATACAATGAGAACTTTAAAACTGATGTGAGAAATTGCAGAAGACACTAGAAAGTGGAGAAACATCCCTTGTTCCTGGATTGGAAGAATCAATATTGTGAAAATGGCAATCTTACCTAAAGCAATCTACACATTTAATGCAATCCCTATCAAAATTCCAAAGGCTTTCTTCATGGAAATAGAAAAAACAATCCAAAAATTCATTGGGAATCACAAAAAACCTCGAATATCTAAAATAATACTGAGCAACAAAAAAGAGGGTGGTGGTATCACCATACCTGGTTTTAACCTATACTACAGAGCCATAGTAACAAAAACAGCATGGTACTGGCACAAAAACAGATATGTAGATCAGTGGAACAGAATAGAGGACCCAGATGTAAGCCCAAGTAGCTATAGCCACCTGATATTCGATAAAAATGCCAAAAATACTCATTGGAGAAGAGACAGCCTCTTCAGCAAATGGTGTTTTGAAAATTGGATATATATCTGCAAAGGATGAAAATAGATTCTTCTCTCTCACCATGCACCAGAATTAAGTCCAAATGGATTAAAGACCTTAACATCAGCCCTGAAACTCTGAAACTGCTAGAGGAAAAAGTAGGGGAAACCCTTCAACATATTGGTCTTGGCAAAGACTTTCTGAATACAACCCCAATTGCTCAGGCAATAAAACCACAGATTTACCACTGGGACCTCATGAAATTACAAAGATTTTTCACCGCAAAGGACACAGTGAAAAAAGCAAAGAGGCAACCTACAGAATGGGAAAAAATCTTTGCCAGCTATATATCTGATAGAGGATTAATATCTAGGATATACAAAGAACTCAAAAAGTTAAATAATAAGGAATCAAACAAGCCATTCAAAAAATGGGCTATGGAGCTAAATAGAGAGTTCTCAAAGGAAGAAATACGAATGGCATATAAGCATCTAAAAAAATGTTCTACGTCCCTAGTCATCAGGGAAATGCAGATTAAAACTACATTGAGATTCCATCTCACTCCTGTCAGATTGGCCACCATCATGAAAACAAATGATCATAAATGTTGGCGGGGATGTGGAAAAAAAGGAACCCTTCTGTACTGCTGGTGGGAATGCAATCTGGTCCAGCCATTGTGGAAATCAGTGTGGAGGTTCCTAAAACAGCTAGAGATTGATCTACCATATGACCCAGCTATAGCGCTCCTAGGCATATATCCAAAGGACTCATCTCATTTCCTTAGAAGTACATGCTCAACCATGTTTATTGTTGCTCAATTTATAATAGCTGGGAAATGGAACCAGCCTAGATGTCCCTCAACAGATGAGTGGATAATGAAGATGTGGCACATTTATACAATGGAGTTCTACTCAGTGGTAAAGAAAAATGAAGTTATGAATTTGCAGAAAAATGGATGGACCTGGAAAGTATTATACTAAGTGAGGTAATCCAGACCCAGAAAGCCAAGCACCACATGTTCTCTCTCATATGTGGATCCTAGCTACAGATGACTGGGCTTCTGCGTGAGAATGAAAATACTTAGTAGCAGAGGCCAGTAAGTTAAAATGGAGACATAAAGGGTAGAGAAAGGAAGGGAGGAGGATACTTAATAGGTTGATATTGTATATATGTAATTACAATGATTGTAATGGGGAGGTAATATGATGGAGAATGGAATTTCAAATGGAAAGTGTGGGGGTTTGGGGAGGGAGGGAATTACCATGGGATATATTTTATAATCATGGAAAATGTTAATAAAAATTTTAAAAAAAATTTTTTTTGAAGGATAAAAAACAATTTGACTGCAAAATTAAATAAATTATACTTAGAAGCCAAAAAAAAAAAAAAAAAAAAAAAGAATATTGAGTACTTTCCTTAGAAGGATATAAGAGATGTTTTCCAAACAGGATTTGATGACTTTCTATTAGCTTTACCTCTTGTGGTCCTTCATCACACCTGCACCAATGTGGTGTCAGAAAGGTTCTCAAAGCCTCTATGTAGAAACACCATGCCTCTTGATACACTTCTTGACCCTGAGACACTTACTTCTTTCTGTCAAGTCTTTAGCAATATTTCCTGGGCTTATAAGACAAAAGTAATGTTGGCATTTGCCTATGGGTTTACATTGTTCATATTTTCCCCTTTTACAAGTTATGAGTATTCTCAATATCTACTTCTTGTCCAGCATGGTGGTTCTGTGGCAGGAGTAGAGTTCTGCATTCATATACAATGTCCCAAGTCCTTTGCATGATGTGGAGGTCCCATGCAGATGTGACCAGATGACTCACATGTCAGTTAGATGCCTCATTTTGGAAAGGAAGAGATCAAGTTGTCATTATTTGCAGATTAGTTGGTTCTATACATAAAGGAGCAGAAAAACTCTATTAGAAATTGGTTAGAGCTGATAAACACTTTTAGCAATGTAACAGGATTCATAACAAACATACAGAAACTAGTTGCCTCCTTATATATACTACCAACAGTATTCTGAGGATAAAATTAGGGAATCAATCCTATTCACATTTGCCTCAAAGCCTAAAGTACCTTGGCAAATCTCTTACCAAGGAAGTAAAGGATTTGTACAATGAAAACTTTGAAACACTCAAGACAGAAATTGCAGAAGAGCTGGACATGGTGGTTCATGCCTTTAATCCCAGCATTTAGGAGGCAGAGATAGGAGGATCAGTGTGAGTTCAAGGCTACCTTGAGACAATATAGTGAATTGCAGGTCAGCCTGGGCTAGAGCAAGACCATAACTTGACAAAAAAAACAAACAAACAATATTGTGAAAAATGTCAATCTTACAGAAAGTAATTTATGTGCAAACTCCATCAAAATTCCAATGGCATTCTTCACAGAATGTTTTTTTAAAAATCATAAAACTCATTTGGTGTTGGGCCCTGAAAGGCCCAGGCATGAGGCCTAGTGGACCTCCCTGAGCCTAGCTAAAGTTTGATGACCTGTCTCTGGCCAGCTAGGACTCAGCAAGACGCCTAATGGCTTCTAGCATGCTACTTCAGTGCAGGAGTTGGAATTATCATTTCAATAGTCACAGTTTACTATTGGCCCTTACCTCTTCCCCCATCCTAAAATCCCCACCTTTGTCCCCAACATGATATAGGCAACTGCTTTTAACAATAAAGCGAGTTCCTGTGAGTTCCTGCTTTCACAAGACTCCCGATTCAGCATGGTTTTTCTCTGGTGACTAGGAGAGGTTGAGTCGTCCAACGCTCATCTTTCACCTCAACCCCTTGGGAGGAACCAGCAGGCCTGGTCCTTCCTTCAGCACTATCTAACCGCTGGGTAGGAGCCCAGCCATTTGGAAGCACAAAAACCTCAAATAGCCAAAACAATTTTGAGCAACAAAAGTAACATTGGAGGTATCACCATACCTGGTTTTAAGAAATATTACAGAGCCATGGTAACAAAAACAGATATGGAGATCAATGGAACAGAATAGAGGACCTAGATGTAAATCCAGGCAGCTATACCCATTTGATTTTTGACAAAAATGCCAAAAATATTTGGAAAAAGACAGACTGTTTTCTCAACAAATGATGCTGGGAAAACTGGATCTTTATATGTAGAAGGATGAAAATATATTCTTATCTCTCTCCATGCACAAAAATCAAGTCCAAATGGATCAAAGATCTTAATATCAGACCTGAAACTCTGAAAGGCTAATGGAAAAGGAATGGGAAACCCTTCAACATATTGCCATAGGCAATGACTTTCTGATTATAAACCCAGTTGCTCAGGAAATAAAACCACGGATAAACCACTGGGAACTCATGAAATTACAAAGCTTTTGTACAGTGTACAAAGGACACCATGAACAGGCAAAGAAGCAACCTACAGAATATCCAGGAAATACAAAGAACTCAAAAAAGCTAAATAATAAAAATTGAACAACCCAGTTTTTTAAAAAAGAAAATGGGCTATGGTACCAAATAGAGAGTTTTCAAAAGAAGAAATACAGATAGCTTATAAACATCTAGAAAGATGTTCTACTAACTGTTTTGAGAGAAGTTCCTTTATTTTTATGGCCTGTGGTTTTAAGATAACAGCCTTAGGCTGGAGAGATGGCTTAGTGGTTAAGGTGCTTGCCTTCAAATCCTAAGGACCCAGCTTTGATTTCGCAGGACCCATGTAAACCTGGTGAGTTAAGCTTAAATTTCTCAACATTTTGAATCTGTTTCCTTTATCTGGAAACCAAGTATTATGTTTAGTCACTACTTCTAAGCATTTTTCAAATTTGGATTCTGTCATTCTAGCCCCAGATTCTTTTAAAGTACATCTAAGCAACTGAATTTAGTATCTACTCTCTTGGTATTGATTGTGCCCAATTTCTACCCTGGTTTGTTTGCAACTTAAAGTAACCACTTGTGTAACTCACAGTCCTAATTCTACTGAGAACCAAGGATGCCCTTCACAGTCTTGTTTGCAGCTTTACTGTGTCTTCATTGTCCTATGCTTGTAGCAGTCCTTCCCTTCAGTTCCCTGTTCTGGGCACCATTCTGCTTGAGACACTAGAGGGTTCAAATTCTTAAAAGGGGACAGTGACTCATAGACAAAACAAAAAACAAAAACCTTACAACATTCAGACATACCTCAGGGAGGTAACCAGAGAGCCTTTGTCCCAACTGAAATCTGAGGCTTTGAATCTTGGCCACAGTGCTTTTATTCTTAGGATTACACACATATACATCACAAATAATGACTCTGACATAATATAGACTGTCTTGAAAGAAGACTTTTTTTTGGCACAAGCATTTGGTGTTTATTTGTAGAGGAAGAGACTCTGGTGCAAACACACATGCACATAAATAAATATTTTTTTCAAGTGAAATTCAAACAGTATAATTAGCCAGCAAACAGGGAACTGGTAAGGAAAGGAATCCAAAGTGGCTGAGGGGCTGAGGGAAGACAATGTGGTGGCACTCCATTAGATACTGTAGGGAGGTGGACAGCTGAGTACTACTTGTAGAGTTAAACATGTGAGAAGGAGCTATAAAAATAAACCAAGAAGTGCTGGAGAGGTTCACGCTCCTGCAGTCAAAGCCTAACAGCATTGACAACAACAGCTAGAAGCCTTGACATGCCCATTCTCTCTCTTTTCTTGCAAATAAATTAAAATACAGGGCTGGAGAGATGGTTCAGTGGTTAATGTGCTTGACTGCAAAGTCTAACAAGCCATGTACCATTCCTCAGTACCCATTTAAAAGCCAGATGCACAGAGTTACACATGTATCTGGAGTTTGTTTGCAGTGGCAGGAGGTTCTGGCATGCCCATTCTCTCTCTCTCTCTCTCTCTCTGTGTGTGTGTGTGTGTGTGTGTACTTAAAATAAATATGGCCTGGAGAGATTGCTTAGTGGTTAAGGCGCTTGTCTGCAAAGCCTAAGGACCCATGTTCTACTCTCCAGGTTCCATGTTAGTGAGTCGCACAAAGGTGAGGCAAGCACAAGGTTGCACATGCCCACTGCGTCATGTGTCAGGAGCCATTTGGCTGGCCTTGTCTCCATAGCTCTGGGCCATTTGGCAGCAAGACTTTTGCAAGACTTTAGCACCTACATGTAAGCAAGATTATGTATATTCAGTGTTACTGATGAGAGCTGGCCATTTCTTAAGATTTATGCTTGTATTGCTGGGATCAAAGGATTTGTTTGTTTCCCTCCTTGAGATAATCTTTTGTACTGAGAAGTGATTGAAGTGCAAAACTCTGTAACAGAAAGGAGTTGTCTTGATAGAAACTTGTGTGAAGCTCATGGAATTTTTGTCCATGAGCAAACTGTTTACAAGAAGATACAAAAACGACTGTTGAGAATCGAACCATGCTTCAGTCCTTGCTTCAGTCCTGGACTGGAGTCCTTGCTTTCATTCTTTCTCCTGTCTTTCTTTAATCCTCACTCCCCATCAGGCTCAAACCCTTTCAGCGGCCAGGCCCTGGCAAGTGGTGCCCTAACATGGGGCCTGAATATGAGGATCCAAAGTGAAGGACACTGCTGGATTGAAGAGGCATGCTTGGGAAAAGAAAAAAGGAGTGCTCAGGGAAAGAAAAAAGGAGTGGTGAGTAATATTAGTAAAAATGGGACAAGGTAATAGTTGTATGCTTTTTGTTCATTATGCTGAAAAATATGTTGTGTGCTCAGGAGCCAAAGTTAGCAACAACTCAGTAATTTTTTGGAATTTATAGAAAAAGTCTGTCCTTGGTTCCCAGAAGGAGGAACTGTCGATTTAAAGACCTGGCAAAGGGTAGGGACTAAGCTTCAAGATTATTATGATACCCATGGGTCAGGTAAAGTACCAGTGGAAACATTTAGCTTGTGGGCTTTAGTTAGAGATAGTTTAGATCCTAGACATCAGAGAGATAAAGTTAAATTAAGTACAGTTAAAGACAAAGGACTACTTCCCCTATACCTTTTAAGCAGTTGAAGGAATTAAGAGCAGATTGTGGCCTACAGCTCCTTTCACACTTGCTATGATAGACTCTATGGCATTTGAGGCACTCCCTCCAGGGGACTGGAAACAAGTAGCAAAGGCACGTTTGTCAGGAGGAGACTATTTATTGTGGAAAACAGAATATATGGAAAACTGTCAGGCCACTGCTGAGGTGAATAAGGCTCAGGGGGTACATATTACTTTTTTTTTTAATTTTTTTTGTTCCTTTTTATTTATTTATTTGAGAGTGACAGAGAGAGAGAGAAAGAGAGAGAGAGAGAGAGTAGGAGGCAGAGAAAGAGAGAGAATGGGCATGCCAGTGCTTCCAGCCACTGCAAAAGTACTTCAGATGTGTGCAGCCCCTTGTGCATCTAGCTAACGTGGGTCCTGGGGAATCTAGCCTCGAACTGGGGTTCTTAGGCTTCACAGGCAAGTGCTTAACCACTAAGCCATCTCTCCAGCCCTACCTCTTACTTTTGATATGCTGGCAGGAGAGGGACCATATTGGGAACTTGAGAATCAATTGCAGCTTGATGCAGGTGTTTATGCTCAGGTTAATGCACAAGCTAAAAGGGCTTGGCATAAGCTTCCATCCATTGGGAGGGGGATTTGTCAAAAACTAGGCAAGGACCTGTTGGGAGCCATAGAGCAAAAGCCTCTCCATTTTGCCTGGGCCTGCTCATAAACTGACTCATTACTCAGAAAGCTGGTCCATCCAGCTTTTTGCTAGGTACTTCTGGAACTGCTCAGCAGACTACTTACAGAATCTTATCTTTTGCGAAAATCCAGTTTATGGTCAGGATGTGAAACTTGGTGCAGTCAGGATGTTAAGCCAGTTGGGCAAGATTAGATGAACACCTAATTACATCCCCTCTAGGTTTCCTGACAAGTCCTTGCCCTGGCCACGTCCCCTTCCCCCTACAACTCCTTGCCCTGACCACGTCCCCTTCTCCCTACAACCCTATATAAACCTACATGTAAGAATAAACTCTTGAGGCTGTGACAAATGTCTAGCATGGTCTCCTTCTTGTGTCTGTTTGCCTACTTTCATTCAGGTTGATTTTCACCTCACTTCTTTGTTCGATTCCCCACTGGCCATGGCAAGGACCTGATGAATTATATCAAAACTTTGTGGATAGATTATTACAGGCTGTCAGTAGACTGGTTGCAGATTCTGGAAGCAGGACTTGCACTTGTAAAATTATTAGCCTATGAGAATGCTAACTCTGCTTGTCAAGCTGCCTTGAGCCATGTAGGAGAAAGGGGAACATAACTGATTACATTAGTCTATGTTCTGACATAGGTACATCCTATACACAAGGGCTAGCTTTGGTTGCTACCCTCCAAGAGAAGTCAGTAAAGGAGGTTCTTTTTCAGCAACAAAAAGGTAATAAGAGAAAAGTTAATACTCCCCCTGGAAGTTGTTTTGGATGTGGTAAAATGGGACATCAGGTGAGACAATGTCCTCAGAAGCAAAAGAATGATTCACACAGAAAGCAACCAGGGTTGTGCCCAAAATGTAAAAGGGGTAAACACTGGGCCAATGCATGTAAATCTAAATATGATTATATGGGGAATCTTCTCCCGTGGGGAAACAGGAGGAGGGGCCAGCTCCAGGCCCCACAACAATGTTATGGAGCACTACAGAACTTTACTCCCCCCACCCCCAGCAAAACAATCCATTCAGGACCTCTGCAGAGCAACCCCAGGCAGCTCAGGACTGGACCTCAGTTCTGCCACCTCTACAGTATTAACCCCAGAAATGTAAATGTAGTCCTTACCAACAGGTGTTTATGGGCCATTACCTAAAGGATCTGTTGGGCTACTGTTAGGGAGAAGTAGCTCTACCATGAAAGGAATTTTAGTAGCACCTGGGGTGATTGATTCTGATTATGAGGGGGAGATTAAAGTTATGACTCATTCCCCTAGAGGAATATCAGTAATTAATAAGGGATAATGATTAGCACAATTAATATTACTCCCCCAGTTGCAAATGAAAAGTGCTAGTAAAAAGAATAAAAGGGGTGATGCAGGTTTTGGTTCTTCTGATGCTTACTGGATCCAGGCCATTGGGTCACAGAGACCAGAATTAACTTTGTATATTAATGGTAGAAAATTCCAGGGTTTATTAGATACAGGAGCTGATGTTTCAGTGCTTACAGCTGATCAGTGGCCTCCTAATTGGCCTAAACAGTTCTCTGTGACTCAGTTGCAGGGAATAAGACAGACTCAAAGCCCAGAAAAGAGCAGTGATTTGTTACAATGGAGGGATGAAGAAGGGCATAAAGGAACTTTTCAGCCATATATTGTCCCAGGTTTACCTGTGAACCTATAGGGAAGGGATGTCATGAGTTGCATGGGAATTTATCTTTATAGTCCTAGTGATACAGTTTCCAGTGAAATGTTAGGTCAGGGGCTCTTGCCAGCTCAAGGTTTGGGCAAGAATGGACAAGGGTGGCTAGAGCCCATATCACCAGTACCTCCAAGGGCAGGCTTGGGGTATTTTTAGAGGGGGTCATTGGACAACCTATATCTCATGCAGATCCCATAACTTGGAAGAGTGGGGACCCTGTGTGGGTGGATCAATGGCCTTTTACTGCTGAGAAAATTCAGGCCGCAGAGCAGTTAGTACAGGAACAGCTTGAAAGTGGTCATATTGCCCCTTCAAACTCACCTTGGAATTCTCCAATTTTCATTATAAAAAAGAAGTCTGGAAAATGGAGGTTATTACATGATCTTAGGAAGGTAAAGGAAACAATGGAATTGATGGGACCTTTGCAACCAGGATTGCCTATGCCTTCTGCTATTCCTAAAGATACTTATAAAATTATATTAGATTTAAAAGATTGTTTTTATACTATTCCTCTTGCTCCTCAAGATTGTAAAAGATTTGCCTTTAGGTTGCCATCTACAAACTTTAAGGAACCTATGAAAAGATATCATTGGAAAGTGTTGCCCCAGGGTATGGCTAACAGCCCCACCTTGTGTCAAAAGTTTGTGGCTCAAGCTGTAACAAAGACTACACAGGCCTATCCTCAGGTACATATTATTCATTATAACGATGATATTCTCCTGGCGTTCAAACAAGAGGGATTATTATTAACAGCTTTCTTCCATTTACAGGGGGGCCTTAAAGGAGCAAGGATTAGTTATAGTTCCAAATAAGGTTCAAACTGAGCCACCATATTCATATTTAGGACACAGATTATATCCAAAAACCATATTCCCACAAAAAATTCAACTCAGGAAAGATGGGTTACAAACCTTAAATGGTTTTCAAAAGCTTTTGGGAGATATTAGTTGGTTTAGACCTCATTTAAAAATTAGTACTGGAGAATTAAATCTTCTTTTTGACATTTTAAAAGGAGATCCAAATCCAAAGTCTGTACGTCAGTTAACAGATGAGGGACATAAGGCATTAGCTTTAGTAGAACAAGCTATTGAAAAACAACAAATTCAATATATAGATTATTCTCAGGGATGGGTTGCATATGTTCTGGCCACTGAACATACTCCAACTGCAGTTTTGTGGCAAGAAGGACCTCTATTGTGGCTACATTTACCTGTTTCTCCTGCTAGAGTGTTGACTCCTTATTATGAAGCAGTAGCTTGTTTAATTCAAATGGCTTGAGTAAAGTCTAGAAAATATTTTGGAAAGGAACTGGCTATTATAGGGGTTCCTTTTACAAAGCAACAAGTAGATCGGCTATTTCAAAATGTGGACTCTTGGGCTATTGCTTTTGCACATTATCCTTGTATTATAGATAATCATTACCCTAAGGACAAATTGTTGCAATTTGCAAATTCTCATTCCTTTATTTTCCCCCACACAGTCAGGGCAGAGCCTATTGAAGATGCTTTAGTTGTGTTTACAGATGGATCCTCTAATGGAGAGCAGCATATGTTATTCAAGAACAGTTGTACTCATTTTCTACTCCCTCAGCGTCAGCTCAAGTAGTGGCACTTAGAGCTGTAGCTACAGTATTTAATGTTTTAGCTTCAACTCTATTTAATTTGTATACTGATAATCAATATATTGCTAGAGCATTACAGGTACTTGAGACCATGCCTTATATTGAAACTGCTAATTCTCAAGTGCAAGATTTGTTTCGTCAAATACAAAGATGCATGCATGCTCACTCTCATCCTTATTTTGTAGTCACATATGAGCTCACTCAGGCTTTCCAGGTCCTTTAGCATTGGGAAACAATATGGCAGATAAGGCCACACAGATCATAGGTATATCTCAATTGGAGTTAGCTCAAAGATCTCACAATTTACATCATCTAAATAGTCAAAGTTTAAGAAAACAGTTTCAAATTACTAGAGAAGCTGCTAGGCAAATTGTGCAACAATGTAATATTTGTCCTGAATATCACTCAATTCCTCAGTATGGAATAAACCCTAGAGGATTAAAACTAAATCATTGGTGGCAGATGGATATAACTCATATTCCTGAATTTGGAAAATTAAAATATGCTCATGTATCCATTGATACTTACTCAGGATTTCTGATGGCTACAGCACAGACTGGGGAAGCTACTAAACATGTCATAGCACATTGCATCAAATGTTTTGCTGTAGCAGGTATACCATTAATTATAAAGACAGACAATGGTACAGGTTACACTAGTCAATCTTTTCAGCACTTTTGTGCCCAATTATCAATTGTTCATAAAACAGGCATACCTTATAACCCTCAGGGACAAGGAATTGTTGAACGTGCTAATGGAGCTTTAAAGAATCAATTACAAAAAATAAAAAGGGGGAGTTATATCCTTAGTCACCACAGAATGCTTTAAATCATGTACTCTTTATTTAAAATTTTTTAAATGTGGATGCATCCGGTCATTCTGCTGCAGACAGATTGTGGCATCCTAGAACTTATGCTCAGGTTAGATGGAAGGACCCCACTGATGGACAATGGCATGGCTCTGACCCGGAATTAATTTGGGGACAAGGGTATGTTTATGTTTTCCCACAGGACGCTGACAATGCCAGGTAGTTGCCAGAGAGGTTGGTCCAGTTCGCAGGGATTGAACATCAGAAGAATGATGCCTCTGCTCCTGATGATGTGGATTCAACTCCCAATGATCCACAGTGAGCTATGGTGAGCTTATGTTCCTGATCCACCTAGCTTACACCCAGCAACTTGGGAAGATAGAGAAATTATAGTCTTGATATGAGGGACTGCTTACATCATGTGTAACATCTCTGGAACAGAAAGACATATTATGGACTGGTCAAGAAATCCTGGAGCAGAAGGGAGTGGTAAATAGAACCATGACTGGACTGGTGGACTCTCTGCTGGACTTTGGTGGTCTGGTGAGGGCTTCCAACAGACTTACCTCTGGAAAGTTGCTGCGGCCCTGGGAGGAGTGAGTGTCACCTCCCCCAGGAATGACAGTTCTTCCCTCCTGAAGGGAAGGGTCATGGCTTGTGTTACTCCACCCTATGCTATGTTAATGGGAGACATAAATATTACATGGACTGAGGAAATGTTCAGTGTTACATGTAACAATTGTATTTTGTCTAATTGTGTTTCAGAATTGTCCTCTGATAGAGTTATGATTTTTAAGCAACCAGCATTTGTTATTATTCCTGTTAATGTAATGAGGGTTTGGTATTCTGACAAGGGAATACAAGTGTTACAGGAAGTAAATAATACTTTAAGTAGACAAAAAGAGTGATAGGATTGGTAATTGCAGTCATCTTAGCTTTTATTACATTGTTAGCTACTGCTACTACTGCAGCTGTTGCTTTGTCACAGGAAGTTCAAACTGCACATTTTGTTAATGTATTATCCAGAAATGTTTCTATTTCTCTAGGAACTCAAGTAGATATAGATAGAAAATTGGAAGAAAAAATAGACACTCTGTATGATATGGTTATGTATTTGGGCGAAGAGATACTAGGGTTGAAAGTTAGAACTCGTTTGGAGTGTCATGTAGATTTTCAATGGATTTGTGGTACTTCTAAAAAAATATAATGACAGTCAACAGCATTGAGAAACGATAAAAATGCATTTAAGAGGTATTTGGCATAATGATAATATTTCCTTGGATCTGATTCAGTTGCATTCAGAGATTTTGTCCTTGCAAAATAATCATCTTTTGATGCAGCTAAAGCTGCTGATGACTTAATATCTGCTTTTAAGTCTGCCTTGCCTGGATGGAATTCTCTCTCTTCTTGGATAGGAAGCTTTGCTGCTACAGGTATTTGTCTTTTGCTCATTTTGTGTCTGCTGCCCATACTCATTAAATGTCTTTTGAGATCCATTATGGATATCCATGCAGAAGTACATGGGATACAGCTACAGACCCAACCCTGGCTTCCTGAGACATTATCTTAAAGCCCCTGCAGAGACTGGTATTCAAAGATGAGTAAGATTCTCTCAACTTAGGTCAACCTAAAATAGGGCATGAATGATGGAATTCATATGCTGATGATGGGTAAGGCCTAAATATCGTAGAGGACAACCTAAGACAGGCACAGTCTTTCTGCACCGGGGCTCAGAAGGGCCTGGTTCATAAAAAATAAAAAAAGGGGATTTGTCGGGAGCCATTTGGCTGGCCTTGCATCCATAGCTCTGGGCCATTTGGCAGCAAGATTTTTGCAAGACTTTAGCACCTACATGTAAGCAAGATTATGTATATTCAGTGTTACTGATGAGAGCTGGCCATTTCTTAAGATTTATGCTTGTATTGCTGGGATCAAAGGATTTGTTTGTTTCCCTCCTTGGGATAATCTTTTGTACTGAGAAGTGATTGAAGTGAAAAACTGTAACAGAAAGGAGTTGTCGTGATAGAAACTTGTGTGAAGTTCATAGAATTTTTGTCCATGGGCAAACTGCTCACAAGAAGATATAAAAAGGACTGTTGAGAATCGAACCATGCTTCAGTCCTTGCTTCAGTCCTGGACTGGAGTCCTTGCTTTCATTCTTTCTCCTGTCTTTCTTTAATCCTCACTCCCCATCAGGCTCAAACCCTTTCAGCAGGCAGGCTCTGCCAGTGGTGCAAGCCTCTGGAGCTCAATTGCAGCGGCTGAGGCACTATCATGCCAATTCTCTCTTGAAAGAAGACTTTTATGGCCTGTGGTTTCAAGATAACATGCTTGGGCTGGAGAGATGGCTTAGCAGTTCAGATGCTTGACTGCAAAGGCTAATGACCTGGGTTTGATTCCCCTGTACCCACATAAAGCCAGATTCACAAAGTGTTACATGCATCTGGAGTTAATTTGCAGCTGCTAGAGACCATGACATGCCCATTTTCTCTGTCTCTCTTCTATCTTTCTCTCTGCTTGCAATAAAAAAGGTATCTTCTAGTCAGGCATGGTGGTCCATGCCTTTAATCCCAGCACTTGGGAGGCTGAGGTAGGAGGAACACTGTGTGCACATGTGTGCACACACTTACTCACAAGCACACTGATAAGTAAAACTATTTAGAATATATAAATATTAATCACAAAGAGGTATGGTAGCACACACATATATATTCCCAGCACTTAAGAAGCTAAGGTAGTAGGATCAGGAATTCCTGGCAGAATGGGACTGTACAGCAATACCACGTTTTCAAAAGGAAAGCGAAAGAGGTATGGTGGTGCACACTTTTATCCTCAGCACTTGGGGGGCAGAAGTAGGAGGATCAGTGCAGTTGGGTCATTAGGTTTTGCAATCAAATACCTTAACTGCTGAGCCACATCTCTAGCCCCTACATATTTTTATGTATTTATTTGCAAGCAGAGGGAAACAGAAAGAGGAGAGGGGAAAAGGGCACGTTAGGGCCTTTAGCCACTTCAAAAAATGTCTGGCTTTACATGGGTACTGGGCAATTGAATTGAGGTCGTTAGGATTTGCAGACAAACACTTTAACTGCTGAGCCAACTGCCTAGCCCTTACATATTTTTACTTATTTATTTGTAAGCAGAGGGAGACAGAGAAAAAGAGCGAGAGGGAGGGAAAGAGAGAGCACTGAAGCCTTTAAGAGTCACTACAAATGAACTCCAGACACATGTGCCACGTTGTGCACATGGGAATCAAACTGGGTCATTAGGCTTTGCAGGCAAGCAATTTAACTGCTGAGTCATCTCCCCAGCCCCTAGGTTTTATTTTGCTTTTTAGTAGCCAGGGTCTCCCTTGGCCCACATTGCCTTTGATGTGCGCTGACAGCCGCTAGCTGACAGTCCTGCCTCAGCCTGTCTCCAGTGCTAAATTCAGTAGTCAAGAGGAGGATCATGTTAATTCCGTTGCCGCAGTTTATTCACTTTTCACATGTGTTAATTAAGCCAGGTCCCTTTCTCCCTTATCTTCTCAACCAGCCTATCACCCCTCCCCCTCCCACTCATTTACACACATTTGGCCTACTGGCAGCATTCAGGTCCTGCTTTGTCCACTCCATGCCAGGCTGCCTAGGGTTCCCAAGGGCGGGCTGCTCCTTCTCCAGGGCGATTCAACACAGAATGGGACGTAGAGTCTGCCTCTCGGAGTTGAGTGACCATTTTCTGAGCTTTTGCTGTTTTTTTGATAAGCTTTTTTCTTTTCTTTAAAATATTTTATTATTTATTCAAGATTTTATTTTTATTTATTTATTAGAGACAGAGAGAGAGAGAGAGAGTTATAATGGGCCCACCAGGACCTCCAGCCAATGCAAACGAACTCCAGACACATGCATCACCTTGTGCATCTGGCTTATGTGGGTCCTGGGGACCCGAACCTGGGCCCTTTGGCTTTGCAGAAAAGCACCTTAACAGCTAAGCTATCTCTCCTCCTTTTTTTTCTTTTCACAGCAGGGCTTAAAACCATGCTCCACCTCAGGCCTATCTCTCCATGTTTTCCTCAGTCATTCTGGCGCTGACAGCCACTAGCTAATTTGCATGTCAGTTCTGTCAGTCAGTCTCTGGTTGTGGCCACTGGTTGCCATGGTGATCTTGTCACTGCTGAGTGAGTGCCCCATCTTTACTTCTGTTGCTCCTAACAATCCCCATCTTTCCTTCTAACTGTTCTCCTAACAGTCTTCATTTTAACTTCTAACTGTTCCTCCTAACAGTCCCCAGTTTTACTTCTAACTGTTGCTCCTAACACTCACACATCCTGCAAAGACATCAGGTAGGCAGCCCTGTGGTTTGTAAAAGCTGGAGGCATCTTTTGCCCAGGCTCTCCAGAGACGCACTGTCCATCAGCACCCGAGGGGGCAGGGCTTGGCGCGCTCGTCACGTGAGCGCACAGAGCGTGGACTTCCGCATCAGGAGCCTTTGAGCTCAGAGGCCCCGCCGTGTCCTAGGCTTCGTTGCAGTTCCAGGAGGGGGCTCCTGGCCGATGCTGAGCTGAGCCCAAGCCACCCTGGCGGCCACGGTGAGGGTGCGTCTGGGGCTGAGGGGAGGACAAGTTCCAGACTAGTCTGGTCCACTATCACCTAGTGAAACTCTCACACAAAACATTTTAGTAAATTAGAGCGACGGAGCACATGTCTGATGTCGCCTGGATCTTAAGTTTATGCCCAAGTACCTCGCCTCTGAACTTCTGAGAAGCCAATTTCTGCCTTGGACTCAGTCTTTTTTTTTCTCAGACTGGAGCACTGCTGCTTCCTGTTGGCCAGTGTGGTCTGACCTCAGCATGCCAAGAGTCAAAAATTGTGTTAGAGGGGCCATTGCAGCCTTAAAGTCCACTGGGCCTCCCTCTGGGAACCTGAAACCTAGGAGAACAGTAGGATACTGAGCTTAGCTTGCTGTGTGGTCAGGTTAGCTGATGTCAGGAGTTGGAGATGTGGAAAGTGAGTCCCTCATTAGACACTGTGGGATAAACTGGACAATGACTTGTTTATCATGGGTTCCAGAAGGCTGTGTCTTCATTGAGCGCAGGGAATTCTAAAAAGAATGGGAGGGCTGTACAGATGGCTTAGAGGTTAAGATGCTTGCTTTTGGCCTGGAGAGATGGCTTAGTGGTTAAGTGCTTGCCTGTGAAGTCTAAGAACCCCAGTTCAAGGCTCTGTTCCCCAGTACCCACGTAAGCCAGAAGCACAAGCTGGCGCATGCCTCTGGAGTTCCTTTGCAGTGGCTGGAAGCCATGGTGAGCCCATTCATTCCCTCTCTCTCTGTCTCTGTTTCTCTCTGTTGCTCGTGAATGAATAAATAAAAATAGACAATTTTTTTTTTTAAAATGCCCGTTTTCAAGCCTGACAGTCAAGGTTCAAATCCCCAGTACCCAAGTAATGCCAGATGCACACAGTGGCACATGCATCTGGAGTTCATTTAAACTGGCAAGTGTCCCTGGCACACCCATTCTCTTCCTTTCTCTTTCTCTCTGCTTGCAAATGATAATGAATCGATTTTTAAAAGATGGTAGATCTGTCTCTGTGGATGAATGACAGATTGAAAGGTCTGTGGAAGGAGGATGTGTGTGAGGAAGACAGCCCTTACAGTGTAAAGGAAGAAGCCATGGTGTGGATTGGAAGTGTGAGGCTGAACTTGGATACCAGGAACCAGGGACTAAAGTTTGCAGGCTGGTGTCTAAGGGAGGTGATTGCCATACAGAGGACTTGTCTCAGGGTATATACATACCAGGATGGGCTAATGGTCTGAGAAGGCAGTGTGGGTGTGAGAGGAGACTTCAGGGAGAACATTCTGCTGGAAGATGAGATTTGGGGTGGGGGGCCTGAAAACATGAGAGAGGGAAGGGGCCCATCACTCTGTGTTCTGCTTAACATCTTTTGTGAGCTGAAAGCCAAGACTTCAGCACAGTTAGCAACAATTGCTGTGAAGTTACTGGAGCACAGTTTTCTTCTATGTACTTAAAAGAATAAGATAATGTTACAATAATAATAATTTATGCTTAATATGTCCTTCAGATGTGACTTTCCTAACTTTACAGATGGAAAGTTGAAATTTTCTGGAATTCTCTGTGAAACATTGTGGCAGTGGGATCAAGGTGGACACTTCATGCCCCAGGATCTAGAAATGGTGAGTTGGTTCTTGGGTCCCTAAGACGGGCAGAAACTGGTAGCACCACGTAATAATGTCACACTGTTCACTGGTTCTGCATTACCTGTGCCCCTTGACTCCTAGGTTCTGTCCTAGAGGACCTCCTAAACACTCACTTCATGGAGCCCTCATATCTGACTTCCAAACTGTTGCAACTTTGTTTTATACATCTGAGTCTCCTACCATCACCTCTTCCCAAGCATGCATGTCCTTCAGTCCTTGGGGTTTAAATTCTAAAGATGTAATGTGGAAAATGAAGAAACATAGAGACAATTAAAAATCAGTGGTTGTCAAGGTGTCTATTTGTCATGTGTATGGAAAAAGGAAGGTGATCAATACATGGGTGATAGGCAGTTTGGGGGCAGTGACACTATTCTACTTAGAATGGGATGCCAAGTACATGACGTGTATTTGTGCAAAACTACCAAAGGCTGCATGGTGAAAAATGATTTCCAATGTAATGTGTGGACTCACTGAACAACATGCATTTGTTATTTCACACCACCATAAAATTTAACATTTATTCATGATTATAATTAACATACTTACTCCTGGTAAGATGCCAGGAAGAGGAAAATATGAGTCATAAAGAATGAGATACAGAAAAATCTATGCTATATGCTCAAGTTGTTTGTAAAATAAGAAACCTTTGGAAAGTGAGGCATAATGATCAAGCAAATGACCTGCCAAACTAAGATAGGTCTGTGCTAAAAATCAACTGGGCCTGGCATGGTGGCACACACCTTTAATCCCAGTACTCAGGAGGAAGAAATGGGAGGATTGCTGTGAGTTCAAGGCTATGCTGAGACTACCTAGTGAATTCCAGGTCAGCCTGGACTAGAGTGAGACCCTGCCTTGTAAAACCGAAAATAAATAAATAAAATACAAAGCAACTGGACCTAATGTCCTGTACAGAATGGCCATCATTTGCTTATAATATGCAAAGTGAGGTAGGCATTGTGACACACTCCTGTGATCCCAGAACTCGAGAGAAAGAAGCGGGAACAAGTCGCCATTTCCCTGCAAGCCTGTACTATGTGGCGAGACGTAGGAGATCTTAGCTCATCATAATAGGAGATTTAAATGCTTTCAAAAATGATCAGTATCTTAACACATGTGTGACCCCTAACTTGTCAGTTTTGCTTGAATTATATGAGTGTCAAGTCATTAGTTATTTTAAGGCAAAGTTCTCAAAAAAATTCTTTAAAGAAAAAAAAATGTTCACCGTGACTGGGACACTGTACAATTTTCAATACATTACAGGGCACATGCAGGATTAGGTTCAATCAAGAACAAAATGAGGGGCTGGAGAGATTTCTCAGTGGTTAAAGGACAAGCCTCTGACAGCGTGGGTTCTGTTCCTGAGTACCTACAGGAAGCCAGATGCACAAAAGGGTGCATGTGTGAGTTCCTGTGCAGTGTCACAGCCTTAGCACATGCATTCTGTCTCTCTTTGCTTGAAAAAACAAAACAAAACAAAAAGGAAAAAAATGTACAAAAGATGTGGAGTGGAACCGATTCTAGGAATTGGGTATCAAGGAAAAGACTGACAGCCCACAACACAGCAGCAAACTGTCATATAGATGTAAGGTTCCCTTCCAAGTGCTTCCACAATGACATGTTTCAGAGCAGTGATCTTGGAGCTTGTCCTCACACTAAATTCTCCCGGAAACTGTTAAACGTGCCTCAGAACACCAGAACCATGATTCTGATTTACTTAGTTCACTGTAACTTGAGTTTGAAAGGTTTTTAAACTTTGTAAAGATGGGAGTCAGAAGTCAGAAGTTAAACCGTAAGTTCAAGGATTTAGCATGCAGAGCTGTGCATGACATCTATGTGCACCATTGGCTTGCCCTTTACAGCATTTCAGTCATGAATCTTAGAAAGCAGATCAGCATGGCTCAAATAAAAAATAACTTGGGCTGGAGGGATTGCTTAGTGGTTAAGACATTTGCCTGCAAAGCCAAAGGACCCAAGTTCTATTCTCCAGGACCCATATTAGCCAGATGCACAAGGGGGGCAAATGCATATGGAGTTTGTTTGCAGTGGCAGGAGGCCCTGGTGCATCCACTCCCCCACTCTCTCTCTTCCTCTCTCCCTCCCTTCCCTTTCCCTCTGTCTGACTCTGCCTCTCTCAAATAAATAAATAAAAATAAAATATTGTTTAAAAATTTGCAATGGAGTAATGAGTTAGAGGTTGTACCAATGCAGTGGTAGTCACTGTTCTGTGAGAGGGACAAAGAACTTTTGAGATAAATATCTTCTACTACATTAACACTATGCAATTTTGCTCACATTGGCTGGAGTTGCTCACATTTCTGAGGATCAGCTTGAGGTTGGCTGATCCAGCACTGGCTTAGGACTGGGACCATTGGACACTTTGGCTTGTCACCATTTGCCCCTCATCTTTCAGCAAATCATCACAGGGATGTTCTCGTACAAATGCAGGTCAAGCCCAATAGCATCACACTCATGTGCTTTCAAGCCTCACTCCTGTCACACTAGTGCAGATCAACTCACGTGGCCAAGTCCAGAGTCAAACTGAAAGGGCACTGCAGGCTCCCATGCTGAAAGGGCAGGGATCTAGGGAAGGATGACAAATAGTGTTCCTGATCCCATTGGCTCATCACTGAGGAGGAGACAATGAAAATGAGTAGTGATGGGCTAGAGGGACGGCTTAGTGGTTAAGGCATTTGCCTGCAAAGCCAAAGGATCCAGGTTCAATTCCCCAGGGCCCACATTAGACAGATGCACAAGGGGGTGCATGCGTCTGGAGTTTGTTTGCAGTGGCTGGAGGCCCTGGCATGCCCATTCTCTTTCTCTCTCCCCCCCCCCCCACTCTTTCTCTGTCAAATAAATAAATAAAAAGTTTTTATTTGAAAAAATAAGAAAAACGAAAATGAGTAGTGAGGATGAATGTTTGCTGGGTAGCACGTGGAGAGATGCTATAGGCTTGATGCAGGAGGAGTGAAGTAGCCTTTGGTCTGCCTCTCTTGCAGAAAGTTACGTAGAGGTAGAGCACCTAGCTATGAAGAGTTGGGACAGCACAGAAGTAGGATGACAGGCCACATCATGGAGCTTCTTCTACACTGAGGGACCGCTGAGACACAGTTTATATGCTGTGGAATGGCTAGTTTGAAATACTTGAGTGGGGCTGGAGAGATGGCTTAGCGGTTAAGGTGCATGGGAGGCAGAGGTAGGAGGATCACCAAGAGTTTGAGGCCACTCTGAGTCTACATAGTAAATGCCAGGTCAGCCTGAGCTAGAGTGAGACCCTATCTCAAAAAAAACTCACACACACACACACACACACACACACACACACACACACACACAAAAGATCTTGTCCAGCTGCTTGATTCTGCAGTTTGAAGAACCCCTGCTTATTCATGCTGTTCGTGGCCATTATGCCCCTGCAGCTCCTGTAGCTCGTCCTAGCACTGGGGGTCAGCCAGCAGGGCTCTGACTTCCTCCTGAGTTCTAGAGTGATCTCTCAGTGTTGTGTGACAAGGGCAATTATGACTGCTCTGTTTTTCACACTGGCATTAGAACACAGATCCCATGTGAAATGAGGTTTGGTCATGCATGATTATGGTGTGGGCTGCAGCAGAATGTGAAATACAGAGAGATAAGGCGCAGTGACAGCTCAGAGGCAGCTTTGTGGATAACAAAATGATTTGAGAATGATCCTCGACAGTGTATTCAGAATCAGGTAGCTTTCACTATTCTGTGAGGCAGGGTCATGGCTGGCAACAACCACATTCCTGATGGGCAGTTACCTGATGGATGGATGGTCCAATGAACAATCAAAACGGAGCTAGAAATATAAAAGGAGTGAGGCAGGATTGTCCCAACTTTGAGGGCAAACAGCAAACATTTTTTTTTCTTGTCTCCAGAAAATGTAAAATCAAAGTACAAAACTAACAACAAAAAAACACTAACATGGAGCTAGAATGAGATTGGAGGTAGCAAAGTAGTCATAAAGAGGAAGAAATAGACAAAAATACCATAATATGGAAAAACCATACATGTGGTTGATCAGGCATCTGTATTTATAGAATCAGATCTGTGTATACAAGGTTTATGGTAGGAAAGGATGCATTTCTCTTTTTTTTTTTTTACATTTTGTTTTTTCAAGGCAGTGTTTTACTCTAGCCCAGGCTGACTTGGAACCCACTCTGTAGCCTCAGGATACAACAGGGAATCCTACCTCAGCTTCCCAAGTACTGGGACTAAAGGCATGTACCACCACACCCAGCTTTGTTTCTACTTAGTCTTTGTTTGGTTTTGTTGTGGTTTTTTGAGGTAGAGTCTCTCTCTAGCCCAAGTCTAACTGGAATTCACTATATATAGTCTCAAGCTGGCCTCAAACTCACAATGATTGTATTAAAAAGCTGCAGAGTAGTCCTGACTCAGGGAATTTCTGACTGGAGTATAGAGGGAAGGTTGGGGGGATGGGGAAGGTCTGTTTATTTCAGGAGTAAAGAAGATGTGGGTACATGGTGCCTCCGAGAAGGTATGCAAGTAGATTCTTAGAAGTCTGCCATTTTCTTACTTAAGACATTTAATTTATTATTTATTTATCTGCTTGCTTGCTTACTTATTTGGGAGACAGGGTTTTGCCATGCAGCCCTGGCTGGCCTTGAGCTCACACTCACAGTGCCTACACCTCCCAAGAACTATGTAAAATTTAATTTTTACTTTTATTTATGAGAGAGAGAGAGAGAGAGAGAGAGAGAGAGAGAGAGAGAGAGAGAGAGAGAAAGAAAGAGAGAATAGGCAGGCCAGGGCCTCCAGCCACTGCAAATGAACTCCAGACACACATGCAACTGGCTTATGTGACACCTGGAGAATCAAACCTGGACAAACCTCATTGGCACATTTTTAAAACCATACAAGAGGGGATGATGGTAAAGTCCAGTGAGCTAAGGGATGGTGCCGGCAATCTTCAGAGTCATGGGATGAATTTGTTGTTTATACCAAGTGCTCTGGGAAGCCAGGGAGACTATGAAGATAAGGAGTGATGTCAGCTGACATCAGTCTTGAACAGATGACACTTAATGTTATGTAAATAATACATTTGGATAGGAAACAGGAGGCTAGCATAGGAAACTGTTGCAGTGATTGAAAACAGTTGCATTCATATGGTCTTCTAAATGCTTTAAATTTGTGATTCCCACTGGTGATATTCCTATGAGACACCTGTTATCCCATCTCATGCAGGAGGATACTGAGTCACAGAGGGGTTAAGTAACTTGTCCTGCTATTTAAAATGAGACAAAAGAAATGGGTTGATGGTTGGAGAGACAGGTTAGTGGTTAAGGTGTTTGCCTGCAAAGCCAAAGGACCCAGGTTAAATTTCCCAGGACCTGCAAAAGCCTGATGTACCAGGTGGTGTATGTGTCTGGAGTTCGTTTGCAGTAGCTGGATGTCTGGGTGTGCCCATTCTCTCTCTGCTCTTTCTTTTTGTTGTTTCGGTTTTTCAAGGTAAGGTCTTGCTCTGGCCCAACTTGACCTGAAATTCACTATGTATTCTCAAGGTGGCCTCAAAATCACAGCGATCCTCCTACCTCTGCCTCCCAAGTGCTGGGATTAAAGTCATGCACCATCATGCCCAACTCTCTGCTGTTTCTATCTCAAACAAAAAAATAAGATTTTTTTTAATGAGTTGTTTCAAGGTTTAATTTGGAGGAAGACCACCCAGGGCTTGGTCAGCAGTGGTGAACAGCAGGAATCTAGAACAATGTGTGAGCTATTTTGTTTCCCTCATCATTGATGTTAACATGGATGATGTATCTGGTGCACAGTTGGTGCTCAATGCAGCCAGTCTTCCAGCAGCTGTGGAGACTGTTTTCTACTTCACACTGGAGGAGCACGTCCAAGTGCCTTTGAGCGTGTGAGGCCGAGCGTCTCAGGCTAATTTCTAAGGTCTGCAGTGCCAGTTCCTGAACGTGGCATTGCAGGTAATTACAGTAACACATACGCCATCAAGTGAGCAGAACTGCAGAGAGCTCCCCTCTCCTGACATTTGCAGGGCAGAGGAAGGCAGCCCCAGCCTGCTCAGTTGAATTGTCTGAGGGTGGGGAAGAGGAATGAAGGGAAGGAATTTTTTGAAGCCTGTGACCTACAGAGTTTTAGTTCCAGAACATTCAGGTGGCTTCAGCTTAAACCACTTCAAAAAATAAAAGTCTTCTTGTCCCTTTATAATTGAACTTCAGGGGACATAACACAGGCTCTGTGTGGCCTCTCTTTCGCAGGAGCATCCATGACAGGAGCATTGGGTTATTAACAGTGTTTCTCTTCTTTCATGGTTTTCAAATTCCTCCTGCAAAATAAATTCACCTGTTGCTTCTATTTCCTGAACACTTTTTATGGACAAAGCATTGCGCTTTGTTACTTGTGTCCCTGCCCTCCTCTTTAAACCTGGGAGAGGAAGGAGTTCATGCATCTCTGACCTGAAGAGGCAGGTCCAGGAATCCTAATGAGTGGAAGTGGGTTAGGAGTGCTGGGTTTGACCTGGTCAATGTGTGCATTGTGCACAGCCTCTGAGGTTCTACTTCATGCCCAAAGAGGGCTTGGGGTGAATACTTGAGGCTCTCTCAAAGATTCTCCATAGCATCTCACTTTCTGTCTCCAGGGGAGACCTGCATGGGCCAGGCTGGCCAGGGCAGAACTAAGACATGAAAGGGTCAGAGCCAGGTTTGTCTGCGCTCCTCAGTGGCATGCAGGTTTGAAGAGATATCAAGACAGTTTCAGTTGCAGACTTTTTTTTTTTTTGAGAGAGAGACAGAGAAAGAGAAAAGGAAGAGAGACAGAGAGAGAGAATGGGCTCATCAGGGCCTCCAGCCACTGCAAAGGAACTCCAGATGCATGTGCCTTCTTGCACACCTTGATTACATGGGTGCTAAGGAATTGAACCTGGGTCCTTTGGCTTTGCAAGCAAGTGCCTTAACCACTAAGACATCTCTCCAGCCCCAGTTGCAGACGTTCAACCTATTGTAGTACATACACAGGTCCATTCAGTATGGTTGACTTCATTCTAACTTTTCTTTTCTTTTTTTTCTTTTTTTCTTTTTTTTTGATTTTTCAAGGTAGGGTCTCACTCTAGCCCAGGCTGACCTGGAATTCACTATGGAGTCTCAGGGTGGCCTAGAACTCACGGCAATCCTCCTACCTCTGCCTCCCAAGTGCTGGGATTAAAGGCATGCGCCACCACATGCGGCTTTGGATTCTAACTTTTAAGGATGGTCACATGCTGGGTATCACTCTTAGATTCATTATAGTCCCATGATCATCTTAGGAAGGTGACACGAATGGTCCCATTTCATAGGTGAAACATGAAGGGCAAAGAAAGGAAATTTAGATTTCTCTCCCTCTCTTTGCTTACAAAGAAAGGTGAGGCACACCCAGAATGGAGAATAACAAATATAGATGGGATGGGATGGGATGGAAGCTCAGCTGAGAGACAAGTCGGTTATTATTCAGCCAGCATTTGTTAAACAACTACTTTGTGCAGCATCCCCACTCCTCCACCACACATCCTAGTCATGTCTGATGGTCTCTGGTTCCCAAACACCAGGCATTTTCTGCCACTGTGTTTTTGGACATGGAACTCCTTTGGGATAGCTTAATCACAAATGTCCCTCCAACTCCTGTTTGTTTTATTTTTTCCTTCAAAACATGGATTGTGTGCCATTATCTCTGAGCCTCCCATAAGCCACTCTCCACACAAAAGCATGGATGATCTCGAAGGTAATTTAGACAGTGCCATGGTCCCAAGACCTCTTGTGGTTTCTAATAAAAAGAGTCATAACAAGACAGCCTTAACCCTCTCACCCTATGATTGCATTCCTATGCACATCTCCAGCATGCTGTCCAGCTAGTTTCCCTTCACCCTCCAAGCTTCTTGGCAAGGATGCCATATTCACTCCCATCAGACACTTGGGTCTGGAATTCCTGGGCCTGGAATATTTTCTGTACAGCCATATCTTTCTTCATACCAGGCCTCATATATGTATTTTATTATTTTATTTCCTCCATGTGTGTGCACATGTATGTGCCCTTTCTGTGCCCCATATAAACACCTGCTATGAGGTCCCTTGTGTGTGGTGGCCAGAATGGAGCACCATTGCTCCATTTCTCTTCAGCGTGGTCTTGCTTTGAGCCAAAGTCTCCTATTGCCAAAGGCTCTCTGCTTCCCTACAGGACTGGGGTTACAGGCATGTGTGGCCAGGCCCAGCTGTTTACTCTAGATCTAGAGATTCTTACACTGGTAGTCTCGGGCCCTTGTGCTTGGGCAAGAAGCACACCTAACCTCTGAGTCATCTCTTCAGCCCCTGTTTCCTTTTTTCTTCCTTTCTTCTTCCTCCTCCTCCTCCTCCTCCTCCTCTTCTCCTCCTCCTCCTCCTCCTCTTCTTCTTCTCCTCCTCCTCCTCCTTCTTCTTCTCCTTCTTCTCTTTCTTCTCCTTCTTCTCCTTCTTCTTCTTCTTCTTTTTGACACAGTCTTATGACATCATAGGGCAAGGTGGCTTTGAACTCAGGATCTTACTGCTCATCCTCCTCAGTGCTGGAACCACAGGCGTATTCTCCCATCCCCTAGTTACATATTCTTTCCTCCTAGCTGTGTAACTAAAGTTTGTTGAGGTGGGATTAGAACGATGCTTGAACATTTGAAGATAGAAGGTACATGTTGTAAAAGATTTAAAAAGCACAGGTTTTTGGAGATGGATAATAGTGCAGAAAAAAATTGTGTATCTCTGTGCTTAGCATTTCCTCACAAGGAAAATGGGGAAATCACATCCTACTTTGTAGAGTTGTGAAGAGCAGTAATGTAAATATCTATAACCTTGAAACACAGAGTCACCGTGCTGTCAACTCTTGGTAGAGAGCCGCTGTCTGTGGTTGGTCTGTAATAGCATGGTTCGTGTCCAGTCATGACATGTGCTACAGGTAGCAAATGGGCGGTCAGGAGTCCAGCTCTTCGTGATAGCCTGCCACCAGTTCAGGGGGTGACCTTGCTTCCCTCTCCACCACACATGGGGTTAGATATTATGGCAAAACACAGAGCAGAGGTGCCAACATAGAAAATGCAGAGTTTTCAGGTCTGTTCTGAGTGCTCCACACAGGGCTTTGGACCTTAGTTATAAATGTTTCTCTTTTTGCTGCTGAAGTTGCCATTGGTTTATTATGAATCGGCTTTGGAAGGCTGGAGAGATGGCTCAGTGGTTAAAGGTGCTTGCTTGCAAAGCCTCACAGCCGGGTTTGTTCCCCTGGTACCCACATAAATCCAAACAAATGCACAAAGTGGTGCATGTGCCTGGAGTTCATTTGCCATGGCAGGAGGTCCTGGTGTGCCCATTCTCTCTCTCTCTCTTTCAATTTTTTTTTAAACAATCTTCTTTGGTACTGTACTGCACAAGGAGAAGAGAGAGTGCTTTAAGAAAGTCACCAGTGGTCCCATTTTACCCCAGATGACAGATTAGATCACTTTATTTTATAGGTAATAATGTTAGGCATAGAGGAGAATAGTTTCAGCCATCAAACATTCCCCATACAAATGGCCAATAAAGATTCAGTCTGTCAGACTGCTGGGTCAGCCGCAGAAAGCTTTGAAAATTATCATCTGAAACCACTCATCAGCTCCTTGCCCGTCGTCATCATCCAGTGGTTCGTCATTTTTGTTTTTCAACTTTTCTTCCTCTGCCATGACTTGTGGTCCAGGAAAGATGAATGGACTGGCAGTCAGAAGATCTGGTTTCCAGATCCAAACCTGGCTGCTTAGTGGCAGAGCTATCTTAGGCAAACCCTGACCATCTTCCAGCCTCAGGTCCTTAGTCTGCAAGATGCCTCACAGGGCTACTGACAGGACCAAATTTAAACAACACACGGAGAACTAGTGATAATGTAGGTGTCCCAATAGTGACTAAGAGCCAGGGGCGGTGGCTAGTGCCTGTGGTCTCAGCTACTCTGGAGGCTGAAACAGGGCTGGCAGAGGGGCGGGAGGGGGGGAGGGGACTGTTTGAGCTCAAAAAGTTGCAACCAGACTGGGCAGTATCCTGTCTTGAAGTAGAAAGTGAATGAATGCCAGTGTCTGACATAACTGAATGGGAGCTGCAGTCCATCTGCTTTGGCAGCTGCCGCAGACACACTGTCCTCTCATTGGGCTTTGTTTGTCCAGTCCTCAGGGCCCTCTTTGCCACACGCTTAAGCATCTCTTTTCAATTCCTCCCCAAACTGTTTCTTATTAATAAAGTTAACTTACCATGGATCTGATGAAGTCTTTACACCACAGAGCGTGAGCTGTATGGCTAGACTATAGTTTAAGAATAATTCTCTCAACTGCTTTGCGAAGAGACAGAGGAACACAGAGGAAAAGTTACTGAAGCATTAGAGTTTGTAATTTTTTTCTTCTTCCACAAAATTAATAATTTATATATTTTGAGAAATATGGCAAAGAACGTACAAACTGAAGAGAAAACAATAAAATACCTACATGGTCAAAGGAGGGAGAATAAGTGAATAGAATGTACTAATGATATGGCAATAAATAAGGAAAACAAAGGAATTTCAAACTTCATTTTCTACAACTATAGGAATAGAAATGTAGTTGAGAAAAAATCGTGAGCATGGATGTGAAGACCTTGTTGGTGTGAAAGAGGTAGGATTGGGAGTCTGTTTCCCCTCTAGATATTGCATATTTGATCTGTGTCCATGTGTTACAGATGCAGCTGGACCTCTATGGTTCATTTCCTTCTTTTTATGTAGCCAACACTTCTGATTAGGAGTATTATCATGAAGTATATTCTTATGCTTGAGTTACACTTGTACTGAATAAAAGACATCATTGAATTCAATTTTTTTAAATTATTTTATTTTATTTACTTATTTGAGAGAGAGAGAGAAAGAGGGAGAGAGACAGAGAGAGAATGGGCATTCCAGGGCCTCCAGCCACTGCATGTGCACACACACACACACACACACACACACACACACACACACACACGGGTCCTGGGAAATTTGACCTGGGTCCTTAGGCTTTGTAGGCAAGCACCTTAACTACTAAGCCATTTCTTCAGCCCAATCATGTTGTTTCAATAAAAGAAAATTTCTTCAGTGAATTCCTGGTCATGCAAGAGTATATTATTCACTTCCAAATATTTTTGTAGTTTCTCCTGCTATTGATTTCTAGTTTTTTCCTGCTATCATTCTTATAAAATACAAATTATTTTATACCTTAAAATTTGATTTATTGCCTAAATGTGATTTGTTATTGAGAGGGTTACATAGACTGCTAATAAGAATGTGTATTCTGCATATATTGATAGAAAAGTCTGTATATATTTAATTTTGTTTGCTCTATGGTATAGTTTAACTCTGGTTTCTTGGTTGAATTTTTTGGATGACCTATCAGAACTTGAACATGGGATATTAACGTCACCCAGTATTACTGTATTAAGAACTCTCTCACCTTTTATGTCTTAGCTGGCTTATCTCTTCTTGATAAATTATTCCCTGTTGGGTGTGGTGGCACAGGCCTCTAATCCCAGTATTGTGAGGGAGAGGTAGGAGGATTGCTGTGAGTTCAAGGCCACCCTGAGGTGACCTAGTGAATTCCAGGTCAGCCTGGGCTAGAGTGAGACCTTGAAAAACAATAATCATTCCATTATGAACATGTAATAGCCAATTTTTATCTCTTCTGGCTAATTTTTCCTACATTTGCTTGATAAATTGACTTCCGTTCTTTGGCCCTTGTCCTGTTGGTGTCTTTGCTAGTAAAATGTGTTTCTTGGTGACCACAAAAGGTTGGGTTGTGTTTTTGAATCCAGTCAACTAGTCTTTATTGATTAGTTGCATTTAAAGTTACTATTAATAAATGTTTACTAATTCCTTTAATATGGTTGGTCTTTTCTGATTGGTTGGCACATTACTGGTTCTCTCTCCCCTATTAGACATTTCTCCCCTTCATTGTTGATTTGCTGGTATAATGGGATGCAGTCTGTCCTGGCTTGTCTTTGTTCATTTATTCTTCTCATGAACTTGTTCTCCCCTGTGCTTTCATGATTCTCTTCTTCCTCTGTGCATAGCACAAGCGTCTTCTGCAGTGCTGGCTTGATGATCACAAACTGTCTTGGTTTGGGCCAGTCTTAAAAGGCCCTTGTTTCTCCATAAATTCTGGATACAGTAGTTTTGCTATCAATTGTTTACTTTCAAGGCTTGAAATCTATCATCTCTTTCCTCTATACCCCTACACGACCCGCAGACCCCATATATTCCTTCCCTCTAGTAGCTTGTCTGGTATCCCCTCATCTTCTCCCTCCCTGTTTCTTTTTCCTGGTCTTATTCTTATTCTGTACCTGTAGTCCTAATGCTTACTCCCATTTTCACTGAATTGTAGCCAGTCAAGTTTAGGAACCACATATGAGAGAAAACACACGGTGTTTGTTTTTCATAGCCTGTGTGATCTCACTTAGAATGATTTTTTTTCCCCTAAGTCCATTATTTTCCTGCAAATATCATTGTTTCAGTTTTCCTTGCTGCTGAATGGCATCCCATTGTGTGTGCATACCACATCTTCATCATCCATTCCTCAGTTGATGGGCTGATTCCAGTTCCTAGCTATTGTGAATAGAAGGGTGATAAACAGCAGCTATATCTGAAGTAAAGAGTTGAGTCTTTAGAGTAAACAACAGGAGTGGAATAGCTGGGCCAAATGATAGATCTGTTTTCATCGTTTTCCAGGAGAATCAATACTTACTTCCATAGTGCTGTGCAAGTTTACAGTCCCACCAGCAGTGAATAAGCTCTCCTCTCTCCCCACTTGCTCACCAACATTTGTTGTTATTTTGTTGTTTTTTTGATGAGTTCCATCCTGACTGGAGTGAGATGGAATTGCAGAGTCATTTTAATTTGCATTTCCCTCATGACTGTGGGTGTAGAACATCTCTTTAAGTGATTATTGGCCATTTTTTTTTCCAACAAGCTACTCATGGTTGGGTGATTTCTGTCAGAAATGTGAACCTGACTGCAACAATATGCAATTAAAAATTTATTTATTTATTGAAGAGAGAGAGAAAAAGGTAGAGAATGAATGAAGGGGTATGCCAGGGCCTACGTCCACTGCAAATGAACTCCAGACATATGTACCACCCTGTGCATCTGGCTATGTGGGTCCTGGGGAATAGAACCTGGGTCCTTTGGCTTTATAGGCAAGCACCTTGACCACTAAGCCATCTCTAGCCCTCAAATTTCCGTTCTGACTCTGATATTGACTCCCCAAATGCCCTTTCTCTCTGTCTGCCCCTCAAGTTCCCTGAGGGTACCTGCAGCTCTCACCTCCATCTGTTACTGTGGTTTCCTCTCTGTGTGACATCTGAGGGCTTTGCTTATTGATTACTGGGTGAACTCTGCACTGTGATGATTCTTCCAGAACACCTTTGGTATTCAAAGAAAGGGTGCCTGCCCTCCACATCAGCTTAGGTCACCAGATCAAGCAAATATTATTTCTCTAATGAGGAAAAAAGTACAAAGAGCTTTACAGTGTGTCTAAAGAAATATATTCCTGTAAGTAACCTTTTTTCTTCTATGTTTCTCAGTGTTGAATTTGAAGAACCACATAATTATGAGGCAGTGATTTCATATCTGAGGCATTCTGGCAGCTCCATTAACCTGTGTGCCACGGAAGAAACTGCTGATGGTAAGTCTGCTAGGTCAATTAAATGTAACCCCCTGTGGAACTAAAAAAAAAAAAGAAAGAAAGAAAATGTGTTAAGATGTGATTTTCCATCTAGCTTATTATAGGTTAAAATTTTTGCAGTCATTCTGCTCAACCATACCCCTTCTTTCTTTGTTTCTTTCCTGTGTCTAGTCTGGTCCACTTGAGTATGAGTACTCTTTTTATAAGTTTTTTAAAAAATATTTTATTTATTTATTTGCAAGCAGAGAGAGAAATAGAGATAAGACAGACAGGGAGAATTGGCACACCAAGGCATCCATCCACTGCAAATGAACTCCAGATGCATGGGCCACTTTGTGCATCTGGCTTTACATGGGTACTGGAGAATCTAACCAGGATTGTTAGGCTTTGCAGGCGAGCACATAACCACCAATCCATCTCTCCAGCCTTGAGTATGATTACTCTTGGTGACGCCTACTGCTTCTTCCTTGTTCTTGTTTCTTTTCTCTTCTCTATGCAGCTTACCTGCTTTGGAGATATGTGGGAAGGGAAGCCAGGTAGGACAAGTCCTTTTTCTGCCCTCTCCTGTTATAGAAACATTATCTCTCTTCCCAGTGTATCTTCTTGTAGCCCCATGGCTACTTAGTGTGGACAGGGAGCTAACAGACCATTAGAATGTCCAATCTGAAATGATGGGAATTCATCTGGTGGCCCTGACCACTGATCCAGATCTAAGTTGTCTGGCCTGTGGTACTAATGGGAATGCTTAGAAAAATTTGTGGAAAAGGAAACCAGATGAGGTAGAGAGATGGAAGACAGGAAGACCACATGAGATGGAGAGACAGAGAAACCATGTGAGATGGGGAGGATAGATTGGGAGAGCATGAGAGGCAGAGAGACAGGGAGACCAGGAGACCATGTGAGATGAAGAGATGGAGAGTCCATGAGAGATGGAGAACAGTAACTATCACTTTTCTAAAGGTTTTGGCGCCCTTGTTCTGTCCACAGAATAACTCAGTTATCTGCAGATGCCATCACTGGCCTGCTGTAGTAAGTACTGGAATACCTTAAGCCTGTACTATGAAAGCAATTCTGTGTTAGGTCCCCCATACTATACCTGCTGACTGAACAGTTATCACCATCCAAGAGACAGTAGTCTAAGATGGAGAAGTTGAGCTGGTCAAGTCCTACATGTAACAAATGGTACAGCAGTGATGTGATGTAGGCTCAGCCTGTCTCAAACCTCCATGTTCTTCCTGAGTTCTATGTTGCTTCTCACTCAGGAAAATTTAGCTTCCCTGGAAGAAGTTTTTATTTATAAAGTCAAGAAGTTCAAAGTTCTAGTCAAGGAAGTAGTTTTCCAGGGAATATGTACTTAGCAAGTTTTTGTTGTTGTTGTTGTTGTTCAAGGCAGGGTCTCACTCTAGCCCAGGCTAACCTGGAATTTACTCTGTATTCTCAGGGTGTCCTCAGACTCCACACCTGGCCTTATCAAGTTTTATAAGAAGTAGTATCTGTAACTGATATGTATGATATAAGTAACTGATATGTTGCTCCCTGTCCCAGAAAATAAGAGAATTGCCAGAAAACTCCATCTTTATTAAAAAAGAAATAAGCTACTTAAAAAATTTATTTATTCATTTCATTCATTTGAGAGGAAATAAAGAGTCAAATGGAAAGATACAGTGTGTGTGAGAGAAAGAGAGAGAGAGAATGGGTGTGCCAGAGCCTCCAGCTGCTGCAGATGAACTACCGATGCATACACCACTTTGTGCATCTGGTCTATGTGGTTCCTGGGGAATCAAACCTGGGTCCTTCAGATTTTCAGGCAAAGGCCTTAACTGCTAAGTCATCACTCCAGCCCAGAAAACTCACCTTTCTTCTAGCAAAATTATTGATGAGACTGCAGAGATGGCTTAGTGGTTAAGGCACTTGCCTGTAAAGCCAAAGGACCCAGGTTTGAATCCCTAGGACCCTGGTAAGCCAGATGCACAAGGTAGCCCATGTGTCTGGAATTCATTTGCAGCAGCAGGAAGCCTTGTCATGCCCATTCTCTCTCCTTCCTTCCCTCCCTCCCTCTTTCTCTCTCTTTTTCTCTCTCTCAAATAAATAAAAGTCTTGAAGCTGTTACATAGTTTAAAAATACTAGCTATAAAAAGAAGAACTGGGTTAGAGAGATGGCTTAGCAACTAAGGCATTTGCCTGTGAAGCCAAAGGACCCAGGTCCAAGTCCCCAGGATCCCCTTAAGCCACATGCACAAGGGGGCACACGCATCTGGAGTTTGTTTCCAGTGGCCACACCCAGTTTCTCTCTCTCTCTCTCTCTCTCTTTCTCTCTCTGCTTGCAAATAAATAAATATGAACAACTTCTAAAAAAGAAAAAGCAACTCATACCCTCAGTATTCCTAGATATAATGCTGCCTTAATACTTTATAGCATGGCTTTTGACATAGATCTTGAGATTCATTCCTAAAATATGGATTCTGGCCCAGTGGTTCCATCATGTGGCCTAATATTCCCATTTGGTAGTGATGCTGCTGGCCTACAGAGTGAGGCTTTTGGCTCACTTGGGGACCATTCTAACTTGCATGCCTTTCAACAAGACTAAAGGTTCACAGGGCCAAGGGGCAGCTTCCATTTGAGTCTCTAACTTCTTCCTCTGGACACCTGAGAGTCCCCAGCCAAGTCCTGGGAAATGCCTCCCAGAGGTCCTGTCTGGGGACTCTCCCTCAGCCCATCTTCCTGGGTACAAGCTGGGCCTCCTGGAAAGCTATGTGGATGGGGTTGAGAGTAGGCAATGCTCCTTGTGCTGAAGGGTGACACTGAGTAACTATGCCAGGCCAGAACAGGGTCACCTCATGAAGTTATGTGAGCCTGACCCAAAAGCCAGGCATAACAGTGCAGAATCCTCATATCAGTGTCCTTTCCAAGGCATCACGAAACCACCAAACAACATACATACTCCCAACACACGTCCAGCGGGGTGTAAAAGGTTCATGTAAAGCTGGCTTGATGTTCAAAAATCAATTACTCAAATCCACCATATTGATATAACAGAGAAGAAAAATTCCATAATATATTCCAAATAGATGTTGTACTAAATTTGAATCCCAGTCATAATATACAAAATCTTGAAAACATAAGAAATCTCCCATTTTGTTAAAGGGCATGTGCAAAAAGAACATTATCTGTGATAATGAATACAGCGTGCAAGGCAGGTGCTCACCACTCCTCTTCAGCACCGTGCTAAGAGGTCTAGCCAATAAAATGTGAAACAAGGGAATAAAAGGATGTGATATTGAAAAGGAAGAAATAGAGCTGCCTTTATTTGCAAGTGTGATTGTCTAGGTCGAAATTCCTAAGAATTTACAAACAGACACAAACATACACACACACACACACACACACACACACACACATGCACACACACACGCAAATCCTCTTCTAGATAAATAGGTTTGGTAGGTCATGAAGTGCAATTGTATCTTTGCTCATTAGCACTGATCACAGATGCCAAAATTGAAAAAAACAACGTCTTTTAAAAAATTTTTCCCCCAAGAGATAAATATGTAGACTTAAATCTATCACAGCATGTATAAGACTTAAATGTTTAAAAGTATAAAATTTAGTTTAAATAAATTGAAGAAAATCAAAATGAATGAGGAGCCATACTGTGTTTATGGATTAAAGATAAGATACAGTAAAAAAGTAAAAATAAAAAATCTCAATTCTCCCCAAGTGGATACAAGCTTAAGATAGCTTCTATAAACATCCTGGCAAGATATTTTTTAACTAAAGACAGATTATTCTAAAATGCACATGGAAAAGCAAAGGAACTAAAAAATAGCTATGAACAATTTTGAGAAAAGGGCAGTGGGAAAGATCAGCCACTCAGATCCAAGATCTGCAGCCCCAGTAATCAAGACTGCCTGCTTGGCAGAGAGCAGCAAGAGATCCAGAAACAGACCTGTGCAATACACAAAAAATGGTTTTCTTTTGTCTTTACAAAGGTGTGAAAGCAATTCAATAAGGAAAGGAAGGCAGCCTTTTTCTTTTTTTCTTTTTCTTTATTTATTTTTTTATTTTCTAGCCCAGCCTGACCTGGAATTCACTGTGTGGTCTCAGGGTGCCCTTGAACACACAGGGATCTTCCTACCACTGAGTCCTTGAGTGCTGGCCACCACACAGTAGGAAAGGCAGCCTTCTAATAAATGGTGTTAGCACAATTAGGTCTCCATAGGTTAAAAAAAAAAATACTAGACAAGCTGCTACCCAGTTCTCATGCAAAAGCTAACTTAAGTCCTTCTTCTCTTCTTTGTCCACTAAGAGTGAGGAATCAAATGGTTTCTTTATAAGAGAGAGTGGGAAAAGGAGGATGCTGTCATCATCCAGTGACTCTGTCCCTTGAGCACAAGCAAAGTAAGCTGGCCTGGGTGGGGGGGCGGAGTAGCAGCGCAGCTCCCATGGTGTCTTTGTGAGGCTTTGACAACTCTTAATAGCTGTGGGTCACATCTTATTACAGTCCCCTTTAAAAAAATTTTTTTAAACTTTTATCTGGTTATTTGAGAGAGGCGCAGATAGAACGGATGCACCAGGGCTTCCAACAAATGCAAACAAAAGCCAGACACATGTGCCACCTTGTGCATGGGTCTTAGCTGGGTCCTGGGAAATTGAACCTGGGTCATTTGGCTCTCAGGCAAGTGTCCTAACCGCTGAGCCATCTCTCCAGCCCTTGATACATTTCATTTTTTTTTTTTTTTCTTGGCTTCTCAAGATAGGGTCTAGCTGTAGTCCTAGGCTGACCTGGTAGACTTAGGGTGGCCATGAACTCACAGTGATCTTCCTACTTCTGCCTCCCAAGAGCTGGGATTTAAGGTATGTGCCAACATGCCCAACTCATTGTTACGGTTCTTAATCCCTTCCTGATTCCTTGGAATGCCGCCCCATGTGTCTGGTAGTACTTTTGGATCATTAAGATTACTGCTGGAGAGCCTCCACTTTAATATACTGACAAGGTGAGGACATTATGAATCGAGCCTATGTTATGCTTCTCAACTAACTAGAGCAAGTGAGTCACCTGGGAGCCTTGATTGCATAGTTTAGAAGTGTATAAGCCCAGTTCCTTAAGGATAAAAACAAGATCCTAATTTGTTAGTTCTCTGAAAAGGCCAGAAAGGTAAACAAAGAGTGTGGCAATCTCCTAATGGAGAATGTCATCTATTACTATTACTATTACTATTATTATTATTAATTTATTTGCAGGAACAGTGACAGACAGAAGAGAGATAGACAGAGAGAATGGGCACAGCAGTCTCCAGCCACTTGCAAACAAACTCCAGATGCATGTGCCACCTTGTGTGTCTTGTCTTTTGTGGGTACTGAGGAAATGAAACTGAGTTGTTAGGCTTTGCAGGCAATTTTCTTAACCGCTGAGCCATTTCTACAGCTCCAGATTATCATTTAAAAAAAAAATTCATTAGAAAGAGAGAGAATGGGTGTGCCATGGTCTTTAGCCACTGCAAATGGATTCTATATGCATGTGCCACTTTGTGCACATGGTTTTATGTGAGTACTGGTGAATTGACTCAATACTTGGGCTTTGCAGGCAAGCACCTTACCTGCTGAGCCATCTCTCCAGCCCCAGATTATCAACTTTTAATGTAAAAATAATATTCCATATTAGGAATGGTTATAGGGCAAACTGTATTATAAGCAATTACTTTTCAAAGTGTTGGTAGTTAAACAAAAAATTTGAAACAAGGACTAGAAGAATATGTATCTCCATTTAAAAAAATCAGTGATCTGGGCATGGTGGTATACTCCTTTAATCCCAGCACATGGGAGGCAGAGGTAGGAGGGTTACAGTGAGTTCAAGGCCACCCTGAGACTACAGAGTGAATACCAGGTCAGCCTGAGTTAGAGTGAGACCCTACCTCAAAAACCCAAAAAAATCAGTGAGAGCTGGAGAGATGGCTCAGTGGTTAAGTCACTTGCTTGCAAAGCATAATAATTAATTTAATTAATTACTTAAAGCATAATTAAACTTAGGTTTAATTCCCCAGTACCTACATAAAATCAGATGTACAAAGTGACATATGCATCTGGAGTTTGTTTGCAGTGGCTAGAGGCCCAGGTGTACCCATTCTTCTCTCTCTCTCTCTCTCTCTCTCTCTCTCTCTCTCTCTCTCCATACAAATAAAATACAAAAAGTTAATTAAAAAAGAAATCAGTGAAAATGCTGGAGAAATGGGTTAAAGTGTTTGCTTGCAAAGCCTGATGACCTTGGTTCAGTTCCCCAATACCCACATAAAGCCTGATGCACAAAGTGATGCATGTATGTAGAATTCATATGCAGTGATGGGGGCCCAGCAAAGTCCATACTCTCTCCTACTCCTTGCAAATAAATAAAAAATTTTTAAAAAATAGTGAAAATAAAAGTATATTTATTCAAGTCGAACTAGACATCAATTGTGTGCAAAGAATTTTAGCTTCAGAAATCCTAAATTTTAGGAAACCCTAGGATTTTATTTATTGTGTTAATGGATTATGTGTTTACAATAGTAAAAAGAGAAATTGAAAATATGGTTTGGGGTCTGGAGAGATGGCTTAGCAATTAAGGCACTTGCCTGCAAAGCCAAAGAACCCAGGATTGATTCCTCAGGGCCCATGTAAAGTTAGGTTTGATTTGCCTAGTACCCATGTAAAGCCAGATGCACAAGGTTACACATGCGTCTTCAGTTCATTTGCAGTGGCTGGAGGCCCTGGCATGCCCACCCCCCTCTCAAAATAAATGAATAAAATAAAATATGGTTTGGTTTTCCAAGTGTATATATATGTACACTTTTTATACAATGTCTAGTACTTCATAAATGACATTTTTAACATCTACCAGACAGGTGCCAATGGGGCCCCATTTCCAAGATAAATAGGCAAAGGCTCCCAGAAATGATAGAATTTGACCAAATTCCCCCAGGGAAAAAGTGGCAGAACTGGCATTTGAACTCAAATTCTTGGTAAAGACCAGTATTTGTTAATTACTAAGGAAATGATGATGTCATTGGATACTGTCCACAGAATGAACAGAAGAGGTTGACATCTGATTTTTTCCTTCAATCTATGTTTAGTAAACAAAACCCTTAGGTCAGAATCTGGAATGGTTTATTGTGAAGTATATTCAGGCTTTCCTTTGAAAGTGCTGTCAGGAAGTGTCAAGGAGTAGTTTGCTTTTGAGGGGGCCAGTGTGTATCTATTTACTAAACCAGGAAATGATAGTTCCAAATGCTTTCATTGACTGTGAACTCAGCCCTGGAAATCCCCACAGAAACTCAGACCTTGACCAGTGATCCCAGAACATCCTAACTATCCAGGCACGGCCTGACATAAATCATTGCCCTAAAGGTTGAGAAAACTAGATTCTGTAATCCTGGTGTAATTCCTTTAGTCCTCAGTGAAGGGACCAAACTGACACCATGACAGGCTTCAGTAAGGTGCCACCCTAACTAGGCCTAAGTTTCAGTACCCCAGAGAGGTAGGCAAGACTTCTGGGCAAAACCATGAACAAAGGATGGGCTGTTAATCAACAGTGACCCTTACATGTGGCCAGGGAAGATAGCTGCCATTCTGTGCTCTGGAGGCCAAGTCAGTTCCTGGAGACATGGCAAAACATGTACCTTTCACATGATTTTGCCACAACCAATCAGAAACATACAACTGTAACTGCTGCTTGCCTAGCTAATCATGTCAGATTACCTAACCCACCTGAATTCCCCAACTTGTTCTTAAAAGGAGCCTGCATGCTTCTCTTGGGGTCACCATTTTGTATGAATTGTTGACCCCACATGCGGGCAGATTCTGCACAATAAATGATCTTTGTTTTTACATAGTATTTGAGTCTGGGATCTTTCTTCAGTAATCTTTGGACCCTTAAACTCAGAACTCTAAGAAATGAGTGGGTATGATGGGTTGGTTCTCTCTTTAGGATCTGCATCTATCTGAAAAAGAGAAGCAGATTCTCCAACAGAGAGTAAAGTTAGCACCAGATGAATGGGATAACCATTATTTTTTTACAGAGAATTTAAGGTGTAGGCCCTCTTGTAGCCCATGATTGTTGGTAGCTTGATAATGGAGAATGGGCTTATGCTTGGATATGGTTCTGACTTGTTTCTCAGCTCCAGCTATAGGTCCTGTTCCACTGAGGGGATCAGTTAGCCAAATCAAGAGATTTGGTTTCCCACCATGGCTGTGTGCCACTATTGCACTTGTGTGAACATCATGATAGGTTATTTGCTGCTAAGTAGGTTAGACCATGAGTAGCTTGGACAGATATTGGTCATTTTCCCCCAGTCACCCAAGTAGCACCTTCTGGCACTAGATGCGCTGACTGTCTGGGGACTGAACCTCTTCCAGCCATATCATTCATCTTACGTGTCAACCTCATATGGTGTCTTCAGCAGTAGGGTCTTACCACTAACTTTCGTGGGTCATCAAGTACTCAGACAGAAAAATCTCTTTCTTTTAGGAAACCTTGTAGGTCTCTGATCAAAAGCTCATTGTGGGGCTGGAGAGATGGCTTAGCAGTTAAATGTTTGCCTGTGAAACCTAAGGACCCCGGTTCGAGGCTTGGTTCCCCAGGTCCCACGTTAGCCATATGCACAAGGGGGCACACGCGCCTGGAGTTCGTTTGCAGAGGCTGGAAGCCCTGGCACGCCCATTCTCTCTCTCTCTCCCTCTACCTGTCCTTCTCTCCATGTCTGTCACTCTCAAATAAATAAATAAATAAATTAAAAAAAAAAAAAAAGCTCATTGTGGATGATAGCCACATGCTGGTACTGGGAGTTCCAGGTCAGTGCCCATGAAGAGAAGGATGAAAAAGATAACTAACAAAAAAGAGTTAGGAAGAGAAAGAGAGAGAGAGAGAGAGGCAGTAGAAGATTAAGGCCAGTCTTTATTATACCCTCTCTAAGGGCCTGGTGAAGGTTCAACCATTTGGTCTGTCTTTTAGGGGGTAGAATTTATGGTACCATTGCCGTTTGGGTCCAGATTTGTGTACCCCATCCCCTCCATTGCCCTTCCCTCCCTCCCCACTTACCCTGTTGTCCATTCCTTGAGATGCTTGCTGGGTATGTTGGCATCTTGGGTAGATTCGGATTAGGTGCTGTAGATGAGTGAGACTGTGTGGTGATTATATTTCTGTGATTGGCTGAGTTCACTGAGAATGATCTGTTCCAGGTTCAACCATTTTTCTTCAAATTTCATTGTGTCATTTTTTTTTTCTTACTGCTGTGTAGAATTACATTGTGTAGATATACCACATCTTAGTTATCCATTCATCTAGTGATGGACATCTGGGTTGATTCCAGCTCTTAGCTATTAAGAATTGAACAGCTATAAACATGGTTGAGCAAATCTCTCTGGACCAAGGCTTGGAGGTTTTAGGGTACATGCCCAGTAAGGGAATAACTGGGTCTGTTGGTAACTCTATAGTCAGCTTTATTAGGAGGCTCCATATTGCTTTCCAAAGTGGTTGTACTATCTTACATTCAACACCAAAAGTGGATGAAGGTTCCTATTTCTCCACATTCTCACCAGCATTAATTTCATTTGATTTTTTGATGTTTGCTATCCTTATTGGGGTAAGGTGGAATCTCATAGTTGTTTTAATTTGCATTTTCCTGATGATTAGGGATGATGAACATTTTCTTAAGTGTGTGTTTGCCATTTGTATTTCTTCCTCTGCGAACTGCCTATCCAGTTCTTTGTTCTCTTTTGTGAGTGGGCTGTTTGACTTTTTATTGTTTAGGTTTTTGAGTATTTTGTAGATTGTAGGGATTAGGCCTCTCTCATTTGGATATTTTGCAAATATTTTCTCCCATTCTTTTGGTAATCTTTTGGCTTTGCTTATTGTATGTTTGTGAAGAAATTTTTTCCGTTCCTATATCATAGAAAGTTCCTCTATTTTTTTTTTTCCCAGTAGTAGCCAAGTTTCCCATCTTATATTGAGGTCTTTGATCCATTTGGACTTGAGTGTTGTTCATGGCCAGATGTGTGGATCAAGTTTCAGTTTCCTGCATATGGTTATCTAGTTTGTCCACCACCATTTGTTGAAGATGCTGTCTTTTTTTCCAGCCTATATTGTTAGGGCCTTTGTCAAATATCAAGTAGCTATAGTCCCTTGACCCAAAGTCCGGGTCCTCAATTCTATTCCATTGGTATATACTCCTGTTTTTACGCCAGTACCGTGCTGTTTTTATTACTATGACTTTGTAATACAGCTTTAGATCAGGTATGGTGATGCCTCCAGAGGTATTTCTTTCACTGAGGATATCCTTGGATATCTGAGGCCTTCTGCCTTTCCATATGAGTTTTTTTGAGATCACTTTTTCCACCTCTGTGAAGAACAATGTTGGGATTTTAATTGGAATTGCACAGAATCTGTATATTGCCTTTGGTAGGATTGCCATTTCCACAATGTTAATTCTGCCTATCCAGGAGCATGGGGGTGGGGGGGGGGGCTTTCCATTTTCTTAAGTCTTTCTCAATTTCTTTTTTAAGTGGTTTTATGTTTTTCTTTTATAAATCTTTCACTTTGTTGGTTAATGTTATTCCAAGAATGTTTGTTGTTGTTGTTGTTGCTATTGTAAATGGGACCATGTCCATTACTTCTTTCTCTGTATCTTTGTCATTTGCATATAGGAAGGCTACTGGTTTTTATGCATTGATTTTGTATCCTGCTACTTTGCTAAGGGAGTTAATCACCTTCAAGTGTTTTGGAATGGAGTCTCTCGGGTCTCTTATGTATAGAATAATGTCATCTATGAATAGAGCTAATTTAACTTCTTCCTTTCCAAATTGCATCCCTTTTATTTCTTTCTCCTTTCTTATTGTTTGAGCTAGGACTTCTAGTACCATATTAAAGAGCAGAAGTGAGAGTGGACAACACTGTCTTGTTCCTAATCTCAGTGGAATTCCTCCAGTTTCTCTGCATTAAGTATTATGTGGGCCTTAGGAGCTTTGTATATAGCCTTTATTGTGTTAAGATATGAACCAACCATGCTAATTCTCTCCAATCATGAAGTGATGTTGTTTTTTGTCCGAGGCCTTGTCTGTCGAAATGATCATGTAGTTTTTGTGTTCAACCTTGTTTATGTTGTGTACTACATTGACAGATGTCCATACATTGAACAACACCTGTGTTCCTGGGATGAATCCCTCTTGATCAAGGTGAATAATGGAATTGGTGGGTTGTTGGATTTGGTTTGTGAGGATTTTGTTCAGGATCTTTGCATCTAAGTTCATCAAGGAAATAGGCTGGTAGTTTTCTTTTCTTGTGTCATCTCTACCTTGTTTTGGTTTAGGGTGATACTAGCTTCATACAAGTAGTTGGGGAGGTTTCCCTGTTCTCCAATTGTATGGAACAGTTTGAGAAAGATTAGTTTGAGTTCTATGTAGGTTTGATAGAATTCAGCTGAGAAGCCATGTAATTCTGCACTCTTCTTTTTGGAGAGGTTTTTATTACCTTTTCAATATTGATGAATTGATAGGTTTGTTTAGGAGATTAATCGGCTCTGAGTTTAGCTTTGGTAGATGGTATGTGTCCAGGAATTTATCCATTTCCTCCATATTGTCCAGTTTTGAAGTGAGTCCTGATGATTCTCCTAATTTCACTTATGTCTGCTGTGATCTCTCCTTTTTCATTTCTAATTTTGTTAATTTTAAGCATATCTTTTTTTTGCTTGATTAAATTGGCCAGTGGTTTATCACTCTTGTATATTTTTCAAAATATACAAGCTGGTTGTTTCTTCAATTTTCTTAATTGTTTTCTTAGTTTCCAATTCATTAATTTCTGCTCTGACCTTACTTATTTCTTTCTGTCTCAAGCTTTTTGGATTGGATTCTTCTTGCTTTTTCAGTGCCTTTAGGAGGATGGTTAGGTTATTGATTTGGGATCTCTCTGCCTTTGTTATGAAGGCATTTAGTGCTATGAATTTTCCCCTTAGGACTGCCTTCGTTGTGTCCCATAAGTTTTGGTATGATGTGTTCTCATCATCATTCATTTCTAGAAATTTCACAATTTCATTTTTATTTCATCCACTACCCATTTATTGCTTAAAAGTGTGCTCTTCAGTTTCCAGGATCCTAAGGGTAGGTCTTTTGTTGTTAATTTCTGGCATGGTAGCACTGTGATTGGATATCATGTAGGGAATTATGTCAATCTTCCTAAATATGTGGAGGCAGGCTTTGTGACCCAGTATATAGTATATTTTAGAGAATGTTCGATGGGCTGCTGAGAAGAATGTGTAATCTGTGGATTTGGGATGGAAAGTTCTGTAGTTGTCCGTTAGGTCTAAGTGATCTATGGTTTTGTTGAGCTCTCTTACTTGACTGTTGAGTTGCTGTTTGGATGATCTATTATTGATAATGGCATATTGATGTCCCCAACTACGATGGTGTTGGTGGATATTTCTGTTTTATTGTCAAGTAGGTTTTGCTTTATGAACTGAACCCTGTGTTTGGTGCATATAGATTTATGATTGTGATATCCTCTTGATGGATCATTTTCTTGATAAATAGAAAGTGGCTTTCTTTGTCTGTTTTAATTATTTTTGGTTTGAAGTCTATTTTATGTGATATTAGTATAGCTACACCTGCTTGTTTCTTATTCCTATTTGCTTGGAATACTGTTTTCCACCCTGAGGAGGTGACTGTCTTTAGTGGTGAGGTGGGTTTCTTGAAGACAACAGATTGAGGGGTCTAATTTTCTGATCCACCCTGTTAGCTTGTGTCTCTTGATAGGTGAATTAAGGCCATTAATATTTAGGGTAATGACTATGAGGTTTGATTTGATCCCTGCCATATTGTGTTGGGGTATGTGGTTTGGTGTTTTCATGGACTTTGAAGTTTTTTGTGCCTTCTCTGAGTTTGGTTATTGTGATCTGCTTTTGTAGGCATTTGAGGTTGATTATTTGAACTTTCTGTGTGAAGAATTTCCTGAAATACTCTCTGTAGGCTTGGTTTTTTGTTCATATAATTGTCAAGCTGCATTTTGTCATGGAAAGTTTTTCTTTCACCATCTATTTTGAGGGATACTTTTGCTAGGTAAAGTAGTTTGGGTTGGAAGGCATAGGTTCTTAGACTTTGCAGTGTTCCATTCCAGGCCCTTCTGACTTTCAGAGTTTCCATTGAGAAGTCTGGAGTAATTCTGATGGGGTTACTTTTAAAAGTGATATGCTATTTTTCCCTAGCTTCTTTTAGGATCTTCTCTTTGGTTTCAATGTTTAGAGGTTTATTTATTTATTTATTTTTATATTTTATTTATATTTATTTATTTGACAGAGAAAGAGGGAGAGAGAGCAAGCAAGAAAGAGAGAGAATGGGCATGCCAAGGCCTCCAGCAACTGCAAATGAACTCCAGATGCTGCACCCCCTTGTGCATCTGGCTAATGTGGGACCTGGGGAATCAAACCTGGGTCCTTTGGCTTTGTAGGCAAAGTCCTTAACCGTGAAGCCATCCCTCCAGCCCACAATGTTTAGAGTTTTAATGACAATATGTCTTGGAGAATTTCTCCTTTGTTCCTATCTGTTTGAAGTTCTGTGAGCTTCTTGTATCTTGATTGGCCTTTTTTTTGAAAGAGTGGGAAAGTTTTCTTCCATTATATTGTTAAATAAATTCTCCATGCATTTGTTCTGAATTTCTTCCCCTTCTGGTATTCTTATGATCTGGATGTTAGAATGTTTAAGGGCATCCTGCAATTCCCTCATGTTCTTCCCTCATGTTCTGTTCACAGAAATTTTTGAACTTATTGAAACTTTTGAACTCTCAAACTGTTTTCTTCTGTCTTGTCTTCCAGATCTGAATTTCTGTCCTCCACATTGCTGACTCTATTCTATAGAGCTTCTAATGAGTTTGCAGTTTGTTCAGTTAGGCTTGCATTTTATACTACTTTTCTATGTATAGTTTCCATCCCTATAGGAAGTTCCCTTTCCACATCCTTTTCTGATTTTCTTGATGCTTCTTGGAATTCATCCTTGCATTTCTTTTTTTAAACTTTTTTGTTTATTTTTTTAAAACTTATTTTTGAGAGTGACAGACAGAGAGAGAAAGAGGCAGAGAGAGAGAGAGAGAGAGAGAGAGAATGGGTACATCAGGGCCTCCAGCCACTGCAAACAAACTCCAGATGCATGTGCCCCCTTGTGCATCTGGCTTATGTGGATCCTGAGGAATCGAGCCTTCACAAGCAAATGCTTAACCACTAAGCTGTCTCTCCAGCCATCATCCTTGAATTTGTTTGTCTTCATTTAGCATTGCAAGCTGATTTTTGAAGTTCTCTTTTTTGACACTCTCCCTCATATCTCTTAACTGTCTTTGAACTCCTTCCATTTTCTTATCTATTTGGTCTAGTGTAGTGATGGCAGCATGCAAATGATTATCAGTCCTTTGTTGCTTTTCTGCAAGTTCTAACAGTAGCTTAATCAGGGTTGCATTGCTCATCACTTCATTTTGGTGTTCTGATCCTAATGTCTCTTCTATGTTTTGATTAGAGACACTCATTGTAGGACTGGGTGATCTTACTGGATTTACTTGCATTTGATTTTTCATGTTATTTCTTTGTGCTGTGGTCTGCCCCAGCTCAAACTAAGAATAATTGTTGAAAGAATCAAGGGTGCTGTTTTCTTGGTGAACCCGGTACCAGCACAAGGGTGAAGGAGATCAACTCCTACCAAATCAGATATCCAGAGACACGGAGGCTCCCAAAACCTCATCACTGAAGCAGACCCAAAATGAACCCAACATGGCTCAGGAAAATTTGTGGCAGAGGGGTTAGAAAAAATGTCAGAGCCACACATTGGGTCATGATACACAGAGACATTTCTTCCTACCCATAACTGAAGACTAACCTCACAATGCATGACCCATATACCTAAACAAGGAGGGTCCAGGGGGAGAGGGGAGGACAAGGAGGAGGCTAACAACAGTACCAACTTGGCTGAATTCACTGAGTACAAAACTAATTTAAAATAAATTTCTTTTAAAAAAATTAAAAAGGTATGAGTGGGTAAACTGACCTGATTTTTTTTTTGATGTTTATTTTAACAACTTACAAAGTTAGAATACAAGAGCTCCAAAAGGTGTTGTTTCTTCTGCTTATTCATGCATGCCAGAGAGGGAAATGAAACCCAAGGACTTCATGGAAGAGGAGGTTTCTGTGAAAGAAGAAATGTCTCTACTTCCATAAGGCTTTCCCACAGTTTTCAACCCTGAGCCCTGTAATGCCAGTTAGAAAATATATAACCATGCTGGGCATAGTGGCATGTGCCTTTAATCACAGTACTCAAGAGGCAGAAGTAGGAGGATTGCCCTGAGTTCAAGGCCAACCTGAGACTACATAGTGAATTCCAGGTCAGCCTGAGCTACAGTGAAACCGTAGCTCAAAAAAAAAGAAGAAGAAGAAAGAAAGAGAGAGAGAGAGCGAGAATATGTAATCACATAGGAAGACATAGTTTGAACTGATTTTGGGGCCTCTTATCTGTGGAGGTCAGCACCAACTGGTCTTCAAAATCTGTTCCTTTCACAAGAATGACTTTTGGAACAACCCAAATATGTTCGTCTGTACTTTCCAAAACAATCAGCCATGGGCTGGGGAGATGACTCAGCAGTTAAAGGCCCGGGATCAATTCCTCAGTCCTCATGTAAAGTACCACATAAAGTGGTACTTGTGTGTAGAGCTCATTTGCAGTGGCAAGAGGCCCCAGTGTCCCCAGATTCTCATTCTCTCTCTCTCCCTTCCTCCCTCTCTCCCTCTCTCTCTTTACAAGTGAATAATCTATAAAATAATTTTTAAAAATCAGCCAGACCCTGAAAGGCAATCACGCTGAACTGAGGTTGGACATGGTGCTGGGTCACCTTAAAGGCCGGAGGGCATTTAAGACCCAAGCAGAATGAAGCACTGCTGGCCTCAACCCGAGCTCTGGCCACTGATGCTGAATGCACAAGGATTTCCTCACCTATATGAGGACAAGAGAACACCAATGACTGGGTCCTGTTGAGCTGAGCATGAGGCAAACACTGTGCACTATGCACTGGTGAGCGCTTGGGATTGAGTATCCATGCCAAGCCTCATTCATGTCCTCTGTAAAATGGAGCATTCTCCAACTGGGGCAGGACATGGGTTTTGTAACGTGTCTGCCAAATCAAATGTCCCATGAATATAGAGACAAATACTACTCCAAATTGTACAAAGAGGTAGAAGCATGTGAGCACTTAGCACAGGAGACCTCTACATAGTGCTGTCACTGGGTCAGTTATGGGTCTGTTCTGCTCTCACTGGGTTCATAGAATATGGACTTTTGGGGGGGGGGGGCTGGGAAAACAGGGAGAGAGAGAATTGGCACACCAGGGCCTCAGACACTGACATCAAACTCCAGATGCTTGTGCCACCTAGTGGGCCTGTGTGACCTTGCACTTGCCTCACCTTTGTGTATCTGGTTTACGTGGGATCTGTAGAGTAGAACATAGGTCCTTAGGCTTGGCAGGCAGGCACTTTAACAGCAAAGCCATCTCTCCAGCCCTGGATCTGGATTATTTATCATTTTGCTTTGGTTTTCTTCTGCTTGTTGCTAAGAATTTCTCATTTATACATACACTTAAAAACTGGAAAAATAGAAGTGATTATTCTCATTAATGAGGATGTAAGTGACTTATTAAAATGCTTTACCTACCTACAAATATCAACATATAATGGACTCTTTCTCATAATGAGCTTTCATGTGACCACATCTAATTCCTTTAAATAACACAACATGGAAGTGTTTAAAAATTTTTAAATCTTTTATCCTCTTGGTATGTTTTCTGTTTATCTCTGGTTGGTTTTTTGTTTGTTTGTTTGTTTTTTGATTTTTTGAGGTAGGGTCTCACTCTGGTCCAGGCTGACCTCGGAATTAACTCTTGTCATCTCAGGGTGGCCTTGAACTCATGGCAATCTTCCTACCTCTGCCTCCCAAGTGCTGGAATTAAAAGCATGTGCCACCACGCCTGGCTACCTCTATGTTATTTTAAACTTATTTTTAAAATGTATTTTATTTATTTGTGAGAGAGAAACAGAAAGAAGCAAGTATATTGAGAGAGAGAGAGAGAGAGAGAGAGAGAGAGAGAGAGAGAGAGAGGGAAGGGAGAGATAATGTGTTCACCAGGGCCTGTAGCCCTGCAAACAAATTCCAAATGCATGTGTCATCTTGTGCATATGGCTTCCATGGATCCTGGGGAATTGAACCTGGGTCCTTTGGCTTTGCAGGCAAGTGCTTTAACCACTAAGGCATACCTCAATCCCTATCTCTGTGTTTTTGTTTTGTGTTTCTTTTTCTCTTGTTTTTCAAGGTAGTTTCTCACTCTAGTCCAGGCTTACTTGAAAGTCACTATGTAATCTCAGGGTAGCCTCACACTCATGACAATCCTCCTACCTCTGCCTCCCTAGTGATGGGATTAAAGGTGTGCCCCACCACACTCAGCTTCCTATCTCTCTGTGTGTTTTTTTAAATATTTTATTTATTTAATTAGTTAGTTATGTATTTATTTAAGAGAGAGAAAGAGGCACAGAGAGAGAGAGATGAGGGTAGAGGGAGAGAATGGGCATGCCAGGGCCTCTAGCCACTACAGACAAACTCCAGATGCATGTGCCTTCTTGTTCCTCTGGCTTATGTACATCCTGGAGAATCAACCACAGGATCCTTTGGCTTTGCAGGCAAACACCTTAACTGCTAAGCCATCTCTTCAGCCCCTCTGTGTTTTTTTAAAATATATTTTATTTATTAGAGAGAAAGAAAGAGGGAGAGAATGGGCATGCCATGGCCTCCAGCCACTGTAAATGAACTCTAGACACATGCATCTCCTTGTACATCTGGCTTACGTGGGGCCTGGAGAATCAAACCAGGATCCTTTGGCTTTGGCTTTGCAGGCAACACCTTAACCTCTAGGCCATCTCTCCAGCCTCTTATCTCTGTGCTTTTAAACTTGACACATGGCATCTGATTCCAGATTTTCTTAACAACTTGGAATATTCTTTGTTTTAACTTTTTATTGACAATCTCCATACATATAGCTAATATGCCATGATCTTACCCTCCATTTTGCCCTTTCTCTATCCCTCCTCCACTGAATCCCTTCTTTCCAACCAGTCCCTTGTTTTTTAAAAGATTTATTCTTCTTTATTAGAGATAGGGGAGAAAAATAGAAAGAGAGAGTTGGCATGCCAGGGCCTATAGCCATTGCAAAAAAACTCCAGACACATGTGTCACCATGTGCATCTGGCTTATGTGGGACATGGAGAATTGAACTTGGGTCTTTAGGCTTCGCAGGCATGCACGTTAGCTGCTAAACCATCTCTCCAGCTCCTCAGTTTCTTGTTTTGATGTAATCATTTTTCCCTTCTTATTATTCAGGTCTTATGTAGGTAGTGTCAGCCATTGTGAGGTCAGGAATCCTTGTGTGGGTTTGTGTGGTATGTGCATATATGCACAGATATATGTATGTGTGTGTCTTGCCATTGATTACTTAAGATAGAAGTGATTTTCTGCTACGGGTTGGCCAGATTCCCAATGTAGGAACTGGTCATGACTCTCCAGAACTTTCTAAGGTGCCTGGTGCAGAGTAGGTTTGCAGTAACTGTGCCCGCCCTTCCTTGCTCTTGATGTACTGACTCTCCAGACTCTATGTGGTAAGGTGAAGAAGAATAATTAAAGACAAGTGCATAGACAGACATGTGACACCCAACACAAAACTATGAAGTGTTTGGGATGGACAGAAGGAATGTCTGTTTGGCAGAATCAAGAAAGGATGCTTGGGTGTCATGATGCCAAACCAGGAAAGTGTTGTGTTTGTCAAGAATCTTAAGAATCTAAGAGACAGAGACCATGTCTGAAAAATTAAGTTGTTAATGGCTGTGGAGTTCACTCAGTGGGTAAAGTGCTTACTATACAAACATAAGGCCCTGAATTCAGGTCCTCAGCATTTGTGTGAAAGCCAGGTTTAGCAATGCACACCTATAGTCTGTAAACTAGCACTGAGCAAATGGAGTTAAGAGGATCCCAGGGCTTTCTGGCTAGATTGTTTACCCAAATCAGTGAGCTGTAGGTTTAGGGAGAGATGCTGTCTCAAAAAACAGGGCTGGAGAGATGGCTTAGCAGTTAAGCGCTTGCCTGTGAAGCCTAAGGACCCCAGTTCGAGGCTCGGTTCCCCAGGTCCCATGTTAGCCAGATGCACAAGGGGGTGCACACGTCTGGAGTTCGTTTGCAGAGGCTGGAAGCCCTGGCGCGCCCATTCTCTCTCTCCCTCTATCTGTCTTTCTCTCTGTGTCTGTCACTCTCAAATAAATAAATAAAAATTAAAAAAAAAAAACAGTGTGGGGCTAGAGTGATTGCTCAGTGGTTAAGGCACTGCCTACAAAGCCTAATGGCCAGAATTTAATTCCCTCGTGCCCACGCAAAGCTAGATGCAGGGTAGTGCATGCATATGGAGTTGTTTGCCGCAGCTAGAGGTCCTAGAAAGCACCCATTCTCTCTATGTAACTCTTTCCTATCTCTCCCTGCTTACAAATAAATACATTTTTTTAAAAGAAAGAAAGACAGTTAAAATAAAGGTTGAAAAAAATGTAGGGAATGATTGAGGAAACCACACCCCAATGTTGACCTCTGGCCACACCCACACATGCACACATACATACATGAGCCTCTAAGCACATGCACATGAAACATTGCACATGCTACACAAAATACACATACAAAAAAAATAGTATAATAAAAGGAGCTGGTGGGTTGAGGGCAATTATGAGAGTTTAGAATCAAACAGAAGTGGAGGGAAGGAGCAGAAAAATGGGATTGGGAGGAGAGGCAGGAGCCATGCCCCAATAGGGAAATGTTGAGCTGCGACTGACACCCTGGCATGGACAGAAACAGAAATATGTCAGGCACTGCCAGGAACAGGCTGGAGCCTTCAGGATAGGGGTCTGAGTTTCCAGGCATGGCTAAGGAACCCTGGGCTACACGAGGCTACTCCCTCTCCAAGTCTGCCACACTTGAACTTAGGCTCTGTGCATATCCCTGTAACCTCCAGCCAGTTGCCTAGGAAACTCCTTATCAGCCAGTACCTTCACACAGCCCATCCCCCTGAGACCTTAGATCACCTGACCCCCCTGCCATTGCCTATGTGCTGGAAAAAAATGTTCCTAGGCATAGCCTAGCAACATTTAAATCCACCAATTAAAATCCACCATAGTCTCCTTCCCCCGCCCTCAGATGCTTATAAACTCATTTCCCTGACAATAAACTGAAAGAGCTGTTCACAGCAAATCTCCTCCCGAAAGTTTTATTTTCATGTGCTCACCTACCCTAGTTGCCTGGGCGTCTTCAGGGGAACCGCAGCTGGTTCCAGAGCAAGAACTCAGGAACCCACAGCTGGTACCTAGACAGGAACTATATGAGATGGACAGGGTAGGTGAGTGCTCTCCCAGAGGGACTGGGAGACATTGGCCTATGCAGCCTTGCCTCCACCTTTTTGAGGGCTGGCAGGTTTTTATTTTTTTCCTTCTTTATTTTCTGTTCCTGCCATCACATGGGACCAGACACAATGAACTGGCAAGTGAAGTATCTTGGCTGAGGCCGCTCTTCAGTATTGACTAAAGGCCAAGCGTCCTCTGCCAGGACCCCAATAGCCTGTTGGGCTTTGGCAAAATCCCTCTATCTATTTCTCTTTCCTCCATCAGACAGAAGCAATTTTCTCTTTTTTCTCCTTTACTTTAATATTGTTTCCCACTAAAAGGAATCACAGATTCATAAATTATGGGCTCTTCTGAAAGTTAAGGAGCTAAACTCTCCCAGAGGGAGGCCAGTTCCTTTTGGGAAGTCCTCCAGGTCATCCCCTGTATGATTTCTGGGCATCCATGTGGCCCAAACACATGGACCCACATAGCTTATCTGACTAGGAAATGAAAAGTTCAGGAAGGAAATTTCCCCTCACTCCCTTTAAGTGGCAAAACTGCAAGCCAGCTTTGCAGGCACTCCAAAGCAATTCGAGTCAGAGTCAGCTGGTGGGCTCACATGTGCCCAGACAATGGTGCCTTGGCCCGTGCAGGCACCATGTCTCCCCCTCTTCCAGCAGTACCCTCCTTTCAGGTAGCCAGACTCAGACTCCGGAAATCATCTCAGCCAATCTCCACCATTACCTCCACGTGTACTAGACCAAACCCCAGGTGAATGCCCAGGAGCAGGGTGGGGCTGAAGCCACGCAGGGCTGATCTGAGGTGTATGTAAGCCGTGCTCAGCTGCTGCAGCACCAGCACCAAGAAGTGGCAAAAAATAAAAGTAAAAAAAAATTTTTTTAAAAGGTCACATTTAACTAAAGCTTATGGTGAACTGAAGTTTTAGGTAAACAGTGCCATACTTTGTTACATCTGTGTGTTTGAGCTGAATCTGCTTCCTCCTCTTAGAAAAAAAAAAAAGGTCCATGTGTGTTTAAATTCATTTTCCTAACAATTTCACTAGGATTAAACAGGGTGCTATTATCTAAACATCCAAGCTTCATTTTTCTTTGCAAACTGTTCACATTTCAGTCATGGACATGAGGATGAAGTAAATACCTTGACGGAACTGGAGCTATGTAAACAGGCACCTCAAAAGCCAGAAGAGGATTCACATTGCACAGCTCTTCATGTAAACACTCCTTTAGTCCCAGAACTCGGGAGGCAGGGGTAGGAGGATCACTGTGAGTTTGAGGCCTCCCTAAGACTACATAGTGAGTTCCAAGTCAGTCTGGGCTAGAGTGAGACCCTACATTAAAAAAAAAAAAAGAAAAGAAAAAGAAGGCTGGACAAATGGCTTAGCAGTTAAGGCACTTGCCTGTGAAGCATAAGGATTTTCACCTCTCCCAATCCCACATAAACCAGATGCACTAAGATGAGGCAAGCACAAGGTCAAACATACCCACTAGGTGGCACAAGTGTCTGGAGTTCGAGTGCCATGACTGGAGGCCTTGGCACCCCCCACATTCTCTCCCTCTTTCTCTCTAATAATTTTTTTTTTTTAAAGTTACAACTTTGGATGGAGAGATGTCTTAGTGGTTAAGGCATTTGCCTGCAAAGCCTAAGGATCCATGTTTGACTCACCAGATCCCACATAAACCAGATACACAAAGGTGAGGCAAGCACAAGGTTGCACATGCCTACTAGTTGGTGTATGCGTCTGGAGTTCGATTGCAGTGGCTGACACTCTGGGGAGCCAATTCTCTCTCTCTCTAAAAATGAACTAAGAGCTGTAGGAAAAACCCCCCGCAGGGGGCCCCCACACTCTGCCCAGATAAGGCAACACCCCAAATCACTCATGAGAAGCGGTCTTGATGCAAACTGCAAGAGGATTTTATTCCAAGCGCGCTGGGGCCCACAGTCATACACCTCACAGGGGTAGAGGACTGCAGAGCCCCGAATGCAGGAACAGGACAGTTTTTATAGGGTTTCTAACAAAGCCTGTGCCTTAGACCAATCATTTTCTAATATTAGGAGCCCCACAGGGTGTTAGCCAGTCAGTTTATGCCACCCCATAGTTTCTAAGCCAATTAGTTTATGACCTTGGTGGTCAGCATTTGCGCAGGTCCTTGGGTGGGAGTAGCAGAGTGTGGTACCAGCCTCCTATGACCTTGGTGGTCTGAGGCAGGCTGCTACAGCTTATGGTGTGAGCTACTAAGGCTTACAGTGTGGGCTATTAAGGCTTATGGTGCAGGCTATTTACAGAAACCAAATAAGTGGTTCACTTTATTACTCATTTCCCATCCTTGAGGGCTATCTCATGGCCTTTTTACCTAGCTTTGTATTAGGAGCGGGCTCTGATATAATGAGAAGAGGGATTCTTTACTTGCTTCTAACAGAGAGTAAAGCCTGGAGTTTGAGGTATGCAGGGGGCCCGCTTAAGCTCCCTTTGGAGCGTGATAGTATTTCTGAGCTTTTGAATTCTTGGGCCTTTCAGAGCCAGGTGTGGTGGCACATGCCTTTAATCCCAGCACTTGGGAGGCAGAGGCAGGAGGATTACCATAAGTGCAAGGTCACCCTGAGACTACATAGTGAGTTCCAAGTCAGCCTGGATGAGAATGAGAGCCTACCTTAAAAAACAAAACAAAACAAAAATGCAGAATCTTTCCTAACCCAGTCTCCTAGAGGAACAAACAAGTTTTTCTGTCCTATTCCCATGGCTGTAAATAACTCCCATAGGCTAACATCATGCTGCACCCTAAGCTGTTGTAAGCTTGCGCCAAGAGCTGCATGTGTGTAGAGCACCTCGCCCACTGCACTCTTCTATTTCCAGAGCTTCTCGGGCTATTGGACCTGCAGGAAAGGGTTAACAAATGCTGAAAGGAGGAAGTGGGCAGAAAGACATAATTTCTTATGGCTTGTAAAACAGACTCAGACTATGTCAGACACTACTGTGCCATTCAATGAACAGTTCTGGAAGAAAATCTCAGCCAACTCATGTTCAAATGGTCCTGAGACAATCCAGCTCCATCTACCTGAGTTCCCTCAAATGTTCCCCAAAGCCTAGAAGATCATAAGAAAGACAACTCTGAAGGCAACCAGATTACTATAGGTTCACTTCTCATTAACTCCATAGTCTTCCAAGGCTATGTTCCTGTACTCCATCAGTATACTTCTGGGGTCCTGTAGAATAGTTTTCCTCTCTGGGAGACACTCTAACTGCCACAACTTCATGCCCCATTGAGCAGGGAATAGTGAACAATCTGATATCATTGCACTGTTGTCCTCTAACAGCAGTTAGAGTGTCTTATAATGAGAGAGGAAAGTGAAGGGGGTAGAGTTAAGGTGACTGGATCCCTGAAGATAAAAATGGCAGGAAACTTTCTTATTTCTTGCCTACTTCCAAAGAACTTTCTCCCACAAACAGTCAAGATCCCTCTTGGGAGGGAGGTCTTTCATAGGATTTAAACATTGTGACTGGTCAAGTTCAGTGCCCAGAACTCTTTACCAGAGCTAATTTCTTCCTGAGACAGCCCCTAGTCCTAACCAACAGCTGGCCCTTTCGTTCACCTGGGCCCAAAGACACCACCCCAAGGTTATAAATACCTTTGCAAGGGGAGGGCAGATTATGCTCTTTGATCACTTGGGAACTTCCAGCTATGGGTGAGTGTTTCTGCTGGGTCTGGATAGGCTCTGCTTGCATCAGGCACAGGGCCAGCTGGGAGGGGCTCAGCCAGGACAGCCTCCCAGTCCCCCAGCCCTTACTCTCCACATGTGCTCTTTATCTCCTCCAGCTCACCACATGGCAGGAGCTCCTTTAACTTTCCTTTCTCTCTTTCTCTTTTTTCATGTTTCTTTTTCCCCAGATCCATATCTGGTCCCCTGGACTCCTGAGCTACATGTGGCTCACATGGGCTATTGGGCTCCACATGGTATACTTTGCTTCTTTCCATTTTATTTCCTCTTGCCTCTGAGCCTTTCCCTTTATGCACACCTTTGTAAAATCTGAATAAAATGTGGTATTTTATAAATCATTTTCCTGAATCTGGAATTGCCAGTTCTTTGGTTAGTGTGCAGATATGAACTCAGGGCTTGGGGTTCCAGGAAGCACTCCAGAACCCCAGTTTCCCCATTAAAAAAGCACATGATCTCACTGTTAGGTCAGGACGGGCTCCCAAAATGGAATCAACAAGGACAGTAGAATGGTGACATTTTGGGGGCAACAACTCACTGTCCTCTTCCCCCACAGGCTTAAAAAACAAATGCTATTCTTGACTCACTTGTCTAAAGTGATTTCTGAATTTCACCTATCCTGTCTCCAGCTCCTCCCACTTGCCTTAGTGAGAATCAGAGCTATTCCTGATGGCCCGTCCTTCCTTAGCCCTTACCCTACCTCATCCAGTGATAAGTATACCACCATTACAACGAGCACTTTCAAACTTAAATTCTCTCATGTTCTTATGCTTCCCGTGATCCCAAAATGCTCCTCTTGAATTCTCAGATGCCCTTCTGCCTCCCCTCTCTTGCCCTCATCTTTGAGGGCTCATCTTCCCCTTGTGCCTGGTGTTTGGTGTCATAACTGTTGACAAGGGTAACAAGCTCCTTAATTCTTCCTTCTGTCCTCTCACAGGGTGCACATAGCCCATTTCCCTCACCTTCTCTATAATAGATGTTGCCAGCGACTGCCTTGAAACCAGCTCAATACAGAGATAATATGAGAGAAGTCTCTGCCTCACTCAGGGCCAAGTTGTAACATCATGCTACACTGGTGCTGATGGAAAATGCTCACTATCAATCTCACCACTGTGCTACCTCTAGCCACCATGAAACTGCCTCCTCATCACCTGCCCTGAAGGGAGACCCATTGACTGCATTTTCCAGCTCTCCATAAAAACTCATCCCTCCTATGGTCAGCATGAAAATACTACAGAAGAGAAATTAACATTCCTCTCTTATCATTAACAAAAGGCCGGAATGTTAGGTTGGGACAGGCTCCCAAAATGGAGTCACCAAGGACAGAAGAATGGTGACCAGTCATAAGGAAGTGGATTATCTACATTCCTCAAGAAAACATCTCCCACCCATTATCCTTTCCTTGCCTAACAATGCCCTAAGCCCATGGTTTCCTGCCCCCTTATCTAGTAAGTCATCTGGTCACTATTCTTGTTTCATACCCTGGCTATCTTACTTCTCACCTAGAGGAACCGTTTTTATTCAATTTTTCCCTTCCTCACCTTCTCCCAACTGGAAAAGCCAGAGCTTTTGATTTGTTCCCCACCCCCTGGAGCCCCTGCTGCTGGTTTGGGGAAGCCTGGACCCTGCATGCATGCTGTTGGAGCAGGCCATACCTCCATGTTCCTGATTGACTGGAACCTGGGTCTTCAGGTCCCTGTTCCCCTGTACCAGATGGTGTACACACCACCATAGGAGCCTGCCTGTTGCTCCCAGCTCTCCAGCTTCCAGGATTCTGGTTTTCTAACCCACAGTTCCCCTGTGCTAAGGAATACACACAAACAGTAAGTAGGCCTGAGTTCCCCATTACCCACCTTCAAGTTCTCCAGGTATCCCCTATTGCACTTTCAACCTCCACAACCTGTGCATGTGTGGGAGTAACCCCATGCTACTGCAATCTGTTCAAACCTAAAACTGAACCCTCACTGAGGATCTAGCAAAGATAAATACTTCCTTCCTCCTTAATGAAATAAGAGTTTTACCTGGAAATGAGTAGACTACAATGCAAAACCAAAAAAAGTTAGGAAAAAAAAAAAAAAAAGTCAGAAAACTGCGAGATCTCTACCAAGGATGCCTAGTTACACAATGAAACTCAGAAATTCAACTCCAAAATGAAAACACAATACGCTATGTGACCCTGCCAAAGTATTGCTAAACTGGAAGCAAAAAAAAAAAAAAAAAACAAAAAACAAAAAACCAGCAATCACATAAATGAAATTGAGCAGAATTGTCTTTTGCAGTACACAGCCTTTGTCACTAGGCTGAACTTAATTGAAAAAAACCAGAGAAACCTCAAAGAGAGATTAAACAAATTTAAAGTGAGATAACAAGTAGAGAGTCTCAATAATCAGCTGACTAAGCTTGATGAAGACAAGATCAAATGCAAAGATGAATTCCAGGAAGCATCAAGAAAATCAGACCTTGACCTGAAATGGGACCTCAAAAAAATAAATGGACATGACACCCTCAACACACACACACACACACACACACACACACACACATCAATAGAAAACAAAAATCAACCAGAACTTTTAAAAGCTCTCCAGAAGCTGTCATTAATAGGGTCAATAATGTGGAGGTCAGGCCCTCTGACTTGGAAGGTAAGACAGAAGAAATTGATTGGGAGCCCAACATTTTGCTAACTTCAAAAAGTCATGTGAACAAAGAAAAAAAATTGAAGGAACTGTGAGATATCTTAAAATGACCAAAATCTGGATCATGGCTGTACCAAAAGGGGAAGAAAACCAGGTCAGAAGCATAGAGAACATATTCAACAAAATTATTGAAGAAAGTTTTCCCAGTCTTACAAAAGAGGCCCATCCAGAAACAAGAAGCTCACAGAACACCAAAAAGACAGGACAAAAGATGGAACTCCAAGAAATGTCATAGTTAAAACTCTAAACAGTGAAAACAAAGGGAGAGCGCCAAAAGCAGAAAGAGAGAAACCACTAATTACACATAAAGGCAATCTGATGACAGTTACCTCAAATTTTTAATGGAAACCATGAAAGCTAGAAGGGCATGAAATGGAATACTTCAAAGCCTAAAAAACTACAGCCTACTCCATCCCAAACTGCTGTACCCAGCAAAAGTATCTCTCACAGTAGATGGAAAAAAGATCAAAGCCAATCTATGATTACATAAACACAGAACCAAACCTACACGGAATACTTCAGGAAATATTCTACACAGAAGATTCAATAATCAACATAAAGAGCCTATAAAAGTGCTGACGCAATAACCAAAACTAGAGAAGGCATGAAAAAGTTCAAAACACCAAGCCCCACAAACCCTCCAGCATGGCAGGGACTAAATCAAACCTCACAGCTATAACTTTAAATATTAATGGACTTAACTCACCTCTAAAAATACACAAGTTAACAGGGTGGCTCAGAAAAATGGGACATTCACGTTGATACCTTCAAGAAACCCACCTCAATACTTTAGATAGGTACCTCCTCAGGATGAAAGAATGTAAAATTAATTTCAAAGGAAATGGAAATAAGAAACAAGTGGGTATGGCTATACTAATATCTGGAAAAATAGACTTCAAACAAACAGTAAATAAAAACAACAAAGAAGGCCAGCTCAAGGGAACAATTGAACAAAAGGACATCACAATCATAAATTTATATACACCAAACACAGGCACACCACATTTTATAAATCAAACCCTACTTGACAGAAAATCAGGAATAAATCCCAGTACTATCATAGTAGGGAACCTTAGTATGTCATTGTCATTAGCAAGATGATCCAAGCAGAAACATAACAGGTAAATAATAGATGTCACCACCACCGAAGATCAGTTAGAACTAATAGACATGTACAGAATATTCCACCCCAATTCAACAGAATAACATTCTTCTCAGTAACCCATGAACCTTCTTCAAAATATGGTATATATTAAGGCATAAAGCATGCCTAATAAATTCAGGGAAATTGACATAATTTCTACATCATATCAGACCACAATGCTTTAAAGCTAGAAATTAACAAGAGATACAACAGAAATTGCTCCAGCTCTTCTTGAACTTGGGGTGGAAGGATTGCTTAGTGGTTAAGCTGTTTGCCTGCAAAGCCAAAGGGCCCATGTTTGATTCCCCAGGACCCACATTAGCCAGAGGCATAAGGGGGCACACACATCTGGAATTCATTTGCAGTGGATTGAGGCCCTGGGACACTCATTCTCTCAGTCTTTCCCCTCTTTCTTGGTCAAATAAATAAATAAGTGAAAATAAAATATTTTTTAAAAAGAAAATTTCTTGAACTGAATGATAACAAAAATACACCATACCAAAACTAATGGAACAAAATGAAGGCAGTCATAAGGGGAAAATTCATAGTACTAAATACATTCATAACAAAGACAGAGAGATCTCAAATTAGTAATCTAACTATCCACCTAAAGGCATTGGAAAAGCAAAAATAACCTAAGCCTATGAGTAACAGACAGATTGCAATTAAGATCAGAACAGAAATTAATGAATTGGAAACTAAGAAAATAAACAAAATGAGAAGCTTGTTCTTTGAAAAAAATACATAACACTGATAAACCCCTGGCCACTTGATCAAATGGAAAGAAGAGAAGTCTCAATTTAACCAAATTAGAAATGAAAAGGGAGAGGTCACAACAGACATCAATAAAATTAAAAAAAAAACAAAAAACATGACGGCATATTTATAGAACCTCTACTCCACAGAATTAGATAATCTGGAGGAAATGGACCAATTTCTAAATACATATCACCTAACAAAACTAAGTCTTGAACAGATAGATCTCCTAAACAGCCCCATTACTTCCATCAACATTGAAAATTAAAATCCTCTCTAAAAGAAACAGTCTAGGACCTGAATTCTACCAAACCTTCATGGAAGAACTAAAACCTCTTTTTTTTAAGCTACTTCAAATAATTGGAGAACAAGAAACTCTCCCTGTAGTTGACAGTTTCAGGTAGTTGAGATGAACTTCCAAACTAAGCACAGTCATGGAGGAAAGGATTTATTGAAACTTACAGATTCAAGGGAAGTTTCATAATAGCAGAAGAAGCTGGACTCTTAAAGGACCAAGCAGAGTGAGAAAAAAAAAAAAAAATCACACCACAAATACACTTCAGAAACTCCAGGCACTTTGTATATCATTAGACTGGAATTGCAAATCCACCATGACACCTTAGGTCTGTACCCTAAGATCCACTCAGTGACAACTCCTCCAGCCATGTGGCTATAGATCCAAACTATAAATAATAAAATATGGAATGCATTAGGGGCCATCTATTTAAACTTCCATATTTTGCCCTGAGCCACCAATAAACTTATAACAATCTCACATTTTAAACAGTACTTAGTCCAATTTTGAAGATCTCCACAGTCTTGACCAACTTGATTGTTTTAAAGTTCCAAGTGTTTTCAGAAATTTAAGATTGTTTTGCAACTGTGAGTCCTCTAAAATCAAAGAAGTTATATACCTTAAACTCATAAAAGCACAGAGTAAAAACTTTTAACTATTATAAGGCATAATGGGGAAATAGGATCAATGTAAACTAAACAACCATCAAGCAAGCAAACATGAAACTTCTGTAGTTTAAGTCTGACATAACCAGTGACTGACAGTCTCGGTTTTTTTTAAATTCTGCCCCTCCAGCTAGATTGAGCAGCCCGGGAAAACTTTCATCTCTAGCCAACAGCCTCTGTGGTACTACTTATATAGCCCTTCTATGTCCAAAACATCTTTGGGTCTCCATGCAAACCATGGTCACTTTTCCACTGGCTTTGCCAGCCTATCAGGGTCACCTTGTCCTGTCTCATGCTCCTGCAACTGTGTTTGTACTTTTTAACACACTCCATGTATTTCTAATGTTTCTTCAGGCACTCTCTATACTGTTTTAATGCAAAGCATTTGGGCTGTCTTTCTTAAGATTGTTAATGTGTTTGTTAATAGCAATTTAAGTAACTTAAAATCAGTCTTACTCTCTGTCATTTTAAATTGTTTGGGTTTTTCAAATTTAATATCTTAAAGCTCTCAGTCCAATATCTTTAGCCATGTCCATCAGTCCAATTATAAATTTAACCTGATCAAACTTTCTGAGAATGGGCAGCAGAACACAGCCAGTCCTTATGCCAGTAGTCCTGTTCCAACAAAGTCCTCTGTAGTCTTTCTTTTATCTTAGAAAGTTTATAAGCCAAGCCTTTCAACACAATTTTCTCTGTTCTTAGCATTCCCAAACTCTCAACAGAATAGTATATAATACTTGGCTTACTGCCCCCGACCTACGGGGCCAATGTTACGTGGGGTGGTCAAGGAGAGCTGCAACCTGAAAGAACGGGCAGGAAAGAAGAAGGAGACCAAGTGGAGGTTTTGTCAAGGTCTTGTTTAATGTTGGATGTTTTAGCCTTTTTATAATCAGTCAGCAGGCAGGGGGGTCAAGCAGGGGGCACAAGGAGGTAGGGCCACCTGGCCGTAATCTTTCTGGAACATCTTGGAATGGTACATCTTGTGACATTTTTCCGGAGCTATTGTTTGCCCTCAAGGAGGGGCCATATGAGGGCTGTTAGTTCTTTTTTTGTCCTAGGGCAGTGAGGGACCATATGAAGGCTGTTAGTTCTTCTTTTGTCCTAGGGCAGTCAGGTCATGGTCTCTGACATTTCCTCCCTCTTTATATAATTGAAATGGGTGAGGTACCCTGTCTTAGGCTATATGGTATGCTTCCAGTCCCAGCACCAGTTACTGAAGATGACCCGCCTGTCTTAAGCTATGAGGGCTGCCTCCACCCCTGGATCACAATAATCCCATCATTGGCCGCGATCACAGTTCATGGAAGGTGATCCGCCTGTCATAGGCTATGTGAATGGCCTCCAGGGAATGGGCCCTACAATATTCTCATCTCTGGCTGCTGCCATAGCTTAGTGGTGTGCCCCTGGGCTTGGTACCATAATAATCCCATCATTGGGAGCCTCGCAGCCATTTAGGGAATTGAAACCATGACCTGTTGTTAGCCAAGGAAGAAAAATCAAGTCGGGCCGAAGGAGAGCCGAGGGGTGCCTCATGTGTTTGGCCCTCTTCTTCTTGTAGCTGCAATCTGTGGTAATGGACAGACACCGAATTTCTGGTGGCAGAATGAACCTGTTTTTTGACAAAAGAAGTTAGATGTTTAAATGCCCAAGGTCCAAAAGAAAGAAGAAGGAGGAGTCCTATGAAGGGACCAAGAATAGAGGGGAGTAATGTGGAAAACAGAGGAGAAGAGGAGAACCAGTTTTGGTACCATGACTCCTGCTTTTCCCGGTTATGCTTTCGTTCCTCCAAACTGGAACGGACCTTGTCAATACTATTTTGAACTAGGCCAGTTTTGTCCATATAAAAACAACATTCTTCCTTAAGTGCAGCACAGAGTCCCCCCTCTTGTAGAAAGACTAGGTCTAGCCCACATCTGTTTTGGAGGACTACTTCAGACAAAGATACCATAGAGTCCTTTAAGTCTTGAAGACCCTTTTGTAATTCCTGTAAGTCCTTATCTACTGCCAAAGAGATTGATTAAATTGTTGTTGGGAGGTGACTAATGAAGCAATGCCTGTGCCTGCTCCGGTGGCACCCAACCCCAGGATAACAGCAAGAGTGATGGCAGTGATAAGCTCCTGTTTGGCACGTGACGGAGATGTTCCTCCCTCCCAAAAATGGAGGAACTCATCTTTGGAATGTATTGTTAGCTTGGGGAAGAGTTGTACAAGGACACAATAATCTTTGTGAGCTAAGAAGGTGGAAGTTACAACGTAAGGAGTGAGACCAGTAGAGCATGCGAAGTAAGTGCCAGCAGGGGCAACAATATAGAGAAAGCTAGAGTTAACAACATGAGTGAGATTGCAGGTTGTTTGAAGCTCTATAGGGGGAAGCATGGACAGACCCAGGAGGCACATCCCGCACCCACATACCTGGGCGACAGTGAGGCCAATCCCATCTTGCCGTTGCCAATGTAAAGCCATGGTGTCATTGGTCACAGTTAGTTCTGCATATAAGGCTATCCCTTCATAAAAAGGGGGTCGAGGTGAATAACATACCCAGCATTCCTGAAATTCAGATACATTGGTCTGATGTATGGCCTCTATAGAGGCATTAACCATGGTCAGAATAAGGTCTGCCGATGAAGGCAACCCTAGTGGTAAGGTAGGTTGGAACAGGGTGATGCCGGTGACAGCTTGTGGGATTGGGGGAGAAGGAGGGATTTTTTTTCTTTGCTTGGTTGGGAGGGGGAGTAGGAGGGATTTTTTTCTTTGCTTGGTTGGGAGGGGGAGAAGGAGGGATTTTTTTCTTTGCTTGGTTGGGAGGGGGTTGATGAAGAATGGGATTTGGTCCTATTGCAACCTTAGGGAACTGAGGGGGTGCTTTAAGAAGTTTAATTTTAAAAGTAAGGCTGGGGTCTGTCCTGTAGGCATATAACCTAAGGCCCCACTCAAATCCTCTGTTGGTCCAATCCTGTCTTTTGCCTTCTGGTGTGAAGCTGATATTGAGTGGATTACACCACCCTTTTCTAGAAGAATCATGTCCGCATTCTGAATTTAGCAGTTTTGGATCAGAGACAGTATAAGACTTCTGGGGGGGAGGGGGTTTAAGTATGGTCTCATTAATTGAAGCTTGTAAAGGGCTTAAATCTGTAGATAATTGAGCAAACTCTTTTTGAAGCTTAAGCACATCCCGTAATTCAGTTATCTGTTTAGTGAGATGTTCTTTGGCTCCAGTAAGGGTAGAGGGGTGAACCCCTGGAGGTAGCAGAGTGGATAACAGAGTGGGTGCACAAAGCTGGGAGGAGTAAGGGGGTGGTCTGAAAGGGGGGGCCGATGCAGCGGGAGGTCAGTCGGGATTATGGTATTTAGCACCCTCCTCCACAAGAGAGGTAGCGTCACCCAGATCAAGAGGCTCAGGATTGCAATTTCTTGATAAAACCGGGTTAATGAGGGGTGTACATTGAGAAGCAGTCTCAGGGAGAGTGGGCTTGGGCAAGGGCGGGTACAACCATTCTACTGCTTGGGGAGCACCAGAGTTATTGGAGTTAGAACCCATATCGATAATGACCGACGGGCAAGGGGATTTTTTAGGAGGAGAGGAAAGTGAAAAGAAACGCCGCGTGAGAGAGGGCGGAGGCAGTATTCAGTGACAGAAAGGAGTTGATGTTTATCTGGATCTGAATGCGCTTCCTCCACTATGTCTCTTATGAGTCCCCAGTAGGAGAAAATCGTGGAGGGAACGGAATCAGGTCCCTCCTCTAGAATACGGTGATTTAGGTCTTTACTGAACTTTTGCCATTTTTCAGGATGAATATCAGGACCAGAAATAATGAACCAGGGACACACTTTGTCAATGAAAACAAAAAAATTAACGAGGTCCTTTTTCTTAACTCTAATTCTTCTTTCCCTGAATGAGCTCTTTAAATCCTTAAGAAAAAGTGCCTCTTTACTAAGCTTTTGGCCCATTCTGAAAATCGGACGAGAATGAAAAATAAGGGCCCTGACTTACCGTGACCTGTAGCCGAAATCGCGAGCAATGAAATGGCAGGGCACTCTTCAAAATGTCTCTCAGCGTCCTGAGGAGATCTCCAGTGTGGTTAGTCATCTGGTCGAGACCCGTGCCTCGAGCCCCATGTTGGGCGCCACTTGCCCCCAACCCGTGGGGCCAATGTTACACGAGGTGGTCAAGGAGGGCTGCAACCTGAAAGAACAGGTAGGAAAGAAGAAGGAGACCAAGCAGAGGTTTTGTCAAGGTCTCGTTTAACGTTGGATTTTTTAGCCTTTTTATAATCAGTCAGCAGGCAGAGGGGTCAAGCAGGGGGCACAAGGAGGTAGGGCCACCTGGCCGTAATCTTTCTGGAACATCTTGGAATGGACCGTCTTGTGACATTTTTCCGGAGCTGTTGTTTGCCCTCAGGGAGGGGCCATATGAAGGCTGTTAGTTCTTCTTTTGTCCTAGGGCGGTCAGGTCATGGTCTCTGACAGCTTACCACTGCAGAGTACCAAGTACCAAGTCCATGTCTGTTCCTTTAAAACAAAAGTTCCAAAAGAACAAAATCCTCATGATCAGATTTATCTCACTCCACTCTCAGTACCAATTTATGCAGTAGACAGCTTCAGGTCACTGAAATGAACTTCCAGACCAGGCATAGATAGGGAGGAAGGGATTCATTGAGGCTTACAGATCCATGAGGAGTTCTATAATAGTAGAAGAAGCTGGACTCCTCTTTAAGGACCAAACGAGAGAGAGAGAGAGAGAGAGAGAGAGAGAAAGTCACACCACAAACAAACACACTTCAGGAACTCCAGGCATTTTGCATATCTTTAGACTGGAATTGCAAATCCACCAACACACCCTTAGGTCTGCATCCTGAGATCCAGCCAGTGACACCATCTCCAACCAGGTACCTCTAGATCCAAACTACAAACTAATAAAACACTGAATATATTGGAGGCTGTCTATTTAAACTACCACTTTCCCCAACTCCTTCTATGAAGCTAGCATCACCCTAATACCAAAACCAGAGATACAACACAAAAACTAGAGACCTATATCCCCAACGAACTTGGATTCAAAATTCTGAACAAAATCCTTGCAAACTGAATTCAACAACCCAGCAAAAGCATGACTCACCTCAATCAAGCATGCTCCATCCTAGGGAGGGAGGAATTGTTCAACATATAGAAATCAATTAATGTAATATACCACATAAACATAAGAAACACATTATCATCTGAATAGATGCAGAGGTCATTGACAAAACACATCACTTCATGACCAAAACCCTGGAGAGACTTGGCATGGAGGGTTTATATCTCAACATACTATAGGTTATATACAAAGCACCTAAATCCCAAATCATACTGTTAGGTCAGGACAAAATGGAGTTACAGCAGGAGGCCAAAGGGAATATCTACATCCCTCAAGAAATTGTCTAGCCATTATCCCTTCCCTGCCTAACAAGTCTCCAGATGTAGATTTACTTCCACCTATCTTTCACTGGGTCACTTCTGGTCTCACCCTATGGCTAATGTATGGAATGGAGATTTACTGCCCCGACAAAGAACTTCCTTCCCTTCCTCCCCCTCCCCCAACTGAAGAGCCTATAAAGGCACTATCTGTAACCCCAAGTTGATAGCTCCACTCTTGATAGTCAGTCCTGGCAGCTAGTGTCCCCCGCACGCACACACACCAAATAAAAACTTCCATCCTTGCCTCAGAGTGGTCTCCGTGGTCCTTGGTCACTCCTGAACCTTACCTGTGGTGCTCTGACTCAGGTAAGAAGGTGTCTGATTGCCCTCTTTGGTGGCCAGACCTCCTTTTATCCTGACCAGACCACCTAGCTGCCATTTGACCCTCTGAAGGACTACTACCATTGCTGTCTGATACAGGCTTTCACACCCACCATGATTCGGCCTCACTGTTCATTTCTGCATCTCCTCCCTCGTTCTCAAAAAGCCTTTCTTTCTCTCTCTCCTGGTTGGCCTGTCTTGGATTTCACCCCTCCTGGTAGAAGTCATGCCAGCACACCAGGCTACACCTCTTGGCCATGTAATGCCCAGTTCTTGGCACCCCCAGTGACCAACAAGGAGAACGAGACATGTATGCAAAGGCAAAGAACTTTATTTCAGGCTTAAGCTCAGATTGTTGACTTCACCAATGCAGTGGATCCATACAAGAACCATGAATGTCAGGAAAACAGAGTTTTTATAGGGATTTGAACATAGAAGTAGGGGATGGTTACATGATTGGTTGTTTTCAACAGTAACTGTACTTGTATTCTCCTGACTGGCTTAGGAAATTGGCAGGCAGGGGCTAGGGGAATGCCAGGTAGATTAGGTACTTTTATTGTGATTGGCTATGTAGGTTTGAGGAACTTTAAGCAACACTTTAAGCAACTTATTTTATGAACTATTTTAGGAATGTATGGCATAAGCAGTTTGTGGTTTTTTCAGTAATGTTAAACTTTTATTTAAACCTTGCCAGGAAACAGAAACTTAGGCCAACTGGTGACTCTGAAGCCTGTCATGGTGTCCCTCTGGTTCCTGAGTCCTTCAGCCAAGAGGCCCCGACTCCAGGTCTCCAAAGATGCGCTCTGGATGCCTTGGGTCTCTCTCTTTCTCTCTGGTCTACCATACCCTATGGGGCACCTTTTGGTCTGGTTGTACCATCTCAGAACAACCCCTCTCCTTCCCTCCTCTCCCTCTCCCTCCTGAGCTCTCATCTTCCACTGCCAGCTGCTTTAATCTTCCACAACCAGCAGCTTTCACCATCAGGAGTCCAGTTGCCCTCCTTGTCCACTAATAGGCAAAAAAGCCCACAGTTGCTACCTGTACGCCTGGCCTCTGCCCATGTGGGAGGTGCAGGCCCCATTCACCCTCATGGGGCAGGGGGTCATATTGTTGTTCTGTGTAAACCCAGCTTAAGCTCTGGTTTATTTTTCTCTCACTATTGTTTTGTTCTTTCTCTGTCTCCCTAGGACATCTTATCTTTTTCTGCAACTCTTCTTGGCCACATCCATCATCTGGACAATGGGTCCAAATGGCCTGAGAATGATACTTTGATTTCCAAATTCTCACTGATTTAAGACAAACTTCTGCCACTGCCAGGCAAATGGTCCACAGTACCCTATATTTCACTCTATACAAGGCCTTATCTCTGCCTTACCTGCCATTCTCACCAGGTTTCAGGAATGCACTCTCACTCAACTCCCCCCATACTTGTCCTCACCCTCTGATTTTGACCCTGACTCCATAGAGGGCCTCGTCCCAACAGCTCCTCCAGCTCCTCTGGCTCCCACAGCCTCTACTAACACCTTGCCTGGTAATAAGATTTTATTAAAATCTCCAGAGTTGTAAAAAACAAATAGAAATTTAAAATGGGAATGCATAACTTTTGAAGGAATGAATATATGAAGGAAATATGTTTGTCTTGAGTCTATATGAAAAATGAGTGTGTGTGTATGAATATGTACGTGGCTCACAGCCCTAAGGTTGCAGAATGAATATCTGAGCAATACCATTTCATTGTAGGGATATTCTCCACCAAGCCCACTGCACTAGACTGCAGAGCCAAATTTACTTTTTAGTGTCCCCCCTGCAGGAACACTTAAAAGTAATTACAATCATGGGGGGGGGGGGGAATAAGGCAATATTCTCTTACTCTAAAGAGTTATAAAATGACAGGTTTGAAAAGCAGCAGATGACCCTGAGGGAACTCTCCCTGGAATTTGGGGAGTGGGGAGAATGGCTCTTTCTTAGCTTGCCTGCTTTGCAGAGCCAGGGAACTGCAAGCACAGGGAATCTCAGGATCTTCACCCTAGCATGCTGATGAATGAATGCCAAGTCGCTATGAGAACTTCTTATAAGAAATTTGTAACCTGGGCGTGGTGGCACACACCTTTAATCCCAGCACTCAGGAGGCAGAGGTAGGAGAATCATCATGAGTTTGAGGCCACCCTGAGACTATATAGTGAATTACAGGTCAGCTTGGACTGGAGTGAAACCCTACTTAAAAAAAAGAAAGAAAGAAAGAAATTTGTAACTGTTTTATGCTTATAAGAAATGGTAACTGTTTTATGTTTGCTTTATCTTTCTATGCTCCTATGGAACTAACAGACAATAGCCTCAAGATTTATGTTTAAATTTAAAACTACTCCATACTAAATTTGTAAAACATTTTTCTAAAACAATGTTTAAGTCTGCTTTCATATTTTTTTAAATGTGTTTCAGGAAAGTTATAAAAAACAAAGTTCCAAAATCTGTATGTTTATTTTGGGTAAATAGCATAAGTCAAACCTGATCTTTAAGAAAAATCTTTTTTAAAAAAGGTTATTTCAAAGCTAGGTGTGATGGCACATGCCTTTGATCCTAAGCACTTGGGAGACAGAGGTAGGAGGATCCCTGTGAGTTGTAAGTTTGAGGCCACCCTGAGACTACATAGTGAATTCCAGGTCAGCCTGAGCTAGAGATACACCCTACCTTGAAAAACAAAAACAAAAACAAAACAAAACAAAAGACCTTTTGGAAAGGCCTTTTAAGGAGGAAAAAATGGTCATATTAAAAGTCTTATGGGTCTCTGACCATTTGGGAACTTCCAGCTGTGGGTGAGTTTTTCCCTCTTCTGGGCCTGGGCTGTCTTGGCCCAGGCTCAGACCCAGCGGGAGTGCCCCTCCTTACTCTCCACATGGCTCCTTCACCCCTCCAGCTCCCCACATGGCAGGAGCTCCTTGAACTTTCTTCTGTCTCTTCTTTCCCCAGTTTTCCCAGGGCCTCCACTTGGGATCTCTAGCCATGTGGGTGCCTTTCATTGGCTCTGTACTTCCCTTTATAAATTTAGTAATTTATAATTATCAAAAAAAACACAGTCTTATGGTAAGGACAGTAAGTTGTTGTCAATAGTTATGAGATAAATGTGACTAAAGAAGATAAACTGGAGAGAAAATTTTAAATGTTGAATATTAGATATTTGACAGAGTGGTTACATGGATTGTAAGGTAAAAGTATGTACGTGAAGATGTGAGTGAGTTTAAAACAGCTTAAAAACAAAGTACCTAATCAGATTACAGACTTATTGAGATGCAAAATGACATACCCTGGGGTTTACATCAGACTAACAAAGTATGGCCCTGGCTGGTAGGGGGATGCTAATGGTATTCAGGTTGTAAATCTAACTTTAACTCCTTGATGTTAATCTGGTCATAATAATGATTACAAAACACTAAATTTAGAGTACCCAACCAAGTTAACTGGGTTCCTCCATTTGCCAACATTTTAACTAAATCTTAAGGTTAAAATTGACTCATTAATATTCTCTCCTAAGGTTATTATATCTAAAACCCTGCCTCAAAAAAAAAAAAAAAAAACTCACAGAGGAACTATTTTTTCCGTTTTTGTATAAGGTAAATAGACCACATTTGAAACACTAAACAGTTCTTATCTGCCACACACTTAAAAATTATTTACTTCATGATGAACAGTATAAAAAAAAAATCCTAAGCAAAGTTAGGTTGTGATTTTACGATGTAATTCCTCAATTCCTCCAACAATCCTTCTTAATACTTTAATTTTAACTTACACCATTACTGAACAAGTTGACCAAAGTACCACAAGGAGAATTATAAAGTTGGTTAAGGTTTGAATAGTTATAGATTGTGCCATCAAATTTTGTGTATATTTAAAATTCAATATAGTTCCATAATATTGGTTTGAAAGAGATTAAAAATACTTCTTTTTGATTCAACAATTAAAGGTGCTTATTTGCAAAGCCAAATGCACTTAGTGGAACATACATTTGAAAATTGTTTTGAAAATCATTTACAATGGCAAGTGGTCCTGACATGCTCATTCCCTCTTTTTCCATGAGACTTGTCTCCTTTTTTTTTTTTTATTAGATCATGGCAGTTTAATCCAGTTCCTCTATTCTTTTTTTTTTAAATTATTTATTTATTTATTTATTTGAGAGTGACAGACACAGAGAGAAAGACAGATAGAGGGAGAGAGAGAGAATGGGCACGCCAGGGCTTCCAGCCTCTGCAAACGAACTCCAGACGCATGCACCCCCTTGTGCATCTGGCTAACGTGGGATCTGGGGAACCGAGCCTCGAACCAGGGTCCTTAGGCTTCACAGGCAAGTGCTTAACCGCTAAGCCATCTTTCCAGCCCAAGTTCCTCTATTCTTTGGGTATGTTAAATATAACTAAAGTAATTTCAAAAAAAGTGACATAGATTTTAAATTCTGTCAGGAGACCTTTTGTTCATAGTTTGCTCTCTGTAGTGTCATGTGCTTTAAATATGTAAACTCTAATTTTTGGTAATATCAAACTTTTCCAAATATTAGAATATTATAATTTGATTTATACAAAGTCTGTGATGTTTAGCTATCAATAAGCATGCATCACCATGCCTGGCCAAAACTCTGACATTTATTATGGTTCTTGTCTTATTCAAGCTTATTTTGCTAGATGATTATCACTGAAGTTATTTATAATCTAAGTCTCATAAAAAGTGACTTATTGTGATTTTGTTCTTATAAAAACTGAAAAAATCCTCATGTCTTAGAAAATCTGCTGTATACAAACAATGGTAATATAGGTTGTCATGTAGGACGCGTGATAGTATTTCTGGACTTCTGGTTTCTTGGGCCTTTCGTTTCCCACTTTTTTTCTTGTTAATAGTTCTAATCCTAGAACTGGAAGGACTAAATGTAAGCTTCCTCTTTGCTTGGAAGGCCCTTGTATTGTTGTCTAAGTACCATGATGTGGACCGCACTCACTCGTTCTCTAACAAAAGTAGTAAGCTTATTAATTATGCAAGGCCCAACTGAAAGCATCAGGAGCAAAACCATTAAGGGTCCCATCAGGGTGGAAAGCAGAGTAGTCATCCAGGGGGACTTGTTGAACCATCCCTCAAACCATCCTTGGTCAGTTTCCTTCTCCCTTCGACGTTTTTCTAGTCTTTCCCTGAGTTTGCTCATGGACTCTCTGATAGCTCCTGAGTGAACTACATAAAAGCAACATTCTTTCTTTAAGGCTGCACATAATCCACCTTCTTTTAGGAACAGTAGGTCTAATCCCCTCCGGTTTTGTAGAACCACTTCAGATAAGGAGGTCAGGGACTCCTCTAGATTACTAATAGATTTCTCTAAAGCTTGGAGATCCTCAGTTATGACAGCATGTAGTTTACCAAGTCCTCTTTCTAATTGTTGTGGTCCCATGACCAGGGCTGTGGTCCCTGACCCCACACCGGCTGCTATCCCTAAGCCAAGCATGACAGGCTCCCTTTTGGATCGGGTAGAATGATAATCATATTCATCAATGACTACTTCCTCAGGATGGTAGTAAACCCGGAAGACAAGCTGGACCATTATACAGAAATTTTTGGATGGATTAAAAACTGAGGTAGAAACACAGGGAGTTAGCCCAGTATCACATGCCCACCACCTGTTATACCCTGGCACTAGATATTGGTTGTCTGAGGTCTGATTATAGGTCAGAGTAATATTACAAAGATGTTGGTGGGACGTGGGGGGGGGGGGGTGTTGGGGGGGCTTTTCTATGCATGTCCCCCTTCCTGAGACCTCCGGGGGAGTCAACTTGTTTTTGGTTCCCCATGAGCACTGTCTATTATGTTCTTTAGTCACATTAAACTCTCCCATAGTTGCCATCCCCTCATAGTAGGATGGTCCTGAGGATAAACAAAGCCAGCAGGCAGAGGTAGCATTGGGGTTGGTGGCATTTATGGCGAGGAAGGCCCCCTGGACAAGGTTAAAGAGCCTCTGTCTTGTCCTGTGTGGGGCTTCCAAGAGTGGGTTGGTCGAAGTGGTTCTAGCGGTCATTATGTCTTGGCTGCCACTGTGGGTAGGAGCTTGGGCAATGCCACATTAGGGGGGTCCCTGATCTACTAGAACTTTATTAGGTCCTACTGGTCTTGGGGTGGGAGGCTCTATCTTGAGTCATATAGTAAAGGTTAGGCCCTTATCCCATCCTGTCATATAGAACCTGAGTCCCCAAGTTTTTCCTTTTATCCAATCTCAGGACTCTTGACCTTGGGGGGTGAAAGAGATGCTGAGAGGAACTTCCCTTTTCCCATCTAATCCATCCTGCGTGGTGATCAGGTCCCAGGAGGAAACTGGATGCCAATAGGTATTGCCTGTAGTCTCACAACCCCAGTATTTACAGTAGAACTGTTTTACCCCTCCACAACTTCGTTTAGAAGTTTGGGGGCAGACATAAAATGGAGTATGCTGCATCCTATGTTGGGCTGGCCCAGAACTGCACCCTGGGTCATCTGCCATGTATTGGCCCTGGGAGACAACCCCTGTGTGAGTGCCCGCTTAGCCACATGAGAGTGGACTTCTCTAGGGACCTTCTCGGGGGTGAGCTCTGGGATATCCCGAGATTCTAGCCCAGCTACCAGGGCACATACATCCGGGGTCAGGACAGGCCACCAAGTCCAGGGGGGCGCTTCCCTAGTTTCAGTCCATATTACATCCCTCGTCTGAGAAAGCACTTGCCAAGTCAACTTTTGGGGACATGGGGATTGGAGGCATCACCTAGCTGGAGAAGGAGAAGCCACACAGTGAAGCCTAAGTTTAAGGGGATTGTCCGTCCTCTCGGCTTGCCATTCAGGGCCTGGCGGTGGAGCAGGCTTGATGTGAGATGCATGGATCCAGGCAGGTATTCCTTCAATGTTCACGGCCATTGGAGTGGTCAGTAGGACGAGGTAGAGGCCCTTCCACCGAGTTTTAAGGTTTCCTGCGTGGTGGTGTCTAACATAGACCGAATCTCCCACTTGGAAGCGATGTGGGACCTGTAAGTCTCCTTCTCCTGAGTATGCCTCCTGGAGTTGCTTCCACACTCATTGTCTCACCCACTCGAGTGCCTTGAGCCTAGAGAACAAAGGCTGGGAAAGCGGCACATCAGTACTATGTATAGAGGTTATTTTTACCAGTGGAGGAGGCCCCCCGTATAGCAATTCATAGGGGTCAGTCCAAACTGTCCAGGCATGTTTCTGACCCTGAAGAGCACAAGGGGTAGGAGAGCTATCCAATCATTAGCGCCAGTCTCTGCGGTCAATTTGGTGAGGGTCTCTTTAATGGTTCTATTCATCCTCTCTACCTGTCCTGAACTTTGGGGTCTGTATGCACAATGTAATTTCCAATCAATCCCCAATATTTTGGCCAGTCCTTAACTTACCTGGCCAACAAAAGCTGGACCATTGTCTGATCCTATTACCTTAGGTACCCCAAATCTTGGGAAAATTTCCTCCAGTATTTTCTTAGCCACCACAGTTGAGGTTTCTTTCTTGGTAGGATAAGCCTCTACCCATACTGAAAAAGTGTCTACAAAAACTAGTAAGTATTTGTTACCATACTTAGCTGGCTTTACCTCAGTGAAGTCCACTTCCCAGTGAGTGCCTGGGCTGTCTCCTCTCAGCCTCTTCCCCAGAAGCATTCTTTTTTTTTTTAATTTTTTTATTTTTTAATTTATTTGAGAGTGACAGACACAGAGAGAAAGACAGATAGAGGGAGAGAGAGAGAATGGGCGCGCCAGGGCTTCCAGCCTCTGCAAACGAACTCCAGATGCGTGTGCCCCCTTGTGCATCTGGCTAACATGGGACCTGGGGAACCGAGCCTCGAACCGGGGTCGTTAGGCTTCATAGGCAAGCGCTTAACCGCTAAGCCATCTCTCCAGCCCCCCAGAAGCATTCTTGAGGGATTAGCATTGACCATCTGGCAAGGTACACAATGCTTGACTACTGAGCCAGCTATCTCTGGCAACCTCAGAATATGGTAAGGAGATGTCTGCAGTAGTTTTTGTAGATGTTTGGCCCCCAGGTGGGTTAGGCGGTGTATATGTTGAATGTATTCTAGTCCCTTTGCTTGAGGTAGAATCTCTTTTCCCTCTGAGGTAAAACAGGACCCCTCTGGAGTTTTGGAGAACTGGTCTAACTTTCTGACTTCCTGCCAATCATCTGGGGTATATTGTTGCTTACTTTTTTGGTTCTTTGGCTTTTCTATTATGGGCAGAAGGCTGAATCCCTGGGCTTCCTGTTTGGCCACTTGGTCAGCCATCTGGTTCCCTTTAGAGATAAAATCTTTGGCTTTTCAGTGGCCAGGACAATGCATAATGGCCAGTCTTTTGGGTAGATGTAAGGCTTCTAGCAAACTTAGAAATTCTTCTTTGTTTTTAATTTCTTTCCCTGCTGAAGTAAGCAGCCCTCTCTGTTTATAGATGGCCCCATGTACATGTGCAGTAGCAAAAGCTTACCTGCTGTCTGTGTAGATATTCACAGACTTTCCTTCGGCTAGTTGTAAGGCCTGTGTGAGGGCCATGAGTTCAGCCTTTTGTGCCAAAGTTCCTTCTGGCAGACTGCTGGCCCAGACTGTTCACATTCCGTCTACTATCGCCACCCCAGCCATCCTCTTACCTTCTACAATGTAACTGCTCCCATCTGTGAACCAGGTTAATGTTCCTCCGGTCAGTGAGACATCTGTAAGATCCTTTCAGATCCCAATTTCCTCAACCAGCATTTGATGACAGTCATGAGTCGCTGGCTCATCAGTTTCTTCAGGCAGAAGAGTGGCGGGGTTGAGGATGGCAGGTGGGGCAAACGTTATCCTGTTAGTGAGGAGCAGGCTCTGGTAGTGAGTCATATGGGCGTTGGTTATCCATCGGTCTGGGGGCTGCCGGACAATGCTCTCCAGAGCATGGGGGGGCAATGACAGTTATCCTCTAGAGTTAGCTTATCAGCATCTTTGATCAACGTGGACACTGCCACTATGGCTTTTAGACAGACAGGCCATCCACTAGCCACAGGGTCAAGTTTCTTTGATAGGTAGGCAATGGGTCTTCTCCATGGTCCTAAGGATTGGGTTAGGACTCCCCGGGCTATCCCCTTACGCTCATCTACATAAAGGGTGAATGGTTTAGTCATATCAAGGAGGGCTAGAGCAGGCACACTTAATAGTGCCTTCTTGACAGCATCAAATGCCCCCTGGTGTTCGGAGGTCCAAGTGAATTTCCCTTTCTCTTTAGTTAGTGAATAGAAGGGGGCTGCTAGGGTCGCAAACCCCAGGATCCATAGTCTGCAGAACCCAGCTGTCCCCAGGAACTCTCTGAATTGTCTGGACATAGTTGGAACCAGTATTTGTACTACAGTCCTCTTTCGTGCCTCTGTCAGCCATCTTTGCCCATCCCGCAAGGAGTACCCCAAGTACATTACCTCTCTTTTGCATATTTGAGCCTTCTTAGCCGAGGCTCGGTAGCCAAGGTCAGTCAGCTCCAGTAGTAACGCTTTTGTACCTTTTAGGCAGTCCTGCTGGGTAGCTCCTGCCAGGAGTAAGTCATCAACATATTGAAGGAGGGTTACCTGGGGGTGTTGAACTCTAAAATTGGCTAGATCCCTGTGTAGGGCTTCATCAAAGATGGTTGGGGAGTTCTTGAATCCCTGGGGCAAACGAGTCCAGGTGAGCTGCCCAGTCCTTTCTGTTTGGGTCTCTCCATTCGAAAGCAAAAAGAGGTTGGCTGTCCAAATGTAATCTTAGGCAGAAGAAAGCATCTTTTAGATCCAACACTGTGTACCAAATTCGCTCAGGTGGGAGGGTGCTAAGGAGGTTGCAAGGGTTTGGGACAGTTGGATGTATGTCCTGTACTCTTTTATTGACTTCTCTCAAGTCCTGTACTGGGCAGTAATCATTGGTCCCAGGTTTTCTAACTGGCAGTAAGGGAGTGTTCCAGGGGGACTGAATTGGAACCAGAATACCTTGCTGAATCAGTCTTAGGATATGGGGCCAAATTCCTTCTTGGTACTCTCGGCTCATGGGAAATTGTTTGACTGATACTGGCGTAGCACTGGCTTTTAGTTGAATGACCTGTGGGGGTACTTGTTTCACCAAGCCCATGCCTGCGGTTTCTGCCCAGGCTTGGGGAAATTGCTCTAATCAGGGCTTTAGGTCTTGATTAGGCTCTACTGGGGGAGAGTGTAATCAATACTCATCATCTAGTTGGAGCGTCAACACGGTGATGGGTCGACCTCTGGCAGACACTTCTGGTTTTTCTGATTTGAAGGAAATTTGAACACCCATCTTGGTTAATAGGTCCCTACCAAGGAGGGGTGCTGGGCATTTGGGAATGACTAAGAATGAGTGGGTTACCCGTCCCACTCCCAGGTCAATGGTTCTTCAGGTAGTCCATGAATATTGCCGTTGTCCAGTAGTGCCCAGCACCCAGGATTTTTTATCTTTTAGTCCTCCCAGTTGTTGTAAGAGTACTGAATGTTCTGTGCCAGTGTCGACCAGGAATTTGACTGGCTTCCCCTCCACCTTTAGAGTTACCCTGGGCTCAGGGAGGGGCTCCAAGCCCCGTCCTCCCTAATCTTCATCTTCTTCAAGGGTTAGGACCCTAGGTCCTTTGCTGCTTTTCTTAGGGCAATCTCTTGCCCAGTGCCCTTTCTTCTTATGACAGGCACATTGGTCTCTATCAAGTCGGGTCCTGTTGCCCAGGTTCCCTATCTGCCTAGGGCCTGCCCTAACTTTTCAAATATTCCTCTCTATTTCTCCTTTCTTTTCCACCACTGTGGCCAGGATCCTATTCAGATTTTTCTCTTGTCGTCTGTTGCGCCTATCTTCTCTTTCCTCTCTCTCTTTCTCATGTCTCTCCTCTCATTCTTCTCTCTCTCTTTCTTTCCTTTGCTCCTTTTCCTCTTCTGTCTCCCTTTTGTAATATACCTTTTCTGCCTCTTTTACTAAATCACACGACTCAGCTTCCTGTAATCCTTCCAATCTCTGAAGTTTCTTTCTGATGTCAGAAGCTGACTGTCCTATGAAAGCTAATGCTACTGAGCCTTTTTGAATCTCAGAGGTGGGGTCAAAGGGTGTGAACCACCTAAAAGCTTTCATGAGCCTCTCAAGAAACATTGAGGGAGATTCCGTTGGCCCCTGCATCACCTCTCTCACCTTGGCCAAATTGGTGGGCCTTCTGGAGGCACCTCGGAGACCTGCCACCAGAGCCTGGAGACAGATTTTTAAGCTCTCCCTACCTTCAGCCGTATTGTAGTCCCAAACAGGGCAAGTCGGAGGGAACCCCATGTCTATCTCATGCTGCAGCTGCGTGGGCTGCCTGTTGGCCCCGGGGACATTCTTTCTGGCCTCTATTAGAATTCTCTCTTGCTCCTTGGTTGTGAAGAGTGTCTGCAACAGCTGTTGGCAATCGTCCCAAGTAGGCTGATGAGAAAACATAAGAGATTCTATCAGTCCCGTGAGGTGCCACGGTTCCTCTGAAAAAGGGGGGTGATTAGCTTTCCAGTTATAAAGATCTGCAGAGGAAAAAGGCCAATATTGGAGGGGTTGTAGTTGGCCTCCCAGCATAGGAGGACCTGACTCGTGTAGCGGCAATGTTACAATTCCATCTGCTCCCTCTGGAGTAGCATCTCTCCAGCTCCCCATCCTTGTGGCTGGCCCTCCCATTTCCAGGGGCTCAGGAGGGGCAGAGGGAGGAAGCTTGGGAAGGCCAGGAGGTGAAGGCTCAGGAAGGGCAGGGGGTGGAGGCTTGGGAAGGGTGGGGGCAGAGGCTTGGGAAGGGCGGGGGTGGAGGTTCAGGAAGGGTGGGGGACGGAGGTTCAGGAGGGGTGGAGAACCCTCCCTTGGTCCCCGGGACTAAGTAAGGGGGAGGAGGGGAAGGCTGAGTCTCCGGCCATGCCGGGTGCTCCTTGATCTTGGGATAGATGCGAGGGGGAGGTCTGGCTTTCTCAGGAGAGGGTTTTTTTTTTTTTTTCATTTTCGAGGGCCTGGACTCAGGAGCTTGGGTTCCTTGGTTTATTCAACCACGGCCTAACCCACAGCAGGGTGTTGTCCACCAAATCCTTCCATGTGAAGATATAAGACTCTTGGTTGGGATGAGAGCCTGGTCCATTTTGAAAAATAATATCTTCAACAGCCAGAATAGTCTCGGAATTAAAAGTTCCTTCTGATGGCCATCCGACCTTGTAATTGGCCACTCAGAGGCACAAAACATCTGCCAGGGTCTCCTTTTAACCTCAACTGACAAATTATGGGCTATAGACTTAACTTCAGTCCAATGGTCAAGAGTCAAGCTAAGGGGAGTTGTCACCATCTGTCCCATAACAGAACTATAGACAAAGACACAAAGGACAACAACACACACAACTGAGACTAACAGATCCAGACACCAGCGACCTGTCTGCGTCTTCCACAAGCAGGCGAAAGAATTGGACGGCCACAGAGGAGGAAGCTTCCGCTCTAACAATAGAACTCAGTCCTCTGACCGACAATAGACTACCTGGCATCCCTGGCTCTCCTCACCTCCCAGGGTGTCCCCCAGTGTGGCAGCCTGTGATCCTCCTAGCATGTCTACTGATCACAGTCCTCTGGTCCTTACGGCCTGAGAGGACGGCTGCAAACCAAACCAAAACTGCGCGTCCCAGAAACCAGATACTCAGAACAAAAAACACCGGCTGGCACACATTCACTCCAGGGGGTTCCCCCTTACCTCCAAGTCAGTTCTCAGGTGCGTGGGGTGGTCTTCAAATCCTGGATGAGCCCCCAATGTAGGCCCCCCAAAACGGGGACCCCACCCTCTGCCCGGATATGGCGACACCCCAAATCACTCATGAGAAGCGGTCTTGATGCAAACTGCAAGAGGATTTTATTCCAAGCGCACTGGGGCCCACAGTCATACAGTGCACAGGGGTAGAGGACTGCAGAGCCCTGAATGCAGAAATGGGGCAGTTTTTATAGGATTTCTAACAAAGCCTAGGCATTAAACCAATCATTTCTTAGCATCAGGAGCCCGCGCGGTGTGAGCCAGTCAGTTTATGCCACTCCATAATTTCTAAGCCAATTAGTTTAAATTGCTCAAGCCCCTGCCCCATGGACCAGTCAGTTTCCTATGACCTCAGTGGTCAGCATTTGCATGGGTCCTTGGGTGGGGGTGACAAAGTGTGGTTTAAGGCAGGCTGCTAAGGCTTACGGCGCGGGCTACTAAGGCTTATGGTGTGGGCTATTTACAGAAACCAAATAAGCAGTTTACTCCATTACTCATTTCCCATCCTTGAGGGCTATCTCATACCCTTTTACCTAGTTTTATATCGGGAGTGGGCTCTGATATAATGAGAAGAGGGATTCTTTACTTACTTCCTAGCAGAGAGTAGGGCCTGGAATTTGAGGTATGCAGGGGCCCGCTTAAGCTCCTTTTGGAGCATGATAGTATTTCTGGGCTTCTGGTTTCTTGGGCCTTTCAGTCTAAGCTTCATGTAACTGTCATAAATATTTCTTTAGTTAAGCCTTAAAACTGTTCAATTGTAAAAATTGCTTTGTGTCTGTCATACATATTGTCTCTAATGCATGTTAAAATCATGCTTGCTTAACTCAACAATGACCAAGTTCTTTAATCAGTCTCAATCAAGGTTTCACTTAATGAATTGTCTCATTTCTGATATATTGAGTTCATTGCTTATAGAGATATCGATACTTAAAACATGCTTCCTGCCCTAAAAATAATCTTAAATTGATGCTCTACTTCCAGTGTGAGGGGTAACTGGTACCTACATTAACATACACACTAACCAAAGTTGTTTTCAAACACAGATGCTAAGTTTTTATACTTTCTTGTCTTTTTTCTGGCATACAATAAAGTTATTGATAAAATACTGTCTTTAGGGCTACTAAAATGTTCTGCCTATACTTAAAAGTGGCACATACTTAAAAGCTAGAATGTGTATGCTTTCTATGTCCCAGATATAGCTTATACTGTCACCTGACAACTAAACTTAAATATTAATCAGAACGATTTTTAACTATTATGTCATTCTCTATCATATCTACTTTGCTAACCAGATATGTTCTGTACCCTTTTTGACTAATCTGTTTTGCTAATCAGATACATACAGTCTCTCTGAGAGAGTAATAACATATGTAGAAGCCAAAATGAATTGAAAACGTTGGAGTTAAAAAAAAAAAATAACCAAGGTTTGGCGGGATGGCTTATCAGTTAAGGCATTTGCCTGGACCCACATTAGCCAGATGCACAAGGGGTCACATATGTCTGGACTTTGTTTGCAGTGGCTGGAAGGCCTGGCATACCCATTCTCTAACTCTCCCTCTTTCTCTGTCAAATAAATAAAAATAAAATATTTTAAAAAAATAAATAAAAATAACCAAAATTTGGGTTCCTGCTCCCTGGTCAAAAGTCCACAGGAGATGATGGGACACTTCTTATAGCCTCTGGTAAGTTATCTTCTTGATCAGAGAGGATGTGGAGACCCAGAAATGAGTTCCAAGTCAGTGTATCTGCAACAAGAGAGTCACATCAGAGGAAAATCAGTCCTCCAGGCTTCCCAAAAGAGGGAGGGTCACTTGGTCAACACAGCCTTGACTTGTCCTAGAAGATGAAAGTCATAGAACTCACAGGTCCCTAAAAGTCTCTCCTACAGAACCATTATTGACCTCCAAAGTATATATACAGTTAATTCTGATAGCTACATGGTCTTAACCACCCAATGAGAAAAATATAACTACAGTATAAACAATGAGTCAAACTAATAGGCTCCCCTGTCTGATACTGATTTACAAGACTAAACTCTGACATTAACTCATGCCTTCTTCCCCTGCCTGTCCCTGATTAACTTCACCTATCCTGACCCCAGCTCCTTCCACTTGCCTTAGCCAGAATTAGAGCTATTTCTTGGACCCCTCCTTTCTTAGCCCTTACCCTATCTCATCCAGGGTGTCTCTCCTGAGGCTGGAGAGATGGCTCAGGAGTTAATGGTGCTTAATTCCTCAGTACCCATGTAGAGACAGATGCATGAAGAGGTACATGTGCCTGGAGTTTGCAGTAACAAAATGACCTAATGCTGTTTCTCTCTCTCTCAAAAGTTTATTTAGTTACAAACAGAAAGAGATAGAGAGAAGAGAGACAGAGATAATGAGCACTCCAGGGCCTCTAGCAGCTGCAAAAAAACTCCAGATATATGCACCATTTGTGCTTTTTCCTTTACATGAGTACTGGGGAATCAAACCTTGGTCATAAGGCTTTGCAAGCAAGTGCCTTAACTGCTGAGCAATCTCTCTCTCTCTCTCTCTCCCTTAAATAAAAAAATATATATATTTGGCATTCAATTACCATGAAAACTGTTCAAGATTATATAAATCTTTACAGCATTTGATACTTGTTTTAAAGAAAAAAAATAATGTTGGAAATACGACTCTTACAGTCACTGTAGAGAGTATATGTGTGAAATGAGCTTTTCAGAGTGTGTATATAGTATGTGTTGTATGGTGTATGTATGTGTTTGCAGATGCATATGTGGGGACAAGATGACTACATGCAGGTCCTCTTTGATCACTTGTCCACCCTATTTCCCTGAAGCTGAGTTCATCACTGAACCTGGAGCTCCTCTGTTGTTCAGACTCAAAGCAAAATAGAAGTCACTGTGTTCTAACAGGAGAGTGGACATTTCCCTGACCAGACAGTGGTTTTTTCTTTCTCTCTTCCTTCCTTCCTTCCTTCCTTCCTTCCTTCCTTCCTTCCTTCCTTCCTTTCTTTCTTTCTTTCTTTCTTTCTTTCTCTTTTGTTTAATTTTATTTACCACAAAGTATTAGGGTTCAAGGTTTGTATTTTATTTTATTTTATTGCTTTCAAGACAGGGTCTCACTCTGGACCAGGCTGGAATTCACTCTATTCTCAGGGGGATGGGGGACTCAAACTCATTGTGATCCTAATGCCTCTGCCTCTCGAGTGCTAGAATTAAAGGCATACACCACCATGGCCAGTTTAGTATTAGGTTTTATTATGGCTTTTTGTTGTTGTTGTTGTTTACAAGGCACGGTCTCACTCCAGCCCAGGTTGACCTGGAGTTCACTATGTACTCTCGGTCTAGCCTTGAACTCACAGCAATTCTAACTTCGGCTCTCAAATGCTGGGATTAAAGACATGTGCCATGATGCTTGACTATTTTATTTTATTTACTTTTAATTTCTTTTTAAATTTTTGGTTTATTTTTATTTATTTGTTTGAAAGTGACAGAGAGAGAGAGAGAATGGGCGCGCCAGCGCCTCCAGCCACTGCAAACGAACTCCAGATGCATGCGCCCCCTTGTGCATCTGGCTAACGTGGGTCCTGGGGAATCAAGCCTCGAACCGGGGTCCTTAGGCTTCACAGGCAAGCACTTAACCGCTAGGCCATCTCTCCAGCCCCTTTATTTTAAATTTTCTTTCTTTAAAAATAATCTGTTTTTATTTATAGAGCAGGGAGAGAGAGAGACAGAGTGAGATAAAGAGAATCAGAGAGAGAATGGGTAGCCAGAACCACTTGCCACTGCAAACAAACTCCAGATGCATGCTCCCATAAACATATGGCTTAACATGGCTACTAGGTTCTGGTTTTAGGTGAGTATTGGTTAAATCAACTGGGGCAACAGGCATTGGAAGCAAACACCTTCAACAACTGAGCCTTCTCCTAAGCCCTCATTCTGGCATTTTCAAACAAAGAAATGTTTGTTTATTCTCCTCTGGACACATCCACCATATTGTGTATCTGGCTTCATGTAAATACAGGGGAATTGAACCCAGACATGCAGGGTTTGCAAATAAGCACATTTAATCCCTGAGCCCTTCTCTGCAGCCACTAGCTCAATTTTCTTTCTTTTCTTTTTCATCATTCTTTTCCTTTTTTCCTTTTCCTTTTTAGTTTTTTGAGGTAGGGTCTCAGTCTATCACAGGCTGACCAGAACTTACTCTGTGGTCCCAGGTTGGCCTCTAACTCACAACAATCCTCCACCTCTGCCTCCAGAGTGCTGGGTTTAAAGGTGCATGCCACCACCCCAGACCTGGTTAATTTTTTTTTTCTTTCTTTAAAATATTTTATTTTTGTTTCTTTATTTGACAAGGAAAGAGGGAGAGAGAGAGAGAGAATGGGCACCCCAGAGCCTCCAGCCACTGCAGACAAACTCCATACAAATGTACCCACTTGTGTATCTGGCTAATGTGAGTCCTGGGGAATCAAACCTGGGTCCTTTTGCTTGGTACACAAATGCCTTAACCAGTAAGAAATTCCCCCAGCCTTTTTAAAAAAATATTTTATTTTATTTTTCTATTTGTTTTAGTTTTTGAGATAGAATCTCATTGTAGTCTCAGGCTGGCCTCAGTCTCACAGAGGTCCTTCTACATCTGCATCTCAAGTTCTGGCCTGGCTAAAATTATATATACACATATTTGAGGTAGATATAAGCAGATGGAGACCAAAAAAAAAAAAAAAAAGAGAGAGAGAGAGAGAGTACTCACTCCCTAGATGTGTGTGCCACTTTGTGTATCTGCCTTTATGTGAGTACTAGGAAATTGAACCCCAGGCCACCAGGCTTTGCAATCAAGCACCTTCAATTGCTAAGCCATCTCTCTAGCCCTCCTTGTCATTCTTCTTTCCACGGCTTGACTCGCACCATTTCATTGACCTGCCTATATAATTCTTTGTCTTTGGAAGTGTTACATTTTTAAGGAAGGGAATTTCAAAACTAGAGATCATGTAAAAGCCAATACACAGGCTGGAGAGATGGTTTAGTGGTTAAGGTGCTTGTCTGCAAAACCTGAAGACCCATATTTTACTCTCCAGACCCAATGTAAGCCAGACACCCAGAGGTGAGGCAAGCACTAGGTCACACATGCCTGCTAGGTCACATAAGAATTCCCTGGACTGTATTTTCAAGTTACATAAAGTCTGACGTAGCTCAGTGTGATGGTTTGAATAGATGCTCAGCCCCCCATATATTCAGCTTTTTTATTTGTTTGTAGTTTGCCTCTGCAGCCACCTGGCTGGAGGCAGTGTCACTGAGAAGATCTTAAGGTGTGGTGGTGGGTTTCAGATTTCAATCTAAAGATATGCAAAGTGCACCTAGCTGGAGTTCCTGAAGTGTGCTGTGTGGCTTTAGGCTTGTGGTCCTCTCTCTCTGCTAGGTCCTGTGAAAGCAGGCCAGCTTCTTCTGCCATTGTGGAACTTCCCCTGGATCTGTAAGCTTCAATAAATATCCCTTCCTCCATAATTGTGCCTGGTTTGGAAGTTCATCTCATTGAACCTGAAGCTGTCTGCTACACTCAGGTAATATTCCTTCATCTTGTAGCTGTGCTGTTTGGAATGTGATGCTTAAAAGGTGACCTGCAGGGCAGGAGAGGAGTGGAGGAGGCACTTGGCTTTCTGCTTTCTCTATGTAGAAGTGACGTGTTTCACACCCAGAACCAAGTCACAGGCTCTATGCTTCCTACAAAGCAGGCTGGGACTATCAGTGCATCCATGGATATTGGTGGGTGCCAGAGTGACAGCTGTGGTGGGAAGTGGGCTGGTGGGGTGGGAAACTACTCAGGTTTGGAATCACACAACTCTGGAAGAAGGAAAGAACTGGAAAGAAATCTGCTTAGATAATTGCTGGAAGAATGTAAACTATGGGGTAAGGAGTCTGAGCTGTATATTACCATTTTTTAATTTTTTTTTGTTGTTATTGGAGAGTTAGAGCTAGAGAAAGAGACAGAGAGAGAGAGAGAGAGAGAGAGGCTTCCAGCCACTGCAAACAAACTCCAGATGTATGCAGCACCTTGGGCATATGGCACACATGGGTACTGGTGAAAGAAGACAAGCCCTTATCAGCTAATGCACCTCTCCAGCACTACAATTTCTGAGCAAAGAGTAACATCAGATCATTCTTAAGAAAAAAAATTGATAGAAGGGCTAGAGAGATTTCTCAGTGGTTAATGCTCTTGCCTAAAAATCCAGGTTTGACTCTCCAGTACCCATGTAAAGCCAGATACACAAAGTGGCTCAGTGGCTTGAGGCTCTGTAGCATCCATTGTCTCTATGTCTCTCTTCACTCTATCTGTCTTTCCTTGAAAATAAATATTACTAAATAATTAAATAAATATATGATACCCTTTAAAAAAAATCTAATAGTAATTGTGGGTATAGCATAAACAAGGGTAGCCATTCTAAAGTTAACGTTTTTTCCATACGTATATGTGGTATGTGTACATGTGTGTATACATGTGCTTGCATATGTGTAGGGACAGCTATGTGTGCAGGTGCATGTGGATGGACATACATGTGGGGGCAAGTACTTCACAATGATCTTCCTCAGTTGCTCTCTTCCATTATTTTTTGAGACAAGGTCCCATTGTACCTGGAGCTCACCAATTTAGCTACACTAGTCAGGCATGGTGGCACACGTCTTAAAATGCCAGTATTTGGGAGGCAGAGCACTGGTAGGAGGATTGCCAAGAATCTGGGCCATCCTAAGACTACATAGTGAATTCTAGGTCAGCCTGAGCTAGAGTGAGACCCTACCTCAAAATAAATAAATAAATAACAAAACAAAACAATGTTTAGCAACACTAGCTGGCAGGCAAGTCTCAAAAATCCTCCTGTTGGGCTGGGGAGATGTCTTAGCGGTTAACTGCTTGCCTGTGAAGCCTAAGGACCCCAGTTTGAGGCTCGAATCCCCAGGACTCACGCTAGCCAGATGCACAAGTGGGCGCACTTGTCTGGAGTTCATTTGCAGTTGCTGGAGGCCCTGGCACACTCTCTCTCTCCCTCTCTCTCTCTCTCTCTTTTTCTCTGCCTCTTTCTCTCTGTTGCTCTCAAATAAATAAATGAAAATAAACAAACAGCAAAAAAAATCCCACCTTCCCATTAAAAAAATCCTCCTGTCTCTGCCACTCCTATGATGGCTGTGTCTGCCTTTTACATACATGCTAGGTATCCAAAGTCAGGTCCTAATGCTTTCCTGGTGTTGCAATAACCTTATCATTGCTGGTAGAAAATGCATGACCAAAAGAAGCTGATGTTTGGAAAGTTGTGTAGTTTGTCTTTCATGCATAGTGGGGTATTGAACCTCAGACATTAGGCTTTCAGCAAGCATCTTAATGCCTGGGCCATCTCTCCAGCCCTTCTTGTCCCTCTTTTGAAAGATGGTCTCTCTCCATCCTGGAACTCATCAAGTGGGCCAGACTTGTTGCCTGTTGAGCCCCAGGGATTGACTTGTCTCCACCTCCTCAGCTCTGAAATTACAGGCACAAGTCACTGTGGTGGTATCTTCATGTGGGATCAAACTCAAGTTTCCATATGTAAATTTCAAGCCCTTTACCCACTGAGCCATCACCCCAGCATGTGTTGTTTCCTTTCCTTCTTTCTATTTTATTTGGGCTGGAGAGATGGCTTAGCAGTTAAGATGCTTGCCCATGAAGCCTAAGGACCCAAGTTCAATTCCCCAGTACCTATGTTAGCCAGATGCATAAGGTGGTGTTTGATTCTGGAGTTCATTTGCAGCAGCTGAATGTCCTGGCATGCCCATTCTCACTCTGTCTCTTTCTCTCTCTCTCCCTCTCAAATAAATAAAAAATATAATAAATATTTAAAAATATGTTAGGGCTGGAGGAATGGCTTAGTGGTTAAGCTGCATGCCTATGAAGCCTAAGAACCCAGGTTTGATTCTCCAAGTCCCACCTAAGACAGATGCACAACATGGAGCATGTGTCTGGAGTTAGATTGAAGTGGCTGGAGGCCCTGCTGTGCCCCTCTCTCTCTTTCTCTCTCTCTCTTTTCCTCTTTCTGTCTCAAATTTTAAAAGTATATTGTATATATGTAAGTACAGTGATTGTAATGGGGAGGTAATATGATGGAGAATGGTATTTCAAAGGAGAAAGTGTGGGGGTGGGGAGGGAGGGAATTACCATGGGATTTTTTTTATAATCACGGAAAATGTTAATAAAAATTTTAAAATTAAAAAAAGTAATTAAAATATTTTATTTATTTATTTACTTATTTGTGTGTGAGAGTGAGTGAGATGGAGGGAGAGAAGGGGTGCACCAGAGCCTCTAGCCACTGCACCCAAACTCCACATATATGTGCCACCATGTGCATCTGTCTTACTTGTGATCTGGGGGATCCAACCTGGGTCCTTAGGCTTTGCAGGCAAGCACCTTAACCGCCAAGCCATCTCTCTAGCCCCGTTGTTTCCTTTTTCACTGCTATCTGCCGAAGAGCAGAATAAGTGATGGTGACCTGCCCTCAGCATCTCTGTGTGTCTGTGCCTGCTAACTGACACCTAGGCTGCATAGCTGTCTGATGCTTTTTTCTATCTGATCCTGTCTGACACATACTAGGGAGTCTGTAATGCATGATGAACGAATAAGCAAATGTTACTGTGCAGAATCTTGCAAGTAAAGTGAGGGGAAACTAGGGGCTTTCAGCATGATCTGAGAGTGGAAAACATTCGGATGCCCCAGATAGCCTTCACTGTTAATGACTCTCTCCCTTCCCCCTGAGTCTGTCTCTTCAGAAATCCATGAAATAATACAACCTCAACTTTCTTCTTAATTATTTTAATTCTATGTTGAGAACCTTTTAACTTGTGGAGGGCAGGAGGGAGGTAAAGAATTAGAGATTGTGCTGCCCCATAGCAGATGCAAGTGGTAGGACACCTACCTTCCTAGGGAAAGTCAGAGGCAAAAGTTGGAAATTTCATCAGCAGAGCAGGCAAGTGAGAGCTCACAAAAGCTCTGTCTGGTTAATAACCTCAGCAAATGAAGGAGGAGGGGTAGGTAGCCTACACATCTGCAAAAGAGTTGCAGTAAGGAAGTCACATTTGGATCTGCTTTCACCCCTTCTTTATTTTTAGTGCTCTCTCTGTGTGTGTGCGTGGTGTATGTGTACAGAGAAAGTGAATCTTTCTTTTTCTCTGCCCAGCAAAATGATAAAAAAAAAAAAAAAGAATGGAATGGGATGGAGGGAAGGCTTAGCAGTTAAAGCGTTTGTCTGCAAAGTGGAAGGACACAGGTTTGATTCCCCAGGACCCAAATTAGCCAGATACACAAGTGGTTGCATACATCTTGAGTTCATTTGCAGTGGCTGGAGGCCCTGGCTTGCCAATTCTCTCTCCATCTCTCTCCCTCCATATCTCTCTCTTTCTCTGCCAAGTAAATAAATAAAATAAAATACTTTTAAATATGTTAAGAATGACTCTTTAGGTGGTGAAAATGTAGTATTTCCCCTCCCTCAATCAAAAAAAATTTGATTTAAGTGATATCACTTTCTCCTGCCCTGTAAGGCATCTTTTGAGGAGTCGTTTGTCACATGAATTGAATTACTTAACCTTTTTAAAAATACTTATTCAAGGGCTGGAGAGATGGCTGAAAGGCTGAGGTACTTTTCTTCAAAGTCTAATGACCTGAGTTCTATTTTCCAGTTCCCATGTAAAGCTAGATGCACAGTGGTGCATGCATCTGTAGTTTGTTTGCAGCGGCAGAGGTCCAGTCTTTTATTATTATTATTATTATTTAGTTTTGTACTTAGCAAATACAGTCAGTTAGGCTCATGTGTGACCTTCCCCCTCCCCTTAACCCCTCCTTGTTGAGGTATATGGGTCATGCATTCTGGAGTTAGCCCACAGTTATGGGTAGGATAAATGTCTGCATATCATGACCCAACATGTGGCTCTGACATTCTTTTTGCCCCCTCTTCCACAAAAGTTCCCTGAGCCATGTTGGGTTCATTTTTGGTCAGCTTCAGTGATGAAGATTAAAGTCAGTTTTCATCATACCCTCTCCAGTGTCTTGTGGCTTGAGGTGTTCCCTCTAAGGGCCTGGTGAAGGTTACGCCATTTGGTCTGCCTTTTTAGGATGTAGAATTTTATGGTACCATTGCCATTTAGGTCTAGATTTGTGTTTCCCACCCCCTCTGTTGCCCTCCCCTCCCTCCACACCCACCCTACAGACTAGTCCACGAGTTGCTTGCTGGGTATGTAAGGTATCTTGGGTAGATTCAGGTTAGGTGCTGTAGATGAGTAAGACTATGTGGTGATTTTTTTTTCTGTGACTGGGTAAATTCACTGAGAATGGTCTGTTCCAGGTTCAACAATTTTTCCTCAAATTTCATTGTGTCATTTTTTCTCTACTGGTGTATAGAATTCCATATATATATATGCCACATCTTAGTTATCCATTCTTCTAGTGATGGACATCTGGGTTGATTCCAGCTCTTAGCTATTAAGAATTGAGCTGCTACAAATATGGTTGAGCAAATCTCTCTGGCCTGTGATTTGAAGGGTTTTTTTGTTTTGTTTTGTTTTAAAACATTTTTATTAAATAATACTTGGACAATAATTACAAAAGCTTTAAACAGTAATTCCAGGTAGTGAAAGACAATTCCTTAAAAAAAAAATTAAACCAGAAAAATATTATGTCTTGATGATACAAAGGAATAATTTACTTTACATTCTCACCATTTGCAACATTAGCCTATAAGATTGAAACCACTTCCTAGTATATCTCCAAGGCTGAGTGAACTCCACAGTGAAATGCTTTTACATTAATCAGTAGGTCAAAGAAATGTAACTCTATTACAGCTCAAAATAAAATGAACCAACAGGCACTTTGCAATCAGATGCTGTGACTCTTTCACAATGAAGCCTGTTGTTCACAGCTCTTTTATCAAAGGTAATCAGCAAGTGAAAGCAATGTTCCTTAGACAAGATGTACAAATGGTTTAGGTTCCAAACACTGCATTTGTAATACATACAAGACAGATCCTGAATAAGAAAAATTCTTCAGAAAGAAAATGAAGAAAATCAAAAAGCAGCCTGGGATGAAAGCATTTACAAGCATTGGAGTAAGGAGGCCTTTGAGTCAGCACTTAAACCCCTACATTCTCAGATAAGGGATTAAGAGGCCAAGAGAGATACCCTCTGGGAGAATGAGGATACTGGAGGTTGGCAGTGTTGGCATCACAAGAGTGCTGTACCAGAGGAGCAGAAGGAGGAGGAAAGAGCTGAGAAGAATGGGACCATCTTGATCCAGCCCTTGGGAAATCCAGAGGGGGAAAGAAATACCTGAAACAATGAAGACAGGAACAAAACACCAAAACAAAAATGGGGGGGGGGGGACAGAAGAAAAAGAGAAAGTAGTAAATACAAAGAGAACCAAAGAGAAAACACATGCTGGAATTTAAAGAAAAAAAAAAAAAAAGAAGCTAGTATATTCATGCCCCAACTAATAGAACATAATAAAAGCACAAACCAAGACTGCTTAAATCAACTGCTGAAGTACACAAACTTGAAAACACAATCTCTTAAACTGAATGTCAAAAAAAGTATCAATATGTTACAAAGACATTAATTTTATAAATTTAAAACATTTTCTCATCTTCTTACACATTTGATGTTATTCTGAAAGTTTACATATCCTCTTTTAATTTTGAGCATTGCCACATTGTAGTGAGGGTAGGCACATATTTTCAGTGTGAACATGATACTGAGAACTAATTCCAATACACTTTCACAAAGTCAAGCTGGCTACTGCATCAGCTTTTGAAGGAAGACAATCATTAAACACACTTATAGTTCTGCAAAGACCTTAGAATAGTTACAGAATTTTGACTAGTAAAAAGGCTGAAACAATGATTATGCCCTGTTATTCCACCATCTTATAACTTACCCGTAATGTTTATGTATCTTAGTAAATAGAAAATTTTAATAGCATTGTCATCAGAGTTTTAGAGGACATGAACTTACTGAAACAGCAAACTAAAGAAAATCCTAAGATGTGGAATGTTAATTTCATGCACTTTTAACAAAACTTCTGATACTTCCAAATTGTATATTAAAGAAAATCAAGTCATAGTTACACCATAAAAATAGTCATGCACATACTAGAAGTATCAGCTCTGTAATGAGTCAAGAGCTTCACACAATATTTCCACTATTTTACTACCACATAAAACAGGACCAGATGCAATGCTCTACTGGGCTTCAAACTGTACATCCAAATCACTCTTATCTCAACCCCAGAGATACTCGAATAACTTACTCCTTTACTAAAACTTAAAAAAAAAAAAAAATTACAAAGAAAATGACAGTTGAATGGAATAATACCACATATAAAGCAATTCTACAAAAGGTAAGCAATTAGCACTCAAAACAAACTTTATGAAAAATATTTATTCAATCTTCAAATTAAATTACAAAAGATCATTACTTTAGCTTATTGTTTTAGAAAATGAAATACACCTATATTTTCCAAATGGAATAAAATTATGTTTTCCCTCCTCCCAGCTGCCTATCATTTCAGTGTTTAAACCTAAGCTAGTTTCAGGTACATTTCAAAAAATGGTTTTGGTGATGAATTCTCAACAAAAAACAAAAACCTCTCTAAATAGTGTCAATAAACTGACTAGTACAAAAACTGAGATGCACTGTCTTTTGAAAGGCCTTTTGGGCTGTGTTTAGTAGTGAGCAGGCTACTGGTGTATCTTGGGAGAGGTCAAACGGCGCTGGGGAAGGGGAAAGGAGTTGACTCTCCATTCCTGTCCTGTGTGCATGCAACAAGCAGCAAAACACCTGAGTTATCCAGTTAGCTGGCGCTCAGCTGTGCTTTCTGCTAGCAGAAGATCCATTTAATGAATTTTGGAGATTTGGAATAGTTGAGCCAAGGGAAGGAGTTGAATTCCCCTGTTGAGAATTCCCATTAACTGGGCTCCCATTACCTTTCAATATACCAGTGCACTTCCAATTGTCCATATAATTCGTTTTCCACAATCTTAAATAGCCATCATCTCCAGAAGATGCTAGCACTATTCCCGTTATGTTCCAGGTCACCCTCCAGACTTGGGAATTATGATTATCAAACTGAGCCACTATATGACTTGCAAATTTTGTTGGCCCACCAGAGGAAGTAAGCTCTTTCCTCACAGGCTTTAATGTAAAAATGCTCACATCTTTGGTTGCTATTGCTAGAATGTGGAAAGTTTGGAGCAAATGCAATATCATGAACAGGATCAGTGACTGTCTTAAGAGTTTCAGCTTTTGCATATTCCCTGTTTTCATTGTATTCAAAAATCTGAACCTTGGCCATTGCATTTGGACTACTGTCATCACTTCCTACAGCTATCATGGGGGAGTGGGCATGAGAACTTGAAGGGTTCCAAGAAATACAACTACAGCTTAGTTTACAGGCCTCGTGCTGCAGAGACCACTGGCTGAGATTCATGACATCTGGTGCCTCATATATTCTTACTATACCATCTGCTGAACAGGTTGCTAACATAAGACCCATATGCTTGGGAGCAAATTTCACATCAGTAACAGATGTTCTGCTATCCACTAAAGTCGTCCCCTTCACCCAGTGACGCTGTCCTCCCAGTTTATCATTGGACTCTCCTACTATTTCTTCCCACACAGCAGCTGTTATATCAAAAGAACAGGAGGCCAAAACCTGTCCAAACTCAGGATGAGCCCATGTCACACGCCATACAGATCCACAATGTGTCTTCCAGCTAGCGGTACAATGCTAATCTCCACTTTCACTTTTGTCCCAGGCCTTGACGCTCTGGTCGCTGGAGCAGGTGGCCATGTGGTGCCCGTGGAAGTCGAAGGAGACATCGTAGATGAGATCCTTATGGTCCACTGCGATGCTGCGCGCCACAAACATGACTCCCCTCGAGGCGATGCTGCGCACCACCTCCCACAGGGCAGCGTGCAGCCCACAGGCACTGGCCGCAGTGGGGGCATGTATGGCACCAATTTGAAGGTTTTAGACTAGATGCCCAGTAAGGAAATAACTGGGTCTGTTGGTATCTCTATAGTCAGCTTTTTCAGGATTCTCCATATTGCTTTCCAAAGTGGATGTACCATCTTACGTACCCACAAACAGTGGATGAGTGTTCCTACTTCTCTACATCCTCATCAGCATTTATTTTCATTTGATTTTTTGATGTTTGCTATCCTTATTGGTGTAAGATGGAATCTCATAGTTGTTTTCATTTGCATTTCCCTGATGATTAGGGATGATGAACATTTTCTCAAGTGTGTGTTTGCCATTTGATTTCTTCCTCTGTTAGCTGCCTGTTCGGCTATTTGCCCCATTTTGTGAGTGGGGTGTTTGACTTTTTACTGTTTAGATTTTTGAGTTCTTTGTAGATTCTAGAGATTAGGCCTCTGTCAGTTGGATAACCAGCAAAAATTTTCTCCCATTCTGTGAGTAATCTATTCTCTTTGCTTATCGTATGCTTGTTTGTAAAGAAACTCTTCAGCTTCATGTGATCCCATTGGTTAAGTGACTGTTTAAGATCGTTAGCTACTGGGGTTTTGTTCAGGAAGTCTTTTTCCATTCCTATATCATGGAAAGTACTTCCTATATTTTCTTCCAGTAGTAGTCAAGTTTCTAGTCTTACATTAAGGTCTTTGATCCATTTGGACTTGAGTGCAGTGCATGGCGAAATGTGTGGATCAAGTTTCAATTTCCTGCATATGGTTATCTAGTTTGTCCAGCACCATTTGTTGAAGATACTGTCTTTTTTTCCAGCCTATATTGTTAGGGCCTTTGTCAAATATCAAGTAGCTGTAGTTGCTTGACCCAAAGTCTGGGTCCTCAAGTCTATTCCAATGGTCTATACTCCTGTTTTCATGCCAGTAACATGCTGTTTTTATTACTATGACTTTGTAACATAGCTTTAGATCAGGTATGGTGATGCCTCCATATGTATTTCTTTTGCTGAGGATATGTTTGGATATGCAAGGCCTTCTGCCTTTTCATATGAAATTTAAGATCATTTTTTCTATCTCTGTGAAAAACACTGTTGGGATTTTAATTGGAATTGCATTAAATCTGTATATTGCCTTTGGTAGGATTGCCATCTTCACAATGTTAATTCTGCCTATCCAGGAGCATGGGAGGTCTTTCCATTTTCTCAAGTCCTCCTCAATTTCTTTTTTGCATGTTTTTATGTTTTTGTTGTATAGATCTTGTACTTCCTTGGTTAACATTATTCCAAGGAATGTTTGTTGTTGTTGCTATTGTAAATGGGACCATGTCCCTTATTTCTTTCTCTGGATCTTTGTCATTTGCATATAAAAAAGCTACTGATTTTTGTGCATTGATTTTGTGTCCTGCTACTTTGCTACAGGAGTTAATCACCTTCAGGCATTTTGAGATGGAGTCTTTTGGGTCTCTTACATATACAATCATGTCATCAGCAAATAGAGCTAACTTAACTTCTTCCTTTACAAATTGTATCCCTTTTATTTCCTTCTCCTGTCGTATTGCTTGAGCTAGGACTTCCAGTACTATATTGAAAAGCAGAGGGGAGAGTGGACAACCCTGTCTTGTTCCTGATCTTATTGGGAATTCCTCCAGTCTCTCTCCTTTGAGTACTATTTGGGCCTTCGGAGCTTTGTATAGCCTTTATTATGTTAAGATATGAAACACCCATGCCAATTCTCTCCAAAGTTTTGATCATGAAGTGATATTGGATCTTTTCAAAGGCCTTTTCTGCATCTACTGAAATGATCATGTAGTTTTTGTGTTTAACCTTGTTTATGTGGTGTATTACATTGATATATTTCCACATGTTGAACCACCCGTGTGTTCCTAGGATGAATTCCACTTGGTCAAGATGGATAATGCTTTTGATGTGTTGTTGGATTTGGTTTGCGAGGTTTTTGTTCAGGATATTTGCACCTAAGTTCATCAGGGAAATAGGCTGGTAGTTTTCTTTTCTTGTGGTATCTCTGCCTGGTTTTGGAATTAGGGTGATACTAGATTCATAAATGGAGTTGGGTAGCTTTCCCTGTTCTCCAATTGTGTGGCACAGCTCGAAAAAGATTGGTTTGAGTTCTTCCATGAAGGTTTGATAGAATTCAGCTGAGACACCATCTGGCCCTGGACTTTTCTTTTGGGGGAGGTTTTTTATTACTTTTTCAATCTCCATGAGTGTGATAGGTTCATTGAGGTGATTCATCTGCTCTAAGTTTAGCTTTGATAGATGGTATGCATCCAGGAATTTATCCATCTCCTCCACATTATCCAGTTTTGTGGAGTAGAGGTTTTTGAAATAAGTCCTGATGATTCTCCCAATTTCACTTATGTCTGTTCTGATCTCTCCTTTTTCATTTTGAATTTTGTTAATTTGAAGCATCTCTTCTTTTTTTGCTTGATCAAATTGGCCAGGGGTTTGTCAATCCTATTTATTTTTTCAGAGATCCAGCTCTTTGTTTTGTCAATTGTCTTAATTGTTTCCTTGGTTTCCAATTCATTCATTTATGCTCTGATTTTAATTATTTCTTTCCTTCTGGAGCTCTTTTGGTTGGATTTTTCTTGCTTTTCCAGTGCCTGTAGGTGGATAGTTAGGTTATTGATTTGGGATCTCTCTGTCTTTTTTATGAAGGCATTGAGTGCTATGAATTTTCACCTGAGGACCACCTTCATTGTGTCCCATAAGTTTTGGTATGATGTGTTCTGATTGTCATTCAATTACATAAATTTTGCAATTTCATTTTTTATTTCATCCACTATCCATTTATTGTTTAAAAGTGTGCTGTTCGGTTTCCAGGTGCCATTGGGCTTCTTTTTTTTAAAAAAAATATTTTATTTATTTATTTATTTAAGACTGACAGACAGAGAAAGAATTAGATAGAGAGAGGAGAGAGAATGGGTTTGCCAGGGCCTCCAGCCACTGCAAACAAACTCCAGATGCATGTGCCCCCTTGTGCAGCTGGCTAACGTGGGTCCTGGGGAGTCAAGCCTCAAACCGGGGTCCTTAGGCTTCACAGGCAAGCACTTAACCACTAAGCCATCTCTCCAGCCCCTGCTGGGATTCTTGGTGGCCCTTTTGTTTTTAATTTCTAGTAATAAAGTATTGTGATCTGATAACATGCAGGGAATTATGTCAATCTTCCTAAATATGTGGAGGCAGGCTTGGTGACCTATTTTGTTTTATTTTATTTTAGAAAATGTTCCATGGGCTGCTGAGAAGAATGTGTAGTCTGTGGATTTGAGATGGAAAGTTCTGTAGTTGTCCGTTAGGTCTAAGTGATCTATGGTTTTGTTGAGCTCTCTTACTTCCCTGTTGAGTTTCCGTTTGGATGATCTGTCTATTACTGATAATGGTGTATTGAAGTCCCCAACTATGATGGTATTGGTGGATATTTTATTGTCAAGTAGGTTTTGTTTTATGAACTGTGGTGCCCCTGTGTTTGGTGCATACAGATTTATGAGTGTGATATCCTCTTGATGGATCATTTCCTTGATAAGTAGGAAGCGGCCTTCTTTGTCTTTTTTGATTATTTTTGAAGTATATTTTATCTAATATTAATATAGCTATGCCTGCTTGTTTCTTATTCCCATTTGCTTGGAATATTGTTTTCCACCCTTTCACCCTGAGGAGGTGTCTGTCTTTAGTTGTGAGGTGGGTTTCTTGAAGACTACAGATTGAGGGCTCTAATTTTTTGATCCATCCTGTTAGCTTGTGTCTCTTGATGGGTGAATTAAGGCCATCAGTATTTAGGGTAATGACTGTGTGATTTGATTTGATATCTTCTATATTGTGATGGTATATGTAGGTTGGCGTTTTCATGGACTTTGACATTTTTTGTGCCTACTCTGAGTTTGGTTATTGTGATCTGCTTCTTGTAGGCATTTGAGGTTGATTATTTGTTTCTTCTCTATGGAGAATTTCCTGAAATACTCTCTGTAGGTTTGGTTTTGTGTTCATATAATTGTTAAGCTGAGTTTTGTCATGGAAAGTTTTTCTTTCACTATCTATTATGAGGGATACTTTTGCTGGGTAGAGTAGTTTGTGTTGGAAGCCATAGGTTCTTAGACATTGCAGTGTTCCATTCTAGGCCTTTCTAGCTTTCAGGGTTTCCATTGAGAAGTCTGGAGTAATTCTTTGATGGGGTTACCTTTAAAAGTGGTGTGTTGCTTTTGCAGAGCTGCTTTTAGGATTTTCTCTTTGGTGTCATTGTTCAGAGTCTTAATGACAATATGTCTTGGAGAGTTTCCCCTTTGGTCCAGTCTGTTTGGAGTTCTGTTGGCTTCTTGTATCTTGATGGGCCTTTCTTTCAAGAGACTGGGGAAGTTTTCTTCAATTATTTTGTTAAATATGTTCTGCATGCCTTTGGTCTGAGTTTCTTCTCCTTCTGGTATTCCAATGATCCGGATATTAGGATGTTTAAGCATATCCCACAATTCTCTCATATTCTGTTCACAGAAACTTTTGAACTTACTGAAATTTTTGAACCTTCAAACTGTTTCTTCCATCTTATCTTCCAGATCAGAGTTTCTATCCTCCACATAGCTGACTATCTTGAGAGTTTGTAGAGAGTTTTGGACTTTTTCAATTAAGTTTGCATTTTCTACTACTTTTTCTATGTATAATTTCCATCCCTCTGTCAAGCTCCCTTTTCACCTCATTTTCTGATTTTCTTGATGATTCTTGGAATTCATCCTTGCATTTCTTTATGTCTTCATTTAGCATCACCTGCTGATTTTTGAGGACTTCTTTTTTTTTCACTCTCCCTCAAATCTCTTAACTGTCTTTGAACTCCTTCCATTTTCTTATCTATTAGGTCTAGTCTAGTGATGCAGCATCCACACGATTATCAGTCCTTTGTTGCTTTTCTGCAAGTTCTACCAGTAGCTTGGTCAGGGTTGTATTGCTCATAGCTTCATTTTGGTGGTCTGATCCTAATGACTCTTCTATGTTTTGATTAGAGATGTTCATTGTAGGACTGGGTGATCTAACTGGATTTTCTTGCATTTTATTTTTCATGTTATTTCTTTTGCACTGTGCTCTGCCCATCGCAGTATACGGGCATGTAGGTGGGTGGATCAGCCTGGGCTCAAGCACAATGGGAATCTGAAGCAGCTTGAGGCAGTTGCCAAGTAGCCTGGGCTTTGGCTCTCACTTGCCAAAGCAGCCTAAGATCCTGCCTGACCAGGGTGCCAAAGTTGTCTGAGCTCTCACACGGTAATGCATGAAAGCTGCCTGCACTCATGCTAGGAGGGACACTGAGGCACCAAGCACTGAAGCAGCCCAAACTCTGCTGGGGAACACTGGGACCTCGAAGCAGTCTGCATCCCCCCACAACAGGACAATGGCAGCCAGCCGGCTCGGCAGACAGGGAGAGGATGGCACCTGAGCTGGCGCAAGCAACAGACACAGTCTGAACTTGCATGGCAGTTGCAATGGGCCTGGGTTTGCTCATGAATGTGTGGTGGCTGGAGCAGTGAGTGGTCAAGTGGGCAGAGCAGTCTAAGCTTCCACACAGGGATCGATCAGCATAGCAGAGCCATTTGGCATGCAAATTGATCAAACGAGTCTGAGCTCCAATGGGCCAGCAGGCGTAGCCTGGCCAAGGTCACTCATGGGCAGGGGTAGCCGGGCGATCACCCCTGTGCGGTGAGACAAATGGAACTATGTTGGCCTGGGACCCTTTTCCTAGTAAGTGCGGGAGTTTCCTGAAGCTGGGACTGTGGGAACAGCAGCTGCTTGGGGTAGGGTGGGCTACCCACCCGCATCAAGGGAATCAGTGATTCCCTGTTTTTCCCCCTCTGTGCCCTCCCACTGGCAATCTATTGGAGACTGCTCTGTCCTAAAAGACCCAGTGAACCATTAATGTCTTACCTTTCTTTCCTGGGGATCTGTGGCACAGTTAGGTGATCGCCATCTTGGCCAGAACTCCTCTAGTGGTCCATTCTTATACTCTCTCTTCCTCTCTCTCTCTGTCTCTCTTGTTTCTCTCTCTGCTTGCAAATAAATAAAAGCTTTAAAAAAATTTCCAGGTGTGAAGGCACATGTCTTTAATGCTAGCATTAGGTAGGCAGAGGTAGGAGGATCACTGAGTTGAAGGCAACCTGGGACTACAGAGGGAGTTCCAGGCCTTGAGTGAGACCATACCTGCAAGCAAATATTACTTCTACTTCTCAGCTCACTTTTTCTGTTAGAATATTGATGAATTTCTCCATGTTTTCTGAGAGCTCATTGAATTTCTTTAAAAGATGTTTTTAAAAAATTCTTCACTGAAGTGCTTGTACATACTTGCTGTTATTTGGTTAGTTTCTGGTACCTTCTGGCTCACAGACACACAGGCATGTGTGTGTGTGTCTATGTGTGTGTGTGTCTTGGTGTACATGCATCACAGAGCATATGTGGTGGTGAGAGGTCAAATTTGGGTGTCTTTCCTCTCTTTCTGTCATGAGACAGTCTCTTATTTACCGTGCTGATGAATTTCCAGGGTTCTCCTGTCTTGGCCTCCTATTTTCTCATAGGCACACTGGGATTCCCTGATGGGTACTACGGATTTTGCTTTTGATGTGGGTTCTGGGGATCTGAACTCAGGTCCATGAACAGTTTATATATATATATGCATATATCTGAGAGAGAGAATGGGCATTCCAGTCCTCCAGTCAGTGCAAACGAACTCCAGCCACATGGGCCACCTTGTGCATGTGACTTTTCCTGGGTACTGGGGAATAAAATCTGTGTACTTTTGGCTTTGCCAGCAAGCACCTTCACTGCTGAGCTATCTCTCCAGCCACCCACCAGCAGTTCTTCTTTCTTCTGATTTATTTATTAGAGACAGAGAGAAGGATACACATACACAGAGATGGGGGAGGGAGAAAAAGAGAATGAGCACACCAGGACCTCTAGCCACTGCAAACCAACCCCATATGCATGCGCCACCATGTGCATCTGGCTTACAAGAGATTTGGATACTAAAATTGGGTCCTTAGGCTTCCCAGGCAAGTGCCTTTACTGCTAAGCTATCCCTCCAGACCCATGAGCAGTCCTTGATGCCTGTTTGATGTGTGATATCATCATTTGTGGAAGGATTAGGTGTCTATTGCAGTCTTTAGAACCAAGCCTTGGGTCTGTTTCTGCAGAAACTCAAGGATTTCCACTTCCTTCTGGGAGCCTGGAGGTCTTTCTGCTCTCAGCACTTGACTATTCCTCCAATCCAGGTTTACAGCGTGCTGCTTGTGCATCACCCTTTGATCACCAGGTGGTGCTCCAAGTTCAGGTTTGTTCTATGTCTGCAGTTCACCATGAATTCAGGAAGCCTCTGAAACCTTTTTCCTATGGACCAGGTCCTCCTCGCATGTGGACAGGGGCTGTGGAATTCTGCCTAGCTTTGGGTAAAATAGTCACAGAGGGATTAGGACCAGGCTTTTGTCCCCACCTGGCCATGGACTTGGTAACATTGCATCATTCCTTGAGTTCACACCCCAGTGGCTCACATTGCTATGGGCTGCTTATTGCTGAGGTGGATGTTTTTTAACATTGTATTCTTATTTATTTATTTGAGAGAGGGAAAGAGGCAAAGAGAGAAAGAGAGAATGGGTGCACCAGGGCTTCCAGCCACTGCAAACAAACTCCAGATGCATGTGCCACTATCTGCATGTAGCTTACGTGGGTACTGGAGAATCCAACTGAGGCAAGCACCTTAACTGGTAAGCCATCACTCCAGCCTGGGATTTCTTTTAGTTTAAACATCTGTTTTGTTTTGTTTTGTCTTTTGGTTTTTTGAGGCAGGGTCTCAGTCTACGTAGGTTGACTTGGAATTCACTATGTAGTCTTAGGGTGGCCTCAAACTTATGGAAATCTTTGCACCTCTGCCTCCAAAGTGCTGGTGTTAAAGGCGTGCACCACCACACCATACTTTTAAAGTGTTTTAAATATATTTATTTGAGAGAAAGGGAGAGAGAGAATGAGTGAGTGAGTGAGCAAGGGAGAGAGAGGGCATGCCAGGGCCTCTTATCACTGCAAACAATCTCCAGACACATGTGCCACCTTGTACATCTGCCTTCACTGCTGAGCTACGCTATCTGGCTTATGTGGGTACTAGGGAATTGAACCTGACTCCTTAGGCTTCACAGGCAAGTGCATTGACCACGAAACCATTTTTCCAGCCCATATAAACTTTTTATTTATTTATTATTTATTTATTATTTTTATTATTTATTAATAATAATAATTAATAATAACTTATTATTATATTATTATATTATAATAATATAATACTTATATTATATAATACTTATTATTATATTATTATATTATAATAATAACTTATTATTAATTATTATTATTGGGTTTTGAGGTAGGGTCTCTCTCTAGTTCAGGCTGACATGGAATTCACTATGTAGTCTCAAGGTGGCCTCAAGCTCATGGCAGTCCTCCTACTTCTGCCTCCTGAGTGCTGAGATTAAAGGCATGCACCACCACACCCAGCTCCATATAAAATTTTTATAAAAAAAGGAAATTTAATTTTTAAAAATGACTCCCTTCCTGTATGACCTCACAGTGGCTAATGCTACCTACACAAGACGTACATAATAGGAGGAAAACCATGACAGCATCAAAATAGAAGAGAGACTAAATTGGAAAGAATAAGGGGTTCAGGGGTTCAGGATGGGAAAGTTAAGGTTGTGGGAGAGGATTATGATCATGGTATATTGCTTATATTTAGGGAAGGTTTTATGTGCACACCCCCATGTGGGCACACACACACACACACACACAAATGCATGCACATGCACACCACACACATACACATGCAAACATTGCATTTCAGCCTTTTCTTTTCTTTTGTTGAGGGAAACCTAATAGGCTGGCCTTTTATTTATTTTTTAATGAGAGAGAGAGAATTGGCATGCCAGGGCCTCTAGGTACTGTAATGGGACTGCATACGTGTGCACCACCTTGAGTACATGTGTGACCTTGAACATGTGTCGCCTTGTGCTTATGGAATATGCAGGTTCTGGGTTGTCAACATGGCTTTTTAGGCTTCACAGGCAATTACATTAACCACTAAGACCTGTCTCCAGCCCTCATCCTTATCTTTTTTTATATAAATATTTTATTTATTTATGTGTTCGCACCCACATTGGTGCCCATATCACATCACTTTATTGTGTGCTGATATACATAGTTCGGAATCCTATGCAGCTCCTGTAGGAGGGGTAGCTATTTGGCCATGACAGGTAGACTACATCAATAGCAGAGGTGGAGAGGACAGCAGTATAGTAAATGAGTACAGAATGTAAGATCAAGGGAGAGTGACAGCTGCAGGTGGTAGGTCTTCAGTGGCAACGCCTTGATCCGCCAGCTCCAGTCTGTGATAATGAATCTGCAAAGGCTGCATCTTAATAGCATCAATCTGTTGACGTATAAAAGACATGATTTCATTTATAATAACAGGTTCGATTGTGAGTAGGAGGATTAAAATAAGTAGAGGTCCTTCCAGCTTTGTCCTGTTAGGAAAAAAGAAGAGTTTTTCAGGGAAGTGTTTCTTCCCTGGATATGTGAGATGTCATTGGGGGATCATCAACCTGTTTTACAAGTCTCTCTGGCAGCCATCTCGCAGCATTTTCTTTGGTGGTAGACAAGCATACTGATCCTCAGCCCCAAATGAGAACTGGGTCTGGGCCATTCCATTTTAAGGTTAAAGGATCTTTCCACATAGTTTGGCAAAGGTATTTTTTGTGTTTGTGTGCGAAAAGCGATCAGCAGCTGACTTTCCTTGAGCATCAAGGGTTAAAAAGTTTAAGACAAAAAAAGCATGATGAAGAATGTTTTGGGAGGAGCCTTTTATGGGATATAAATCCCCCGTTTGTAACTTTTGGAGGGTATGTTTAATAGTTTGGTGGGCTCACTCAACAATTCCTTGACCCTGGAGATTGTATGGTATGCCTGTAATATGTTTAATTTGTAATTGATGACAGAAATTTTGGAGTTTATTTCCAGAATATCCAGGATCATTATCAGTTTTAATAATTTGGGGCTTTCCCAAGGCAATTGAGTACATGAGCAATGACATTTTTTGAAGCTTCTCCAGCATGGAGGCTGGCAAAAATGAATCCACTAAAGGTATCCACAGTAACATAGAGGTAATTAAGATTACCAAATGAGGGAACATGTGTTGCATCCATTTGCCAGATCTCATTGGGAATTAAACCTCTAGGATTTATGCCTCAGTGGGGAATGGGTAGGAGGGTGACACAGTTTTTGCATTGTTTGACTATCTGATGAGTTTGTTCCCTAGTTATTTTAAAAAGAAGATGCAAGGTTTGAGTGTTAAGGTGATGGACAGAGTGAGCTGCTTTGGCCTGGGCGACAGGAGAAAGTCCCTTCATGTCAGGACAGCTTTTGGTAGCATTTTCCAATCATTTACTGAAAGCCAATTATCAGTAAGGGCCTCTAGTGGGTCATGGTAAAGGGAGCAGTAGGTCCGTAAGAGGAAACTACTTTTTAATTCTTTGATATGTTTAAATTTTTTTTAAAATTTATTTGAGAGTGAACAGAGAGAAAGACAGATAGAGGGAGAGAGAGAGAATGGACACGCCAAGGCTTCCAGCCTCTGCAAACAAACTCCAGATGTGTGCGCCCCCTTGTGCATCTGGCTAACGTGGGACCTGGGGAACTGAGCCTTGAATCAGGGTCCTTAGGCTTCACAGGCAAGCGCTTAACCTCTAAGCCATCTCTCCAGCCCTGATATGTTTAAATTTTAAATGGTGATACTGTTGGGGCTTAATAACAATACTTTTGTTCCTGTCTGGTTCTCTATCATCATCTCAATCAGTGGATTGTTTAGAGTGCTTATCTCCTTCAGAGCCTTCCTCCCCTGAATCGGTTTTTGCCCCGCTCAACTCAGGTGGTGAACAGGTTAAAGAATTTGCTCATGCTTTCACTTGGGCATGTGTTATTGGAAACGCATGAACAGTCCTGGCTTGTTTGATTTTAGCTTTGATGTGCTGTACAGGGACAGGAGAGGTAGAGTAGATTTCTAGGTCTAAGTCATGGAGTTGTTTAAGTAAAGTGGGCTTTTCTTTTTTAACTGCAAGGAGAGTTTTAGTGATTGGGCTTCCTGGGAAAGTTGGCGGGTTGCCTGTCGAGTGACTGCTTCTAAATCACAATCAAGAGTTACAAGGGCACAGAAGTGACATAACTTAGACATGTGAAGATAAGGCAGAGGGTCTGCTATGGGTGCTGTGGGAGGTGGCCAGTCAGGGTTGTGATATCTGGCAGCCTCACCCTCTAGCTCTGATTCCTCATCTAGGGAAAGAGGGGTATTAGGGGAAGGGGTAACTTCAGATTTGGAGAGAATAGGATAAGTGGATTTAAGGGCAGGTGGGTCACCCTCGGGCATAGGAATAATAACAGAGGGGCACTGTGAAGGGGGATCATTTGTCTTGCCTAGTGCCTTTGCCTGGGACCCACCACTGCGGTGCCTGCATGGAGGGTGGGGCAGCTTGGGGGAGGGAACTACTGCAGCAGCAGCAGCAGCCACTCGGGGATCCTGATGGCTGGAAGTTAGTTCATGAATGGGAGGGGTTTGGCTAGGTTTAAGGTTATTTTTAAGAAAGAATTCTCGAGCTGGAGAGATGGCTTAGCGGTTAAGCACTTGCCTATGAAACCAAAGGACCCTGGTTCAAGGCTCGACTCCCCAGGACCCACGTTAGCCAGATGCACAAGGGGTTGCACGCCTCTGGAGTTTGTTTGCAGTGGCTGGAGGCCCTGGCGCACCCATTATCTCTCTGTCTGTCTCTCTCTCTCTCTCTCTCTCTCTCTGCCTCTTTGTCTGTCGCTCTCAAATAAATAAATAAAAACAATAAAAAAAATTAAAAAAAAGATTTTTCCATCCCTAACAACTTTTGAAACATGCAGTTAACACTGGTGAACCTGAAGTACATCATTTATTAAATTCCAATATGAGAAGATTTGAACCAGGACTTTTTCAGGGCCAAAAGTCCTAAAATAATCTTTTAAACAATCTCCCACTCTCCCCCATCTTTTTTCATCAATGGTACCTTCCCAGGGAACCATGGACATAAATCTAAGAAGAGGAAAAACGAACAAGATCTTTTTTCTTGAGGGTGTCTTTAAGTCCCGGGATAAAAAGTTCCTGCTTACTTAGGGTCTGTCTCATGATAGAAAAGGAAAAAAGAGAAACAGCAAGACCAAAGGGCAACATTCCCGGTCAGAGAACTGCCATGGGGGATTCCCCAGTGAGCTTGATGTGAGCCTGATCACAATTTTGAGAACTGGCAGCCGCTCTAAGAGCATTTACTGGCTGTTGCAAACCCAGTTTTGTTGATAGGAAGAGAGGCTAGATAGGAAGTCTTTGACAATGCCCAAACAGGCTGTTGGTACTCGTGCAGGGAGCTAAGGGCCTTTAGCCAATGCTAGAGAGTAGCCCTGGCCAAGAGGCTTCAGTTGCCCTGTTGGTATGTTGCGATTCCATGCAATGGCACCAACTGAAAGTAAAAGGAGGAAAAGAAGTGCAAAAAGAAACCCCAAAATTCTTGTGTCTTGCAATTTTGACCGAATAGTCATTAAATAGTTTGCCTTAGAACTTGTTGCTTGTCTTACCTTAGTGGATCTGTATCACAGGCAGGCTTTCTATGGTGATCATGGTACAGGTTTGTATTACAGGCATGGACTGCCTACAGTGACCTCTATGCAGATTTTCACTCACACCCCTGGTGGAGTGGCGAATCAATGGCGGCAACAGCCTTCCACTCGAGTGATGTTCAGGGTTTTTCTTCATACCTCGGGCCCCACATTGGGTGCACTTCCCCGGGCAGTGGGGAGTTGAACAAGGACTCGAGAAGAAGCTAACCTGAAAGGGGGAAGCAAACAGACACAAGAAGGAGACCAAGCTAAGTATTTGTCAAGGTTTCAAAGTTTATTTTTACACATAGGTTTTTATAGGGTTGTAGAGGGAAGGAGTCATAATCAGGCCAGAGATCACAGGGTTACTGGCTAAATGCAATTTCACTGTTTCTTCATCAATTACTGGCAGCACCAGGAGAGGCCATCACCCAGGTGTAATGGCTTCTTCATGTCTGGTAATAGATCATTAGATGAGGAAATAGAAACTTAACTTGCTATATGGCGGTTTCTGTCAACATAGCCAAGGTTTGGTTCATAGCTCCCAACATATAGTAAAACAATTTTTTAGAGGACTTCCAGTTAAGATGGCAGCGTAGGTACCATGCCAAAGCACCCTAGGGGGAAAAAGACCAAAAAAACTCAGCAAAATACACACCACACTTTTACTAAAAAGTGAGGTGTATAGGAAATTAAAGCGGCAGCAGACACATAGAAGAGATCCAGAGTATCCAGAGCCTGCATAGGCTGGGAAAAGCGGCCCCAGCAGCTCTGCCAACCACAGCGGTGGCAGGCGCACCAGAAAGTCGCCAGACTCGGCTCCAGCTGCAGGAAAAGCCAGGTGCAGGGATTTTCCACTCACACTGGCGCTCTCCGCAACTCGAGAAACAAGAAGGGAGAGCAGCAGTGAGCAACGGAGGAGCAGACCACGAGGTAGAAGAACACGTGGAGCAGCGAGAGAACCAAAGCAGCTGCGGCTCCCTCCCCTCCCCCACCGCCTGAGCCCAGCTCCGGCAAACAGAGCAGTGGCCCGGGACCCGGCCACACCAACTTGGGCTGACAGCGGGACCCAAGCAGGAGCAGAGTTCAGCAGCAACATCAGCGGCTCCAGCACTGGTAACAGCAGCCCCAGCAGGAGTGGCAGCAGCGGCAGACTCGGCAGCAGCAGCTTCAGGGGGAGCAGCAACAGAGGACACAGCAGCAGCAGCTTCAGCAGCAGTGGTGGCTCCAGCAGTGGCAGCTACAGCAGCAGCAGAGGCAGCAGCAGCAGTGGGTCCAGCAGCAACACCTTCAGCAGCAGTGGCTACAGACCCAGCAGGGGCAGCTTGAGCAGCAGCAGTTCCAGCAGCAGGGGTGCTGATCTGCAGGGCCACACTTGCCAGGCTCGGTTTGCCCCACAGGAAAAGCAAGTGCCCAGCTACAGAAATCAGAACAGCAGCCCAACGACCCAGGCAGCAACTTGACTGAGACCAAAATCATACAAGGTAACTGGGATTGCACCAGGGAAGGGTCTCACTTGGTTGCAAGCTGACTTGGATCCCTGAACCGACCAGAAATCTTAACCTCTTTGTTGATGGAGGATCTGGTCATTATAATAACTACTCTTGCATACATACTCGGGGCTGTTTTTGATTGAATGTGTACATTGTTTAGTTAAATTTTAGAATCTACCTGTATTTTATTCCACTCAGCCTGCTTGAATACTCCTATAGCAGGGAAACTCAACCCCTAAACACATCTTGTAGATACTCTGAGAGTCTTAAGAGCCACACCTAACACCTTAAGGTCCTACCCCGAAAATATATTACATCAAATCAATTGATAGAGCTAAGAATACACAGCTAGCTAGAAAATCCAAGCATTAACTTAATCCAAGATGCAAAAATATATACATCATAACACAAGAAACACGAAAAGCAAGACGATATAAATCCACCTAAAAGTATTAATGCATCAGAAATGTCCTCCAGTGAGAAAGAGTTAGAGGAAATGCCTGAGAAAGATTTCAAAAGAATGATTATAAATATGTTCAAAGAGGTCAAAGAACATATCAAAACAATCAAAGAAGAAATCAAAGAGGAAATCAAAGGAATCAAAGAAAATGCAGGACACCAATTTAATGAAATATAGAAGGCAAAACAAGACATAAATAAGGAAATAGAAATAATAAAGAAAAACCAGTCAGAATTACTAGCAATGAAGTATACAGTTACTGAAATAACAAACTCTGTAGAAAATCTTACCAGTAGGATGGATGAGGGAGAGGACAAAATATCCAAGCTAGAAGACCAGGTGGCAGACCTAATGCAGTCCAACAAAGAGAAAGACAAATTTACAGAAAACTATGCGTGGGAATTTCAAGATATTTGGGACACTATGAAAAGATCCAATATAAGAATTCAGGGCATAGTAGAAGGAGAAGAACTCCACTCCAGAGGCATAGTAGGCGTCTTCAACATAATCATAGAAGAAAATTTCCCCCAAATTGGGAAAGAGGTGCCAATGAGATACAAGAAGCCTTTAGAACCCCAGCCAGACAAAACCTGGAAAGAACCTCTCCTCCCCCATATAATAATCAAACTTCCAAACACACACACCAAAGAAAAAATATTGAAAGCAGTTAGAGAGAAAAATCAAGTTACCTACAAAAGCAAGCCCATCAGGATTACAGCAGATTATTCAACACAAACTTTTAAAGCCAAAGGGCTTGGAGTAATATATTCTAAGTTCTGAAAGATAACAACTGTCAACCAAGGTTACTTTATCCTGCAAAGTTATCCATTCAAATAGATGGAGAAATAAAGACATTCCATGACAAAAGCAGGTTAAAGGAGTATTTGAAGACAAAACCAGCTCTACAGAAAATACTTGATAGAATCCTCCATGCTGAAGAAAAGGAAAAGCACACATATAAGGAACCTAGAAAAAACAAGCAATACTCAAATACTAGTCAACACAAGAGAGCACAGGTAGAACCAGAAACACACACACACACACACACAAAATGGCAAACATAAATACACATCTTTCAATAATATCTCTTAATACCAACGGCCTCAATGCCCCAACGAAAAGACATAGATTTGCAGACTGGGTTAAAAAGCAGGATCCTACAATTTGTTGTCTCCAAGAACCTCACCTTTCTACAAAGGATAGACATTATCTTAGGGTGAAAGGTTGGAAGACGGTGTTTCAAGCAAATGGGCCTAGAAAACAAGCAGGGGTTACTATCCTAATATCAGACAGGGTAGACTTTAGTCCGACATTAGTCAAGAAAGATAAGGAAGGTCAGTTTATATTGATTAAGGGCACACTTCAACAGGAGGACATTACAATCCTAAACATATATGCACCTAATATGGGGGCTCCCAAATTCGTCAAACATAAACTCTTAGAACTAAGGTCACAGATAACACCAAACACAGTGGTGGTGGGTGACTTTAACACCCCACTCTCATCAATTGACAGGTCATCTTGGGAAAGAATAAACAGAGAGGCATCTGGACTAAATGAGGTCATAGAAGGAATGGCCTTAACAGATATATACAGGACATTTCATTCAAAGCCTGCAGAATACACATTCTTTTCAGCAGCACATGGAACATTCTCTAAAATAGACCATATATTAGGACACAAAGCAAATCTTAACAAATTCAGGAAAATTGAAATCATTCCTTCCATTCTATCTGACCACAATGGAATTAAACTACAAATCAGTAGCAAGAAAGGCTATAGAGCATACACAAAATCATGGAAACTAAACAATACACTACTAAATGATGAATGGGTCAATGAAGAAATCAAAAAGGAAATCAAAAAATTTATAGAGTCAAATGATAATGAGAACACAACATACCAAAATCTCTGGGACACAATGAAGGCAGTTCTAAGAGGTAAATTTATAGCCTTAGGTGCCTATATTAAGAAATTAGAAAGGTTGCAAGTAAACGACCCAATGCTTCGTCTTAAAGCCTTGGAAAAAAGAAGAACAAGGCAAACCAAAAATCAGTAGATGGGAATAAATAATAAAGACTACGGCAGAAATTAATGAAATAGAAATAAAAAGAACAACGCAAAGAATTAATGAAACAAAGAGTTGGTTCATTGAAAGGATGAACAAGATTGATAAACACTTAGCAAACATGACCAAAATAAAGAGGGAAGAGACACAAATTAATTAAATCAGAGATGAACAAGGTAACATCACAACAGATTACAGAGAAATTCAAAAAATCATAGGGACATACTATAAATCATATACTCCACAAAGTATGAAAATCTGAAAGAAATGGATGATTTTCTTGATCTATATGACCTACCTAAATTAAATCAAAATGAGATTAATCACTTAAATAGACCTATAACAAACATGGAAATCCGAACAGTTATCAATAGTCTCCCAACTAAAAACAGCCCAGGCCCGGATGGATTCACTGCTGAATTTTACCAGACCTTTAAGGAAGAGCTAACACCATTGCTTCTTAAGCTTTTCCAGGAAATAGAAAAAGAAGGAATTCTACCAAACTCCTTCTATGAGGCCAGCATCACCCTGATACCAAAACCAGGCAAAGATAGAACAAAAAAAGAAAATTACAGACCAATCTCCCTCAGGAACATAGATGCAAAAATTCTCAGAAAAATATTGGCAAACAGAATTCAAGAGTATATCAAAAAGATCATTCACCATGACCAAGTAGGCTTTATCCTAGAGATTCAGGGATGGTTCAACATACACAAATCTATAAATGTAATGCATTACATAAATGGGTTGAAGGACAAAAATCACATGACCATCTCATTAGACGCAGAGAAAGCATTTGACAAAATCCAACATCACTTCATGATCACAATCCTACAGAGACTGGGAACAGAAGGAACATATCTCAATATAATAAAGGCTATTTATGACAAGCCACACCCAGATTTTTTTTTTTTTTTTCAATTTAGGGTCTCCTTCTAGCCCATGCTGACCTGGAATTCACAATGTAGTCTTAGGGTGGTCTCGAACTTACTTGTGCCTCCCAAGTTTTGAGATTAAAGGAGGCTCCTTGGAGAGGTTAAACATCTCTCACAGGCTGAAGAGATGGCTTAGTGGTTAAGACACTTGCCTGAAAATCCAAAGGACCCAGGTTTGACTCCCCAGGACCCATGTAAGCCAGATGCTCACAGTGGCGCATGCATCTGGAGTTAGTTTCCACAAGTGCAATATCCTGGCATGCCCATTTTCTCTCTCTCTTTCTCTCTCTCTCTCTCTCTCTCTCTCTCTCTCTCTGACTGCCTCTCTCAAATAAAATAAAATAAAACTAAAATAAAGATTTTGCTGGGTGCGGTGGTGCACACCTTTAATCCCAGCACTCGGGAGGCAGAGGTAGGAAAATCGCCATGAGTTTGAGGCCACCCTGAGACTACACAGTGAATTCCAGGTCAGCGTGGGCCAGAGTGAGACCCTACCTCTAAAAACCAAAATAAATAAATAAATAAAATACAAGATTTTTTTAAAAGCCTTGAATTGAAATTGACATTTATTTAAAAGAAAATTTCACTGGGCGTTGTGGTACATGCCTTTAATTCCAGCACTTGGGAGGCAGAGGTAAAAGGATGACCATGAGCTTGAGGCCACCCTGAGCCTATGTAGTGAATTCCAGGTCAGGCTAAAAATTTATGAAAATTTACCACATATGAAAATTTACCACAGAGGTAGCTACAGAGAAGTTCTATGTCTGTTTCTTTTTCCTCATCTATAGAATTTTCTTCATGTATCTTTCTTTCTCTATGACATGCTGTGCAGAGAAAATCCTTGGGAATTATCCTCTCATTCTTTTCTCATGAGAAGCATTCCCACTGATACTGTGTCTGCATGTGTGTGTGTGTATGTGTGTGTGTGTGTGTGTGTGTGTGTGAGAGAGAGAGAGAGAGAGAGAGAGAGAGAGAGAGAGAGAGAGGGAGAGAGAGAGAATATTAGCCTTTCCTCTTGAGCACACTGTAAACCCTGCTGTCATCAGTTGTTTTCAGCCTGGACTCTGGTAATTCACATCATGCAGATCAGGGCACCTTAATATTTTTCTACTCCAGAACTCTTTTCTTCCAACAACTCTTTTACTCTCTCTCTCTTTTTATCTTTGGAGGTAGGGTCTCACACTAGCCCAGGCTACCTAGAATTCACTATGTAGTCTCAGGGTGGCCTAAATCTCATGGCAGTCCTCCTACCTCAGCCTCCTGAGTGGTGGGATGAAAGGCATATGCCACCATGGAGAGAGGGAGGGAGGGAAGGAGAGAGAGAGGGAGAGATGGAGAGAGAGAAAGGGAGAGTGGTGGGGAGGAGAATGAGAGGGAGAGAATGGGAAAGAGAGAGGGGGAGACAGTGATAGAGAGAGCAAGAGAGAGGGAGAGCAAGGGGTTGGGGAGACAGAGTTAAGAGGATTGCTATGAGTTTGAGGCCACCCTGAGACTACAAAGTGAATTGCAGGTTAGCCTGCAGTTAGAGTAAGACCATACCTCAAAATAAAACAAAATCAATCAGTTAATCAATAATAATAATCATAATTAAAACAATATAGAGCCTATCTATCCCCTACACAAGACCTATATAATAGAAGGGGAATAAGCCTGGTGTGGTGGTGCATGTATTTTATTTATTTATTTTTGTTTATTTCTAATTACTTATTTGAGAGTGACAGAGAGAGATACATACAGAGAGAATGGGTGCACCAGGGCCTCCAGCCACTGTAAAGGAACTTCAGATGCATGTGTCTCCTTGTGCATCTGGCTTATGTGGGTCAGGGGAATTAAGCCTCGAACTGGGGTCCTTGGGCTTCGCAGGCAAGTGCTTAACCACTAAGCCATCTCTCCAGCCTGTGGTGCATGCATTTAAACCCAGCATTTGGGAGTCAGAGGTAGAAGGATTGATGTGAGTTCAAGGCCACCCTGAGACTACATAATGATTTCCAGGTCAGCTTGGACTAGAGTGAGACCCTACCTCAAAAAAAAAAAAAAAAAACAAGCCAAATCACAAAACAGAAAGTAGCAGCAGAATTTAGTAATGGAGTCAAAGGAAGAGGGGAAAGTACCCTGTGTAAGTAAGAAAGCAAAGTAGGGTGGGAGGAACCAAGGAATAATCACAGTAAGTCAAATGCTCTGTGTACTCTTTAATGAGAGACTTACCACCAATCCTGAAGAAGAAAAGGAACTATGGCCTCCCAAATTCCCTGTAGTTCTACTCTGAGAAGTGATTAAATAAATTTAACATTCTTATCTTTTATGACATTAGTTCTGCTTTTAGCATTCTCTCTCTTTCTCTCTTTGGCTCATAGATACAGGATCTTGCTCTAGCCCAGGCTGACCTGGAATTGACCATGTAGTCTCAGACTGACCTCAAAACTCACAGTGATCATCCTTCCTCTGCCTCCAGAGTGCTGGGATTAAAGGCATCACCAACACGAGGCTCACCTTAAAAGTTTTAATGGAACTTATTGCTGACCCATTTGTATATGTATTTTGGGTTGTGAAAAAGTGTTTTTTTTTTTTTACATGTGTATGTGGTGTATTATGTGTATTGTATGCATGCATGTGTGTGCATATGTGCACACCATACATGCATATACAGTACCTGGAGAGAACTTCAGGTGCCTTAACAATTGCTCAATTGCATACTTCTTTGAGATGGGGTCACTACCCACAGCTGATGTTTTCCTTCAAGGAGCTCCATTGATTCTCTGATCCCTGCCACCCAGCCCCAGGAATAAGTGTGCATGGCCATGCCTAGCTTTTATTTTTGTCAGTTTATTTATTTATTTATTTTCAGGTCAAGAGATAGATAAATGGATAAATAGAGTAGGAGCCCATCAGGCCTCTTGAAACTGCAAACTCCAGACAGTTGAGCCACTTTGCACATCTGGCCATCAGGCTTTGCAAGCATGCACCTTACTGTCTGAACCACCCCTCCTCCTGGCCCCCATCCCTCCCCTTTAATCCCCATGTGTCCTTTCTACATGGGTTCACGAGGAAAAGAATTCAAGAGGTCTCAGGTTGTTCAAGTCCAGCATGCTTAAGTGGCAAGCGTTTTCTAACTACTGAACCATCTCCCTAGCCTGTGAAAATGGTTTTTTCTTGTTTTTTGAGGTAGGGTTTCACTCTAGCTCAGGCTGACCTGAAATTCACTATGTACTCTCATGGTGGCCTTGAACTCATGATGATGCTCTTACCTCTGCCTCCTGAGTGCTGGGATTAAAGGCATGTGCCACCATGCCTGGCTTGAAAATGTATTTTTAATGGACTGATGATATATGAGTCACGTGGTACAAGAGCTGACATATATCTACACATCATACATGTTTGTTATTTTTGCACAAGAGAGAATAATTTTGTGATGTCAAACAGTGTGTAGGCTGTTTCTGATGAACCTCTGTCTGGCATTCTTTCTCATTGAAAGTTTCTGCAGCCCAACATGAGGACATGCCTGAATATTTTGAGATGTTTTCACACTGGGCTGGATAACATTTTTGATATTTTAGCATGAAGTTGGATAATGATTTTGAACATCCTTGCCAAATCATTCTTTTGCAGTCTCTCGAGTTTTAGGGGAAAAGAGAGATGGTTTGAAGTAAATCAACCATTAAATGTCACCTGTTACTGCTTTCAGATTTAGGAACTGTGTCCTAGGTGAAAACTTTACTTTTTTCTGTTCTTCTTAAGATTCAGAAATAATCTCCATGTGAGCTAAATGGGAAACCTAATTTTAGATGAAGTGATAACAGATAATTCTCAACCTCTTGGAATTTATTTTATTTTTTATTTTTTTATTTTATTTATTCATTTTTTCTCAATTTTATTAAACATTTTCCATGATTATAAAATATATCCCATGGTAATACCCCCCTGCCCCTTTTTCCCCTTTGAAATTCCCTTCTCCATCACATCCACTTCCCATCTCAATAAGTCTCTCCTCTATTTGGATGCCATGATCCTTCCCTCCTTTTATGATGGTCTTATGTAGGTAGTGTCAGGCATTATGAGGTCATGGATATCTAGGCCAATTTTTTATCTGGAGGGAGCACGTTGTAAGGAGTCCAGCCATTCCTATAGCTCTACATTCTTTCTGCCGCCTCTTCCACATTAGACCCTGAGCCTTGGAAGGTATGATTGAGATGTTACTCGGTACTCTAGTTACTTCTTTCCAACACCATGATACCTTCTGAGTTGTCCCAAGGTCACTGCCATCTGAAAACAGAAGATTCTCTATCCAAAGTGAAAGTAGCATTAATATAAGGGTATAAATATTAAGAGAAGTGCTTATTGGGCAGTTTGATAAACATAGTATATACCCTAATCCAGACATCAGCAGATGTTACAAGAGGGCTCATGACTACCCATGTTTTAAGTTTTCAGTATCAGGGATGTATTCCCTCCCTTGAAGTGGGCCTCCAGTCCAATTGGAAGGCAGTTGGTTTCCACCATGACAAACGTGCCACTATTGCACCCGTTGGCTCATTTGTCCTGGCTGGCCAATTATAGGGCTTGCAGTGTCCACTGTTGAGTATCTTCACTGGTAGTATCTCTTTCTCCAATTGAACTGCATGTAGAATGGCTTCTTCCAGCTTTCTGTCAGCTGGTCTACATGGAAGAGGTTATCAGCTCAGTTCCAGCAGGATTTCTTAGTGGCCTTGCAGCCCAAGCATGTGGAGTCTTCAGAAATAGGGTCTTACCATCTATTCCAGGTGAGAAACCAAGGGCCTCTACAATGGCCTATAATATTTTGGGGGCATCAGGGACCTCCCTGGCCAACAACTCACTGGAGGTATCCCATCCCTGGCACTGAAAATTTTCTAACAATGTCTATGGCTCCTGAGTGTTCCATTGTCCAAAACCAGAGGAGTCTATATGATTTATCTGCATCCTCTTAGATTTTGATTAGCCCTCCCTCTACTTTTCCTTTACTCAATCTCTTCCCCTGACCTCACTTTGGGCCTTTTCACCCCTGTTAATCTATTCTTCTACTTACATATATACAATACCAACCTATTAAGTACCCTCCTCCCTTCCTTCCTCTTCCCTTTATGTCTCCTTTTTAACTTACTGGCCTCTGCTACTGAGTTTTTTCCTTCTCACACAGAAGCCCAATAATCTGTAGCTAGGATCTACATATGAGAGAGAACATGCGGCGCTTGGCTTTCTGGGCCTGGGTTACCTTGCTTAGTATAATCCTTTTCAGATCCATCCATTTTCCTGCAAATTTCATAACTTAATTTTTCTTTATCGCTGAGTAGAACTCCATTGCATAAATGTGCCACATCTTCATTAACCACTCATCAGTTGAGGGACATCTAGGCTGGTTCCATTTCCCAGCTATTATGAAATGAGCAGCAATAAACATGGTTGAGCATGTACTTCTAAGGAAATGGGATGACTCCTTAGGATATATGTCTAGGAGTGCTATAGCTGGGTCATATGGTAGATCAATTTTTAGCTGTCTTAGGAACCTCCACACTGATTTCCATAATGGTTGGACTGTCATTCAGGGTTTTTAATGTTCACTGCTGGGGAAGGTGATATGTAATGTTGATTGCTGCATTCAGGAAACACAGATCAGAGAATTTCCATAAGTTCTAGGACAATTTGATCTACATCAAGTTGATTTGATCTACATAACATGACCCTGTCTTAAACAAAACAAAAAGAAAGCTTAATTAATTAAACATTCATTAAGTGAAATATAGATATAGATATAGACATAGACATAGACATAGACATAGACATAGACATAGACATAGACATAGACATAGACATAGACATAGATATAGATATAGATATAGATATAGATATAGATATAGATATAGATATACTTGGGTTACTTTCCAGAGCTTCTTGTCCAGAAAACCTCTTCTAACCCAAGCTGGTTAGGAACAGCTGTGTACTTGCCTGTGTTAGTAGTTATAATGCTGCAGGGGTTTGAATGTAAAATGTCTCTCATAGCCTCCTGTGTTTGTGATTAAGTCTCACACTCAGTCTCCAGGCAGAGCAGCCGTGGGAAGTGGAGACTTGCTGGAGGTGGTAGTCACTGGAGGCTGGCTTGGGAGCACCTTGTCCCTGTTCTTGTCTGTCTCTTTCCTGTCTGCTGTGAGGTGTTCAGGTCTCTTTTGTCACATATCCCTACAACCAGCATATCCTTCCCAAGTGGTTGCAGGAGGTTGAGTGACAATGGCGTGAATCCTTTGAAATGGACTCAGATCAGTCTTACCTCTTTACATCTATGATTTTCATTTATTTATTTGACAGAGAAAGAGAGAGAGAGAATGGGCATGCCAGGGCCTCCAGCCACTGCAAACAAACTCAAGATGCATGTGCACCCTTGTTCATCTGGCTAACATGGGTCCTTAGGAATCAAACCTTGGTACTTTTTCTTTGCAGGCAAACTACTTAACTGCTAAGCCATCCCTCCAGCCCCAGTCTTTCTTCTTTAAGTTGTTTCTACCTGATTTTTCATCGTAGGCAAAGAAAAACGAACAAGGTGATTGAGGCTAGTGTGGTGAGGGGTGTGTTACTTTTTCTGTGACCAAATTCCTGTCAAGAAGCAATGTCAGGGCTAGAGACATGGCTTAGCAGTGAAGGCACTTGCATACACAGCCAAAGGATGAAAGTTTGATTCTCCAGCTCTCCCGTAAGCCAGATGCCCAGGACAGTGATTAAGTCTGGAGTTTATTTACATTGGCTGGAGGCCCTGGTACACCCATTGTCTGTCTGTCTGTCCGTATGTATGTATGTATGTATGTATGTATGTATGTATGTATGTATGTATGTCTCTCTCTCTCTCTCTCCCTCTCTGCATTCACTCTCTCACTCTCAAATAAATAAATAAATAACATATTTTTTTTAAAGCATTGTAAGTGAGGAAGGGTGTATTCCAACTTATAGTTTGAGGGGACAATGGCACATCATGTCAGGGAAGGTATCACAGCTGGTGCATGTGCTAGCAGCTCACATTGTATCTTCAGTCAGGAAGTCAGGCCACAAATCTTCCTCCCTAGTACATTAGCTACTTCTTTGTGCTGGGACAAAATACCTGACAAACATCAGTTTAGGGAAAGAAGGGTCAATCTCAGTAGGTCGCAGTCAGTCTAACAGAGGAAGCATAACAAAGTGTTGAGTGCCGGTGCTCAGCAATCTTTCTCCTTTATTCAGTCTCTAAGCCCAGCCCTAAGGGACGATACAACCCATTTGTGCAGGTGGATCCTCCCATCTCAGTCTAATCTGGAAAACCCCTCACAGACATTCTGAGATTTGTTTCCAAGGTGATTCTAAATATGATAATTCTAAATATGATGCTAATTCTAGATATGATGATTATCATAACCATATTGAGCTTAAAGTAATGGCATGCACCTTTATTCTCAGCACTGACTGACAAGGCAGATGTAGACAGCTATGAGCTCAAAGGTAGCCTGATATTTCATAGTGAGTTTATTGTCACCCGGAGTTAGAGTAAGATGCTACCACACTACCATGGAAACCCTAAAATAAGGGCTGGAAAGATGGCTTATCCGTTAAGGCATTTGCCTACAAATTCAAAGGACCTAGGTTGGATTCCCCAGGACCCACGTATGCCAAATGCACGAGGTGGCACACATGTCAGGAGTCTATTTGCAATGGCCAGAGGTCCTTGTCTGCACATTCATCTCTGTAGCTCTTTGTCACCCTCTTTTTCTCTCTCACTCTCTCATATAAATAAATAAAATTAAAAAAAACTAAAATAAATAAATGGCTGAAGTTTTCACCAAAAATAGCTTAAATATTGTGTTTCATTGTTAAAGAAACTATTATACATGACTTTTGGAAAACATATTTTAAAAAGGCTAAAATTAAGTAGTTTTCTTTAGTTGACAGTATGACAACATTCCAAAGACTGCCCTCAACATAGATAAAATGGATGCTATGTGGTATTTACCATGTATGGTCCATAGAAGAGATGAATTCTGAGATTGATACTTCTCAGAAGTTGTTCCTACTTTTCCTGAAAACAAATTGTGAACAAGCATATCTGATAACCAAAGAATGAGAACTATGTTTGTGGTAACCATAGCCTGAATTGGGCCTTGTAATTTTAAATTGTTTATGTAGCACTCGATGGTATGGTGCCATTTAGGTGATAAAAAAGTGGACTGAAATATACAGAAACCAAGACAGTGATACAATGTGTAAAATCCCACTGCCTCCTCTGATAAACAGAGTTGACAATGCATACTGTGGTGGAGTGCCTTGTATTTCTTCCATAAAGGCAAAAAAGTCCATGTCAATACAAATCAACCAACAATTCAAGAAAAGATACCTGAACCTCTATCCAAACATGAGCCAAGATTTGGAGAGATGGCTTAGTGGTTAAGGTACTTGCCTGTGAAGCCTAAGGGGTCCAGGATCAATTCTCCAGGACCAATGTAAAGTCAAAAGTACAAGGTGTCACATGTATCTAAAGTTCGTTTGCAGTGGATAGAGGCCCTATTGTGCCCATTCTATCATCCCCCCCTTATTAAATAAATAAAAATAAAATCTTAAAAAAATACATGAGTCAAGATGGACATATTACGCAGGACCAACGAGACAGCACAGAGGAATTGAGATGAGAAGATTCTCTTAAAAAAAAAAAAAGGCTAGCTGGGTGTGGTGGCACAGAACTAATCCCAGGACTCCAGAGGCAGAGGTATGAGGATCACCATGATTTTGAGGCCACCTTGAGTCTACAATGCAAGGTCAGCCTGTAGGAAAGTAAAACCCTACATTGGAAAAGCGATGTTAAAAAGAGGAAAACTGGGCTGTAGAGATGGCTCAGAAGTTAAGCACTTGCCTGTGAAGCATAAGGACCCTGTTTTGAGGTTCAATTCCTCAGAACCCATGTTAGCCAGATCCACAAAAGGGCGTGTATGTCTGGAGTTAATTTGCAGTGGCTGAAAGCCCTGGTGCACCCATTCTGTCTGTCTGTCTCTCTCTCTCTCCTGCCTTCTCTCTGTCGCTCTCAAATAAAAAAATAAATAAATAAACAAACAAAAATATTAAAAAAGGAAAACCTACACCAGTATGACAGGGAGATAGACATAGTTACTGGAGCAGATTTCTTGGAGGTGCTAAAGAACTCAATATTGAAAGAGACATAAAACAGTCTCCAACACTCATTAAAATGTGTGTAAGAAAATATCAACAGACCTTTAATCCCAGCACTTGGGAGGCAGAGGTAGGAGGATTGCTGTGAGTTCGAGGCCACCCTGAGACTCCATAGTGAATTGCAGGTCAGCCTAGACTAGAGTGAGACCCTACCTTAAAAAAAAAAAAAAAAGAAAAGAAAAGAAAGAAAGAAAAAAAAAGGAAAGAAAAGAAAATGTCAGCAGAGACAGGTGCATGATGGTAACAACATGTGATTTGTATTTATGAACTTTCTTCTAATATAAAATAAACAAATAAATGAATATTCTAAATAAATAAATAATAAATTGAAAAACCTATGTGATTGGGGTTCAACCTACAAGTAAGAGTCCTACTGCCTGTGTCACCATGTAGAAAGAAAACACTGCTCCTTGTATGTTGTGGTATTCTGCCTCACTTTCAAGAATCCTGCACCAACATCAGTGCACATTTCAGGAGTATTGACTCATATCAACAATGACAATGATAAGTGAGCAGTCTAAGAAAGTGAACTCAAACCTCCTGTAAGATTTTTATGAAGAGTTTAAACTTCTCAACCCTGAAACACTTAATTCTTTGTGCAGAGGCTTCAGCAATTTTCCCTTGGCTTATAAGGCAAACAGAATGTCAAAACTTGTATATGGGTTTCACTTGACACATATTTTCCCCTTTCAAAGTTAGGAGTCTCTTCTGTGTCTACTGCCTCAACAGAGGATGATCCTCTGGCTAGAAAGAGCTCAGCACTCATATACAATGTCCCAAGTCCTCTTTAAGGTCTGCACATCCCATGCAGATGTGAGCAGGTCACACACATGCTTTTCAGGTGCCTCATTTCCCTATCACACAGACATTCTCTGGATGTTCATGGCATTCTCTTTCACCTGAAAGTTACAGATTCTCTAACCTAGGGTGAGAGCATTAAACTATCACCCTAGGTTAGAGAATCTGCTCTTTTCAGAAAAATTATCACATATTTCAACTGAGCATATACTGCTGATGTATAAGCATGTGATAGAATCATTTTCTTTAAATTGATCAATATTTTAGACTTCATCCCATCACGTAGAATCATTTTCTTTAAATTGATCAATATTTTAGACTTCATCCCATCACGTAGAAGTAAAGGGGATGTCTGAAATACGAGTGAACAGGACATGAAGTGTGTTTCTCTAGGAATAAGAGAGCCCAAGAAAGTTTCTTTTAATAGGCTGAAGGAGGACAACCTCTAGGAGTGGCATGCCAGCTGACAGACCAGGAGAGCCTGCTTCAAATATCAAACATTCAGAGATTTAAAAATCTTGGCCTGGAGAGATTGCCTAGTGGCAAAGCACTTGCATGTGAAGCCTAAGGACCCTGCTTCGAGGTTCCATTCCCCAGGACCCATGTTAGCCAGATGCACAAGGGGGTGCATGCATCTGGAGTTCGTTTGCAGTGGCTGGAAGCCCTGGTGCACCCATTCTCTCTCTCTCTCTGTCCCTCCCTCTTTCTGTCTGTTTGCTGCTCCCAAATAAGCAAATAAAACAAAAAAAAAAATTTTTAAATTTAGAGAAAGTTTGCGTTCAGTTACTTGGACCACTCACTTATCCTTGTCATTGCTGATGATTGTGAGTCACATTTTCTGAAACGTACTCAAATGTTGGTGCAGGATTCTTGAAAGAGAGGCAATGTTTTATTTCTACCTGGTGACACAGGCAGTAGAACTCTTACCTGTAGGTTGAACCCCAATCACATAGGTTTCTAATTTCCTCTCTATTGGTTTGTTTTGAATATTTATTTATTTATTTATTTATTTATTTATTTATTTATTTATTTATTTATTTACTTTCTATAAGAAGAAAATTCATAAGTATGCATCACATGTGGTTACAACCATGCCCCTATCTGTTGTGACCTTCTCTTCTGCACATTTTCATGAACATTGGAGACTTTGTTGTCTGTTTTAATATTGAGTCCTTACCAGCTTCACAACATCAGCTTCAGTGAGTTTTGTATATCCACCCATCATACTGGTGTAGGTTTTCCATTTTTTTTTTCTTTTTCAAAAAAATATTTTATTTATTTATTTAATTAGTTATGAGAGAGAAAGAGACAGATAGAGAGAAAGGGAGAATAGGCAGGCCAGGGCCTCTACCCACTGCACACACATGTGCCCCCTTCTGCATCTAGCTTGCTTGGATCCTGTGGACTTGGACCTGGGTCCTTAGTGTTCACAGGGCAAATGAAATAAACTGCTAAACCATTTTCCCTGTTCTCTTTTTTTCCCCATTGTTTTCTTTTCTTAACATTTGTTTTTGGAGTTAGGGTTTCACTCTAGTATAGGCTGTCTGGGAATTCATGATACAGTCTCAGAGTGGCTGCAAAGTCATGGTTATACTCCTTTCTCTGCCTGTAGAGTGCTGGGTATCAAGGGTGGGCACCACCATGCCCAGAATAGTATAGGTTTTCAAACTGTCCCTTCAAGCAGCACTGTTGCTCATCTCAATTCCTCTGTGCTGTCTCGTCAGTCCTTTATAAAGTGGCCATCTCGACATGTTTTTACAGGGATTCAGGTATCTTTTCTGCAATTGTTGGTCTATTTGTGTTGTCTTTGGATTTCATTGCTTCTGTGCAAGGAAAACCAGGCACTCAACAACAGTATGTGGTGTTGACTCTGTTTGTGTACCACAGGAGGCAGTGGGATTTAACCCTTAAAGCCACTGTCGTTGCTTCTGTACACTTAAGCCCACTCTTTTCTCACTGAAATGGCACCATATCATTAAGTGTTATGTAAAAATTCAAAATTACTAGGCACAATGCAGTCTAGGGTTTCCACAAACATCCTTGTCATTCTTTGGTTATCAGATGTACTTCTTCACACTTTCAGGCTACCTTTGAACTCATAGCTATCTGTTTCTTCATAGGCCTTTTCAGGCAGTGCTGGGAATAAAGGTGCATGCCATTACTTCAATCTCAATGTGTTTATGATAATCAACTCTCCTGATAATTGAAAATGACAGATAAAAGGAAAAGTTTGCATAATGGATCCAATTTTACAAATAGTTTTAAATGTTTGTAATTACACATGATGCCCTAGAAAAGAATGTGTATTTGCCTTAGATTTGTCCCTAAAGAAATTGCTATCTTTTTCTGGCAAGTAAAAGCATAATTCCAATGCAATAAATATGAATCTATTTCAAAAAATGGAATTTCTGTGTACAGTATAATCTACATTGTTGAAAAACCTGGCTCTGGTGAGCTCGAGACGAGGCTGGAGGAAAGAAGTCTTAGGGAGAGAAGAGATCTGACCCTGGTAGTGCCCTGGGGCTCTCCAGGGCAGGAGAGGCAAGCCACTGGCCTAGACAGGGCAAAAGGGCACAGGGGTGGGGGAGGGGCACCCCAGCTTGTCCGGATTGGGATAGACAGTACTTGGCTGTGGCTCTTCTGTCTTACCGCTAAGGGCATCAAGGTCCCTGACAGACTTGCCCAGGCAACTTCACAGGAAGGCACTCAAGGATCAGAGGGGATGGAACCTGAGAATACCTTTTGAAAAGATGGGGAGTCCAAAGGAGGTATTCTAGTTCACTTGGAGAGACTAGAGACTCAGAGAAACCAATCTCATGAAAAATCTGAAGAGCTGCCAAGAGTGATACCAAGCCACAGGCTTAGTGGAAAGCTGACCAGCCATGGAGTCTGTGTGTCCATCAGCACTGCCTTTGAGGGGAACCTTCTGGATTTTTACTTGGTGGACCTTGTCATAGAGAGACCACTCTGGATACATCACCATTCCATTCCAGTCTTAATTTCTCTAGAAAACATAGCCGTAAAGCACCTACAGACCAATATTCAGTGTTTCCTGTTCAGTCTCTGCGAGCACCTAAATGCTTGCTCAGGGAGGAAGTATCAGGCAGATCAACTTGAGAGTGACTTCACAGCCTTCTTGACTGGACCCTTGCAGAAAAACTTCCTGTGCCACTTGCTGTCATTTACCTACAAAGTGGATCAGGAACATCAGTCCTTGCTTAGTGCCAGATTGCTATATGAGGACCTCACAGGAACTCTTCCAACTGATGTCACCATTATGCATCAAGGAATGGAGACAGAGGCATTATCCAACTCATGGGAAAAGCATAGACTAGCCCATGAAAGACTCCTCCTCACAGAGCCTTCAACAATTTTTCCCTGGACCTATAAGACAAAAAGAATGTCCATACTTGCATATGGGTTTTATTTTACGCATATTTTCCCCTTTCGAACTTGCGAGGCTCCTGTGTGTGTACTGCCTCAAACAGACATCAGTCCTCCTGATAGAAAGGAGCTCAGGACTCATTAGGAGTGTCTCACTTTATCTGTAAGCTCTGCATATCCCATGCAGGTGTGACCAGTTAAGTCACATGCGTGTCAGGGACCTCTTTTCCCTATGACACAGAGATTCCCTGGCTCTTCATGGCATTCTCTTTGACCTAAAAGCTCCAGATTCTCTAACCTAGGGTGAGAATGTAAGTTGTCGCCCTAGGTTAGAGAATCTGCTCTTCTCACAAAAAGGGTCAATTTATTGAATAAACAAAGATGGCTGATGCATGGCCATGTGGAGGCCCAAGTCATTCTTGTTAAAATTGAGCCATATTTTTGAATTGATCCCTTCACTTACAAGTTGTTAGCCTACTGAAATGGGGATGTCTAAAATATGAGTGAACAGAGGCCCAAGCTTGTGTTTCTCTAGGAATTAGAGAGCCCACAAAAGTATCCTTTAATAGGCTGAAAGTGGATGACCTCTATGAGTGCCAAGCCAGCTGATAGGCCAGCAAAGCCTGCCTCAAATATCAAATGTTCAGAGATTTCAAAATCATAGAGAACATTTGAGTTAACTTCCATGGACTGCTCACTGACCCTGGTCACTGGTTATGAATAGGTGTCACCTTTTCTGAAATGTGCAAGGACACTGGTCCAGGATTATTGAGACAGAGCAACCACTCCAGGATGTGTAAGGAGCGGTGTGTCATTTCCATGGAATGACAGAGGTGGTAGGACTCTTACTTCTGGGTTGAATGCCCATCACATAGGATGTTTAATTACTTCTTTACTTGTTTTGAATATGAATTTATTTGCTTACGTTCTATCAGAATAAAAGTCCTAAGTACACAGGGACAGGTTCAGGCCATGGTGCCCCTCTTGCTCCAAAACTGTGTTGAGCATATTTTCATTTTCTTTAGCCCCCCAAAACATTTTACTCATTTAGATATGGGAGAGAAAGAGACAAACAGAGAAGAGAAAGGGACAGATACAGGGAATAGGCACACTATGTGCTCTAGGCCACACAAGTGCCCCCTTGTACATTGGGCTCACGTACATCCTGGGAATTTGAACCCAGATCCTTTGTTTCAGAGTCAAATGCTGAAACTGCTAAGCCATTTCCCAGTTCCTGCGGCTCCATCTCTTTTCTTTCTTACCTTTGTGTTTCATGTGAGGCTTTAATTCTAGTACCTTGTGACCTGGAATTCAGGACGTAGCCACAGGGTGAGGGTGGGTGCAATGTCATGGTCTTCCTCTGATCTCTGCTGGCAGTAAAAGTGCCTGCCATGACTTCAAGCTCCATGTGTTTTTGATAATCAACTGCTCTGGTCATTGAAAATGAGAGATAAAATGAAAACTTTGCAAGATCAGTCAAAAGTTACAAACAGGCCTAAATATTTGTCCTTCAACAAGGATACCCTAGAAAGAAATATGTATATGACTTACTTTTGTTCCCTAAGACATTGCAATCATTTTCTGGCAAGTAAAGATATCATTCAAGTGCAATATACAGGAACCTGTATGGAAAGCTGGAGAAGCTGGGTGCAATGTCGTCTACAATGTCACCATAAAGCATAGTCATGCCTGTTCCTTTTCTTCCATGTCAGATGGAAATTTGTAATGGTTTTGAGGAGCAAGGAAGGCCACAACAAATTCTAACTGTGTTAACAGTGGACCATGTGTTATGTACTTACTATATTTTCCTTGATAATTGTGAACAGTACTGAATGAACGAGGGGCATGTCTGTGATTTTGCAATACTTGCCCTTCTGGGCCTTCATTCCACCTGTATCCATGGTAGGGTCATTAAGGTCCTTGAGAGCGTCAGAAACAGTACCCCAACCCTCAGAATACGTGTTTGAACCCTGAAACTCCTAATTCTTTCTGCCACGGCTTCAACAATTTTTTCCTGGTCCTATAAGGCCAAAAGAAGGTCCATACTTGCATATGGGTTTTATGTTACTCATATTTTCCCCTTTCGAACTTGGGAGGCTCCTGTGTGTCTACTGCCTCAAATAGACATTGGTCCTCCTGCTAGAAAGGAACTTAGGACTCATTAGGAGTGTCTCTCTTCATCTCTAGGCTCTGCATGTCCCATGCAGGTGTGACTAATTAAGTCACTGCATGGATGGGGCCTCAGTTCCCTATGACACAGAGATTTTCTGGGTCTTCGTTTCATTCCCTTTGTCCTAAAATCTCCAGATTCTCTTACCTAGGGTGAGAGTGTTAAGCTGTCACCCTAGGTTAGAGAATCTGCTCTTTTCAGAAAAAGGGTCAATTTATCGAATGAACAAAGACAGCTGATGCATGGCCATGTGTGAGCCCAAGTCATTCTTGATGAAACTGAGCAAAATTTTTGGGTTCACCCCCTCACTTACAAGTTGTAAGCCTCCTGAAATTGGGATGTATGAAATATGAGGGAACATGTTATGAAGTGTGTCTTTCTCTAGGAATGAGAGAGCCCAAGAAAGTATCCTTTAATTGGCTGAAAGAGGATGATCCCCAACAGTGCCAAGTCTGATAGCCCAGGAGAGCCTGCCTCACATATCAAATGTTCAGAGATTTCAAAATCATAGAGAATGTCTGAGTTCACTTACATGGATTGCTCACATATCCTTGTCACTGGTGATTTTTAGGTGTCACCTTTTCTGCAGCATCTAGGGATGCTGGTTCAGCTTTCTTGAGAGGGAGTAACAACTCCAGGATATGTAAAGAGAGGTGTTTTGTTTCCACTGGATGACAGAGGCAGTAGGACTCTTACTTCTGGGTTGAACATTAATCACATAGGTTGTTTAATTCCTTCTTTACTTGTTTTGAATATGAATTGATTTGCTTACCTTCTATCTGAAGAAAATTCAAAAGTACACATGACAGGTGCTGGCCAAGGCGGCCTTCTCTTCAGAAACTGTGTTGGGCACATATTCATTTGTTTCCCAAAAATATTTTACTTATTTAAATATGAGAGAGAAAGGAACAGATAGACAAGGGAAAGGGACAGTTACGGGGAATAGGCACACCAGGTGCTCTAGCCAACATGAGCGCCTCCTTGAGCATTGGGCTTGTATGCATCCTGGGGATTCGAACCTGGGTCCTTTGGCTTCATAGTAAAATGGTATAATTGCTAAGGTATTTCCGAATTCTCGTGGCTTCTGCCTTTTTTTTTCTTACTTTCTTCATTCCACCTGCATCCATTGCGGGGGGGGTCATGAAGGTCCTTGAGACTGTCTGAAAGGGTACTCATTAGTAGTGTCTTACTTCAATCTGTGAGCTCTGCATGTCCCATGCAGGTGTGACCAGTTAAGTCACATGCATGTCAGGGGCCTCTTTTCCCTATGACAGAGAGATTCCCTGGATCTTCATGGCATTCTCTTTGACCTAAGAGCTCCAGATTCTCTAACCTAGGGTGAGAGTGTTAGCTGTCACCCTAGGTTAGAGAATATGCTCATTACAGAAAAAGGGTCAGATTTTTTGAATGAACAAAGCCACAGACATCAGTCCTCCTGCTAGAAAGATCTCAGGACTCATTAGTACTTTCTCACTTCATCTGTGAGCTCTGCTTGTCCCATGCTGGTGTGACTAGTCAAGTCACAAGAGTGGATAGGGCCTCATTTTCCTATGACACAGAGATTTTCTGGATCTTCATTTCATTATCTTTGACCTAAAAGCTCCAGACTCTCTAATGTAGGGTGAAAGCTTTAAGCTGTCACCCTATGTTACAGAATCTGCTCTTTTCAGAAAAAGGGTCAGATTTGTTGAATTAACAAAGCTGGCTGATGCATGGCCATGTGGGAGCCCAAGTCATTCTTGTTAAAATTGAGCAATATTTTCAGGTTCACTGTTATGCCCAGTTCTCAGCACCCCCAGTGACCAGCAAGGAGAACCAAACACGTATTGAAGGGCAAGGAGCTTTATTTTGGGCTTAAGCTCAGTCTCCTAACTTCTCCAACACAGTGGTTCTGTGCAAGAGCCCCAAGTAGTGGGGGGGTAGGGTTTTTATAGGGATTTGAACAAAGAAGAAGGGGTGGGTACATGGTTGGTTGATTTAAACAGTGTATTCTTCTGATTGGCTTAGGATTTTGGCAGGCAAAGTTGGAAGGTGGGGGCTAGGGGAATTGAACTTATCTATGACTAGAGAAATGTATGGCATAATCAGTTTCCAGTAACTGTTAAACCCACCCTTACCAGAAAATAAAAACTTAGACCTTGCCAGGAAACAGAAACTTAGGCCTACTGAGGACTCTGAAGCCTGTCATGGCATCCATCTGGTTCCTGAGTCCTTCATTCCCCCTCTCTTTGTACCATGAGGAGCCAATCTTGGATCCCAATTGAGTTAGTGAGTGGAGTGTAATGGTATATACTGTGACCTTAAAACCATAAGCTGTACTGTATTAATGCATTCCCTTCAAAAAGCAACTAATTATTAATAATGCAAGGTCCTATTGTGATTAGCAACAAAAATATAAGTAATGGCCCTGCTAAAGCAAACAGCAGAGTTGTTAACTATGGGGAATGACTGAACCATGACTCAAACCATCCTCTATCAGTTTCTCTTTCTTTCTTTCATTTTTTCCAAATTCTCTTGTACCTTCACCATTGAGTCTCTAATTATACCTGAATGGTTGATATAAAAACAACATTCTTCCTTTAAGGCCACTTGCTGGAGGAATAGTAAGTCCAAACTGTGTCTATTCCATAATCAGCTAAGGAATATACATTTTTCTCTAAGTGAGTAATGGATGTTTCCAGCCTCTGAATGTCTAAGTCTATACTTTCTCTCCACTCATTGTATGTTTTCCTTGAAGGGTGAGTGCTGCAATGCCTGTTCCTGCCCCTGCCAGGCCTGCATTGGGAAATGTTGTCACCAACTGGACAGTGAATAAGGCACTAGGAACATACCCAGTAGCATACAGTCTTATTCCCCAGATCTTTCCATTTTCCCAGGACTCCTGTCTCCCTTTTTCTGTAAACTTGAGGGAAACAAAATTATGGATCTCATTTACTTTAAGGGAGGGAGGTAACGTGGTCCATTTGGTCCCTGGTCTGGTTCAGTGTCATGGTGGTAAGGTCCCCCTTAGTAGGTGGGTTCCAGTATACCCTTCAGGTAGACACACATTGCCAGCCAGCACAGTAGAAGGCTTCAGGTCTCCCACAGCCCCCACATTCAGGATCAGGAGCATTTGAGTTGAAGCTAGAGTGGGGTGCTGTGTTTCCATTGTGGCTGCTAGTCCTCAGGTTTAGCCACTGGATCTGCTGATCAGATGTGGGTGTGATGAATCCAAGTGGCAATTCTGTCCATCTTCACAGGGGCAAGTGTGGTCAGGATGAAGACATAGGGTCCCTTCCAACGGGGTTCCAGCATCTCGCGGCGATGGTGACAGCCTGTCTCCCAGATTATTACATATTTTAGATTTGAAAATAACCCTTTGAACATCTATATTTGTTTTTCTTTATTATACAATTAAAACTATTGGGGAAAGGTGTCTTAATGTTTGTTTCCCTTCTTGGAAAGCTCTTGTGTTACTTAATAGGTCATTCATATATGTAAGGTGTTTTTTTTTAATCTTTGATTGTACATTTCTCACTGAGTGTTTAAGGCCATGCAGATTGCCACATTTAATTAAGGATTCATTTTGGAGGTCACTAATGGCTCTCCAAAGAGACTTTAGGGACACAGGAGTAGCCCCATGGATTACTGGTGTCTTTTGTCTATTAGGATGAGTCAGGGCCATGCTGGCCAAGTAGTTTTCCCTTCTTTGGGAAGTCAGGAGGTCTGACTGCTCCTCAATTGTGACTCTCCTGTTTTAGACTATACAACCAGTTGTGTTTGGGTCTCTATATCCTCCCTGCTCAGGAAGATGGGTAACTTACAAGGGGGCCAGTGTAGAAGTGTCCCATCATCTCCAGTGGCCTCATGACCTGGAAGCACAGGCTAAAATATTAGCCTTTTACTCCTATGATTCCAGTTGGCTTTGGCTTCTACATAGGTAATTAACACACTTAGAAAGGAAGTTACACCAGCCTTGATATATGTACATATAAAGCACATTTGATTCCTGAAATAGAATTAGTTAAAGAATGGAACAAGGGCTTCTAAAATCATTTTGTCCTATCTTTAAAATTTTTGTTGTACTGTGGCAGCATAAGCCTTATATATGAGGTATAGAAAGTAGGCACAACTCACATTTTAAATATCAACCTTTATAAATATCTCACATTTTAAATATCTAACATTTATAAATATAGGCAGAACCTGTTACCAGAAACAGTACCAATTGATTTACAGACTAATTAATTTAACCTAGAAATTGTAAGAAAAGGACAAGTAAGACAGTATAAAGTCTTAGCACCTGTGTTTGAAAACATCTTTGATTAGTTCATATACCAATTTGGGTTCAATTATGCAGAGGACATTGGAAACTGAACCACAAAACTTGAACTTTTTTTTTTTTCTCTCAGATGAGGACCATTGTTTGAGCATGAGGCTGAACCCTAAAGCAGGAAATATATCTTAAGAGTTAATTTTGTTATAAGCACTGGACTTACATACAGTATAGCAGAATCTGGTCTTCTTTTTTTAAAACCAAAACAGCTAGCTAAATTCTAATATAACCATTGATAAATCTTTTTAAAAGAAAAACATTGTTTGACAACCAATGATTTTGGCTTAAACTTGATAGCTATTGATTTTATGTATCACAGAAATTTTTACTAACATAAAACAATTTTATGTTTTACCCATGACTTAAATTTGATAAAGCTATCCCAACATATTCCAGGAAGATGAAAGTTATCATTACTGAAATTAAATCACTTAAGTCTAAATGATTAGATCTAGTTATGACCATTCAATAGAATTAGCATAAATAAGACAGAAGCTATCTTTAAAGTCACAATGTCTTTAGGTATGAGTACTTCACCTTTGGAAATTAACCACTTCTAAGTGAGCCTTTATCTTAAGAATAGTTAAAACCTTGATGAAAAGAGGAACCTAATTTACTTTACTGAGAGAGTCTTAAAACCAGTTTTATAACCCTTAAATCATAACAAATTAGCATCAGTGACCTGTTAGTGACTGAGGCCTTATCATAAGACTCAGTTTCTCCACTGATTAAAATTTTGGCATCAGGTAAACTTTAGATTAAATCCAACTAAATGTTTCAATAATGGGGCCCTTGCCCTGATATACACATTAGGTAAGTCTGATACTTGTCTTAGGTAAGAAATTTGTAAGCTGATCAAATACCTTGACTCAGTTTACCTAATAACATTTTGTCTACTAAGAAATTTTATCTAACAGATGTGACTCTAGGTGTTTAAAAGAGAAGAACTATAAAGAGAACCACAGTTATATGCTGTACTCCTTTTTCCTTGTCAGAGACAATTGGCCATTTTATCTCGAGTCAGAGTCTGGGGGACACATGACTTAAAGCTGCATGGGGTCTGAGAGAAAGGGGGTTCCATCCATTTTTTCAAAGTCCAGGTTTCCATGAATTTAAATAGCATATGTTGGAAAGCAAGAGCAAACTGATATTACAGGGAAGAAAGATAAGCATCCTGACATTCCTTATTCTGTTCTGAAGTGGTCTGTTTTGACATAGCAAACTTACCCATTTGCAAAACACAAGGTGATAGACTTTTGTCTATATTTAACCTGGTCAAACCTCCAATTACATCTGTACTTATGACTTTGTGACCCACCTACCATAGGCATCACGTGTGTCTAATGTAAGATGAATTTAGATTAAGACTATGTCCCTATATAAAACTTTTAGAGTATCCTTAAGAGTCTATAAACAGGGCTGGAGAGATGGCTTAGCGGTTAAGCGCTTGCCTGTGAAGCCTGTGGACCCCAGTTCGAGGCTCAGTTCCCCAGGTCCCACGTTAGCCAGATGCACAAGGGGGCGCATGCATCTGGAGTTCATTTGCAGAGGCTGGAAGCCCTGGCGCGCCCATTCTCTCTCTCCCTCTATCTGTCTTTCTCTCTGTGTCTGTCGCTCTCAAATAAATAAACAAAAAATTAACAAAAAAAAATTAAAAAAAAAAAAAAGAGTCTGTAAACAGTTGAAAAATCTCTAACTTTAGGCATGGTGTTTAGGTTTAGCCTGAAAATTCTTTCCTACATACGCACATCTTTATCCAAATACTTTAACGTTCTCACCTAAGTACCACTCAAATAGCATTTTTCATGAGCATTCTATGACCCAACATTGAAAAACTCCTTCTCAGTTCCTTCAATCAATTCATCTCATCCCATTATTAACCACCTTTCTTATAAGGCTATTATGAAAAACTATACAAAATTAATTAATCCTATTACTCACTAACAAGTGAGTAGTCTAAAGACAATTTAAGGTCATTAATACCAATAAGACACTTGTAAATGATTTTATTGGGAGTAACTAAGGCAAATTTTGTTGCTATCTTGAGGCAGGCTGGCCTAGAAGTCAGGTCAGTTGCTTCCTCCTTTTAAGTACGTTAGGGACATTACAATCCTTTTTTTTTTTTTTTTTTTTTTTTTAATAGCTGACAAGTTATAAGTTACCCCTTTAGAGAGAATTCTTTTGTTTTTAATAATCTTCAATTTAAGTTGAAGTTCACCTAGAACATAAATTTAGTAATTATATTTATGATATCATGTAACACAGCATGACACTCTTTTACACAAAACTTCAGTTCTTTATGGGCTGTAGTTAAATATGACTCTTTTTATTCTTTCTTGCTACTTTTTTTGTTGTGCTTTTGTGGCTGGGCAGGGCTTGTGTACACCTTAGATCAGCCCCGCCCTACTCCCGGGACTCACCAGGGGTCTAGTCTAGTACCTTGGAGGTAATGACCAAGAAGACTGGCAGGAGGCCAAGGATTCTGACTACCTGAAAGGGAAAGGGGGGCCTCTGGGACTGCCAGGAGGCCTCTGAAGAAGTTGGCCTACTGGGAGGCTGCTGAAGGAGTGGGCCCACTTGGGGGCTACTGGGAGAGGAGGTGGAGACATGGCACCTGCATGGGCAGGGGGGCTATTGTCTGTCTGCCACCTGACCCTGACCCAAGCTGCTTTGGAATGCTTGCAAAGCTGGCTTGCAGTGTTTCTGCTTAAAGCATGTGAGGAGAAATTTCCTTCCTGAACGTTTCATTTCCTAGCCAGATAAACTGTGCGGGTCCACATGGATGCCCAGAAATCCAGAAATGATGTGTAGGACTTCTTCCCAAAATGAGCCTGCCTCCCTCTGGGAGAGCTAATTCCCTTAACTTTCAGAAGAGCTCTTATTCCATGAATCTGAGAGCTGGGTAGTTAGATAGATAGATAGATAGATAGATAGATAGATAGATAGATAGATAGATAGATAGATGATAGATAGATAGATGATAGATAGATAGATAGATAGATGATAGATAGATAGATGATAGATAGATAGATAGATAGATAGATAGATAGATAGATAGATAGATATTTTTTGTTGTTGTTTCTGAGCAGACATTCAGCTCTGGTAAGCTTAGAACAGGGCAGGCACAGAGACATACTTTGACTAGAATCAAAGAGGGGAATATCACTAAGGTGGGGTTGTGAATAGCTTGTAATAGATGTAGGGTATTTTAGGATGGCATTAATAGGAACTGCAGTTAGTAGGGGATGGGTAGGAGATGCACAAAAGAAGCAGTTAGAAGCATTAAGACAGTAAAGGGGAGGTCAGCTATATATTGGATATATTGTGTCCATGTTATAGTGGCTTGTATTTTTTTCTGTGCCTTGCTTTTCCTGTGAGAGAATATGATGGTTATTTTTAACCAGGCAGGAATCAGAGATATACCATCTAGAAATATGAAGAGTACTAGAAGGAGATGATGAGTAGTAGATACTAGCATAACGATTTCCCATTACCACTATCCTCCAGTGTTTATTCCAGGGGTCTCATATGGAGAGTGTACATTCTCTAGTTTTCCAGGAGGCTTTGAAGACAAGTCTGGACATCTAAAATTGTCAATGACACAGGAATTGTATTGGCATCCTCCATAATAGTCCTGGTCTTAAAGGCACTCTTTGTTGGTTTGGAGATAGACAAAGCATGCATGCCATGCTATTGCACAAACCACAGGCTTAGAATAGTTATGGAAAGTGATGAAATCTTGGCAGCCCTTAGTAGAACAATATCTTGTGCTGATGATTTTATTGACCACATGATAGGTCTCTGGGGCTTCAAAGCGCCATAGTTTGGGGGATGGGGAGCTATGAGAGAGGCCTCATTTGCATTGGAATATAAGATGGTTAAAGCCAGGTAAGGGACTGTATAAACTTATGTGTTGTACAAACAGGGGCGCCCTTCATTTGCAAATGAGGTTGGAGACTTTTATCAGCAGGGTGAAAGAATGTTGTTTCTATCTAATAGGATATGTGAACAAACAAGCCAGAGGAGTAAGTTAACAGTATAGATGCTATCTGAAAAGAGATTAAAGGGGCCTTCTTCCTCAAATAGTGCTGGATGCATGGCATATAGTTCGTTATATTGTGGGGAATCTATCAGGAAGTTTGTTAAAAATGATGGTCTCAGTTGATCTGCTGGGTGGTAAAGAACTACCACTGCTCTTCTCTTCCCCCATCTGTAAAAATGGGGGAGGGGGAACTCCTGAGATTGGTTTTTGTTCAGGTGCCAGCTGTGGGTTCCTGGGTTCTTGCCCTGAGCTGGCCACCATGCTCCCAAAGGCGCCCAGGCAACCAGGATGGGTGAGCATGTGACCAGAGAAAGAATCACTCAATGGAGATCATTGAATAGCTCTCTCAATTTATTGTCAGGGAAATTGGTTTATAAGCATTTGAGGTTTGGGGGGACCCTTAGGTGATTGTTGGGTTTAAATGTTGCTAGCCAATGACTAGAGACTTTCATCTCAGCATATAAGCAATGGAAGGGGTTGTCAGGTGATACACAGACTCAGGAAGATGGGCTGCATGAAGGGACTGGCTGATAAGAAGTTTCCTGGGCAACTGGCCAAAGTTAAAGGGCTACAGGCAAAGCCTAAATTCAGGTGTGCTGGGCTTGGAGAGGAAGTGGACTGATAAAGCCCAGGGACCTTAGCTTGCTTGGCTGCTCAGGCCCCTCTCCTGAAGGCTCCAGCCTGTGCCTGCAGTACCCCACAGCTCCCCTCCAATAGTAGAATCTGAGCTGCCATCTTACCCCTCCCCGATTGGAATCTGAGTTGCCTCCTACCCTTCAATTACTAGAATCAGAGCTGACTCCTCCCATTCCTTTATTGGAATCTGAGCTGACTCCTCACTGCTCCTTAGTAGTGACTGAGCTGACTCCTGTCCCCTCCTTACTAGAATCTGAGATGGATCCTCCCACTCCATTACTGGAATATGTGCAGACTCCTCTCCCCCCACTTACTAGAATCTGAGCAGGCTCCTCCCACACAATATTTACTATCTGAGCTGCCTCCTGCCCCTGACTTACTAGAATCTGAGCTGACACCTTCCCCACCCTTAATAGGATGTGAACTGGCTCCTCACTGTCCCTTAATATTGTCTGAGATGACTCCTCCCCCTTCATTACCAGAATCTGAGATGTATCCTCCCACTCCCTTAATAGTATGTGAGGTGTATCCTGTCCCTCCCTTACTAAAATCTGAAATGGCTCCTCTCCCTCCCTTCTTAGAATCTGAGCTGAATCCTCCCTCTCACTTACTAGAATCTGTCAGGGCTCCTTCCCCTCCCTTACTAAAATCTGAGGTGGCTTCACCCCCTCCTTCACTGGAATCTGAGCTGGTTCCTTCCCTCCCTTATTTGAATCTGAGCTGGCTCTTCTCCTCTCACTAGAAAATGAGCTGGCTCCTCCCCTCCAATACTAGAATCTAAGCTGCCACCTTCCCCTTCCCCTACTGGAATCTGAGCTCCCAACTACACCTTCCTTACAAGAATTGGACCTGCCTCCTAGCCTTCCCTTACTGGAATGTAGGTTGCATCCTACCCTTCCCTTATTAGAATCTGAGCTGACTCCTCCCCATCTCTTACTAGAATCTGAGCTGCCACCTTTCCCATCCCCTACTAGAATCTGAGCACCCACTGACACCTTCCTTACAAGAATTTGACCTGCCTCTTTTCCTTCCCTTACTAGAATGTAGGTTCTACCCTCCCCTTCCCTTATTGGAATCTGAGCTGGCTCCTCTCCCTCCAGTACTCAAATATGAGCTGCTTCCTGCCCCTCCCGCAAGAGAATTTGAGCTGGCTCCTTTCCTTCCCTTACTACAATCTGAGCTGGCTCCTTCTCCTCTCTTACTAGAATCTGAGCTGACTCCTCCCACTCCCATAATATAATATGAACTGGCTCTTCCCATCCCTTACTAGAATCTGAGCTGACACTTCCCCTTACCTTATTAGAATTTGAGCTGGTTCCTCCACCTCCCTTACTGGAATTCTAGTAAGGAAGAGGAGGAGTCATCTTATATCCTGGAAAAAGAGGGAGAGGAGCAACTTCAGATTCTCGGGAGGGAGGGAGAGGAGACATTTCAAATTCAAGTAAGGGAGGGAGAGGAGCCAGCTCAGATTCTAGTAAGGGTTGGAGAGGAACCAGGTCAAATTTTTGTAAGGGAGGTGTAGTAGCCATCTCAGTTTCTAGTACAGGAGGGGAGGAGTCAGCTCAGATAATATTAAGGGACTGGGAGGAGCCAGCTGAGATATACTAAGGGAGTAGGAATCTGAGCTGAATCTTCTCCCTTTCTTGTTAGAATAGTAGCTGGCTCCATCCACTTCGATACTAGACTCTGAGCTGCCTCCTCCCCCACCCTTACTAGAAGCTGAGGTGTCTCCTCCCCCTCCTTTACTAGAGTCTAAGATGAATCCTCTCCCTCCCTTACTAGAATCTAAACTGGCTCCTCACCCTGCATTACTAGAATCTGTGCTGCATCCTATACCTCCCTTACAAGAATCCTAACAGACTCCTCCCCCTCCATTTCTAGAATCTGACCTGGCTCCTCCCACTCCCTTACTGGATTCTAAGGTGTCTCCTCCCTCTCCCATACTAGAGTCTGAGCTGCATCCTACCCCTCCATTACTGGAATCTATGCTGGACCCCACCCCTGCCTTACTGGAATCTGTGCTGCATTCTCTACCTCCCTTACCAGATTCTGAGCTGGATCCTCTTTCTCCTTTTCTAGAATCTGAGAGCTCCTCCCACTTCCTTACAATAATCTGTGTGGGCTCCTACCCTCATTTAGGGGAATCTGACCTGCCTCCTATCCCTCCCTTATTAGAATCTGTGCTGTATCTTCTCCCTCTCATATCGGAATCTGAGCTGGCTCCTCCCTCCTGTACTAGAATCTGAGCTGGCTACTGGCCCTCCCTTAGTGGTATCTGAGCTGGATCCTCTCCCTCCCTTACTAGAATCTATGCTGGATACTCTTGCTCTCTTACCAGAGTCTGAACTGGCTCCTAACTTCCCTTATTAAAATCTGAGCTGGCTCCTCCCTTACTATTACTTGATACTGAGTGGCCATTCCCCCTCCCTTCCCAGAATTTGAAATGACTCTTCTCCCTCCCTTTCCAGAATTTGAACTGACTCCTCTCCCTCACTTATGAGGATCTGTTCTGGCTCCTCTCCCTCACTTACTACAATCTGAAATGGCACTTCTCCCTCCTTTCACACAGCCTGATATGATTCTTCCCACTCCATTACTAGAATCTGAGCTGCCTCCTCAGTGTCCCATAGCATTGTCTTAGCTGACTCCTCCTCCTTTCTTACTAGAATCTAAGATGGCTCCTCCCTCTCCACTCCATTACTAGGATCTGTGCTGACTCATCCCCCTACCTTACTCGAATCTGCATTGCCTCCTACCCCTCCCATTCTAAAATCTGAGCTGGTTTTTCCCCCTCAGTAAAATCTGAGCTGGCTCCTCACCCTCCCTTACTAGATTCTAAGCTGCCTCCTCACCTTCTCTTGCTAGAATTTGAGCTAGCTCCTCTCCTCCCTTAGGAGAATCTTAGCTGTCTCCTTCCCCTCCTTTACTAGACTCTGAGCTGCCTCCATCCAACTACCCTACTAGAATCTGAGCTGGCTCCTCACTGTCCCTTAGTATTGTCTGAGCTGATTCCTAGTCCTTCTTTACTATAATCTGAGATGGCTCCTCCCACTCCATTACTAGAATCTATGCTGACTCCTCCCCCTCCTTACTAGAATCTGCATTGCCTCCTACCCCTTCCCTTCTAGAATCTGAACTGGCTCCTTTCACTAACTTACTAGAATCTGACCTGCCTCCTCCAGCTCCTTAACTAGAATCTGAGCTGACTCCTCTCTCTCCCTTACTAGAATCTGTGCTGGCTCCTACCCCTTCCTTAGTGGAATCATAGTTGGCTCCTCTCTCTCCTTTATTAGAATCATAGCTGGCCACTCCCACTCCTTAACTAGACTCTGAGCTTACTCTTCCCTCTCCACTACTAGAATCAGAGCTGTCTCTTGTCATTCCCTTACTAGAATCACAGCTGACTCTTCCACCTCCCTTCCTAGAATCTGATCTGGCTCCTCCCCCTCCCTTACTAGAATCTGTCCTGGATCCTCATGCTCCCTTACCAAAGTCTCAGCTGCCTCTTCTCCCTTCCTTGTGTAAAATCTGAGCTGGCTTCTCCACCTACTTTACTAGAATCTGAGCTGGCTCCTACCCCTCCCTTCCCAGAATGTAATAGGACTTCTCTCTCTCGCTTACTAGAGACTGAGCTCACTTCTGTCCTTCACTTCTTAGAATCGGTGCTAGATATTGCCCCTCCCTTACTAGAATCTGGGCTGGCTCCTCCTCCTGCCTTAGTAGAATCTGAGCTGGCTACTCTCCCTCCCTTCCTAGAATCTGAAATAGCTCCACTCCCTCCTTCCCAGAATCTGAGCTGACTCCTCCCACTCCCTTGCTACAATCTGATTTGCCTCATATCCTTCCCCTACTAGAATCTGAGCTAGGTCCTACCCCTCCCTTATACGAATATGAGTAGGCTCCTATCCTTCCGTATTAGAATCTGAGCAGGCTCCTCTCCCTCCATTACAAGAATCTTATTGGGCTCCTCCCTGTCCATGACTAGACTCTGAGCTTCCTCCATCATCTTCCCCTACTAAAATCTGAGCTTACTATAATCAGAGGTATCTCCTGCCCTGGCCAGTGGGGAGTCGAACAAGGAGTCAAGGGGAAGTTAACCTGAATGGGGGAAGGCAAACATACACAAGAAGGAGACTAAGCTAGGTATTTCTTGAAGTCTCGAAGTTTATTTTTACACATAGGTTTATATAGGGTTGTAGGGAGAAGGAGTCATAATCAGGCCAGAGATCACAGGGTTACTGGCTAAATGCAATTTCGTTGTTTCTTCATCAATTACCGGAAGCACCAGGAGAGGCTATCACCCAGGCGTAACAGCTTCTTCATTTCTGGTAATAGATCATTAGATGAGGAAATAGAAACTTAACTTGCTATATGGCAGTTTCTGTCAACATGGCTGAGGTTTGGTTCATAGCTCCCAACATCTCCTCCCTTCTTTTATACAAAAAGAGGGGAAGACCTGCTTTGCAATGGTGGGCATTAACCAACTGGGGGAGTAGGTACCCAACTCCTCCCATGGGATGTCTTTTTCCCACAATCTCTGGCCCTTGGTACCTTTTGGGGAGGGGAGGCAGGGCCTATGTGGCCAGAGAGTGAGGCACAGCATTACTGGTAACAGTTATGGTACCAACCTCCATGTAAGTCAGGTTTTTCTCTCAGGGAATTCAGAAGCGGTCAGAAAGGGACCTTCCCTTGTGGGGCTTTGCCTTGCACACATGTTGCACTCACTTTATTGTAAGCCGATATGCATAGGTCTGAATCCTATGCAGCTCCTGTAGGAGGGGTAGCTATTGGCCATGACAAGTAGACCACAGCAATAGCAGAGGTGTAGAGGACAGCAGTATAGTAAATGAGTACAGAATGTAAGATCAAGGGAAAGTGACAGCTGTAGGTGGTAGGTCTTCAGTGGTAATGCCTCAATCCACCAGCTCCAGTCTGTGATAATGAACCTGCAAAGGCTGTATATTAATGGCATCAATCTGTTGACGTATAAAAAACATGATTTTATTTATAATAATAGGTTCTATTGTGAGTAGGAGGATTAAAATAGAGGTCCTTCCAGCTTTGTCCTGTTAGGAAAAAAGGAGAGTTTCTCAGGGAAGTGTTTCTTCCCTAGATATGTAAAATGTCACTGGAGGATCATCAGCCTGTTTTACAAGTCTCTCTGGCAGCCATCTCGCAGCATTTTCTTTGGTGGTAGACAAGCCTACTGATCCTCAGCCCCAAATGAGTACTGGGTCTGGGCCATTCCATTTTAAGGTTAAAGGATCTTTCCGCATGGCTTTGGCAAAGGTATTTTTTGTGTTTGTGTGCCAAAAATGATCAGTAGCTGACTTTCCTTGAGCATCAAGGGTTAAAAGTTTAAGACAAAAAAAGCATGATGGCCGGGCGTGGTGGCGCATGCCTTTAATCCCAGCACTCGGGAGGCAGAGGTAGGAGGATCGCCGTGAGTTCAAGGCCACCCTGAGACTACAGAGTTAATTCCAGGTCAGCCTGGACCAGAGTGAGACCCTATCTCAAAAAAAAAAAAAAAAAAAAAAAAAAAAAAAAGCATGATGAAGAATGTTTTGGGGGCAGCCTTTTATGGGATATAAATCCCCCATTTTTAATTTTTGGAGGGTATGTTTAATAGTTTGATGGGCTTGGTCAAAAATTCCTTGACACTGGGGATTGTATGGTATGCCTGTAATATGTTTAATTTGTAGTTGATGACAGAAATTTTGGAATTTTTTTCCAGTATATCCAGGACCATTATCAGCTTGAATAATTTGGAGCTTTCCCATGACACCAAGGCAATTGAGTACAGGAGCAATGACATTTTTTGAAGCTTCTCCAGCACGGAGGCTGGCAAAAATGAATCCACTAAAGTTATCCACAGTAACATGGAGGTATGTAAGATTACCAAAATGAGGGAACATAGTTACATCCATTTGCTAGACCTCATTGGGAATTAAACCTATAGGATTCACACCTAAGTGGGGAACAGGTAGGAGGGTGACATAATTTGTGCATTGTTTGACTATCTGGCGAGCTTGTTCCCTAGTAATTTTAAAAAGAAGATGCAAGGTTTGAGCACTAAGGTGATGTACAGAGTGAGCTGCTTTGGCCTGGGCCACAGGAGAAAGTCCCCTCGTGTCAGGACAGCCTTTGTAAGCATTTTTCAATTATTTACTGAAAGCCCGTTATCACTAAGGGCCTCTAGTAGGGTCATGGTAAAGGGAGCAGTAGGTCCATAAGAGGAAACTACTTTTTAATTCCTTGAGATGTTTAAATTTTAAATGGTGATACTGCTGGGGCTTAATAACAATACTTTTGTTCCTGTCTGGCTCACTATCTTCATCTGAATCAGTGGATTGTTTAGAGTGCTTATCTCCTTCAGAGCCTTCCTCCCCTGAATCTGTTTTTGCCCCGCTCGACTCAGGTGGTGAACAGGTTAAAGAAATTGCTCCTGCTTTCACTTGGGCGTGTTATTGGAAATGCATGAACAGTCTTAGGTTGTTTGATTTTACCATTGATGTACTGCACGGGGGCAGGAGAGGGAGAGCGGATTTCTAGGTCTAAGTCGTGGAGTTGTTTAAGTAAGGTGGCCTTTTCTTTTTTAACTGCAAGGAGAGTTTTTAGTGATTGGAAAGTTGGTGGGTCACCCGTCAAGTGACTACTTCTAAATCACAATCGAAAGTTACAGGGGCACAGAAGTGACGTGACTTAGACGTGTGAAGATAAGGTGGAGGGTCTGCTCTGGGGGCTGTGGGAGGTGGCCAGTCAGGGTTGTGATACCTGGCAGCCTCACCCTCCAGCTCTGATTCCTCATCTAGGGAAAGAGGGGTATTAGGGGGAGGGGTAACTGCAGATTTGGAGAGAAGAGGATAAATTGATTTAAAGGCAGGTGGGTCATCCTTGGGCATAGGAATAATAACAGAAGGGTACTGCGAAGGGGGATCATTTGTGTTGCATAGCGCCTTTGCCTGGGACCTGCCACTGCAATGCCTGCATGGAGGGTGGGGCAGCTCGGGGAAGGGAGCTGCTGCAGCAGCAGTAGCTGCTCGGGGATCCTGAGGGCTGGAAGTTAGTTCATGAATGGGAGGGGTTTGGCTAGGTTTAAGGTTATTTTTAAGAAAGAATTCTCCATCCCTAACAACTTTTGAAACGTCCGGTTGACACCAGTGAACCTGAAGTACATCATTTATTAAGTTCCAATATGAAAAGATTTGATCCAGGATTTTTTCAGGGCCAAAAGTCCTATAGTAATCTTTTAAACAATCTCCCACTCTCCCCCATCTTTTTTCATCAATGGTACCTTCCCAGGGAAACCATGGACATAAATCTTCTAAGAAGAGGAAAAAGCAAACAAGATATTTTTTCTTAACTTTTGCCCCACGAGTCTTGAGGGAGTCTTTAAGTCCCCAGATAAAAAGTTCCTGCTTACTTAGGGTCTGTTTCATGATAGAAAAGAAAAGAGGAAAAACAGCAAGACGAAAGGGCAACGTTCCTGGTAGAAGAACCAGCATAGGGGATTCCCCAGTGAGTTTGATGCAAGCCTGTCTGCAAGTTTAAGAATCTGGCAGCTGCCCTAAGGGCATTTGCTGGCTGTTGCATAACCAGTTTCATTGATAGGAAGAGAGGCTAGATAGGAGGTCTTTGACAATGCCCAAACAGGCTGTGGGGACTCGCACAGGGAGCTAGGGGCCTTCAGCCAATGCCAGAGGGTAGCCCTGGTCAAGAGACTTCAGTTGCTCTGTCACCTTGTTGAAATTCCACACGATGGTGCCAACCAGGAGTAAAAGGAGGAAAAGAAGTACAAAAAGAAACCCTGCAGTTCTTGTGTCTTACAAATCTGACTAAATAGCCTGCCTTAGAACTTGTCGCTTGTCTTACTTTAGCGGACCAGTATCACAGGTGGACTTTATGTGGTGATCACGGTGCAGGTCTGTATTACAGGTGTGGACTGCCTGCAGTGTCCTCAATGAAGATCTTCACTCACCCCCCTGGTGGGGTGGCGATCCAATGGCAGGGATGGCCGTCCACTCGAGCAATGTTCAGTTTTTTCTTTCTACCTTGAGACCCATGTTGGGCATCATGTGCCCTGGCCAGTGAGGAGTCGAACAAGGACTCGAGGGGAAGTTAACCTGAATGGGGGAAGGCAAACAGACACAAGAAGGAGACCAAGCTAGGTAGTTGTCAAGGTCTCAAAGTTTATTTTTACACATAAGTTTATATAGGGTTGTAGGGAGAAGGAGTCATAATCAGGCCAGAGATCACAGGGTTACTGGCTAAATGCATTTCTTTGTTTCTTCATCAATTACCAGAAGCACCAGGAGAGGCTATCACCCAGGCATAACGGCTTCTTCATTTCTGGTAATAGATCATTTGATGAGGAAATAGAAACTTAACTTGCTATTTGGCGGTTTCTGTCAACATGGCCAAGGTTTGGTTCATAGCTCCCAAAGTCTCCACCCCCCCCCCCCAATTAAAATCTGAGCTTGCTCCTCTCCCTCCCCTACCACAATCTGAACTGCCTCCTACCCCTCCTGTAGTAGAATCAGACATGTCTCCTCACCCTCCCATAATAGAATCTGAGCTGACTCCCCCCTGTCCCCTAGTATTATCTGTGCTGACTCCTGCCGTTTCCTTAATAGAATCTGAGATGGCTTTTCCCACTCCATTACCAGAAGCTGTGCTGACTCCTCACCTTCCTTACTAGAATCTACATTGCCTCCTACCCTTTACCTTCTAGAATCTGAGTTGGATTCTCTCCTCCTACTTACTAGATTCTGAGCTGGCTCGTCTCACTCACTTACTAGAATCTGAGCTAGCTCCTACCCCACCCTTACTAGAATCTGAGCTGGCTTGGCTCCCTCTCCCCCTACCCCAACTTGAGCCGCCTCCTACCCCTCCCTTACTAGAATATGAGCTGACTTCTACCCCTCCCATACTAAAATCTGAGCTGGATCCTCTCTATGCCTGATTAGAGTCTAGGCTGGCTCCTCTCCCTTCATTTCTAAAACCTGAGCTGACTCCTCTCACTCCCCTAAGTAGAATCTGAGCTCTCTCCAACCCCTCCTTTATGGGAATCTGACTGCCTCTTCCAATCTCCACTACTAGAATCTGAGCTGAAACCTACCACTCCCTTACTATTATCTGAGATGGATTCACCCCCTCCCTTCCAGGATTCTGAGCTGGCTCCTCCTCCATTAGTAGAGTCTGATGTGTCTCCTCTTTATACCTTACTACAAACTGAGCTGACTCCTCCCCCTCACTTAGTAGAATCTAAGCTGGCTCCTCTCCCCCCCTTACTAGAATCAGAGCTGACTCCTCCCATTCCTTACTCAAATTGTGATCTGGCCCCTCCCTTTCCCTTAGTATCTGAGCTGGCTCCTATCCCTCACTTACTAGAATTTGAGTTGGCTCTTCTTCCTCCATTACTAGAATCTGAGCTGGCTCCTTTCCCTCCCTTACTATATTCTGAGTTGGCTCCTCCCCCTCCCTGATTAGAATCTGAGCTGCCTCCAACCCCTTCTTACTAGAATCAGAGCTGGCTCCACTCCCTCCTTTCCCATTAACAGATCTGTCTCCTGTCTAATAACAATCTATGGCATTGGGTTGTTCTATTGTGCAAAAAAGTAGGTTTCCATATGACTTATTCATACCCTCTTAGATTTTGATTGACCCTCCCCCAATACTTCCTTTACTCAATCTCTTCCCTTGACCTCACTTAGGTCTTTCCATCCCCATTAATCTGTTCTTATACTTACATATATAAAGTACCATACTTTAAGTCCCCCCTCCCTCCCTTTCTATTTCCTTTATATCCCCTTTCTATCTTAGTTACCTCGGCTACTGAGTTTTGTTTTCTATTCTATACCAAAATGATTAATCAAAACAGTCAGTAGAATACTATAGGCTTCCAAGAAATTTGTCTCTGTCAACCTTGTGAACTATCCCCCCCCACCCACACCACAAATCCCTGATATCAAATGTTACACATTTATTTTGGATGTGCTGAATTTTTCTTTTTTAAAAAAATATTTTTATTTATTGGAGAGAAAGAAGGGGTGTGTCAGGGCGTCTAATCTCTGCAAATGAACTCCAGATGCATGTGCCACTTTATGCATCTGTCTTATATAGCTACTGGGTAATTGAACCTGTGTCCCTAGCATTTGCAGGCAAGTGCCTCAACTTCTATCTCTCTATCCCAGGACATGGTTAAATTTACTTTGAATGAACTCATACCACATATGTCCTTTATTTTTTGTACTTTTCTCATCTGCACTGTGTGATGGCACCCATTCATACTATCTACTATTACTTTGATTAGCACTTTTTAAATATGCCATATATTATTCAATTGTTCCTCTACTTAGAGTGACTGGACCCCTAAAGATAAAAAAGGTAGGAAAGTTTGCACTTGCCAGAAGTCAAAGAGGAATTTACTTCTTATCTCTTACCTAGCTCCTTAGACCTGTTTTTCCACAAACAACCTGGACCCTTCCTGAAAGGAAGGTCTTTCACAGTATTTAAACATTGTGGTTTATCAAGTTCAGCCCCTGAATTTGGTGTCAGGGCTAGCCTCTTCCTGAGACATACCCTGGCCGTAGGTCACTAGCTGTCCTTCTGGTTCACCTGAGTGAACCCTCCACCATAAGGATATAAATACTTTGCCAGGGGAGGGTAGACTCTGACCATTTGGGAACTTCCAGCTGTGGGTGAGTTTTTCTGTCAGCTGAACCTAGGCTTATTACAGGTGGCGAGCTAGCCAGGAACATTTTAAGAAGGAAAATTATTATATTATGGCAGAAAATGGGAAGCACACTTTCTAGCTGTGAGTATACCTTGGAGTATTATTGCTTCTCTTCAATTTTGGGAAAACTGGACCTGGCTTGCTTTCTCTTCTTTCTCTCCTTATGCTGAGGGAATGAATCGCATTGGCATTGACCAGGCAGGCAGACCGGCCTCCCTTCAGACTGGTCACTTTTTCCCCCTTGGCATCTCAACCTGACCTGCTCCATCCTGCTGGGATTGGAGCCCTACTGAATCTTGCTATCACCTGAGGCCAAACTGGGAAGTTGCCAGGCAGGGTTCTTTTGTAAAGGTGACAACTTTTGAAGGGAGATGCACTTAGTTGAGCTTTGCTGATCCCTAGGCACAAGGTTGAACCCTTCCAGAGATTGGGAGCTGATTGTACTGAGCCAAGGGGAAGGGGCCTCATGGCCACATGGAGGCTCCAGAACAAAACATTCTTGGTCTGAATGTCTTCTAGGTTTTCTTTCCCCTCATTAAAAACCACTGTGACACAAGAAACATGGCTGCCTGTGGGGGCTGAAAGGATGGAGCTCTGACTCCTGCTCTGGGCTCTGCCCCTCCTGTGGCACCAGCTTCTGCCCAGTTCAACTGAGGTCTTGAGGCCATACATCTGGCAAGTCACCAGCCAGAGACTCAGAGACTGCCTAAATGAGGGGGAGACTGAAAATGCCCCAGCCAAGTCCCAAGCCTAAGTGCTTTGCTGGAAAGTTTTTTTCAACAGGCCTAGGTCCTAACCATATTTCTCCCCCACCCCCTCCCATGGAGCTAAGTTCTGGAACTATGTCAACTGAGTGGAAGAGGTAACCACACTTTCTCTCAGGTACTACAGAAAGATACAATGTGAAAGACATGCCTGATGGTGCTTGCTAACCATCATGGCTTTCTGCCAAAGTGTTCTAGTATGAATACATCTTTTTTTTTTTTTTTTGAGAGCGACAAACAGAGAGAGAAAGAGGCAGATATACAGAGAGAATGGGTGTGCCAAGGCCTCCAGCCACTGCAAACGAACTCCAGACGTGTGCGCCCCCTTGTGCATCTGGCTAACGTGGGTTCTGGGGAATCAAGCCTCGAACCGGGGTCCTTAGGCTTCACAGGCAAGCGCTTAACCGCTAAGCCATCTCTCCAGCCTATAGTACAAATATATCTTTACAAAGCTGTAAATCATTTATTCATACAGGAAATATAAAAAGTAAAATGAGCTAGACTTTATGGCTCATGCCTATTATCCTAGCTACTTAGAAAGCTGAGACAGGAGTATCACCAATTTAAAGTTCATAAGTGATAGCATGACCCTACAGGTTTATTTTTATTTTTTGTTCATTTTTATTTATTTATTTGAGAGTGACAGAGAGAGAGAGAGAATGGGTGCATTAGGGCTTCCAGCCACTGAAAATGAACTCCAGATGCATGCACCCCTTGTGCATCTGGCTAATGTGGGTCCTGGGGAATGGAGCCTCAAACCAGGGTCCTTAGGCTTCACAGGCAAGTGCTTAACCAATAAGCCATCTCTCCAGCCTGTCCCTACAGTTTAAAACAACATGATTTTAAATTGCTTGGCAAAAATAAGTACATAGCTTTGATTTGTACCTCATATTTTCTCTTTTGTTTAGGTTTTGAACAGAGAATATGTTATTTATAGACACATTTTTATTTCTTTATTACATTTGATTTCTTTCTTTTTAATTAATTAATTTATTTTTGGTTTTTGTCTTAAAAAGTCATATTTAGCTGAAGCCTTCAATGAGCTGAAATTTTATACAAACAGGCCATAATTTGTTAAATGATATTTAAATATAATTACTGAGTTTATCTTGTTGATCAACCTCTACTAACATAGAGGATTATTGAAAACAAAAATTATCCCTGAGGTGGTAACTCATAATTTTCCAGGTACTTCAAAAGATTCTAAAGTCCTGTCACTTAAAATGAGGAGACAACTGGCCTGAATTCCAGACCAGCCTGCCTCAAGACAAAAACAAATAGTATTAATAAAATCATTTCTAAGTGTGTTAGAGGTATGGAGAAAGATTATCCCAAACGCGGTCGTCATATTTTGCCTATATTAATAGTCATCTAACTTAAATTGCATTTAGTGGTATTTATTAATAGGAGATATCTCAAATCATTGGGTTTTATAAAATGTACAGGTATATATACTGGTATTATAAGACAAGTCTTGTTGTCAGGTAGACATAAATACTAAGAAGAATATAAGTTTCCCTGTTAAGGCTGTTTCTCTACAAATTTCCAACAATAATATGGTTAATTAACTCTTCAAAACTAGACTACTTGCTTCTTTGTCAGTGGGTAATAATGGTAATCAAAGATGGTTAATTATGATTTGATATGAGATGATTGAAGGATTTTCAATGTTGGGCATAGAATGCTTGTTAAAAATACTTTGTTGGAAACAAAAACCTTTTATGAGTAGAACTTTCATCACAATGTTAAAATATATGGATAAAGGTGTGCTTGTGTAGAAAGGATATTGATTATCTAAAAAGACAAAATTTTGCTTAAAATTAATTTCCTTTTATAAGGAACAGAAAGCAAAATGTTAAGCTAAACATAGATAAACACCATTCCTAAAAGTATTTTCCAACTGTTTACAGACTCTTTTGTTTGTTTGTTTGTTTGTTTGTTTTTATTTGATAGTGACAGAGAGAGAAAGAGGTAGATAGGGAGAGAAGAGAGAGAATGGGCGCACCAGGGCCTCCAACCACTGCAAACAAACTCCAGATGCTTGCGCCCCCTTGTGCATCTGGCTAACGTGGGACCTGGGGAATCGAGCCTTGAACCGGGATCCTTAGGCTTCACAGGCAAGCACTTAACTGCTAAGCCATCTCTCCAGCCCTGTTTACAGACTCTTAAGGATGCTCTAAAAGTTTTATATAGGGACACAGACTTAATATAAACTCAGATTACAATAGACACAAGTGATGTCTTATGGGAGGTGGGTCACAAAGCCATAAGTACAGTTGTAATTCACATTCTTTGGAGGTCTAGCCAGGTTAGACATAGAAAAGACCCTATCAGCCTGTGTAATTGCAAATGGGCAAAATAAATTTCCCAGTTAAAAACAAATAAGCAATTTCAAAATAAGACAAGAAATGTCAGGATGCTTAGCTCTGTGCTGTGTCATTGCCTTTTGCTCTTGCTTAAACATGTTATTTAAATTCAGGACAAAGTTAACTCTGGAGAAAGGGATAGTACCCATTTATCTCAGACCCTTGCAAGTTTAAACTATTGCAGGGCTCCCCCAGTGGGTAGTGCTGAGGAAGGACCAGGCCCACTGGTTCCTCCCAAGGGGTTGAGGAAGATGGTGAACGTCAGATGACTCAGAACATCTCCTAGTCACCAGAGAAAAACCACACTGAGTCGGAAGTCTTGTCAAAGCAGGAACTCACTTTTTTGTTACAGGTGGTTGCCTATATAATGTTGAGAATGAAGGTGGGGATTCTAGGATGGGGGAAGAGGTAAGGGCCAATAGTAAACTGTGACTATTGAAATGATAATTCCAACTCCTGCGTAGAAGTACCAGACAGGAAGTCATTAGGTGTCTTGCTGAGTCCTAGCTGGCCAGAGACAGGTTGCCAAACTTTAGCTAGGCTCAGGAAGTTCCACTAGGCCTCGCATCCAGGCCTCTCAAGGCCCAACATCTCTCCCTTTTGTTTTTGTAAGCAAGGTGGAAAACATGGCCCCTGATTTGGTTGTCCTGCCCTGGGGATCTTACCCATCACTGGGTACCATGTATCCAGCTCGTTGAGAATCCACTCCATGACCTGTCTGAGGTTGTCCCAGCCTGTCTGAGATCATACCTGTCATTGGTCAGATAGAGGGCGAAGGAGGGACGCTTGTATGAGGACAGCCTGTCATATGAGGAGATTGACTCCTGAGTAGTGAGCCTATAATAATGTATTTTGACCTGATGAAGTTTTATTGCCTCTAGCCATTGGTGAATAAATTGTGTAATCTCATTAATTACACAAGGCCCAACAGTGAGGAGAAGGAGAAGGAGAAGGAAGGTTCCAAGTAGAGGGAGAAGGTAGGGTAAGAAGTAAGCCTGTCCACAGCGGGTTGTCCTGGAATTCCCGTGACCTCCTCTCCAAGTCTTCCTGGAACCTCTTACTCTTGTCCTGGATGATTCCTGATTTGCTGGTGTAAAAACAGCATGTTTCCTGTAAAAACAAGCAGATTCCTTCCTTTTCAACCATTAGTAGGTCTAGTCCCCTCCTGTTTTGTAGGACTACCACTGCCAGGGAATCTAGCTGTTGTTGGAGATAGGTCTCCCTCTGATACAATCAAAAGAGGGCAGAGGGTGGGCCTCATTTCTAGGAATGATATTTACATCTGGGATTAAGTTGGCTGGGGCATGAAGGCCCATCCAATTGGTGGGCAGAAAGTCATAGGCAATCCCACCTCCACAAACTTAAACCATTCAAGAAGGTGGGCAGCATTGAGCACTGGACTCAGTTGTGTTAAAAGTACAGAAGGAAGGATGAATGTATCCCACATCTATACTGGAATTATTAGGGGAAGGCGGGGCCCAAATGCAAGTTCCAGATGAAACATTGGGAAAAGCTGGACAGGGATGGGAAGGGGGCTGAGCAATTTTTTAAGGTCATATGGGCAACTGTACTGCAAGCAGCCAGGGAGGCCCAGATCGGAGGCAAAGCCAGAGCAGGGTGAAGACCATTTTAGGAACAGTCCTCAGGGGTGGGACACTCCCTGGAGAAGTGATTGTCAGTGTCCCCTTGTTGGGACAAATATTTTAGGTCTCTTGCTGGTACCCAAATGGGTCTTTTCTCATCTTGAGGGAAAACATATCTAAAACCTCTCCCTGCTGTGAGAAGTGGGTCTGGTCCTCTCCAGGCCCCAGTCAATGGGTCCCTCCATCTTACCCAGATAGAACTGTAGGTAATGGAAGAGGACCAATGTTTTTGAAAAGGGGATAATTGTTTATTTTATTTAGAAAAATTTAAAGTATTTAGGGTAAATAATGCCTTTTTAGTTGGTCATGTGGGGGTAAGGATTCCCCCTTTTGTTTTTGTAATTGAGACTTGAGAGTTTGATTATATTTTTCAACAATAGCCTGGCCCTGGGAGGTTGTATGGGATGCCTGTGGAATGTGATATTTCCCAGGTCTGGAGAAAATGTACAAAGGCCTTGCTTACAAATCAGGAGCCGTTATCTGTTTTAATTTGGTCAGGTAGTCCAAGGGTGGCAAAGCATTGAAGCATATGGCTAATAACATGTTTAGATTTTTTAGAATTGGGGGTGTTCATTAGAGTACTTTTGTCTGAGTTGCTCAAAGTAAGGGTCATCTCTATAATTGGGATGACATTCCCTCCCTTCCTCAAACTGTTGTTGATATTCTTTTTTATCTAGCAAATCATTATAAAAGGCCTTATGGTCAGTAGTGATGAAAGCCTCGACATCTCCAAGGAAGTCTTGCCCCAGTAAGTTAGCAGTGAGCCCAGTCACCACGAGAGAGCAGACTTCTCCCCTGTCCCCACCTAGATCAGTCCAAGGGAGCCACATGGCAGTCTCCCAGGAGGTGGGCTGCTCACCAAATCCCAGTAGGGGAGGCCGGGCACAAGCTGCCAGGAGGGGGGCACTTCCTCATTTCTCAGGACCATTCGGTCCAATCCAGTGTCAATGAGAAGTTTGAATTTTTTATTGCCAGTATTTAAAATAATTTTGAGGACTTCTGGTTAAGATGGTGGCGTAGGTACCACGCCAAAGCAGCCTGGAGGGAAAAAAGACCATAAAAACCCAGCAAAATACACACTTTTACTAAAAAGTGAGGTGTATAGGAAATTGAAGCAGCAGTGGAGAAGTAGAAGAGATCCAGAGCACAACCCTACAGCTCCACCAACCACAGCAGCAGTGGGCGCACCAGAAGCTGCCAGGCTCGGGTCCAGCCGCAGGAAAGGCCAGGTGCAAGAAACTTCCACTCACACCGGCGCTCTCCACAACTCAAGAAACATGAAAGGAGAGCTGCAGTGAGCAACAGAGGAGCAGACCACAAGGTAGAAGAACACGTGGAACAGCGAGAGAACCAGAGCAGCTGCGGCTCCCTCCCCTCCCCCACCACCTGAGCCCAGCTCCAGCGAACAGAGCAGTGTCCCAGGACCAGGCCACGCCAACTTGGGCTGACAGCAGGACCCAGCGGCTCCGACACCGGTAACAGAGGCCCCAACAGCAGCAGACCCAGCAGCAGCAGCTTCAGCAGCAGCAGTGGCTCCAAAAGTGGCAGCTACAGCAGCAGCAGCAGAGGCAGCAGCAGCAGTTACAGCAGCAAGGGTGCTGATCTGCAGGGCCACAGTGGCCAGGCTCGGTTTGCCCCACAGGAAAAGCCAGTGCCCAGCTCCAGAAATCAGAACAGCAGCCCAATGACCAGGCAGCAACTTGACTGAGACGAAAAATATCCAAGGTAACTGGGATTGCACCAGGGAAGGGTCTCACTTGGTCACAAGCTGACTTGGATCCCTCAACAGACCAGAAATCTTAACATCTTTGTTGATAGAGGATCTGGTTGTAATAATAACTACTCTGGCATACATACTTTGGGCTGTTTTTGATTGAATGGGTACAGTGTTTAGTTAACTTATAGAATCTACCTGTATTTTATTCCACTCAGCCTAATTGAATACTCCCATAGCAGGGAAACTCAACCCCATGGAGAACCTTTGTAGATACTCTGAGAGTCTTAAGAGCCACACCTAACACCTTAAGCTCCTACCCTGAAAGTATATAACATCAAATCAACTGATACAGCTAAGAATAACCAGCTAGCTAGAAAATCCAAGCATTAACTTAATCCGAGATGCAAATATATATACATTATAACACAAGAAACACTAAAAAACAAGACAATATAAATCCACCTAAAAGTATTAATGCATCAGAAATGACCTCCAGTGAGAATGAGTTAGAGGAAATGCCTGTGAAAGATTTCAAAAGAATGATTGTAAATATGTTCAAATAAGTCAGAGAACAAATCAAAGGAGACAAAGAGGAACTTAAGGAGGAAATCAAAGGAATCAAAGAAGATGCAGACCAATTTAATGAAATAAAGAAGGCAATACAAGACATAAATAAGGAAATAGAAATAATAAAGAAAAACGAGTCAGAATTACTAGCAATGAAGAACACAGTTAATGAAATAAAAAAAAAAAAACTCTGTAGAAAATCTCACCAGTAGAATGGATGAAGGAGAGGACAGAATATCTAAGCTAGAAGACCAGGTGGCAGATCTAATACAGTCCAACAAAGAGAAAGACAAACTTATAGAAAAGTATGAGTGGGAATTTCAAGATATTCGGGACACTATGAAAAGATCAAATATAAGAATTCAGGGCATAGTAGAAGGAGAAGAATTCCACTCCAAAGGCATAGTAGGCTTCTTCAACAAAATCATAGAAGAAAATTTTCTCCCAAATTGGAAAAGAGGTGCCAATGCAGATACAGGAAGCGTTAAGAACCCCAGCCACACAAAACCTGGAAAGAACCTCTCCTCATCATATTATCATCAAACTACCAAACACACAAACCACGGAAAAAATATTGAAAGCAGTTACAGAGAAAAATCAAGTTACCTACAAAAGCAAGCCTATCAGGATTACAGCAGATTATTCAACACAAACTTTTAAAGCCAGAAGGGCTTGGAGTGATATATTCCAAGTTCTGAAAGATAACAACTGTCAACCTAGGTTACTTTATCCTGCAAAGTTATCCATTCAAATAGTCAGAGAAATAAGGACATTCCATGACAAAAGCAGGTTAAAGGAGTATTTGAAGACAAAACCAGCTCTACAGAAAATGCTTGATAGAATCCTCTATGCTGAAGAAAAGGAAAAGCACACATATAAGGAACCTAGAAAAAACAAGCAATACTCAAATACTAGTTAACACAAGAGAGCACAGGTAGAACTGGAACCACACACACACAAAAAAATTGCAAACATAAATACACACCTTTCAATAATATCTCTTAATATCAACGGCCTCAATGCCCCAACCAAAACACATAGGTTTGCCAACTGGGTTAAAAAGGATCCTACAATTTGTTGTCTCCAAGAAACTCACCTTTCTACAAAGGATACACATTATCTTAGGGTGAAAGGTTGGAAGACAGTGTTTCAAGCAAATGGGCCTAGAAAACAAGCAGGGGTTGCTATCCTAATATCTGACAAGGTAGATTTTAGTCCAAAGTTAGTCAAGAACGATAAAGAAGGTCACTTTATATTGATTGAGGGCACACTCCAACAGGAGGACATTACAATCCTAAACATATATGCACCTAACACGGGGGCTCCCAAATTCATCAAACAAACACTATTACAACTAAGTCACATATAACACCAAACACAGTGGTTGTGGGTGACTTTAACATCCCACTGTCATCAATTGACAGGTCACCCCAGAAAAAATAAGCAAAGAAGCATCTGGACTAAATGAGGTCATAGAAGGAATGCACCTAACAGATATTATACAGGACATTTCATCCAAAGGCTGCAGAATATACATTCTTTTCAGCAGCACATGGAACATTCTCTAAAATAGACCATATATTAGGACACAAAGCAAATCTTAACAAATACAGGAAAATTGAAATAATTCCTTGCATTCTATCTGACCACAATGGAATTAAACTACAAATCAATAACAAGAAAGGCTATAGAGCATACAGAAAATCATGGAAACTAAACAATACACTACTAAATGATGAATGGGTCAATGAAGAAATCAAGAAGGAAATTAAAACATTTATAGAGTCAAACGATAATGAGAACACAACATATCAAAATCTCTGGAACACAATGAAGGCAGTTATAAGAGGTAAATTTATAGCCTTAAGTGCCTATATTAAGAAATTAGAAAGGTCGCAAGTAAACGACCTAATGCTTCACCTTAAAGCCTTGGAAAAAGAAGAACAAGGCAAACCAAAAATCAGTAGACAGGAAGAAATAATAAAGATTAGGGAAGATATTAATGAAATAGAAACAAAAAAAAAAAAAATCCAAATAATTAATGAAAGAAAGAGTTGGTTCTTTGAAAGGATAAATTAGATTGATAAACCATTAGCAAACCTGACCAAAATAAAGAGGGAAGAGACACAAATTAATAAAATCAGAGATGAAAAAGGTAACATCACATCAGATTCCAGAGAAATTCAAAGAATCATAGGGACATACTATGAAAGCATATACTCCACAAAGTATGATAATCTGAAAGAAATGGATGATTTCCTTGATCTATATGACCTACCTAAATTAAATCAAAATGAGATTAATCACTTAAATAGACCTATAACAAACATGGAGATCCAAACAGTTATCAATAATCTCCCAACTAAAAAAAGCCCAGGCCCAGATGGATTCACTGCTGAATTTTGCCAGACCTTTAAGAAAGAGCTAACACCATCGCTTTAAGCATTTCCAGGAAATAGAAAAGGAAGGAATTCTACCAAACTCCTTCTATGAGGCCAGCATCACCCTGATACCAAAACCAGGCAAAGATAGAAAAAAAAAAGAAAATTACAGATGAATCTCCCTCATGAACATAGATGCAAAAATTCTCAACAAAATATTGGCAAACAGAATATAAGAGTATATCAAAAAGATCATTCACCCTGACCAAGTAGGCTTTATCCCAGAGATGCAGGGATGATTCAATATACCCAAATCTATAATGTAATACATTACATAAATGGGTTGAAGGACAAGAATCACATGATCATCTCACTGGACGCAGAGAAAGCATTTGACAAAATCCAACATCCCTTCATGATAAAAGTCCTACAGAGACTGGGAATAGAAGGAACATATCTCAATATAATATAGGCTATTTATGACAAGCCTACAGCCAACATATTACTAAATGGGGAAAAACTGGAAGCTTTTCCACTAAAATCAGGAACAAGACAAGGGTGTCCACTGTCCCCACTTTTATTTAATATACTTTTGGAAGTCTTAGCCATAGCAATAAGGCAAGAGACACACATAAAAGGGGTACAAATTGGAAAGGAAGAGATCAAGTTATCATTATTTGCAGATGACATGATTCTATACACAAAGGACCCTGAAAACTCTACTAGCAAGCTGTTAGAGCTGATCAAAACCTACAGCCATGTAGCAGGATACAAAATAAATACACAGAAATCAGTAGCCTTCATATATGCTAACAACAAACACACAGAGGATGAAATCAGAGAATCACTCCCATTCACAATTGCATCAAAAAAAATAAAGTACCTTGGAATAAACCTAACCAAGGAAGTAAAGAATCTATACAATGAGAACTTTAAAACACTCAAGTGAGAAATTGCAGAAAACACTAGAAAGTGGAGAAACATCCCTTGTTCCTGGATTGGAAGAATCAATATTGTGAAAATGGCAATCTTACCTATAGCAATCTACACATTTAAAGCAATTCCTATCAAAATTCCAACGGCATTCTTCATGGAAATAGAAACAACAATCCAAAAATTCATTTGGAATCACAAAAAACCTCGAATATCTAAAATAATACTGAGCAACAAAAATAAGGCTGGTGCTATCACCATACCTGATTTTAACCTATACTACAGTGCCATAGTAACAAAAACAGTGTGGTTCTGACACAAAAACAGACATGTAGATTAGTGGAACAGAATAGGGGACCCAGATGTAAGTCCAAGTAGCTATAGCCACCTGATATTTGATAAAAATACCAAAAATACGCATTGGAGAAAAGACAGCCTCTTCAGCAAATGGTGTTGGGAAAACTAGATATATATCTGCAAAAGAATGAAAATAGATTCTTCTCTCTCTCCATGCACAAGAATTAAGTCCAAATGGATTAAATACCTTAACATCAGACCTGAAACTCTGAAACTGCTAGAGGAAAAAGTAGGGGAAATCCTTCAACATATTGGTCTTGGCAAAAACTTTCTGAATACAACCCCAATTGCTCAGGCAATAAAGCCACAGATTCATCACTGGGACCTCATGAAATCACAAAGATTTTTCACTGCAAAGGACACAGTGTAAAAAGCAAAGAGGCAACATACAGAATGGGAAAAATATCTTCACCAGTTATATATCAGATAGAGGATTAATATCTAGGATATACAAAGAACTGAAAAAGTTAAATAATAAGGAATCAAACAACCCAATCAAGAAATGGGCTATTGAGCTAAATAGAGCATTCTCAAAGGAAGAAATAGGAATGGCATATAAGCATCTAAAAAATGTTCTACATCACTAGTCATCAGGGAAATACAGATTAAAACTACATTGAGATTCCATCTCACTCCTGTCAGTTTGGCCACCATCATGAAAACAAATGATCATAAATGTTGGCGGGGATGTGGAAAAAGAGGAACTCTTCTACACTGCTGGTGGGAATGCAATCTGGTCCAGCCATTGTGGAAATCAGTGTGGAGGTTCCTAAAACCGCTAAAGATTGATCTACCATCTCATTTCCTTAGAAATACATGCTCAACCATGTTTATTGCTGCTGAATTTATAATAGCTGGGAAATGGAACCAGCCTAGATGTCCCTCAACGGATGAGTGGATAATGACGATGTGACACATTTATACAATGGAGTTCTACTCAGCAGTAAAGAAAAATGAAGTTATGAAATTTGCAGAAAAATGGATGGACCTGGATAGAATTATACTAAGTAAGGTAACCCAGGCCGAGAGAGCCAAACGCCACATGTTCTCTCTCATATGTGGATCCTAGCTACAGATGACTGGGCTTCTGCGTGAGAATGGAAATACTTAGTAGCTGAGGCCAGTGAGTTAAAAAGGAGACATAAAGGGAACAGAAAGGAAGGGAGGAGGGTACTTAATAGGTTGATATTGTATATATGTAAGTACAATGATTGTGATGGGGAGGTAATATGATGGAGAATGGAATTTCAAAGGAGAAAGTGTGGGGGGGGAGGGAATTAACACGGGAATTTTTTATAATCATGGAAAATGCTAATAAAAATTTTTAAAATAATAATAATTTGGGGTCTAAGGCTGGGGACCAGAGGTACAGTACAATGGGCTTTGATAGTCTCTTCCCCCTTATTTAATGGGGCTGGAGGAAACCCCAGGAAGAGTTTAAAGGCTTTCCCTGTATGTCAAACTTCGACTGACACTCCCTAGCCCAATGAAACCCCTTTTTGCATTTAGGGCAGTGGGTGCAAGGTGCATTGGTCATTCCCCCAAAGAGCAGGGGAGGCTTTGTCTTGTTGCGGCACTCCTTTTTAAAGTGGCCCTCATCCCCACACCCAAAACATGTTGAGTTTTTAGGATTTAACTGTAATGCGCAGATCATAGTGGCCAAATCTCTCTATTTTCCTGAAGGGCGGCACCTGTGGGCCTAGCCTGATGGGAGATAGTACCATATCCTTGGTGGCTACAATCCATGTAGTCATTGAGTTGTCCTTGAGACCCACACAGGCAAGGCAGTGATTGGCCATCATCCCTTCCCAGACCAATATTCTAGTAAACTGATCCCGTAATGCCCCTGGGAGAAATTTTCTTTGAAGGCTTTTTTCCACCCTATCTATAAATGTCACCAAGTCCTCAGTTGGTTTATGAGTAATACCCATAAGGGGGGTTTCAGAGGGTCCCTCATCAAGCCTTTTCCATGCCGCCAAGCCCAGTGCCCTGACCTTGCCCCTATACAGGTCAGAGATAGCCACCTGTTGAGTGCCTGTAGCATATTGATCAGAGGTACCGGAGAGTATCCCAAAAGTTATTGGCACAGGGGGCTGTTGACTTTGGTTTTGTTCTGCCTGTGTATGGCACTCATCTTTAAAAAAGGCACACCATTTAATGTATAGGGGACCTGACAAGACAGCCCTGACTAGATTTTTCCAATCTTGGGTTGTACAAGTTTGATGGGCAAGTCCCTGTAAGAGGGTCTCAGCCCAAGGAGAGTTGGGTCCATCCTCCAAGACCACCTTTTTAAGCTCCTTAAGGTCCTGAGATTCCCATGGATACCAGCCAGCAGGGCAATTGCCCCCAGGATTTAGATTGACAGGAAATAAAAAGTAGCTTTATTTTCTGGTGGCTTGGCAGCTGAATATGAAGGAGGGGCCAAGAGGGTCCAAAATGGGTTGGTCAGTGGAGGAGGTACCCCAGAATGCCAGGGAGAACTCTCAAAGGGATCAAGTGAGGAGAATAAAGATGTATCCTTTTCTGTGGTTTTTAAAGCTGTATCTCCAGGAGGAGTAGCCAAATCAGGCTATATACTATCTTTTTCCTCTGTTTGGTTGGCCTTGAAGGGACGCAGTCCTTGAGGGCCGAGATCGTAAGGAGGACCCCTGAGAGGGGTATTTGACCCTTCTCCATATGTGTCCAACAAACAAAGGCCTCTACCCTATCCCACATGTCCCAATCAAAGAGATTTCCTTCTCACAGCCATGGCACCAGCTTAAGAAGGCAATCCCAGGTCTGTCAAGCCTGATTATTATTATTATTATTATTCTCTTTAGGAGTTCCCTGAGAGATTCTAAGGCAGGATTGGATTTAGAGGTAGACTGTCCCATATTATAAAGTTGAGAGAGAAATGTCCATAAACTTAGGGCAATAGCAACACACAGACACACGAGTATAACACAACCACAAGGATCCAAAAGATAGGTAAACATGTTGTACAAAAGCCATAGATGGGACTGGAGAGATGGCTTAATGGTTAAGTGATTTCCTGTGAAGCCTAAGACCCCAGTTCAAGGCTCAATTCCCCGGGACCCACATTAGCCAGATGCACAAGGGGGCGCATGCATCTGGAGTTCATTTGCAGTGGCTGGAGGCCCTAGTGCGCCTATTCTCTCTCTCTCTCTCTCTGCCTCTCTCTCTCTCTCTCTCTCTCTCTCTCTCTCTCGCTCTAAAATAAATAAAATTAAAAATTTTTTTAAAAAGCCACAGATGCAGCTTGCCTGCGAACTGAAAGTGAAAGAAAGAGAAAGAGAATGAAGACATGTTGACAAGCAAGTACAGATTATGGAAACAAAGTTTAGTGCATTAAATATGAAGACTGCCTCAAAACTTATAAGGGTACACTCACCCACACACAGTTTGACCTCCTCAATGAATGCCTCTCATGGGGCACTAGCCTGCCGGGTTCACGTAGCCCCACGTTAGGCGCCAGATGCCTGGCCTCCCCAGTGTGTAGTGCTGAGGAAGGACTAGGCCCGCTGGTTCCTCCCAAGGGGTTGAGGAAGAGGGTGAACATCGAATGACTCAGAACCTCTCCTAGTCACTGGAGAAAAACCACACTGAGCCAGGAGTCTTGTTGAAGCAGGAATTCACTTAATTGTTACAGGTGGTTGCCTATATAATGTTGAGAATGAAGGCAGGGACTCTAGGATGGGGGAGATGTAAGGGCCAATAGTAAACTGTGACTATTGAAATGATAATTCCAACTCCTGTGCAGAAGTACCAGGCAGAAAGCCATTAGGTGTCTTGCTGAGTCCTAGCTGGTCAGAGACAGGTTGCCAAACTTTAGCTAGGCTCAGGAAGTTCCACTAGGCCTTACGTCTGGGTGTCTCAAGGCCCAACAAGCCATGTCAAAATAAAATTTTCACTAGACAAAAAAATCAAATAGGTAAACTGAGAAAAAGTATTTTTTTCAGGTTACACACTCCTTATATAAGACAAGCATCAGGCTTACCTAAAGTGTATATCAGGGCAAAAACTTATGATAGACAAGCAAAGTAAATGATCTCTATCATCTGTCCCTCTCTCAAATATCATCAAAAGGTAGGTTCTGTATACTTAAGGTAATAAAACCAAAGATTGCCTTTAAAATAATACACTTTAGTCCCTTGGGCATTCTGAAACATTTGCAAATGGGGGGGGGCATATCCCAGGCTCCCACAGAGGGGAAAAGGGGAAGCAGTCCCAGGTAACCCCTCCCTCAGAAGGGCATTTAAACTATCAAAATGGGTCAATTGTGTGAGTCTTCACACTTGGGCCTATCTTGCCAGTGGCACTGCTTATACAGCATGATGTAAGGCACATACAGGGCTGGGAATTGCTGGAAGTACTCAGATTTGGTAGCTGGCCAGGCAGGATGAGCATGATTATCCTATCTAGACTTCCCTTGCTCCAGAAGACACATGCTATGTGTCCCCATTTGATTCATGAGAAAATAAGTAAATTTGGGTGGGCACTCTTGTAGAAAGGAGATTTTTTTTTTTTTTTTTTTTTTGGTTTCACTCTAGCTCAGGCTGACCTGGAATTCACTAAGTAGTCTCAGGGTGGCCTCAAACTCACTGCAATCCTCCTACTTCTGCCTCCTGAATGCTGGGATTAAAGGCATGCACCACCACGCCTGGCAGAAAGGAGACTTTTTTTTATAAACCCTGTAATTTCTTCTCCCAAGTCTGGTCAGAGGGATACCACCCTTCTACAAAAAGACGTGAGTCAGGATTGGGCATATCCTTGCTATAGACTCTTTATTTCACGTCCCTCTCCTTCCTTTCAGATGGAACAGTTGGCTTTCAAAATAGCCCAAAGGTCTCTGCTAGCCTGTCTCCTTAGAAACTGGGCTCATTTAGATAATACAGGAATTGCTCATTATTTTTCTCTAGACACTTAAGATAATTAGAAAAATTAGTAATGTAAATTCAGATAGCTTGGAGGAGGAAATTCTTCCTAAAGGTGAAATTTTAACTCTGTCGACACCTGCTTTTCATAAGAAATTACAAAAATTGTTAGCTGAACCAGATAAGAGCTTAAAACAGTTTCTCCAAGTGGTAACTTCTGTTTATTATAACCAGGAAACCAAGAAAAAGAATAAGGGACCAAATAGTCACATAAAGATTAGATACATATCATGAGGAGCTCATAATCATAATTAAGGTTGCTCAAGGAAGGGCCCAATTAGATAAAATCTAAAATATATTTACTTAATTCCAAGTTTTTAATCAGTAGAGAAACTGAGTCTTATGTTTAAGGCTTCACTCATTAACAGGTCACTGGTTCTAATTTGTTATGGTTTAAGTGTTATAAAAACTGACTTTAAGACTCTCAGTAAAGTAAATTAGGTTCCCCTAGTTATCAGTTTTTAACTATTGGAGAAACTGAGTCTAAAGCTAAAGGCTCATATATGTGTTTAATTTCCAAAACTGAGGCAGGCTTGGCCCAGGCCCAGCCAGGAGGGGCCCCTGGCCCTTATTTGCCACATGATCTTTCTCAGTCTTCCTTTTTTTCCCTTTTCTTCCAGTTCTTTGATTAAAATTGGAAACAATCCAGGTGTAGTGGTGTACACCTTTAATCCCAGAACTTGGGAGGCAGAGGTAGGAGGATAGCCAAGAGTTCAAAGCCACACTGAGACTATATAACAAGTTTCAAGTCAGTCTGGCCTATAGTGAAACCCTACCTCAGAGGAAGAAAAAAAAAAAGAAAGAAAGAAAGAAACAACAACAAAAAAAAAAATTAGAAAGCAACCTAGGGTTTGGGGTTCAGTGACTTTCCTTGACCCTTAGTGCCCTGTTACACTACTATGTGACTATATGGAAAACTTTCAACTTGAATGATTAGAAATGCTACTGTAAATATTCTTTTACATATCTTTTGATGAATATGGTTGCCAACTTACTTTAAATATAAACTATACTTTGATGTTGTGGTTTCCTCTTGTATTGAACTGTACTCAAAAACTAGCTTGTGGCATACATTGTCAAATTCATATTGTCAAAAGTGTCATAGAAAAAAAATAATTTATCCAGGTATGGTGGTACATGCCTTGAATCCCAGCACTTGGGAGGAAGAGGTAGGTGGATCGCTGTGAGTTTGAGGCCACCCTGAGACTACCTAGTGAATTCCAGGTCAGCCTGGACTACAGTGAGACTCTACCTTGAAAAACATTAATAATAATAATAATTTACTCCATAATTTTTTCCATACTGCCCTCATATTTAAGTGTTACTATTTCCAATTGTTTACATAACACACTATTCTCCCATATGGGTCTCTCCTTTTATTTTTTCATAGATCTGCAGACTGTCCATAAGGATGAGAAATGGAGAATATGCTATGTTTCTTATTGTATTTCAGAATTAAGATGACCTAGAAAACAATGTGACTGCTCACCGTGCTTCCAGAATTTCTGACTACCTTTATTGTAGTGGTAGAATGAAAAAATTAAGACAAATTCATGCTAGAATTTAATTAATTATTTTGCAAAGGACATTGGTTTCTTGTTACTCATTTCTTCTGTTTTGTGTCATAGTTTACTCACTAAATCAAGGAGTATAATGAGTTACTTTCAATAAAGATATCTTCATATCTCAAAACCTCCTTTAGAGTCTATAACACTGTTCAAGAACTATCTATAGGTATGGTGCCCCTGGAGTTCTAAATTATTGAAGATAGCTAGGCTGGATATAAATTTTTGAGTTCATATAAATGTTTCCTTAATTTTTTAAAGTAATATCTCATTGCCCTCTGTCTTGGCACACTGGTGTTAATTGCATTTCCTTTCCTACATGACTAATGGCATTTTTATGTTACCTAAAGGATTGTTTTTACATCTAAAGTCCAAATACATTAATGTGAAATTTATTGGCACTGACTATTTCACCTCAGTTTTCTCACATGCTTGATAGGCCCTTATATATTTTCATTAATTTCTCCAAAATTCTCATATTGAGTTTTTGAATATTAGGGCTATTTAATTCCTTGCTTTTATTTGAGAGTCTTTAGTCATATATATGTTGTAACTTCCTTGCCTTTTCCATGCCTCTTATTTCTATAAAATCCACCTGAGTATTTTTGTTATAGTTTTCATAGCCAGTTCTATGTCTTCAATATCTAATTGTATTTTTGTGTAAAATCTACTCTGTCTTGCCTCCCTTTGCATTTCTTTCAGATCATCCTTGTTACTCATCAGTTCTCATGTCATCTCTCACTCTCTCTCTCTCTCTCTCTCTCTCACCTCAAGTTTGTATATTTTATTCTGTCTTTTTGAACTTCTAGAGCACTAGAGTATGAGCTGGCTCTTCGCCCTCCATTACTAGAATCTGAGCTGCCTCCTCCCCATTCCTTACTACAATCTGAGTTGGCTCCTGTACCTCTCTTATTAGAATCATAGCTGGTTCCTCCCACTCTGTTACTAGACTCTGAGCTGCCTTATCCTCCTCCCCTACAAGAATCTGAGCTTCCTCCTAGTCCTCCCTTACTAGAATCTGTGCTGGATCATCTCCCTCCCTTACTAGAGTCTGAGCTCCCTCCTACCCACTGTTACTAGATTGTGAGGTGGCTCTTCCCCCTCCATTACTAGAAGATGAGCTGGAACCTTCCCCTCACTTACTACAATCTGAGGTGGCTCCTTTCCCTCTCTTACTAGAATGTGATCTGACTCCTCCTCCTGTCCTACTAGACTCAAACCTGGATCCTCCCCCTCCCTTATGAGAATCAGAGCTAGCTCCTCCCCATGTTTCAATAGAATCTAAACTGATTCCTCCAACTTCCTTACTACAATATGAAATGGTCCTCCCCATCCTTTTGTAGAATCTAGACTGGTTCCTCTCACTCTCTTCCTAGAATCTGAGCTGGATCCTCCCCTTCCCTTCCCAGAATCTGACCTGGTTCCACCCTCTCCCTCCCTTACTAGACTCTGACCTGGCTCCTCCCCCTCCTTTACTAGAATCAGAGCTGGCTATTCCCCCTCATTTATTAGTACCTGATCTAGCTCCTCCCCCTCAATTACTAGAACATGGGATGCCTCCTGCCCCTTCCTTACTAGAATTTGAACTGACTCCTCCCACTTCCTTAGCAGAATCTGACCTGGCTCCTCTTCCTCCATTACTAGTAGCTGAGCTGATACCTCCCCTTCCCTTACTAGACTCTGAGCTTGTTCCTCCACTTTCCTTAGTAGAATCTGAGCTAAATCCTCCCTCTTCCTTCCTAGAATCAGAGCTGGTTCCTCATCTCCCCTATGAGAATCTTACCAGGCTCCTCTCCCTCCCTTACTAGAATCTGTGCTGCCTCCAACCCCTCCATTATTAGAATATTAGCTTGATTCTTCCAGTCCCTACCTAGAATCTCAGACGGCTTCTCCCACTCCCTTGCTAGAATCTGAACTGGATCTTCCCCTTCCCTTACTACAATGAGAGCTGGCTCCTCCCCATCCCATACTAGAATCTAAGCTCTCTCACCTGCCTTACTAGTACCTGGGAGGTTCCTCCAACTCCCTTACTAAAATCTGAAATGGCTCCTCTCCCTTCCTTACTTCTCTCCCTTTTTACTAGAATCTGAGCTGGCTCTTCTCCCTCCCTTACTATAATTTGAGATGGCTCATCCCCCAACCTTTCTAGACTGAGATGACTCCTCCCCCTCCCTTACTAGAATCTGAGCTCAATCCTTCCCCCTCCCTTATAAGTATCTAAAATGGCTCCTCTCCCTTCCTTCTTAAACTCTGAAAGGGCTCTTCTCCCTCCCTTACTAAAATCTGAGCTTCCTTTTAACCCTACCTTATTAGAATCAGCTGTATTCTACTACCTCCTTACTAGAATCTGAGCTGGCACCTCTTACTCCCTTACTAGAATCTGTTCTACCTCCTAACCCTCCCTTAAAATAGAAGCTGAGATAGCTCCTCTCTACACCTTCCTGCAATCTAAGAAGCTTTCTCCCCTAACCTTAATATAATTTGAGCTGGCTCCTCTCCCTCTTACCAGAACCTGAGCTGGCTCCTCGTCGTCCCTACTACTATGTGAACTGGCTTCTCCCCCTCCCTGACTAGAATCTGAGCAGGCTCCACCCACAATTTTACTAGAACTGAGCTTGCTCCCCACCCTCCCCCACTAGAATCTGAGCTGCCTCCTACCACTTCCTTACTAGAATCTGAGCTGGCTCGCCCTCACCTCCCTGCTGGAATCTGAGCTTCCTCAAACCCCTCCCTTACTAGAATCTGTATTGGCTCATCCAACTCCTTTCCAAGAGTCTGAGCTGGCTCCTGCCCCACCCTAACTAGAATTTGAGGTGGCTTCTCCCACACCCTTACCAGAATATGAACTGACTCCTCCCCCTCTTTTAACACACATTAAGCTGCCTCCTATCCCTCCCTTACCAGAATATGAGCTGGCTCCTTCCTCTCACTACACTCTAAAATGGATGGTCTCCTCTCCCTCCCTTCCCACAATCTGAAATGGCTCCTCTCCCTCCCTTACTTCTCTCCCTCTTTTACTAGAATCTGAGCTGGCTCCTCCCTCCTCCACACTACAATCTAAGCAGGCTTCACTCCCACCCTTACTCGAATCTGAAATGGCTAGTCCCCCTCCCTTACTAGAATCAGAGCTGGCCCCCCTCCCTCCCCTACTAGAATATCAGTTGCCTCCTACCCCACTCTTACTGGAATCTGAGCTTGCTTCCCTCCCTCCCCTACTAGAATCTGAGCTGCCTCCTCTCCCTCCCTTCATAGAATCTGAGCCTGCTCTTTCCCTCCTTTACTAGAATCTGAATTGATTCCTCCCTGCCTTTACTAGAATCTGAGCTGCCCCCTACCCTCCCTTACTAGAAGGAAAGCTGACTTCTTCCACTCCCTTTCTAGAATGAGTTGCCTGCCCCCCCCAATCCCTGCTAGAATTTGAGCTGGTTCTTCCCCCTCCTTTAGTAGAATCTGAGCTGGCTCCTCTCCCTCCCTTACTAGTATCTGAAAGGGATCCTCTCTCTCCCTTCCTAGAATTTAAATGGGATCCTTTCCCTCCCTTGTGAGAATCTGAGCTGGCTCCTCCTTCTCCCTTACTAGAATCTGAGCTGGCTTCTCCCTCCCTTCTTAGAATGTTAAATGGCTCCACTCCCTCCTTTACTTCTCTCCCTCATATACTAGAAACTGAGCTGTGTCCTCCCCCTCCTATACTAGAATCAGAGTTGCATTCTAACCCTCCCTTACTAGAATCTGAGCTGGATACTTTCCCTCCCTTACTAGAATCTGAGATAGCTACATCCCCTACCTTACTAAACTCTGAGCTGGCTCCTCTCCCTCCCTTACTATAATTTGAGATGGCTCATCCTGCTACCTTCATAGACTCTGAGCTGAATTCTCCCTCTCCCTTACTAGAATCTGAGTTGGCTCCACTCCCTCCCTTAGTGGAATCTGAGCTGACTCCTCCCCTTCCCTTACAAGTATCTAAATGGCTCCTCTCCCTCCCTTCTTAGATCTGAAAGGGCTCTCTCCCTCCCTTCCTAAAATCTGAGCTGGCTCCTCCCTCTCTCTTACTAGAATTTGAGCTGACTCCTCCCCGTTCTTTATTAGAATCTGAGCTGAACCTCTCACTCCCTTACTGGAATCTGTTCTGCCTCTTAACCCTTCCTTACTAGAATCTCAGCTGGCTCCTCCTACTCCCTTTTGAGAATCCAAGCTGGCTCCTCCCCTTCCCTTACTAGAATCTGAACTGGCTCCTCTCCTCTCCCTAGCCTAACTTCACTCCCTCATTTATGACAATCTGAGCTGTCTCCTCACCCTCCTTTACTAGAATCTGAGTTGCCTCCTACCCCTCTCTTACTATAATCTGAGCAATCTCCTCTCCTTCCCTTTCTGGAATCTGAGCTGGCTGCTCACTCTCCCTTACTAGCCCCTGAGCTGACGCCTTGCCTCCTCCTCCTTTAGTAGACCTTGAGGTGGCTTCTTCCCCTCCCTTACTAGAATCTGAACTGGCTTCTCCCCTCCCCACTAGAATCTGAGCTGGCTCCAATCCTCCCTTATTAAATCTGAACTAGCTTCTCCAACTAGACACCGAGTGGGTTCTTCTCCCTCCCTAGGACCTGAACTGGTTCTCTACCTCACTTAGTAAAATCTGAGCTGGTTCATCTCCCTCTCTTAAGAGAATCTAAGTTGCCTCTTACCTCTCCCTTACTATAATCTGAGTGGGCTACTACACCTCCCTCACTAGAATCTGAGCTGGCTCCTCAACCTCTCTTACTAAAACCTGAGCTGCCTAATGCCTTTCCCTCCCTTACCAGAATCTGAGCTGCCTCCTTCCCTCCCTTACTAGAATGTGAGCTGACTCCTCGCTCTCCCTTACTAAAATCAGAGCTGGCTCCTCTCCCACCCTTACTAGAGCTGCCTCGTACCCCTCCCTTACTTGAATCTGAGCTGGGTCCTCCCCCTCCCTTACTAGAATCTGTTCTGCCTCCTAACCCTTCCTTACTGGAAGCTGAGCTGAATCCTCCCTATTCCTTAGTACAATCTGAGCTGGCTCCTCCCCCACCCTTAGTAGAATCTGAGCTGGCTCCTCCTCCTTCCTTAATAGAATCTAAGGTGCTTCAGAATATGGATTTCCACCTACCTTCCCTTACTAGAATCTGAGATGGCTCTCCACCCTACCTTTTTAGAATCTGAGCTGTCTCCTCCCCCTCGGATACTAGTACCTGAGCTGACTACTTACCATCCCTTACTACACTCTGAGCTAGCATCCTCCACTTTCCTCAGTAGAATCTGAGCTAAATCCTCCTTCTTCCTTACTAGAATCTGACTGAGCTGGCACCTCCCCATTCCTTAATAGAATCTGAGGTGGCTCCTCCCCCTCCCTTACTAGAACCTGAGCTGGCTCCTCCCCCTCCCCTACTAGAATCTAAGCTGCCTCCAACCCCTCCCTTAAGAGAATGGGATTTGACTCCTTCCCTTCTCTTACTAGATAATGAGCTGGTTCCTCTCCCTGTCTTAGTACAATGTCAGCTGGCTCCTATCCTTACTAAAATCTGAGTTGTCTCCTACCCTCCCTCACTATAACCCAAACTGGTTCCTCTCCCTCCTTTAGTGGAATCTAAGATGGCTCCTAGCTTTCACTTACTAGTATTTGACCTCTACTCTCAGTAGAATCTGAGAAGACTCCTCCCACTTTCCTATTAGAAACTGAGCTGCATTCTACCATCCCTTACTATAATATGGGCTGGCTCCACCCCCTCTCATATTAGAATATGTAGTGGCCCCTCTCCCCCCCCCCTTTAAAATCTGAGCTGCAAGCTGGGTATGGTGGCGCACGCCTTTAATCCCAGCACTCAGGAGACAGAGGTAGGAGGATTGCTATGAGTTCAAGGCCACCCTGAGATGACAGAGTTAATTCCAGGTCAGCCTGGACCAGAGTGAAACCCTACCTCGAAAAACCAAAAAAAAAAAAAAAAAAAAAAAACTCTGAGCTGCCCTACCCTTCCTTCCCCTTCCTTACTAGAATTTGAGTTGGCTAGTCTCCCTCCATTACTAGACTCTGAGTTGAATCCCACCCTGCCATACTAGGAATCTCAGCTGGCTCTTCCCACTAACTTAATAGAATTGGAGCTGGCTGCTCTCCCTCTCCTACTGGAATCTGAGCTGGCTCCTATCCCTCCCTTGCTAGAGTCTGAGCTGAATCCTCCCCCTCTTTACTAGAATCTGTGCTGCCTTCCTCTCCCTCCATTACCAGAGTCTGAGATGTCTCCTCTCCCTCCCTTTCTAGAATTTGACCTGGCTCCAACCCCCTTCTTTATTAGAAACTGTGCTGGGTCCTCCCCCTCCCTTAGGGGAATCTTACCTGCCTCCTATCCCTCCCTTACTAGAATCTGAGCTGGCTCCTCCCACTTCATTACTAGAATCTGAGCTGCCTCTTCTCTCTCCCATAGTAGAATCTGAGCTCTTTTCTCTTCCTCCCTTACTAGAATCTGAGCTGGCTCCTCCCTGTCGCTTCCTGGAATCTGTGCTGGTTCCTGGAATCTGTGCTAGATCCTCTTTCTCCTTTACCAGAGCTGGCTACTCTCTCTCCCTTATTAAAATGTGAGCTGGCTCCTCCCCCTCACTTACTTGATTCTGAGCTGGCTCTTCCCCTTCCCTTCCCTTCCCTTCCCAGAATCTGAAATGATTCCTCTCCCTCCCTTCCCAGAATCTGAGCTAAATCCTCTCTCTCTCTCTTAATAGAGTCCGTGTTGACTCCTCTCCCTCACTTATTAGAATCTGTGTTGGCTCCTCCCCCTCCCTTAGTAGAATCTGAGCTTCTCCCTCCCTTCCTAGAATCTGAAATGGCTCCCTTCTCTCCTTTCCCAGAGCCTGAGCTGACTCCTTTCCCTCCCTTACTAAAAGCTGAGCTGTTTCCTACCCCTCCCTTACTAGAATCTGGGATGGCCCCCCTCATTCCCTTACTAGAATTAGAGCTGGCTCTCTCTCTCCATTTTCTGAATGTGAGCTGCATCCTATCCCTCCCTTTCTAGGATCTGAGCTGGCTTCTCCCCCTCCCTTACTACAATCAGAGTTATTCTTCTGCCTACCTTACTAGAATCTGAGCTGGCTCCTTCCTCTCCCTTACTAGGATCTGAGGTAGCCCCTCTCCTTCCCTTACTAATTTTACAGCTGGCTCCTCTCTCTCCCCCTGCCAAAAGTGAGCTGCCTCCTACCCCCACTCCCTTACTAGAATCTGAGCTGGCTTGTCCCCCTCCTTTACTACAATCAGAATTATTCCTCTGCCTACCTTACTAGAATCTGAGCTGGCTTTTCTCCCTCCTTCAGTAGAACTTAAGAGCTGAATCTTCTCCATCCCTTACTGCAGTTTGCACTGGCTCCTCTCCCTCCCTTCCTAGAATCTGAATTGCCTCCCCTCCCTCCTTTTCCAGGATTTCAGCTGACTCCTCCCTCTCTCTTACTAGATTCCAAGATGGCTCCTCCCCCTGCCATAGTAGTAGAATCTGAGCTGCCTCCTCTCCAACCCTTACTAGAATCTGAGTTGGTTCCTCCCCCTGTTATTAGTCTCTGAGCTGCCTACTTACTCCTCCCCTACTAGAATCTGAGCTGCCTCCTATCTTTCCCATAGTAGATTTGGAACTGACTCCTCCCCCTCCCTAACTAGAATCTGAGCTGGCTCCTCTCCCTCTCTTCTTAGACCCTGATCTGCCTCCTTCCTACTCCCCTACTAGAATCTGAGCTCCCTCCTACCCCTTCCATAGTAGATTTGGAACTGAGTCCTCCCCTTCTCTAACTAGAATCTGATCTGGCTCCTCTCCCTTCCTTCCTAGAATCTGAGCTGACTTCTCCCCCTCCAGAACTAGAATCTACTTTGCCTCCTAGTCCTCCTCTACTAGAATCTGAGGTGGCTTCTCTCCTTCCCTTATTAAAATCTGAGATGTCTCCTTAACCTCCTTTACTGGAATCTAAGTTGGATCCTCTCCCTACCTTACTAGAGTCTGACTTTACTCATCTCCATCCCTTACTAGTAGAGTCTAAGCTTACTCCTCTCCCTCCTTTACTAAAATGTGTGCTGGCTCCTACCCCACCCATAGTAGAATCTGAGCTAGCACTCTCCATGCCTTGCTAGAATCTTACCTGGCTCTTACCCCTCAGTTACTAGACCCTGAGCTACCTCCTTCCCACTCTCCTACTAGAATCTGAGCTGCCTCCTACCCTGCCCATAATAGAATCAGAGCTGATTCCTCCTCCTCCATTACTAGAATCTGAGCAGGCTCCTCCCACCCAGCTTACTAAAATCTGAGCTGGCCCATTCCCCTACCTTACTAGAATTTGAGCTGGCTTCTATCCCTCCCTTAATAGGGTATGAGTTGACTCCTTTCCCTCCCTTACTAGAATTCGTGTTGGCTCGTTCTTCTCCCTTATTAGAATCTTAGCTATCTCCTCCACCTCCCTTACTAAAATTTGACCTGCCTCCTCCCCTCACTTAGAATCTGAGTTGGATCCTTTCCCTCCCTTATTGGAATCATAGTAGGCTTCTCCCACTCTGTTACTAGACTCTGAGCTGCCTCTTCCTCCTCTTCTACTAGAATCTGAGCTGACTCTCACCCCTCCCATACTAGAAGCTGTGGAGGTCCTCTCCCTCCCATACCAGAGTCTGAGCTCTCCTCTCCCTCCCTTACTTGAATCATAGCTGCCTTGTCCCTCTCCATTACTAGACACTGAGCTGCCTCCATTCCCTCCCCTACTAGAATCTAAGGTGCATCCTACCCTTCCCTTACTAGAATCAGGTGTGACTCCTCCCTCTCCCTTAATAGAATCTGAGCTGGCTCCTTCCTGTCCCTTAGTATTGTTTGAGCTGACTCCTACCCTTCTTTATTAGAATCTGAGATGGCTCCTCTCACTCCATTAGTACAATCTGTGCTGACTCCTCACCCACCAATACTAGAAACTAGAAGCTTAGCTGGCTCCTCCCCCTCCATTACTAGACTCTGATCTGCCTCCATTCCACTCCCCTACTAAAATCAGAGGTGACTCCTCCTCCTCTCTTAATAGAATCCCAGCTGGCTCCTCACTGTCTCTTAGTATTGTCTGAGCTTACTACTGCCCTTCCTTACCAGAATCTGAGATGGCTCCTCCCACTCTATTACTATATGCTGACTCCATCCCTCTGCAGAATCTGCATTGCCTGTTACCCCTACCCTTCTAGAATCTGTGCTGGCTCTTCTCCCTCACTTACTAGAATCTGGGCTGGCTCCTACACCTCCCTTACTAGAATTTGAGCTGGATGGTCTCCCTACCTTACCCCTACTAGAATTTGGGCTGGCTCCTTCACCTCTATTATTGGAATCTGTGTTATCTACTCCCCCTATCTTACTAGAGTCTGAGCTGTCTCCCCTCCCTACATTACTAGTTTGAGCTGGCTCCTCTCCCTCCTCTATTAGAAATTGACCTGGCTCCTCCCCTCTTATGAGAATCTAAACTGGTGCCTACTCTTCCCTTATTAGAATTTAAGCAGTCTCTGCCCCCTCCCTCACTAGAATCTGACCTGCCTCCTACCCTCCCATACTAGAATATGAGCGGGCTCCTCTCCCTCCCTTATAATCTGAGCTGGTTCCTGTCCCTCCCTTACTAGAATCTGAGTTGGCTCCTTCCCCTTCCTTACTAGAATCTCAGCTGGCTCCTCCCCCTCCCTTACTAGAATCTGAGCTGGCTCCCCACACAACCTTACTTGAATCTGAAATGGCTTCTCTTCCTCCCTTCTTACAATCTGAAATAGCTACTCTCCCTTCCTTCTCAGAATATGAGCTGACTCCTTACCCTCTCTTACTCTATTGTGAGTTAACTCCTCACCCTCACCTAATAGAATATGAGCTTGATCTTCTCCCTTCAATACTAAAATCTTAGGTGGCTCCTACCCCTCCTTTTCTAGAATTTGGCTGGCTCCTTTTCCTCCCTTATTAGAATCTGAGCTGTCTCCTTTCCCTTCCTTACTAGAGTCTGAGCTGGCTCCTCTCCTTCCCTTGCTAGAATATGAGATGGCTCTTCCCCCTCTGATACTGGACTCTGAGCTACCTCCTTTCCCATCCCCTAGTACAATCTGAGCTGCCACCCTACCCCTCCCTTACTAGAATGGGATCTGATTTCTCCCCCTTTCTTTCTAGAAACTGACATGGCTCCTATCCCTAATATCTGAGCTGGCTGTTCCCCATCCCTTAAGAGTATCTGAGCTGGCTCTTTTCCTTCTCTTAGTACAAACTGAACTGGCTCCTCCATCCTCCTCTGCTGGAATCTGAGCTGGCTACTCCCCCTCCCAAACTAGATTTTGAGCAGTCTTCACCCACTCCATTACAACAATATGAGCTGGCTCCGCCCCTTCCTCTACTAGAATCTGAGCTGCCTTCTACCCCAACCTTTGCTAGAATCTGGGCTAGTTCCTCACCCTCACTTACTAGAATCTGAGATGACTACTCTCCCTTGTTTCCTCGATTTGAAATGGCTCCTCTCCATCCCCTAGTAGAATCTAAGCTGGGTCCTAACCTTACCCTACTAGAATATGAGCTGGCTCCTCTCCCTTCCTTATGAGAATCTGAGCTGGTTCTTACCCCTCCCCTACTAGAATCTTAGCTGGAGTCTCTCCATCCCTTACTTGAGTCTGAGCTGCCTGCCATCCCTCCCTTACTAGAATGTAAGATGGCTCCTCCCCTCCCTCCCTAGAATCTTAGCTCCCCCTCCCTTATTGGAATCTGTGATGCCTCCTACCACCATGAGTTTGAGGCCACCCTGAGACTACATGGTGAATTCCAGGTCAGCTTGGGCTACAGTGAGACTCTACCTTGAAACCGCACCCCCCCCCCCCAGCGAAAAAATAATTTACTCCATAATCTTGTCCAAACTGCCCTCATATTTAAGTGTTACTATATCCAACCATTCAGAAACTGTACCATTAAAACACATTATTATCCCATATGGGCTTCTCCTTTTATTTTTTTCATAGATCTACAGATGTCTGCAAAGATTAGAAATGGAGAATACTCTATTTTTTTTATTGTATCTCAGAAGTAAGATGGCCTGGAAAACAATGTCACTGGTCACCGTGTTTCCAGACTTTCTGACTACATTTATGGTACTGGTAGAGTGTGGTAGAGTGAAAATATTAAGAAAATTTGTGCCAGAATTATATTAATTATTTCACAGACATTTGTTTCTTGTTGTTCATTTCTTCTGTTTTTTTGTCAAATTATTTATCAAAGCAGATAACATTATGAATTACTCTCAAGAACAATATCTTCATATCTCCATACCCCCTTTAGAGTTTATAGGAGTGTTCAGAAACTATCTGTAGGTATGATGCCCCTGGAGTTTTCAATTATTGTAAATAGTTTGGCTGGATATAAATTTTTGAGTCCATATAAATGTTTCCTTGAGTTTCTTAAAGTAATATTTCATTGCTATCTTGGCACATTACCATAAAGAACACTGGTGTTAATTGCATTTCCTTTCCTACATGACTAATGGCATTTTTATGTTACTAAAAGATATCTATTTTGCTTATTTTATTCTGACTTTTTGAATTTGCAATATGAACCTTTAAAAATTATCTGGAAGCCTATTCCCCCACCCTACCTAAATTCTGAGATGATTTATGCACCACCCTTACTGGAATCTGAGATGCCTTCTCCCCCTCCCTTACTAGAATCTGAGCTGCCTCCTACATCTCCTTACTAAAATCTCAGCTGAATCCTCCCTCTCTCTTCCTAGAATCTTATCTGTATCCTCCCCCTCCCTTACTAGAATCTGAGCTGGATCCTCCCCCCTCTCTTACAAGAATATAAGTTTCCTCTTATCCCTCACTAACTAGAAGCTAAGCTGGCACCTTCCCCTCCACTAGTAGAATGTGAGCTGGTTTGTCTCCCTCCCTTAGTAGAATCTGTTTTTTTTTTTTTTTTTTTTTTTTGAGGTAGGGTCTCACTCTAGCCCAGGCTGACATGGAATTCACTATGGAGTCTCAGGGTGGCCTTGAACTCACGGTGATCCTCCTACCTCTGCCTCCCCTGGGATTAAAGGTGTGCGCCACCACGCCCGGCCCTTAGTAGAATCTGAACTGCCTTCTGCCCCTCCCTTACTATAATTGGAGTTGGTTTCCCCCCATCCATTACTAGAATCTTAGCTGGCTTCTCCCCCTCCCATCCTAGAATCTTAGCTGGCTTCTCCCTTTTCCTTATAAGAATCTGAGCTGCCTTCTATCCCTCTCTTAATAGAATCTGTGCTTCCTCCTAACCCTCCCTTATTATAATCTGAAATGGCTCCTCCTCCTCCCTTCCTAGAATATAAACTGGTTCCTCCCCCTGTCTTACTAAAATGTGAGCTGGCTCCTCCTCCTCCAATACTAGTACCTGAGCTGGCTCCTCCTCCGTGGCCTTCACTAGAATGGGAGTTGACTCCTTCCACTTCCCTAGAGAGTATGAGCTTCCCTTACTAGAATCTGAGCCAGACCCTCCTGCTACCTTACTACAATATAAGTTTCCTCCTACCCCTCCCTCACTAGAATATGAGCTGGTGCCTCTCCCTTACTAGAATCTGATCTTGCTCCTACCCCTCCCTTTCTATAATATGAGTTTCCTCTTCCCCTCCCTTACTATATTCTTAGCTGGTTCTACTCCCTCCCTTTCTAGAATCAGAGCTGGCTTCTCCCACTCCTTAATAGAATCTGAGCTGGCCCTTCTCTATCCAGTACTAGAATCTGAGATGTTTTATATCCCTCCATTGCTAGAATCTGAGCTGCCTCCTTCCCTTTTCTGTACTAGAATCTGAGCTGCCTCCTACCCCTCCTTTACTAGAACCTGAGCTGACTCCTCTTCTTCCCTTACTAGAATCTGAGCTGGATCCCCTCTCTCCCTTCCCAGAATCTGAGCTGACTCATCTTCCTTCCTTACTGGAATCTGACCTGGATTCTCCCCCTCCCTTACTACAATCTGAGCTGGATCCTCTCACTCTGGCTAATAACCCTCCCTTCCTGGAATCTGACCAGACTCCTAGCTCTCCCTAAGTAAAATCTGAGCTGGCTTCTCTCCCTCTGTTACTAGAATCTGCACTGGCTTCTTCCCTTCCCTTACTGGAATCTCAGCTGGCTCTTTCCCCTCCCATTCTAGAATATGAGCTGGCTCCTCCTGCTCCCTTACTAGAATCTGAGCTGTATCCTTTCCCTCCCCTACTAGAGTCTGAGCTGCCTCCTCCCATCCCTTATTGGTACCTCCATTAATAGAATCTAGCTGCCTCCTTCCCCCAACCCCTACTAGAATCTTAGCCTTCTATACCCCCTTACTAGAATGGGAGCTGGCTACTTCCCCCTCCCATACTAGAATCTGAGCTGCCTCCTCCCCCTTCCTTACTAGTATCTGACTTGCATCATACACTTCCCTTACTAGAATCTGAGCTGGCTTCTCCCACACTTTACTAGAATATGAGCTGCCTCCTTCCTCCTCCCCTACAAGAATCTGCTGCCTCCTACCCCTCCCTTACTAACTCAGAGCTGACACCTCCCCCACCCTGAATAGAATCTGAGCTGGTTAATTCCCCTTACTAGAATCTGAGTTGCATCCAACTCTTCCCTTAGTAGAATCTGAGATGGCTCCACCCCTCCCGTACTAGAATCTGTGCTGCCTCCTCCCCCTTTTTTACTAGAATCTGAGCTGTATATTCCCCCTCCCTTATTGGAATCTGACCTGGTTACTAGCCTTCCCTAAGTAGAATCTGAGCTGCCTCCTCTCCCTCCCTTAGTAGAATCTGAGGTGGGTCCTACCCCTCCATTAATAGAATCTGAGCTGCCCCCTACTCCTCCCTTCCTAGAATCAGAACTAACTCCTCCCACTCCCTTAATCCAATCTGAGTTTTCTCTTCCTCCTTCATTACTATAATCTGAGCTGCCTCCTTTCCTGCCCCTACTAAAATATGAGCTTCCTCCTACCCCTACCTTAGTAGAAGCTGAGCTGGATCCTCCCACTCCCCTACCAGAATCTAACGTGGCTCCCCCCCTCCATTACTAGAGCTTTCTTCCCCCATCCCCTGCTAGAATCTGAGCTGCCTCTTACCCTTCCCTACTAAAATCAGACCTGACTCCTTCCCCTCCCATACTAGAATCAAAGCTGCTTAATTCCCCCTTTCCTACTGAATTTGAGCTGCCTTTTCCCAATCCTTTACTATAATCTGACTTGCATCATACACCTCCTTTACTGTAATTTTAGCTGGCTCCTCCCCCTCCCTTTCTAGAATCTGAGCTGGATCCTCACCCTCCCTTCCCAGAGTCTAAACTGGCCCCTTCCCCTCCATTACTAGTAGCTGAGTTGCCTCCTACTCCTTCCCTATTAGAATTGGAACTCCTCTCCCTCATTTACTGGAATCTGAGCTGGCTCCACCCCTCCCTTACAAGACTCCTAGCTTGCTCCTTAGCCTTCCTTAGTAGAATCTGAGCTGGATCCTCTCTCTCCCTTATTAGTGTTGTGCCACGACCCCTGACCAGGAGCCAAGACCCCCGGTCACCCAGGAATCACCTAGAGGACCGCCACAGAAGCCGAGACACTCGAATGTAAAAGCAACAGGTTTCTTTTAATGTCAAGCTTAAGCAGGGACTCAATCCACACAGACCGACGCAGCGGGAGTGGGAGAGAGCCCCGACCTTCTAAAAGTAGGGGTTTATAAAGGAAAAGAGTGGGAAGGGGGAAAAGGGGTTACATCACATAGCATCTTTTTAAAATGATTGGTTCCAAGAAGGCGCGCGCGGGAACATTTCTAGTTGCTCATCTCTGGTCAGCAGACTGCTTGCAGATCCTATCTTTTGCAAGGGGCCGGAGGCCCCCAGAGCTAAGTATTTCTGGAATGTCCTGTTGAGCAAGCGAGCATGAGTTACAGAAGCAAAGGTCGGCACTTTAATCAGTTAGTTCCTTATCTGAGCCGAGCCCGGGATCCTCCTTTGTTCACAATGGTTTGTCCTACAATGGCAGTGTCATTGTTTAATTAGTTACATGTTATTTCTTTCTGGTCTCTCATTTCCCCCTCTCTATGTGTCTTGGGGAGCCTATCTAGGGTCCCTATTTGAGTGTTTAAATATTTCCTGTATCTATGTTGGTTGTCACTGGTTGGTAGGAGTAATTTCTTTGTACCATCAGTTGGATGGTGCCTAGCCGTTGTTTCATAAACTGTACCAGCTTATTTAAAATACAGGGGCCAAAAGCAAGCAATAGAAGTAGGATAAGTAGGGGTCCTAGGAGGGTGGATATCAAGGTAGTGAACCAGGGGGAGCGATTGAACCATGATTCAAACCATCCTTCTTGAAGTATGCGTTCACGTTGCCGCTTCTCTAATCCCTCCCTTATTTTAGTCATTGATTTTTTAATTACTCCAGAATGATCAACATAGAAGCAACATTCTTCTCCTAAAGCTTGACATAGTCCCCCTTGTTGTAGAAGGAGTAAATCTAAACCCCTTCTATTTTGAAGAACTACCTCCGCTAGGGAAGTAAGTGACTCTTGTAAATGGGAGATTGACTTTTCTAATTCTTGGATGTCTGAGTCTATTGCTATTCTGAGGTCAGTGTACTGTTGGTTCTGAGTCACTATGGAAGCTATTCCCGTTCCTGCTCCTGCAAGTCCCAAACCTAGTAGTAAACTAACAGTTAGGGCGGTAATCGGCTCTCTCTTTGTTCTGATTAAGTCTACACCCAGATAGCGGTTCATCTCTTCAGCTGAGTAGTAGGTTATTTTGGGGATTAATCGTACCTGAACACAGGAATCCTCAGCAGTGGTTAGCACAGCTGCATTAATGCAGGGTGTGAGCCCTGTATTGCAAACCCACCAAGAGTCTTCAGAGGGAATAAGATAGGAGGAAGAGGCATTGAGAAAAATGGTCTGATCACATAAGGGAGAGGGGATTGAGTTAGATTGGGCACCAGTGACACATAGTCCTTGTCCAGATACCTGTTGGAGGGTAAGTTTTATATTTCTTGGCTGTTGCCATCTGCATTTGTTTATATCTGATGATACATTATATGAATCAGAGACTGCGACCCCTTCATAAAATGGGGGCCTCGCATTATAGCATAACCAACAGGATTCGGTGAGATCAGGTCTAGAGGAGTTAAGAAAACGATAGGTAGAGTCTAAGAGTGAGAGAAGAGGGTTGTGTTCTTCTTCTTGCATTAAATCCCTGCTAGGGTTTCTTTCTGTGTCTTCTGCAGGCCTCCCTGGAGGTTTTTGTGTTGTCATTTTATAGGCTTGTGATGGGGGGGGATGGGGCTTTGAAGGAGGTAGGGTCCTGGTGTTATTATGTGGGGCAAGGGGTTTGACTGGTGCGGCTTGAGTTAAAGCCTTATTGGGCCCTATAGCCTGGGGTGGCTGTAGGGGTGTAATTTTTAAGAGAATGGTGAACAGGACTCCATTGTTATATCCTGACTGGTAGAGTCGCAATCCCCAAGTAATCCCTGCATCCCATTTTGTCTCCTTTTTTCCTGCTTCAGTAAAGGAAATGACAATGGGATTACATGTAGGTTGCCTCGGGGTACATTGAGTGGCCTTGCTCCTTCGGATCTTAATGAGGCTCGAGGGGGATGGCTTTACCCAAGAACAAGTCCCAGTCTGTTCACATCCCCATGCTTTACAATAAAAATCTGCTTCTCCCCCACATTTTGAGATTTTCCTCCTATCTGTGGGGACTGGACATACATAAAAGCAGGTGCCCTGTAAGGTTTGCATGGCAGTATGAGTTCCACATCCTGGGATTCCTATCCTGCCTTGGTGATGGGGGTCCTGTTTAAAAAGGGCACATAAGTCTAGAGTCAGATTGGGCCACCAAGTTCCAGGGGGATGTGTTTCCCAAGTTTGCATTACCACCTGTTTGGAACTAGGGGTGATGATCTGCCAGAAAATGTTATGTGGGAGATGAGGGTTTCTAGCAGCCCAGCAAACCTGGCTATTAATTAAGCAAACAGTAAGTAACAGTATCAGTACTTGTTTTAATTTAGGCCTTTCCGGTGGAGGCGGAGCTTCAGTGGGTCCTCTGGGTCGGGATGGCTCGTCCATGTGTCTCCAGCTTGCCAGGGAAGCGGCTTTACGTGGGTCCAATGGATCCATGAAGTGATGCCATCTACCTTTATGGCTGTGGGAGTGGTCATCAGCACGATGTAGGGGCCTTTCCATCTGGGTTCTAAGGACCTCCGTTGGTATCTTCTGACGAGTACTTTGTCTCCTGGTTGGAACCTGTGGGGTTTTGGGGGAGCAACAGTCTCATATATAGCCCTTAAATGTGGCCAGATCTCTTTGTGAGTGAGCTGTAAACGCTTTAAAGAGCGAATTAGGTCCTGGTCATCCATTTGTTCTAGAAGGTCAATTTGGAGGCTTGGGATAATAGGAGGCGGCACTCCAAACATTATCTCAAAAGGGGTCAGACACATATGATATGGGGAGTTCCGAACTCGGAACAAAGCAAAGGGAAGGAGAGACACCCAGTCAGCGCCGGTCTCTAAAGCTAATTTAGTCAAGGTCTCTTTTAGAGTTCTATTCATTCTTTCTACCTGTCCTGAACTCTGAGGGCGATAAGCACAGTGCAGCTTCCAATTGGCCCCCAGTGCAGTGGCTATTCCCTGACTTACCTGAGATATGAAAGCTGGTCCGTTGTCTGAACCTAGAGAGATTGGGAAGCCATACCTGGGCAATATCTCTTCTAGTATCTTCTTAGCAACCACCTGCGCAGTCTCTGTTTTTGTAGGAAAGGCTTCTACCCAGCCTGAAAATGTATCTATAAACACTAGGAGATACTTATATGCTGTTTTTCCAGTCCTAATTTCAGTAAAGTCTAATTCCCAATAGGTTCCTGGTCTGGTTCCTCTCAGTCTGGTTCCTGGATTGGAGGGAAGAGCTGTAGCATTAGTCATACAGCAAGGCTGGCAATTAGATACAATTTGCTCAATGATCTGACTGGCATTTTTTATTTTGAGGTGGGAGTTACGCAGTAACTCCTGCATCCGCTTGATTCCTAGATGGGAAGAATGGTGGATCTTTTTTAGAATTCTCTGTCCCAATCTTTGAGGTAGAATCAGGCGGCCATCCTCTGTTTTCCACCAGTCATCAGACTGTTGGGCTCCTTTTAATTGTTTAATCCATGTTAAGTCTTCTGAGGTGTATTTTGGAACGTCTGGAAGTTTTCTGCCTCCGGGGTCTACCAGGACAGGGGCTATCCTAGTTGCCAGGGCCACACGTTTGGCTGTCTGGTCAGCTAAGTTGTTTCCTTGGGGAATTAGTCCGTCCCCTTTTTGGTGTCCTGAACAGTGAATGATAGCCACCTGTGTAGGGCCCCAGAGGGCTTGGAGCAGATCTAGGATCTCTTGCTTGTTTTTAATGGTTTTTCCTTCAGCTGTCAAGAGCCCCCTCTCTCTGTATATTGCTCCATGGACATGTGCCGTAGCAAATGCGTAACGGCTGTCCGTATATATGTTTAGTTTTTTATTAGCCCCTAGTTGTAAGGCTTTGGTGAGGGCTATAAGTTCTGCCTTTTGGGCTGATGTGCCTGCTGGAAGAGACTCTGCCCAAATGACATCTGTCCCCGACGTGACTGCAGCCCCCGCGTACCTGTGTCCATCCTGGATGAAGCTGCTGCCATCTGTAAACCAGGTTACTTCAGCGTCTTTGAGGGGGGTGTCCTTGAGATCTGGCCTTACGCTGTACACGTGAGCCAGTATCTCCACACAGTCATGGAGAGGCATCTCCAAGTCCGGATCAGGCAACAGAGTGGCGGGGTTCAGAGTAATGGGCGTCTGGAAAGTTATTCTGGCTGGATTCAGGAGCAGAGTCTGATAGTGGACCATGCGGGCGTTGCTGAGCCAGCGGTCCGGCGGTTGCTTTAGCACTCCCTCAATGGCGTGAGGGGTGGCAACCGTAAGGTTTTGCCCCAAAGTCAGCTTGTCTGCATCCTTGACTAGAAGGGCTGTGGCAGCTATAATCCTCAGACATGGGGGCCACCCTGCTGCTACAGTGTCCAGTTTCTTTGACAAGTAGGCAACAGGGCGCCGCCAGGGTCCTAAGCTTTGGGCGAGGACTCCCTTTGCTATCCCATTATGTTCATCTATGAAGAGCATAAATGGCTTAGTCACATCCGGGAGGCTTAGGGCCGGGGCTTCTAGAAGGCGGACCTTTAAGTCATCAAAAGCTTGTTGGTGATGATCTGTCCATTGGAAAGGCTGGTTTTCCTTGGTGGCTTCATATAGAGGTTTTGCCAGTTCCGCGAATCCAGGGATCCACAGACGGCAGAAGCCTGCTGTGCCAAGGAATTCTCTAACTTGCCTGGGTGAGCTTGGTGTTGGGATCCGGAGAACAGTCTCTTTCCGGGCATCTGACAGCCAGCGTTGTCCATCCCGGAGGATGTATCCTAGGTATGTCACCCGCTGCTTGCAGATCTGGGCCTTTTTAGCAGAGGCCCGGTATCCCAGATTGCCCAACGTCTGTAGGAGGTCTCTGGTTCCCGCCAGGCATATCTCTTGGCTGACTGCTCCTATTAAAAGATCATCCACATATTGTAACAGAGTAAGTCCTGGGTTACGTACCCGGAAGTTTGAGAGATCTTCATGTAAAGCCTCATCGAAGATTGTAGGAGAGTTTTTGAATCCTTGAGGCAGCCGAGTCCAGGTGAGTTGGCCGTTGATTCCAATGTCCGGATCATGCCATTCAAAAGCAAAGTATGGTTGGCTCTGTGGGGCTAAGGGTAGGCTAAAGAACGCATCTTTTAAGTCCAGGACAGTATACCAAATGAGCTGAGGTGTTAGGCTTCCCAACAAAGTATAAGGATTAGGAACTGTTGGGTGGATATCCATTGTTCTTTTATTTACTTCCCTCAGATCCTGGACTGGGCGGTAGTCGTTTGAGTTAGGCTTTTTCACTGGTAGGAGGGGAGTGTTCCAAGCTGACTGGACTGGCTTTAGGACCCCCAACTGGAGGAGCCGTCTGATGTGGGGGGTGATCCCCTGTTTGGCCTCCATTGGCATTGGGTATTGTCGTACCCTAACTGGTGTGGCTCCGGGTTTTAGTTCCACCAGTATGGGGGGCCTGTGTTGTGCATATCCCATCCCACCAGTTTCTGCCCAAGCTTGCGGATATGCCATCAACCAGGAAGAATCTAAAAGTTCCCCCTCCTTTGCATGTTTTTGGAAAAGCCTGTATTCTTCTGTTAGATTGGTAGTTATAAGAATTTGGGCTATTGTAGCCTTTAATTTGGGTGAAGATCCACCCATGGCAGAAACTTGTGCCCCCTGTTCTGAAAAGGATATCTGGGCTTTCATTTTAGATAACAAGTCACGTCCCAACAATGGATATGGACATTCAGGTATGACCAGGAAGGAGTGGGTCACCTGGTTGGTGCCTAAATTAACAGTCCTCCTAGTTGTCCATTGGTAAGGTTTGGTGCCTGTGGCTCCCTGGACCCAGGTAGTTTTCTTTGTCATGGGCCCCTCTGCTTGTAATAGTACCGAATTTTCTGCCCCAGTATCCACCATAAAAGTTATTTTCTTCCCCTCCACATCAAGGGTTATCCTGGGCTCAGGGAGGGGAACTGAGCCCTGTCCCCCTCAGTCACTGTCTTCTTTACTGGCTGCCAGGATATTAGTCCGTTGTTTATTTTTGGGACAATCTCGGACCCAATGTCCTTCCTCCTTACAGTATGCACATTGATTCTTTCTTACCTTAGATTTTGTTCCTTTATTGTCTCCCTTCCAATGGGGTCTCCTCATGCAAGTGGTGTCCTGGGTGGTGAGATTTCCAGTGGCAGCCAGAATTTCCTTAAGATCTTGACGATGCTTGGTCTGTTGTAGTTCTAAGATCTTAGTTAAATTTCTTTCCTGTCTCCTTTCTCGTTTAATTTCTTTTTCCTCTATGCTTTCTCTTTTATCAAAGACCTTTTCCGCCACTGCTACTAAGTCCCTAATATTTTTCTCTCCTAACCTTTCTAATGACTGTAACTTTTTCTTAATATCAGGGGCGGCCTGATTAATAAAAGCAAACATGACAGTGGTAGCCGCTTCCCCTGACTCAGGCTCATATGGAGTGTATCTGCGGAAGGCTTCTTGGAGTCTTTCTAGGTAAGCGGCTGGACTCTCATCTGGTCCCTGTCTGACATCATATACCTTGGACATATTGGCAGGCTTTCTTGCTGCTGCCCTGAGACCCGCTAACAGAGTCCGGCGATAGATCAGGAGTCTCTCCCTACCTTGTGCCGTATTGTAGTCCCAGGTGGGGCGGGTAGTCGGGAAACTGCCATTTATTATGGCAGGGTCGGTGGTGGGATCTCCTGTAGGCCCTGGAACGAGTTTGCGGGCACTTTCAATGATCCTGCTTCGCTCCTCAGTGGTGAACAAAACCTGTAGGAGCTGCTGACAATCATCCCAGGTGGGCTGGTGGGTGAAGAGCACAGTTTCTAACAGATTAGTCAGTCCCCTAGGATTCTCAGAGAAGGGAGCATTCTGAGAACGCCAGTTGTACAGGTCACTGGTGGCAAAAGGCCAATAGTGAAAGGGCTGATTCCCATCCGCATCAATGGGTCCAGCAGGGCGGAGCGGTAGAGCCACTGTCTGGTCAGGGACTTGTGGGGTAGCTGCCCTCCGGCTCCGTGTAGCCTGAGCTGGTCCCTGTGGGTTTGGAGGCAGGCTGGCTGGGGCTGGGGCCTCTAATGGAGGTTGGGGAGGATTAGGGTTGGGAGGAGGTACATAGGGGGGAGGGAAGATGTCGATTTCCTCGTTTCCTCCTGTGAGGATGGGGGCCGTCACCTCTGCAGTGGGTTTGGTATCTCTTTTAGGGGAGGCGGCCAGCACCTGTGAAGAAAGGGGTAGGGGAGGAAGGAAGGGCTTTATCCAAGGAAGAGGTTCTTCTATCAAATTTCTCCAGGTCGCAATATAAGGAATTTGGTCAGGGTGTCCACTCCTAGGACGAAAAACAATTTTTTCAACTTCTAATATGGTATTCAGGTGAAAAGTTCCCTCTGGTGGCCATCCTACATTAAAGGTGGGCCACTCAGAGGTACAGAGCATGATCCATTTGCCTTTCTTAACAGCTATTCCGTTTTCTCGGGCGACACATTTGCCATCCTTCCAGTGTGCCAGACAGAGTCCTAGAGGAGAAGAAGGTGTCTGTCCCATGTTATAAACGTCCAGGGAAAAGCGTCCGTAGGATCAGGGTGAACGTAACACACAGACATACAAGTACAACACAAACACAGAGGGCCCAATAGAGAGTTATGTGCACTTCAGAGCTAAATTCAAATCCGTGATGGCCAAATGAGTCTGTGTCCTTAAGAGACAGCTCAACAATACCAAACACGATACAAATGGGAGCTGGTCTCCCCAAATCCGTGATGGCCAAACGAGTCTGTGTCCTTAAGGGACGGCTCAACAATACCAAACACGGTACAAATGGGAGCTGGTCTCCTCAGTAGGTTGGCTCTGTCCTCCAGGACAGGGTCCCTACTCAAATGAGGGGGCAAGACGTCTCAAGCCTCCTCCAGGTCTGCCCTTACGGTGCGTCCACCAGGGACATAAGACCTGTCCAAAATTACAGGACTACAAATGCCATGAATGCGGCTTGCCAGCAAACTGAAAGTAAAAGGGAAAAAAAAGAAAAGGAAAAGGAGCGCTCAGTTACTCACCCGGCCGGTCAGAGAAGAAACCTTCGGGGTCTTGGGTTCGTTGGGGGTCTCTAGGGATCCCGGGCGAGCCCCCAAGATGTTGTGCCACGACCCCTGACCAGGAGCCAAGACCCCCGGTCACCCAGGAATCACCTAGAGGACCGCCACAGAAGCCGAGACACTCGAATGTAAAAGCAACAGGTTTCTTTTAATGTCAAGCTTAAGCAGGGACTCAATCCACACAGACCGACGCAGCGGGAGTGGGAGAGAGCCCCGACCTTCTAAAAGTAGGGGTTTATAAAGGAAAAGAGTGGGAAGGGGGAAAAGGGGTTACATCACATAGCATCTTTTTAAAATGATTGGTTCCAAGAAGGCGCGCGCGGGAACATTTCTAGTTGCTCATCTCTGGTCAGCAGACTGCTTGCAGATCCTATCTTTTGCAAGGGGCCGGAGGCCCCCAGAGCTAAGTATTTCTGGAATGTCCTGTTGAGCAAGCGAGCATGAGTTACAGAAGCAAAGGTCGGCACTTTAATCAGTTAGTTCCTTATCTGAGCCAAGCCCGGGATCCTCCTTTGTTCACAATGGTTTGTCCTACAATGGCAGTGTCATTGTTTAATTAGTTACGTGTTATTTCTTTCTGGTCTCTCAATTAGAATAATAGCTGGCTCCTCCACCCTCCATTATTAGAATCTGAGATTGCTCTCCCCATCCCTTACTAGAATTTGTGGTGGATCATCATCTGCCTCCCTTAGTAGAGTCTGAGCTGCCTCCTCTCCCACCTTTACTAGAATCAGAGATGGATCCTCCCCCTTCATTACTAGACTCTGAGCTACCTCTTCCCCCTCCCCTACTAGACTCTGAGCTGCTTCCTACCTCAACCTTACTAATACCTGAGCTGACTTCTCCCCCTCCCTTACTAGAATTTGAGCTAGTGTTTCCTGCTCTCTTACTAGACTCTAACTTGGCTCCTCCTACTCCCTTTACTAAGATCTTAGCTGTCTCATCCCCCTCCTTTATTAGAATGTGTGCTGGCTCCTCTACCTTCCATACTAGAATCTGAGCTGGCTCCTCTGCCTCCCTTAGGAGAATCCCCGTTCTCTCCATTTCTATTTCCTATATATCCCATTTCTAGCTTACTTGCCTCTGCTATTGAGTTTTATTATTTTATTCTATATCAAAATTATTTAAGTTCTTCTGAAATCCTATACTACTAGTTTATTTTTAATATACTTTTTATTTGAGAGAGAGAATTTGCACAAAAGGACCCCAGCTGCTGCCATCTAACTTCAGAGGCTTGCACCACCCAGTGGGCATGTGCAACCTTATGCTTGTCTCACTTATATGTGTCTGGCTTACATGGGATCTGGAGAGTTGAACATCAGTCCATAGTCCTCAAAGGCAAGCATCTTAACTGCTAAGCCATCTCTCCAGCCCCTATCCTACTATCTTTAAATGTATTAAAAGATCCATGATTCTGACTGGAGAGTATCAATATATATATACATTTTTTATGTGTGTGCATTTGGACACCAGGGCCTCTTTCCACTATAAGACAATGCCAGCCCCTTGCACCACTTTTTATGTTCAGCTCATATGAGTGGCTTAGGAGTTGAATCTGGTAGCAGACATTGCAAACAAGTGCTTAGATATCTTCTCAACCACACAATATCTTACTAAAGTAATTTTTTCTGAGTAACAACAACCATCTTATTTATTGGGATTGCTACCCTTTAGACAGTCCCCTGTATGTTCATTGTGACAGTGAGTTACATGCTGCAGGTACAGTTTAAGGATCCAACAATCAACTGGTCTGCTTATGCTGTTGGCTTGTGCATTCCTCTTCTTGCACATGGAAGCAGGTCATGGAACAAGCACTGAAATCAACTTGTCAAGCACCTCAACAGGAACTCCAGGAATGGAAGGAAATGCAACCAGTTACTTTACAAAAAGAGTAATGAAAATGTGTGTAGGGGCTGGAGAAATGGCTCAATGGTTAAGGTGCTTGCCTCCAAAGCCTAATGACTTGGTTTTGAGTTCTCAGTACCCATGAGGTGCAGTCATGTTTGCATTGCTGGTAGAAATCACCCAACCAAGAGCAGCTTGTGGGAAAAAGAGGTTGATTTTGGCTTACAGGCTCAAGGGGAAGCTCCATGGTGGCAGGGGAAAACGATGTCATGAGCAGAGGGAGGACATCACCCCTTGGCCCAGATAAGGTGTAAAACAGGAACAGGAGAGTGTGCCAAACACTGGCATGGGGAAACTGGCTATAACACACATAAGCCCACCTCCAACAATACACTGCCTCCTGGAGGTGTTAGTTTCCTAATCTCCATCAGCTGGGAACCTAGCATTCAGTACACCTAACTATCTGAGACACCTGAATCAAACCACCAGACCATGTAATCCAGAGTCATAAGTGTCCCATGTGTCTGGAGTTTTCTAGAAGCCCTGGCATTCTCATACTCTCTGTGCTTGAAAATAAATTTTAAAAATATTTTTAAAACTTTTAAATGTGGGCTGGAAAGTGGCTTAGCGGTTTAGCGCTTGCCTGTGAAGCCTAAGGACCCTGTTTCAAGGCTCGTTTCCCCAGGACCCACGTTAACCAGATGCACAAGGGGGTGCACACATCTGGAGTTTGTTTGCAGTGGCTGGAGGCCCTGGTGCACCCATTCTCTCTCTCTCTATGCTTCTTTCTCTCTGTCACTCTCAAATAAATAAATAAATAAATAAATAAATAAATAAATAAATAAATAAAAATAAACAAAAAAAAATTAAATGTACCTCTTACTGTCATCAATAAAAGATTATCTCTCTCCCGCTTCCATCAGTTCCCTCTCCCCTCTATCACAGCTATCCTTTTCTCATTACCTTTACACTCTTCCACCTCATCTTTCCATATGTGCCTGGTTATAGTTCTATTTTTACAGGTTTAATTCATAATTTGCTCCACCCCATATACCTTATGCACTATAACCTGCATATCAGAGAGAATATATGCTTTTGTTAATTTCACTTGATATAATTCCAAATTCATCCATTTTCCTTCAAGTTTCATTTTTCCATACTCCAGAATAGATTTCCAATTTGTATATGTATCATGTTTCACTATCCACTCATCTCTTGGTGGACATCTTGCCTCATTCCAATTCTTTAAAAAATATTTTATTTATTGTTTATTTGAGAAAAAGAGAGAGAAAGAGAGAATGGGTGCACCAGGGACTCCAGCTACTGCAAACAAACTCCAGATACATGTGCCACCTTGTGCTTGAGCATTTGGCTTACATGGGTCCTTGGGAATCAAACCTGGGTTCTTTGATTTTGCAAGCAAGTGCGTTAATTAATAAGCCATCTCTCCAGCCCCCAATTACTAACTATTGTAAATGGAGCAGTAATAAACATGTATGTGCAAGTTTCTCTGTAGTAGAGTATGGAGTCATTAGGGTATATGTTGAAGAATGGTATAACTGGGGAATGTGGGAGTCTATTTGTAACTTTTTGAGGACCCCCATAATGATTTTACAATATAACCACAGTTTTCAGTGTGATTATTATATTTACAAAGATCTATGTTTATTTATTTATGTATGTATGTATTTATTTATTTATATTTTATAGAGAGAGGCAGAGGGAGAAAGAGAGAATTGCCAGGGCCTCAGCTACTCCAATTGAACTCCAGATGTTTGTGCTATCTAGAGAGCATGTGAGACCTTGCACCGACCTCACCTTTGTGTGTCTGGCTTATGCAGTATCTGGAGAGTCAAATATGGGTCCTTAGGTTTCACCAGCAAGCATCTTAATGGCTAAGCCATCTCTCCAGCATCCCATGTGTTTTTTTTAAATTGAATGGTAATATTCACCATATAATTGTCATACTTACAGATTTTTAGACCTTATTTGTTTATTCTTTTCTAGCTATGTACAATTTTCTTTCCTTCCTAAATATGTACCTAATATTCAAAACAATCAGTAGGATACTCTAGGCATCCAAGACATTTGTCTCTGTCAACCTTGTGAACTATTCCCCTGCCCACACACACAAATCCCTGACTTCAAATGTCATATATTCATTTGGGATGTGCTGAAATTTTCTTTTTAAAAAATATTTTTATTTATTGGAGAGAAAGAGAAAGAGAGAGAATGCGTGTTTTAGGGCTTGTAGCCACTGCAAATGAACTCCAGATGCATGTGCCACTTTATGCATCTGTCTTACGTAGCTACTGAGTAATTGAACCTGGGTCCCTAGCATTTTCAGGCAAGTACTTCAACTGCTATCTCTGTATCCCAGGATGTGGTTAAATTTATTTTGAATGAACTCATACCACATATGTCCTTTATTTTTTGCATTTTTCTCATCTGCACTGTGTGTGATGGCACCCATTCATACTATCTACTGCTACCTTGATTAGCACTTTGTAAGTATGTCATTACTTATGCAATTGTTCCTTTACAGAGGGGTGGGTACACTTAGGGTGACTGGACCCCTAAAGGAAAAAAAGGCAGGAAAGTTTGCACTTGCTAGAAGTCAAAGAGGAACTGACTTCTTATCTCTTGCCTAGTTCCCTAGACCTGTTTCTTCCCAAACAAGCTGGACCCTTCCTTAGAGGAAGGTCTTTCACAGGATGTAAGCATTGTGATTAATCTAATTCAGCCCCTGAATCTGGTGTCAGGGCTAGCCTCTTCCTGAGACAGCCCCTGGCCCTAGCTCACCAGTGATCCCTCTGGTTCACCTGAATTAGGAAGACCCCACCACCACCACCATAAGGTTATAAATCCTTTTCAAGAGAGGGCAGGCTCTCTGACCACTAGAGAACTTCCAGCTATGGGAGAATTTTTCCCTCAATGGGGCATCGGTTGCTGGTTTATTACAGAGAGATACAATGGGAAAGACATACCTAATGGTTCTTGCTAACCACCATGGTTTTCTGCCAACGTGTTCTAGGATAAATGTATTATTACATAACTGTAAATCAACTATTAATACAGGTAATATTAAAAGTAAAATGAACTAGGTGTTATGGCTCAGGCCTATTGTCCTAGCTATTTAGAAAGCTGAGACAGGAGGATCACCAATTTAAAGTTCAAAAGTGATAGCATGACCCTGTGGTGTAAAAGCACATGACTTTTAAATTGCTTGGTAAAAGTAAGTAAATAATTTTAATTTGTACCTGGTATTTTCTCTTTTGCTTAGGTTTTAAAGAGAAAAGATGTTTATAGGCACCTTTGTACTTCTTGATTACACTTTATTTTTTCTTTTTCTTTCTTTCATTACTGGTTTTTGTCTTTAAAAGTCAGATTTAGCTGAAGCCTGCAATGAGCTGACATTTTATACATACAGGCCATAACTTGTTATATGATATTCTAAATATAATTACTGAGTATCTTGTATATCAATTGCTACTTACATAAAGGATTATTGAAAGCAACAAATTATCCCTGAAGTGTTGACTCATAATTTCCCAGGTATTTCCAAAGATTGTAATGTCCTATTACTTCAAAGGAGGTGACAAGTGGTCTGAGTTCCATGCCAGCCGCCTCAAGACAAAAATAGTCTTATTATAATCACTTCCATGTGTGTTAGAGGTATGGAGAAAGATAATCCCAAAAACAGTTGTCATGTTTTGCCTATATTCATAGATGTATAATTTAAAAGTGCATTTAGTGCAGTTTATTAATAGAACATATCTCAAATCATTGGGTTTAATAAAATTTATAGGTATACATACTGGTATTATAAAACAAGTCTGGTTGCCAGGTAGACATAAATACTAAGGAGAATGTAAGCTTTCCTGTTAAGGCTTGTTTTCTACAAATTTCCAACAATAACACAGTTAATTAACTATTTGAAACTAGACTACTTGCTTCTTTGTCAGTGGATAATAAAGTTAATCAATTTGGTGTAACTTCCCTTAATAGTGATATAAGAAAGATGGTTAATTATGGGTTGGTGTGAGATGATTGGAGGAATTTTTAAATGTTGGGCATAGAATGCTTGTTAAAAATGTTTTTTTGTGAAAAAAAAAAAGCTTTTGTGGGGGGAACTTACATCAGAATGTTAAAATATATGGATGAAGGTGTGCTTGTGTAGAAAAGACATTGGTTATCTAAAAAGACCAAATTTTACTGAAAATTAATTTCTTTTTTTTTTTTCTTTTTTTGGTTTTTGAGGTAGGGTGTCACTCTAGCCCAGGCTGAACTGGAATTCACTATGTGGTCTCAGGGTGGCCTTGAACTCGTGGCGATCCTACCTCTGCCTCCTGAGTACTGGGATTAAAGGCATGCGCCACCACGCCCGGCTAATTTCCTTTTTATTTTTTTTATTTATTTATTTGAGAGCGACAGACACAGAGAGAAAGACAGATAGAGGGAGAGAGAGAGAATGGGCGGGCCAGGGCTGGAAGCCTCTCCAAACGAACTCCAGACGCGTGCGCCCCCTTGTGCATCTGGCTAACGTGGGACCTGGGGAACCGAGCCTTGAACTGGGGTCCTTCGGCTTCACAGGCAAGCGCTTAACCTCTAAGCCATCTCTCCAGCCCCTAATTTCCTTTTATAAGGAACAGAAAGCTAATTTTCATGGTAGACATAGATAAACACCATACCTAAAAAAAAAGTTCCAACTGTTTACAGACTCTTAAGGATGCTCTAAAAGTTTTATATAGGGACACAGACTCATTTCCCTCCCTTAGAATCTGAGCTGGCTACTATCCCTCCCTTACTATAATCTTCGTGGCTTCGCCCCATCACTTACTAGAATCTGAGCTGGCTCCTCCACTCTCTTACTAAAGTCTGAGCTGGCTCCTCTCCCTCCATTACTAGAATCTGAGCTGGGCCCTCCCCCTGATTACTAGAATCTTAGTGGCTTCTCCCCCTCTCTTACTAGAATCTGAGCTTGCTCCTCCTCTCCCTTAGTAGAGTCTGAACTAGCTCCTCTCCTTCCATTACTAGAATCTGAGCTGGCTCCTCCCCCTCCCTTACTGGAATCTGAGCTGGCTCCTGTCTCATCCATATTAGAATCTCAGTTGGCTCCTCTCCCTACCATACTAGAATATCAGTTGCCTCCTATCCCACCCTTATGAGCATGCTTCCCTACCTCCCCTATTAGAAGCTGAGCTGCCTCCTACAACTTCCTTACTAGAATCTCACCTGGCTCCTTCCTCTCCCTTACTAGAATCTGAGCTGACTGTTCCCTTTCCTTTACTAGAATTTGAGCTGCCTCCTACCCCTCCCTTACTAGAATCTGATATGGGTTCTCCTTCCTACTAAAATCTGATCAGGCTTCTCCCACTCACTTACTAGAATCTGAGCTGGACACCCTCCCTCCCATACAAGAATATGAGCAGTTTCCTCAGCCTCCTTTAGTAGAATCTAAGCTGCCTACTCTCCCTCCTTTACTACAGCCTGAGTTGCCTCCTACCTCTCACTTACTAGCATCTAAGCTCACTCCTCCCCCTCCCTTAGTAGAATCTGAAATGGTTCCCCTTCCTCCCTTAGTAAAATCTAAGCTGGCTACTCTCCCTCCCTCACTAGAATCTGAGCTGACTCTTCCCCCTCCCTTACTTGAATTTGAGCTGGCTCCTTTCCCTCCCTTAGTAGAATCTGTTCTGCCTCCCCACATTCCTTCCTGAAATCCAAGATGGCTTCTCCACCTACCCCTAATAGAATCTGAGATGGCTCCTCCCCCTCCCTTCCCAGAGTCTAAAGTGGTTCCTTTCCCTGTCTTACTAGAATATCAACTGGATCCTCCCCCGACCTTACTAGAAGGTAATCAGGATCCTCCCCCATCCCTAATAGAATCTAAAGTGCCTCCTACCACTCCCTTACAAGAATGTGAGCTGACTCTTCCCCTTTCTCTAGTAGAATATGAGCCACCTCTACCCCTTCCTCAATAAAATCTGACCTGGCTCTTCCTCCTTCCTTACTAGAAGCAGTCTGCTCCCCCTCCCATCCTAGAATCTGAGCTGGCTTTTCCACATCCCTTACTAGAATCTGTGCTGCTGAAAGGCCCAAGAATTCAGAAGCTCAGAAATACTATCACGCTCCAAGGGGAGCTTAAGTGGGTTCCCTGCATACCTCAAACTCCAGGCTTTACTCTCTGTTGGAAGCAAGTAAAGAATCCCTCTTCTCATTATATCAGAGCCCACTCCTAATATAAAACTAGGTAAAAGGGCATGAGATAGCCCTCAAGGATGGGAAATGAGTAATGAAGTGAACCACTTATTTGGTTTCTGTAAATAGCCTGCACTATAAGCCTTACACTATAAGCCTTAATAGCCCACACTGTTAGCCTTAGTAGCTCGCACCATAAGCTGTAGCAGCCTGCCTCAGACCACCAAGGTCATAGGAGGCTGATACCATACTCTGCTACCCCCACCTAAGGAATTACACAAGTGCTGACCTCCAAGGTCATAGGAGACTGGAACCACACTCTGCTACTCCCACCCAAGGACCTGCGCAAATGCTGACCACCAAGGTCATAAACTAATTGGCTTAGAAACTATGGGGTGGCACCAACTGACTGGCTAACACCCTGCGGGGCTCCTAATATTAGAAAATGATTGGTCTAAGGCAAAGGCTTTGTTAGAAACCCTATAAAAACTATCCTGTTCCTGCATTCGGGGCTCTGCAGTCCTCTACCCCTGTGAGGTGTACGACTGTGGGCCCCAGCGCGCTTGGAATAAAATCCTCTTGCAGTTTGCATCAAGACCGCTTCTCGTGAGTGATTTGGGGTGTCACCTTATCCGGGCAGAGCGTGGGGGGCCCCTGTGGGGGTTTTTTCCTACACTGCCTCCTATCCCTGCCTCACCAGGATCTGAGCTGGTTCCTATCCTTCCATAACTAGAATCTGAGCTAAATCCTCCCTATTCCTTACTACAATTTGAGTGGCCTCCTCACCTCCCTTACTGAAATCTGACATGGCTCCTTCCCCCTCACTTACTAGAATCTGAGCGGCACCTCCCCCACCCTTCATAGAACTTATACAGGCTCCTTTCCACCCTTACTAGAATGTGAGCCAGCTTCACCCCTTCCCTATTAGAATCTGAGGTGCCACCTACCACTCCATTATGAAAAAGTTGTCTCCTCCCCTTCCTTACTAGAATGTGAGCTGACTCCTCCCTTCCCTACTAGAATTTGAGCTAGCTCTATTCTCTCCCTCACTAGAACATGTGCTAACTTCTCCCATGCCATTACAAGAATCTGAGCTGAATCTTCCCCCTCCCTTACTATAATCTGACTGGCTCCTCTCCCTTCCCCTGCCTTACAAGAATGTGAGCTGACCTCTCCCCCATCCCTAGTAGAATCTGAGCTGGCTCTCCCCCTCCATTACTAGAATCTGAATTGACTCCCCCATCTCTTTTGCTAGAATCCGAGCTGCCTCCTCCCCCTCACTTACTAGAATCTGAGCTCGCACCTGCCTCTATAATAGAATATGAACTGGCTCTTGCCCCTCCCCTACTAGAATATCAGATGTCTCCTAACCTACATTTACTAGAATCTGAACTTGCTCCCCTCCCTCCCCGACTAGAATCTGAGAGACATCCTACCATTTCCTTACTAATCTGAGTGGGCTTCTCTCCTTCCCTTCTTAGAATCTGAGCTGCCTCCTACCCTCCCTTACCAGGATAGAAGCTGGCTTCTCCCACTCCCTTACTAGAATCTGAGCTGCCTCCTACTCCTCTCTTACTAGAATCTGAACTAGCTCCTCTCCCTCCCTTACTAGATTCTGAGCTTCCTACCTCCCCTTCCTTAACAGAGTCAAAGCTGGCTCCTACCCTTCCCTTATTCAAATCTAAGCTGGCTAGTTGAACTCCCTTACTAGAGTCTAAGCTGGCTCTTCTACCTCCATTACTAGAATTTGAGCTGCCTCCTACCCCTCCCTCTCTGGAATCTGAGCTAGCTCCTCTCTCTACTAGAATCTGATCTGGTTTCTTGCCCTCCCTTGCTAGAATCTGAGATGGCTCCTCCCCCTCCCTTACTAGAGTCTGAGCTGATGTCTCACCCTCCCTTACTAGTACCTGATGTGGCTCCATCCCTGCCCTTACTAGAATCTGAGCTGTGTCCTCTCCCTCCCTTACCAGAATATGACTTGGCTTCTCCACCCCCCTTACTAGAATCTGACATAGCCCAGATCCTCCCTTTAAAAAATCTGAGCTGATTCTTGGCACTCCCTTACTAGAATCTAAGATGGCTCCTCCCTCTCCTGTTTCCAGAATGTGAGTTGCCTCCTCCCCTCCTCTACTATTATGGGACCAGGCTCCTCCCCCTCACGAGAATCTGTGCTTACTCCTGCCACCCCTTACTAGAATCAGAGCTAACTCCTCCCCCTTCCTTAGTATAATCTGAGTTGCCTCCTCCATCTCCCTTAGAGAATCTGACCTGCCTCCTACCCTTCCTTTAATAGAGTTTCAGCTGGCTGCTCTAGCTCCTGCACTAGATTCAAATATGGTTCGTCTCCCTAACTTAACTAGATTGAGAGCTGACTCCTATACCTCCATTACTATAATCTGAGCTGTCTCCACCCCCTTCAAAGAATCTGAGCTGGCTCCTCCAAGATCCTTACTAGAATCTGAGTTGACTCCTCCCCCTAACTAGAAACTGAGAAGGATTCTTCAACTTCCTTACTAGATTTTGCACTGGCTCCTCTCCCTCACTTACTAGACTCTGAGTTGTATCCTACCCCTCCCTTACAAGAATCTGACATGGCTCCTCCCATTCCCCTACCTGAATCTGAGCTGCCTCCTACCCCTCCCTTACTAGAATGTGAGATGGCTACTCTCCCTCCCTTACTAGATCTAAAATGGCTCCTGTCTCTCCCTTCCTAGAAACTTTAATGGCTCCTTTCCCTACATTCCTAGAATCTGAGCTGACTCTTTTTTTTTAATTTTTTTTATTTATTTGAGAGCGACAGACACAGAGAGAAAGACAGATAGAGGGAGAGAGAGAAGGGGTGCGCCAGGGCTTCCAGCCTCTCCAAACGAACTCCAGACGCGTGCGCCCCCTTGTGCATCTGGTTAACGTGGGACCTGGGGAACCAAGCCTCGAACCGGGGTCCTTAGGCTTCACAGGCAAGTGCTTAACCGCTAAGCCATCTCTCCAGCCCCTGAGCTGACTTGTTACCCTCCCTTACAGAATCTGAGTTGCCTCCTCTCCCTCTCTTACTAGAATCTGAGATAGTGCATCCCACTACCCTACCAGACTCTGACTTGGCTCCTCTCCCCCCCCCCTTACTGTAATTTGATATGGTTCCTTCCCCTATCTTTTTAGGCTCTGAGCTGACTCTTCCCCGTCCATTACTATTGTCTGAGCTGCTTCCTCTCCCTCCCTTACAAGAATATGACCTGGCTTTTCCCACTCCCTTACTAGAATCTGAGATGGCACCTTCCCCTCCCTTTGGAGAATCTGACTGACTCCCGTTCCTCTGTTACTAGAATCTATGCAGCCTTCACCCTACCCTACTACAATATGGGCTGCCTCCTACTACTCCCTCACTACAATCTGAGCAGGCTCCTGTCACTCCCTCACAGGAAGCTGAGCTAGTTCCTCCTCCTCCCTTATGAGAATTTGAGCTGCCTGCTCCCCTTCCCTTACTAGAATCTGAGCTGGCTCCTCCCCCTCCCCTACTAGATTCTGGCATGGCTCCTTTCCCATCCCCTACTAGAATTTGAGCTACCTCCTTCCCCTCCCTTACTAAAATCTGAGCTTGCTCCTCTCCCTACAATCTGACCTGGCTTCTCCCTCTCCCTTACTAGAATCTGAGTTGCCTCCTACCCCTCCCTTACTATACTGAGCTGGATCCTCCCCCTACCTTACTAGCACCTAGATGGCTCCTCCCCCTACTTTACTAGACTGAGATGGCTCCTCTCCCTACCTTTCTAGACTCTGAGCTGAGTCCTCTCCCTCCCTTCCTAGAACCTGAGCTGACTCTTACCCCTCTCTTACTGGAATCTGAGTTGCCTCCTACTCCTCCCCTACTAGAATCTGAGCTGGCTCCTCCCCCTCCCTTACTAAATTCTGAGCTGGCTACTGACGCTACTTGATTAGTATTTCAGCTGGGTCCTTTCACTCCCTTACTAGAATATTACCTGGCTCCTCCCCCTCCCTTAATAGAATCTGAGATGGCACCTCCCCCTCCCTTATGAGATTCTGAGCTGCCTCCTTCCCCTTCCCTAATAGAATCTGTGCTGCCTCCATCCCCTCACTTACTAGAATCTGAGATGGCACCTCCTCCTCCCTTACTAGAATCTGACCTGGCTTCTCCCTCTCCCCTACTAGAATCTGAGCTGGCTCCTCTCCCTCCCTTCCTAGAATCTGAGCTCGCTGCTCTCCTTCATTTAATAGAATTTGAGATGGCTGCCCCCCTCCCTTACTAGAATCTCAGCTGGCTCCTCTCCCTCCCCTACTAGAATCTGAGCTGCCTCCTATCACTTCCTTACTAGAAGAGCTGACTCCTCCCCTCCATTACTAGAATCTAAGTTCACTTACTCTATCTCCCTTACAAGAATCTAAGCTGGCTTCTCTAGTTCCTGGACTAGAATCAAAGATGGCTCCTCCCAATAGTTTATGAGACTTTGAGCTGGCTCCTCTCCCTCCCTTACTGTAATCTGAGCTGTCTTCTCCCCCTCCCTTCAAAGAAGCTGAGCTAGCTCCTCTCTGAACTTTACTAGAATCTGAAATGAATCTGCCCCCTCCCTTACTAGAGTCTGAGTTGCTTCCTAACCCTCCCTTGCTATAATCTGAGCAGGCTCCTCTCCCTCCCTTACTAGAATCGGAGGTGGCTACACCTCTTCCCTTACTAGAATTTGAGCTGGCTATTCCCCTTCCCTTACTAGAATCTGTGCTGACTCCTCCACCCCCCTCACTAGAATCTGAGATGGCTCCTTTCCCTCCCTTAGTAGAATCCGAGCTGGCTACTATCCATCCCTTACTAAAATCTTAGTGGCTTCTCCCACTCCCTTACTAGAATCTGAACTGTGCCCTCACCCTCACTTACTAGAATCTGAGCTGGCTGCTTCCTCTTCCATATTAGAATCTGAGCTGCCTACTCCCCCTCCCCTACTAGAATATCAATTGCCTTCTAACCCACCCTTAAAAGAATCTGAGGTTGTTCCCTTCTCTACCCTACTAGAATCTGAGCTACCTCCTACCATTTCCTTACTAGAATCTGAACTGGCTCCTCTCTCTCCCTTCTTAGAAACTAAGCTTACCTTCCCTCTCCCTTCCTAGAATATGAACTGACTTCTCCCCCTACTTTACTACAATCTGAGCTGCCTCTACCCCTCCCTTACTAGAATCTGGACTGACTCCTCCACCTCCATTACTAGAATCTGATCTGGCTTCATTCCCTCCCTTAGTAGAATCTGACCTGGCCTCTCCCCCTCCTTACTAGAATCTGAGGTAGATTCTCTCCCTCTCTTACTAGAATATGAGCTGGATTCTCCCCCTCCCTTACTAGAATCTAAATTGATTCGTTCCCCTCTTTTATTAGATTCTGAGCTTCCTACTACCCCTCCTTTACTGGAATCTGAGCTGGCTCCTCTTCCTGCCTTAGTAGAATCTAAGCTGGCTTCCTACACCCTTACTAGAATCTGAGCTGGCTTCTCCTTCCCTTCCTAAAATCTGAAATGGATCTCCCTCCCTTACTACAATATGAACTGCTTCCTCTCCCAATTTTGCTATAATCTGAGCTGACTCCTCTCCCTACCTTCCTAGAACCTGAGCTGACTCCTCCTCCTCCCTGAGTAGAATCCCACTCCACTAGAATCTGATTTGCCAACTATCCTTCCCTTACTAGAATCTCAGCTGACTCCTTGCCCTTCTTTCCTAGAATCTGAACTGGCTACTCTCCCTCCCCTACTAGACTCTGAGCTGCCCTATTACTGCTTACTAGAATTAGAGTTGGCTCCTCACTCTTCCTTAGAATCAGAGCTGACTGCTTCCCCTCCCTTATTAGCATTTAAGCTGGCTTCTCTGTCTCCCATACTAGAATCTGAGTTGGCTCCTCCCCCTCCCTATTACCTGACCTGGATCCTCCCCCTCCCTCATGAGAATCTGTGCTGATTCCTCCCCTTACTTTACTAGAATCTAAGATAACTCCTAACCCTCCCTTACTAGAATCCCATCTAACTCCTCCCCCTCCCTTACTACAATCTGAGCTAGATCCTGTCCCTCCCTTACTAGAAAATATGCTGCCTCCTGCCTCTTCCTTACTAGAATCTGAGCAGGCTCCTCCCACTCCCTTACTAGAATCTGAGCTGGCTCCTCCTCCCTTATGAAAATCTGTGCTGACTCCTCCCTTTCCCTTGCTAGAATTGGAGCTGATATCTCCCTCTCCTTTACTATAGTCTGAGCTGTCTCTTCTCCCTACTTTAATAGAATCTGAGCTAACTCCTCTCTCTTCCTAGAATCTGAGCTGGCTCTTCTCCCTCCCCTACTAGAATCTGAGCTGCCTCCTATCACTTCCTTACTAGAATCACAGCTGGCTCCTCCCCCTCCCTTACTAGAATCTAAGTTGACTCCTCTAACTCCCTTACAGGAATCTGAGCTGCCTCCTACCCTTCTCTTATGAGAGTCTAAGCTGGCTGATCTAGCTTCCTTACTAGAATCAGAGCTGCATCAAACACCTCCTTACTGGAATCTGAACTAACTCTTCCTCCTCCCTTTGTACAATCCGCTCTGGCTCCTCCCACTCCCTAACCAAAATCAGAGCTGTCTCATCTCCCTCTCTTGAAGGAATCTTAGCTGGCTCCTCCTTCTCTCTTACTAGAATCTGAGCTGTCTCCTCCCCCTCCCTTCAAAGTATCTGTGCTGTATTTTCTCCCTCTCTTCAATGAGTCAGAGCTGGCTCCTTCTCCCTCACTAGAGTCTGAGTTGCCTCTTACCCCTTCTTTACTATAACCTGAGCTGGATCCTCTCTTCCCTGACTAGAATCTGAGATGGCTCCTCCCCCTACCTTATAAGTCTGAGCTGGCTGCTCACCCTGCCTTTCTACAATTTGAGAAGTCTCCTCCCCCTACCTTTCTAGACTCTGAAGTGACTCCTTACATGCCCTTAATAGAATCTGAGCTGGTTCCCCTCCATCCATTACTAGAATCTGCACTGTCTATGACCCCTCCCATACTAGAATCTAAGCTGGCTTCTCCCCCTCTTTTACTATAATCAGAGCTGACTCCTCTGTCTCCCTTACTAGAATCTGAGCAGGCTCCTCTCCCTCTCTTATTAGTATCTGACCTGGCTCCTCCTCCTCCCTTATAAGGATCAGAGCTGTCTCATCCCCCTCTCTTGAAAGAATCTTAGCTGGCTTATAAGAATCTGAGTTGGGTCTTCCCCATCAATTATTAGAATCTGAGCTGTATGCTCTCCATCCCTTAGTAGAATCTGGACTGGCTCCTCTCCCTCCCTTACTAGAATCTGAGCTTGCTCCTCCCACTACCTTACTACAAAATGAATATCCTCCAACCCTCCCCTACTAGAATCTGAGAAGGGTCCTCTCCCTCCCTTACTAGAATCTGAGCTGGCTACTCTTCCTCTCTTACTAGATTCTGAAATGACTCCTCCCCCCTCTTACTAGAATTTGAGCTGGCTCTGCCCCCTCCTTTACTAGATACTGACCTGGCTCCTCACTCTCTCTTACTAGAATTTGAGCTGCCTCCTATCCCCTCCTTTACTAGAATCTGAACTGGCTCCTCCTCCTTCCTTACTAGAATCTGAAATGGCTCCTCTCCCTCCTATAATAGAACCCAAGCTTGTTCCTCTCCCTCCCTTACTAGATTTTGAACTGACTCCTCCCCCTCCCTTACTAGAATCTGATTTGCCTCCTTACCCTCCCCTACTACAATCTGAGCTGTCTCATCTCCCTCACACACTAGAATCTGAGCTGGCTCGTCCCTTTGCCTTTCTAGAATCTGAGCTGTTTCTTCCTGCTCCCTTACTAGATTTGAGCTAGATCCCCTCCCTCCCTTACTAGAATCTGATTTTTCTACTACCCCCTCCATTACTAAAATCTGAATTGGCTCCTCTCCCTCCTACCTTACTAGAATCTGAGTTTGCTCCTCTTCCACCCTTCCTAGAATATGAGTTGCCTCCTACCCCTCCCTTTATTTTTTTTAATTAACAACTTCCGTAATTGTAAACAATATCCCATGGTAATTCCCTTCCTTCCCCACTTTCCCCAGCTCAGATTCTAGTAAGGAAGTGGTAGGGAGAAAGCTCAGATTCTAGTAAGCATGGGGTTGGAGGCAAGTGATATTCTAGTAGGTGAGGGAGAGGAGCCAGCTCAGATTCTACTGAGGGAAGGGGACTAGCCATCTCAGAGCCTAGTAAGGGAGGGAATGGATCCAGTTCAGAATGTAGTATAGAAAAGGGAGGAGCCAGATCAGATTCTAGTGAGGGAGTCGGAGGAACCAGCTCACATTTGAGTAAGGGAGGGAGTGGAGCCGGCTCAGATTCTACTAAGAGAGAGGATGGAGCCAAGTTAGGTACTAGTATGGGAGGGACAAGCTCCAATACTGTATGGGAGGGGGAGGAGCTAGCTCTGATTCTAGAAAGGAAGCAGTAGGAGGGAGGGAGAGGAGTCAGTTGAGATTCTAGTAATGGAAGGGTATTAGGCAGATCAGATTCTACTAAGAGAGGTGTTGCAGTCTGGTTCGCATTGCTGGTAGAAATCACCCAACCAAGAGCAGCTTCTGGGAAAAAGAGATTTATTTTGGCTTACAGGCTCGAGGGGAAGCTCCACAATGGCAAGGGAAAACGATTGCATGAGAAGAGGGTAGACATCACCACCTGGCCAACATAAGGTGGACCACAGCAACAGGAGGGTGTGCCAAACACTGGCAAGGGGAAACTGGCTTTAATACCCATAAGTCCACCCCCAACAATACACTCCCTCCAGGAGGCATTAATTCCCAAATATCCATCAGCTGGGGAGCTAGCATTCACAATACCTAAGTATATGGGGGACACCTGAATCAAACCACCACAAGAGGGTAGGGGGCAGCTCAGATTCCAGTAGGTAGTGGGAAGGAGTCAGCTCATATTCTTTTAATGGAGGGGGAGGATCCAGCTCAGATTCTAGTAATGGGGAGAGAGAAGCCAACTCAGATTCTCTTTTTTTTCCTCTCAATTTTTATTAACATTTTCCATGATTATAAAAAATAACCCATGGTAATACCCTCCCTCCCCCTCCTTCCCCTTGGAAATTCCATTCTCCATCATATCCCCTCCCCATCTCAATCAGTATCTCTTTTATTTTGATGCCATGATATTTTCCTCCTCTTATGATGGTCTTGTGTAGGTAGTTTCAGGCACTATGAGGTCATAGATATCCAGGCCATTTTATGCCTGGAGGGAGCATGTTGTAAGAAGTCCTACCCTTCCTTTGGCTCTTACATTCTTTCCACCACCTCTTCCGCATTAGACCCTGAGCCTGAGAAGGTGTGATCACGATGTTAGTCAGTACTCCAGTCACTTCTTCCTAGCACTATGATACCTTCTGAGTCATCCCAAGGTCACTGCCATCTGAAAAGAGAAGATTCTCTACTCAAAGTGAGAGTAGCATTAATATAAGGGTATGAATATTAAGAAAAGTGCTTACTGGGCAGTTTGATAAGCATAATATATATATTTATCCAGACATCAGCAGATGTTACACATCTGGGGCTCATGACTACCCCTGTTTTAACTTTTCAGTATCAGGGATGTGTTACCCCCCATGGAGCAGGCCTCCAGTTCAATTGGAGGGCAGTTGGTTTCCACCATGATAGACATGGCACTATTGTACCAGTTGGCTCATTTGTCCTGGCTGGCCAATTATAGGGCTTGAAGTGTCTACTGTTGAGTATTTTCATTGATGGTATCTCTTTGTCCCATTGAACTGCATGTAGAATGGCTTCTTCCAGCTTTCTGTCAGCTGGTATACATGGAAGAGGTTATAAGCTCAGTTCCAGCAGGATTTCTCAGTGGCCTTGCATCCCAAGTATGTGGAATCTTTAGCAATAGGGTCTCACCATCTATTCCTGGTGGGAAACCAAGGGCCTCTGCAATGGCCTATAATGTTTTGGGGGCATCAGGGACCTCCCTGGCCAACAACTCACTGGAGGTGTCCCATCCCTGGCACTGAAAAATTTCTAGCAATGATCTACAGTTCCTGCGTGTTCTGTTCTCCAAAACTGGAGGATTCCATATGATTTATTTATATCCTCTTAGATTTTGATTAGCCCTCCCTCCAACTGTTGGGCCTTGGGAGGCCTGGTTGTGAGGCCTAGTGGAACTTCCTGAGCCTAGCTAAGGTTTGGCGACCTGTCCCTGGCCAGCTATGACTAGCAGGATGCCTAATGGCCTCAGGCCTGCTACTTCCGTGCAGGAAGTTGGAGTTCTCTCTCAGCGCTTAGAACCAGTCATCTCAAAAGTCATAGTATGCTATTGGCCCTTACATCTCACCCCATCCCAAAATCTCCACACTCGTTCTCAAAGCTATATAAAGCACCTGCCTGTTACAATAAAGTGAGTTCATGCTTTGACAAGACTCCCGGGTTGGTAGTGTGTTCCTAGCTGTTGACACTCATCCTTCTCCTTAACCCCTTGGGAGGAACCAGTGGGTCTGGTCCTTCCTCAGCACTACCTGCTGGGGGAGCCCGGCATTATGGCACCCAAAGTGGGGCTACAGGAACCCAGCATCCACTTTTCCTTTACTCAGTCTCCTCCCCTGACCTCACTTTGGGACTTTTCACTCCCGATAATCTAGTCTACTTACGTTTATACAATACCAACCTATTAATTACCCTCCTCCCTTCCTTTCTCTTACCTTTATAGTTCTTTTTTAGCTTACTGGCCTCTGCTACTGAGTTTTTTCCTTTTCACACAGAAGCCCAACCATCTGCAGCGAGGATCCACATATGAGAGAGAACAGGCAGAGCTTGGCTTCCTGAGCCTGAGTTACCTCACGTAGTATAATCCTTTCCAGATCCATCCATTTTTCTGCAAATTTATAACTTCATTTTTCTTTACTGCTGAGTAGAACTCCATTTTATAAATGTGCCACATCTTCATTATCCACTCATCAGTTGAGGGACATCTAGCCTGGTTCCATTTCCCAGCAATTATGAATTGAGCGGCTATAAACATAGTTGAGCACATACTTCGTTTTTTAAACTTTATTTATTTATTTATTTATTTGAGAGTGACAGAGAGAGAGAGAAAGAGGCAGATAGAGAGAGAGAATGAACATGCCAGGACTTCCAGCCACTGCAAACAAACTCCAGATGCATGCACCCCCTTGTGCATCTGGCTAATGTGGATCCTAGGGAATCGAGCCTTGAACCAAGGTCCTTAGGCTTCACTGGCAAGCGCTTAACCACTAAGCCATCTCTCCAGCCCGAGCATTTACTTCTAAGGAAATGAGATGAGTCCTTAGGATATATGCCTAGGAGTGCTATAGCTGGGTCATATGGTAGATCAATATTTAGCTGTTTGAGGAACCTCCACACTGATTTCCACAATAGCTGGACCACAATGCATTCCCACCAACAGTGTAGAAAGGTTCCTCTATTTCCACATCCCAACCACCATTTATGATCATTTGTTTTCATGATGGTAGCCAATCTGACAGGAGTGAGATGGAATCTCAATGTAGTGTTACTCTGCATTTCCCTGATGACTAGGGATATAGAACATTTTGTTAGATGCTTATATGCTATCCATATTTCTTCTTTTGAGAACTCTCTATTTAGCTCCATAGGCCATTTTTTAATTAGCTTGTTTTATTTCTTATTATTTAACTTTTTGAGTTCTTTGTATATACTAGATATTAATCCTCTGTCATATATATAGCTGGCAAAGATTTTTTCCAATTCTGTAGGTTGCTTCTTGGCTTTATTCATGGTGTCCTTTGCATTATAAAATCTTTTAATTTCATGAGTTCCCAATGGTTAATCTGCAGTTTTATTGCCTGAGCAATTGGGGTTATATTCAGAAAGTCTTTGCCAAGACCAATATATTGAAGGGTTTCCCCTACATTTTCCTCTAGCACTTTCAGAGTTTCCGGTCTGATGTTAAGGTATTTAATCCATCTGGACTTAATTCTTGTGCATAGGGAGAGAGAAGAATCTATTTTCATGTTTCTGTAGATACATATCCAGTTTTCCCAACACCATTTGCTGAAAAGTCTGTCTTTTCTCCAATGAGTATTTTTGGCATTTTTATCGAATATCAGGTGGCTGTAGCTACTTGGACTTACTGTTTTTGTTACTATGGCACTGTAGTATAGGGTAAAATCAGGTATGGTGATACCAATAGCCTTATTTTTGTTGTTCAGTATTATTTTAGATATTTGAGGTTTTTGTAATTCTAAATGAATTTTTGGACTTGTTTTCATGAAGAATGTCATTGGAATTTTGATGGGGATTGCATTAAATGTGTAGATTACCTTTGGTAAGATTTCCATTTTCATAATATTGATTCTTCCGATACAGGAACAAGGGTTGTTTTTCCATTTCCTAGTGTCCTTTGCAATTTCTCACTTGAGTGTTTTCTAGTTTTCATTGTAGAGATCCTTTACTGCTTTGGTTAGGTTTATTTCAAGGTACTTTCTTTTCTTTCATGCAATGTGAATGGGAGTGATTCTCTGATTTTATACTCTATGTGTTTGTTGTTAGCATATAGAAAGGCTACTGATTCCTGTGTATTTCTTTTGTATCCTGTACATGGCTGTAGGTGTTTATCAGCTCTAACAGTTTACTGGTAGAGTCTTTAGGGTCCTTCATATATAGAATCATGTCATCTGTAAATAATGATAACTTGATCTCTCCCTTTACAATTGGTATCCCTTTAATGTGTGTCTCTTACTTATTGCTATGGCTAAGACTTCTAGTACTATATTATATAAAAGTGGGGACAGTGGACACCCTTGTCTTGTTCCTGGTTTTAGTGGAAATGCTTCCAGATTTTTCCCATTTAGCAATAGGTTGGCTGTAGGCTTGTCATAAATATCCTTTATCATATTCAGATATGTTCCTTCTATTCCCAGTCTCTGTAGGACTTTTATCATGAAGGGATGTTGGATTTTGTCAAACGCTTTCTCTGTGTCTAATGAGATGATCATTGATTTTTGTCCTTCCATCCATTTATATAATGTATTACATTGATCAATTTGTGTATATTGAACCATCCCTGCATCTCTGGGATAAAGCCTACTTGGTCAGGGTGAATGATCTTTCTGATATATTCTTGTATTCTGTTTGCCAATATTTTGTTGAGAATTTTTGCACCTATGTTCTTGAGCAAGATTGGTCTGTAATTTTCTTTTTTTGTTGTATCATTGCCTGGTTTTGGGTTTAGAGTGATACTGGCTTCATAGCAGGAATTTGGTAGAATTCCTTCTTTTTCTATTTTATGGAAAATCTTAAAAAGCAATGGTGTTAACTCTGCCTTGAAGATCTGGTAAAATTCAGCAGTGAACCCATCCGGGCCTGGGCTTTATTTTAGTTGGGAGATTTTTGATAACTGCTTGGATGTCCATGCTTGTTATAGGCCTATTTAAGTGATTAATATCATTTTGATTTAAATTAGGTAGTTCATATAAATCAAGAAAATCATCCATTTATTTCAGATTTTCATACTTTGTGGAGTATATGCTTTTATAGCATGTCCCTATAACTTTTTGAGTTTCTTTGGCATTTTTTGTGATGTTACCTTTTTCATCTCTAATTTTAGTAATTTCTGTCTCTTTTCCCTTTCTTTTGGTCAGATTTGCTAAGGGTTTATCAATCTCATTTATCCTTTCAAAGAACAAATTCTTTATTTCATTGATTATTTGGATTGGTTTTTGGTTTCTATTTCATTAATTTCTGCCCTAATCTTTATTATTTCTTCTTGTCTACTGATTTCTGGTTTGCTTTGTTCTTCTTTTTCCAATATTTTAAGGTGAAGCATTAGGTCATTTACTTGCATCCCTTCTAATTTCTTAATATAAGCATTTAAAGCTATAAATGTACCTCTTCGACTGCCTTCATTGTGTCCCATAGATTTTGGTATGTTGTGTTCTCATTATTGTTTCATTCTATAATTTTTTTGATTTCCTTCTTGATTTCTTCAGTGACCCCATTCATCATTTAGTAGTGTGTTGTTTAATTTCCATGATTTTGTGTATGCTCTATAGCCTTTCTTGCTATTGATTTGTACTTTGATTCCATTGTGGTCAGATAGAATGCAAGGAATTATTTCAATTTTCCTGTATTTGTTAAGATTTTCTTTGTGTCCTAATATATGATCTATTTTAGAGAATGTTCCATGTGCTGCTGTAAACAATGTGTATTCTGCAGCCTTTGGATGAAATGTCCTGTATATAACTGTTAGGTCCATTCCTCCTATGACCTCATTTAGTCCAGATGCCTCTCTGTTTATTTTTTCTGGTGTGACCTGTCAATTGATGAGAGTGTGCTGTTGAAGTCACCCACTGTGTTTGGTGTTATCTATGACCTTAGTTCTAATAGTGTTTGTTTGATGAATTTGGGAGCCCCCATGTAAGGTGCATATATGTTCAGGATTGTAATGTCCTCCTGTTGGAGGGTGACTTAAATCAATATAAAGTGGCCTTCCTTATCTTTCTTAACTAATGTTGGACTGAAGTCTACCTTGTCAGATATTAGGATAGCAACCACTGTTTCTTTCTAGGTCCATTTTCTTGAAACACCATTTTCCAACCTTTCACCCTAAGTGTCCATCCTTTGTAGAAAGGTGGGTTTCTTGGTCACAACAAATTGAAGGATCCTGCTTTTTAACCCAGTCTGTTAACTAGCATTTGAGAATTATGTTTTTTCTGTACCTTACTTGTGTGATTTTCTTTTTCTTCAGCATGGAGGATTCTTTCAAGTATTTTCTGTAGATCTGGTTTTGTCTTCAAATACTCCTTTAGCTTGCTTTTGTCTTGGAATGTCCTTATTTCTCCGTCTATATGAGTGGATAGCTTTGCAGGATGAAGTAACCTTGGTTGACAGTTGTTATCCTTCAGGACTGGCAATACATCGCTCCACACCCTTCTGGATTTTAAAATTTGTTTTGAGTAACCTGCTGTAATCCTGATAGGCTTGCCTTTGTAGGTAACTTGATTTTTCTCTCTGACTGCTTTCAATATTTTTTCTTTGGTTTGTGTGTTTGGTATTTAGATTATAATATGGCGAGGAGCTGTTCTTTCTAGGTTTTGTCTGGCTGTGTTCTAAAGGATTTCTGTATCTGCATTGGCACCTCTTTCCCAATTTGAGGGAAGCTTACTTCTATGATTTTGTTGAAGACACATACTATGCCTTTGGAGTGAAATTCTTCTCCTTCTACTATGCCCTGAATTCCTATGTTTGATCTTTTCATAAGTATCCTGAATATCTTGAAATTCACACTCATACTTTTCTATTAGTTTGTCTTTTTCTTTGTTGGACTGTATTAGATCTGCCACCTCGTCTTCTAGGTTAGATATTCTGTCCTCTCCTTCATCCATTCTACTGGTGAGATTTTCTACAGAGTTTTTTATTTCATTAACTGTATTCTTCATTGCTAATAATTTTAACTGGTTTTTCTTTATTATTTCTATTTCCTTACTTATGTCTAGTATTGACCTCTTTATTTCATTAAACTTGCATTGTGTGTCTTCTTTGCTTCCTTTGAATTCTTCTTTGAGTTTTTTGACCATATTTATAATCATTCTTTTGAAATCTTTCTCAGGCATTTCCTCTAACTCATTCTCACTGGAGGTCATTTCTGATGCATTAATACTTTTTGGTGGATATATATTGTCTTGATTTTTGGTGTTTCTTGTGTTATAATGTATATATTTTTGCATCCTGTATTATTTAATGATTAGCTTTTTTAGTTAGCTGGGTATTATTGGATGTATCAATCTGATGTTATATATCTTCTGGATAGGAGCTTAAGGTGCTAGGTGTGGCTCTTAGCACTATCAGAGTATCTACAAGAGTGACTCTAGGTGTTGGGTTTGCCTATTATGAGAGTATTCAAGTAGGCTGAGTGGAACTGAATACAGATAGTTACTAAAATTTAACTAAACAATATACACGTTCAATGAAAAACAGCACAGAGTATTTATCCAAAAGTAGGTATTATAAGAACCAGATCCTTTGTTTGATCCTTAGGCTGTGTGGTGCCTCACCCACTCCCTTAATCCTGACAAGGAGGTTAAGTTTCTCATCTATAGAGGGTTTCAAGTTAGCTTGTGACCAGGTGAGACCCATTCCTGATGTATACTAGAAGAGGAAATAAAGCCACTATATATGAAGAAGCAACAAATAACAAGCTCAAAATACAGCTTATTTACTAATGGCAAGTCTGACCATCCATCAGATTTAACATATAATTTATCCTGATATGGAAGGTGCAATTAGCACTTCTGGTTCAGGCCTATATACCAGGTTTATTAGGTGGGTACTGACCTGGTGTAATCCCAGTTACCTTTTGGGATGATCTTGGGCTCAGTTATGCTTGGGTCCTGCTGTTGGTGCAAGTAGTCAAGGCCGGGTCTATGGACTGCTGCTCTGTTCTCTGGAGCTGGGCACTAACAGTGGGGGAGGGGAGGCTGCCGATGCTGCTCTAGTTCTCTCACTGTTCCATGTATTCTTCTACCTTATGATCTGTTCCTCCATTGCTCACTGCCGTTCTCCCTTCACGGTTCTTGAGTTTGCGGAGAGCTCCAGTGTGAGTGGAAAATCCCCTTACCTGGCTTTTCCTGTGGCTCAAGCCAAGCCTGGTGACTGGCTAGCACACCACTGCCATGCTTCCACACACACTGCCAGAGGCACTTCTGCTGGCCTGTGTGGGCTCTGGATGCTCTGGATCTCCCCTGTTTCTCTGCTGCCATTTCAATTTCCTATACACCTCACTTTTTAGTAAAAGTGTGTATTTTGCTGCTTTTTTTTTTTTATTTTGGTCTTTCCCCCCCCCCCCAGGCTACTTTGGCATGGTACCTAAGCTGCCATCTTAACTGGAAGCCCCAGCTGAGATTCTTGTTAGGGAGTGGGAGGAACCAGCTCAAGATTCTAGAAGTGGAGTTGTAAGAGGCAACTCAGATTCTGTTAAGAGAGGGGGTGGGGTCAGCTCATCTTACAGGAAGTGAGGTAGAGGTGACATTTCAGTTTCTAGGAAGGGAGGGAGAGGAAGCCACTCACATTCCAGTAAGGCAGGGGGAGGAGCCAGTTCATATTCTAGTAAGGAAATGAGAGGGGTTATCTGAGAATCTAGTAATGGATGGGGAGAATCATTCTCAGATTCTATTATAGGAGTGAGAGGAATTATCTGAGAATCTAGTAAGAGATGGGGAGGAGCCTGCTCAGATTCTCTAAAGCGAGGGGTAGAAGGCAGCTTAGATTTGAGTACTAGGTAGAGAGGAGCCAGCTCAGATTCTAGTAAGGGAGGGAGAGGAACCAGCTCAGATTCTCTAAAGCAAGGGGTAGAATGCATCTCAGATTTGAGTACTAGGTGGAGAACAGCCAGGTCAGATTCTAGTAAGGGAGGGGGAGGAGCCCGGTCAGATTCTAGTAAGGGAAGGAGATGAGCCAGTGCAGGTTCTCTTAAGGAAGGGGTAGAAAGCAGCTCAGATTCGAGTACTAGACAGAGAGGTTGCAGCTCATACTCTAGAAAGAAAGTAAAAGGAGCCAGCTTATCTTCTAGTAAGTGAAGGGTAGGATCTAACTCAGATTCTAATAAGGGAGTGGGAGCAGCCATCTTAGATTCTACTAAGTGAGGGAGAGGAGGCAGATCAGATTCTAGGCAGGGACAGAGAGAAGCCAGGTCAGATTCTAGGAAGGGAGGGAGAGAAGACAGGTCAGATTCTAGTAAAGGATGTAAGAGAGATAGAGGAGTGAAATAGGGATAGGAGTCAGCTCATCTTGCAGTAAGGTAGGGAGAGGAGGCAGCTCAGACTGTATTATTGGTGGGAGAGGACCCAGCTGAAATTCTAGTAAGGTGTGGGTGGGGTGCCAGCTCAGATTCTAGTAAATGTTGGAGAGAAGTATGAGAGGGAGTGGAGCCATTTCAGATTTTAGGAAGGAAGGGAGATGCCGGCTCAGATTCTAGTAAGGGAGGGATAGGGTGAGGGAAGGAGAGGATCCAGCTTAGATTCTACTAAGGGGAGAGAGGAGTAAGAGAGGAAGAGGAGACATTTCAGATTCTAGAAGGGAGGGAGATGCAGGCTCAGATTCTAGTAAGGGAGGGATAGGGTGAGGGAAGGAGAGGAGCCAGCTCAGATTCAAGTAAGGGAGTGAGAGTATCCAGCTTAGATTCTGGGAAGGGAGTGGTAGGAGGCAGCTCAGATTCTAGTAAATGAGGGGGAGGATTCAGTTCAGAATCTAGTAAGGAAGGGGGAGGGCCAGCTCAGATTCTAGGAAGGGAAGGAGAGGAGCCACCTCAGATTCTAGTAAGGAAATGGTGGGAGGACCCTCAGATTCTAGTAGGGGAGGGAGCAGAGAACAGATTCTAGTAAGGGTGGGTTAGGAGGCAAATGATATTTTAGTAGGGTAGGGGAAGGAGCTAGCTCAGATTATAGTATGGAAGAGGAAGAATCCAGCTCAGATTCTCGTAATTGATGAGGAGGAGCCAGCTCAGATTCTAGTAAGGGAGGTGGAGGAACTAGGTCAGATTCTATGAATGGAGGGAGAAGAGCCCTTTCAGATTCTAGGAAGGGAGTGAGAATAGCTATTTCAGATACTTGTAAGGAGGGGGAGGAGTCAGCTCAGATTCTACTAAAGATTCTAGTAAGGAAGTGGTAGGAGGCAGCTCATATTCTAGTATGGGTGGAAGGGGAGAAAGCTCAGATTCTATTAAGGGTGGGGTGATATTCCAGTAGGGGAGGTAGAGGATCAAGCCCAGATTATAGTAAGGGAATGGGACTAGCCAGCTCAGACTCTAGTAAGGGAGGGAGTGGATCCAGTTCAGATTTTAGTATGGAAGAGGGAGGAACCAGCTCAGATTGTAGTAAGGAAGGTGGGGGAGCTAGGTTCAAATATAGTATAGGAGGGGGAGGAGCCAGCTCTGAATCTACTAAAGAAGCAATAGGAGGCAGCTGAGATTCTAGTAGCATAGGGAGAGGAGTCAGGTCAGATTCTACTAAGGGAGGCTGGGAGCCAGCTCGGATTATATTAAATAAAGGAGAGGAGCCAGCTCAGATCCTTGTAAGGAACTTGCAGCAGCCACCTCAGTTTCTAGTAATAGAGCAGGAGGAGACAGCTCAGTTTCTAATAAAACAGGGAGAGGAGGCAGCTCAGATTCTAGCAAGGGAGGGTGAGGAGCTACCTCAGTTTCTAGGATGGGAGGAGGAGGAGACACTTCAGATTCTGGTAGAGGAGGGGAGAAGCCAGCTTAGATTCTAGTAAAGGCAGGGGAGGAGCCAGCTCAGATACTAGGAAGGGAGGGGGAAGATTCAATTGAGATTCTAGTAAGGGAAGGGTAGTAGGCAGCTCAGAATCTAGTAAGGGAGGAAGAGTATCCAGCTCTGATTCTAGTCATAGAGGGGTAGGAGCCAGCTCAGATTCTAGTAATGGTGTGAGAAGATCCAGCTCTGATTCTAGCAAAGGATGGGGAGAAGCCAGGTCACCTTCTAGAAAGGGAGTGGGAGGAGCCAGATCAGATTCTAGTAAGGGAGGTGGAGGAGCCATTTCAGATTATAAAACAGGAGAGGTAGGAGGCAGTGATATTCTCACAGGATGGGGAGGAGCCAGCTCAGATTCTAGTAAGAGAGAGGGAGAAGCTAACTTAGATTGTAATAAGGGAGGGAGGGAGCCTGCTTAGATTCTAGTACATAAGGATAGATATAGATAGCTATATTCTAGTAATGGATGGGAAGGACCCAACTTAGTTTCTAGTAATGGAGGGAGAGCAGCCAACTCAGATTCTAGTAAGGGAGAGGACAAGCTATCTCAGATTCTAGTAAGGGAGTGAGAGGATCTAGCTCAGGTTCTTTTTTTTTTTTTTTTTTTTTTTTTTAAGAAAGTCAATTTATTATGATGTGTGATAAACCAAATGTAGAATGAGATGGATGGCTAATTCAGTGGTTTTCACTGGCACTGGGAAGAAGCCCTTCCACCCCCCAAAGACAATATTGCTAGCTTGTGAAAATTTTATCAAGGTAGAGACTTTATCCTAGAGACAAGAGGAAGATACATGTTTTCTGAAAAATATTCCATCTGACCATGGTGACACAGGCCTTTAATCCCAGCTTCTTAGGAGGCTGCAAATTCAAGGCCTGCTTAGGCTACAAAAAGCTCAAAACAGAAAAGGTTAAAAGAGGGTTGAAGATGCTAGCCCAGCATACAAAACTGCCTAAACTTGCCAGTGACTCCCACCTATAAAACAAAAGCATAGTGCATAAAATTTTCTTTTTCTTTTCTATTTAGAATATTTGGAAGTTTCCAACCCAAATGGAACCCAATAACATCCACTGTTTTTTGTTGTAATGATGCTGTCCTAAATAAATAGCTCAGATTTTAGTAGGAGAATGAGAGGAACCAGGTCAGAGTCTAGTAAAGGAAAGGGAGGAGCCAGATAAGATTCCAGTAAGGGAGGGATAGGATGCAGCTCAGACTGTACTAGGGAGGGGGAGGAGCCAACTCTGATTCTAATAAGGAAGAGGTAGGAGCCAGATCAGATTCTAATAAGGAAGAAGGAGGATTCAACTCAGATTCTAGTGAGGAAAGTAGAGGAGCCAGCTCAGAGTCTAGTAAAGGAAAGGAAGGAGTCAGCTCAGGGACTAGAACCAGAGGGGGAGGAGACAGTTCAGATTCTAGTAAGGGAGGAGAAGAGCCAGCTCATATTCTAGGAAGGGAGGGAGTAGAGCTAGCTCAGATTCTAGGAAGGAAGTGGTAGTAGACTATAGTTAGGGAGGGGAGGAGCCGGCTCCCATTCTAGTAAGACAGGGGGAGGAACAAGTTTAGATTCTAGAAAGTGAGGGGGAGGAGCCAGCTCAGATTCTTTAAGTCGGGGGAGGTGTCAGCTCTGATTCTAGTAATGGCAGGGGATTTGCCAGCTCATGCTCTAGTAAGGGAGGGGGCAAAGCTAGCTCAGATTCTAGTAGGGAAGGGAGAGGAGTAGGCTCATATTCTTGTAAGGAGGGGGAGAAGCCATCTCACATTCTATTAAGGGTGGGGGAGAAGCTAGTATATATTCTAGGAAGGGAGCTTGAAGAGCCATCTCAGATTCTACTAAGGGAGGGGGAAGAGCCATCTCAGATTTTTTTGTTTGTTTATTTGTTTGAAGTAGGGTCATACTCTGCCTCAGGCTGACCTGGAATTCACTATGTAGTCTCAGGATGGCCTCGAACTCTTGGTGATCCTCCTACTTCTGTCTCCAGAGTGCTGGGATTAAAGGTATGTGCCACCATGTTCTCTGCTGGGCTCCCCTGGCAGATAGTGCTGAGGAAGGACCAGGCCCACTGGTTTCTCCCAAGGGATTGAGGAGGAGGATGAGTGTCGATGCCCAGGAACACGCCACCAAGCCGGGAGTCTTGTCAAAGCAGGAACTCACTTTATTGTTACAGGCAGTTGCCTATATAGCTTTGAGAATGAGGGTGGGGATTCTAGGATGGGGGGAGAGGTAAGGACCAACAGTATACTGCGACTTTTGAAATGATTCAAGGCCCAGCATCTCCCCCTTTTGTTTTTGTAGGAGCATTAGTCACCATGGCCCCTGTCTTAGGTTGTCCCCCTCTGGGGATCTTACCCATCACTGGGTACCATGTGTTTAGCTTGCTGAGAACCCAGTCCATGGCCTGTCTTAGGTTGTCTCAGTCAGTCTGAGATCTTACCTGTCATCAGTCACATGGAAGGCAGAGGAGGTGGCAGTGGGTCATCTGAGGAACTTAATTCCTGAGTTGTCAGCCTGTGATAATATATCTCAACATGATGGATTTTTATTGCCTCTAGCTGCTGGTGAATGAATTGTGTAATTTTGTTAATTACACAAGGCCTGGCAGTGAGGATAAGGAGAAGGAGAAGGAGGGGCCCAAGTAGAGGGAGGAGATAAGGTAAGAAGCCATGTAGGCCCATCCACAGTGGGTTGTCCTGGAAGTCCCACCATCTCTTTCCCAGGTCCTCTTGAAGTCTTTTGATCTTGTCCTGAACAATTCCCAATCTATTGGCATAGAAACAGCATTTTTCCTATAAAAACAAGCATATGCCTCCCTTTTTGGCAGTTAATAGGTCTAGTCTCCTCCTGTTTTGTACGACTTCCTCAGCCAGGGAATCTAGCTGTTGTTGGATATCAAGGATAGTGCTGGACACAGCTTTTATGTCACTGATCAACTGGAGAGAGAGCTTTCTGTGGAGATGGATTGCCATACCCATCCCGGCTGTTCCAGTGGCCATGCCTGTGGTTATTCCCATCCCAACGAGTAAAGGTATCATTTGTATAGCTCTCTTAGGTCTCCCTCTGATATAATCAAATGAGGGCCTAGGGAGCGCCTCATTTCCAGGAATGATATCTACATCTGGGATTAAGGTGGCTGGGCCACAAAGGTCTGTCCAATTAGTGATCAGAAAGTCATAGGCCATCCCACCTCCACAAACATAAACCATTCCAGAAGGTGGGCAGCATTGAGTACTGGGCTCAGTTGTGTTCATTATTAGGGGAAGGTGGGGCCCAAATGTAAGTTCCAGAAGGAGACATTGGGAAAAGCTGGACGGGGATGGGAAAGGTGGCTGAGCAATTTTTTAGGGTTGTATGGGCAACTGTAGTTGTATCATTGGTGATTACTGCGAGCAGCCCGAGAGGCCCAGATCAGAGGCAAAGCCAGCAATCCTCTGCAAGGGAGGGAGTTGTTTGGTTTAGTAGGATGAAGACCATTTTAGAAACAGTCCTCAGGGGTGAGACACTCCCTGGAAAAGTGATTGTCAGTGTCCCCTTTGGGGGGCAAATATTTTAGGTCTCTTGCTTGGGTCTTTTTTCATCTGGAGGGAAGACACATCCAAACCCTCTCCCTGCTGTGAGGAGTGGGTCTGGTCCTCTCCAGGCCCCAGTCAATGGGTCACTCCATTTGACCTTGATCGAGCTGTATGTGACAGAGGATAACAAATGTTTTTGAAATGGAGACATTTTTTTCAGTTCTAGAAAAATTTAAAATACTTAAGGTGAATATAATGCTTTCTTTAGCTGATCATTGGGGGGGTAGTGATTCCCCCTTTTGTTTTTGTAATTGTGATTTAAGTGTTTGGTTATATCTTTCCATGATGGCTTGGCCTCGAGGGTTATATGGAATACCTGTGGCATGTGTAATTTGCCACATCCGGAGGAAACTTGTAAAGTTTTGACTTACAAAGCAGGGGCCATTATCTGTTTTTACTTGATCAGACAGCCCAAGAGTGGAAAAACATTGAAGCATATGACTAATGGCATGTTTAGATTTCTCTCCAGCATGTGCAGATGCCCAACAGGCAAGGAGAATGTATCAACTGATAAAAAATATATATTTAAGTTTTCCAAAGGGGGAATAATGAGTACAAACTTAAAGCCAAAAGCCACAGCACACTTCAGGAACTCCTGCTTGCATATCTTTAGATTAAAATCTGAAACCCACCACCACACCTTAAGATCCACCCAGTGACATTGCCTCCAGCCAGGTGGCTGCAGAATGCAAGCTACAAACAAATAAACAACTGAATAAAATCAAACAAGTTAAACACTTCTAACATATAAAGGCACAAAGTAAACTGGTATAAGGCATAGCAAGAAGAGACTAAAACAATGAAAACTCAACCACCAGCCAAAATTGTTTGCATTTCTATGATAGTCTTCCCTCAGGCATCCTTTACATGGTAAAGCAATTGGACCATCTTCCTTAAGATTGCTAATGTGTTGACAATAGCAGCTTTAATAATCTAAAGCCAGTCTCTGTGCCAGTAAATTTAACTTGCTTTAAGTTTTCCAGCTTAAAATCTTTTTTTATATTATTATTATTATCATTATTATTATTATTATTATTATTTGTTTGTTTTTCAAGATAGGGTCTCACTCTAGCTCAGGCTGACCTGGAATTCACTCTGTAGTCTCAGGGTGGCCTTGAACTCTCAGTGATCCTCCTACCTCTGCCTCCCAAGTGCTGGGGTTAAAGGCATGTGCTACCACAGCTTAAAATCTTAAATCTCTCAGTCCAATACCTCTAGCCAAGCACATCAGTCCATTACCAATTTAACCTTGATCAAACTCTCTGGGCTTAGGCAGCAGGATGCAGCCAGCTCTTATGCCAGTAGCCCAGTTCCAACAAAGTCCTCTGTAGTCTTTCCTTCCCCTTAGAAAGCTCATAAGCCAAGCCTTGAAGTTTAATGTTATCTGTACTTAGCATTCTCAGACTCTCATCAGAATAGTCCATAAAATTTGGCTTACCACTCCAGAAGACACCTTCAGTTGCAAGCACCAAGTCCATGCCTATTTCTCCAAAACAAAGGTTCCAAAAGATCAACATCCCCATGGTCAGGTTCATCTCAGTCCACTCCTTGGTACCAAGTTCTGTATCAGACAGCTTCAGTTCACTGAGATGAACTTCCAGACCAAGCACAGTTATGGAGTAAGAGATATTTATTGAAGCCTTCAGATCCAGGGGAAGTTCCATAAATGGCATAAGAAGCTGGCCTACCTTCACAGGCCCAAGCAGAGAGAGAGAGAAGCACAGCCTAAAGGTCAAAAGCCACACAGTATGTCCACTAGGGACATATGACCCATTTAGAAATACAAAAACTGCAGATGCAGCTTGCAGGTGAACCAAAAGTGAAAGGAAAGAGAAAGAGAACAAAGAGATGTTGACAAGCAAGTACAGGTTATAGAAGCAGTTTAGCACATTAAATATGAAGGCTGCCTCATAACTTATGAGGGTACACTCACCTGCACACGCATACCAATTGACCTCCTCAATGAGAATGCCTCACATGGGGCACCAGTCTGCCGTGTTCTTGTAGCCCCACATTGGGTGCCATACTCCTGGGCTCCCCCAGCAGGTAGTGCTGAGGAAGAGCCAGGCCCACTGGTTCCTCCCAAGGGGTTGAGGAGGAGGATGAGTGTCGATGCCCAGGAGCACGCCACCAAGCCAGGAGTCTTGTCAAAGCAGGAACTCACTTTATTGTTAAAGGCAGTTGCCTATACAGCATTGAGAATGAGGGTGGGGATTCTAGGATGGGGGAGAGGTAAGGACCAATAGTATACTGTGACTTTTGAAATGATTGGTTCGAAGTGTGTACATGGGAATTCCAAATCCTATGTGGAAGTAACAGGCCAGAGGCCATTAGGCATCTTGCTGAGTCATAGCTGGCCAGAGGCAGATCGCCAAACTTTAGCTAGGCTCAGGAAGTTCCACTAGGCCTCGCATCCATGCCTTTCAAGGCCCAACAGCCCTCCTCCATTTCAGACTTCTGAAAGGGAGAATGAGGAGTCAGCTCAGATTCTAGTAAGGGATGGGGAGAAACTAGTTTAGATTCTAGTAAGGGAGGGGGAGGAGTCAGCTCCCATTTAGTAAGGGTGGGTGAGAAGTCCTCTCTGATTCTACTAAAGGAGAGGGAGGGGTTAGCACGAATTCTTGTAAGGGTCAGGTAGTAGTAAGGGAGAGGGAAGAGCCATCTAAGATTCTAGTGAGGGAGGTGGAGGATCCTGCTCAGGTACTAGTAAAGGAGGCCAGGAGCCAATCAGATTCCAGTATGGGAGGGGGAGGAGCCTGCTCCCAATCTAGTAAGGGTAGGGGAGGAGCCACTTCAGATTTTAGCCAGGGAAGGGGGAGGAGCCACCTTAGTTTCTAGTAGGGCAGGTGGAGGAGCCAGCTCAGATTTTAGAAAGGGAGTGGGAGGAGCCACCTCAGATTGTAGTCAGAGAGGGGGAGGTTCCAGCTCATATTCTAGTAATGAAGGGGGCTAAGCCAGCTCAGATTCTAGTATGGGAGGCGGAGAAGCCAGCTCCGGTTCTAATATGGGATGGGAGGAGGCAGCTCAGATTCTAGATTCTAGATTCTAGTAAGGGTGGTGCAGGAATCAACTCAGATGTTAGTTAAGGAGGGGGATTAGCCTTCCAGGTAATTTTTTTTTTTTTTTCCGAGGTAGGGTCTCACTTTACCTCAGGCTGACCTGGAATTCTCTATGTAGTCTCAGGGTGGCCTCAAATTTATGGTGATCTGCCTATCTCTGCCTCCCTAATGCTGGGATTAAAAGTGTGCACCACCACACCTGGCATTTCCAGATAATTTTTTGTTGTTATTGTTCATTTTTATTTATTTCTTTGAGAGTGACACAGAGAGAAAGAGGCAGATAGGTAAAGAGAGAGAGAGACAGAGAATGGGCGCACCAGGGCTTCCAGCCACTGCAAACGAACTCCAGACGCGTGCGCCCCCTTGCGCATCTGGCTAACGTGGGTCCTGGAGAATTGAGCCTCGAACCAGGGTCCTTCGGCTTCACAGGCAATCGCTTAACCGCTAAGCCATCTCTTCAGCCCTCCAGATAATTTTTAAAGCTTCATATTAGAAGTTCATAAAGTCAGAATAAAATAAACAAAATTGAATTGAGAGAGATAAATTGATGAGTTGAAAGGATGAACTAAAGAAAAATGCAAAGGGAAGAAAGACAGTAGACTTTACAAACTTACAATTTGATATTGAAGACCTAGAACTGGCTGTGAAAACTATAACAAAAATACTCTGGTAGACTATAGAGAAATGAGAGACATGGAAAATAGGCAAGGAAGTTATAAAATGTATATGACTGAAGACTCTCAAAATAAAATCAAGGAATTAAACAGCCCCAACTTCAAAAACTTAATATGAGATCAAGTATGTGAGTCAATGCCAAAAAATTTCAAATAATGTACTTGGACTTCAGATGTAAAAACAATCATGTAGGTAACATAAAAATGCCATTAGTCATGTAGGAAAGGAAATGCACTTAATACCAGTTTTCTTTATGGTGATGTGCCAAGACAAAGGGCAATGAGATATTACTTTAAGGTATTCAAGGAAACATTTATAGGAACTTAAACATTTATATCCAGCCAAACTGTTTTCAATAATTTAAAACTACAGGGTCACCATAACTACATATAGTTACTGAAAAGTCTTATGGACTATAAGATATTGTTCTTGAAAATAACTCATACTACTACTTGATTTGGATAATAAAATTTGTCACAAAACAGAAGAAATGAGGAACAAGAAATCCATGTCCTTTGCAAAATAATTACTTCAATTCTGGTACAAATTTGTCTTAATTTTTTCACTCTACCACTACCATAAAGGTAGTCAGAAAGTCTGGAAGCATGGTAAGCAATCACATTGTTCTCTACATCATTTTAATTATTGAACACAATAAGAAAAATAGAGTATTCTCCATTTATAATCCTTATGGACAGTCTGCAGATCTATGAAAAGATAAAAAGAGAGACCCATATGAGATAATAGTGTGCTTTAATGGTACAGTTTCTGAATAGTTGGAGATAGCAACAATTACATGTTATATGACACCAGTATAGGCAAAATGATAGAGTATATTAATTTTTTTTTCAAGGTAGAGTATCACTCTAGCCCAGGTTGACCTGGAATTCACCATGTAGTCTCAGGATGGCCTCAAACTCAGCGATCCTCCTACCTCTGCCTCACGAGTGCTGGGATTAAAGGCGTGAACCACCATAGGGAGCTAAATTAACCTTTTCTATATGAAACTTTTGACAATATGAATTTGATAATGTGTAGAATGAGGTTTGTTTTTGTTTTTGTTTTCTGTTTGGGTTTTTCAAAGTAGGGTCGCGCTGTACCCTAGGCTGACCTGGAATTCACTATGTAGTCTCAGGGTGGTCTTGAACTCACAGAAATCCTCCTCCCTCTGCCTCCCAAGTACTTGGATTAAAGGCATGTGCTACCACACCCAGCTGAATGAGGTAGTTTTTTACTAAAGTAAAACAAGAAGATCCCACAACATAGAAGTATGGTTTATATTTAGGGTAAGTGTGCAACCATATTCATCAAAAGATATGTAAAAGAATATTCACAGTAGCATTTGGAATCATTCAATTTGGAAGCTTTTCACATAGCCACATAGTAGTAGTAACAGGGCAGAAAGGGTCAGGGAAAGTCCTTGAATCCCAAACCCTACGTTGGTTTCTAATTTTTTTGTTTGTTCCTTCGTTTTTTGCTTTTTGAGGTAGGGGTTCACTGTAGGCCAGGCTGACCTCAAACTCACTATGTAATCTCAGGGTGACCTTGAACTCATGGGAATCCTTTTACCTCTGCCTCCCAAGTGCTGGGATTAAAGGTGTGCACCACCACTCTTGGCTTGTTTCTAATTTAATCAAAGAATTGAATTTTTAAAAATGTCTGAGAAGTAACAAGTGGAGAGTAAGAGCTGGGGCTCCTTCTGCCTGGGCCTGGACCGAGCCTGCCTCATCTTTGGAAATTAAACACTTATATATGAGCCTTTGTCTTCAGACTCAGTTCTCCAATAGTTAAAACCTTGATAACTGGAGGAACCTAATTTACTTTACTGAGAGTCTTAAAGTCAGTTTTTATAACCCTAAAACCATAATAAATTAGCACCAATGACCTGTTAATGAGTGAAGCCTTTACAGTAAGACTCAGTTTCTCTTCTGATTAAAAACTTGGAATTCCCCCCAGACACAAAATAGCCTGGATATCCATGACCTCACAGTGCCTGACACTAGCTACACAAGACTACACAAGAGGAGGAAAAGACCATGACATCAAAATAAAAGAGAGACTGGTTGAGATGGGGAGGGGATATGATGGGGAATGGAGTTTCAAAGCGGAAAGTGGGGGGGGGGGGCAGGGTATTATCATGGGATACTTTTTATAACCATGGAAGTTGTTAATAAAAATTTGAAAAAAAAACCCTTGGAATTAAGTAAACATATTTTCAATTTTGTCCAATTGGGCCCTTCCCTGAGCAACCTTCATTACTATTATGAGCTCCTTATGACATCAATCTAATCTTTATCTCACTTTCTAGTCCCTTATTCTTTTTCTTGGTATCCTGATTATAATAAAGAGAAGTTACCACTTGGAGAAACTCTTTTAAGCTCTTATCTGATTCAGCTACCAATTTTTGTAATTGCTTATGAAAAGCAGGTGTTGACAGAGTTAAAATTTCATCTTTACGAAGAATTTCCTCCTCCAAGTTATCTGTAGTTACATTAGTAAGTTTTCTAATTATCTTCTTAAATCTCTAGAAAAAAATAATGAGCAAATCGTGTATTATCTAAATGAGCCCAGTTTCTAAGGAGACAGGCTACCACAGACTTTTGGGCTCTCTTGAAAGCCAACTGTCACATTTAAAACAAAGTGGAGGGAAGTGAAAAGAAGAGTCTAGACCAAGGATATGCCCAATCCTGGCTCACATCTTTTTTCCTTTTATAAGAAAGAGAAAGCTAATTTTCAGGGTAAACATAGATAAACACCATACCTAAAAGGATTTTCCAACTGTTTACAGACTCTTAAATATGCTCTAAAAGTTTTATATAGGAACACAGGCTTAATCTAAATTCAAATTACATTAGACACAGTTGAGGCCTTATGTGAGGTGGGTCTCAAAGTCCTAAGCACAGATGTAATTCCCATTCTTTGGAGGTCAAACCAGGTTAGATGTAGACAAGACCCTATCACCTTGTGTAATTGCAAATGGGTAAAATAAATTTCCTAGTTAAAAACAAATAAGCAATTTCAAAATAAGACAAGAAATGTTAGGATGCTTAGCTCTCAGCTCTGTCATTGCCTTTTTCTCCTGCTTCAACATGTTAAAGTCAGAGCAGACACATGTGACACTTAGGAATCTGGATTACATGATATGGTGGTTTGATTCAGATATCCCCCATAAAGATAGGTGTTATGAATGCTAGGTTCCCAGCTGATGGAGATTTGGGAATTAACATGTCCAGGAGGCAGTGTTATTGTTGGGGGCAGGCTTATGGGTGTTATATCCAGTTTCCCTTGCCAGTGTTTGGCACACTCTCCTTTCCTTTTGTCCACCTTATGTGGGCCAGGGGGTGATGTCCACCCTCTGCTCATGCCATTGTTTTCCCCTGCCATTGTGGAGCTTCCCCTCAAGCCTGTAAGCCAAAATCAACCTCTTTTTCCCACAAGCTTCTCTTGGTTGAGTGATTTCTCCCAGCAATACAAACCTGACTGCAACACATGGGTACTGAGGAAACAAAACCAGGTCATTGGGCTTTTGAGGTAAGCACCTTAACAATTGAGCAATCTCTCCAACCCCTACACACATTTTCAATAAGCTTTTTGTAAAGCAAGTAAGTGCCTACATTTCTTTCCATTCCTGGAGGTCCTGGGGAGGTACTTGACAAGTTTTGTTCAGTGCTTGTTCCATTTGCAGGAAGAGGAATGCATGAGCCAACAACAGAGGTAGAGCAGTTAATTGTTGGGTTCTCAAACTACCTGCAGCATGTAACTCAGTATCACAAATGAACATGCAGGGGACTGTCTAAAGGGTGGCACCTCAGTACATAAAATGATTGTCATTACTCAGAAGAAATACTCCAGTAAGACATTGTGGGGTTGAGAAGATATCTAAGCAGTTAAAGGCACTTCTTACAATGTCTGCTGCCAGATTCAAATCCTAAGCCGCTCATGAGCTGAACAAAAAAAAAGTGATACAAGCGGCTGGCATTGTCTTGTATGGGAATAGACCCTGGTGTCCAAATGCACATACATAAATTTTTTAAAAAAAGATATTTATACTCTTAAGTCAGAATCAGGGATCTTTTGAATACATTTTAAAGATAGTAGGATAGGGGCTGAAGAGATGGCTTCACAGTTAAGGTGCTTGCCTGTGAGCATTATGGACCATGTTCAACTCTCCAGATCCCATGTAAGCCAGGCACACAAAGGTGAGACAAGTCCAAGGTTGTACGTGCCCACTAGGTGGTGCAAGCATTGGAGTTGGATTGCAGCAGCTGGGGCCCTGTTGTGCCAATTCTCTCTTTCTCAAATAAAAAGAAAATTTATATAGATAGATAGATAGATAGATAGATAGATAGATAGATAGAATTTCAGAAGAACTTAAATAATTTTGATATAGAATAAAATAATAAAACTCAGTATCAAAGGCAAGTAAGCTAGAAAGGGGACATAAAGGAAATAGAAATAGGGAGAGGGGACTTAAAAGAATGGTATTGTATATATGTAAGTGGTAGAACAGATTAATGGGGGTGGAAAGACCTAAGTGGGGTCAGGGGAAAAGATTGAGTGAAGGAAAGGCTGGGGAATGGTTAATCAAAATCCATGAGGATATGAATATGGAAACTTACTTTTTTGGACAATGGAAAATTTTCAGTGCCAGCTATGGTTTACTTTCCAATGAGTTGTTGGCCAGGGAGGTCCCTGATGCCCCTAAAACATTACAGACCATTGCTGAGGCTCTTGGTTTCTCATCAGGAATAGATGGTAAGACCCTATTGCTGGAGACTCCACATTCTTGGGCTGCAAGGTCACTGAGAAATCCTGCTGTAGCTGACCATTTGACACAAAGCTGAAAAAAGCTATGCTGTATGCATTTCAGTGGAAAAGAGAGAAATCACCAGTGGAGATACTCAACAGTGGACACTACAAGCCTTAAATTTGGTCAACCAGGCTAAATGAATTAATGGGTATAATAGTGGCATGTCTGTTATCAAGGAAACTAACTGCTGTCTAATTGGAATGGAGGCCCACTGCATGGCAGGGAATACATGTTTGATACTGAAAACAGGGTTAGTAATGGGCCCTACAGATGTAATGTCTGCTAGTGTCTGGATAAATGTATATACTATGCTCACCAAATTGCCCAGTAAGCACTTCTCTTAATGTTCCTACCTCTGTATTAGTACTACTCTCCCTTTTGGCTAGAGAAGCTTCTTTTTTGAGATGGTGGTGACCTTGAGATGACCCAGAAGGCATCATAGTGCTGAGAAGTGACAGAGGAGTGCTCAGCACTGAAACATCTTATCACACCTTCCAAGGCTCAGAGTCCATTGCAGAAGAGGTGGCATAATGTGAGAGCCAAAGGAAGAGTAGGACTCCTTACAATGTATTCCTCCAGATACAAAATGGCCTGCATATCCATGACCTTACAGTGTCTGACACTACCTACACAAGACCATCATAATAGGAGAAAAGGATGATAACATCAAAACAAAAGAGAGACTTACTGAAAGGGGAAAATGTATGATGGAGAGTGGAGTTGCAAAGGGTAAGGTGGTGGGAGGGAGAGAATTGCCATGAGTTGTTATCTATAATTATGGAAGTTGTCAATTAAAAAGTTTAAAAAAAAACAAAATTTTTTTAAATAAAATTTTTTGTCAAAACACCAATGACTATGGAGAGAACATGAGGACTGAGTTATGTAAGATACACTCATACCTTCTCTGCCAAAAGAAAATGTGATTTGTGATTTCTTCCCATAAAAATTAAATAATTTTAAGCTGGAGAAAGTGCACTTCCTGCTCAAGCATGAGGGCTGGAGGGGGCCTGAGACAACTAGAGTTTGAATCTCCCAACCCCATGTAAACAACTGAGCATGGACACGTGTGTCCGTAGCCCCAGTCTAACAGAGAAGCAGAGACCTGACAATTGTCAGAGCACCACCAGCTCCAGCATGAGTCAAGGAACAGTGGCTTCAAACAAACCCTAGTGGAAGAGTTGTGCAGCCAGACATCTGATGTGCCACTTGCACCTCTGTAAGTGAACACCCCAACTTCAAGCAAGCCTATGGGTTCCCACACAGCACCATACCACAAGCATACATACACATGCATGTGCAAAAAAGTATGAAATAACTTCAAATTCCCTTCAAGTAACAATGGCAAATGTGAAGGTAAGCAAGGACTGGATATAGCTGAACTACTTGGTCCCAATGCCAACTTCATTTTGGTTTGGTGGAAATCCAGACCATCTGCCAGGGGAGAGCCTGGCATCTGCCATGCTTTTGCTTCCACCTCTGTCTCTCATTAGGAGCCTGGCCACACAATACTCATGGGTCTCAGCATTTGAAATGTCCACTACATGGTTCAAGCATCCTGATGTAGTGTCCTTGTCCTCAGCTCGAGTATAATATCTTCCATAGCTCGCACTTACAGCATGGCTGATGTACCTGGAAATGCATCACACACAAATACAGTCAGTCTTGTAGGCAGGAAAAGGCAGGCAGTGAGTAAAAAGCTGCTCTGTGGACATGATGTGTAAATGTGATAATAGTTATATTTTGTGCAATCTATCGATGATAGAAAAAGATGAATCCATCTTAAATACCACAGACACACATAAAGTTAACCCGAGGCTCTCTCTGCCTACCCTCCTCATGCTGGGTACTTGCTGGCAGTCTCCAGTGTTAGACTCTGTCTACTGCCAGGGTCCAGCTGTGAAAGTGAGTATCAGCCCTGCTATAGGAATTCTTGTTACATGATAAGTTACAATCAAGGATTTCCAGGGATGGGGCCATCATCCACCTCACTCTCCTCTCTGATCTTGAAATCATCTTTCATTTCCATAATTGCCTAGGCCCAAGAAGAGGCCTTGCACTGCCTTTCCTCAGCTTCACATAGCTCCATTTCTGGACTCTAGTTTGACAGAATGGTCCTGGTTATCAAGGAGGTCCACGAGAAAGAGGCAGGTTTAAAAACAGAAGGAAATCAGAGCTGGAGATCATGCAAATATCTACCCAGTAGAGACACTGCAGTGGACAGTCATGCTTAGTGGGTCCTTAGTTCATAACAACTTTTGTGTCATACTCCTCACACAGAGAACTATGGTCTGGCCTTGCAGCTTCCTTTTCTGTTTCCTCTCCTTTTGTTTCTTCTTTCATCTTTCCTCTCCATTTCCCTCTTCTCTTTTCTGATCTTTCCCTTTCCAAGAATAGTATAAATGCCCTGGTTCTAACTGATATTAAATTATTCAATGTACTTGAGAGCTAGGGAAGCAAAACTATTGCATGGGAATAATGTTTATTAGTGCGGGCTTTGCCCATATCTTCCCCTTTCTTTCTCATTGCTGCAACATAACAAAGAAAGTTGGGTTTTTGGTTTTTTTTTTTTTTTCAGCTTACATTTCAAGGTTACAGTCCATCATTGTGGGGAAGGAATGATGGCAGGTGCTTGAAGCATCTGGATATATTCAGTCCTAGGTAAGGAAACAGATGTATGATGTTTCTCAGCCAGTGATCTCCTTTTTATATAGTCCAGGACCTCCAGATCATGGAGTGACACTGTTTAGAGTATATCTTTCTAACTTAATTATCCTAATCTAGAAACTCCCTCAAAGAAATGCATAGAAATTTGTTCCATGGTTATCAACATCATATCAAGTTGCCAATCAGAGATTAACCTCCATATTCCCTCACCCTTAAGGCATAGCTGTTGTCTTTCTGATTCCTGAAGAGCCTGTAGGTAGAGACTTCAGGTTGTCATAGTTTCTACATTACCCAGTACCTCCATAGTCATAAGTACCATAGGATTGAGTCATGTTTTCCTTTGCTCTTCCATATCATGCATGAGCACAGAGTCAGTTGGGCATACTGGAGATAACTTGTTTTGAACAAAGAACTGGAAGGACACTTCACCATGCAGGACTTTATCTTTCCCCAGAACATATGCTTTTCCATTCCTGAACACACCACAGTTTTTTAAGTGTTTTTCACTTCCTTAAAGCTCTGCTCTCAATATTTTAAAATATCTGAGAAGGTGCCATGAATTAAGTGTAAAATAATAATTAAAGTGCATCACCCTCAGCAGATGAACATTTGTCAGTGGGATGGGAAAGCATTTGCCTCCTTTCTTAAGGTACTGTTTCTCTCCTGGACAATTACTGTATCTGAGCTTCTATGAAAGACAAGCTGAATCTGAGTCAGGTCTGTTGAGAAATGAGTGCTACTCAGGCTGAGCTCAAGATAGGAGAGTGAACTCTTCAGATGTAGACCCTCTGAGCTCCCACATGCTTCCACCTGCTTGCAGGGGTTCTGGCATGTAGAGAAGCCGTGATGGAGTAGAGAATGGTTCCCATTACTGAGGGACCTAACAGCAGGCAGAGGGCACTGTGCGCCCCAGGAAACACTGGTTAGACACCTGGCTGCACAGACAAGACAAGAAAGAAATCTTGAAGAAAAAACTTATTTGGCCACATTTATTTTTCCTGAAGTTTTTGTCTTGTTTTGTTTTGCTTTTATAGGTAGGCTCTCACATGGCTAGAATTTCATCCTTTCAAAAAATGTTTTAAGCTGGGTGTGGTGGCACATGCCTTTAATCCCAGCACTTGGGAGGCAGAGGTAGGAGGATTGTCATAAGTTCGAAGCCACCCTGAGACTCCATAATGAATTCCAGGTCAGCCTGGGCTAGAGTGAGACCCTACCTCAAAAAAAAAAAAATTATAGACTGGGTGTAGTGGTGCACACCTTTAATCCCAGCACTCTGGAGGCAAAGGTAGGAGAATTGCTGTGAGTTCAAGGCTACCCTGAGACTACATAGTGAATTCCAGATTACCTGGGCTAGAGTGAAACCCTATTTTCAAAAAGAAATATATATTTTTTATTTATTTACTTGAGAGAGAAAGATGGAAAGACAGAGAGAGAGAATATGAGTGCACCAGGGCCCCTACCTACTGCAAACAAAGTCTAGATACATGCATCACCTTGTATATCTGGCTCTCATGGGTACTGGAGAATCCAAGCCGAGTCCTTAGGCAAGCTCCTTAACCACTAAACTATCTCTCCAGCTCTGACTCGAAGATGTCAGAGACCATGACCTGGCTGCCTTAAGGACAAAAGAGAACTAGCCGCTCTCATGCAGCCCCTCCCCCGAGAACAAACACCTGCTCTAGGAGACATCACAAGAGAGATTCTGAGAAGATGCTCCAGAAGATTATGGCCAGGTGGCCCTACTTCTTCCTTCCTTGTACCCCCTCTCCCTTTTTACCCCCTTATTGCCCTACCTGCTGGTTGATTATAAAAGAGCTAAAAACTCCAACATTGAACGAGACCTTGACAAAACCTCCGCTTGGTCTCCTTCTTCTTTCCCACCCATTCTTTCAGGTTGCAGCCCTCCTCGACCACCCCGCGTAACATTGGCCCCGCAGGTCGGGGGCAAGTGGCACCCAACGTGGGGCTCGAGGCACGGGTCTTGACCGGATAACTAACTGCACTGGAGATCTCCTCGGGATGCCGAGAGACATTTTGAAGAGTGCCCCACCATTTCGTCACTCGCGATTTCGGCTACAGGACACGGTAAGTCAGGGCCCTTATTTTCATTCTCATCCAATTTTCAGAATGGGCCAAAAGCTTAGTAAAGAGGCTCTTTTTCTTAAGGATTTAAAGAGCTCACTCAGGGAAAGAGGAATTACAGTTAAGAAAAAGGACCTCGTTAATTTTTTTGTTTTCATTGACAAAGTGTGTTCCTGGTTCATTATTTCTGGTCCTGATATTCATCCTGAAAAATGGCAAAAGTTTGGTAAAGACCTAAATCTCCGTATTCTAGAAGAGGGACCTGATTCCGTTCCCTCCACGATTTTCTCCTACTGGGGACTCATAAGAGACATAGTGGAGGAAGCGCATTCAGATTCAGATAAACACCAACTCCTTTCTGCCGCTGAATACTGCCTCCACCCTCTCTCACGCGGCGTTTCTTTAGTTTCACTTTCCTCTCCTCCTGAAAAATCCCCTTGCCCGTCGGTCATTATCGATATGGGTTCTAACTCCAATAACTCTGGTGCTCCCCAAGCAGTAGAAAGGTTGTACCCGCCCTTGCCCGAGCCTGCTCCCCCCGAGACTGCTTCTCAATGTACACCCCTCATTAACCTGGTTTTTTCAAAACATTGCGATCCCGAGCCTCTTGATCCAGGTGACGCTACCTCTCTTGAGGAGGAGGCTGCTAAATACCATAATCCCGACTGGCCTCCTGCTGCATCGGCCCCCCCTTTCAGACCGCCCCCTTACCCCTCACAGCTTTGTGCACCCACTCTATTACCCACTCTGCTACCTCCAGGGGTTCACCCCTCTACCCTTACTGGTGCCAAAGAACATCTCTCTAAACAAATAACTGAATTATGGGATGTGCTTAAGTTTCAAAAAGAGTTTGCTCAATTATCTACAGATTTAAGCTCTTTACAAGCTTCAATTAACGAGACCATACTTAACCCCCCCCCAAAAGTCTTATACTGTCTCTGATCCAAAACCGCTAAATTCAGAATGCGGACATGATTCTTCTAGAAAAGGGTGGTGTAATCCACTCAATATCAGCTTCACGCCAGAAGGCAAAAGACAGGATTGGACCAACAGAAGCTTTGAGTGGGGCCTTAGGTTATATGTCTCCAGGACAGACCCCGGCCTCACTTTTAAAATTAAACTTCTTAAAAAACCCTCTCAATTCTCTAAAGTTCCTATAGGACCGAATCCCGTTCTTCATCAGCCCCCTCCCAGCCAGGCCAAAAACATACACACCCCCCCCCATCAACACCACAAGCTGTTACTGATGTCACTCTATTTCGACCTACCCTACCATTAGGATTGTCTTCATCGGCAGACCTTATTCTGACCATGGTTAATGCCTCTATAGAGGCCATACATCAGACCAATGTATCTAAATTTCAGGAATGCTGGGTATGTTATTCACCTCGACCCCCTTTTTATGAAGGGATAGCCTTATATGCAGAATTAACGGTGACCAATGACACCATGGCTTTACGGTGGCAACGGCAAGATGGGGTTGGCCTCACGGTCACCCAGGTATCTGGGTGTGGGGTGTGCCTCCTGGGTCCGTCCATGCTTCCCCCTATAGAGCTTCAAACAACCTGCAATCTCACTCATGTTGTTAACTCTAGCTTTCTCTATATTGTTGCCCCTGCTGGCACTTACTTCGCATGCTCTACTGGTCTCACTCCTTACATTGTAACTTCCACCTTCTTAGCTCACAAAGGTTATTGTGTCCTTGTACAACTCTTCCCCAAGCTAACAATACATTCCAAAGATGAGTTCCTCCTTTTTTGGGAGGGAGGAACATCTCCGTCACGTGCCAAACGGGAGCCTATCACTGCCATCACTCTTGCTGTTATCCTGGGGTTGAGTGCTGCCGGAGCAGGCACAGGCATCGCTTCATTAGTCACCTCCCAACACCAATATAATCAATCTCTTTGGCAGTAGATAAGGACTTGCAGGAATTACAAAAGGGTCTTTAAGACTTAAAGGACTCTATCGTATTTTTGTCTGAAGTAGCCCTCCAAAACAGATGTGGGCTAGACCTAGTCTTTCTACAAGAGGGGGGACTCTGTGCTACACTTAAGGAAGAATGTTGTTTTTATACAGACAAAACTGACCTACTTCAAAATAGTATTGACAAGGTCCATTCCAGTTTGGAGGAATGAAAGCGTAACCGGGAAAAGCAGGAGTCATGGTACCAAAACTGGTTCTCCTCTTCTCCTCTGTTTTCCACATTACTCCCCTCTATTCTTGGTCCCTTCGTAGGGCTCCTCCTTCTTCTTTCTTTTGGACCTTGGGCATTTAAATGACTAACTTCTTTTGTCAAAGAACAGGTTTCTTCTGCCACCAGAAATTTGGTGTCTGTCCATTACCACAGATTGCAGCTACAAGAAGAAGAGGGACAAACAGATGAGACACCCCTTGGCTCTCCTTCAACCCGACTTGATTTTTCTCCCTTGGCTAACAACAGGTCATGGTTTCAACTCCCTAAATGGCTGCAAGGCTCCCAATGACGGGATTATTATGATACCAAGCCCAGGGGCACACAGCTAAGCTATGGCAGCAGCCAGAGATGAGAATATTGTAGGGCCCATTCCCTGGAGGCCATCCACATAGCCTAAGACAGGCGGATCACCTTCCATGAGCTTTGATCGCGGACAATGACGGGATTATTGTGATCCAGGGGTGGAGGCAGCCCTCATAGCTTAAGACAGGTGGGCCATCTTCAGTAACTGGTGCTGGGACTGGAAGCATACCATATAGCCTAAGACAGGGTACCTCACCCATTTCAATTATACAAAGAGGGAGGAAATGTTAGAGACCATGACCTGGCTGCCCTAAGGACAAAAAAGAACTAGCCGCTCCCATGCAGCCCCTCCCCCAAGAACAAACAGCTGCTCTGGGAGACGTCACAAGAGAGATTCCGAGAAGATGCTCCAGAAGATTATGGCCATGTGGCCCTACTTCCTCCTTCCTTGTACCCCCTCCTCCCCCCCCCCCTTATTGCCCTACCTGCTGGTTGATTGTAAAAGAGCTAAAAAATCCAACATTAAGCAAGACCTTGACAAAACCTCCACTTGGTCTCCTTCTTCTTTCCCACCCGTTCTTTCAGGTTGCAGCCCTCCTCGACCATCCCATGTAACATTGGCACCACAGGTCGGGGGCACGAAGATTTGAAACAAATGAGACAGATACAACATGAAGGCAGGGATGTCAGGTTTTTATCCTGATTTTATTTGAGCAAAGACACAGCAAAATACACTCTTCATGTAAAAAGTGAAGGTGTATAGGTTTTTTTATTCTTCCACAGTGGAGAAGCAGGAGACACTAAGATCTATCAGAAAGGATGAAATCAGGCAGAATCCTGTTGACAAGCTTGCGGACCTCAGTTGTGGGACCTGTTCGAATCCATGTGCCCGCTCAGTGCCCAGCTGCAAGAACAGAGACCAGTCAAGGGGATTTTCCAACTTCACCAGCCTCCTTGCAAAGTCAAGAAATCTGAAGGGGAGACAGCTGGGCACAGGCAGGACAATGAGCTGAGCATGTCCAGTACAATTCCAGGCTTCGTTCACTCTTCCATCCACAACCAACAGAACCGCAACCCTCAGGAGAAGGCATCCAGCACAGCTGATTGGAGCACCAGATTCACAGCACAACATGGAGGGATAGAGGTGGGTACTCAGCATTGATGATAATGAAAGCTACCCCGAAAGGTAAAGAGGCCAACTGACCAAAAAACTCAGGTACATAGGCCCGTGGTGCAAGTGCTAATCTCTCTTTCTATGTCAGGGAAGGTTATGGATTCGGACATTTGTGGTTGGATTTGCCATTCTCTATACTGGGGTGTTGACTATTGTTGCCTTTAATGCTTTCAGACTCTTATTGTCATTATGTCATTACTGGGGGCAGGGTCTGGTTCATACCCAGGCTGAAGTGGAACTCATTTCAGAACAGGAATCTCAACCTACTAGCTACAAATGTTTAGAGTTCTGTGTGAGTTGGAACCAAAAACTCATTCGCAGAGGGCAGTAAGTTGGAAAAAGCTATAATGGAAGGAGGAGAAGGCTTTGGGGATATTACTGTATATATGTAAATAGAAGAACAGATTACAGGGAGTGGAATGGCCTAGGTGAGGCATCATAGTAGCTGGGAAACTGTGGAACTTTACTGCTTTGTACATTCTAACATGTCTTCTTGGATTCTCAGGGGATTATTCTTGTAATTCACTAAATTGCCTAACATCATTATGGTAAAACATCACATTACGAGAGAAGAGGCTTGTGGGTTTGTTTCTTGAAATTCTCTTCTCAAATAGCAAGAAGGAAAATGCAGTGCCCTCTACTGTTTCTAAAATCAGTTGAATTACCTCGTTGAGCTGATGTGATTCAGTTCATTTCATAGCTACAAGTTATTTTGCTTGGCGTTTGATGCCAACTTCAGCAACTCTGTTGAAATAATTGTAGTGACTCTACAAAGCTAAGAACTAAAAGCAATCTGTTCATTTCCATGGAAATCTATTTAATACCACATTTGACTGCCAAGTCATTGTCTTTCTATGACAATATAAGTTGGAGAAAAACTATGTTGAACTTTACTATTTTGTACATTATAAGACTGCTTAGATTCTGACATAAGTTCTCTTTTAATTTACTAAGATCCATAACAACAATATGCAAATATCATATGACCTGCAAGAAGAAATGTGCTTTTGTGTCAGGAGCCATAGAGCAAAAGCCTCTCCATTTTACCTGGGCCTGCTGATAAGCTGACTCATTACTCAGAAAGCTGGTCCATCCAGCTTTCTGTTAGGTACTTCTGGAACCGGTCAGCAGACTGCTTACACAATCTTATCTTTTGCAATAGGTCAGTTTATGGTCAGGATGTGAAGCCTGGTGCAGTCAGGATGTTAAGCCAGTGAGGCAAGATGAACACCTAATTACATCCCCTCTAGGTTTCCTGACAAGTCCTTGCCCTGGCCACGTCCCCTTCCCCCTACAAACTCCTTGCCCTGACCACGTCTCCTTCCCCCTACAACCCTATATAAACCTATGTGTAAGAATAAACTCTCAAGGCTGTCACAAATGTCTAGCATGGTCTCCTTCTTGTGTCTGTTTGCCTACTTTCTTTCTTTTTTTTTTATTAAATTTATTTATTTGAGAGCGACAGACACAGAGAGAAAGACAGATAGAAGGAGAGAGAGAGATTGGGTGCGCCAGGCCTTCCAGCCTCTGCAAACGAACTCCAGATGTGTGCGCCCCCTTGTGCATCTGGCTAACGTGGGACCTGGGGAACCGAGCCTTGAACCGGGGTCCTTAGGCTTCACAGGCAAGCGCTTAACCGCTAAGCTGCCGCGGACTGACTCTCGGGGAGATCAGGACCGAGGGAGAACAAGGGCGAAGGCTCAAGGAGAACTCGGGATTTGGCGAGGAAATGACAGACAGACACACTCTAAGTTGAATATGCTATTGCGATTTACTAAAGTTTTCATCAAGGTTTTATACAGATTGAACAAGTGATCTTAAGAATTATTAATCTAAACAATCTTAAGTATTGTTCTACTCTAAGCATACATGCAGTGTTTATCAGGCAGGAAATGTACCCATTTTCTGAGAAGCACGTCTCGCACCATTGACCACAACATTATATGAACAGAAACTAGGGTAAAAGGTGTAAGGTGAATAACAGGTTACTTATTTCTTATACCCCAAGGACTGTCATGCCCCAAGGACTGTCATGCCCCAAACCATCTTTTTTCCACTTATTAAATCATTTATATAATCCTCATATTCATTATAAAAGTGTTTCCATCCAAAAGACCACCAATATTTTAAGGCTGGTGTAATACTTTTCAGAAATTCCCTTCTTACTTGTTTATTGTATAAACACCAAGGCTTACACTTCCTTGCTAAGTGTTCCCATAAATGGAAGAGAATGCCATAGCCTCCTTTTTCCTTCATAATTCACCCATCTATTACCGAATTCATCATATCCTCCCTCATAGGGGAGTGGAACTAAGTAGTTTCCAGCTCTAGGAGTCCACTTCGGTGGTGTTCACCATCTGCCCTTGATCAAGTACTAAACATATCCCCCAGGAAGTTTCCTGGTGGGAATGCCTAAGTTTTGCAACTCCTTTTCTGCAGAACTGTCATGCTTCTTATGAACATTACCAATCAACATTTCTACTTTCATAATCTCAGGCTCAGTATCGTTCTCAAACATCATAAGCTGTTTTTGTTCTACACCATCAAAAAATTGTCCTAAAGTTAATTTTTTATTCTTAGTAGAGTTATACATTCCCTCCATTGCCCTAATTATAGGAGGGGCACATTCAATGCTTAGATTGTTTCTTGTACTCTGATTGCGTGCATGATTACTAATAAGTGTTGAATTAGCTGTTCTTAGACAAACAGCTAGAAGGAAGAAGGAAAGAAACAGAGCACAGAAAACAGCCCATTGGCACCAGCAATCGGGTCTTTGTGACTTCTTATGGGCAGCAGGAACCATTACAGTAACTGACTGCCAAGGGGTCACCGGGGGCATCCCTCCGAGGAGTGCTGGCCCTCTGTCCTCAGCTCTCTTCCAGTGTAGAGGCATCTTTGCTACACAGGCGAGGTCGCCGTGGACGTAGCACTAAGCCATCTCTCCAGCCCCTGTTTGCCTACTTTCATTCAGGTTGATTTTCACCTCGCTACTTTGTTCAACTCCCCGCTGGCTGAGGCACTTTTGTCTGCAGAGATTCTTTTCTCAAACTAACAGAGCGAAAATTCAGGGCACTGTGTAGTTTCCAAACTGCATTGAAACAGACAGTTCATATGATGTGTGTCAGAACACTTCAAAGCTACAAGCTATATCCTTAGGGATCCTTAGGGCTTTTTTTTTTTTTTTTTTTTTTTTTGCCAGCTCTGCATCATTTTCAAAACAATTGTAGTTAATAGTGCGAAAGGAAATCTCCCCGTGTGCAGTGAAATCTGTCTTTGAGCCTATGACAAACAGAACATTTTGTTATTATGACACTACTTAGCTGCTGGGAAACTGTACCTTTCTTGCTTTGTACATTCTAACATGTCTTGTATTCTCAGGTGACTTCTCTTGTAATTCACTAATTTGCCTAATATCATTATGGTAAAACATCACATTATGAGAGAAGAGGCTTGAGCAATTGTTTCATGAGATGTTCTGCTAAAACAGCAAGAAGGAAAATGCAGTGCCCTATACTGTTAATAAAATCGTTTGAATTACCACATTGAGCTGATGTGATTCAGTTCATTTCAATGCTACAAGTTATTTTCCTCAGCATATGATACCAACATCAGCAACTCTGTTGAAAAAATTGTAGTGACTCTTCAAAGGTAAGAACAAAAAAAAAGGTGTTCATATTCATGGAAAACCATTTTTTTTGAGTACTTTATTGATGGGATGGATAAATACAGGTTGAGAAACATACTTGACAGCAAAATATCAAACTGATAACTTGACTATAAAATGTATACAACATCCTTTTTAAAAGTTTTTTGAATTTTTATGGGTTTTTTGTGTTTTTGTTTTTTTTTTTTAACAAAGAGCCCTTATGATAATGGTCACTTACATCCTACCATTCACATAACAGCAGTACAGATCCCAAGGGTAGCATTCAAAACTGAGGCATCCCAAGGAGGACAGAGGCAACAGCAGAATAACATGCTGAGCAATACAAAGAAACAGACACACACACAAAAAATAATATCATCACAAAATTGTACCTGAGTGACATAATTGGTAGTGTGTTACTTTGTTTTTTCCTTTTATATATTTTTTTCTTTTTGCTCTTTGGTATGATGAAAGAAATGGACAGTTTTAAGTGTGTAAAATAGGGTAGGAACAGGTTGCATTCGAGTTTAGGAAACTAGGGTAAGACTCACTCACACTGTTATACTGTTTTCTTTGGGTGCTTAGGTCAGATAGCACTTCTGCTTTGTAGTCAATTTCATTATGGTCAACAACTAATCAGATACTCGGCTTTCACTATAGTTTCCAGATTACCTGATGGAGACATACTTGCTCTGCCTTCAATTAGCATGCTGTCAAGCATCTCTTTCCATGATTAACACATTCCAACACAACCAAATGGTCTATATTCATACAACATGTAATACACACTCATAAAGGGACAATAGTAGACTGATTTTTATTAAACACTGCCCTTTCCCTTCCCTTTCCAAAGCCAAATTTCAAGACAATTAGAAATATTAAAATGGAGAGCTTGCCCACTTAGAAAATTATTTTGATTCCAGACTACTCTATCAGGTAAGATTATAGTATCATCCTTCTTTCAAACACATCTACAGATAAAACAGGTGTGGTATAACAGAAACACCTCCTACATCATCAGGAACAAAAACTCAATCAAAACCAAGACATGTGTGAAGGAATCAGTCATTGAAAGCTTAGTGGGGTGGTGGAGGGCTATTTCTCACCATCATTTGGGAAGCATAAACTGCTTAAATTCTCTTAAACCCAAGAGAATAGAATACACACTCCAATTTCAATGTTTCAGCTTTTCTCTTTTCCTAGCACTAGTATCAAACTAACTCATCAACAATAGTAAAATCTTTAAAAAAAAATCAGTTCCCAAAATAATGGATACATATATATTTAAGATTCCAACTATACTAGAATAGATAGGGCCCTTCAAATTGCTTTTGTCTAGAAGCAAGATATGAAGAGTTACATAGCAGAGGCTTAAGGAAACTGCTGTGATATTACAATGATTTCATTTCTATAGCTGAATCCACTGTGCTTTATAACTGGAGATTTAAAATTTTTTCTCCGACCACCAGTAAACCCAGTAATATAGAATTATGTAGGATATACTTAGTCAAACACTGAAATTATTTAAAAGAAAGAAAAGATGCTAAGGGTCTTACATACAGAAACAGTAATTCATTTTTGTTAAATAAGTTCTCCATGCCTTTGCTCTGAATTTCTTCTCCTTCTGGTATTCCAGTGATCTTGATATCAGGATGCTTAAGTATATCCCACAATTCCCTCATTTTCTGTTCACAGGAACTTTTGAACTTACTGAAATTTTTGAACTCTCGAACTGTTTCTTCCATCTTGTCTTCCAGATCAAAGTTTCTATCCTCCATGTGGCTGACTCCATTCTTGTGAGCTTCTAGAGAGTTTTGGACTTGTTCAATTAAGTTTGCATTTTCTACTACTTTTTAATGTATAATTTCCATCCCTCTGTCAAGCTCCCTTTTCACATCATTTTCTGATTTTCTTGATGATTCTTGGAATTCATCCTTGAATCTCTTTATGTCTTCATTTAGCATGGGCAGCTGATTTTTAAGGTTTCTTTTTTTTTACTCTCCCTCAAATCTATTAACTTGTTGGAGACGAGGAGATGAGCCCTGAACAGACCTTTGCCCTGAGATAACCTCTGTCCTGAGCAACTTCTGCCCTGAGCAACTTCTGACCTTTCCTCATCCCCCCAACCTGCCACACCTAACTGATTCCATCCCCCCACTCCGCCACACCTAACTAATTAACACCATGCCTGGCAACTGCAGAGACGTGAGAACTGTACCGTGAATTTTTGGAATAACCGCAAACTGTCCTAGGCCAAAGGCCAAGAAGATTCTGTAACTTTCCACCACCTGCCTCCTCCAGCCCCTCCCCACCCAAAACCCTAACCCTTAAAAAGGCCACTGTGACTCAATAAAATTGGACTCTTGACAAGTGTACATTTGCTTGAGTCTCTTCTTCTCTCGCCCATATTATTTCAGGTTAGGGTCCTCCTCACCCCCATGAATAACTAGGTCCCGCGGGACGGGACACATATGCCAAGATGTAGATCTATTTACCCATAAGGTTTCTCAGGCAATCAATCTGGCCATTGGAGCGGTTGTTCAACCCAGCGGTTCTAAACATACTTGCTTCAAATGCGGACAAACAGGCCATTTTGCACGGCAATGCCCCCAAGGAACTGTGGGACAGTCCATTGGTCAGCCACAGCTTCCTGGTCAATTTGGAGGGGCTCGACCCCACCTACCACAGTCTGCCCTCGCTGCCGTCATGGTAAACATTGGGCTAATACTTGCCGGTCTAAAACAGACATCTCTGGCAATCCTCTCCCTCCCCTACCGGGAAACAGAATGAGGGGCCAGCCCCGGGCCCTCAACCGATAGCCTTCCTGCGGGCCTCGGGGAACAGCCAGACAGACAACAGCCAGACCCCCAATCAACTGCCTGCCTCCACAAGGCCACTCCCGGAAGTGCAGGGGTGGTCCTGTGTGCCTCCACCGACTCAATATTAAAACCTGAAGAGGGAGTCCAAATAATTCCTACAGGAGTTTTTGGCCCACCCTGCCACAAACCTATTATCTAATTCTGGGAAGGGCATCTAGTGCTTTAAAGGGCATCACCATTTTTCCATCAGTAGTTGATAATGACTATACAGGAGAAATAAAAATTTTGGCCACCAGTACACGAGGGCCTCTTCCTATCATACAAGGACAATGTTTAGCACAGGCACTCCCCCTGCCATTGGAATCAGCAGCTCCTTCGATAAGTCCCCAGAGAGGAGCCTCCAGGCCTGGGTCTTCAGACATTTATTGGATTCAAAAAACAACCCAAGAATGTCCTAGCCTAAAACTTAAAATCAATGGTAAAATTTTTGAGGGCATCTTAGACTCAGGGGCGGATTCCACCGTAATTTTACAAAATGCTTGCCTCCCCTCCTGGGCCCTCCAGCCCTCATTGACTCATCTTCAAGGTATTGGCCAAGCTACTAACACCCTTCAGAACTCCCAATCCTGACTTGGAGGACCTGGCCTTCCGGTCAACCTCTGGGGAAAAGACATCTTATCCCAGATGGGAGTCCTCATGTTCAGCCATTCTGAGGCAGTTACTCAACAAATACTTAACCAGGGTTTTATCCCAGGCAGAGGCCTTGGAAAAAACAACCAAGGAATACCAGACCCTGTCTCAGTTACTCCAAAAACAACACGGACAGGTCTTGGCTATGACTCACATTTTTCCTAAGGGCCATTGCTCCGCCTGCACACCAAGCAGATAAAATAACCTGGAAAAATAATTCCCCTGTCTGGGTAGATCAGTGGCCCCTTCCTCAACATAAGTTAACAGCAGCCATACAGTTGGTGCAGGAACAATTAGTGGCTGGTCATATTGAACCCTCCACCTCCCCGTGGAATACACCATCTTTGTTATACAAAAAAAAAGGGGGGAAATGGAGATTACTCCAAGATCTAAGAGAAATTAACAAGACCATGGTTCCAATGGGGGCCCTTCAGCCTGCCCTCCCATCACCAGTAGCCATTCCTAAGGGCTATACTAAATTAGTCATAGATCTTAAAGTTTGCTTCTTTTGCATTCCCCTCCACCCAGAGGATTGCAAACGTTTTGCCTTCAGCCTCTCTATTGTTAATTGTATCGGTCCAACGCCCCGCTTCCAATGGAAAGTTTTGCCACAGGGGATGGCCAATAGCCCTACCCTCTGTCAAAAATTTGTCACCCAAGCAGTAGATCCCTTTTGGCTTAAATATCCTAATTTATATATCATTCATTACATGGATTATATTTTATTAGCAGGCCCAGAGACAACAAAATTATATGAGGTGGGACAAGAATTAATCCTTATACTCCAAAAATTGGACTACAAATAACCCCAGAGAAGGTTCAAATCCATCCTCCCCACCTTTTCCTTGGATTTGAATTACACTCCAATAAAATCCTATCTCAAAAAATCCAGTTAAGGAAAGATTCTTTAAAAACACTTAACGATTTCCAATGGCTCTTGGGGGACATTAATTGGTTACGACCTTATTTAAAATTAACTACTGGAGAACTTAAACCCTTGTTTGATATTTTGCGAGGGGATTCTGACCCCTCCTCTGCTCAAGAGCTTACTACAGAGGCTAAAAATTCCTTACAAACTGTTGAAAAGGCCATTCAGGCACAAAAGATTGGATACTTATCTCCCACCTCCCCGTTATGGTTACTTATACTCCCTACAACTTTTACACCCACCGGTCTTTTATGGCAAACTAAGACTTTATATTGGATCCATTTACCTGCTACCCCCCCCAAAATTCTGCCCACCTACCCCTCTCTGGTTGCCCAGGTTTTAAAACTTGGGAGAGAAAGTTCCCTTAAACTTTTTGGAAAAGACCCAGACACCATTAGTGTGCCTTATAGCGCCTCCCAGGTTCAATGGCTAGTACAGTCTTCTGATGAATGGGCTGTTGATTGTGTTTCCTTCCAAGGCAAAATAGATAATCATTATCCTTCAGACAGACTAATTCAATTCCTTTATAGACAGTCCATTGTTTTCCCAAAACAGACTAAAAGCTCTCCCATTCCTAGAGCCATGTTAGTTTTTACTGATGGTTCTTCATCTGGAATTGCAGCCTTTAACATCAATGGAAAAATCTCCAAAGTCCAAACTAAACTTTCTTTGGCACAGCTTGTGGAATTGCTTGCTGTTATACAGGTGTTTGAGACTCTCTCCAATCACCCATTTAACCTTTATACTGACAGCGCCTATGTAGCCAGCTCAGTCCCTTTACTCGAGATGGTCCCTTACATCCGTCCCTCTACCAATGCTTCCCCTCTTTTTCCTAAACTTCAACAACTAATCCTGGCCAGAACTCACTCCTTCTTTGTAGGACATATTTGAGCAATTCTGGTCTTCCTGGACCCTTAAGTAAAGGAAATAACTTTGTGGACCAGGCAACTCAATATAGTTATGTTGTCCTAACTGGCATGGTTGCACCACCTGACCCCATATCCCAGGCACAAGAGACACATCGGTTACACCATCTTAATGCACAAACTCTCCGACAGATGTTTTCTATCACCCGAGAACAGGCCCGACAGATAGTCCGCCAGTGCCACGGCTGTATAACATTTTTGCCTGAGCCACACTTGGGAGTTAATCCTCGTGGTCTTACACCAGGGGAATTATGGCAAATGGATGTTACCCATTATTCGCCTTTTGGCAAATTAAAATATATTCATGTGTCTATAGATACCTTTAGTGGATTTATTTGTGCTTCCCTTCAGACGGGGGAAGCTACTAAAAATGTTATTAATCATATATTTGCTTGCTCTGCCTTTATGCCATTGCCAAAAGTCATCAAAACAGACAATGGCCCTGGGTATACCAGCACTAGCTTTAAACAATTCTGTGCTCAATTAAAAATAAAACATCTTACTGGTATTCCCTATAATCCACAGGGACAAGGTATAGTTGAAAGAGCACATCAAACTCTTAAAAACATGCTCTTTAAGTTGTAACATTCTGGGGTAATATTGTACTGCCCAGCAAGAAACCCAAAAACATTATTAAACCATGCCCTGCTTGTCTTAAATTTCTTAACTTTAGATAAAGAAGGCAAAGCTGCAGCAGATAGGTTCTGGTACCCCTCCACATCAAATAATTATGCTCAAGCATTATGGAAGGATCCATTAACTCACAAATGGTCCGGCCCAGATCCTGTGTTAATCTGGGGGAAAGGACATGCTTGCATATATGATTCTAAAGAACAAAATGCTAGATGGCTCCCAGAGAGGCTAATAAAATTGATTAATTCTCCCAGGGAAACCCCTGAGAAAGATTTTAATTGTGCTTAATTACAGAAAGATGCTCGGCCTTGCCATTCTCTCATTTCTAATTGCAGCCCGGCTGGTGGTAAGTGTCCCCTCCCCTTATCAAGGTTATAACTACACTTGGATCATTGAAAACCAGGCTGGAGATATTGTTAACTCTAGCTCTTCGGTCAGATCCCAGCCCCAATGGCCAGATCTAGAAGTGGATCTCTGCGCCCTTGACCTTGGAGCACACCCTGATTGGGGCACGGCAGAGGAACTATGGCCTCAGCCCAACAACAAGGCACCTGATTTGGCTAGACACAGCCTTGATTCCCCCGGCTGTAGAAACACTGGCGAAAGAAGCCACCTTCATGGTGCAGCGGAAGGTGTTTATGTCTGCCCAGGAGCCCACCGAGATAAGTCCCTTAATTACAAGTGTGGATGGGCTGGTGATTATTTTTGTGCCTCCTGGGGTTGCGAAACTACTGGGGACACCTATTGGAAGCCCTCCTCCTCCTGGGATTATATCTCGGTAAAAAGAAAATGGGTACACCCTAAAGCAACACCCAACCACTCCCCTCAGGACTTAGTAAGACTCTGTGATCCCAACCAGTCCCCTACAGGTGGCTGGTGTAGTCCCCTATTAATCCAATTCAATTCCCAAGCCAGACAACACGATTGGACCGGCCAAGCATTTGAATGGGGACTCCGAATCTATAGAGAAAGAAAAGACATTGGGCTCACTTTTAAAATCAAATTACTCAAAGCTATTCCCAATAAAAATTCTGCAGCCATGGGACCAAACCCCATCTTACTCAAACCAGCCAGACCCAAATTAACTATTGGGTCTACCACACCCCCTATTGTCACTCAGTTATCTCAAAATATACCTTGTTACAACCCACCATCCCTCAGGGACCCCCAAGTTCGGCTGATCTCATTGTTTCTTTAGTAAATGCCTCCCTAGAAGCTATTCATAATACTAGCAATCCCGATTATCAAGAATGTTGGATCTGCTTCTCTCCTACCCCTCCCTTTTATGAGGTTGTTGCGATGCTTATGACCCCTATATTTACTAATGACACAGATGGTCTGCTTTGGCATGCTGCCCCAGATGGAGGCCTTACTCTTAGTTCCATTTCAGGTATTGGACTCTGTCTTGTTGGCCCTAAAATATTGCCCCCCCCCCATTCACTCATATCTGTCTGTAATCAGACTGCTATTGTCAATGAAACCTCCACCTATACTAAAGCCCCTAATAACACCTACTTTGCTTGCTTCTCGGGTCTGACTCCTTTTATAGTCAATAAGGATTTTATTAATAATAAAGATTACTGCGTTGTAGTTATTGTGCTACCGTGATTCCTTGTCCATAATCCAAAAGAATTTTTATCCACTCTGGATCAGGGTATCTCCATCAGACAAAAAAGAGAGCCTTTTACTGCTATTACCCTGACTGTGCTCCTGGGGCTTAGTGCTGCAGGGGCCGGGACAGGTATTGCCTCAATGGTTACCTCCCAACAACATTTTTCACATCTCAGTGCCTTAGTGGATAGAGATCTCAGCCTCATACAGGAGGGAATACAAGATCTTAAAGATTCATTAGCTTCCCTTTCTGAGGTAGTTCTTCAAAATCGGAGAGGACTAAATTTAGTCTTCTTTAAAGAACGGGGACTCTTTGTAGCCCTCAAAGAAGAATGCTGTTTCTACTCAGATAAGACTGGGCTAGTACAAAATAGCCTAGGTTTCCTTTTACTTCTCTCTTTTGGCCCCTGGGCCTTTAAACGATTAACAAGTTTTGTTAAGAGTCAGGTAGATTCTGCAATCAAGCCGGTGGAAGTCCACTACCATCGCCTCGCCACAGAAGAAACATCTGCCGCTGACCCGCCAGAAGAACAAGACAACCCCCCATCTCAACCCTTAGACTTTACCTCCCTGCAAAGATCCACCCTGGGGTGGACATTTTGGTCCCACCCCTCTGAATAATAACTCAGGTCTCCATGACCCCTCATACTAATTGGCTACCAAACATATTTCCTCCAGGATCCTTATAGGGCTTTGACGGTCTTGTTGAGAGCAAAATGCGTTTGCATTTCCACAAAGTGAGTGGTCTGGTAAGTCAGCGACGGAACGGGTGGCTAAGTCTTGACCCACCTAAGACAGGACAACCTCGCCGAGAGGAGGCTGATCCAATGACGGGTAAGGGTCCAGCACTGCTCTTCTAACAGGCTCAGACCCCGTTTGTGCCCCTTGTTCTAAGGTCAATCCAAATGACTTTATCAAAATCAATAACCTATGAGTAACAGCGCTCAACCTACTCTGGGGAACGCTCGCTCGCCTCTCTGATGTCAGGTTGCTGTCAGGTTGCTCCTCTGGATCCATTTCTACTCTTAAACAAAAATAATCGGCCAGCAAAACAAGCCCTTCTTTGGGACATCATTAAGGGGTCACGGTAACCTCCCTATCCTGGTCCTTGTATACAGAAGATGGGGAGATGTTGGAGACGAGGAGATAAGCCCTGAACAGACCTTTGCCCTGAGATAACCTCTGTCCTGAGCAACTTCTGCCCTGAGCAACTTCTGACCTTTCCTCATCCCCCCAACCTGCCACACCTAACTGATTCCATCCCCCCACTCCACCACACCTAACTAATTAACACCCTGCCTGGCATCTACAGAGACGTGAGAACTGTACCGTGAATTTTTGGAATAACCGCAAACTGTCCTAGGCCAAAGGCCAAGAAGATTCTGTAACTTTCCACCACCTGCCTCCTCCAGCCCCCCTCACCCAAAACCCTAATCCTAACCCTTAAAAAGGCCTCTCCGGCTCAATAAAATTGGACTCTTGACAAGTGTACATTTGCTTGAGTCTCTTCCTCTCTCTTGCCCATCTTATTTCAGGTTAGGGTCCTCCTCGCCCCCATGAATAACTAGGTCCCGCGGGACAGGACATTAACTCTCTTTGAACTCCTTCAATTTTCTTATCTATTAGTTCTAGTTTAGTGATGGCAGCATCCACATGATTATCGGTCCTTTGTTGCTTTGCTGCAATTTCTACCAGTAGGTTGGTCAGGGTTGCATTGCTCATAGCTTCAGTTTGATGTTCTGATCCTAATGACTTTTGTATGTTTTGGTAAGATGTATTCATTGTAGGATTGGGTGATCTACCTGGATTTTCTTGCATTTGATTTTTCATGTTATTTTGTTTGTGCTGTGGTCTGACCATGACAGAGTATGGGCATGTAGGGGGGTGGATTAGCCTGGTCTCAAGCACAATGGGAATCTGAGGCAGCCTGGGGAAGTTGCCAAGCAGCCTGGGCTTTTCTCTCCCTTGCCAAAGCCACCTATATACTGCCTGGCAGGGGCGCCAAAGTTGCCTGAATTCTCAAGCAGTAATGCACCAAAGCTGCCTGTGTTCAAGCTAGGAGGGACACTGAGGTACCAAGCACAGAATCAGCCCAAACTCTGGCTGGGAACACTGGGATCCGGCAGCAGTCTGCATTCCCCCACCACAGGACAATGGTGGGTGGATGGCACGACAGAGAGGTAGGGGATGGCACCTGAGCTGGCACAAGCGAGAGACACAGTCTGAGCTTGTGTGGCAGTTTCTGTGGGACTGGGCTCGCTGAGTGTGCAGTGGCAGGAGCAGTATGCAAGCAAGTAGGTGGAGCAGTCTAAACTTCCACGTGCAGGGATCGATCTGTGTGCAGCTGCACTGTGGATATGGGGAGGGGTGGGCTACCCACCCCTGAGGGAATCAGGGATTCCCTGTTATTGCCAGGATTCGGTGAGCACACAATGGCCGGAACAGTAGGTGGGTGAGTGTGCGGAGCCGTCTAAGCTTCTGCATGCAGGGATAGATCGGCACAGCAGCAGCGGACATGGCAGCTATTTAGGGGGAAGGGTGGGATACACGTCCACAAGGGGATCCGTTATTCCCTGTCCCCCCCCCCCCCCCACTGACAATCTATTGGAGATTGCTCGCCTCTAAAAGCCCCAGGGTAGCCTTAATGTCTTGACTTTCTTTCCTTGGGACTTGCAGCGCAGCTAGGCAGTTGCCATCTTGGCCAGAAGTCGAAAACTATTTTATTGTTGGTGTTGTTTTGTTTTGTTTTTAGTTTTTTGAGATAGAGTCTCACTCTAGCTCAGGCTGACCTGGAATTCACTATGTATTCTCACGGTGGCCTTGAACTCATGGCAATCATCTTACCTCTGTCTCCTGAGGGATGAGATTAAAGGCATGTGCCACCATGCCCAGCCAAAAACTATTTCATACAACAATCTACTGCCAAGTCATTGTCTTACTATGATACTATTAGTTTGAGAAAAACTATGTTGAACTTACTGTTTTGTACATTCCAAGAACACCGCTTAGATTCGGAGATCAGTTCTCTTTTAATTTACTAAGTTCCATAACAATGATATGCAATTAGCATGTAACCTGCAACAAGAAGTGTGCTTCTGAGTCCAGAGATTCTTTTCTCAAACTAACAGCACAAATCCAGGGTGCTGTGTATTTTCAAACTGTGTTGAAACAGTTTAGGTGATTGGTGTCCATTCACTGCAAACCTACAAGCTATTTTCAGAGGAGTTTGATGCTAATTTTGCATATCCTTTTTCAAAACAACTGTGGTTCCTCGATAATAGGAAAGGAAATCTCCCCATATGCAGTGAAATCTGTCTTAGAGCCTATGACAAAGAAAACCTTTTGTTATTATGACAATTCTTAGTTGCAGGGAAACTGTGTAACTTGATTGCTTTGTACATTGTCAAACATCTTCTTGGAGTCTCAGGTATATTCCCTTGTAATTCACTAATTTGCCTAACATCATTATGGTAAAACATCACATTAAGAAAGAAGGAGCATGTGCGTTTGTTTCTTGAGATTCTCTGCTCAAACAGCAAGAAGGAAAATGCAGTGCCTTCTACTGTTTCTAAAATGGTTTGAATTACCCCGTTGAGCTTATGTGATTCAGTTCATTTCATAGCTACAAGTTTGCAACTCTCTTGAAAGAATTGTAGTGACTCTACGAAGCTAAGAACAAAAAACAATGTGATCGTTTTCATGGACATCTATATCTTACCAAACTCAACTGGCAAGTCATTGTCTTACTGTGATAATATTAGTTAGAGAAAACTATGTAGTACTCTACTGTTTTGTGCATTCTAAGAAGACAGCTTAGATTCTGAGATCAGTTCCCTTTTATTTTACTAAGTTCCATAACAATGATATGCAAATATCATGTAACCTGCAACAAGAAATGTGCTTTTGACTGCAGAGATTCTTTTCTCAAAGTAACAGAGTGAAAATGCAGGGTGCTATGTAGTTTCAAAGTGCATTGAATCAGACCATTTAGATGATGGGAGTCAGTTCACTTCAAACCTACAAGCTATTTTCTGAGCAGTGTACACCAACTCTGTGCATCCTTTGCAAAACTATTGTGGTTACTTGATAATAGGAAAGGAAATCTCCCCGTCTGGTGGAAATCTGTGTTTGGGCCTATGACTAACAAAACAATTTGTTATTATGACAATACTTATTTGCAGGGAATCTGTGTAATTTTATTACTTTGTACAATCGAACATGCCTTCTTGGATTCTCTGGGGAGTTGTCTTGTAAATCACTAATTTCCATAACATCATTATGGTAAAATGTAACAACATGATGGAAGAGGTGTTTGCGTTTGTTTCTTGTGATGCTCCACTCAAGCAGCAAGAAGGAAAATGCAGTGTGCTCTATTGTTTCTAAAATCATTTGAATTATCCCATTGAGCTTATGTGATTCACTTCATTTCATAGCTACAAATTATTTTGCTCGACGTTTGATGCCAACTTCGAAACTCTATTGACATATTTATAGTGACTGTACAAAGCTAAGAAGGAAAAACAATGTGTTCCTATTCATGAAAATCTATTTCTTACCACACTCAACCTCCAAGTCATTGTCTTACTTTGACAATACTAGTTGGAGAAAATCTATATTGAACTTTACTTTTTGGTACATTCTAAGAAGACATCTTAGATTCTGTGATCAGTTCTCTTTTAATTTACTAAGTTCCATAACAATGATATGTAAATATCTTGTAACCTCCAACAAGAAATGTGATTTTGAGTGCAGAGATTCTTTTCTCAAACTAACAGCGAAAATCCTGGGCACTGTGTATTTTTAAACTATGTTGAAGCAGACAGTTTAGGTGATTAGCATCAGTTCACTGCAAACCTACAAGGTATTTTCTGAAGAGTCTGATGTCAACTTTGTGTATCCTTTTTCAAAACAAATGTGGTTACTTGATAACATAAAAGGAAATCTCGCCACGTGGAGTCAAATCTGTCTTTGAGCCTATGACAAAGAAAACATTTCGTTATTATGGCAATTCTTAGTTGCAGGGAAACTGTGTAACTTGATTGCTTTGTACATTGTCAAAAGTCTTCTTGGATTCTCAGGTGTATTCCTCTGTAATTCACTAATTTGCCTAACATTATTATGGTAAAACATCACATTACAAAAGAAGAGGCATGTACATTTGTTCTTGAGATGCTCTGCTCAAACAGCAAGAAGGAAAATGCAGTGCCTTCTACTGTTTCTAAAATGGTTTGAATGACCCCTTTGAGCTTATGTGAGTCAGTTTATTTCATAGAAACAAGTTATTTTGCTCTGCGTTTGATGCCAACTTTGCAACTCTGTTGAAAGAATTGGAGTGACTCTGTGAAGCTTAGAACGAAAAACTATGTGATCATTTTCATGGACATCTATACCTTACCAAACCTGACTGTCAAGTCATTGTCTTACTATGATAACATTAGTTAGAGAAAACTATGTTGTACTCTACTGTTTTGTACATTCTAAGAAGATGGCTTAGATTCTGAGATCAGTTCCCTTTTATTTTACTAAGTTCCATAACAATGATATGCAAATATCATGTAACCTGCAACAAGAAATGAGCTTTTGACTGCAGAGATTCTTTTCTCAGAGTAACAGAGCAAAAATGTCGGGTGCTGTGTAGTTTCCAAATGTGTTCAATCAGACAGTTTAGATGATGGGTGTCAGTTCACTTCAAACCTACAAAGTATTTTCTGAGCAGTGTACACCAACTCTGTGCATCCTTTTCACAACAATTGTGGTTACTTGATAATGGGAAAGGAAATCTCTCCATGTGCTGTAAAATCTGTTTTGAGCCTATGACAAACAAAGCAATTTGCTATTATGACAATACTTAGTTGCAGGGAAACTGTGTAACTTTATTACTTTGTATATTTTAACATGGCTTCTTTGACTCTCTGGTACATCTCTTGTAATTCACTAAGTTGCATAACATCATTATGGTAAAAATAACAACACCAAGAGAAGAGGGGTGTGCCTTTGTTTCTTGAGACGCTCCACTGAAGCATCAAGAAGGAAAATGCAGTGCACTGCACTGTTTCTAAAATGGTATGAATTACCCCATTGAGCTTATGTAATTCAGTTCATTTCATAGCTACAAGTTATTTTGCTTGACATTTGATGCCAACTTCACATCTCTGTGCAAATAATTGTAGTGTGTCAACAAAGATAAGAGGGAAAAACAATGTTCATTTTCATGGAAATCTATTTCTTACCACACTCGAATGCCAAGGCATTCTATCCCTTTCACAATAATAGTTGGAGAAATACTATATTGAACTTTACTCCTTTGTACATTCTAAGAAGACCTGTTATATTCTGTGATCACTTCTCTTTTAATTTACCAAGTTATGTAATAATGATATGCAAATATCATGTAACCTGCAACAAGAAATGTGCTTTGGAGTGCAAAGATTCTTTTCTCAAACTAACAGCAAAAATCCAGGGTGCTGTGTATTTTCAAAGTTCATTGAAACAGACAATTTAGGTGATTGGCGTCAGTTCACTGCAAACCTACAAGTTATTTTCAGAGAAGTTTGATGCCAACTTTGTGTATCCTTTTTCGAAACGCTTGTGGCTCCTCGATAATGCAAAGGAAATCTCCCTGTGTGCAGTGAAATGTGTCTTTGAGCCTATGACAAAGAAAACATTTTGTTATTATGACAATTCTTGGTTGCTGAGAAACTATGTAACTTTATTGCTTTGTACATTCTAAAATGTCTTCTTGGAGTCTCAGGTGTATTCATTGGGAATGTCTGAACCATGACTCAAACCATCCTCTATCAGGTTTTTTTTTTTTTTTTTTTAAATTCTCTCGTACCTTCACCATTGAGTTTCTAATTATACCTGAATGGTTGATATAAAAACAACATTCTTCCCTTAAGGCCACCCATAGGCCCTCTTGTTGGAGGAATAATAAGTCCAATCCCTGTCTATTCCATAATACAACCTTAGCTAAGGAATCTACATTTTTCTCTAAGTGAGTAATTTCTACTGTGGCAGATAGTCCTCAGGTTTAGCCAGTGGATCTGCCAGTTGGATGTGGGTGGGTGTGATGAATCCAAGTGGCAATTGTGAACAATTTCACAGTGGTAGGTGTGGTCAAGATGAAGACATAGGGTCCCTTCTAGTGGGGTTCCAGGATTTCCCAGATTATTTACATATTTTATATACTTCATATATTTACATATTTTAGATTTGAAAATAACCATTTGGACATCTCTATTTGTTTTTCTTTATTAGATAATTAAATCTATGGGAAAAAAAATGTTTGGCAACCAATGATTTTGGCTTAAACTTGATAGCTATTGATTTTATGTGCCACAAAAATTTTTATTAACATAAAACAATTTTATGTTTTATCCATGACTTAAACTTGATAAAGCTTAGCAAGCTATCCCAACAAATCCCAAGAAGATGAAAGTTATTATTACTGAAATTAAATCACTTTTAAACCTAAGTGATTAAACCTAGTTATGACCATTCAAAAGAATTAGCATAAATAAGACAGATCCTATCTGTAAAGTCACAATGTCTTTAGGTATGAGTATTTCACCTTTGGAAATTAACCACTTCTAAGTGAGCCTTTATCTTAAGAATAGTTAAAACCTTGATGAAAAGAGGAACCTAATTTACTTTACTGAGAGAGTCTTAAAGCCAGTTTTATAACCCTTACATCATAACAAATTAGCATCAGTGACCTGTTAATGAGTGAGGCCTTATCATAAGACTCAGTTTCTTCACTGATTAAAACCTTGGCATTAGGTAAACATTATATTTAATTCAATTAAATGTTTCAATGAAGGGGCCCTTCCCCTGATATACACATTAGGTAAGTCTGATGCTTGTCTTATGTAAGGAGTTTGTAACCTGATCAAATACCTTGACTCAGTTTACCTATTTAACATTTTGTCTAGTGAGGAATTTTATCTAACAGATGTGACTTTAGATGTTCAAAAGAGAAGAACTAAAGAAAACCACAGTTATATGCTGTACTCCTTTTTCCTTGTCAGAGACAATTGCCCATTTTTTCTCAGTCAGAGTCTGGGGGACACATGGCTTAAAGTTGCATGGGATCTGAGATAAAAGGGGTTCCATCCGTTTTTTAGAGTCCAGCTTTTCATGGATTTAAGTAGTATATATTGGAAAGCAAAAGTAAAATGAAATTACAGAACAGAGACATAAGCATCCTGAAATTCCTTATTCTATTCTGAAGTTGTTTGTTTTTACATAGTAAATTTACACATTTACGAAACACAAGGTGATAGACTCTTGTCTATGTTTAACCTGGTTAAACTTCCAATTACATCTGTACTTATGACTTTGTGACCCACCTAGCATAGGCATCACCTGTGTAAGAATATATAAGAAGAATTTAGACTAAGATTATGTCCCTATGTGAAACTTTTAGAGTATCCTTAAGAGTTTGTAAACAGGTGAAAAATCTCTAACTTTAGGTGTGGCATTTAGGTTTTAGTCTGAAAATTCTTTTCTATATATGCACATCTTTATTCACATACTTTAACATTCTGATCTAAATACAACTCAAAAAGCATTTTTAACAAGCATTCTATGTCCCAACATTGAAAAATTTCTTCCCAGTTCTTTCAATCAATTCACCTTATCTCATTATTTACCACCTTTTTTATAAGGCTATTATCAAAAACTACACCAAATTAATTAATCCTATTACTCACTAACAAGTGAGTAGTCTAAAGACAATTTTATGTCATTAATACCAATAAAACATTAAACTAAGGCAAATATTGTTGTTATCTTGAGGCAGGCTGGCCTAGAAGTCAGGTCAGTTGCCTCCTCCTTTTAATACATTACAATTTTTTTTTAAATTCCTGACAAATTATAAGTTACCATTTTAGAGACAATTCTGTTGTTTTTAATAATCCTCTATGAAAGTTGAAGTTGACCTAGAACATAAATTTAGTAATTATATTTATGGTAACAAAAGTAATAAAGTTGACACTTTTTTTTCTCTTGACACTTTTTGGCACGCTGTTGCGGCTGGGCGGGGCTGGTATACACCTTAGATCAGCCTTGGCCTACTTCTGGAACTCTGCAGGGGTCGTCTAGTACATGTAGAGGTAATGGCCAAGAAGACTGCTGGGGGCCAAGGATTCTGACTACCTGAAAGGGAAAAGGGGGGAGGCCTCCAGGACTGCCAGGAGGCTTCTGAAGAAGGCAGCCCACTGGGAGGCTGCTGAAGAAGAAGTTGGCCTGTTTAGGGGCCACTGGGAGAGGAGGCGAGTTTATAGGTTGAGGAGTGTAAGGAGGAGGAAAGATTAACTCTTCTTCCTGGGAATTTGGAAGCACAGGATATAAGGGAGTAAAGGGAGGAGAGGAAAGGGACTCATCTGATTTATTTTTCTTCTTCACCATCAGAACAGTAGTGGTTTCCTGTGGAGGGGAAACAAAAGGTTTAACCCAAGGGGGAGGGGGGCTTGCACCAGTAAGGCTACGAGCTCTAAATTTAATGACCTGAAAATGGTCCGTCACTAAAGAAAACGGGGTAGTCTGCATCTGTCCCATCAGTCCAAGCACACAACCAGTAATTCCAACAAAGAACAGAACAAAGAGACAGCAAAAGAGTTCAGCTGGCCAACAACTACAAGACTAAAATTGAGACAATGGGCTCTCGCCATTCCTCAGTAGTGATCCTGCTGCCTCTGCAAATATACCAAAAGGATGGAATCCCCTTCTGGTGTGCCTGGGGCACCCAGGACTCACTGTGCAAAATCCCCCTCTGGCTAGCCTGTGGCAACCAGGACTCACTGTGCAAAATCCCCTTCTGGGGAGCCTGGGGCACCCAGGACTCGCCATTCAAATGAAGTGGCCTCTAGGGGCACGTCCGCCCCAACCACAATTTTCTAATAAATGGAAGAATGAAGGACAAATTTTCAGGAAAGACAAAACATAGAAGCACAAAACAGAAGCACACTTACCAGCTGGTGGCCTGAGCTCCACATGATGGTGCTCTCAGCAGTCTCTGTGGAGATCCCGGACGAGCCACCAAATGTTATATCTAGTTCTCAGAACCCCAGTGACCACCAAGGAGAACAAATTTGTATGCAAGGTCAAGGAGCTTTACTTCAGGCTTAAGCTCAGTCTCTTGACTTCACCAACGCAGGGGATCCGTACAAGAGCCCCAAGCAGCAAGGGGGAAGGATTTGTATAGGGATTTGAATTAAGAAGTAGGGAATGTGTACATGATTGGTTGATTTCTTAGGGCATTGGTGGCAAGATTGGTGGGTGGGAACTAGGTAACTAAGCAACAAGCAGCAATAACTTTTGTATGTATTTCAATTGGCCATGACAGGGAGGAGGAAAGGACAAGTCTTTGGTAAGTCTCAGGTGTCCTGGGCAGGGGGCAGGGCAGCTGCCCATCTCTTCCTTTGTTTAAGCTGAAACTAGTAACATAGGCCTCACCAGGGCAGCACTCTACTGAAGCCTGTCATGGCATCATTTAGTTTCTGGGTCCTTCAATCACATTACGAAAGAAGAGGCAGGTGCATTTGTTTCTTGAGATGCTCTGCTCAAACAGGAAGAAGGAAAATGCAGTGTCTTCTACTGTTTCCAAAACAGTTTGAATTACCCCATTGAGATTATGTGATTCAGATCATTTCATAGAAACAAGTTATTTTGCTCAACGTTTGATGCCAACTTTGCAATGCTGTTGAAAGAATTGGAGTGACTCTACGAAGCTAAGAAAGAAAAACAATGTGATCATTTTCATGGACATCTATATCCACTGCCAAGTCATTGTCTTACTGTGATAATATTAGTGAGAGAAAACTAAGTTGCACTCTACTGTTCTGTACATTCTAAGAAGATGGCTTAGATTCTGAGTAAGTTATCTTTTATTTTACTAAGTTCCATAACAATAACATGCAAATATCATGTAACCTGCAATAAAAAATGTGCTTTTGACTGCAGAGATTCTACAGCTTAGATTCTGAGATCAGTTCTCTTTTATTTTACTAAGTTCCATAACAATAATATGCAAATATCATGTAACGTGCAACAACAAATGTGCTTTTGATTTCATAGATTCTTTTCCCAAAGTCGCAGAGCAAAAAAGCAGGGTGCTGTGTAGTTTCAAAGTGCATTGAATCAGACAGTTTATATGATGAGAGTCAGTTCCATTCAAATATACAAGCTATTTTTGATGAGTGTACACCAACTCTGTGCATCCTTTTCAAAACAATTGTGGTTACTTGATAATAGGAAAGGAAATCTCCTTATGTGCAGTGAAATCTGTGTTTGAGCCTAGACAAACAAAGCAATTTCTCATTATGACAATACTTAGCTGCAGTGAAACTGTGTAACCTTATTACTTTGTACAATCTAACAAGCCTTCTTTGATTCTCTGGTGAGTTCTCTTGTAATTCACTAATTAGCATATCATTATGATAAAACGAAACAACACGGGAGAAGAGGTGTGTGCTTTTGTTTCTTGTGACGCTCTATTCAAGCAGCAAGAAGGAAAATGCAGTGTGCTCTTACTGTTTTTAAAACAGTTTGAATTACCCCATTGAGCTTATGTGATTCAGTTCATTTCATAGCAACAAGTTATTTTGCTCAGCGTTTGATGCCAACTTCGCAACTCTGTTGAAAGAATTGGAGTGACTCTGCGAAGCTAAGAATGACAAACTATGTGATCATTTGCAGGGACATTTATATCTTACCCAACTTGACTGCCAAGTCATTGTCTTACTGTGATTATATTACTTAGAGAAAACTACACTGTACTCTACTGTTTTGTAGACTCTAACAAGACAGCTAAGATTTTGAGATCAGTTCTCTTTTACTTTACTATTTTTAATGATAAGCACATATCACGCAACCTGAACAAGAAATGTACTTTTGACTGCAGAGATTCTTTTCTGAATGTAACGGAGTGAAAAAGCAGGGACTTGTGTAGTTTCAACGTGTGTTGAATCAGACAGTTTAGATGATGGGAGTCAGTTCCTTTCAAACCTACAAACAATTCTTTTTGCTCAATTATTATTAACATTTTCCGTGATTATAAAAAAATATCCCAGGCTAGAGAGATGGCTTAGCAGTTAAGCGCTTGCCTGTGAAGCCTAAGGACCCAGTTCAAGGCTCGATTCTCCAGGACCCACGTTAGCAAATGCACAAGGGAGTGCACGCATCTGGAGTTTGTTTGCAGTGGCTGGAGGCCCTGGTGCACCCATTCTCTCTCTCTCTTTCTCTGTCTGTTGCTCTCAAATAAATAAACAAAAATGTTTTATAAAAAATATCCCATGGTAATACCTTCCCTCCCCCCACCACTTTCCCCTTTGAAATTCCATTCTCCATTACATCCCTTCCCCATCTCAATCATTGTACTTACATATATACAATACCAACCTAATAAGTACCCTCCTCCCTTCCTTTCTCTTCCCTTTATATCTCCTTTTTAACTTACTGGCCTCTGCTAGTGAGATTTTTCCTTCTCACACAGAAGCCCAATCACCTGTAGCTAGGATCCAAATATGAGGGAGAACATGTGGTGCTTGGCTTTCTGGGCCTGGGGTACCTCACTTAGTATAATCCTTTCCGGATCCATCCATTTTTCTGCAAATTTCATAACTTCATTTTTCTTTACCTCTGAGTAGAACTCCACTCATCAGTTGAGGGACATCTAGGCTGGTTCCATTTCCCAGCTATTATAAATTGAGCACCAATAAACATGGTTGAGCACATACATCTAAGAAAATGAGAAGAGTCCTTAGGATATATGCCTAGGACTACTATAGCTGGGTCATATGGTAGATCAATCTCTTTAGCTGTTTATGGAACCTCCACACTGACTTCCACAATGGTTGGACCAGGTTGCATTCCCACCAGCATTGTAGAAGGGTTCCTCTTTTTCCACATCCCCACCACAATTTATGATCATTTGTTTTCATGATGGTAGCCAATCTGACAGGAGTGAGATGGAATCTCAGTGTAGTTTTAACCTGCATTTCCCTGATGACTAGTGACATTGAACATTTTTTAGATGCTAATATGCCATTCATATTTCTTCCTTTGAGAACTCTCTATTTACCTCCATAGCCCATTTTTTGATTGGCTTGTTTGATTCCTTATTAGTTAACTTTTGGAGTTCTTTGTATATCCTAGATATGAATCCTCTATCAGATATATAGTTGGTGAAGACTTTTTTCCATTCAGTAGCTTGCCTCTTTGCTTTTTACACTGTGTCCTTTGCAGTGCAAAATCTTTGTGATTTCATGAGGTCCCAGTGATTAATCTGTGGTTTTATTGCCTGAGCGATTGGGGTTATATTCAGAAAGTCTTTGCCAAGACTAATATGTTGAAGGGTTTCCCCTACTCTTTCCTCTAGCAGTTTCAGAGTTACATGTCTGATGTTAAGGTCTTTAATCCATTTGGACTTAATTCTTGTGCATGGCGAGAGAGAAGAATCTATTTTCATCTTTATACAGATATATATCCAGTTTTCCCAACACCATTTGCTGAAGAGGCTGTCTTTTCTCCATTGAGTATTTTCAAAATTTTTATTGAATATCAGGTGGCTATAGCTACTTGGGCTTACATCTGGGTCCTCTATTCTGTCCCACTTATCTACATGTCTGTTTTTGTGCCAGTACCATGCTGTTTTTGTTACTATGGCTCTGTAGTATAGGTTAAAATCAGGTATGGTGATACCACCAGCCTTATTTTAGTTGCTCAGTATTATTTTAGATTTTTGAGGTTTTTTTTATTCCAAATAAATTATTGGATTGTTTTTCCTTTTTTGTTTTCATTTCACAATTTTTATTAACATTTTCCATGGTTATAAAAGATATCCCATGGTAATACCCTCCCTACTCTCCCACACTTTCACCTTTGAAATACCATTCTCCAGCATATTACCTCCCCATCTCAATCATTGTACTTACATATATACAATACCAACCTATTAAGTACTCTCCTCCCTTCCTTTCTCTTCCCTTTATATTTCCTTTTTAACTTACTGGCTTCTGCTACTGAGTTTTTTCCTTCTCACACAGAAGCCCAATCATCTGCAGCTAGGATCCCCATATGAGATAGAACATGTGGCGCTTGGCTTTCTGGGCCTGGGTTACCTCACTTCATATAATCCTTTCCAGATCCATCCATTTTTCTGCAAATTTCATAACTTCATTTTTCTTTACCGCTGAGTAGAACTCCATTGTATAAATATGCCACATCTTCATTATCCACTCATCTGTTGAGGGACATCTAGGCTGGTTCCATTTCCCAGTTATTATTAATTGAGCACCAATAAACATGGTTGAGTACGTACTTCTAAGGAAATGAGATGAGTCCTTAGGACATATGTCTAGGAATGCTGTAGCTGGGTCTTATGGTAAATCAATCTTTCGCTGTTTTAGGAACCTCCACATTGATTTCCACAATGGCTGGACCAGATTGCATTCCCAACAGCAGTGTAGAAGAGTTCCTCTTTTTCTACAACCCCACCAACATTTATGTTCATTTGTTTTCATGATGGTAGCCAATCTGACAGGAGTGAGGTGAAATCTCAATGTAGTTTGAATCTGCATTTCCCTGATGACTAGTGATGTAGAACACTTTTTTAGATGCTTATATGCCATTCGTATTTCTTCCTTTGAGAATGCTCTATTTACCTCCATAGCCCATTTTTTGATTGGCTTGTTTGATTCCTTATTATTTAACTTTTTGAATTCTTTGTATAACCTAGATACTAATCCTCTATCAGATATATAGCTGGTGAGGATTTTCTCCCATTCTGTAGGTTGGCCTCTTTGCTTTTTTCACTGTGTCCTTTGCAGTGCAAAATCTTTGTGATTTAATGAGGTCCCAGTGATTAATCTGTGGTTTTCTTGCCTGGGAAATTGGGGTTGTATTCAGAAAGTCTTTGCCAAGACTAATATGTTGAAGGATTTCCCCTACTTTTTCCTCTAGCAGTTTCAGAGTTTCCTGTCTGATGTTAAGGTCTTTAATTCATTTGGACTTAATTCTTGTGCATGGAGAGAGAGAAAAATCTATTTTCATCCTTATACAGATATATATCCAGTTTTCCCAACACCATTTGCTGAAGATGCTGTCTTTTCTCCAATGAGTATTTTTGGCATTTTTATTGAATATCAGGTGGCTATAGCTATCTGGACTTACATCTGGGTCCTCTATTATGTTCCACTGATCTACATGTCTGTTTTTGTGCCAGTACCATGCTGTTTTTGTTACTATGGCTCTTTAGTATAGGTTAAAATCAGGTATGGTGATACCACCAGCCTTATTTTAGTTGCTCAGTATTATTTTAGATATTCTAGGATTTTTGCGATTCCAAATGGATTTTTGGATTGTTTTTTCTATTTCCATGAAGAATGCCTTTGGAATTTTGATAGGGATTGCATTACATGTGTAGATTGCTTTTGGTAATATTGCCATTTTCACAATATTGATTCTTCCCATCCAGGAACAAGGGATGTTTCTCCACTTTCTAGTGTCTTCTTCAATTTCTCACTTGAGTGTTTTAAAGTTCTCATTGTAGAGATCCTTTACTTTCTTGGTTAGGTTTATTCCAAGGTACTTTATATTTTTGGATGCAATTGTGAATGGAGTGATTCTCTGATTTCATCCTCTGTGTGTTTGTTGTTAGCATATATGAAGGCTACTGATTTCTGTGTATTTATTTTGTATCCTGCTACATGGCTGTATGTTTTTATCAGCTCTAACAGTTTGCTAGTAGAGTCTTTAGGGTACTTTAAAAAAAAGCTTCTAGTTTTTCCCCATTTAGGAATAGGTTTGTTGTAGGCTTGTCATAAATAGCCTTTATTATACTGAGATATGTTCCTTCTATTCCCAGTCTCTGTAGGACTTTTATCATGAAGGGATTTTGGATTTTCTCAAATGCTTTCTCTGAATCTAATGAGATGATCATGTGATATTTTTCCTTCAATCCATTTATATAATACTTTACATTTATCTGTTTGTGAATATTGAACCATCCTGGCATCTCTGGAATAAAGCCTACTTGGTCAGGATGAATGATCTTTCTGATATATTCTTGTATTCTGTTTGCCAATATTTTGTTGAGAATTTTTGCATCTATGTTCATGAGGGAGATTGATCTGTAATTTTCTTTTTTTGTTCTATCTTTGCCTGGTTTTGGTATCAGGGTGATGCTGGCTTCATAGAAGGAGTTCTATAAGCAATTGAGAAGTGGACACCAATTTGTCCATCCTTTTCAAAACAATTGTGGGTACTTGATAATAGGAAAGGAAATCTCCCCATGTGCAGTGAAATCTGTGCTTGAGCCTACGACAAACAAAGCAATTTGTTATTATGACAATAGTTAGTTGCAGAGAAACTTTGTAACTTAAATACTTTGTACAATCTAACATGCTTTCTTTGATTCTCTGGTGAGTATTCTTATAATTCACTAATTGGCATATCATTAAGGTAACACAAGACAACACAAGAGAAGAGGCATGTGCATTTGTTCCTTCTGATGCACCACTCAAGCTGCAAGAAGGAAAATGAAGTGAGGTCTACTGTTTCCAAAACTGTTTGAATTACCCTGTTGAGCTTATGTGATTAAGTTCATTTCATAGCAACAAGTATTTTGCTCGATGTTTGATGCCAACTACACAACTATGTTGACATAATTGTAGGGACTCTATAAAGCTAAGAAGGAAAACAATGTGTTCCTATTCATGGGAATCTATTTCTTACTGCACTCAACTGCCAAGTCATTGTCTTACTTTGACAATACTAGTTGGAGAAAAAGTATATTGAACTTTACTCTTTGGTACATTCTAAGAAGACCTCTTAGATTCTGTTATCAGTTCTCTTTTAATTTACTAAGTTCCATAAAATGATATGCAAATATCATGCAACCTGCAATAAGAAATGTGCTTTTGAGTACAGAGATTCTTTTCTCAAACTAACAGTGAAAATGCAGGGTGCTGTGTATTTCCAAAGTGCATTGAAAGAGACAGTTTACGTGATTGGCAACAGTTCACTGGCAACCTACAAGAGGTTTGATGCCAACTTTCTGAATTTCTTGAAACAATTGTGGTTGCTCGATAATAGGGAAGGAAATCTCCCCATGTGCAGTGAAATCTGTTTTGGAGTCTATGACAAAGAAAACATATTGTTATTATGGCAGTTCGTAGCTGCTGGGAAACTTGTTTGCTTGGTACATGTTAAAACGTCTTCTTGGAGTCTCAGGTGTATCACTTGCAATTCACTAATTTGCCTAACATCATTATGGAAAAACATCACATTATGAAAGAAGAGGCATATGCCTTTGTTTCTTGAGATGCTCAGCTCAAACAGCAAAAAGGAAAATATAGTGCCTTCTACTGTTTCTAAAACAGTTTGAATTACCTGTTGAGATTATGTGATTCCGTTCATTTCATTTCATAGCTACAAGTTATTTTGCTCAGTGTTTGATGCCAACTTCGCAACTCTGTTGTAGTGACTCTATAAACCTTAGAACAAAAAAGAATGCCATCATTTTCATGGTCATCTATATCTTACTAAACTCGACTGCCAAGTCATTGTCTTTGTGGTAATATTAGTTACAGAAAACTATGATTACTTTTATGTTTTGCACATTCTAAGACCATGACTAAGATTCTGAGATCAGTTCTCCTTTATTTTATTATGTTTCATAACAGTGATATGCAAATATCATGTAACTTGCTACAAGAAATGTGCTTTTAATGCAGAGATTCTTTCCTCAAACTAACAAAGTGAACATGCATGGTGCTCTGCAGTTGCAAAGTGTGCTGAATCAGAGAGGTTAGATGATGGGAGTCAGTTCCCTTCAAACCTACATGCTAGTTTGGAGGAATGTATACCAACTCTGTGTATCCTTTTCAAAACAATTGTGGTTAATTGATAAAAGGAAAAGAAATTGGCTGTGTGCAGTAAAATCTTTGTTTGAGGCTATGACAAACAAACCAATTTGTTATTATGGCAGCAAATAATAGCAGGGTAACTGTGAAACTTTATTACTTTGTACAATCTAACATGTTTTCTTGTATTCTCTTGTGAGTTCTCTTGTACTTCACTAATTGGAATATCACTATGGTGAAACATAACAGCACAAGAGAAGAGGCGTGTGCATTTACTTCTTATTACGTTATACTCAAGCACCAAGAAGGAAAATGCTTTTGCTCTACTGTTTCTTAAACAGTTTGAATTACTCCGGTAAGCTAATGTGAGTAAGTGCATTTCATAGCTACAAATTATTTAGCTCAGCATTTGATGACAACTTTGGAACTCTGTTGAAAGAATTGTAGTGAGTCTATGAAGCTTAGAATGAAGAACAATGTGTTCATCTTCATGGACATCTTATATCTTACAAAAACTGACTGCCAAGTCATTGTCTAACAGTGATAACATTAGTTAGAGAAAACTATGTTGTACTTTACTGTTTTGCACATTCTAAGAAGACAGCTTAGATTCTAAGATCAGTTCTACTTTATTTGACTATGTTCCAGAACAGTGATATGCAAATAATATGTAACTTGCATCAAGAAATGTGCTTTTGACTACACAGATTCTTTTTGCTAACTAACAGAATGAACACATATAGCACCGCATAGATTTCAAGGTGGTTAAATCAGACAGTTTACATGATGGGAGTCAGTTTCCTACAAAACTACAAGCAATTTTGTAGGAGTGTATGCCAACTCCGTGCATCCTTCTGAAAACAATTGTGGTTCCCTCATAATAGGAAAGAACTTCTACCCATGTGCAGTGAAATCTCTGTTTGACACTATGACAAACAAAGCTATTTGTTATAATACCAATACTTATGCCAGGGAATCTGTAACTTCATTAGTTTGTAAATCTAACCCGCCTTCCTGGATTCCCTTGTGATTTCTCTTGTAATTCACCAATTGGCATATCACTATGGTCAAACATGACAACATGACACAAAGATGTGTGCCTCAGTTTCTTGTGATGCTACACTCAAGAAGCAAGAAGGAAAATGCAGTGCACTCTAGTGTTTCTAATACAGCTTGAATTACTCTGTTGAGCTTATGTGTTTCAGTTCATTTCATAGCTACAAGTTCTTTTGCTCTGCATTTGATGCCAACTTCACAACTCTGTCGAAAGAATTGCAGTGAGTCTACAAAGCTTAGAACGAAAAACAACGTGATCGTTTTCATGGACATCTATACCTTACCAAACGCGACTGCCACGTCATTGACTTACTGTGATAATATTAGTTAGAGAACACAATGTTGTACTCTACTGTGTCGCACATTCTAAGAAGATGGCTTAGATTCTGAGATCAGTTCTCCTTTACTTGATTATGTTCCAGAACAGTGATATGCAAATATTATGTAACTTGGAACAATAAATGTGCTTTTGACTGCACAGATTCTTTTCTCAAACTAACAGAATGAACAAGCGTGGTGCCACAGTTTTCAAGGTTGTTGACTCAGTGTTGCTGATGGGAGTCAGTTTCTTACAAACCTACAAGCTATTTTGTAGGAGTGTACACCAACTCTGTGCATCATTGTCAAAACAATTGTGGTTCCCTGATAATAGGCAAGAAAATCTACCTGTGTGCAACAAAATCCCTGTTTGACAGTTTGACAAACAAAGCTATTTGTTATTCTGACAATACTTAGTAGCATGGAAAGTGTGTAACTTGATTACTTTCTATAATCTAACCCGTCTTCCTGGATTCTCTTGTGAGTTCTCTTGTAATTCACTAATTGGCATATCACTATGGTCAAGCATGACAACATGACACAAATGCATGTGCCTCGGTTTCTTGTGACGCACCACTCAAGCAGCAAGAAAGAAAATGCAGTGCGCTCTAGTGTTACTAAAATGGTTGGAATTACTCCGTTGTGCTTATGGGATTCATTCCATTTCCTAGCTACAAGGTATTTTGCTCAGCGTATGAGGCCTAGTTCACAACTCTGTTGAAAGAATTGTAGTGAGTCTACGAAGGTTAGAACAAAAAACAAGGTGATCATTTTCATGGACAGCTTAAATCCTTACCAAACCCGACTGCCCAGTGTTGTCTTACTATGATAATGTTAGAGAAAACTATGTTGTACTTTACTGTGTCACCCATTCTAAGACGACGGCTTAGATTCTGAGATCAGTTCTCCTTTATTTGACTATGTTCCAGAACAGTTATATGCAAATATTATGTAACTTGCAACAAGAAATGTGCTTTTGTTGGCCCAGATTCTTTCTTCAAACTAACAGAACGAACACGCATGGTGCCTCAAAGTTTTCAAGGTGGTTGACTCAGACAGTTTTCCTGATGGGAGTCAGTTTCCTACAAACCTACAAGCTATTTTGTAGGAGTGTACGCCAACTCTGCATCCAAGTCAAAACAATTGTGGTTCCCTGATAAAAGGAAAGAAAGTCTACCCGTGTGCAATGAAATCCCTGTTTGACACTATGACAAACAAAGCTATTTGTTATTATGACAATACTTTGTTGCAGGGAAACTGTAACTTGATTACTTTCTACAATCTAACCCATCTTCCTGGATTCTCTTGTGAGTTCTCTTGTAATTCACTAATTGGCATATCACTATGGTCAAATGTGACTACATATCACAAACGCACGTGCCTCAGTTTCTTGTGATGCTCCACTGAAGCAGCAAGAAGGAAAATGCAGTGCGCTCTAGTGTTACTAAGATGGTTGGAATTGCTCCGTTGTGTTTATGGGATTCATTCCATTTCCTAGCTACAAGGTATTTTGCTCAGCGTATGATGCCTAGTTCGCAACTCTGTTGAAAGTATTGTAGTGAGTCTACAAAGCTTAGAACGAAAAACAATGCGATCATTTTCATGGACAGCTTATATCTTACCAAACCGGACTGCTAAGTCGTTGTCTTACTATGATAACATTAGTTAGAGAAAACTATGTTGTACTTTACTGTGTCACCCATTCTAAGAAGATGGCTTAGATTCTGAGATCAGTTCTCCTTTATTTGACTATGTTCCAGAACAGTGATATGCAAATATTATGTAACTTGCAACAAGAAATGTGCCTTTGTCGGCACAGATTCTTTTCTCAAACCAACAGAAGATACACGTGTGGCAACGCAGTTTTCAAGGTGGTTGAATCACACAGTTTACATCATGGGAGACATTTTCCTACAAACCTAGAGGCTATTTTCTTTTTTTTTTTTTTTAATTTTTTATTTATTTATTTGAGAGTGACAGACACAGAGAGAAAGACAGATAGAGGGAGAGAGAGAGAATGGGCGCGCCAGGGCTTCCAGCCTCTGCAAACGAACTCCAGACGCGTGCGCCCCCTTGTGCATCTGGCTAACGTGGGACCTGGGGAACCGAGCCTCGAACCGGGGTCCTTAGGCTTCACAGGCAAGCGCTTAACCGCTAAGCCATCTCTCCAGCCCTGAGGCTATTTTCTACGATCATGCGTCAACTCTGAGAGGCAGTCAGAGAGAGAGAGAGAGAGAGAGAGAGAGAGAGAGAGAGAGAGAATGGGCACACCAGGACATTCCACCTGTGCAAACTAACTCCAGACGCATGTGCCACTATATACATCTGGCTTACGTGGGTCCTGGGGTATCAAACCTGGGTCCTTTGGATTTTCAGGCAAATGTCTTAACCACTAAGCCATCTCTCCAGCCTGTAAGAGATGTTTAAACTCTCCAAGGAGCCTCCTTTAATCCCAAAACTTGGGAAGCAGAAGTAGGAGGATCACTGTGAGTTTAAGACCACCCTAAAACTACTTTGTGAATTCCAGGTCAGATTGTGCTAGAATGAGACCTTAAGTTAAAAAAAAAAAATCTGCGCATGGTGGAGCATGTCTTTAATCCCAGGACTAGCGAGGCAGAGGTAGGAGGATTGCTGTGAGTTTTGAGGCCAGTCTGAACTACATGGTCAATTCCAAGTCATCCTTGGCTAGAGGAAGACCCTATCTCTATAAACCAAAGAGAGAGAGAGAGAGAGAGAGAGAGGGAGAGGGACAGAGACAGAGAGACAGATAGACACAGAGAGAGAAAGAGCGAATGAGAGCGAGCTGGCATTAAAGGCATGGGCCACCAAGCCTAGCTTGTTTTGTTTTGTTTTGGAATTGTGATTTGGGGTTAGGACAGAACATTCAACAATTTCTGAGATGGCCCTAAGCATACTCTTCCTATTGTGAGCCACATGTTTATTAACAGTGACTCTTTCCACAATGACAAATGCAAAGTCAAGCATTGATTAACTCCAAAAGACACCCGAGATGCTGTGCCCTGAAGTATCAAATGTTCAGCCCAGATTTAGTTCTGTCAGGGAATATAAACAAGCACATCCAACTCACTTGTATAACTTTTTCTTTTTTGGTTTTTCGAGGTAGGATCTTACTCTAACCCAGGCTGACCTGGAATTCACTATGTAGTCTCAGGGTGGCCTCAAATTCATGGCGATGCTCCTACCTCTGCCTCCCAAGTGCTGGGATTAAAAGCGTGCACCACCATGCCCTGCTTGGTATAACATTTTTTCATGTTTATTAAGTGATAAAATCACACATATGCCAAAATACTGTTTTAATATAAATTGTTGTTTGATTTAGTCTCAGCAAATGTTTGGTCTGTGTGATTATTTTTTAAAATATTTTAATAATTTATTTACTTGAGAGAGAGAAGAAAGAGAGAATGGGGCCCACCACGGCCTCCAGCCACTGCAAAGGAAATCCAGATGCATGTGCCACCTTGTGCATCTGGCCTCACACTATTTCATATACCTCTTGCGATAGATAGTTCATCTTTATTGTCAGCTAGATTACAAATCACCATGGAAACGCACCCTTGGGTGTACCTATTACAGTGTTTCCAGAGACCTATTTACTGAGGAGGGACAACTGACTTTCTTTTAAACTTGTTTGTACATAAAAGACAATGTGGCATGATCATAACCCTCTTCCCACCATCCTCCATCCTCCCATTTTTCCCCTCCCAAATACCACCTGCCCTCAATTGCTTCACATTTCCAACTACTGTCTCTTCTATTTTGATGTTACCCTGTTTCTCCTCCCTTTTTTTCCTTTTTGGAGAAAGAGTCTCACTTTCATTCAGGTAGATCTGAAATTCACTATGTAGTCTCAGGTTGACCTTGAACTCACATTGATCTTCCTACCTCTACCTCCTAAGTGCTGGGATTAAATGTGTGCACCCCAGGCTGGAGAGAGGGCTTAGTGGTTAAGCACTTGCCTGTGAAACCTAAGGACCCCAGTTTGAGGCTTGATTACCAAGGACCCACATAAGCCAGGTTCACAAGATGATGCTCCCATCTGGAGTTCCTTTGCAGTGGCTGGAGGCCCTGGCATGCCCATTTTCTCTCTATCTGTTTGCCTCTTTCTCTCTCCATCTGTTGGTCACACTCAAATAAGTAAATAAAAAATTTTTAAATACCTGCACCACCATGCCTGGCTTTTCCCCCCTTCAATTATGTAGGTCTTGTGTAGGGGTAGAATGGCTCTCTATTGCTTTCATTTATTATTATTATTATTTTGGTTTTTCAAGGTAAGGTCTTACTCTATCCATAGGCTAACCTGGAATTCACTTTGTAGTCTCAGGGTAGCCTCAAACTCATGGCAGTCCTCCTACCTTTGCCTTGCTCTCACTCTCTCTCTCACTCTCCCTCTCTCTTTCTTGCTTGCCCCCTCTCCCTCTCTCTCTCCCTGTCTCCCTCTTCTCTCTCCTCCCTTTATCTCTCCATGGTGGCATATGCCTTTAATCCTAGAGCAAGACCCTACCTCGAAAGCCAAAAAAAAAAAAAAAAAAAAAAGCTGTTGGGTGAAAAGAGGCCTGGAGTAGGAAAATATTAATGGGTCCTGATCTGCATGATGTGACAGTTACCAGAGTCCAGGCTGAAAACAACTGAGGACAGCAGGCTTTACCTTGTGCTCAAGAGCAAAGGCTAATTCTCTCTGTCTCACACACACACACACTCACACATGCAGACACAAAATCATTGGGAGTACTTCTCATGAGAAAAGAATGAGACGCTACTTCACAAGGATTTTCTCTGCACAGCATGTCACACAGAAAGAAAGATACATGAAGTCAAACAGCAGGATGAAAATTCTATAGATGAGGAAAAAGAAAAAGACAGAAAACTTTGTAGCTGCCACTGTGGTAAATTTTCAGATGTGAGAGATATTATTGTTGTTGTTGTTGTGGCCAGGGCAAGGAGTTGTCAGGAAACCTAGAGTGGATGTAATTAAGTGTTCATCTAATCTTGCCTAACTGGCTTAACATCCTGCCTGCACCAGGCTTCACATCCTGACCATAAACTGGCCTTTTGCAAAAGATAAGATTCTGTAAGCAGCCTACTGACCAGTTCCAGAAGTACCTAACAGAAATCTGGATGGACCAACTTTCTGAGTAATGAGTCAGTTTATGAGCAGGCCAAATGGAGAGGCTTTTGCTCTATGGCTCCCAACATCTCCTCCCTTCTTTTATACAAAAGAGGGGGAGGCCTGCTATTCAGTGGTGGGCTGCAATGCCTGTTTCTTCATCAGCTACCAACAGCATGGGGGAGTATTCAGCCAAGCTACGATCCATTGGTAGTTGAATATTAGGTGAGGAAGTAGAAACTTAACTTGCTATAAGGAAGTCTTTGTTTGTGGTAGTTGAGTATTAGGTGAGGAAGTAGAAACTTAACTTGCTATATGGCAGTCTCTGTTAACATGGCTGAGGTTTGGTTCATGGCTCCCAACAGTATACACAGTGAAAAATAGGGTAATATGGACCATTTGCCTGAACAATGGCAGGAGTTTGTTTTGAATCAGTGAGAATTTGGAAATCAAAAGTATCATTCTCAGGCCCTTTTGACCCATTGTCCAGATGATGGATGTGGCCAAGAAGAGTTTCAGAAAAACATAATGTCCTAAGGAGACAGGAAAAGAGCAAAACAATAATGAGAGAAGAATAAACCAGAGCTTAAGCTGGGTTTACACAGAACACCAATATGAACCCCTGGCCCATTAGGGTGAATGGGCCCTGCACCTCCCACATGGGCAGAGGCCAGCTGTACAGGTAGCAACTGTGGGATTTTTAGCCTGTTAGTGGGCAAGGAGGGCAAGTGGGCTCCCGATGGCAAAAGCTGTTGGCTGTGGAAGATTAAAGCAGCTGGCAGTGGAAGATGAGAGCTCAGGAGGGAGAGGGAGAGGAGGGAAAGAGAGGGGGTGTTCTGAGATGGTGCAACTGGACCAAAAGGTGCCCCTTAGGGTATGGTAGACTAGAGAGAGAGAGACACCCAAGGTGTCCAGAGTGTATCTTTCTGGAGACTTGGAGTTGGGGCCTCATGGCTGAAGGACTCAGGAACCAGAGGGACACCATGACAGGCTTCAGAGTCAGCAGTAGGCCTAAGTTTCTGTTTCTCAGCAAGGTTTAAGAAAGAGTTTAACAGTTACTGAAAACACCACAAACTGCTTATGCTATACATTCCTATGGTCATAAGATAAGTTGCTTAAAGTGTTGCTTAAAGTTCCTCAAACCCAAATAGCTAATCACAATAAAGGTTACCTAATCTACCTGGAATTCCCCTAGGCCCTGCCTGCCAATATTCTAAGCCAATCTGGAGAATACAAGTGCAGTTACTGTTTAAAACAACCAATCATGTAACCATCCCCTACTTCTATGTTCAAATCCCTATAATAATGTTGGGTGGTATGAACTAAACCTCAGCCATGTTGACAGAAACCGCCAAATAGCAAGTTAAGTTTCTGTTTCCTCATCTAATGATCTATTACCAGAAATGAAGAAGCCGTTACGCCTGGGTGATAGCCTCTCCTGGTGTTGCCGGTAATTGACGAAGAAACAAAGAAATTGCATTTCGCCAGTAACCCTGTGATCTCTGGCCTGATTATGACTCCTTCCCCCTACAACCCTATACAAACCTATGTGTAAAAATAAACTTAGAGACCTTGACAAATACCTAGCTTGGTCTCCTTCTTGTGTCTGTTTGCCTTCCCCCATTCAGGTTAACTTCCCCTCAAGTCCTTGTTTGACTCCCTGCTGGCCAGGGCATAAAAACTCTGTTCTCCTTACACTCATGGCTCTTGTACGGATCCAATGCACTGGTGAAGTCAAGAATATGAGCTTAAACCCCAAATAAAGCTCTTTGCCTTTGCATACATGTCTGATTCTCTTTGGTGGTCACTGGGGGCACTGAGAACTGTAACATGGCCAAGAGGTGTAACCTGGTGTGCCAGCATGGCTTCTACCAGAAGGGATGAAACCCAAGACAGGCCAACCAGGGAGAGAGAGAGATATAGAGAGAGAAAGAGAAAGACTATTCAAGAAAGAGGGAGGAGATGGAGAAATGAACAGTGAGGCCAAATCATGGGGGTTGTGAAAGTCTGTATCAGACAGCAATGTCCCGAGGCCTTCAGAGGGTCAAATGGCAGCTCAGTGGTCTGGTCAGGATAAAAGGAGGTCTGGCCACCAAAGAGAGTAATCAGAAGCCTTCTTATCTGAGTCAGGGCACTACAGGTAAGTTTCAGGAGTGACCAAGGACCACAGAGACCACTCTGAGGCAAGGATGGAAGTTTTTATTTGGTGTGTGTGTGTGGGGGGGAATGGACACCAGCTGCCAGGACTGACTCTCAAGAGTGGAGCAATCAACTTGGGATTGCAGATAGTAGCTTTATAGGCTCTTCGGTTGAAGGAAGGTGAGGAAGGGAAGGAATTTCTTTGCTGGGGCAGTAAATCTCTGTTCTATACATTAGTCATAGGGTGAGACCAGAGTGACCCAGTGAGACATAGGGGAAAGTAAATCTAGATCTGGAGACTTGTTAGGCAGGGGAGGGATAATGACTGGACAATTCCTTGAGGAATGTAGATGATTTCCTTTGGCTGCCTGCTGTAACTCCATTTTGTCCTGACCTAACAGTATGATTTGGGATTTAGCTGCTTTGTATATAACCTTTATTGTGTCGAGATATAAACCCTCCATGCCAAGTCTCTCCAGGGTTTTGATCATGAAGTAATGTATTTTTTCAAAGACCTCTGCATCTATTGAGATGATAATGTGGTTATTGTGTTTATGTGGCATATTATGTTAATTGATTTCCATATGTTGAACAATTCCTCCCTCCCTTGGGTAGAGCATGCTTGATCGAGGTGAATCATGCTTTTGCTGGGTTGTTGAATTCAGTTTGCAATGATTTTTTTTCTGAATTTTGAATACAAGTTCATTGGGGATATAGGTCTCTAGTTTTCTTTCCTTGTATCTCTGTCTGGTTTTGGTATTAGGGTGATGCTAGCTTCATAGAAGGAGTTGGGGAAAGTGGTAGTTTAAATAGACAGCCCCCAATATATTCAGTGTCTTATTAGTTTGTGGTTTGGATCTAGAGGCACCTGGTTGGGGATGGTATCACTGGCTGGATCTCAGGATGCAGCCCTAAGGTGTGTTGGTGGATTTGCAATTCCAGTCTAAAGATATGCAAAGTGCCTGGAGTTCCTGAAGTGTGTTTGTTTGTGGTGTGGCTCCCCCCCCCCCCCACCGTTTGGTCCTTTAACTCTTAAAGGAGTCCAGCTTCTTCTGCTATTATGGAACTCCCCAATGATCTGTAAGCTTCAATAAATCCCTTCCTCCATATCCTGGTCTGGAAGTTCATCTCAGTGACCTGAAGATGTCTACTGCATAAACTGGTACTGAGAATGGAGTGAGATAAATCTGATCACATGGATTTTGTTCTTTTGGAACTTTTGTTTTAAAGGAACAGACATGGACTGGGTACTTGGTACTCTGGAGTGGAAAGGCTAGTATTATATACTATTCTGTTGAGAGTTTGGAAAGGCTAAGTACAGAGAAAATTGTGTTGGAAGGCTTGGTTTATAAACTGTCTAAAAGAAAGACTACAGAGGACTTTGTTGAAAAAGGACTACCAGCATAAAGGCTGGCTGTGTTCTGCTGCCCATTCTCTGTGCTTTTATGTGTTTACGGTATATAACTTCTTTGATTTTACAGGACTCACAGTTACCAAACAATCTTAAATTTCTGAACACACTTGGTCAAGACTGTGGAAATCTTTAAAATTGGACTAAATACTGTTTAAAATGTGAAATTGTTATAAATTTATTGGGGGCCAGGGGCAAAGTATGGTAGTTTAAATAGATGGTCCCCAATGTGTTCTGTGTTTTATTATTTATAGTTTGGATCTACTGCCACTTGGCTGGAGGAGTTGTCACTGACTGGATCTTAGGGTCCAGACCTAAGATATGGTGGTGAATTTGCAATTCTAGTCTAATGATATACAAAGTGCCTGGAGTTTCTGAAGTGTATTTGTGGTGTGACTTTTTCTCACTCTGCTTGGTCCTTTAAGAGGAGTCCAGCTTCTTCTGCTATTATGAAACTTCCCTTGAATCTGTAAGCTTCAATAAATCCTTTCCTCCATGACTGTGCTTGGTTTGGAAGTTCATCTCGACTACCTGAAGCTGTCTACTACAGGGAGAGTTTCCTGTTCTCCAATAATTTGAAGTAGCTTAAGTTTTTAGGTTTTAGTTCTTTGATGAAGGTTTGGTAGAATTCAGCTAAGACTCCATCAGGTCCTGGACTTTTTCTTTTAGGGAAGTTTTTCATTTCCAATCTTGATGGAAGTAATGGGGTTGGTTAGGAGATCTAGCTGCTCTAGACTTAGTATTGGTAAGTGATATGTGTTTAGAAATTGGCCCATTTCCTCCAAATTATCCAATTTTGTGGAATAGAAGTTCTGGAAATACGTCCTCATTTTTTTTGTTTTTTTTTTTTTGTTGTTGTTGTTTTTTGTTTTAATTTCATTGATATCTGTTGTGACCTCTCCCTTTTCATTTCTAATTTTGTTAAATTGAGACCTCTTTTTTCCATTTGATCAAGTGGCCAGGGGTTTATCAATGTTATGTATTTTTTTTCAAAGAACAAGCTTTTCATTTTGTTTATTTTCTTAGTTTCCAATTCATTAATTTCTCTTCTGATATTAATTACAATCTGTCAGATACTCTTATGGTTAGGTTGTTTTTGCTTTTCCAGTGCCTTTAGGTGGATAGTTAGGTTACTAATTTGAGATTTCTCTGTCTTTGTTATGAATGAATTTAGTGCTATGAATTTTCCCCTTAGGACTGCCTTCGTTTTGTTCCATTAGTTTTGGTATGGTGTATTTTTGTTATCATTCAGTTCAAGAAATTTTGTTTTTAAAAAATATTTTATTTTTATTTATTTATTTGACCGAGAAAGAGGGAGAAAGAATGAGAGGATGAGTGCACCAGGGCCTCCATCCACTGCAAATGAACTCCAGATGTGTGTGCCCCCTTATGTAGCTGACTAACATGGGTCCTGGGGATAGAACCTGGGTCCCTTGGCTTTGCAGGCAAACACCTTAACCACTAAGCAATCCTTCCACCCCAAGTTCAAGAAGAGCTGGTGCAGTTCCTGTTGTATCTCTTGTTAATTTCTAGCTTTAAAGCATTGTGGTCTGATATGATGTAGAAATTATGTCAATTTCCCTGAATTTATGAGGCATGCTTTATGCCCTAATATATGCCATATTTTGAAGAAGGTTCCATGGGCTGCTGAAAAAAAATGTTATTCTGTTGAATTGGGGTGGAATATTCTGTACATGTCTATTAGTTCTAACTGATCTTCGGTGGTGGTGACATCTATTATTACCCTGTTATGTTTCTGCTTAGATCATCTTGCTAATGCTAATGACATACTAAGGTTCCCTACTATGATGGTACTGGGATTTATTCCTGATTTTCTGTCAAGTAGGGTTTGATTTATAAAATGTGGTGTGCCTGTGTTTGGTGTATATAAATTTATGATTGTGATGTCCTTTTGTTCAATTGTTCCCTTGAACTGGCCTTCTTTGTTGTTTTTATTTACTGTTTGTTTGAAGTCTATTTTTCCAGTATTAGTATAGCCATACCCACTTGTTTCTTATTTCCATTTCCTTTGAAATTAATTTTACATTCTTTCATCCTGAGGAGGTACCTACCTAAAGTATTGAGGTGGGTTTCTTGAAGGTATCAACTTGAATGTCCCATTTTTCTGAGCCACCTTGTTAACTTGTGTATTTTTAGAGTGAGTTAAGTCCATTAATATTTAAAGTTATAGCTGTGAGGTTTGATTTAGTCCCTGCCATGCTGGAGGGTTTGTGGGGTTTGGTGTTTTGAACTTTTTCATGCCTTCTCTAGTTTTGGTTATTGCGTCAGCACTTTTGTAGGCTCTTTATGTTGATTATTGAATCTTCTGTGTAGAATATTTCCTGAAGTATTCCATGTAGGTTTGGTTCTGTGTTTATGTAATCATAGATTGGCTTTGATCTTCTTTTTTCCATCTACTGTGAGAGATACTTTTGCTGGGTACAGTAGTTTGGGATTGTTGGGGACCACCCTTAAAGAAATCCTTCATCTTTTCCTTACCCCCTCCTCCACTCCCGCTGCATTCTGGCTAAAGAACAAACATCCTGCTCTGCGCCTGCAGTATCAAGGCCCCTGAGTTATGACGTCCCAGAACAACCACAATGTCTCTGGCCTGAGGCCAAGAAGAGTTTGTAACCTTCCACCACCTAGGTCACCCTGACCCCCTTCCATATGATTCATGTCTGCCATATGATTCATGCCTTGTGCAAGAAGATTCTGTACTGTCTCACCCTGTACTCCCCTTACCCCTCCCCTACCTAAAACTGACTTTAAAAGATGAGCCTTCTGGCTGAATAAATGACTCTCGACAAGCGTTGGTTTGCCTGAGTCCATTCCCCTCTCTCGCCCATTTTCTTTGCAGGCTAAGGTCCTCCTGGTGCCCTCACGAATAACTAGGTCCCGCTGGTTGGGGCATGGGATGGAGTAGGCTGTAGTTTTTTAGGCTTTGAAGTATTCCATTTCATGCCCTTCTAGCTTTCATGGTTTCCATTAAAAATTTGAGGTAACTGTCATCAGATTGCCTTTATGTGTAATTAGTGGTTTCTCTCTTGCTGCTTTTGGCACTCTCCCTTTGTTTTCACTGTTTAGAGTTTGTTTTTTTTTTTTTTTTTTTAAATGTTAGGGTGATTTATAAGCCCTGCTCTGGGCAGTTCCAGTTTGTTTACAATGACGAGTTATCTAACTCTGAACATACTGCACATGGCAATTAGAAGTCATCACAGGAAGAGAAAACCCACAGCACACAAGCCACAGAGAACAGCAAAGGACACAGAGGATGGGGCGGGGCATGTTTATTATGATAGGAAACACTACTTCCTAGGAATTTTAACAAACAAGAACATTTTGCTGGGAGAACAAGACACTAGAATACAAAATTACAAGTGTTTTAACTCCAGGTCTGTCCCCAGCTCCACCAAGAAGCAAGTGGAAAGACAGTTGAAGCAAACAGGCAATTCTGTAAAACTAGACTTAGAAACCCTACAAATCTGATTAAAATCTAAAACTTGTTTTGCTTTAAAAAATTTAATATATCAAAAGGCCTGCTTTAGTGACATGCTAAAATCCCACCAAAAAATAACCCCAACACTCCCTTGTCAGTAATAAAGTTGACCAGCCAACTCATACTTCTAAACCCACGTGTGGACAAGTGCATGTGTGTCTTCTAGAGTTAGACACAGGCCTCAGAGACTGCAAGTAATGTGTACCTATCGCCTGCAAAAAATGGGCAGGGAAATCCTGGTAAAATGAGGAACAGTCCCAAATAACCAATTTTTCTAGTACTATGTTCCCCACTGCTACTTCCTTTACTTACAAAGGGGACCCTTGAACCAAATAATTTACCTCACATTTGGCACCCAGTGACCAGGATGTTTGTTTTCTTTAGAAAAACACACATATCCACAACCCTTATATAATTTTTTTGTTTTTACATTTAAATATAAAAGTACTACTTTTGCTTTGTGTTATAAATGGAGGACCAAGCAGTAAAGAACTTTTCTTTCTTAAGGTAGGACAGCCATCTGTTGTGGCTGAGCTGCTGTTTGTGAAGGGTGTGGGTGGCTCCAAGCAAGAGAAACACAAGAGGTAAACTAACCCCCAGTTCTTGCTCTTCTCCTAACCTCCACTAGTGAGAGTTGGTTTAATCTTAAGAATTGAAGGAGACATGCCATCATAAGTAGTCAGCCTGCCCTTCCAGCTGTCCTTTAGAGGAAGTTCTCCCCTCCTTCACACACTGCTTTGTGTGGAGGTGACATCTACCAGACAAGGACACCTCCTGAGAAAAGCAGTCACCACCTTTCCCTGCGCCCACCCACACATTAGAAAGGAAGAAAATGGGGGCTGTATACATGGAGATTAAGAACTTGACCCCTCTATCCTGACCAAGGAAAAGCAAGGTTCACTGGGCATGAGGAATAAAAAGACCTTGAAATCCCACTTTTGAGTAATGAGGATAATTAAGACACCAGGGAGAGGGAGAGTTGCAGTGGGATGAAGAGCTGGGAAGGGCTCAGTCGCTGGAAGCATCATCCCCTTAGTTTTTGTACTGGAAGGGCTCGTCGCCAGTCTCGTTGAGAAAATACGTACGGATGATGGCCTCTGTCACTGCAAAGGGGTCGCAGTTGGCAGAAGAGTGCCGGTCTTCAAAATAACCCCTCTTCTCCCGGCCGACAGACCGGGGAATGCAGATGCTGGCGCTGCGGTTGGCAACACCGGCGGAAAAGTTGTTGATGTTGGAGGTCTTGTTGAAGTCAGTCAGGCGCCGGGCATTGTCCAGGCCTCCCTTGGGATCGTAGGCATGGATGTGGTACTGGTGCGGCTTGCTGAGTTTCTCAATGGCCTCCTCAATGTACTTCAGGCCATTCTCCTCCCACATGGCCTTTGTGCTGAAGTTGGTATGGCAGCCTGCGCCGTTCCAGTTCCCAGGAATGGGCTTAGGGTCAAAGGTCGCTATCACGCCAAAGTCTTCACATACACGATATAAGATAAAGCGGGCCACCCACAGGTGATCTCCCATGCGGATTCCTTCACAGGGTCCAATTTGGAATTCCCACTGGGCAGGCATGACCTCGACATTTGTTCCCGTGATCTTGACTCCAGCATACAAGCAGGCCCGGCAGTGAGCCTCCATGATGTCTCTGCCATAGGCTTTGTCAGCTCCCATGCCACAGTAATACGGGCCTTGGGGCCCAGGGAAGCCATTGGAAGGCCAACCAAAGGGGTGCCCATGGGTCCCCATGAGAGTGTATTCCTGCTCCATTCCAAACCAGGGGTGCTGGTTGCTGACCATGTCCATGATCCGCTTACAGGTGTGCCTTAAATTGGTTTCGGCAGGCTTCCGATTATACTTGAAAACTTCATAGAACACCAGCTTGTTGGGATCCTTGTGGAAAGGGTCACGGAACATGGCAACTGGGAGGAGGTACATGTCACTGTTGGAGCCTTGAGACTGGAAAGTGCTAGAGCCATCAAAATTCCATTCTGGCAACTCTTCTACACACTTGGGCTCACAGTCCAGGGTGCGGGTCTTGCAGCGCAGCCCTTCTCCGGTACCATCGATCCAGACATACATGGCTTGGACTTTCTCGCCCTGAGGCAGGGCCATTTACATCTGCTTGATGCCTTTGTTCAAGTTGGAACTTGCTGAGGTGGCCATGGTGGAAGGCGTTCTGGGCGGCTGCGGGCGGGCGGCAGGCGACGAGAGCAAGGTGGAGAGAGAGCGCGGAGAGGAGATCCGTGTACGGCTCAGACGCTGCGCTCGGCTCCCATTCTTGGCTCTCTGTTTAGAGTTTTAACTATGACATTTCTTGGCAAGTTTCATTTTGGGTCCTGACTTTTTGGTGTTCTGTGAGCTTCTTGTTTCTGGATATGTCTCTTTTGTAAGACTGGGAAAGCTTTCTTCAATAATTTTGTTGAATATGCTCTCTATGCTTCTGACCTGGTTTTCATCTCCTTTTAGTATAGCCATGATCCAGATGTTTGGTCATTTTAAGATATCTCACAGTTCCTTCATTTATTTATTTTTATTTTTATTTACTTGTTTTTTTTTTTTAGTTTGTTCACATGACTTTTTGAAGTCAGCCAAATGTTGGGCTCCCAATCAATTTTTCAGTCTTACCTTCCAGCTCAGAGGTCCTGATCTCCATATCATTGATCCTATTAATGAGGGCTTCTGGAGAGGTTTTAAAAGCTCTGTTTGATTTTTATTTTTATTTATTTATTTGAAAGTGACAGAGAGAGAAAGAGAGAGAGAACAAATGGGCATGCCAGGGCCTCCAGCCACTGCAAATGAACTCCAGACACATGTGCCCCTTGTGCATCTGGCTAACGTGTGTCCTGGGGAATTATGCCTCGAACTGGGGTCCTTAGGCTTCACAGGCAAGCGCTTAATCGCTAAGCCATCTCTCCAGCACATGTCTAATTTTTTCTATTGGTGTGTGTGTGTGTGTGTGTGTGTGTGTGTGTGTTCAGGATGTCATGTCCATTTATTTTTTGAGGCCCAATTTCAGGTCGTCTGATTTTCTTGATGCTTCTTGGAATTCATCCTTGCATTTCATCTTGTCTTCATCAAGCTTAATCAACTGGGTATTCAGACCCTCTATTTGTTAACTCAATTTAAATTTGTTTAATCTCTCTTATAAGGGCTCTGGTTTTCTTCAATTAAGTTAAGCCTAGTAACAAAGGCTGTGCACTGCAAGAGACAATTCTGCTCAATTTCATTTATGTGATTGCTGGTTTTCTGATTATTTACTTCCAGTTTAGCAATATTTTGGCAGGGTCACATAGCTTATTTCATTTTCATTTTGGAATTGAATTTCTGTTGCTTCCATTGTGTAACTGTGCATCCTTGGTAGAGATCTCACAGTTTTCTGACTTAATTTTTTGTTTTTGCATTGTGGTCCACCCATTTCTGGATAAAACTCTTATTTCATTAAGGAGGTAGCAAGTATTTATCTTTGCTGGATCCTCAGCAAGGGTTCAGTTTTAGGTTTGAACATATTCTAGTAGCATGGGGTTATACCCACAGATGCACAGGTTGTGGAAGTTGAAAGTGCAATAGGGGTACCTGGAGAACTTGAAGGTGGGGTATAGGGAACTTAGGCCTACTCACTGATTGTGTGTACTCTTTAGCACAGGGGAACTGTGGGTTAGGAAACAAGGACCCTGGAAGCTGGGGGGCTGGAAGCAAAAGGCAAACTCCCATGGTGGTATGCACACCATCTGGTGCAGGGGAACAGGGACCTGAAGACCCAGGGGCCGATCAATCAGGAACGTGGAAGTAAGGCCTGCTCCAACAGCATGCATGCAGGGTCCAGGCTACCCCAAACCAGCAGCAAGGGTCCCAGGGGGTGGGGAACAAACCAGAAGCTCTGGCTTTTTCAGTTGGGGGAAGGTGAGGATGGGAAAAGTTGAATAATAAAGGTTCCTTTAGATGAGATCTAAGATAGCCAGGGTATGAAACAAGAACAGTGACCAAGTGACTTACTAGATTAGGGAGCAGGAAACCATGGCTTTGGGGCATTGTTAGGCAAGGAAGGGATAATGGGTGGGAGATGGTTTCTTGAGAAATGTAGATAATCCACTTCCTTATGCCTCTGTCACCATTCTGCTTTCCTTGGTGACTCCATTTTGGGAGCCTGTCCCAACCTAACATTCTAGCCTTTTGTTAATGATAAGAGAGGAATGTTAATTTCTCTTCTGTAATATTTTCATGCTGACCATAAGAAGGATGAGTTTTTATGGGAGAGTTGGATAATGCAGTCAATGGGTCTCTCTTCAGGGCAGGTGATAAGAATGCAGTTTCATGGTGGCTAGAGATAGCAGAGTGGTGAGATTGATAGTTGCTACCATCAGCACCAGTGTAGCATGATGTTACAACTTGATTCTGAGCGAGGCAGAGACTTCTGTCATATCATCTCTGTATTGAGCTGGTTTCGAGGCAGTTGCTGGCAACATCTATTATAGAGGAGGTGAGGGAGATGGGCTCTGTGCACCCTGTGAGAGGACAGAAGGAGGAATTAAGGAGCTTGTTATCCTTGTCAACAGTTATGACACCAAAACACCAGACACAAGGGGAAGATGAGCCCACAAAGATGAGGGCTTGGGGAAAGAGAGGGGAGGCAGAAGGGCATCTGTGAATTCAAGAGAAGCATTTTTGGATCAGGGGAAGAGTAAGAACATGAGAGAGTTTAAGTTTGAAAGTGCTCATTGCAGTGGTACTATACTTATCACTGGATGAGGTAGGGTAAGGGCTAAGGAAGGAGGGGCCATGAGAAATAGCTCTGATTCTGGTTCTGGCTACCCATTCTCTCTCTGAGTCCCTTTATCTCATTCTGTATCTCTCTCCCTGCTGTATACATAAATAAAGATTATTTTTAAAGAAAGAAAATTAAAAGTCAGTAAAATAAAGCAGCCAAGCATCATGGCACATGTCTTTAATCTCAGCATTTGAGAACCGAAGGTAGAATTGCTGTGAGTTCAAGGCTAGACCGAGAGTACATAGTGAATTCCAGGTCAGCCTGGGCTGGAGTGAGACCGTGCCTTGAAAACTGTTAGAGACAAGCCCTGAGCAACTTCTGCCCTGAGCAACTTCTGACCTTTCCTCATCCCCCCACCCCACCACACCTAACTGATTCCATCCCCCCACCCCGCCACACCTAACTAATTAACACCCTGCCTGGCAACTGCAGAGACATGAGAACTGTACCGTGAATTCTTGGAATAACCGCAAACTGTCCTAAGCCAAAGGCCAAGAAGATTCTGTAACTTTCCACCACCTGCCTCCTCCAGCTCCCCCCCACCCAAAACCCTAACCCTAACCCTAACCCTAACCCTAACCCTTTAAAAGACCTCTCCGGCTCAATAAAATTGGACTCTTGACAAGTGTACATTTGCTTGAGTCTCTTCCTCTCTCTCGCCCATCTTATTTCAGGTTAGGGTCCTCCTTGCCCCCATGAATAACTAGGTCCCGCGGGACGGGACACATGGCGCCCAACATGGGGCTCGAGGCACGGATCTCACCGGATGGAGACCCCTTATTCAGCAACCTCCGGTGGATTTGTTAAGTGGTCACCACTTCTCCACTCAAGAAGACGGCAAGACCTGGTAAGTTTTCCCTCTTCATTCCGTCCCATCGAGATGGGTCATTCATTGTCTAAAGAGGCTTCTTTCATAAAGGATTTAAAAGCCTCTCTCAGAGAGCGAGGAATATGGGTAAAGAAAAAGGATCTTATACAGTTTTTTATTTTTGTTGATAAGACATGTCCATGGTTTATGATTGATGGACCTAATATTCATCCCAAAAAGTGGCAAAGAGTAGGTAGAGAATTAAATCAGAAACTCACTGAGGAAGGCAATGACGCACTGTCCCCAACTATTTTCTCTTTCTGGGGCTTAATTCAAGACATTGTCGAGGAAGCGAATAATGACTCTGGTAAACACCACCTTCTCTCTGTGGCCGAACATTGTCTCTCATCTTCACAGCCTGGCTCCCGCTGCCCTTCGCATCCCCCCTCTCGAGCTTCAGACTCCTTTTCTCTCATTGATGTTTCTGACTCTTATACTTCTGACCCTTCGAATCTTCCCCAACTTTACCCTCCACTACCCCCAATTGACATTTCTAACCCCCCTCCCATAACCAATCGCCTCACTTAATCAATCCTGTTCTAAAGAAGCAACCTACCACTAAACCTCAGTCTCCTCCTACTGGTCCCTCATCCTCTTCCTCCCCTCCAGATGATCCTGTAGATCCTGGCGATGCAACCACCTTAGAAGGTGAGGCCGCCCATGTCACAATTCTGATTGACAACCCCTCACCCCCACTGCCCCAACTCTTTCCCCCCAAACTCTACCCTCTGCTCCTCTTTTGACCTTGCCCTCTTCCGATTGTTCCACCTAATTCCCTTTCTGAGACCAAGCTTCGCTTCTCCTCTCAAGTTTGAGATCTCACTGAAATTCTCCAACTTCAAAAAAAAACTTTCTCGTCTCTCTGCTCACTTTTCCGCCAGACACCCCCTCCCCTACCCCAGCCCCTTAACCCCTCGTCTTATCCTTGTTTGGTTTTTCCCGTTACCCGCTCACAAACTAGACATGCTCCAGATCAGGGACATGGATCCGACCCCCTCGGGCCTTCCTCCTCTGTCCTTAATTGCGAAGCTCCATCCTCTTCACGCCATCTCCCCGCAGTCTCTGTTCCCTTGCCTTCCTCTGATGAGGATGATTCTCAAAGTAAAAATGAAAATGAGGAGGAAGAAAGTCAGAGTATACCACGCCACAATATGCCCACCACAGGCCAAGATAGTCAAGGTGAGGAGACTGTTTATTACCGACTCCGCTTTAAAAACCTAGGAAAACTTAACTCAGCAGTCAAGGACTATGGACCTAATGCCCCTTTTACCCTTTCCTTATTGGAAAGCCTTGGTGGGGGAGGTTATCTGACTCCTAATGAGTGGCTCACCATTGTACAGTCGGTCTTAACTAGAGGACAATTCCTTTCATGGCAGGCTGATTGGGTCGATCGCTGTAGAACTCTGGCTAATAATAACGCTAAAAGACGTAGAGCTCCCTCTGCTGGCTGGACATTTGAGAAACTTACAGGTCAAGGGAAATATTCCTCTGACCAACGACAACAAAACTTTCCTCTAGGCCTGTTGGCGCAGACTGCTAATGCCGCTATGGCAGCTTGGTGTGCAATTCCCTCTAAGGGATCTGCTCTCTTGCCCTTGACAAAAATCATCCAGGGCAATCATGAAGAATATAGTGACTTTGTCAGTCGTCTCTTAGAGACAGCCGAAAGGTCTCTGGGACCTGGTCAAAATGAAAATAAACTTCTTAAACAACTTGCCTGTGAAAACGCCAATTCGGCCTGCAGAGCCGCCCTAAGAGGCAAATATAGAGACAAGGATCTTCATGACATGATCTGCATATGCCAAGACATAGATCTATTTACCCATAAGGTTTCTCAGGCAATCAATCTGGCCATTGGAGCGGTTGTTCAACCCAACGGTTCTAAACATGCTTGCTTCAAATGTGGACAAACAGGCCATTTTGCACGGCATTGCCCCCAAGGAACTGTGGGACAGTCCATTGGTCAGCTACAGCTTCCTGGTCAATTTGGAGGGGCTCGCCCCCCCACCTACCACAGTCTGCCCTCACTGCCGTCATGGTAAACACTGGGCTAATACTTGCCGGTCTAAAACAGACATCTCTGGCAATCCTCTCCCTCCCCTACCGGGAAACGGAATGAGGGGCCAGTCCCAGGCCCCTCAACCGATAGCCTTCCTGCCGGCCTCGGGGAACAGCCAGACAGACAACAGCCAGACCCCCAGTCAACTGCCTGCCTCCACAGGGCCACTCCCGGAAGTGCAGGGGTGAACCTGTGTGCCTCCACCGACTCAATATTAAGACCTGAAGAGGGAGTCCAAATAATTCCTACAGGAGTTTTTGACCCATCCCCACCACAAACCTATTATCTAATTCTGGGAAGGGCATCTAGTACTGTAAAGGGCATCACCATTTTTCCATCAATAGTTGATAATGACTATGCAGGAGAAATAAAAATTTTGGCTACCAGTATACAAGGGCCTCTTCCTATTATACAAGGACAAAGTTTAGCACATGCCCTCCCCCTGCCCTTGGATTCAACGGCTCCTTCGATAGGTCCCCATAGAGGAGCCTCCAGGCCTGGGTCTTCAGGATTCAAAAAATGACCCAAAAACAACCTAGCCTAAAACTTAAAATCAATGGTAAAATTTTTGAGGGCATCCTAGACTTGGGCAGATTCCACCGTAATTTCACAAAATCCTTGGCCCCTTTCCTGGGCCCTCCAGCCCTCATTGACTCATCTTCAAGGTATTGGCCAATCTACTAACACCCTTCAGGGCTCCCAGCTCCTGACTTGGGAGGACCCTGAAGGAAATACTGGACATGTTCGGCCATTCGTAATCCCTGGCCTTCCGGTCAACCTCTGGGGAAGAGACATCTTATCCCAGATGGGAGTCCTCATGTTCAGCCCTTCTGAGGCAGTTACTCAACAAATGCTTAACCAGGGTTTTATCCCAGGCAGAGGCCTTGGAAAAAACAACCAAGGAATACCAGACCGTGTCTCGGTTACTCCAAAAACAACATGGACAGGTCTTGGCTATGACTCACATTTTTCCTAAAGGCCATTGCTCCTCCTGCACACCAGGCAGATAAAATAACCTGGAAAAATAATTCCCCTGTCTGGGTAGATCAATGGCCCCTTCCTCAACATAAGTTAACAGCAGCCATACAGTTGGTGCAGGAACAATTAGTGGCTGGTCATATTGAACCCTTCACCCTCCACCCTGGAATACACCCATCTTTGTTATACAAAAAAAAAGGGGGGAAATGGAGATTACTCCAAGATCTAAGAGAAATTAACAAGACCATGGTTCCAATGGGGGCCCTTCAGCCTGGTCTCCCATCACCAGTAGCCATCCCGCAAGGTTACGCTAAATTAGTCATTGACCTTAAAGATTGCTTCTTTTGCATTCCCCTCCACCCAGAGGATTGCAAACGTTTTGCCTTCAGCCTCCCTATTGTTAATTGTATCGGTCCATCGCCCCACTTCCAATGTTTTGCCACAGGGGATGGCCAATAGCCCTACCCTCTGTCAAAAATTTGTCGCCCAAGCAATAGATCCCTTTCGGCTTAAAAATCTTAATTTACATATCATTCATTACATGGATGATATTTTATTAGCTGTCCCAGAGATAACAAAATTACATGAAGTGGGACAAGAATTAATACTTATACTGCAAAGATTCGGACTACAAATAGCCCTAGAGAAGGTTCAAATCCATCCTCCCGACCTTTTCCTTGGATTTGAATTACACTCCAATAAAATCCTATCTCAAAACATCCAGTTAAGCAAAGATTCTTTAAAAACACTTAACGATTTCCAATGGCTCTTGGGGGACATTAATTGGTTACGACCTTATTTAAAATTGACTACTGGATAACTTAAACCCTTGTTTGATATTTTGCAAGGGGATTCCGACCATTCCTCGGCTCGAGAGCTTACTACAGAGGCTAAAAATTCCTTACAAACTGTTGAAAAGGCCATTCAGGCACAAAAGATTGGATACTTCTCTCCCACCTCCCCGTTATGGTTACTTATTCTCCCTACAACCTTTACACCCACCGGTCTTTTATGGCAGACTAAACCTTTATATTGGATCCATTTACCTGCTACCCCCCCCCCAAATTCTGCCCACCTACCCCTCCCTGGTTGCCCAGATTTTAAAACTTTGGAGAGAAAGTTCCCTTAAACTTTTTGGAAAAGACCCAGACACCATTAGTGTGCCTTATAGCGCCTCTCAGGTTCAATGGCTAGTACAGTCTTCTGATGAATGGGCTGTTGATTGTGTTTCCTTCCAAGGCAAAATAGATAATCATTATCCTTCAGACAGACTAATTCAATTCCTTTATAGAAAGTCCATTGTTTTCCCAAAACAGACTAAAAGCTCTCCCATTCCTGGAGCCATGTTAGTTTTTACTGATGGTTCTTCATCTGGAATTGCAGCCTTTAACATCAATGGAAAAATCTCCAAAGTCCAAACTAAACTTTCTTTGGCACAGCTTGTGGAATTGCTTGCTGTTATACAGGTGTTTGAGACTCTCTCCAATCACCCATTTAACCTTTATACTGACAGCGCCTATGTAGCCAGCTCAGTCCCTTTGCTCGAGACCGTCCCTTACATCCGTCCCTCTACCAATGCTTCCCCTCTTTTTCCTAAACTTCAACAACTAATCCTGGCCAGAACTCACTCCTTCTTTGTAGGACATATTTGAGCAATTCTGGTCTTCCTGGACCCTTAAGTAAAGGAAATAACTTTGTGGATCAGGCAACTCAAAATAGTTATGTTGTCCTAACTGGCATGGTCGCACCACCTGACCCCATATCCCAGGCACAAGAGACACATCGGTTACACCATCTTAATGCCCAAACTCTCCGACAGATGTTTTCTATCACCCGAGAACAGGCCCGACAGATAGTCCGCCAGTGCCACGGCTGTATAACATTTTTGCCTGAGCCACACTTGGGAGTTAATCCTCGTGGTCTTACACCAGGGGAATTATGGCAAATGGATGTTACCCATTATTCGCCTTTTGGCAAATTAAAATATATTCATGTGTCTATAGATACCTTTAGTGGATTTATTTGTGCTTCCCCTCAGACGGGGGAAGCTACTAAAAATATTATTAATCATATATTTGCTTGCTCTGCCTTTATGCCATTGCCAAAAGTCATCAAAACAGACAATGGCCCTGGGTATATACCAGCACTAGCTTTAAACAATTCTGTGCTCAATCAAAAATTAAACATCTTACTGGTATTCCCTATAATCCACAGGGACAAGGTATAGTAGAAAGAGCACATCAAACCCTTAAAAATATACTTTCCAAGCTACAACACTCAGGGGGAATATTATACCTCCAGGCAGCAAATCCCAAAATGTTATTAAACCATGCTTTGTTTGTTTTTAATTTCCTGACCCTTGATAAAGATGGTAAATCCACGGCTGATAGATTTTGGCAACCTTATACATCAAATAATTATGCTCAAGCATTATGGAAGGATCCATTAACTCATAAGTGGTCTGGCCCAGATCCTGTGTTAATCTGGGGGAAAGGACATGCTTGCACATATGATTCTAAAGAACAAAATGCTAGATGGCTCCCAGAGAGACTAATAAAATTGATTAATTCTCCCAGGGAAACCCCTGAGAAAGATTTTAATTGTGCTTAATTACAGAACAATGCTCGGCCTTGCCATTCTCTCATTTCTAATTACAGCCCGGCTGGTGGTAAGTGCCCCTTCCCCTTATCAAATTTATACCTACACTTGGATCATTGAAAACTAGGCCAGAGATATTGTTAACTCTAGCTCTTCGGTCAGATCCCAGCCCCAATGGCCAGATCTAGAAGTGGGTCTCTGTGCCCTTGCCCTTGGAGCACACCCTGATTGGGGCACGGCAAAGGAACTATGGCCTCAGCCCAACAACAAGGCACCTGAATTGGCCAGACACAGCCTTGATTCCCCCGGCTGTAGAAACACTAGCGAAAGAAGCCACCTTCATGGTGCAGCAGAAAGTGTTTATGTCTGCCCAGGAGCCCACCGAGATAAGTCCCTTAATTACAAGTGTGGATGGGCTGGTGATTATTTTTGTGCCTCCTGGGGTTGCGAAACTACTGGGGACACCTATTGGAAGCCCTCCTCCTCCTGGGATTCTATCTCAGTAAAAAGAAAATGGGTACACCCTAAAGCAACACCCAACCACTCCCCTCAGGACTTAGTAAGACTCTGTGATCCCAAGCAGTCCCCTACAGGTGGCTGGTGTAGTCCCCTATTAATCCAATTCAATTCCCGAGCCAGCAACACGATTGGACCAGCCAAGGATTTGAATGGGGACTCCGAATCTATAGAGAAAGAAAAGACATTGGGCTCACTTTTAAAATCAAATTACTCAAAGCTATTCCCAATAAAAATTCTGCAGCCATGGGACCAAACCCCGTCTTACTCAAACCAGCCAGACCCAAATTAACTGTTGTCTCAAGGTCTACCACACTCCCTATTGTTACTCAGTTATCTCAAAAATATACCTTGTTCCAACCCACCATCCCTGAGGGACTCCCAAGTTCGGCTGATCTCATTGTTTCTTTAGTAAATGCCTCCCTAGAAGCTATTCATAATACTAGCAATCCTGATTATCAAGAATGTTGGATATGCTTCTCTCCTACACCTCCCTTTAATGAGGGTGTTGCAATGCTTATGACCCCTATATTTACTAATGACACAGATGGACTGCCTTGGCATGCTGCCCCAGATGGAGGCCTTACTCTTAGTTCCATTTCAGGTATTGGACTCTGTCTTGTTGGCCCTAAAATGTTGCCCTCCCATTCACTCATATCGGTCTGTAATCAGACTATTGTTATCAGTAGAACATCCACTTATACTAAGGCTCCCTATGACACCTACTTTGCCTGCTCTTCGGGTCTAACTCCTTTTATAACCAATGAGGACTTTGTTAATAACAAGGATTATTGTGTTGTAGTCACTGTGCTACCATGGTTCTTTGTCCATGGTCCAGAGAGTTTTCTAACTATATTAGACAGAGGTATATCTGTTAGGCAGAAAAGAGAACCCCTGACCACCATTACTCTGACTGTGCTCCGGGGGCTTAGTGCTGCAGGGGCCGGGACAGGTATTGCCTCAATGGTTACGCCCAACAACATTTTTCACATCTCAGTGCCTTAGTGGATAGAGATCTCAGCCTCATACAGGAGGGAATACAAGATCTTAAGGATTCATTAGCTTCCCTTTCTGAGGTAGTTCTTCAAAATCGGAGAGGATTAGATTTAGTCTTCCTTAAAGAAGGGGGACTCTGTGTAGCCCTCAAAGAAGAATGCTGTTTCTACTCAGATAAGACTGGGCTAGTACAAAATAGCCTTGATAAAGTTAAAAGAAATCTAGAGGGTAGAAAAAGGACTCGAGAACAACAAGAATCTTGGTGTAAAAATTGGTTTTCCACATCTCCATGGCTAACACTCTGCTTCCCAGTCTGCTAGGACCTTTTGTAGGTATCCTTTTACTTCTCTCTTTTGGCCCCTGAGCCTTTAAACGATTAACAAGTTTTGTTAAGAGTCAGGTAGATTCTATAATCAAGCCAGTAGAAGTCCATTACCATCACCTCACCACAGAAGAAACATCTGCCGCTGACCCACCAAAAGAACAAGACAACCCCCCATCTCGACCCTTAGACTTTACCTCCCTGCAAAGATCCACCCTGGGGTGGAAATTTTGGTCCCACCCCTCCGAATAATAACTCAGGTCTCCGTGTCCCCTCATACTAATTGACTACCAAACATATTTCCTCCAGGATCCTTATGGGGTTTTGACGGTCTTGTTGAGAGCAAAATGCGTTACATTTCCACAAAGTGTGTGGTCTGGTAAGTCAGCGACGGAACGGGTGGCTAAGTCTCGACCTGCCTAAGACAGGACGACCTCGCCGAGAGGAGGCCGATCCAATGATGTGTAAGGGTCCAGCACTGCCCTTCTAACAGGCTCAGACCCCGTTTGTGCCCCTTGTTCTAAGGTCAATCCAAATGACTTTATCAAAATCAATGACCTATGAGTAACAGCGCTCAACCTACTCTGGGGAACACTCGCCTCTCTGATGCCAGGTTGCTGTCAGGTTGCTCCTCTGGATCTATTTTTACTCTAAAAGAAAAATAATCGGCCACCAAAACAAGCCCTTCTTTGGGACATCATTGGGGGTCGCGGTAACCTCCCTATCCTAGTCCTTGTATACAGAAGAGGGGGAGATGTTAGAGACAAGCCCTGAGCAACTTCTGCCCTGAGCAACTTCTGACCTTTCCTCATCCCCCTACCCCACCACACCTAACTGATTCCATCCCCCCACCCCGCCATGCCTAACTAATTAACACCCTGCCTGGCAACTGCAGAGGTGTGAGAACTGTACCGTGAATTCTCGTAATAACCGCAAACTGTCCTAGGCCAAAGACCAAGAAGATTCTGTAACTTTCCACCACCTGCCTCCTCCTGCCCCCCCCTCACCCAAAACCCTAACCCTAACCCTAACCCTTTAAAAGACTGCTCCGGCTCAATAAAATTGAACTATTGACAAGTGTACATTTGCTTGAGTCTCTTTCTCTCTCGCCCATCTTATTTCAGGTTAGGGTCCTCCTCGCCCCCATGAATAACTAGGTCCCGTGGGACGGGACAGCAAACAACAACAAAAAGCCATAATGAAACCTAATACTATGCTGAACATGGTGGTGCATGCCTTTAATTCTAGCACTCAAGAGGCATAGGCATTAGGATCACCATTAATTTGAGTCTCCCCCTCCCCCTGAGAATACAGAGTGAATTCCATCCTGGTCCAGAGTGAGATGCTCATTGAAAAGCAAAAAATAAAATAAAATTAAAACCTTACAACCTAATATTTTGTGGTAAATAAAATTAAACAAAAAGAGAAAGAAAAAAAAAAACAAAAACACTGTCTCTGGGTAGGAAAATGTCCACTCTCCTGTTAGAACACAGTGACTTTTATTTTGCTTTGAGTCCAAACAACAGAGGAACTCCAGGTTCAGTGATTAACTCTCCTTCAGGGAAATAAGGTTGACAAGTGATCAAAGAGGACCTCCATGTAGTCATCTTGTCACCACATATGCATCTGCTAGCACATACATATGAAGGAATCCCGGGAGGGGGACCCCACGCTCTGCCCGGATATGGCGACACCCCAAATCACTCACGAGAAGCGGTCTTGATGCAAACTGCAAGAGGATTTTATTCCAAGCGCGCTGGGGCCCACAGTCATACACCACACAGGGGTAGAGGACTGCAGAGCCCCGAATGCAGGAACGGGACAGTTTTTATAGGGTTTCTAACAAAGCCTGTGCATTAGACCAATCATTTTTTAATATCACGAGCACGTAGGGCATGAGCCAGTCAGTTTGTGCCACCCCATAGTTTCTGAGCCAATTAGTTTAATTTGTTCAAGCCCCTCATGACCTTGGTGGTCAGCATTTGCGCAGGTCCTTGGGTGGGAGTAGCAGAGTGTGGTACCAGTCTCCTATGACCTTGGAGGTCAGCATTTGCACAGTTCCTTAGGTGGGGGTAGCAGAGTATGGTATCAGCCTCCTTTGACCTTGGTGGTCTGAGGCAGGCTGCTACAGCTTATGGTGCGAGCTACTAAGGCTTACAGTGTGGGCTATTAAGGCTTATGGTGCAGGCTATTTACAGAAACCAAATAAGTGGTTCACTTCATTACTCATTTCCCATCCTTGAGGGCTATCTCATGCCATTTTTACCTAGTTTTATATTAGGAGCGGGCTCTGATATAATGAGAAGAGGGATTCTTTACTTGCTTCCAACAGAGAGTAAAGCCTGGAGTTTGAGGTATGCAGGGGCCCGCTTAAGCTCCCTTTGGAGTGTGATAGTATTTCTGGGCTTCTGAATTCTTGGGCCTTTCACATATACCACACAACACACAGTACATACACACTCTGAAAAAACCATTTTACATGTATATTCTCCTTTTTCTTTTCTTTTTTTCTTTTTTTTTTTTTTGTTGTTAATTTGGGTATGAGGTTTTTTTTTTCCCTTTTTCTTTTTTTTCTTTATTTGTTGTTAATTTGGGTATGAGTTTTTTTCTCTTTTTCTTTTTCTTTTTTCTGTTGTTAATTTGGATATGAGCTTTTTTTTTCCTTTTCTTTTTTTCTTCTTTTTTTGTTGTTAATTTGGGTATGAGCTTTTTTTTCATTTTTCTTTTGTTTGTTTGTTTTTTCTTATTGTTATTGTTAATTTGGGTATGAGCTTTTTTTTCCTTTTTCTTTTTTTTTTCTTTTTTTTATTGTTAATTTGGGTATGAGCTTTTGTTTTCCTTTTTCTTTTTCTTTTTTTTTCTGTTATTAATTTGGATATGAGCTTTTTTTTCTTTTTTCTTTTTTTTATGTTGTTAATTTGGATATGAGCTTTTTTTTCTTTTCTTTCTTTTTTTCTTTTTTCTGTTGTTGTTAATTTGGGTATGAGCTTTTTTTTTCCTTTTTCTTTTTTTTTTTTTTTCTTTTTTCTGTTGTTAATTTGGGTATGAGCTTTTTTTTCCTTTTCCTTTTTCTTTTTTTCTTTTTTCTGTTGTTGTTAATTTGGATATGAGCTTTTTTTTTCCTTTTTCTTTCTTTTTGCTTTTTCTTTTTTCTGTTGTTAATTTGGGTATGAGCTTTTCTTTCCTTTTTCTTTTTTTTTCTTTTATTTTGTTGTTGTTAATTTGGGTATGAGCTTTTTTCCCCCCTTTTCTTTTTCTTTTTTTCTTTTTTCTGTTGTTAATTTGGATATGAGCTTTTTTTTTTCCTTTTTCTTTTTCTTTTTCTGTTGTTGTTAATTTGGGTATGAGCTTTTTTTTTTTTTTTAAATTTTTATTTAATTTATTAGTTTTCTTTTCAGTAAATACAGGCAGTTTGGTACCATTATTTAGGCTCATCTGTGATCTACCCCTTCCCATTAGACCCTCCTTGTTAATGAAAATGGGTTGTGCATTGTGGAGTTAGCCCCCAGTTATTGGTATGATAAATGTCTCTGCAAATCATGACCCAACATGTGACTCTGACATTCTTTCCGCCCCCTCTTCCGCAAAATTTCCCTGAGCCATGTTGGGTTCATTTTTGGTCTGCTTCAGTGCTGAGGTGTTGGGGGCCTCTGAGGCTATGGCTCTCTGCTTTGGTAGGAGTTGATTTTTCTCTGAGTTGATCTCCTTCCCCTTTGTGCTGGTATCCGGTTCACAGGAAAACATCACCCTTGCTTATTTCACCAGTTGTCCTTAGTTTCAGTTGGGCCCCTTTGGAGGTATGTTGGGGCAGCTCTCTTCTTAGGATCTGCATCTATCTTTGTTTTCCTTGTTGTCTGTAGTGCTGCTAGGCAGTCGCCATCTTGACCAGAAGTCGGGTATGAGCTTTTTTTTCCTTTTTCTTTTTCTTTTTGTTGTTTTACATGTATACTCTCTATGGTGATTGTAAGAAATACATTTCCAACATTGTTGTTTTTTCCTTTAAACCAAGTATCAAATGCTGTAAAGTTTTATATAATTTTAGGGACTTCCAGTTAAGATGGCAGCATAGGAACCATGCAAAAGCAGCCTAGGGGAGAAAGAGCCAAAGAAAACCCAGCAAAATACACATTTTTACTAAAAAGTGAGGTGTATAAGAAATTAAAAAGCCGGCAGCAGAAAAGTAGGAGAGGTGCAGACCCACACAGGCAAGCTGTGGCGGCCCCAGCTCTGGCAGAAGAAGCAGTGGTGGAAGCCGCAGCTCTGGCTCCAGTAGCAACAGCAGTGGCTCTGGCACCAGAAACAGCGGCTCCAGCAGCAGCGGACCCAGCAGTGGCAGCTTCAGCAGCAGCAGCAGTGGTTCCAGCAGTGGGGGTGTTGATCTGCAGGGCCACAGTTGCCAGGCTCAGTTTGCCCCACAGGAAAAGCCAGTGCCCAGCTCCAGAAATCAGAACAGCAGTCCAGCAACCCAGCCAGCCTACTTAACTGAGACCAAAATCATCCAAAAAGGTAATGGGGATTGCAACAGGGAAGGGTCTCACTTGGTCACAAGCTGACTTAGAACCCTTAACAGACCAGAAATCTTAACCTCTTTGTTGATTGAGGATCTGGTTGTTATAATACCTACTCTTGCATAAATACCCAGTGCTGTTTTTGATTGAATGTGTACAGTGTTTAGTTAAATTTTAGAATCTACCTGTATTTTGTCCCACTCAGCCAACTTGAATACTCCCATAGCAGGCAAATTCAAGCCCAAGGAATACTTTCCTAGAATCTCTGAGAGTATTAAGAACCACACCTAACATTTTAATCTCCTACACTGAAGATATATAAAATCAGATCAATTGATACAGCTAACTAGAAAATCCAATCATTAAATAATCCAGGATACAAAAATATATACATAACACAAGAAACACCAAAAACCAAGACAATATAAATCCACCAAAAAGTGGGGCTGGAGAGATGGCTTAGCAGTTAAGGGCTTGCCTGTGAAGCCTAAGGACCCTGGTTCAAGGCTTGATTCCCCAGGACGTATATTAGCCAGATGCACAAGGGGGTGCATGTTTCTGGAGTTCGTTTGCAGGTGCTGGAGGCCCTGGTGCGCCTATTCTCTCTCCCTTTCTCTATCTGCCTCTTTCTTTCTCTCTGTTGCTCTCAAATAAATGCATAAAAATAACAAAAAAATCCACCAAAAAATATTAATGCACCAGAAATGACCTCCAGTGGGAACAAGTTAGAGGAAATGCCTGAGAAATATTTTAAAAGAATTATTGTAAATATGTTTAAAGAAGTCAAAGAAGAAATCAAAGGAATCAAAGAGGAAATCATAAGAATCAAGGAAGACACAGGACACCAATTTAACGAAATAAAGCAGTCAATACAAGACATAAGTAAGGAAATAGAAATAATAAAGAAAAACCAGTCAGAAATACTAGCAATGAAGAACACAGTTAATGAAATAAAAGTACTCTGTAGAAATTCTCACCAGGACTTCCGGTTAAGATGGCAGCTTAGGTACCTCGCCAAAGCAGTCTGGTGGGGGAAAGACTGAAAAAACTCAGCAAAATACACACTTTTACTAAAAACTGAGGTGTATAGGAAATTGAAATGACAGTGGAGAAGTAGAAGAGATCGAGAGCCCACACAGGCAGGCAAAAGCGGCCCCTGCAGGTCCCCCGACTGCGGCAGTGGCAGCGCACCAGAAAGCCACCAGGCTTGGCTCCAGCCACAGGAAAAGCCAGGTGAGGGGAGCTTCCACTCACACCGGAGCTCCCTGCAACTCAAGAAACGTGCAGGGAGAGCAGCAGTGAGCTACGGAGGAGCAGACCACGAGGTAGAAGAACACGTGGAACAGCGAGAGAACCAGAGCAGCTGCGGGTCCCTCCCCTCCCCCACGGCCTGTGCCCAGCTCCAGTGAACAGAGCAGCGGTCCCAGGACCTGGCCACATCAACTTGAGTGAACAGTGGGACCCAAGAAGGAGCAGAGTCCCACAGCAATATAAGCAGCTCAGGCACCAGCATCAGCGGCCCCAGCAGCGGCAGATCCAGCAGCGTCAGCTTCAGAGGCAGCAGTTGCAGATCCAGCAGCAGCAGTGGAGGATCCAGCAGTGGCATCTAAAGCAGCAGCAGCAGCGGTGGACCCAGCAGTGGCAACAGACCCAGCAGCGGCAGCTTTAGCAGCAGCAGCGACAGATCCAGCAGCAGCAGCTTCAGGAGCAGCAGTGGCAGTTCCAGCAGCAGGGGTGCAGTTCTGCAGGGCCACAGTTGCCAGGCCCGGTTTGCCCCTCAGGAAAAGCCAGTGCCCAGCTCCAGAAATCAGAACAGCAACCCAATGACCCAACCAGCAACTTGACTGAGACCAAAATCATCCAAAAAAGGTAACTGGGATTGATTGCAGGAAAGGGTCGCACTTGAATAGAGCTGACTTGGATCACTCAACAGGTCAGAAATATTAACCTCTTTGTTGCTAGAGGATCTGGTAGTTATAGTAACTACTCTTGCATAAATATTCGGTGCTGTTTTTGATTGAATGTGTACAGTGTTCAGTTAAATTTTAGAATCTACCTGCATTTTATTCCACTCAGCTTACTTGAATACTCCCATAGCAGGGAAACTCAACCCCTAGGAACACCTTTGTAGATACTCTGAGAGCCTTAAGAGCCACACGTAACACCTTAAGCTCCTATCCTGAAGATATATAACATCAAACCCATTGATACAGCTAAGAATACCTAGCTAGCTAGAAAATCCAAGCATTAACTTAATCCAAGATGCAAAAATATATACATTATATTATAACACAAGAAACACTAAAAAGCAAGACAATATAAATCCACCTAACAGTATTAATGCATCAGAAATGACCTCCAGTGAGAACGAGTTAGAGGAAATGCCTGAGAAAGATTTCAAAAGAAAATCTCACCAGTAGAATGGATGAAGGAAAGGACAGAATACCTAAGCTAGAAGACCAGGTGGCAGAACTAATACAGTCCGACAAAGAGAAAGACAAACTAATAGAAAAGTATGAATGGGAACTTCAAGATATATGGGACATAATGAAAAGATCAAACATAACAATTCAGGGCATAGTAGAAGGAGAAGAATTTCATTCCAAAGGCATAGTAGGCATCCTCAACAAAATTATAGGAGAAAAATTCCCCCAAATTGGGAAAGAGGTACCAATGCAGATACAGGAAGCCTTAAAACCCCACCCAGACAAAACCTGGAAAGAACCTCTTCTCGCCATATTATAATCAAACTACCAAACACACAATCCAAAGAAAAAATTTTGTAAGCAGTTAAACAGAAAAGTCAAGTTACCTACAAAGAAAAGCCCATCAGGATTACAGCAGATTGCTCAACACAAACTTTAAAAGCCAGAAGGGCTTGGACTGATGTATTCCAAATTCTGAAAGATAACAACTGTCAAACAAGGTTACTTTATCCTGCAAAACTATCCATTCAAACAGAAGAAGAAATAAGGACATTCCATGACAAAATCAGGCTAAAGGAGTATTTGAAGACAAAGCCAGCTCTACAGAAAATATTGAAAGAATCCTCCATGATGAAGACAAGGAAAAGCACACATATAAGGAACCTAGAAAAAACAAACAATATTCAAATACTAGATAACACAAGAGAGCAAAGGTAGACAGGAACCACACACACACACACACACACACAACTGGCAAACATAAATCTACACCTTTCAATAATATCACTTAATATCAAAGGCCTCAATGCCCCAGCCAAAGACATAAGTTTGCAGGCTGGGTTACAAAGCAGGATCCTACAATTGGTTGTCTCCAAGAAACTCACCTTTCTACAAAGGATGGATATTATCTTAGGGTGAAAGGTTGGAAAACGGTGTTTCAAGCATGTGGGCCCCCCAAAAAAAAAAACAAGCAGGGGTTGCTATCCTAATATCTGACATGGTAGACGTCAGTCCAATGTTAGTCAAGAGAGATAAGGAATGTTATTTTATATTGATTAAGGGCACCTTCCAACAGGAGGACATTATAATCCTAATACATTATATAAATGGATTGGAAGACAGAAATCACATGATCATCTCATTAGATGCAGAGAAAGCATGGGGGCCCCCAAATTCATCAAACAAACACTATTAGAACTAAGGTCACAGATAAAACCAAACATAGTGGTAGTGGGTGACTTCAGCACCCACTCTCATCAATTGACAGGTCATCCTGGGAAAAAATAAAGAGAGGCATCTGGACTAAATGAGGTCATAGAAGGAATGTACCTAGCAGATATGTACAGGACATTTCATCCAAATGCTGCATTCTTTCAGCATCACATGGAACATTCACTAAAATAGAACATATATTAGGACACAAAGCAAATCTTAACAAACTCAGGAAAATTGAAATAATTCCTTGCATTCTATCTAACCACAATGGAATCAAACTACAAATCAATAGCAAGAAAGGCTATAGAGCATACACAAAATCATGAAAACTAAGCAATACACTACTAAATGATGAATGGGTCAATGAAGAAATCAAGAAGGATATAAAAAATTTATAGAGTCAAATGATAATGAGAACACAACATATCAAAATCTCTGAGACAAAATGAAGGCAGTCCTAACAGGTAAATTTATAGCTTTAAGTGCCTATATTAAGAAATTAGAATGGATGCAAGTGAACGAATTAATGCTTCACCAAAAGCCTTGGAAAAAGAAGAACAAGGCAAACCAAAAATCAGTAGATGGGAAGAAATAATAAAGATTAGGGCAGAAATTAATGAAATAGAAACAAAAAGAACAATCCAAAGAAGTAATGAAACAAAGAGTTGGTTCTTTGAAAGAATAAACAAGATTGATAAACCCTTAGCAAATATGACCAAAAGAAAGAGAGAAGAGACACAAATTAATAAAATCAGAGATGAAAAAGGTAACATCACAACAGAATCCAGAGAAATTCAAAAAATCATAGGGACATACTATAAAAGAATATGCTCCACAAAGTATGAAAATCTGAAAGAAATGGATGATTTCCTTGATTTATATGACCTAGTAAATTAAATCAAAATGAAATTAATCACTTAAATAGACCTATAATAACATGGAGATCTTAAGAGCTATCAAATATCGCCTGACTAAAAAAACCCCAGCCCAGATGGATTCACTGCTGACTTTTACCAGACCATGAAGGAAGAGCTAACACCATTGCTTCTTAAGCTTTTCCATAAAATAGAAAAAGAAGGAATTCTACCAAACTACTTCTATGAAGCCAGCATCACCCTGATACCAAAACCAGCAATGATAGAACAAATAAAGAAATTTACAGACCAATCTCCCTCATGAACATACATGCAAAAATTCTCCACAAAATCTTGGCAAACAGAATACAATATATCTGAACGATCATTCACCCTAACCAAGTAGGCTTTATTAAAAGATGCAAGGATGGTACAATATCTGCAAATATATAAATGTAATACATTATATAAATGGATTGAAAGACAGAAATCACATGATTATCTAACTAGACACAGAGAAAGCATTTGACAAAATCCATAATCTCTTCATGAGAAAAGTCCTACAGAGACTGGGAATAGAAGGAACATATCTCAATATAATAAAGGCTATTTATGGCAAGCCTACAGCCAACATATTACTAAATGGGGAAAAATTAGAGCATTTCCACTAAAATCAGGAACAAGAGAAGGGTGTCCACTATCCCCACTTTTATTTAATATACTTCTGGAAGTCTTAGCCATAGCAATAAGGCAAGAGACACACATAAAAGGGATACAAATTGGAAAGGAAGAGATCAAGTTATCATTATTGGAGATAACATAATTCTATATATAAAGGACCCTAAAAGCTCTACCAGAAAACTGTTAGAGCTGATAAACACCTCCAGCCATGTAGCAGTATATAAGATAAATACACAGAAATCAATAGCCTTCATATATGCTAACAACAAACACACTTAGCATGAAATCAGAGAATCACTCCCATTCACAATTGTATCAAAAAAGTTAATAAAGTACCTTGGAATAAACCTAACCAAGGAAGTAAAGAATCTCTGCAATAAGCACCTTGAAATACTCAAGTGAGAAATTGCAGAAGACACCAGGAAATGGGAAAAACATCCCTTGTTCCTTGATTCGAAGACTCAATATTGTGAAAACGGCAATCTTACCAAAAGCAATCTACACATTTAATGCAATCCCCATCAAAATTACAAAGGCATTCTTCATGGTAATAGAAAAACTATCCAAAATTTCATTTGGAATCACAAAAAACCTTGAATATCTAAAATAATACTGAGCAACAAAAATAAGGCTGATGCTATCACCATACCTAATTTTAACCTATACTATAAAGCCATAGTAACAAAAAACAGCATGATACTGGCACAAAAGCAGAAATGTATATCAATGGAACAAAATAGAGGACCCTGATGTAAGTCCAGGTAGCTATAGCCACCTGATATTCGATAAAAATGCCAAAAATACTCATTGAAGAAAAGACAGCCGCTTCAGCAAATAGTGTTGGGAAAACTGGATATATATCTGTAGAAGGATGAAAATAGACCCTTCACTCTCTCCATGCACAAGAATTAAGTCCAAATTGATTAAAGACCTTAACATCAGACAGGAAACTCTAAAACTTCTAGAGGAAAATGTAGGGGAAACCCATCAGCATATTGGTCTTGGCAAAGACTTTCTGAATACAACCCCAATTTCTCAGGCAATAAAACCACAGATTAATCACTACGACCTTATGAAATTACAAAGATTTTTCACTGCAAAGGACACTGTGAATAAAGCAAAGAGGCAACCTACAGAATGGTAAAAAATCTTTGCCAGCTATATATCTGATAGAGGAATAATATCTAGGATATACAAAGAACTCAAAAAGTTAAATAATAAGGAATCAAGCAAGGCAATCCAAAAATTGGCTATGGAGCTAAATAGAGCATTCTCAAAGGAAGAAATAGGAACGGCATATAAGCATCTAAAAAAGTGTTCTACATCACTAGTCATCAGAAAAATGCAGATTCAAACTACATTGAGATTTCACCTCACTCCTGTCAGATTGGCTACCATCATGAAAACAAATGAACATAAATGTTGGTGGGGTTGTAGAAAAAGAGGAACCCTTCTACACTGCTGGTGGGAATGCAATCTGATCCAGCCATTGTGGAAATCAGTGTGGAGGTTCCTAAAACAGCTAAAGATTGATCTACCATATGACCCAGCTATAGCACTCCTAGGCATATGTCCTAAGGACTCATCTCATTTCCTTAGAAGTACGTGCTCAACCATGTATATTGCTGCTCAATTTATAATAGCTAGGATATGGAACCAGCCTAGATGTCCTTCAACTGATGAGTACATAATGAAGATATGGCACATTTATACAATGGAGTTCTACTCAGCGGTAAAAAAAAAAATGAATGAAGTTATGAAATTTGCAGAAAAATGGATGGATCTGGAAAGGATTATACTACGTGAGGTAACCCAGGCCCAGAAAGTGAAGCGCCACATATTCTCTCTCATATGTGGATCCTAGCTGCAGATGATTGGTCTTCTGTATGAGAAGGAAAAAACTCAGTAGCAGAGGCTACTTTAAAAGGAGATATAAAGGGAAGAGAAAGGAAGGGAGGAGGGTACTTTATAGGTTCTTATTGTATATATGAAAGTAGAATGACTGAGATGGGGAGGGGATATGATGGAGAATGGAATTTCAAAGGGGAAAGTGGGGGGAGGAGGGAGGGAAGGAAAAAGAGAAACCTGCCAACCCTCAAAAAATGTCGAGGCAAGGGCTGGAGAGATGGCTTGGTGGATAAGCGCTTGCCTGTGAAGCCTAAGAACCCCGGTTCGAGGCTCGGTTCCCCAGGTCCCACGTTAGCCAGATGCACAAGGGGGCGCACGCGTCTGGAGTTCGTTTGCAGAAGCTGGAAGCCCTGGGGCGCCCATTCTCTCCCTCTCCCTCTATCTGTCTTTCTCTCTGTGTCTGTCGCTCTCAAATAAATAAATAAAATTTAAAAAAAAAAATGTCGAGGCAAGCCTGCATGAGCTGATGTCTCCCAGTCCCTCTGGAAGAGCACTCACACCCTGTCCAATTCATATGGTCCCTGTCCAGGAACCAGCTGTGGGTTCCTGGGTTCTTGCTCTGGGACCAGCGCCGTTTCCTTGAAAGCACCCATGCAACCAGGGTAGGCGAGTACGTGAAAGAAAAAAACTTTCGGGAGGAGATTCGATGTGAACAGCTCTCTCAGTTTTTGTCAGGGAAATGGGTGTATAAGCATCTGTGGGCGGGGGAGGACTCTAAGGGGATTGGTGGGTTTAAATGTTGCTAGCCTATGCCTAGGAACATTTTTTCCAGCACATAGGCAATGGCAGGGCGTCAGGTAATCTAGGGTCTCAGGGGGATGGGCTGTGTGAAGGTACCGGTTGATAAGGAGTTTCCTAGGCAACTGGCTGGAGTTCAGGTGTGCCAGGCTTGGAGAGGGAGTAGCCTCGTGTAGCCCAGGGCCCTTAGCCATGCCTGGAATTTCAGACCCCTCTCCTGAAGGCTGCAGCCTGTTCCTGGCAGTGCCTGACATATTTCTGTTTCTGTCCATGCCAGGGTGTCAGTCACTGCTCAACATCTCCCTACTTGGGCATGGCTACTGCCTCTCCTCCCAATCCCATTTTTCTGCTCCTTCCCTCCACTTCTGTTTGATTCTAAACTCTCATGATTGCCCTCAACCCACCAGCTCCTTTTATTATACTGTTTTTTGCATGTGTATTTTGTGTAGCATGTGCAATGTTTCATGTGCATATGCTTGGAGGCTCATGTATGTATGTGTGTATGTGTTGGTTTGGCCAGAGGTCAACATTGGGGTGTGGTTTCCTCAATCATTCCCTACATTGTTTTCAACCTTTATTTTAACTGTCTTTCTTTCTTTTTTAAAAGATATTTATTTGTAAGCAGGGAGAGATAGGAGAGAGTTCGATAGGGAGAATGGGTGCTTGCTAGGACCTCCAGCTGCTGCAAGCAACTCCATATGCATGCACCACCCTGCATCTAGCTTTACAAGGGTACGGGGGAACCAAATTCTGGCCATTAGGCTTTGTAGGCAGTGCCTTAACCACTGAGCCATCACGCTAGCCCCACACTGTTTTTGTAGACAGCATCTCTCTCTAAATTTACAGCTCACTGATTTGGGTAAACTAGTTAGCCAGCAAGCCCTGGGATCCTCTTGTCTCCATTTGCTCAGTGCTAGTTTACAGGTTATAGGTGTGCACTGCTAAACCTGCTTTCACACAAATTCTTGGGACCTGAATTCAGGGCCTTATGTTTGTATAGCAAGCACCTTACCCACTGAGTGAACTCCACAGCCATTAGCAACTTAATTTTTCAGACATGATCTCTGTCTCTTACATTCTTAGATTCTTTTTATTTTTTTAATTTTTATTAACATTTTCCATGATTATAAAATATATCCCATGGTAATTCCCTCCCTCCCCACCCCCACACTTTCCCATTTGAAATTACATTCTCCATCATATTACCTCCCCATTACAATCATTGTAATTACATATATACAATATCAACCTATTAAGTAGCCTCCCCCCTTCCTTTCTCTACCTTTTATGTCTCCTTTTTAACTTACTGGCCTCTGCTACTAAGTATTTTCATTCTCACGCAGAAGCCCAGTCATCTGTAGCTAGGATCCACATATGAGAGAGAACATGTGGCACTTGGCTTTCTGGGTCTGGGTTACCTCACTTAGTATAATACTTTCCAGGTCCATCCATTTTTCTGCAAATTTCATAACTTCATTTTTCTTTACCACTGAGTAGAACTCCATTGTGTAAATGTGCCACATCTTCATTATCCACTCATCTGTTGATGGACATCTAGGCTGGTTCCATTTCCCAGCTATTATAAATTGAGCAGCAATAAACATGGTTGAGCATGTACATCTAAGGAAATGTGATGAGTCTTTTGGATATATGCCTAGGAGTGCTATAGCTGGGTCATATGGTAGATCAATCTCTAGCTGTTTAAGGAACCTCCACACTGTTTTCCACAATGACTGGACCAGATTGCATTCCCACCAGCAGTGCAGAAGGGTTCCTTTTTTTCCACACACCCGCCAATATTTATGATCATTTGTTTTCATGATGGTGGCCAATCTGACAGGAGTGAGATGGAATCTCAGTGTAGTTTTAATCTGCATTTCCCTGATGACTAGTGACATAGAACATTTTTTTAGATGCTTATATGCCATTCGTATTTCTTCTTTTGAGAACTCTCTATTTAGCTCCATAGCCCATTTTTTGATTGGCTTGTTTGATTCCTTATTATTTAACTTTTTGAGTTCTTTGTATATCCTAGATATTAATCCCTTATGAGATATATAGCTGGCGAAGATTTTTTCCCATTCTGTAGGTTGCCTCTTTGCTTTTTTCACTGTGTCCTTTGTGGTGCAAAATCTTCATAATTTCATTAGGTCCCAGTGGTTAATCTGTGGTTTTATTGCCTGAGCAATTGGGGTTGTATTCAGAGAGTCTTTGCCAAGACCAATATGTTGAAGGGTTTCCCCTACTTTTTCCTCTAGCAGTTTCAGAGTTTCCAGTCTGATGTTAAGGTCTTTAATCCATTTGGACTTAATTCTTGTGCATGGCGAGAGAGAAGAATCTATTTTCATCCTTCTGTAGATATATATCCAGTTTTCAAAACACCATTTGCTGAAGAGGCTGTCTCTTCTCCAATGAGTATTTTGGCATTTTTATTGAATATCAGGTGGCTATAGCTACTTGGGCTTCTGGTCCTCTACTCTGTTCCACTGATCTACATGTCTGTTTTTGTGCCAGTACCATGCTGTTTTTGTTACTATGGCTCTGTAGTATAGGTTAAAATCAGGAATGGTGATACCACCAGCCTCTTTTTTGTTGCTCAGTATTATTTTAGATATTCGAGGTTTTTTGTGATTCCAAATGAATTTTTGGATTGTTTTTTCTATTTCCATGAAGAAAGCCTTTGGAATTTTGATAGGGATTGCATTAAATGTGTAGATTGCTTTTGGTAAGATTGCCGTTTTCACAATATTGAGTCTTCGAATCAAGGAACAAGGGATGTTTTTCCCATTTCCTGGTGTCTTCTGCAATTTCTCACTTTAGTATTTCAAGGTGCTTATTGCAGAGATTCTTTACTTCCTTGGTTAGGTTTATTCCAAGGTACTTTATTAACTTTTTTGATGCAATTGTGAATGAAGTGATTTTCTGATTTCATCCTCTGTGTGTTTGTTGTTAGCATATATGAAGGCTACTGATTTCTGTGTATTTATTTTGTATCCTGCTACATTGCTGTAGGTTTTGATCAGCTCTAACAGCTTGCTAGTACACAAAGATAGAACAAAAAAGGAAAATTACAGACCAATCTCCCTCATGAGCATAGATGCAAAAATTCTCAACAAAATATTGGCAAACAGAATACAAGAATATATCAAAAAGATCATTCACCCTGACCAAGTAGGCTTTATCCCAGAGATGCAGGGATGGTTCAACATACGCAAATCTATAACTGTAATACATTACATAAATGGGTTGAAGGACAAAAATCACATTCTTAGATTCTTGACAAACACAACACTTTCCTGGTTTGGCATCATGACACTCAAGCATCCTTTCTTGATTCTGCCAAACTGACATTCCGTCTCTTCATCCCCAGCACTTCATATGTTTATGTTGGGTACCACATGTCTGTCTATGCAGTTATCTTTAATTACTCTTCTTCACCTCATCACATAGAGTCTGGAGAGTCAGTACATCATGAGCAAGGAAGGGTGGGCAAAGTCACTGCAAACCTACTCTGCACCAGGTACCTTAGAAAGTTCTGGGGAGTCACGACCAGTTCCTATATTGGGAATCTGGCTAACCCATAGTAGAAAATCACTTCTATCTGGAGTCATCAATGGCAAGACACAGACATACATATATCTGTGCATATATGCACACACCACACACACCCACACAAGGACTCCTGACCTCACAGTGGCTGACACTACCTAGATAAGACCTGCATAATAAGAAGCGAAAAATGATTACATCAAAACAAGAAACTGGGGGTCTGAAGAGATGGCTTAGCAGCAAAGGCACATGCCTACGAAGCCTAAGGACCCAGGTTCAATTCTCCAGGTCCCACATAAGCCAGATGCACATGGTGGCACATGTGTCTGGAGTTTGTTTGCAGTGACTAGAGGGCCTGGCATGCCAATTCTCTCTCTCTTTCTCCCACTCTCTCTCTCCCCACCCCCACTTATCTCTAATAACAAAATAAGTAAAAATAAATTAAAAAAAAACAAGAATCTGGTTGGAGAGAAGGGATTCAGTGGAGGAGGGATAGAGAACAGGCAAAAGGGAGGGTGAGATCATGGCATATTAGCTATATGTACTGCGATTGTCAATAAAAAGTTAAAACAAAGAATATTCCAAGTTAGTAAGAAAATCTGGAATCAGACGCCACTTGTCAAGTTTAAAAACACAGAGATAGAATGCTGGAGAGATAGCTTAGCACTTGAAGTGTTTGCCTGCAAAGCCAAAGGATCCCAGTTTGATTCTCCAGGACCTACATAAGCCAGATGCACAAGGGGGCACATGCATCTGGATTTTGTTTTTCGTGGCTAGATGCTCTGGCATGTCCACTCTCTCCCTCCTCTCCCCCCTCCCCCCCCCTCTCTCTTTCTCTCTCTCTGTCTCTCTCTCTGCCTCTTTCTCTATCTGAAATAAATAAATAAATAAATAAATAAATAAATAAATAAATAAATAAATAAAATATTTAGAAAAACACACAGAGATAGCAAAGTGAGTGTGGCGGGACACACCTTTAATCCCAGCACTAGGGAGGCAGAGGTAGGAGGATCATCATGAGTTTGAGGCTACCCTGAGACTACATAGTGACTTCCAGGTAACCCTGGACTAGAGTGAGACACTACCTCAAAAAACAAGAGAAAAAGAAACACAAAACAAAAACACAGAGATAGGGATTGAGGTATTGCTTAATGGTTAAGGCACTTGCCTGCAAAGCCAAAGGACCCAGGTTTGATTCCCCAGGACCCACGGAAGCCAGATGCACAAAGTGACACATGCATTTGGAATTGTTTGCAGGGTTATAGGCCCTAGTGCACACATTCTCTCTCTCTCCTCTTGTTCTCTCTCTCTCTCTCTCTCAATAGACTTGCTTCTTTCTCTTTCTTTGTCACAAATAAATAAGTAAATACTTTTTACAAACTAATTTAGGGCTGGAGAGATGGCTTAGCAGTTAAGTGCTTGCCTGTGAAGCCTAAGGACCCCGGTTCGAGGCTCGGTTCCCCAGGTCCCACGTTAGCCAGATGCACAAGGGGGCGCACGCGTCTGGAGTTCCTTTGCAGAGGCTGGAAGCCCTGGCGCGCCCATTCTCTCTCTCTCCCTCTATCCGTCTTTCTCTCTGTGTCTGTCGCTTTCAAATAAATAAATAAAATATTAAAAAAAAAGTAGTTTAAAAAATGCAGAGATAAACAGAAAACATACTGAGAAGATAAAAGATTTAAAAATTTTAAAACACTTCCATGTTGTGTTATTTGAAAGGGATGAGATGTGGTCATATGAACGCTGATTATGAGGATGAGTCCATTATATGTTGATATTTACAGGTAGGTAAAGCATTTCAATAAATCACTTACACTCTCCTTAATGAGAATAATCACTTCTATTTTTCCAGTTAGTAAGCGTATCCATAAATGAGCAATTCTTGGCAGCAAGCAGAATAAAACCAAAGCAAAATGATAAAGAATCCAGATTCAGAGCTGAAGAGATGGCTCAGTGGTTAAGGCACTTGCCTGCCAAGCCTAAGGACCCATTTTCTTCTCTCCATTCCCACATAAGCCAGAGGCACAAAGGTGAGGCAAGCGCAAGGTCACACATGACCACTAGGTGGCGCAAGTGTCTGAGTCTGATGGCAGTGGCTGAGGCTCTGGTGTGCCCATTCTCTCTCTCTCTCCCTCTGTTTTCCCAGTGCCCCCAAATGATCCAGATTCTATGAACCCAATAAGAGCAGAACAGACCCATAACTGACCCAGTGACAGCACTACGTAGGGGTGATAGATGCTCACGTGCTTCTACTTCTTTCTACAATTTGGGGAAGTAAGGATTGGTCTCTGTATTCATGTGACATTTGATTTGGCAGACATATAACAAAACCCATGTCCTGCCCCACTTGGAAAACACTGCATTTTATAGAGGACACTACTGAGGCTTGCCATGGATGCTTAATCCCAAGCACTTACCAGTGCACTGTGCACAGTGTTTGCCTCATGCTCAACTCACCAGGACCCATTCATCGGTGTTCTCTTGTCCCCATTATACAGGTGAGGAAATCCTTCAGCATTCAGCATCAGTGGCCAGAGCTCAGGTTGAGGCCAGCAGTGTTTCATTCTACTTGGGCCTTAAATGACCCCTGGCCTCTAAGGTGACCCCAGCACCATGCCCACCAGCAGTTCAGAGTGAGTGCGTTTCAGGGTCTGGCTGCTTTTTTAAAAATTATTTTATAGATTATCCATTTTAAAGAGAGAGAGCGAGGGAGGGAGGGAGGGAGGGAGGGAGGGAGGGAGGAAAGGAGGAAGTGAGGGAGACAGAAAGAGAGAGGGAGAGAGAATGAATGAGAATCTGGGGACACTGGGGACACTTGCCACTGCAAATGAACTCCACACACAAGTACCATTTAGTGTATCTGACTTTACATGAGGACTGGGGAATTGATCCTGGGCCTTTAATTGCTGAGCCATCTCTCCAGCCCTGGCTGATTGTTTTGGAAAATACAGACACACATATTTGTGTTGTTCCAAAAGCCTTTCTTGTGAAAGGAACAGTTTTTGAAGACCAGTTGGTGCTGACTTCCACAGATAAGAGGCCCCAAAATCTGTTCAAATGATGGATTCCTATGTGATTACATATTTTCTTTTTCTCTTTCTTTCCTTCCTTTTCCTTCTTTCTTTCTTTCTTTCTTTCTTTCTTTCTTTCTTTCTTTCTTTCTTTCTTTCTCTCTTTCTTTGAGGTAGGCTACAGCTCAGGCTGACTTGGAATTCACTATGTAGTCTCAGGTTGGCCTTGAACTCATGGCAATCCTACCTCTGCCTCCCAAGTGCTGGGATTAGAGGCATGTGCCACCATGCCCAGCATGGTTACATATTTTCTGACTGGCATTACAGACTGGCTCAGGGTTGAAAACTGTGGGAAAGCCTGATGGAAACAGAGGCATCTCTTCTTTCACAGAAACTTCTTCCATGAAGTACTGGGGTTTCATTTCCCTCTCTGGCACACATGAATAAGCATCAGAAAGAATACCTTTTGTAGCTCTTGGATTCCAACTTTGTAAGTTGTTAAAATAAACATTTAAAAAAATCAGGTCAGGGGGTGGAGAGATGGCTTATCAGTTAAGTGCTTGCCTGTGAAGCGTAAGGACTCCAGTTAGAGGCTCGGTTCCCCAGGACCCACATTAGCCAGATGCACAAAGGGGCACATGTGTCTGGAGTTCATTTGCAGTGGGTGGAGGCCCTCCCTCTCCCTCTCTCCCTCTCTCTCTCTCTCTTTCTCTCTCTCTCTCTCTCTCCCTCTTTCTCTCATTTTATCTCTGACTTTCAATGATCAGAGCAGTTGATTATCATAAACACAAGGAGCTTGAAATCATGGCAGGCACCTTTACTGCCAGCAGGGATCAGAGGATGGCCATGACATTGCAGCCACCCTGTAGCTACATCCTGAATTCCAAGGTCACAAGGTACTAGAATTAAAGCCTAGCTCAGAAAACAAAAGTAAGAAAGGAAAATGAGGCAGAAGCCACTGGAACCAAGCAATGACTTAGCAGTTGCAGTATTTGTCTCTGAAGCCAAAGGACCTGGGTTTGAATCCTCAGAATGCATGCAGGCCTGATGCACAAGGGGGCACTCATGTGGGCTAGAACACCTGGTGTGCCCATTCCCTGTATCTGTCCCTTTCTCTTCTCTATCTGTTCTTTCTCTTCCATATTTAAAGAAATAAAATGTATTTGGGGGATAAAAAGCATATGAAATTGTGCTCAACATGGCTCTTGAAGAGATGGGGCGACAGTACCTCTTATGTGTGCTTAGGACTTTTATTCTGATAGAACATAAGCAAATCAATTTATATTCAAAACAAGTAAAAAAGGAATTAAGCAACCTATGTGATTGGCATTCAACCTAGAAGTAAGAGTCCTACCGCCTCTGTCATTTGGTGGATATGACACACCACTCCTTTCACATCCTGGAGTGGTCACTCTCTCTCAAGAATCCTGGACTAGCATCCCTGCATGTTTCAGAAAAAGTGGCACCTAATCATCACCAGTGACCAGGGTCAATGAACAGTCCAGGGAAGTGAACTCATACATTCTCTATGATTTTGAAATCTCTGAAAATTTGATATGTGAGGCAGGCTCTCCTGGCCTATCAGCTGGCTTGGCACTCATGGAGGTTGTCCTCCTTCAGCCAATTAAAGGATACTTTCTTGAGCTCTCTAATTCGTAGAGAAACACACACTTGGTGCCCTGTTCACTCACATTTCAGGCATCCCCATTACAGTAGGCTTACAACTTGTAAGTGAGGGGGTAACCCGAAAATATTGCTCAATTTCAAGAATGACTTGGGCTCCCACATGGTCAAGCATCAGCTGTCTTTGTTCATTTAATAAATCTGACCCTGTTTTTGAAGACAGCAAATTCTCTAACCTAGGGTGACAGTTCACTCTCACCCTAGGTTAGAGAATTTGGAGCTTTTAGCTCTAAGAGAATGCCATGAAGATCCTGGGAATCTCTGTGTGATAGGAAAAGGAGGCCCCTTACCATGCATGTGACTTAACTGCTCACACCTGCATGAGATGCTGAATCTCAGTCTTTAGGTGTTTTGCAGCTATGTTTTCTAGAGAAATGAAGACTGGAAAGGAATGGTGATGTATCCTGCATCTTCTCTGTATGACACAGTCCACCAAGTAAGAATCCAGAAGGTTCCCCTCAAAGGCAGTGCTGATGGATACACAGACTCAACGGCGGTCAGCTTTCCACTAAGCTTGTTCCTTGGCGTTGCTCTTTAGATTTTTTATGAATTGGTTCCTCTGAGTCTCTAGTCTCTCCAAGTGAACTAGAACACCTCCTTTGGACTCTCCGTCTTGACCAAAGATATTTGCAGTCTCCATCCCTTCCAATTCTCTAGCTCCTTCCTGTGAAGTTGCCTGGGCAAGTCTGTCAGGGACATAGATGCCCTTAGCATGAAGACAGGAGAGCCACAACCAAGTACTATCTATTCCCATCTGAACAAGCTGGCATGCCCCCCCAACCGCCATGCCCCTTTGCCCGGCCCAGGCCAGTGGATCACCTCTCCCACCCTGGAGAGCCTGAGGATGCTGATGGGTCGTATCTCCTTCCTCCCTTAGACTTCTTTCCTCCAGCTTCATCTCGAGCTCACCTGGGCCAGGTTTTTCAACATTGTAGAGTTAGGCCAGTTTAATACAGGTGCAAAGTTCAATAATTCCAAGAGGTTGAGAATTATGTGTTATCACTTTATCTAAAATTAGGTTTCCCATTTAGCTCATGTGGAGATTATTTATGAATCTTAAGAAGAACAGAAAAAAGTAAAGTTTTCACCTAGGACACAGTTCCTAAAACTGAAAGCAATAAGAGGTTGGACATTTAATGGTTGATTTAGTTCAAAACATCTCTGCTTTCCCCTAAAACTCAAGAGACTAGAAAAGAACAACTTGGCAAGGACGTTCAAATCATTCTCCAACTTCATGCTAAAATATCAAAAATCTCATCCAGCCCACTGGGAAAACAACCCAAAATATTCAAGCATGTCCTCATGTTGGGCTGCAGAAACTTTCAGTGAGGAAGAATGGCAGACAGAGGTCCATCAGAAACAACCTATGCACTGTTTGACATCACAAAATTATTCTTCTCTCTTATGCAAAAATACTAACAAACATGGATGATGTGTAGATTTATCTCAGCCCTTTGTACCACGTGACTCATATATCATCAGTCCATTAAAAATACATTTTCAAGCTGCACGTGGTGGTGCATGCCTTTAATCCCAGCACTCAGGAGGCAGAGGTAAGAGTATCACCGTGAGTTCAAGGCCACCCTGAAACCACATAGTAAATTCCAGGTCAGCCTGGGCTAGAGTGAAACCCTACCTCTAAAAAAAATACAGTTTCACAGGACTAGGGAGATGGCTCAGTTAGAAAATGCTTGCCACTTAAGCATGTGGGACTTGGACAACCTGAGACCTCTTGAATTCTTTTCCTCCTGTAAAAAGGACACATGGGGATTGAAGGGGAGGGATGGGGGCCAGGAGGAGAGGTGGCTCAGACAGTAAGGTGCATGCTTGCAAAGCCTGATGGCCAGATGTGCAAGTGGCTCAACTGTCTGGAGTTTGCAGTTTCAAGAGGCCTGATGGGCTCCTACTCTATTTATCTGTCTCTTGACCTGAAAATAAATAATTAAATAAACAAACTGACAAAAATAAAAGCTAGGCATGGCCATGCACACTTGGGGGGGGGGGCAGCGGTGAGTGGCAGAGATCACAGAATCACTGGGGCTCACTGAAGAAAAACATCAGCTCTGGGTAGTGACCCCATCTCAAGAAAGTATGTAGTTGAGCAATTGTTAAAATCCTTGAAGCTCTCTCTGGTTACTGTATATGCATGTATGGTGTGCACATATGCACACACAAGCATGCATACAATACACATAATACATCACATACACATGTAACAAAACACTTTTTCACAACCCAAAATACATATACAAATGGGTCAGCAATAAGTTCCATTAAAACTTTTAAGGTGAGCCTTGTGTTGGTGATGCCTTTAATCCCAGTACTCTGGAGGCAGAGGAAGGAAGATCGCTGTGAGTTTTGAGGCCAGTTTGAGACTACATGGTCAATTCCAGGTCAGCCTGGGCTAGAACAAGACCTTACCTCTATAAGCCAAAGAGAGAAAGAGAGAGAACACTAAAAGCAGAATTAATGTCATAAAAGATAAGAATATTAAATTTATTTAATCACTTCTCAGAGTAGAACTACAAGGGAATTTGGGAGGCCATAGTTTCATTTCTTCCTCAGGATTGGTGGAAAGTCTCTTACTAAAGAGGACACAGAGCATTTTGACTTACTGTTCTTATTCCTTGGTTCCTCCCACCCTACTTTGCTTTCTTACTTACTTTCCCCTCCTCCTTTGACTCCATTACTAAATTCTGCTGCTACTTTCTGTTTTGTGGCTTGGTTTGGTTTGGTTTGGTTTAGTTTGGTTTGGTTTTTTGAGGTAGGGTCTCACTCTAGTCCAAGCTGACCTGGAAAACATTATGTAGTCTCAGGGTGGCCTTGAACTCACAGCAATCCTCCTACCTCTGCTTCCCAAGTGCTAGGTTTAAATGCATGCACCACAGGCTGGACAGATGGCTTAGTGGTTAAGCAATTGCCTGTGAAGCTTAAGGACCCCAGTTCAAGGCTTAGTTCCCAGGACCCACATAAGCCAGATTCACAAGGTGACACATGCATCTGGAGTTCCTTTGCAGTGGCTGGAGGCCGTGCCGTACCCATTCTCTCTCTATGTATCTCTCCCTTTCTCCCTCTGTCTTTCACTCTGAAATAAGTAATTAGAAATAAACATAAATAAATAAATAAATAAAATACATGTACTACCACACCAGGCTTATTCCCCTTCTTTATGTAGGTCTTGTGTAGGGGATAGTCAGGCTCTATATTGTTGTTATTATTATTATTCATTGACTGATTTTGGTTTTTTGAGGTAGGGTCTTACTCTAATAGCAGGCTAACCTACAATTCACTCTGTAGTCTTGGGGTGGCCTCAAACTCATGGCAATCCTCCTACCTCTGCCTCTCCCTCTCACTATCTCCCTCTCTCTCTCATTCTTTCTCTTTCACTCTTCCCCCCTCTCTTTCCCTCAGTCTCTCCCTCTCTTTCCCTCTCCTCTTTCTCTCTCTGTCTTTCCCTCCCTCCCTCCCTCCCTCCCTCCCTCCCTCCCTCCCTCCCTCCCTCCATCTCTCCGTGGTGGTCTATGCCTTTCATTCTACCACTCAGGAGGCAGAGGTAGAAGGATCACCATGAGATCGAGGCCACCCTGAGACTACATAGTGAATTCTAGGTCAGCCTGGGACAGCACAAGACCCTACCTCCAAAGACTAAAAAAAAATTTAAAAAATTAAAAAAGTAAAAGAGTTGTTGTGAGAAAAGAGGTCTGGTGTAGAAAAATATTAAGGGGCCCTGATCTGCATGATGTGACAGTTACCAGAGCCCAGGCTGAAAACAACTGAGGACAACAGGGTTTACAGTGTGCTCAAGAGGAAAGACAAATTCTCTCTCTCTCTCTTTGTCACACACACAGAGAGAGACACAAAATCAGTGGGAATGATTCTCATTAGAAAAGAATGAGAGAATAATTCCCAAGGATTTTCTTTGCACAGCATGTCACACAGAAAGGAGACATGAAGACCAACAGCATGAAGAAAATTCTATAGAAGAGGAAAAAGAAACAGAGAACTTCTCTGTAGCTGCCTCTGTGGTAAATTTTCATATGTGGTAAATTTTCATAAATTTTCAGCCTGACCTGGAATTCACTGTTTAGTCTCAGGGTGGCCTCAAACTAAAGGCAATCCTTTTACCTCTGCCTCCCAAGTGCTGGAATTAAAGGCATGCACCATCATGCCTGGTGAAATTTTCTTTTAAATAAGTGTAAATTTCAATTTCAAGGTTTTTTAAAAAATCTTTTATTTTATTAATTTATTTATTTTGGTTTTTCGAGGTATGGTCTCACTCTGGCCCAGGATGACCTGGAATTTACTATGTAGTCCTAGGGTGGCCTCGAACTCATTATGATTCTCCTACCTCCTGAGTGCTGGGATTAAAGGTGTGTGCCACCACGCCCAGCAAAATCTTTTCTTTTCTTTTCTTTTTTTTTTTTTTCTTTTCTTTTCTTTTCTTTTCTTTTCTTTTCTTTTCTTTTCTTTTCTTTTCTTTTCTTTTCTTTTATTTGAGAGAGAGAGGCAGTCAGAGAGAAAGAGAGAGATGCCAGGTTCCCCTGGCAGGTAGCGCTGGGGAAGAACCAGGCCTGCTGGTTCCTCCTGAGGGGTTGAGGAGGAGGGTGGGTGTCGATGGTCAAGAACACACCGAGCCAGGAGTCTTGTCAAAGCAGGATCTCACTTTATTGTAACAGGCAGGTGTTTATATAATGTTGAGGACAAGGGTGGGGATTTCAGGATGGGGTAAGGTGTATGGGCCAATAGCATACCATGACTTTTGAAATGATCGGCACACGTGTGCAGGAACTCTAACTCCCTCTGTGGAAGTAGCCAGCCAGAGGCAATTTGAGGCCCTGCTGAGTCATAGCTGGCCAGAGACAGGTCACCAAACTTTAGCTAGGCTCAGGACATTTCGCTAGGCCTTGCATCTGGGCCTCTCAAGGCCCAACATCTCCCCCTTTTGTTTTTGTAAAAACATGGCCCCTGTCTTAGGTTTTCCCCCTTGGGGATCTTACCCGTCATTGGGTACCACGTCTTGTAGTTGTGGGGGGTCACTCCATGGCCTGTCTTAGGTTGGACTGAGGTGTGTAAGGACGTACTAGTCTTTGACTCTTGATGTAGTTTTGCATAAGGTCTGTCTTAGGTTGTCTCAAATATCATCTCAGCTTTACCCATCATTGGACACATGGAGGACAGGGAGGGGCAATATCATCATAGGAGGAGTTCAATCTCCTGGGTTGCCAATCTATGATAATGTATCTCAACTTGATGGAGTCTTATAACCTCGACATGACTTTGAATAAATTGTATGAGCTTATTAAAGATGCAGGGCCCGAAATTAAGAAGAAGCAGTAAAGGCCCAAGCAAGGGAAGTAAATAAGGCAAGAAGCCATGGAGTCCTGTCCAGAGTGAGTTATCCTGGAGTTCTTTTCATCTCTTTTCAAGATCTTCTTGTAGTCTTTTTACTCTATCTTGGACAATCCCTGACCGATTGGCATAGAAGCAGCATTTTTCTTGTAGAAACAAACAAATGCCTCCTTTTGCAGCAGTTAGAAGGTCCAGACCTCGTCTGTTTTGGAGGACCACATCAGCCACAGAGTTCAACTATTTTTGTAAATCTAGGAGGGTTTAGGAAGCAGCATTCATATCCTGGATTAGCTCAGAGGATAGTGTTTGATACATGTGGGATGCTATCCCCATGCCAGTGAAGCCTGAGGCCATACCAGAAATAATTCCCAGGCCCACCAACAGAGGGATCTTTTTGAGTGGTCCCCTATAAGATCAAAAGAGGGTATTGGCATGGGCTCATCTCCAGGAACAATGTCAATGTCTGGTAGTAGGGTAGCAAGGACACATACTCCAGTCCAATTTGGGGGGAAATAGCTTAAGGCTAAATTGCCCCCACATAGGATAACCATCCCAGAGAGGGGGCACCCATGGCTATTTGAAATTGAGATAGTAAACTCATAAAGAGAAGGGTGAATGGCTCCCACGTCAATACTAGAATTATCAGAATGGGGGGACCAGAAACAGTGGATGTGATTGGATATCCCTGAGTCTCAATGGGGGTGTCACTTTGCAATCAGAAGAAGCTGAGGAAAGTGTGGTATTAGCTGTGGCATTGGAGATTATTGCAAGTGGTTGTGGTGTGCCAGCTTTAAGGCACAGCCAGCAATCCTGAGCTAGTGATGGTGTAGTTTGGTTTAGGATATCAAATACCAACTGGAGTATATCCTCTGTAAGGGGGTCTAGGCTTAAGTGACCCCTTGACTCAGGGAGTTCTATGGGGTTATATTGAAGGTGTGGAAACTGGGATAGAATGATATGTTCAATCTGTTTTTCAACCTCCTTTTTACAAATTTGGTCTTGTACTCCTCCTCCATCTGTATAACCAATAGGAGCCTTGAGTTACCAACATATGGGTTGGCCTGAAGTGCCTTGACAGTGGGCCTGCACATAACCCATATCTCCTGAAATCCATCCACTTTCCCTTGTTGGGTGTAGGGTATTTCTTATACTGGTCCAATAAACCTTTCCCCCACTGGAGCATTGTTGTACCTCATCATAACATTCCGTATGAATTGTTGAATAAAATGTTTCACATGGGCATGGCCCTGGTTGACCATCCACCTGAGGGATGACCTTAGGTTTTTTAACACATACCCATTTATTTTGGTATGAGCTGGAATCAAGAAACAGAATTGCAGTTTTATCATTACAGTCTACCTGAGAGGATTTGTTTGTTATTGAGTTTGGTGTTGTGTATTCCTCCACTGCAATCACAAGGTTTACCTCTCTGTTTTGCCAGGATAATCCTGGCATCATGTGGGTTGCCAAATCTAGCCTCACTCACTGCAATCACCAGAGGGACCAGGTAGAACAGTGTCCTCATTGTCTTGGGGCTCTCTTGGAAGAGAAGCAGAGATAGAATCTTCAAGGGTAGGACTAATCCCTGGCAATAGGACTTGGTCATCCTCCTGCTGTGGTAAGTGTTTTAGGTCTCTCACTGGTACCCAAATGGGCCTCTTTTCTTCTGGGGGGAAGAGACACCCAAACCCTCTTCTTACTGTGAGGAGTGGGTATGGTCCCCTCTAGGCCCCAGTCAAGGGTTCTCTCCATTTAACTTTGACTGAACTATATGTCGCAGAGGATGACCAATGTTTTTGAAATGGAGACAATTTTTTATTTCTTGAAAAATTTAAAATATTTAAGGTGAATAATGCTTTCTTTAGCTGATCATGGGGAGGGTAGGGATTCCCCCTTTTGTTCTTGTAATTGTGATTTAAGTGTTTGGTTATATCTTTTGACAATAGCCTGGCCCTGAGGGTTGTACAGGATGCCTGTGGAATGTGTGATCTGCCAAGTTTGGAGAAAGTTTGTAAAAGTTTTGATTATAAAGCAGGAACCATTATCTGTTTTAATTTGGTTGGGCAGTCCGAGGGTGGCAAAGCATTGAAGCATGTGACTAATGGCATGTTTGGATTTTTCCCCAGCATGTGTGGATGCCCAACAGGCATGGGAGAAAGTATTGACTGATAGGAAAATATATTTGAGTTTTCCAAAAGGGGAATGATGGATAACATCTATTTGCCAAAGGTGGTTAGGGTGGAGACCCCAAGGTTAGTCCCAGAGATTTGGAGGGGGGAAACTTGGAGGAAGGGTTGACAAGATTTGCATGTCCTAACAATTATTTTAAGATCTTTATTTGGTATTTAAGGGAATCTCTCTTTGAGGCCTCCAGTTGGTGTGAGTTAATGAATGAAACTGGGTTGCCTCTGAGAAAGTGTGACAATGAGCCACAGAGGCCAATTTGTTGGCCAAACTGTTTCCCTTGGACAGGAAACCTGGTAAATTTTGATGGCCCCGAAGGTGTTGTATAAAAATGGGATAGACTCTTTGTTTGAGTAAGGTATGAGTCTGGTTCATTAGGGGGGGATATAGGGTTGGAATCAAGTCTAATATGAGCTTCAGTAAGGTTGGGTAATAGATTGACCACATAGAGGCTGTCAGAAAACAGGTTTAATGGCTTTCGAATGGTGTCCAGGGGCAGAGCAACTGCAAAGAGCTCTTTGAACTGTGCTGACCCCTCAATTTCCTGAGAGATAGACTTGAAGGGCTCAGGTTTTATCCCCAGTTTAGAGGAGGGTACACAACCAGGGAGGCCCCCAGGTGTCCCCTGTCGGTAAAACCCATGAGAAAGTCAGGGTTGGGTTAAGGTAGGAAGAGTCTAGGGGGCCTCCACTCTAAACTAGAGAAAGAACTCATCCACTTGTGAGGGCCATAATGGCAGTCTATAGTGCCCAGGGACCCCTTGGGTGGCATAGCAACTCTTGTATTATTCTTCTGGAGCCAAGTGAAATCAGTTATCATATAAGGGGTAATGATGGAGTGGGGCTCAATACCAAAGAGTCTAATGGCAGTTTCCCTTCCTTTAATGGTACAATGAGCTACGTGGTTACTTAAAGAATAGACCCTAGGGGCCCCACTGTTTGAGAGGTGAATCCACTGAATAGGCTCGCCATTTTGAGCCAGCAGGGCAGTTATCAGGGTCTCCCCAGGGAAAAGGTAGAGGGAAAGAGGGAGATCAGGGTCAAATAATTTGAGATTGGAGTTATCTATGGCCTCCTGAACTCTTTGGAGGATTTGTCTCTGCCCAGATGTTAGGGTTACTTGGGATGAAAAATCAAGGCCCCCTTAGGAGGTTGAACAAGGGGGATAATTTCTCAGTGGTTATAGGCATCCAGGGCCTCATGCAATTAATTTCTCCCAAGAGTCTCTGGAGTTGAGGCAAGGTATAAGAATCCTGAATATAAAGTTGTGGTTTAACAGGTGAAACTATATCTAGGGTAAGGATTGAGTCCAGGATCTTGAAGGGAGTTACGGTTTGGACTTTTTCAGGAGCCACTTTAAAATTGTGGGTATGAAGGATGTTTAGGCATTGGTGGGTAAGATCCCGGAGTGTGGAAGGATGAAGACACCCAAGGATAATATCATCCATGTAAATGTAAAACAGAATATCAGGGAGATTAATCAGGGAAGAGAAAATGGATAACAGATAAAATTGACAAATGGGTGGGCTGTTAGCCATATCCTGAGCTAAAACAGTCCACTCAAACCTCTTATCCAGGCCACAGTAATTAACTGAGGGTATAGAGAATGCAAATTTTTCCTTGTCCTCTGAGTAAAGGGGGGTAGAGAAGAAGCAAACTTTAATGTTGATGATAGTGAGATAATATATATAGGGAATAGCTGGGATCCATGGGTGTCCCCTCTGGGGGGGTTCCAAAGGGGACCATATACTCACTTATCCTTCTTAAATCATGTAAAAACCTCCAGGATCTATTAGGTGTTTTTATGACAAAGACAGGAGAGTTCCAGGGACTAATGGAGGGACGGATGTGTCCAGCTGCCAATTGTTGATCAAGTATGTGGAGTTGGTGTAATTTTAGAGACGGGAGAGGCCACTGCTCAACCCATATAGGATCCCCCAGTTTCCATTAAATTTTAAACGGGGGGGGGGGGTGCTGAGCAGTGCCCCTTAGAATTGGGGGTGTTCATTGGAGTGCTTTTGTCTGATTTGTTTAAAATAAGGGCCATCCCTATAATTGGGATGACATTCCCTTCCTTCCTCAAACTGTTGCTGATACTCTTCTTCATCTAGCAAATCATTATAAAAGGCCTTATGGTCAGTAGTGATAAAGGCCTCGGCATCTTCGAAGATGTCTTGCCCCAGTAAGTTAGCAGTGAGCCCAGTCACCACGAGAGGGCAGACTTCTCCCCTGCCCCAATCCAGGTCAGTCCAAGGGAGCCACATGGCGGTCTCCCAGGAGGTGACTGCCCACCAACTCCCAACAGGAGCTGGCAGGGCATGAGCTGCCATCAGGGGGCACTTCCTCCTTTCTCAGGACTGTACGGTCTGCTCTGGTGTCAATGAGAAACTTGAATCTTTTGTTACCAATATTTAGATTAATCTTGGGCCTAAGGCCAGGGACCAGGGGAACAGTCCAGTGAGCCCTGACAGTCTCTTTCCCCTTATTTAACAGGGATTGGGGGAGCCCCAGGGGCAGTTTAAAGGTTTTCCCTGTATATCAAACTTTGACCAACACTCCTTGGTCAATGAAATCCCTTTTCGCATTTGGGGCAGCCAGTATGAGGGGCATTGGTTGCACCCCCAGTAGACAGGAGACTTGATCTTATTGGGGCATTCCTTCTTAAAATGACCCTCACACACAAAACAAGTTAGCTTTTTGGGGTCTAGCTGCAATGCATGGATCATGGTGTCCAAATCTATCTCTCTATTCTCCTGAAGGGCAGCAGCCATGGCTCTAGCCTGATGGGAGATAGTGCCAATGTTTTTGGTGGCTACAATCCACCTACTCATGGTGTTGTCCTTAAGGCCTGCACAAGTAAGGCAATGATCACCCGTTATCCCTTCCCAAACTAACATCCTAGTAAACTGATCCTGTAGTGCCCCTGGGGGAAATTTTCTTTGTAGACTTTTTTTCTACCCTATCTATAAACGTAGCCAAGTCCTCAGATGGTTTCTGAGTAATACCCATGAGGGGAGGTTCAGAGGTCCCTCATCCAGCTTCTTCCATGCTGCCAAGCCCAGTGCCCTGACCTGGTCCCTATATGGATTGGGTATGGCCACCTGTTGGGTGCCTATAGCATATTGATCAGAGGAACCAGAGAGCATCCCCAAACGGGAGGTTGTTGACTCTGGTTTCATTCTACTTGTTTGCGGCACTCATCGTGGAAAAAGGCACACCACTTAATGTACAGGGGACCTGGCAAGACGGCCTTAACTAAATTTTTCCAATCTTGGGTTGTACAAGGTTGATGGGCAAGTCCCTGTAACAGGGTCTCAGCCCAAGGAGAGTTGGGTCTATCCTCTGAGACCTCCTTTTTAAGTTCCTTAAGGTCCTGAGCTTCCCGTGGATACCAAGCAGTGGGGCGATTGCCCCCAGGGTTGAGATTAACAGGGAACAGAAAAGTAGTTTCATTTTCGGGAGGGGGGCTGATGGAGTTCAGGAAGGATTGATCAGCCGAGGGGTGAGGGGGGTGTCCCAGAAGGCCAGGGAGCACTCCCAAAAGGATCCAAGGAGGGTTCAGGGCTTCTCTTTGGTTTTACTTTTAGCTTTCCACCATCTTTTGTCCCCTCCTGGGTCAGGGTTTCCCATTTTTCTTTCAGGGGCCTGGGTGTAAAACAGCCTTTTAAAGTCGATAGAGTTGGGAGGGCACCTGAAGGGGGAATCTCCCCCTTTTCCACCTGGGCCCTCCTGATCAGAACTTCAACCCGACCCCAGGCGTCCCAGTCAAAAAGATTACTCTCAGGCAACCAGGGAGCAATCTTGAGTAAACAGCTCCATGCCTGGAGGGCTTGATTATCAGAAAGATTAAGGCCTCTACTTTTGAGCAGAACCCATAGTGACTCTAAGGCAGTATTTGGTTTAGATGAGGACTGTCCCATGTTATAAAGTCAGGAGAGGAGTGTCCTTAAAATTAGGGCAACAGCACCACACAGACACAGGAGTACAACACAAACACAAAGGACCCCCAAAATAGCAAAATGTGCTACAGAATTAAGTTCAGATTTAGATCTGTGGTGGCAAGACGATTCTGTGTCCTTAAGGGATGGCTTGATGATACCAAATACAGTAGGGATGGGAGCAGATCTTCCCAGCAGGTTTGCTCTGTCTTCTGGGACAGAGCCCCCACTCAAATGAGGGTGAAATATGCCTTGAGTCTCCTCCAGGTCTGCCCACATGGAGTGTCCACCAAGAATATATGACCCATTCAGAAATACAGGTGCTGCAGATGCAGCTTGCTGGCAAACCGAAAGTGAAAGGAAAGAGAAAGGGAGCATAGAGATGTTGACAAGCAAGCACAGGTTACAGAAGCAAAGGTCAGCACATTAGATATGAGGACCTCCTCATGACTCATGAGGCCCAACAGAAAGGGGTGGGGGGAGGGAGAGGGAGAGAGAGAGAGAGAAAGAGAATGGGCACACCAAGACATTCAACCTGTGCAAACTAACTCCAGACACGTGAGCCACTATATACATCTGGCTTACGTGGGTCCTAGGGAATCAAACCTGTTTTTTGTTTGTTTGTTTGTTTGTTTGTTTGTTTTTGTTTTTGTTTTTGTTTTTGTTTTTGTTTTTCAAGGTAGGGTCTCACTCTAGCCCAGGCTGACCTGGAATTCACTCTGTATTCTCAGGGTGGCCTAAAACTCACAGCAATCCTCCTACCTCTACCTCCCACTGTTTGACTTTTTATTGTTTAGATTTTTGAGTTCTTTTTAGATTCTAGAGATTAGGCCTCTGTCAGTTGGATATTCAGCAAATATTTTTTCCCATTATGTGGGCAATCTATTGGCTTTGCTTATTGTATGCTTGTCTATAAAGAAACTCTTCAGCGTCATGTGATCCCCTTGGTTGAGTGATTATTTAAGATTCTGTGCTACTGGGGTTTTGTTCAGGAAGTCTTTTTCCATTCCTATATCATGGAACATTCCTCCTATATTTTTTTTCCAGTAGTAGCTGAGTTTCAGGTCTTATGTTGAGGTCTTTGATCCATTTGGACTTGATGGTTGTGCATGGTGAGATGTGTGGATCAAGTTTCAAGTTCTTGCATATGGTTATCCAGTTTGTCCAGCACCATTTGTTGAAGATGTTGTCTTTTTTCACAGCCTATATTGTTAGGGCCTTTGTCAAATATCAAGTAGCTGTAGTTGCTTGACCCAAAGTCCAAGTCCTCGATTCTATTCCATTGGTCTGTACTCTTGTTTTATGCCATGCTGTTTTTAGTACTATGGCTTTGTAATGTAGCTTTAGATCAGGTATGGTATTGCCTCCAGAGGTATTTGCTGAGGATATGTTTGAATATTGGAGGCCTTCTGCCTTTCCATATGAGTTTTGAGATCATTTTTTCCATCTCTGTGAAGAACAATGTTGGGATTTTAATTGGAATTGCATAGAATAGAATTGTATACTGCCTTTGGTAGGATTGCCATTTTCACAATGTTAATTCTGCCTATCCAGGAGCATGGGAGGTCTTTCCATTTTCTCAAGTCCTCCTCAATTTCTTTTTTGAGTGTTTAATTGTTTTCATTGTATAGATCTTTCGCTTTCTTGGCTAACATTATTCCAAGGTATTTTATTTTATTGTTGCTATTGTAAATGGGACCATGTCCCTTATTTCTTTCTCTGTATCTTTGTCATTTGCATATAGAAAGGCTACTGAATTTTATGCATTGATGTTGTATCCTGCTACTTTGCTAAAGGAGTTAATCACCTTCAAGTGCTTTGTGATGGAGTCTCTCAGGTCTCTTACATACTGAATCATGTCATCTGTGAATAGAGCTAACTTAACTCTTCCTTTCCAAATTGCATCCCTTTTATTTATTTCTCCTGTCTTCTTGCTTGAGCTAGGACTTCCAGTACTGTATTGAAGAGCAGAGGTCAGAGTGGACACCCCTGTCTTGTTCCTGATCTCAATGGGAATTCGTCCAGTCTCTCTCCATTAAGTATTATTTGGGCCTTAGGAGCTTTGTATAGTGCCTTTATTGTGAATTGACCATGCCAATTCTCTCCAATGTTTTGATCATGAACTAATGTTGTATTTTGTCAAAGGCCTTTTCTGCATCTATTGAAAGGATCATGTGGTTTTTGTGTTTAACCTTGTTTATATGGTGTATTAAATTGACAGATGTCCATATGTTGAACTACCCCTGTGTTCCTGGGGTGAAACCCACTTGATCAAGGTGGATAATGCGTTTGATGTTTGGTTGGATTCAGTTTATGAGGATTTTGTTCAGGATCTTTCATCTACATTCATCAGGGAAATAGGCCAGTAGTTTTCTTGTGGTTTTTCTGCCTGGTTTTGGAACTAGGGTGATACTGGCTTCATAGGAGTTGGGGAGCTTTCCCTGTTCTCCAGTTGTGTGGCAGAGTTTGAGAAAGATTGGTTTGAGTTCCATGAATGTTTGATAGAAGTCATTTGAGAAGCCATCTGATCCTGGACTCTTCTTTTTGAGGAGGTTTTTGATTACCTTTCCAATATCAATGAGTGTGATAGGTTTGTTTAGGAGATTAATCTGCTCTGAATTTAGCTTTGGTAGATGGTATGTGTACAGGAATTTATCCATTTCCTCCATATTTTCATCCAGGTTTGAGGAATTGAGGTTTTTGAAATGAGTCCTGATGATTCTCTCAATTTCACTTATGTCTGTTGTGATCTGTTCAGTTTCCAGGAGCCTATGGGATTCTTGGTGGGTCTTTTGTTGTTAATTTCTGGCAATATAGCATTGTGATCTGATATCATGCAAGTAATTATGTCAATCTTCTTAAATATATGGAGGCAGGCTTTGTGACCCAGTATATGTTCTATTATAGAGAATGTTCCATGGGCTTCTGAGAAGAATGTGTAGTCTGTGTATTTGGGATGGAATGTTCTTTAGATGTCTGTTAGTGCTAAGTGATCTATGGTTTTGTTGAGCTCTCTTACTTCCCTGTTGAGTTTCTGTTTGGATGCTCATTACTGATAATGGTGTATTGAAGTCCCCAGCTATGATGGTGTTGGTGGATATTTCTGTTTTATTGTCAAGTAGGTTTTTGCTTTATCAACTATGGTGCCCCTGTGTTTGGTGCATAAAGATTTATGATTGTGATAGCCTCTTGATGGATCATTCCCTTCATAAGTAGGAAGTGGCTTTCTTTGTATTTTTAGATTATTTTTGGTTTGAAGTCTATTTTATCTGATATTAGTATAGCTATGCCTACTTGTTTCTTGTTCCTATTTGCTTGGAATATCATTTTCCACCCTTTCACCCTGAGAAGGTGTATGTCTTTAGTGGTGAGGTGAGTTTCTTGAAGACAACAGATTGAGGGGTCTAATTTTCTTTCTTTGCTCAATTTTTATTAACATTTTCCATGATTATAAAAAATATCCCATGGTAATAACCTCTCCCCCACTTTCCCCTTTGAAATTCCATTCTGCATCATATCCTGAGGGGTCTAATATTATGATGCACCCTGTTAGCTTGTATCTCTTGATGGGTGAATTAAGGCCATTAATATTTAGGGTAATGACTGTGAGGTTTGATTTGATCCCTGCAATATTTTGTTAGTTTATGTGGTTTGGTGTTTTCATTGGCTTTGATGTTTTTTGTGTCTTCTCTGAGTTTAGTTATTGTGATCTGCTTCTTGTAGGCATTTGAGGTTGATTATTTGAACCTTCTGTGTGGAGAATTTCCTGAAATACTCTCTGTATGCTTGGTTTGTTCATATAATTCGTCATGGAAACTTTTTCTTTCACCATCTATTATCATGGATACTTTTGCTGGATAAAGTAGTTTGAGTTGGAAGCCACAGGTTCTTAGACATTGCAGTGTTCCATTCCAGGCCCTTCTGGCTTTAAGAGTTTCCATTGAGAAGTCTGAAGTAATTGTTATGGGGTTACCTTTAAAAGTAATGTGCTGTTTTTCCCTAGCTTCTTTTAGGATCTTCTCTTTGGTGTCAATGTTTAGAGTTTCAACGACAATATGTCTTGGAGAATTTCTCCGTTGGTCCCATCTGTTTGAAGTTCTGTTAGCTTCTTGTATCTTGATGGGCCTTTCTTTTGAGAGAGTGGGAAAGTTTTCTTCAATTATTTTGTTAAATAAGTTCTCCATGCATTTGGTCTGAATTTCTTCACCTTCTGATATTCCCATGATCTGGATGTTAGAACATTTAAGGGTATCCACAATTCTCTCATGTTCTGTTTACAGACATTTTTGAACTTTTTTTTTTTTAATTTTTATTTATTTGAGAGTGACAGACACAGGGGGAAAGACAGATAGAGGGAGAGAGAGAGAATGGGCGCGCCAGGGCTTCCAGCCTCTGCAAACAAACTCCAGATGCGTGCGCCCCCTTGTGCATCTGGCTAACGTGGGACCTGGGGAACCGAACCTCGAACCATGGTCCTTAGGCTTCACAGGCAAGCGCTTAACCGCTAAGCCATCTCTCCAGCCCATTTTTTTTTAAAAGAAGGTCATTGTTTTTATTTTTTTTTTGTTTATTTTTATGTATTTATTTGAGAGTGACAGACAGAGAGAGAAAGAGGCAGAGAGAGAGAGAGAGGAGAGTGAGCACGCCAGGGCCTCCAGCCACTGCAAACGAACTCCAGACACGTGTGCCCCCTTGTGCATCTGGCTAACGTGGGTCCTGGGGAATTGAGCCTTGAACCGGGGTCCTTAGGCTTCACAGGCAAGCGCTTAACCGCTAAGCCATCTCTCCAGCCCATTTTTGAACTTTTTGAACTCTCAAATGTTTTTTTTTTTTTTGTTGTTGTTGTTGTTTTTGTCTCTGTTTTTTGTCTTATGTTCCAGATCCAAGTTTCTATCCTTCTCATGGCTGACTCCATTCTAGAGAGCTTCTAAAGAGTTTGGGGCTTGTTCAGTTAGGCTTGCATTTTCTACTACTTTTCTATGTAGTTTCCATCCCTCTGTCAAGTTCCCTTTTCACAGCCTTTTCTGATTTTCTTGATGCTTCTTGGAATTCATCCTTGCATTTATTTTTAAATTTTTTTTATTTTTTAAAATTTATTTTTGAGAGTGACAGACAGACAGAGAGAGAAAGAGGCAGAGGGAGAGAGAGAGAGAGAGAGAGAGAGAATGGACACACCAGGGCCTCCAGCCACTGTAAATGAACTCCAGATGTATGTGCCCCCTTGTGCATCTGGCTCACTTGGGCTGTCGGGAGCCATTTTGGCTGGACTTGTATCAATAGCCCCGGGCTTCTGGCCACAGGACATTCGCAAAACTATAGCAGCCTTCCTGCAAGTAAGATTGTGTATCTTCAGTGTCAGGAAGCTTTCTGGCAGCAAGACATTAGCAAAACTATAGCAGCCTACCTGTAAGCAAGATTAGTATCTTCGGCCATTTGGCTGGTCCTTTGTACTGAGAAATGATTGAAATGCAAAAACCCTTGTAACAGGAAGGTTTTTTGATAGGAACTTGTAAAGCTCATAAAATCTTTGTCCATGGAAAAACTGTTTGTAAAAAGATATAAAAAAGAATGCTGTGAAATAAACCATATCTTCACTACTGGCTTCAGCCCTGGACTGGAGTCCATGCTTTCACTCTTTCTTCTGTCTTTCCTTAATCCTCACTCCCCATCAGGCTCGAACCCTTTCAGCCGGCAGGCTCCGGCATTGGGCCCTGGGGAATTGAACCTCAAACTGGGGTCCTTAGGCTTCACAAGCAAGCGCTTAACCACTAAGCCATCTCTCCAGCCTTCATCCTTGCATTTATTTGTCTTCATTTAGCATCATGAGCTGATTTTTGAGGTTCTCTTTTTTATTGTCACTCTCTTTCATAGACTGTCTTTGAACTCCTTCCATTTTCGTATTTATTAGGTCTAGTCTAGTGATGGCAGCTTGCGCATGATTATTGGTCCCTTTTTCTTTTCTGCAAGTGCTACCAGTACCTTAGTCAGGGTTGCATTTCTCATAGCTTCATTGATCCTAATGTCTCTCTGCTTCGATTAGAGACATTCATTGTAGGACTGGGTGATCTTACTGGATTTACTTGCATTTGATTTTTCATGTTGTTTCTTTTGTGCTGTGGTCTGCCCAAGCTGAAACTAAGAATAATTGATGAAACATTAAGGATGCTGTTTTCTTGGTGAACATGGTACCAGTACATAGGTGAAGGAGATTGACACAGAGAACAATCAACTACTACCAAATCAGATATCCAGAGACACAGAGGCTCCCAAGACCTCATCACTGAAGCAGACCTAAAATGAACCCAACATGGCTGAGGAAACTTTGTGGAAGAGGGGTTTTCATGGATCAAAGCTTACAAACAGTCCTAAATGTTTGTTCTTCAACAAGTATATCCTAGAAAGAAATTTGTATATGACTTACATTTGTCCCCAAAGACATTGCTATCATTTTCTGGCAAGTAAAGACATCATTCCAGTGCAACAAACAGGAACGTGTTTGGAAACCTGGAGACTCTGGGTGCAATGTCATCTCCAATGTCACCATAAAGCATAGTTATGCCTGCTTTTTTGCTTCCATGTCAGATGGGAATTTTTAATATTTTTGAGGAGCAAGTAAGGGCACAACAAATTCTAACTGTGTTAACAGTAGGCCGTTTGTTTCATACTTACTGTGTTTTCCTTGATAAGTGTGAACTTTAGTAAATGAATGAGGGGTACATCCATGATTTTTCAATAGTTGCCCTTCTGTGCCTTCATTCCACCTGCATCCATTGTGGGGTCATGAAGGTCCTCGAGAGTGTCTGAAAGGATACCCTAACCCTCAGAAGACACGTTTGGACCCCGTCACTCCTAATTCTTTCTGCCCTGGCTTCAGCAATTTTTCCCTGGGCCTGTAAGTCAAATAGAATGTCTATACTTGTATATGGGTTTTACATTACTCATATTTTCCCCTTTTGAACTTGGGAGGCTCCTGTGTGTTTACTGCCTCAAACAGCCATCAGTCCTCTTCCTAAAAAGGAGCTCAGGACTCATTAGGAGTGCCTCACTTCATGTGTAAGCTCTGCATGTCCCATTTAGGTGTGATCAGTTAAGTCACATGTGTGTCAGGACCCTCATTTCCCTATCACACCATGATTTTATGGATCTTATGGGCATTCTCTTTGGCCTTAAACCTCCAGATTCTCTAGCCTAGGGTGAGAGCATTAAGCTATCACCTTAGTTTAGAGAATCTGCTCTTGTCAGAGAAAGGGTCAGATTTATCAAATGAACAAAAAAAGCTGATGCGTGGCCATGTGGGAGCCTGAGTCATTATTGAATTTATGCCCAGTTCTCAGCACCCCCAGTGACCACCAAAGAAAACCAAACAAGTATGCAAGGGCAAGGAGCTTTATTTCGGGCTTAAGCTCAGTCTCTTGACTTCACCAATGCAGTGGCTCCATACAAGAGCCCTGAGTAGTGGGAGTATAGTGTTTTTTATAGGGATTTTAACATAGAAGAGGGGATCAGTACATGATTGGTTGATTTAAGCCATGTATTCTTCTGATTGGTTTAGGATTTTGTCACGCAAAGTTGGCGGGCTGGGGATAGGGGAATTGAACTTCTCTATGACTACAGGAACGTATGGTGTAATCAGTTTCCAGTAACTTTTAAACCCACCCTTACTAGAAAATAAAAACTTAGACCTTGCCAAGAAACAGAAATTAGGCCTACTGAGGACTCGTAGACTTTCATGGCATTCATTTGTTTCCTGACTCCTTCATTTTCCCCTCTCTTTGTACCATGAGGAGCTAATCTTGGATCACAATTGAGTTAGTGAGTGGAGTCTAATGGTATATACTGTGATCTTAAAACCATAAACTGGCCAGGCGTGGTGGCGCACGCCTTTAATCCCAGCACTTGGGAGGCAGAGGTAGGAGGATTGCCATGAGTTCGAGGATACCCTGAGACTTCATAGTGAATTCCAGGTCAGCCTGGGCTAGAGTGAGACCCTACCTTGAAAAACCAAAAAACAAAAAAAACAAAAAACATAAGCTGTACTGTATTAATGCATTCCCTAACAAAAGCAACTAATCTATTAATAATGCAAGGTCCTGTTGTGATTAGCAACAAAAATAAAAGTAATGGCCCTGATAAAGTAGACATAAGAGTTGTTAATCATAGAGAATGACAGAACCATGACTCAAGCCATCCTCTATCAGCTTCAATTTCTTTCTTTCATTTTTCCAAATTCTCTCGTACCTTTGCCATTGAGTCTCTAATTATACCTGAATGGTTGATATAAAAAATAAATTCTTCCCTTAGGCCACACATAGCCCCCCTTGCTGGAGGAATAATAAGTCCAACCCCCATCTACTCCATAATCAGATAAGGAATCTCCATTTTTCTCTAAGTGAGTAATGGACATTTCCAGCCTCTGAATGTCTAAGTCTATACTTTCTCTCAGTTCACTCTAATGTTAACCTTGAAGGGTGAGTGCTGCAATGCCTGTTCCAGCCCCTGCCAGGCCTTCATTGGGAAATGTTGTCACCAACCAGACAGTAAACAAGGCACAGGGATCATACCCAGTAGCGTACAGTTTTATTCTCCACATCTTTTCATTATCTCAGGACACCCGTCTCCCTTTTTCTGCAAACTTGAGAGAAACAAAATTACAACTCTCATTTCCTTTCATGAGAGGGAGGTAACATGGTCCATTTTGGTCTCTGGTCTGGTTCAGTGTCATGGACTTAAGGTCTCTCTTACTAGGTGGGTTCCAATACACCCTTCCGGTAGACACACATTGCCAGCCAGCACAGTAGAAGGCTTCAGGTTTCCACAGACCCCTTTGATTCTTGCTTTCCGTAAGTGCCCAGAGCCTATATAAAAATAAGAAATTTCCTTATTTGCCACAGAGTCCCATGAGTTACCCACTAGTTGATGGAGGTTGAAGATCAAATCAGGAAACCAGGTTCCCAGTGGGGCAAGATGTGATTTGGAGTAAGCAATTTCCCCTGTGGCAGTGTTGGTTATTATAGAGGTCAGATTATAAACTTGGTGGGGGGTAGCTGCCACAATATGTACAGTTAGGACCACAGTCAGGATCAGGAGCGTTTGAGTTAAAGCTTGAGTGGGGTGCTGCATTTCCATTGTGGCTAATATTCCTCAGGTTCAGCCAGTGGATCTGCCGGTTGGATGTGGGTGTGATGAATCAAAGTGGCAATTCTGCCCATCTTCAAACAGTAGGTGTGGTCAGGATGAAGTCGTAGGGTTAGGGTCCCTTCCAGTGTGGTTCCAGTGTCTCACAGAGATGGCAACACCCAGTCTCCCAGATCATTTACATATTTTATATTTGAAAACAACCCTTTGAACATATATATTTATTTTTCTTTATTATAGAATTAAAACTATGGAGGAAAGATGTCTTAGTATTTGTTTCTCCTCTTGGAAAGCTCTTGTGTTACTTAATAGGTCATTCATATATGTAAGGTATTTTTTATATTTGGTTATACATTTGTCTCTGAGTGTTTAAGACCATGTAGATAGCCAAATTTAATTAATAATTAGTTTTGGAGGTCACTAATGGCTCTCCAAAGAGACTTTAGGGACACAGGAGTGGCCCCATGGCTTACTGGTGTCTTTTGTCTGTTAGGATGAGGCATGGCCATGCTGGCCAAGAAGTTTTCCCTTTTTTGGGAAGTCAGAAGGACTGATTGCTCCTTAATTGTGACTCTCCTGTTTCAGACTGTAAACCAATTTTGTTTGGGTCTCCATATCCTCCCTACTCAGGGAGACAGGTGACTTACCAGGGGGCCAGTGTAGAAGTGTCCCACCATCTCCAGTGGCCTCATGACCTACGAGCACAGGCCAAAATATTGGCTTCTACATAGGTAATTAACACACTTAGAAAGGAAGTTACACCAGCCTGGATGTGTGTACATATAGAGAACATTTTATTTCTGAAATAGATTTAGTTAAAGAATGGTACAAGGGCTTCTAAAATTATTTTGTCCTATCTTGAAAATTTTTGTTATACTATGGCAGCATAAGCCTTGTATATAAGGTATAGAAAGTAGGCACATCTCACATTTTAAATAGCTCACATTTATAAATATCCCACATTTATAAATATCTCACATTTTAAATATCTAATATTTATAAATATAGGCAGAACCTGTTACTAATCTTGAAAACAGTACCAATTGATATACAGACTAACTAATTTAACCTAGAAATTGTCAGAAAATGACAAGTAAGACAGTATAAAGTCTTAGCACCTGTGTTCGAGAACATCTTTGATTAGTTCAGATACCTGTGTGGGTACAAATTACCCAGAGAACATTGGAAACTGAGCCCCACAGCTTGAATTTTTGTTTTTTTTCCTCACATGAGGACCATTTTTTGAGCATGAGGCTGTACCCTAAAGTAGGAAATATGTCTTTGGGATTAATTTTGTTATAAGCACTGGACTTACATACAATAGAGCAGAATCTGGTCTTCTTTTTTAAAAAACAAAAACAAAACAGCTAGCTGAATTCTAACATAACCTTTGATAAATCTTTCTGAAAGAAAAAACATTGGCTTAAAACTTTGGCTTAAATTTAGCACCTGTGTTTGAAAACATCTTTGATTAGTTCAGATACCTGTGTTGGTACAAATTATCCAGAGAACATTGGAAACAGAACCACAGAACTTGAAATTTTTTTTAAACCAAAACAGCTACCTAAATTCTAATATAACCCTTGATAAATCTTTTTGAAAGAAAAAAACATTATTTGACAACCCATGATTTTGGCTTAAACTTGATAGCTATTGATTTTATGTACCACAGAAATTTTTCTTAACATAAAACAATTTTGCTTTACCCACAACTTAAATTTAATAAAGCTTAAGAAAGCTATTCCAACATATTCTAGGAAGATGAAAGTTATCTTTACTGTGTTGGAGACGAGGAGATGCTCGAGGCACGGACCCCTACCGGACGGAGACCCCCAGTTCAGCGACCTCCGGAGGATTTGTTAAGTGGTCACCGCTTCTCTGCCCAAGAAGACGGCAAGACCTGGTAAGTTTTCCCTCTTCATTCCATCCCATCAAGATGGGCCATTCATTGTCTAAAGAGGCTTCTTTCATAAAGGATTTAAAAGCCTCTCTCAGAGAGTGAGGAATATGGGTAAAGAAAAAGGATCTTATACAGTTTTTTATTTTTGTTGATAAGACATGTCCATGGTTTATGATTGATGGACCTAACATTCATCCCAAGAAATGACAAAGAGTCAGTAAAGAATTAAATCAAAAACTTACTACTAAAGAAATGGCAAAGAGTCGACACCTCTGTCTCCTGCGTGAGATATGTGTCGACCCCAGAGCTCTGGTTGCCTAAATAAAGCCTCATGCTTTTGCAGCAAGTTGGGTCTCCTGTGTGTCTTTGGGTGCGTGCTATCTCGAGACTTGAGTGAAGGTCTCCCTCTGGGGGTCTTTCAATTGAGAGCTTGTCCAGGGATTTGCACGTCTACTCAGGACTCCGGAGACCCCCTTGGAGGTAAACAATGTAAATGTCTGCAGCGCTGCTTGTCTGAGTGTTTGTCTGAGTGTTTGTCTGAGTGATTTCTGTTGCTCTGATCTGTTTTAATTTCAGTTTGGGCAGCTGTTGTTCAGGACCGTGAGGACCTGACAATGGTGGTTGGCAGGACCACAGGCTGCAATCCTGGGGGACACCCCAGGATCTGAGGAGAGTCAAGGTGGCTGACAGTCTCCTACTTGGTAAAGGAAGATTGTGTATTTCTCCTTCAGGAGAAACCACAGAGGCATCTTCCATCTGAAACTGCATTTGGTTTTCTGTTCTGGACGCATCGGAGGTGTCACAGTTTTTGGTTTCTTTTTGTCAGTATCTATTTTGTGTTTGTTTGTGGACTCTTGTTTCTAATTATGGGACAGACTATGACGACCCCCCTAACTGACGGTATCTCATTTCTCTGAAGTTAGAAGTAAGGCTCATGACTTATCTGTAAAAATTAAAAAAGGTAAATAACAGATTTTTCTGCTCCTTTGAGTGGCTGCCAGAGGGAGCATTTGATCTAACCATTATTTCTGCTGTTAAGAATATTGTTTTTCAGAAGGGACCCATTCTCACCCAGATCAACAGCCATACATCCTGGTCTGGGAGAGCCTAGTGACGGATCCCCTGGCAATGGGTGAAGCCCTGAATCCACCCCCTGCCACGGTCAGGCTCCTGAGTCCTGGCAGTGGCCCAACAAGCCATGAGAAAACCAAGCCGAGTGGCCCCAGACCCCTCGGCTCAGCCCAAAATATATCCTGAAATAGAGGACCCTCCCGAGTGGCCCTCTGCCCTGATTCCATCTCCCCCACCTTAGCCCCCTGCTCTCCCTGCTCCAGCTTTGCCCGAGGGAGGAGGAGATGGGCCCACTGCAGGGACTAGAAACTTAAGGACCTGATTCCACTGTACAAGCCTTTGGTCCTCCCCCTGACCCTAGCATGTCTCAGGCCCAAATGAGCAGCCTACCTAGCTCCCAAATGAGATTGATGTGGGATTCACTCTCACCTAACCTGAATGGAATTACAACTCAGCAGAAGGTAGGGAGCAACTGACAGTCTACCGCCAGGCTCTGATGGCAGGTCTCAGGGGGGCTGCTCGCCGCCCCGTGAATCTGGCTAAAGTAACTTCCCTCTATCTTTTTAGAATGCTTGATGGAGGCTCACTGGAGATATACTCCTTTTGGCCCTACTTCTCCAAGTCAACAGGCAGCAATAACAATGACATAGATAAGGCAGTCCGCTCCAGACATTAAAAAGAAATTACAACATCTGGAGGGTTTACAAGATCTAGCTTTGACAGACATAATTAAAGAAGCTGAAAAGGTTTATTATAAGAGAGAGAGAAAAAGAAAAGAAAGAAAAAAAAAGGAAGCAGAAGAGAGAAAAAATAACGGAAAAAGGAGACAAGAAAGGAACTTAAATAGGATATTGGCTGCAGTGATAGAAAAAAATTTTCAGGCTTAAGTATGTTGGGATAGTTTGCTTGAGCTTTATCAAATTTAAGTCATGAGTAAAACATAAAATTGTTTTATGTTAATAAAAAATATCTGTGGTGCATGAAATCAATAGTTATCAAGTTTAAGCCAAAATCATTGGTTGTCAAATAATGTTTTTTTCTTTCAAAAAGATTTATCAAGGGTTATATTAATATTTAGCTAGCTGTTTGGGCTCAGAAAAGACCAGATTCTACTCTGTTATATGTAAAGTAACTGTCTCAATTTTGGCATCTTAAGTCCAGTGCTTATAACAAAATTAACCCTTAAGACATATTCCCTACTTTAGGGCACAGCCTCATGCTCAAACAATGGTCCTCATCTGAGAAAAAAAAAAAAAGAATCAAGCTCCATGGTTCTGTTTCCAATGTTCTCTGGGTAATTTGTACCCACACAGGTATCTGAACTAATCAAAGATGTTTTCACACAGGTGCTAAGACCTTATACTGTCTTACTTGTTTTCTAGGTTAAATAAGTTAAGTTTGTAAATCAACTGGTACTGTTTTCAAGACTAATAACAGGTTCTGCCTATACTTATAAATGTTTGATATTTAAAATGGGAGATGTGCCTACTTTCTATACCTCAGATATATGGCTTATGCTACCACAGTACAACAAAACTTTTAAAGATAGGACAAAATGATTTTAGAAGCCCTGTGCCATTCTTTAGTTAAGTCTATTTCAGTAATTAAATGTGCTCCATATGTATGTACATCCAAGCTGATGTAACTTCCTTTCTAAGTGTGTTAATCACCTATGTAGAAGCCAAAGCCAATTGGAATCATCGGAGTAAAAAGTGTCAATATTTTGGCCTGTGCTCCCATGTCATGAGGCCACTGGAGATGATGGGACACTTCTACACTGGCCCCCTGGTAAGTCACCTGTCTTCCTGAGCAGGAAGGATATGGAGACCCAAACAAAAGTGGTGTACAATGTAAAACAGGAGAGTCACAATTGAGAAGCAATCAGTCCTCCTGGCTTCCCAAAGAAGGGAAAACTACTTGGCCAGCATGGCCCTGACTCATCCTAACAGGCAAAAGACACCAGTAAGCTATGGGGCTACTCCTGTGTCCCTAAAGTCTCTTTGGAGAGCCATTAATGACCTCCAAAATTAATCCTTAATTAACTTTCGGCTATCTGCAAGGTCTTAAACACTCAGAGAAAAATGTATAACCAAAGATAAAAAATAGCTTTTTATTATTAAGATTAAATGTTATGTATATGTTTCTGATAACTCTGATAGCATCTCATCTGTTTTACAAGCCATGTTAAATACTACTGTGCCATTTAATGAACAGTTCTGAAAGAAATTCTCAGCCAGCTCATCCTCAGATGGTCCTGAGATGATCCAAGCCTGTCTACCTGGATTCCCTCGACCTACAAAAAGACCAGTTTGCTGTGTGTTCACTTCTCAGTAACTCCTTACTTTTATTCTTTCTTTCCAAAGTTATCTTTCAAGATTATCTTCCTACACTCTGGGGTACATTAAAATAGTTCCCCTCTCTAGGAGAGATTCTCTAACTGCAACAAGTCTCCACTTCGTGTCCCATTCAGCAGGAAGTAGTAAATGATCTGATGTCTTCGACCCAGCCCCCTAAAGCAGTTAGAGTGTCTTCTCATGAGAGGGAGAAATAAAAGGGAAATAGACTGTCTATACCATACGTTCCTGTTGTCATAGATAAAGTTTACTTAAAATAAGTTTATTTAAAGTTCCTCAAATAAAATTATAGAGCTTGATTGAAATGCCATACAGATTAAAAGTTCTAGGACCTCCCTTTTATGAGGGAATTGCCATCCTTACATCTCCTGTGTCTACTAACAGTGCAGAGGGATTATTCTGGCACTCTGCCCCAGAGGGGGGTATTACTCTTGCATCCATTTCCGGCCTCGGACTGTGTCTATTAGGCCCTGATATGCTCCCTCCTCTGACTCTTGAACCAATATGCAACCAAACTGCTATTATCAATGACTCCTTTATATATACTAAAGCCCCTAGTAACTCCTATCTTGCTTGTTCCACGGGGCTGACTCCCTTTATTGTCAACAAGGACTTTTTACAGACTAAGGACTATTGTGTTGTAGTTATAGTTTTGCCACGATTTTTCATTCATGATTCTGAAAGTTTTACAACTATTATAGATCAAGGCATTGCCATTAGACCAAAAAGAGAGCCTTTAACTGCCCACACCCTGACTGTGCTCCTGGGACTTAGTGCTGCAGGGGCCGGGACAGGCATTGCCTCGCTGGTAACCTCCCAACAGCATTTTTCACAACTCAGTGCCTTAGTGGACAGAGATATTAACCTCATACATGAGGGGATACAAGATCTCAAAGATTCTTTGGCCTCGCTCTCTGAGGTTGTACATCAAAACCGGAGAGGGCTAGATTTGGTGTTCTTAAAGGAAGGGGGACTCTGTGTAGCCCTCAAAGAAGAATGTTGTTTTACTTAGATAAGACTGGGCTAATACAAAATAGCCTTGATAAAGTTAAAAGAAATCTAGAGGATAGAAAAAGGACTCGAGAAAAACAAGAATCTTGGTATAAAAATTGGTTTTCCACATCTCCCTGGCTAACTACTTTGCTTCCCAGTCTTTTAGGCCCTTTTGTTGGATTCCTTCTGCTTATCTCCTTTGGCCCCTGGGCCTTCAGACGACTAACCAGTTTCATTAAGAGTCAGGTAGATTCTGCAATCAAGCCGGTGGAAGTCCACTACCTTGCCTCACCACAGAAGAAACATTTGCCTCTGACCCACCAAAAGAACAAGACAACCCCCCATCTCGACCCTTAGACTTTACCTCCCTGCAAAGATCCACCCTGGGGTGGAAATTTTGGTCCCGCCCCTCTGAATAATAAGTCAGGTCTCCGCAACCCCTCATACTAATTGGCTACCAAACATATTTCCTCCAGGATCCTTATGGGGCTTTGACGGTCTTTTTGAGAGCAAAATGCGTTACATTTCCACAAAGTGAGTGGTCTGGTAAGTCAGCGATGGAACGGGTGGCTAAGTCTCAACCCGCCTAAGACAGGATGACCTCGCCGATAGGAGGCCGATCCAATGACGGGAAAGGGTCCAGCACTGCTCTTCTAACAGGCTCAGACCCCGTTTGTGCCCCTGGTCTAAGGTCAATCAAAATGACTTTATTAAAATCAATGACCTATGAGTAACAGCACTCAACCTACTCTGGGGAACGCTCACTCGCCTCTCTGATGTCAGGTTGCTGTCAGGTTGCTCCTCTGGATCCATTTTTAGTCTTAAACAAAAGTAATTGGCCACCAAAACAAGCCCTTCTTTGGGACATCATTAAGGGGTCGCGGTAACCTCCCTATCCTGGTCCTTGTATACAGAAGAGGGGGAGATGTTGGAGACGAGGAGATGAGCCCTGAACAGATCTTTGCCCTGAAATAACCTCTGCCCTGAGATAACTTCTGCCCTGAGCAACTTCCGACCTTTCCTCATCCCCCCACCCTGCCATACCTAACTGATTCCATCCCCTCACCCTGCCACACCTAACTAATTAACATCCTGCCTGGTGACTGCAGAGATGTGAGAACTATACCGTGAATTCTTGGAATAACTGCAAACTGTCCTAGGCCAAAGGCCAAGAAGATTCTGTAACTTTCCACCACCTGCCTCCTCTAGCCCCCCCCTCACCCAAGACCCTAACCCTAACCCTTAAAAAGGCCACTGTGGGGCTGGAGAGATGGCTTAGCGGTTAAGCGCTTGCCTGTGAAGCCTAAGGACCCCGGTTCGAGGCTCGGTTCCCCAGGTCCCACATTAGCCAGATGCACAAGGGGGCGCACGCGTCTGGAGTTCGTTTGCAGAGGCTGGAAGCCCTGGCGCGCCCATTCTCTCTCTCTCCCTCTAGCTGTCTTTCTCTCTGTGTCTGTTGCTCTCAAAATAAAATAAATAAATAAATTAATTAAAAAAAAAAAAAGGCCACTGTGGCTCAATAAAATTGGACTCTTGACAAGTGTACATTTGCTTGAGTCTCTTCCTCTCTCTCGCCCATCTTATTTCAGGTTGGGGTCCTCCTCGCCCCCACGAATAATGAGGTCCCGTGGGTCGGGACATTACTGAAATTAAATCACTAAAACCTAAGTGATTAAACCTAATTATGACCATTCAATAGCATTACCATAAATAATACAGAAGCTATTTTTAAAGTCAATGTCTTTAGGTATGAGTACTTCATTTTTGGAAATTAATCACTTCTATGTGAGCCTTATCTTAAGAATAGTTAAAACCTTGATGAAAAGAGGAACCTAATTTATTTTACTGAGAGAGTCTTAAAGCCAGCTTTATAACCCTTAAATCATAACAAATTAGCATCAGTGACCTGTTAATGAGTGAGGCCTTATCATAAGACTCAATTTCTCCACTGATTAAAACCTTGGCATCAGGTAAACATTAGATTTAATCCAATTAAATGTTTCAATGAATGGTCCCGTACCCTGATATACACATTAGGTAAGCCTGATGCTTGTCTTATGTAAGGAGTTTGTAACCTGATCAAATACTGACTCAGTTAAGACTATGTCCCTATATAAAACTATTAGAGTATCCTTAAAAGTCTGTAAAGAGTTGAAAAATCTCTAACTTTAGGCATGACATTTAGGTTTAGCCTGAAAATTCTTTCCAACATACACACATCTTTATCCACATACTTTAACATTTGCATCTAAGTACCACTCAAAAAGCATTTTAAACAATCATTCTATGTCCCAACATTGAAAAATTCCTTCCCAATTCCTTCAATCAATTCATCTTATCCCATTATTAACCACCTTTCTTTTTTTTTGAATTTTTATTAACATTATCCATGATTATACAAAAAAATATCCCATGGTAATTCCCTCCCTCCCCCCTGACACTTTCCCCCTTGAAATTCCATTCTCCATCATATTACCTCCCCATCTCAATCATTGTACTTACATATATACAATGTCAACCTATTAAGTACCCTCCTCCCTTCCTTTCTCCTCCCTTTATGTCTCCTTTTTAACATACTGGCCTCTGCTACTAAGTATTTTCCTTCTCACGCAGAAGCCCAGTCATCTGTAGCTAGGATCCACATATGAGAGAGAACATGTGGCGCTTGGCTTTCTGGTCCTTTAGCCACTTTTCTTATAAGGCTATTATGAAAAACTACACCAAATTAATTAATCCTATTACTCATAACAAGTGAGTAGTCTAAAGGCAATTTTATGTTATTAATTCTAATAAGACACTTATAAATGATTTTATTAGGAGTAACTAAGGCAAATTTTGTTGCTATCTTGAGGCAGGCTGGCCAAGAAGTCAGGTCAGTTGCCTCCTCCTTTCAAGTACATTAGGGACATTAAAATCCTTTTGGGTTTTTTTACTACCTGACAAATTATAACTTACCACTCTAGAGAGAGATCTGTTGTTTTTAATAATACTCTATGTAAGTTGAAGTTGACCTAGAACATAAATTCAGTAATTATATTTATGATATCATGTAACAAAGTATGTCTTTTTTTATATAAAACTTCAGTTCTTTATAGGCTGTAGTTAAGCGTGACTCTTTTTTTGCTTGCTGCTTTTTGGTGCACTGTTGCAGCTGGGCAGGGCTTGTATACACCTTGGATCAACCCAGCTCTGCTCCCGGCACTCACCAGGGGTCCGGTTCGTACATTTTGAGGTAATGGCCATGAAGACTGCCAGGAAGCCAAGGATTCTGACTACCTGAAGGGGAAAGGAGGGGGCCTCCAGACTGCCAAGAGGCCTCTGAAGAAGGCGCCCACTGGGAAGCTGCTGAAGGAGTGGGCCCACTCAAGGGCCACAGGAGAAGAGGTGGAGACATGGCACCTGCATGGGCAGAAGGGCCATTGTCTATCTGCCACCTGACTCTGACCCAAGCCGCTTTGGAGTGCTTGCAAAACTGGCTTATAGTTTTGCTGCTTAAATGGAGTAAGGAGATATTTCCTTCCCAAACTTTTCATTTCCTAGCCAAATAAGCTATGTGGGTGCACATGGATGCCCAGAAATCCCAAAATGACTTGGAGGACTTCATTCCAAAAGGATCCTGCCTCCCTCTGGGAGAGCTAATTCCCATAACTTTCAGAAAAGCTCTTATTCTATGAATCTGATATATAGATATAGATATAGATATAGATATAGATATAGATATAGATATAGATATAGATATAGATATAGATATAGATATAGGTATAGGTATAGGTATAGGTATAGGTATAGGTATAGGTATAGGTATAGGTATAGATATAGATATAGATATAGATATAGATATAGATATAGATATAGATATAGATATAGATATAGATATAGATATAGGTATATTGGTGAGAAGGCAATGTTACGCATGACAGAGAAAGATTAGAAACACCAAGATCAGAGACTTTCAGTTAAGATGGCGGCATAGGTACAATGCCAAAGCAGCCTAGGGGGGAAAAAGACCAAAAAAACTCAGCAAAATACACACTTTTACTAAAAAGTGAGGTGTATAGGAAATTGAAGCGGCATCAGAGAAGTAGAAGAGTTCCAGAGCATACAGAGCCTGCACAGGTGGGAAAAGCGGCTCCGGCAGCTCGGCCAACCACCATGGCCGCGGCGCACCAGAAAGCCACCAAGCTCGGCTCGAGCCGCAGGAAAAGCCAGGTGCGGGAGCTTTCCCTCACACCGGCGCTCTCCGCAACTCAGGAAACATGAGGGGAGAGCGGCAGCGAGCAATGGAGGAGCAGACCACAAGGTAGAAGAACGCTTGGAGCAGCAAGAGAACCAGAGCAGCTGCGGCTCCCTCCCCTCCCCCACCGCCTGAGCCCAGCTCCGGCGAACAGAGCAGCGGCCGGAGACCCAGCCACGGCAACTTGGGCTGACAGCGGGACCCAAGCAGGAGCAGAGTTTGGCAGCAACATCAGCGGCTCCAGCACCGGTAACAGCGGCCCCAGCAGCAGCAGACCAGGAGTGGCAGCAGTGGAAGACTCAGCAGCAGCAGCTTCAGGGGGAGCAGCGGCAGTGGATACAGCAGCAGCAGCTTCAGCAGCAGTGGTGGCTCCAGCAGTGGCAGCTACAGCAACAGCAGAGGCAGCAGCAGCAGTGGGTCCAGCAGCAACACCTTCAGCAGCAGTGGCTACAGACCCAGCAGGGGCAGCTTGAGCAGCAGCAGTTCCAGCAGCAGGGGTGCTGATCTGCAGGGCCACACTTGTCAGGCTGTTTGCCCCACAGGAAAAGCAAGTGCCCAGTTCCAGAAATCAGAACAGCAGCCCGACGACCCAGGCAGCAACTTGACTGAGACCAAAATCATCCAAGGTAACTGGGATTGCACCAGGGAAGGGTCTCACTTGGTCACAAGCTGACTTGGATCCCTCAACAGACCAGAAATCTTAACCTCTTTGTTGATAGAGGATCTGGTCGTTATAATAACTACTCTTGCATACATACTCAGGGCTGGTTTTTGATTGAATGTGTACAGTGTTTAGTGAAATTTTAGAATCTACCTGTATTTTATTCCACTCAGCCTGCTTGAATACTCCTATAGCAGGGAAACTCAGCTCCTAAGAACATCTTTGTAGATACTCTGAGAGTCTTAAGAGCCACACCTAATACCTTAAGGTCCTACCCTGAAAATATATTACATCAAATCAATTGATAGAGCTAAGAATACACAGCTAGCTAGAAAATCCAAGCATTAACTTAATCCAAGATGCAAAAATATATACATTATAACAAAAGAAACCCTAAAAAGCAAGACGATATAAATCCACCTAAAAGTATTAATGCATCAGAAGTGTCCTCCAGTGAGAAAGAGTCAGAGGAAATGCCTGAGAAAGAGTTCAAAAGAATGATTATAAATATGTTCAAACAGGTCAAAGAACACATCAAAACAATCAAAGAAGAAATCAAAGAGGAAATCAAAGGAATCAAAGAAGATGCAGGACACCAATTTAATGAAATAAAGAAGGCAATACAAGACATAAATAAGGAAATAGAAATAATAAAGAAAAACCAGTCAGAATTACGAGCAATGAAGAACACAGTTAATGAAATAAAAAACTCTGTAGAAAATCTCACCAGTAGGATGGATGAGGGAGAGGACAGAATATCTAAGCTAGAAGACCAGGTGGCAGACCTAATGCAGTCCAACAAAGAGAAAGACAAACTTATAGAAAAGTATGAGTGGGAATTTCAAGATATTTGGGACAGTATGAAAAGATCCAATATAAGAATTCAGGGCATAGTAGAAGAAGAAGAACTGCACTCCAGAGGCATAATAGGCATCTTCAACAAAATCATAGAAGAAAATTTCCCCCAAATTGGGAAAGAGGTGCCAATGCAGATACAGGAAGCCTTTAGAACCCCAGCCAGACAAAACCCAGAAAGAACCTCTCCTCGCCATATTATAATCAAACTTCCAAACACACACACCAAAGAAAAAATGTTGAAAGCAGTTAGAGAGAAAAATCAAGTTACCTACAAAAGCAAGCCCATCAGGATTACAGCAGATTATTCAACACAAACTTTTAAAGCCAGAAGAGCTTGGAGTGATATATTCCAAGTTCTGAAAGATAACAACTGTCCACCAAGGTTACTTTATCCTGGAAAGTTATCCATTCGAATAGATGGAGAAATAAAGACATTCCATGACAAAAGCAGGTTAAAGGAGTATTTGAAGACAAAACCAGCTCTACAGAAAATACTTGATAGAATACTCTATGCTGAAGAAAAGGAAAAGCACACATATAAGGAACCTAGAAAAAACAAGCAATACTCAAATACTAGTTAACAGAAGAGAGAGTAGGTAGAACCAGAAACACACACACACACACAAAAAATGGCAAAGATAAGTACACACCTTTCAATAATATCTCTTAATATCAACGGCCTCAATGCCCCAATGAAAAGACATAGATTTGCAGACTAGGTTAAAAAGCAGGATCCTACAATTTGTTGTCTCCAAAAACTCAACTTTCTACAAAGGATAGACATTACCTTAGGGTGAAAGGTTGGAAGACGGTGTTTCAAGCAAATGGGCCTAGAAAACAAGCAGGGGTTGCTATCCTAATATCAGACAGGGTAGACTTTAGTCCGACGTTAGTCAAGAAAGATAAGGAAGGTCGCTTTATATTGATTAAGGGCACACTCAAACAGGAGGACATTACAATCCTAAACATATATGCACCTAACATGGAGGCTCCCAAATTCGTCAAACAAACACTATTAGAACTAAGGTCATAGATAACAACAAACACAGTGGTGGTGGGTGACTTTAACACCCCACTCTCATCAATTGACAGGTCATCCCGGGAAAGAATAAACAGAGAGGCATCTGGACTAAATGAGGTCATAGAAGGAATGGACTTAACAGATACATACCGGACATTTCATCCAAAGGCTGCAGAATATACATTCTTTTCAGCAGCACATGGAACATTCTCTAAAATAGACCATATATTAGGACACAAAGCAAATCTTAACAAATTCAGGAAAATTGAAATAATTCCTTGCATTCTATCTGACCACAATGGAATTAAACTACAAATCGGTAGCAAGAAAGGCTATAGAGCATACACAAAATCATGGAAACTAAACAATACACTACTAAATGATGAATGGGTCAATGAAGAAATCACAAAGGAAAACAAAAAATTTATAGAGTCAAATGATAATGAGAACACAACATACCAAAATCTCTGGGACACAATGAAGGCAGTTCTAAGAGGTAAATTTATAGCCTTGAGTGCCTATATTAAGAAATTAGAAAGGTCGCAAGTAAACAACCTAATGCTTCGCCTTAAAGCCTTGGAAAAAGAAGAGCAAAGCAAACCAAAAATCAGTAGACGGGAAGAAATAGTAAAGATGAGGGCAGAAATTAATGAAATAGAAACAAAAAGAACAATCCAAAGAATTAATGAAACAAAGAGTTGGTTCTTTGAAAGGATAAACAAGATTGATAAACTCTTAGCAAATCTGACCAAAAGAAAGAGAGAAGAGACACAAATTAATAAAATCAGAGATGAACAAGGTAACATCACAACAGATCCCAGAGAAATTCAAAAAATCATAGGGATATACCATAAAAGCATGTACTCCACAAAGTTGAAAATCTGAAGGAAATGGATGATTTCCTTGATCTATATGACCTATCTAAATTAAATCAAAATGAGATTAATCACTTAAATCGACCTATAACAAACACGGAGATCCGAACAGTTATCAATAATCTCCCAACTAAATAAAGCCCAGGCCCGGACGGAGTCACAGCTGAATTTTACCAGACTTTTAAGGAATTGCTAACACCATTGCTTCTTAAGCTTTTCCAGGAAATAGAAAAAGAAGGAATTCCACCAAACTCCTTCTATGAGGCCAGCATCACCCTGATACCAAAACGAGGCAAAGATAGAACAACAACAACAAAAAAATTACAGACCAATGTCCCTCATTAACATAGATGCAAAAATTCTCAACAAAATATTGGCAAACAGAATACAAGAATATAGCAAAAGGATCATTCACCCTGACCACGTAGGCTTTATCCCAGAGATGCAGGGATGTTTCAACATATGCAAATCTATACATGTAATACATTACATAAATGGGTTGAAGGACAAAAATCACATGATCATCTCATTAGACACAGAGAAAGTATTTGACAAAATTCCAACATCCCTTCATGATAAAAGTCCTACAGAGACTGGGAATAGAAGGAACATATCTCAATATAATAAAGGCTATTTATGACAAGCCTACAGCCAACATATTACTAAATGGGGAAAAACTGGAAGCTTTTCCACGAAAATCAGGAACAAGACAAGGATGTCCACTGTCCCCACTTTTATTTAATATAGTTTTGGAAGTCTTAGCCATAGCAATAAGGCAAGAGACACACATAAAATGGATACAAATTGGAAAGGAAGAGATCAAGTGATCATTATTTGCAGATGACATGATTCTATACATAAAAGACCCTAAAGACTCTACTATCAAACTGTTAGAGCTGATCAAAACCTACAGCAATGTAGCAGGATACAAAATAAATACACAGAAATCAGTAGCCTTCATATATGCTAACAACAACCACACAGAGGATGAAATCAGAGAATCACTCCCGTTCACAATTACATCAAAAAAAAAAATAATGTACCTTGGAATAAACCTAACGAAGGAAGTAAAGAATCTCTACAATGAGAACTTTAAAGCATTCAAGCGAGAAATTGCAGAAGACACTAGAAAGTGGAAAAACATCCCTTGTTCCTGGATTGGAAGAATCAATATTGTGAAAATGGCAATCTTACCTAAAGCAATCTACACATTTAATGCAATCCCTATCAAAATTCCAAAGGCTTTCTTCATGGAAATAGAAAAAAACAATCCAAAAATTCACTGGGAATCACGAAAAACCTCGAATATCTAAAATAATACTGAGCAACAAAAATGAGGCTTGTGACATCACCATACCTGATTTTAACCTATACTACAGAGCCATAGTAACAAAAACAGCATGGTACTGGCACAAAAACAGACATGTAGATCAGTGGAACATAATAGATTACCCAGATGTAAGCCCAAGTAGCTATAGCCACCTGATATTCGATAAAAATGCCAAAAATACTCATTGGAGAAGAGACAGCCTCTTCAGCAACTGGTGTTTTGAAAACTGGATATATATCTGCAGAAGGATGAAAATAGATTCTTCTCTCTCACCATGCACAAGAATTAAGTCCAAATGAATTAAAGACCTTAACATCAGACCTGAAACTCTGAAACTGCTAGAAGAAAAAGTAGGGGAAACCCTTCAACATATTGGTCTTGGCAAAGACTTTCTGAATACAACCCCAATTGCTCAGGCAATAAAACCACAGATTAATCACTGGGACCTCATGAAATTACAAAGATTTTGCACTGCAAAGGACACAGTGAAAAAAGCAAAGAGGCAACCTACAGAATGGGAAAAAATCTTTGCCAGCTATATATCTGATAGAGGAATAGTATCTAGGATATACAAAGAACTAAAAATGTTAAATAATAAGGAATCAAACAAGCCAATCAAAAAATGGGCTATGGGGCTGGAGAGATGGCGTATTGGTTAAGCGTTTGCCTGTGATGCCTAAGGACCCTGGTTCGAGGCTCGGTTCCCCAGGGCCCATGTTAGCCAGATGCACAAGGGGGCGCACGCGTCTGGAGTTCATTTGCAGAGGCTGGAAGCCCTGGCGCGCCCATTCTCTCTCTCTCCCTCTATCTGTCTTTCTCTCTGTGTCTGTCGCTCTCAAATAAATAAATAAAAAATTTAAAAAAAATGGGCTATGGAGCTAAATAGAGTTCTCAAAGGAAGAAATACGAATGGCATATAAGCATCTAACAAAATATTCTACGTCACTAGTCATCAGGGAAATGCAGATTAAAACTACATTGAGATTCCATTTCACTCCTGTCAGATTGGCCACCATCATGAACACAAATGATCATAAATGTTGGCGTGGATGTGGAAAAAAAGGAACCCTTCTACACTGCTGGTGGGAATGCAATCTGGTCCAGCCATTGTGGAAAACAGTGTGGAGGTTCCTAAAACAGCTAAAGATTGATCTACCATATGACCCAGCTATAGCACTCCTAGGCATATATCCAAAGGACTCATCTCATTTCCTTAGAAGTACGTGCTCAACCATGTTTATTGCTGCTCAATTTATAATAGCTGGGAAATGGAACCAGCCTAGATGTCCCTCAACAGATGAGTGGATAATGAAGATGTGGCACATTTATACAATGGAGTTCTACTCAGCGGTAAAGAAAAATGAAGTTATGAAATTTGCAGAAAAATGGATGGACCTGTAAAATATTATACTAAGTGAGGTAACCCAGGCCCAGAAACCCAAGCGCCACATGTTCTCTCTCATATGTGGATCCTAGCTACAGATGATTGGGCTTCTGCATGAGAATCAAAATACTTAGTAGCAGAGGGCAGTAAGGTAAAAAGGAGACATAAAGGGTAGAGAAAGGAAGGGAGGAGGATACTTATTAGTTTGATATTATATATATGTAATTAGAATGATTGTAATGGGGAGGTAATATGATGGAGAATGTAATTTCAAATGGGAAAGTGTGGGGGTGGGGAGGGAGGGAATTACCATGGGATATATTTTATAATCATGGAAAATGTTAATAAAAAATAAAAAAAAATAGTATTACACTGAGGCATAGAAGCCATTTTATCAGCCAAATTGTTTCCTCAAGAGAGAAATTCCAGTAAGTTTTAATGACCTCTGAGATGTTGAAGAAAACTGGGGTTAATTCTTTGTTTGAGTAAGGGATGAGCTTGAATCATCAAAGGAGATAAAGGAGATATAGGGTTGGAGTCCATGGGCCTCAACCAGGTTGGGAAATAATTAACAACATAAAGGCTGTCAGAAAACAAGTTAAACAGCTCTTGAATAGTGTCCAAAGCTAGAATGACAGCAAATAGTTCTTTGAATTATGCTGACCCCTCAACCTCATGGGAGACTGACTTTATGGGCATAGGCTCTTCTTCCTGTTTTAAGCGAGGGTAAACAACTAGGCAAGCCCCCAGGTGCCCTCCATTTTCTTGTCTTTCTTTGGATCCTTTTTTCCACCCTATCTATAAATGTCACCCAGTCCTCAGATGGTTTTTGAGTAATACTCATAAGGGGGGGAGGTTTAGAGGGTCCCTCATCAAGCCTTTTCCATGCCGCCAAGCCCTGTGCCCTGAGCTGTTCCCTATATGAGTTAGGTATAGCCACATGTTGAGTGCCTGTAGCATATTGATCAGAGGTACCAGAGAGCATCCCAAAAGTTATCAGCACAGGGGGATGTTTACTTTGGTTTTGTTCTGCCTGTGTATGGCACTCATCTCTAAAAAAGGCACACCACTTAATGTATAGGTGACCTGACAAGACAGCCCTGACTAGAATTTTCCAACCTTGGGTTGTATAAGGTTGATGGGCAAGTCCCTGTAATAGGGTCTCAGCCCAAGGAGAGTTGGGTCCATCCTCCGAGACTTCCTTTTTAAGCTCCTTAAGGTCCTGAGCTTCCCATGGATACCAGGCAGCAGGGTAATTGCCCCCCAGGATTTAAATTGACAGGAAATAAAAAACATAACCAGTTTCATTAAGAGTCAGGTAGATTCTGCAATCAAGCCGGTTACTACCATCGCCTCGCACAGAAGAAATATCTGCCGCTGACCTGCCAAAAGAACAAGACAACCCCCCATCTCAACCCTTAGACTTTACCTCCCTGCAAAAACCTACTCTGGGGTGGAAATTTTGGTCCCGCCCCTCCGAATAATAACTCAGGTCTCCGCGACCCCTCATACTAATTGGTTACCAAACATATTTCCTCCAGGAAGAGAGAGCCTATAACTACCCTTACATTAGCCTTAATAATGGGGTTGGGTGTTGCAGGAGCAGGCACTGGCATAGCTTCCCTTGTCACCTCCAACCAACAGTACGCTCAGCTCAGCTCAGCTTAGCAATAGACAAGGATCTACAAGAGTTACAGTCAGGAATGCAGAACCTAAAGGACTCGGTTTCTTCACTTTCAGAGGTTGTGTTACAGAATAGAAGAGGCCTAGATTTATTATTTTTACAACAGGGGGGACTCTGTGCAGCTCTAAAAGAAGAGTGCTGCTTCTATGCAGACAAGACTGGATTAGTAGAAAACAGCTTGCAGAAAGTACGAGGAAGCCTAGAACAACGCAAACAGGAGAGACAACAGAACCAGTCTTGGTATGAATCTTGGTTCACCAGGTCCCCCTGGATGACTACTTTGATCTCCACCTTGCTAGGGCCACTTATCATCTTAATTCTCCTCTTCACCTTTGGTCCATGCATAATAAATAGATTAGTTACCTTTATTAGAGAAAGGATCAGCACCGTCCAAGTCATGATACTTAAACAACAGTACCAGTCTCTTGCAGAAACTGAAATTCCATGATTGGAATTATGACAAAGAAAAGGGGGAAATGAAAGGATAAAAGGTGCCCTATTTCTGCTGCCCTGTTTTCTAGCTGCTCTGCTAACCTGCCTTTTTAAGCTTCTGTAATATGGCTTGCTTGCTGCCGCACTGAATCACAGAACTGCCATTTTGCAACTGCCTCCATTTTGTAAAAAGTATGCAACCGCCTCCATTTTGTAAAAAGTATACCATGAGGACCTGACCTTTTGTACGCCCTACCCAATCAGAGGGACCCACACGAGCCCACCCCATGGGCCCCACCCAATCAGAGGGAGCCACGGCTGAAAAGTCCCTATGACTCTGCATACCTGTGGTTTTAGCCTATATAAGCTGACCAAACTCCTGGCTAGGGGCTCTTCACCCCCCCCCCTCCTGCGAGAGGAATCTGTGTTGAGCCCCGATGCATCGGATTCAATAAACCTCGTGCGGTTTGCATTGAGAGCGTCCTGCGTGAGTGTTCTTGGGGTCGCATAGACAGCCCTGAGTGGGGACCCCTCTGGGGAACCCCACAGTACAATACACAAAAAATGGTTTTCTTTTGTCTTTACAAAGGTGTGAAAGCAATTCAACAAGGAAAGGAAGGCAGCCTTTTCTTTTTATTTATTTATTTCTTTTCTAGCCCAGCCTGACCTGGAATTCACTGGGTGGTCTCAGGGTGACCTTGAACACAAAGGGATCTTGCTACCACTGAGTCCTTGAGTGCTGGCCACCACACAGTAGGAAAGGCAGCCTTTTAATAAATAGTGTTAGCACAATTGGGTTTCCATAGGTTAAAAAAAAATAATAATAGGGCTGGAGAGATGGCTTAGCAGTTAAGCACTTGCCTGTGAAGCCTAAGGACCCTGGTTGAAGGCTCGATTCCCCAGGACCCACATTAGCCAGATGCACAAGGGGGCAAATGCATTTGGAGTTCTTTTGCAGTGGCTGGAGGCCTTGATGTGCCCATTCTCTCTATCTCTCTCTGCCTCTTTCTCTCTCTTTCTGCATCACTATCAAATAAATAAATAAAAATAAGCACAAAAATTAAAAAAAAAAAAACACTAGACAAGCTGCTACCCAAGTCTCATGCAAAAGCTAACTTAAATCCTTTTTCTCTCCTTTTCCCACTAAGAGTGAGGAATCAAATGGTTTCTTTGTGAGAGAATAGGAAAAGGAGGATGCTGTCATCATCCGTGACTTTGTCCCTTGAGCACAAGCAAAGTAAGCTGACCTTGGGGGCGGGTGGAGGATAACACGGCTCCCATGGTGTCTTTGTGAGGCTTTGACAACTCTTCATAGCTGTGGGTCACATCTTGTTACAGTCCCCTTTTAAAAATTTTTGCAAATTTTTTATCTGGTTATTTGAGAGAGAGAGAGGCACAGATAGAACGGATGCAGCAGGGCTTCCAACAAATACAAACAAACTCCAGACACATGTGCCACCTTTTGCATGGGTCTTAAGTGGGTCCTGTGAAATTGAACCTGGGTCATTTGGCTCTCAGGCAAGTGTCCTAACTGCTGAGCCATCTCTCCAGCCCTTAATACAATTTTTTTGGCTTTTCAAAATAGGGTCTAGTTGTAGCCCTAGGCTGACCTGGAATTCACTATGTAGTCTCAGGGTGGCCATGAACTCACAGTGATCCTCCTTTCCTCTGCCTCCCAAGAGCTGGGATTTAAGGTATGCACCACCACACCCAATTCATTGTTACAGTTCTTAATCCCTTCCTGACTCCTTGGAATGCAGCCCCATGTGCCTGGTAGTACTTTTGGATCATTAATATTACTGCTGGAGAGCCTCCACTTTAATATACTGACAAGGTGAGGACATTATGAATCAAGCCTATGTTATGCTTCTCAACTAACTAGAGCAAGTGAGTCACCTGGGAGCCTTGATTTCATAGTTTAGAAGTGTATAATCCCAGTTCCTTAAGGATAAAAACAAGATCCTAATTTGTTAGTTCTCTGAAAAGGCCAGACAGGTAAACAAAGAGTGTGGTAATCTCCTAATGGAGAAGTCATCTTCTACTACCACTACTACTACTACTACTACTACTACTACTATCATTATTATTATTATTTATTTGCAGGAACAGTGATAGACAGAAAAGAGACAGACAGAGAGAATGGGCACAGCAGAGTCTCCAGCCACTGCAAACAAACTCCAGATGCATGCGACACCTTGTGTGTCTGGTTTTTCATGGGTACTGAGTAATTGAACCTGGGTTGTTAGGCTTTGCAAGCAAATTCCTTAACTACTGAGCCATTTCTCCAGCTAGATTACCATTTTTTTTAAAAAAATTATTCATTAGAAAGAGAGAGGATGGATATGTCAGAGTCTCTGCCACTGCAAACAGATTCTAGATGCCTGTGCCACCTTGTGTACTTGGTTTTATATGAGTACTGGGGAATTGGCCAGAATCCTTTGGCTTTGCAGGCAAGCACCTTACCTGCTGAGCCATCTCTCCAGCCCCAGATTATCAATTTTAATGTAAAAATAATATTCCATATTAACAATGGTTATAGGGCAAACTGCAGTATAAGCAATTATTTTTCAAAGTGTTGATAGTTAAACAAAAAATTTAAAACAAGGACTAGAAGAATATGTATCTCCATTTAAAAAATCAGTGAGCCGGGCATGGTGGCACATGCCTTTAGTCCCAGCACTTGGGAGGCAGAGGTAGGAGGATCACAGTGAGTTCGAGGTCACCCTGAAACTACAGAGTGAATTCCAGGCCAGCCTGAGTTAGAGTGAGACCCTTCCTACCTTGAAAAAACCAAAAAAGAAATCAGTGAAAGCTGGAGAGATGGCTCAGTGGTTAAGGTACTTGCTTGCAAAGCAAGCCTATATTTAATTCCCCAGTACCCACATAAAATCAGACGCACAAAGTGGGACATGCATCTGGAGTTTGCAGTGGCTAGAGGCCCAGGTGTACCCATTCTTCTCTCTCTCTCTCTCTCTCTGTATACAAATAAATAAAATACAAAAAGTTAATAAAAAAATCAGTGAAAATGCTGGAGAAATGAATGGCTCATAGGTTAAGGTGTTTGCTTGCAAAGCCGGATAACCTTGGTTCAGTTCCCCAATACCCACATAAAGCCAGATGCACAAAGTGATGCATATATGTGGAATTCATATGCAGTGACAGGAGGCCCAAGCAAGTCCATACTCTTTCCTTCTCCTTGCAAATAAATAAAAATATTTTTATAAAAATTAGTAAAAATAAAAGTACAGTTATTCAAGTCGAAATAGACATTAATTGTGTGCAAAGAATTTTAGCTCCAGAAGTCCTAAATTTTAGGAAAACTTAGGATTTCATTTATTGGGTCAATGTATTATATGTTTACACTAGTAAAAGTAAAGAAATTAAAAATATGGTTTGGGGTCTGGAGAGATGGCTTAGCGATTAAGGCACTTGCCTGCAAAGCCAAAGGACCCAGGATTGATTCCCCAGGACCCATGTAAAGTTAGGTTTGATTTGCCTAGTACCCATGTAAAGCCAGATGCACAAGGCAGCACATGCGTCTTCAGTTCATTTACAGTGGCTGGAGGCCCTGGCATGTCTATTTTCTCTCTATCTGCCCACCCCCTTCTCAAATATGTATATTTGTATATATATAATGTATATATATGTGTATATATATGTATACGTATACATATATACATATATATACATATATTTGTGTGTATATATATATATCTATATATATCTATATCTATCTATCTATCTATCTATCTATCTATCTATCTATATATATATATATATATATATGTATATACACGCACATACCTATATATACACACACTTTTTATACAATGTCCATGCTTCGTAAATGACACTTTTAACATCTACCAGGAAGGTGCCAGTGGGGCCCCATTTCCCCGATAAATAGACAAAGGCTCCCAGAAACAATAGAATTTGACCGAATTCCCCCAGGGAAAAAGTAGCAGGACTGGCATTTGAACTCAAATTCTTGGTAATGACCAGTATTTGTTAATAACTAAGGAAATGATGGTGTCACTGGATACTGTTCACAGAATGAGCAGAAGATGTTGACATCTGATTATTTTCCTTCAATCTATGTTTAGGCAACAAAACCCTTAGGTCAGAATCTGGAGTGGTTTATTGTGAAGTGTGTTCAGGCTTTCCTTTGAAAGTGCTGCCAGGAAGTATCAAGGAGCAGTTTGCTTTTGAGGGGGCCAGTGTGTATCTATTTACTAAACCAGGAAACTTCAAAATAGTTTCAAATCTTTCATTGACTATGAACTCTGTCCTGGAAATCCCCACAGAAGCTCAGACCTTGACCAGTGATTCCAGAACATCCCCAACTATCCAGACACAGCCTGACATAAATCAGTGCCCTGAAGGTTGAGAAAACTGGACTCTGTCCTGGTTTAATTTCTTTAGCCCTCAGTGAAGGGACCAAAATGATGCCATGACAGGCTTCAGTAAGGTGCCACCCTAAGTAGGCCTAAGTTTCAGTACCCCGGAGAGGTAGGCAAAACTTCTGGGCAAAACCATGAACAGAGGGTGGGCTGTTAATCAATAGTGACCCTGACATGTGGCCAAGGAAGATAGTTGCCACTCTGTGCTCTGGGGTCTGAGTCAGTTCCTGGAGACATGCCAAAACATGTACCTTTCACATGCTTTTGCCCCAACCAATTACAGACATACAACTGTAACTGCTGCTTGCCTAGCCAATCATGTCAGAAGATTACCTAACCCGCCTGGAATTCCCCTAGTTGTGCTGAGAAGGAGCCTGTGGGCTCCTCTCTGGGTGGCCATTTTGTATGAATGGTTGACCCCCACATGCTGGTGGATCCGCAGAATAAATGATTTTTGTTTTTACATACTATTTGAGTCCAGGATCTTTCTTCAGCGATCTTCAGACCCTTAAACTCAGAACTGTAAGAAATGAGTGGGTATGATGGGATGGTTCTCTCCTTAGGATCTGCATCTATCTGAAAAAGAGAAGTAGATTCTTTAACAGAGAGTAAAGTCAGCACCAGATGAACGGGATAACCATTATTTTTTTTAGAGAGAATTTAATAGGTGTAGGCCCTCTTGTAGCCCATGATTGGTGGCAGCTTGATAATGGAGAGCGAGCTCATGCTTGGATATGGTTCTGACTTGTTTCCCAACTCCAGCTATATGTCCCGTTCCACTAAGGGGATCAGTTAGCCAAATCAAGAGCATTTGGTTTCCCACCATGGCTATGTGCCACTTTTGCACTTGTGTGAGCATCATGACAGGTTATTTGCTGCTAAGTAGTTTAGTCCATGAGTTGCTTGGACAGATATTGGTCATTTTCCTCCAGTCGCCCAAGTAGCACCTTCTGGCAGTAGGTGCACTGACTGTCTGGGGACTGACTCTCTTCCAGCTTCCAGCCATATCATTCCATTTTACATGTGAAGCGCATATGGTGTCTTTAGCAGTAGGGTCTTACCACTAACTTTAGTGGGTCATCAAGTACTCAGACCAAAATCTGTCTTTCTTTTAGGAAAGTTTGTAGGTCTCTGATCAAAAGCTCATTGTGGATGATAGCCACCAGCTGGTACTGGGAATTACAGATAAAGAGGAAGAAGAAAAAGATAGCTAACAAAAAAGAGTCAGAAGAGGGCTGGAGAGATGGCTTAGTGGTTAAGTGCTTGCCTGTGAAGCCTAAGGACCCCAGTTAGAGGCTCTATTCCCTAGGACCCACATTAGCCAGATACACAAGGGGGCGCACACATCTGGAGTTCGTTTGCAGTGGCTGGAGGCCCTGGCGCACCCATTCTCCCTCCCTCTCTCTCTCTCTCTCTCTCTCTATACATATATATATATATATATATATATATATATATATATATATATATATATATATATATATATCTGCCTCTTTCTCTCTGTCACTCTTAAATAAATAAATAAATAAATATTTTTAAAAAAAGAGTTAGAAGAGAGAGAGAGAGAGAGAGAGAGAGAGAGAGAGAGAGAGACAGTAGACAATTAAAGGTCAGTCTTTATTGTAACCTCTCCAGGGCCTTGTGACTCAGGACTCAGGTGTTCCCTCCCTGATCTGTCTTTTAGGCTGTAGAATTTTATGGTACCATTGCCATTTGGGTCCAGATTTGTGTACCCCACCCCATCCATTGCCCCTCCCTCCCCACCCATCCTATTGTCCAGTCCTTGAGATGCTTGCTGGGTATGTTGGCATCTTGGGTAGATTCAGGTTAGGTGCTGTAGATGAATGAGACTTTGCAGTGATATTTCTGTGATTGGGTGAGTTCACTGAGAATGATCTGTTCCAGGTTTGACCATTTTTCTTCAAATTTCATTATGTCATTTTTTAATTTTTTCTTACTACTGTGTAGAATTCCATTGTGTAGATGTACTACATATTAGTTATCAATTCATCTAGTGATGGATATCTTGGTTGATTCCAGCTCTTAGCTATTAAGAATTGAACAGCTATAAACATGACTGAGCAAATCTCTCTGGACCAAGGCTTGGAGGTTTTAGGGTACATGCCCAGTAAGGGAATAACTGGGTCTGTTGGTAACTCTGTAGTCAGCTTTTTTAGGAGTCTCCATATTGCTTTCCAAAGTGGTTGTACCATCTTACATTCAACACCAAAAGGGAAGAAGGTTCCTATTTCTCCACATTTTCACCAGCATTTATTTTCATTTAATTTTTTAATGTTTGCTATCCTTAATGGGGTAAGGTGGAATCTTATAGTTGCTTTAATTTGTATTTCCCTAATGATTAGAGATGATGAACATTTTCTTAAGTGTGTGTTTGCCATTTGTATTTCTTCCTCTGTGAATTGCCTGTCCAGATCTTTGCTCCATTTTGTGAGTGGGCTGTTTGAATTTTTATTGCATAGATTTTTGTGTTCTTTGTAGATTCTAGAGATTAGGCCTCTGTCAGTTGGATATTCAGCAAATATTTTCTCCCATTCTGTGGGTAATCTTTTGGCTCAGCTAATTGTAACTTTGTCTGTGAAGAAACTCTTCAGCTTCATGTTATCCCCTTGGTTGAGTGATTGTTTAAGATTCTGTGCTACTGGGGTTTTGTTCAGGAAGTCTTTTTCCATTCCTATATCATGGAAAGTTCCTCCTATATTTTTAACTGAGTTTCCCATCTTATATTGAGGTCTTTGAGTTTCCCGTCTTATATTGAGGTCTTTGATCCATTTGGACTTTAGTGTTGATTATGGAGAGATGTGTGGATTAAGTTTCAATTTCCTGCATATGGTTATCCAGTTTGTCCAACACCATTTGTTGAAGATGCTGTCATTTCTTCCAGCCTATATTGTTAGGGCCTTTGTCCAATATCAAGTAGCTGTAGTCCCTTGACTGGGACTTGATTCTATTTCATTGGTCTATACACCTGTTTTTATGTCAGTACCATGCTGTTTTTATTACTATGGCTTTGTAATATAGCTTTAGATCAAGTATGGTGATGCCTCCAGAGGTATTTCTTTTGCTGAGGATATGCTTGGATATCTGAGGCCTTCTGCATTTCAATATGAGTCTTGAGATCATTTTTGCCATCTCTGTGAAGAACAATGTTGGGATTTTAATTGGAATTGCATAGAATCTGTATATTGCCTTTGGTAGGATTGCCATTTTAACAATGTTAATTCTACCTATCCAGGAGCACAGGAGGTCTTTCCATTTTCTCAAGTTCTCAATTTCTTTTTTGAGTGTAGATCTTTCACTTTGTTGGTAATGTTATTCCAAGGAATTTTTGTGGTTGTTGTTGCTATTGTAAATGGGACTATGTCCCTTATTTCTTTCTCTGTATCTTTCTCATTTGCATATAGGAAGGCTACTGATTTTTATGCATTGATTTTGTATCCTGCTACTTTGCTAAAGGAGTTAATCACCTTCAAGTGTTTTAGGATGGAGTCTCTCGGGTCTCTTACATATAGAATAATGTCATCTGTGAATAGAGCCAATTTAACTTCTTCCTTTCCAAATTGTATCCCTTTTATTTCTTTCTCCTGTCTTATTTATTGTTTGAGCTAGGGCTTCTAGTACTATGTTGAAGAGCAGAGGTGAGGGTGGACACCCCTGTCTTGTTCCTGATCTTAATGGAAATTCCTCCAGTCTCTCTCCATTAAGTATTAATTGGGCCTTAGGAGCTTTGTATATAGCCTTTATTGTGTTAAGATATGAACCAATCATGCTAATTCTCTCCAATGTTTTGATCATGAAGTGATATTTTTTGTCAGAGGTCTTTTGTGCATCTATCAAAATGATGATGTGGGTTTTGTGTTTAACCTTGCTTATGTAGTGTATTACATTGACAGATGTACATATGTTGAACCACTCCTGTGTTGCTGGGATGAATCCCTCTTGATCAAGGTGGATAATGGATCTGATGTGTTGTTGGATTCGGTTTGCAAGGATCTTTGCATCTAAGTTCATCAGGGAAATAGGCCGGTAGTTTTCTTTTCTTGTGTCATCTCTACCTGGTTTTAGAATTAGGGTGATACTAGCTTCATACACGGAGTTGGGAAGTTTTCCCTCTTCTCCAATTGTATGGAATAGTTTGAGAAAGATTGGTTTGAGTTCCATGAAGGTTTGATAGAATTCATCTGTGAAGCCATCTGATCCTGGACTCTTCTTTTTGGGGAGGTTTTTTATTACCTTTTCAATATCGTTGAGTGTGATAGGTTTGTTTAGGAGATTAATCTGTTCTGAGTTTACCTTTGGTAGATGGTATGTGTCCAGGAATTTATCCATTTCCTCCATATTGTCCAGTTTGGGGGAGTAGAGTTTTTTGAAATGAGTCCTGATGATTCTTCTAATTTCATTCATGTCTGCTGTGATCTCTCCTTTTGTTAATTTGAAGCATCTCTCTCTCTCTTTTTTTTTTTTTGCTTGATTGAATTGGCTAGGGGTTTGCCACTCTTGTATATTTTTTCAAAATATACAATGTCTTTGTCTCTTCAATTTTCTTGTTTTCTTAGTTTCCAATTAATTAATTTCTGCTCTGATCTTAATTATTTATTTTTGTCTCAATCTTTTTGGATTGGATTCTTCTTGCTTTTTCAGTGCCTTTAGGAGGATGGCTAGGTTATTGATTTTGGATCTCCCTGTCTTTGTTATGAAGGCATTTAGTGCTATGAATTTTCCCCTGAGGACTGCCTTTATTGTGTCCCATAAGTTTTGGTATGATGTGTTCTCATTGTCATTCATTTCAAGAAATTTCACAATTTCATTTTTTATTTTGCCCACTACCTATTTATTGCTTAAAAGTGTGCTGTTAACTTTTCAGGAGCCTGTGGGTAGGTCTTTTGTTGTTAATTTATGGCAGTATAGCATTGTGACCTGATATCATACAGGGAATTATGTCAATCTTCCTAAATATATGGAGGCAGGCTTTGTGACCCAGTATATGATCTATTTTAGCAAATGTTCCATGGGTTATTGAGAAGAATGTGTAGTCTGTGGATTTGGGATGGCATATTCTGTAGATGCCCCTTAGGTCTAAGGGATCTATGGTTTTGTTGAGCTCTGTTACTTCACTGTTGAGTTTCTATTTGGATGATCTATTACTGATAATGGTGTATTGAAGTCCACAACTACGATGGTGTTGGTGGATATTTCTGTTTTATTGTAAAGTAGGTTTTGCTTTATGAACTGTGGTGCTCCTGTGTTTGGTGCATAAAGATTTAAGATTGTGATATCCTTTTGATGGATCATTCCCTTCATAAGTAGGAAGTGGCTTTCTTTGTATTTTTTGATTATTTTTGGTTTGAAGTCTATTTTATCTGATATTAGTATAGCTATGCCTACTTGTTTCTTGTTCCTATTTGCTTGGCATATCATTTTCCACCCTTTCACCCTGAGAAGGTATATGTCTTTAGTGGTGAGGTAGGTTTATTTTTTTTTTATTTTAATTTTAATTTTTTTTTTTTTGAGGTAGGTTTCTTGAAGACAACAGATTGAGGGGTCTAATTTTCTGATACACCATGTTAGCTTGTGTCTCTTGATGAGTAAATTAAGGCTATTAATATTTAGGGTTAATGACTGTGAGGTTTGATTTGATCCCTGCCATATTGTGTTGGTGTATGTAGTTTGGTGTTTTCATGGACATTGAAGTTTTTTGACCCTTCTCTGAGTTTGGTCATTGTGATGTGCTTCTTGTAGGCATTTGAGGTTGATTATGTGAACCTGCTGTGTGAAGAATTTCCTGAAATACTCTCTTTAGGCTTGGTTTTGTGTTTATATAATTGTCAAGTTGTGTTTTGTAATGGTAAGTTTTTCTTTCACCATCTATCATGATGGATACTTTTGGGTTGGAAGGCATAGGTTCTTAGATTTTGCAGTGTTCTAATCCAGGCCTTTCTGGCTTTCAGAATTTACATTGAGAAGTCTGAAATAATTCTGATGGGGTTACTTTTTAAAATGATGTGCTGTTTTTCCCTAGCTTCTTTTAGGATCCTCTCTTTGGTGTCAATGTTTAGAGTTGTAATGACAGTATGTCTTAGAGAATTTCTCCTTTGGTCCAATCTATTGGATGTTCTGTTAGCTTCTTGTATCTTGATGGGCCTTTCCTTTGAGAGAGTGGGAAAGTGTTCCTCTATTATATTGTTAAATAAGTTCTCCATGCATTTGGTCTGAATTCATTCCCCTTCTGGTATTCTTATGATCTGCATGTTAGAATGTTTAAGGGTATCCCACAATTTCCTCATGTTCTGTTCACAGAAATGTTTGAACTTATTGAAACATTTGAACTCTAGAACTGTTTCTTCTGTCTTGTCTTACAGATCTCAGTTTCTATCCTCCACATGGCTGACTCTATTCTAGAGAGCTTCTAAAGAGTTTGGGGCTTGTTCAGTTAGGCTTGCATTTTCTACTACTTTTCTATGTACAGTTTCCATCCCTCTATGAAGTACCCTTTTCACATCCTTTTCTGATTTTCTTGATGCTTCCTGGAATTCATCCTTGCATTTCTTTTTTTTTTTTAATTTTTTAAATTTATTTTTGAGAGTGACAGAGAGAGAAAGAGAATGGGCACACCAGGGCCTTCAGCCACTGCACACGAACTCCAGATGAATGCGCCCCCTTGAGCATCTGACTTAGGTGGGTCCTGGGGAATGAAGCCTCGAAATGGGGTCCTTAGTCCTCACAGGCAAGTGCTTAACCACTTAGCCATCTCTCCAGCTGTCATCCTTGCATTTCTTTATGTCTTCATTTAGCATTGCCAGCTGATTTTTGAGGTTTTCTTTTTTGTCACTCTCCTTCATATCTCTTAACTGTCTTTGAACTCCTTCCATTTTCTAATCTACTAGGTCTTGTCTAGTGATGGCATCATGCACATGATTATCAGTCCTTTTTGCTTTTCTGCAAGTTCTACCAGTAGCTTAGTCAGGGGTACATTGCTTATAGCTTCATTTTGGTGTTCTGATCCTAATGTCTCTCCTACGTTTTGATTGGAGATACTCATTGTGGGACTGGGTGATCTTATTGGATTTACTTGCATTTGATTTTTTATGTTAGAGTAATTGGTGAAAAAAGCAAGGGTGCTGTTTTCTTGGTGAACCTGGTACCAGAACAAGGGTGAAGGAGATTGACACAGAGAACAATCAACTCCTACCAAATCAGATATCCAGAGACACAGACGTTCCCAAGACCTCATCACTGAAGCAGACCTAAAATGAACCCAACATAGCTCAGGAAAATTTGCAGAAGAGGGGTTAGAAAGAATGTCAGAGCCACATGTTGGGTCATGACACACAGAAACATTTCTTCCTACCCATAACTGAGGGCTAACCTCACAATGCATGACCAAATACATAAACAAGGAGGGGCCAAGGGGAGGGGGAAGGACAAGGAGGAGGCTAACAATGGTACCAACTTGGCTGAACTCACTGAGTACAAAACTAATTAAAAAGAAATTTCATCCAAAAGAAAAAAAAAGTAATGAGTGGATAAAATGACCTGATTTTTTTTTAATGTTTATTTTAACAACTTACAAAGTTGGAATGCAAGAGCTCCAAAAGGTATTGTTTCTTCAGCTTATTCATGCATGCCAGTGAGGGAAATGAAACCCAAGGACTTCATGGAAGAGGTTTCTGTGAAAGAAGAAATATCTCCACTTCCATTAGGTTTTCCCACAGTTTTCAACCCTGAGCCCTGTAATGCCAGTCAGAAAATATGTAGCCATGCTGGGCATGGGGGCACATGCCTTTAATCCCAGCATGTGGGAGGCAGAGCTAGGGGGATCACCATGAGTTCAAAGCCAACCTGAGACTACATAGTGAATTCCAGGTCAGCCTTAGCTACAATGAAACCCTACCTCAAAAATAAATGGATGGAACTGGAAGTATTATACTAAGTGAGGTAACATAGGCCCAGAAAGCCAAGTGCCACATGTTCTCTCTCATATGTGGATCCTAGCTACAGATGATTGGACTTCTGCGTGAGAAGGAAAATACTTAGTAGCAGAGGCCAGTAAGGTAAAAAGGAGACATAAGGGTAGAGAAAGGAAGGGAAGAGGATACTTAATAGGTTGATATTGTATATATGTAATTACAATGATTGTAATGGGGAGGTAATATGATGGAGAATGGAATTTCAAATGGGAAAGTGTGGGGGTGGGGAGGGAGGGAATTACCATGGGATATATTTTATAATCATGGAAAATGCTAATAAAAATTTAAAAAATAAATAAATAAATAGAAGAAAGAAAGAAAAAAAGAAAGAAAATATGTAATCACATAGGAATCCATCATTTGAACAGATTTTGGGGCCTCTTATCTGTGGAAGTCAGCACCAACTGGTCTTCAAAAATTGTTCCTTTCACAAGAAAGGCTTTTGGAACATCACAAATATGTGTGTCTGTACTTTCCACAACAATCAGCCAGGGCTGGAGAGATGGCTCAGCAGTTAAAGGCCCAGGATCAATTCCCCAGTCCTCATGTAAAGTCAGATACACAAAATGGTACTTGTGTGTGGAGTTCATTTGCAGTGGCAAGTGTCCCCAGTGTCCCCAGATTCTCATTCATTCTCTCTCCCTCTCTCTCTCTCTCTCTCTCTCTCCCTCACTTCCTCCTTTCCTCCCTCCCTCGCTGTCTCTCTTTACAAATGGATAATCTATAAAATAATTTTTAAAAGAGCAGCCAGACCCTGAAACGCACTCACTCTGAACTGCTGGTGGGCATGGTGCTGGGGTCACCTTAGAGGCCAGGGGTCATTTAAGGCCCAAGTAGAATGAAACACTGCTGGCCTCAACCTGAGCTCTGGCCACTGATGCTGAATGCTGAAGGATTTCCTCACCTGTATAATGGGGACAAGAGAACACCGATGAATGGGTCCTGGTGAGTTGAGCATGAGGCAAACACTGTGCACAGTGCACTGGTAAGTGCTTGGGATTAAGCATCCATGGCAAGACTCAGTAGTGTCCTCTATAAAATGCAGTGTTTTCCAAGTGGGGCAGGACATGGGTTTTGTTATATGTCTGCCAAATCAAATGTCACATGAATACAGAGACCAATCCTTACTTCCCCAAATTGTAGAAAGAAGTAGAAGCACGTGAGCATCTATCACCCCTACGTAGTGCTGTCACTGGGTCAGTTATGGGTCTGTTCTGCTCTTATTGGGTTCATAGAATCTGGATCATTTGGGGGCACTGGGAAAACAGAGGGAGAGAGAGAGAGAATGGGCACACCAGAGCCTCAGCCACTGCCATCAGACTCAGACACTTGCGCCACCTAGTGGTCATGTGTGACCTTGCGCTTGCCTCACCTTTGTGCCTCTGGCTTATGTGGGAATGGAGAGAAGAAAATGGGTCCTTAGGCTTGGCAGGCAAGTGCCTTAACCACTGAGCCATCTCTTCAGCTCTGAATCTGGATTCTTTATCATTTTGCTTTGGTTTTATTCTGCTTGCTGCCAAGAATTGCTCATTTATGGATACGCTTACTAACTGGAAAAATAGAAGTGATTATTCTCATTAAGGAGGGTGTAAGTGATTTATTGAAATGCTTTACCTACCTGTAAATATCAACACATAATGGACTCGTCCTCATAATCAGTGTTCATATGACCACATCTCATCCCTTTCAAATAACACAACATGGAAGTGTTTTAAAATTTTTAAATCTGTTATCCTCTCAGTATGTTTTCTGTTTATCTCTGCATTTTTTAAACTTGTTTTTAAAAAGTATTTTACTTATTTATTTGTGACAGAGAAAGAGAAAGAAGCAAGTCTATTGAGAGAGAGAGAGAGAGAGAGAGAGAGAGAGAGAGAGAGAATGAGAGGAGAGAGAGAGAATGTGTGTACCAGGGCCTATAACCCTGCAAACAATTCCAAATGCAAGTGTCACCTTGTGCATCTGGCTTCCGTGGGTCCTGGGGAATCAAACCTGGGTCCTTTGGCTTTGCAGGCAAGTGCCTTAACCATTAAGCAATACCTCAATCCCTATCTCTGTGTTTTTGTTTTGTGTTTCTTTTTCTCTTGTTTTTTGAGGTAGTGTCTCACTCTAGTCCAGGGTTACCTGGAAGTCACTATGTAGTCTCAGGGTAGCCTCGAACTCATGATGATCCTCCTACCTCTGCCTCCCTAGTGCTGGGATTAAAGGTGTGTCCCGCCACACTCACTTTGCTATCTCTGTGTGTTTTTCTAAATATTTTATTTATTTATTTATTTACTTATTTATTTATTTATTTCAGAGAGAGAAAGAGGCAGAGGGGGAGAGAGAGAGAGAGAGAGTGGAGGGAGAGAATGGACATGCCAGAGCATCTAGTCACTAAAAACAAAATCCAGATGCATGTGCCCCCTTGTGCATCTGGCTTATGTAGATCCTGGAGAATCAAACTGGGATCCTTTGGCTTTGCAGGCAAACACTTCAAGTGCTAAGCCATCTCTCCAGCCCCTCTGTGTTTTTTTTTTAAATTTTTATTAGCATTTTCCATGATTATAAAAAAAAAATCCCATGGTAATTCCCCCTCCCCCACTTTCCCCTTTGAAATTCCATTCTCCACCATATTACCTCCCCATCTCAATAATTGTACTTACATATGTACAATATCAACTTATTAAGTACCCTCCTCCCTTCCCTTCTCTTCCCTTTATGTCTCCTTTTTAACTTACTGGCCTCTGCTACTAAGTATTTTCATTCTCACGCAGAAACCCAATCATCTGTAGCTAGGATCCACATATGAGAGAGAACATGTGGCGCTTGGCTTTCTGGGCCTGGGTTACCTCACTATAATCCTTTCCAGGTCCATCCATTTTTCTGCAAATTTCATAACTCCATTTTTCTTTACCGCTGAGTAGAACTCTATTGTATAAATGTGCCCCATCTTCATTATCCACTCATCAGTTGAGGGACATCTAGAGTGGTTCCCTTCCCAGCTATTATAAATTGAGCAGCAATAAACATGGTTGAGCACGTACTTCTATGGAAATGAGATGGGTCCTTCGGATATATGCCTAGGAGTGCTATAGCTGGGTCATATGGCAGATCAATCTTTAGCTGTTTTAGGAACCTCCACACTGATTTCCACAATGGCTGGACCAGATTGCACTCCCACCAACAGTGTAGAAGAGTTCCTCTTTTTCCACATCCCCACCAACATTTATGTTCATTTGTTTTCATGATGGTAGCCAATCTGACAGGAGTGAGGTGGAATCTCAAAGTAGTTTGAATCTGCATTTCCTTGATGACTAGTGACATTGAACAGTTTTTTAGATGCTCATATGCCATTTGTATTTCTTTCTTTGAGAACTCTCTATTTATCTCCATAGCCCATTTTTGATTGGTTTGTTTGATTCCTTATTATTTAACTTTTTGAGTTCTTTGTATATCCTAGATATGAATCCTCTATCAGACATATAGCTGGCGAAGATTTTTTCCCATTCTGTATGTTGCCTCTTTGCTTTGTTCACATTGTCCTTTGCAGTGAAAAATCTTTGTAATTTCATGAGGTCCCAGTGATTAATCTGTGGTTTTATTGCCTGAGCAATTGGGGTTGTATTCAGAAAGTCTTTGCCAAGACCAATATGTTGAAGGGTTTCCCCTACTTTTTCCTCTAGCAGTTTCAGAGTTTCAGGTCTGATGTTAAGGTCTTTAATCCATTTGGACTTAAATCTTGTCCATGGAGAGAGTGAAGGATCTATTTTCATCCTTCTACAGATACATATCCAGTTTTACCAACACCATTTGCTGAAGAGTATATCTTTTCTCCAATGAGTATTTTTGGCATTTTTATTGAATATCAGGTGGCTATAGCTACCCGGACTTTCATCTGGGTCCTCTATTTTGTTCCATTGATATACATTTCTGCTTTGTTGCCAGTATTACGCTGTTTTTGCTACTATGGCTCTGTAGTATAGGTTAAAATCAGGTATGGTGATAGCACCAGCCTTATTTTTGTTGCTCAGTATTATTTTAGATATTCGAGGGGTTTTTTTTGTGTGTGATTCCAAATGAAATTTTGGAAAGTTTTTTTCTATTTCCATGAAGAATGCCTTTGAAATTATGATGGGGATTGCATTAAATGTGTAGATTGCTTTTGGTAAGATTGCCATTTTCACAATATTGAGTCTTCCAATCCAGGAACAAGGGATGTTTATCCCTTTCCTAGTGTCTTCTGCAATTTCTAACTTGAGTGTTTTAAGGTTCTCATTGCAGAGATTCTTTACTTTCTTGGTTAGGTTTATTCCAAGGTACTTTATTATTTTTTTTTTCATACAATTGTGAATGGGAGTGATTCTCTGATTTCATCCGAAGTGTGTTTGTTGTTAGCATATATGAAGGCTACTGATTTCTGTGTATTTATTTTGTTTCCTGCTACATGGCTGGAGGTGTTTATCAGCTCTAACAGTTTGCTGGTAGAGCCTTTAGGGTCCTTTATATATAGAATCATGTCATCTCCAATAATGATAACTTTATCTCTTCCTTTTCACTTTGTATCCCTTTTATGTGTGTCTCTTGCCTTATTGCTATGGCTGAGGCTTCAAGAACTATATTAAATAAAAGTAGGGACAGTGGACACCATCATCTTATTCCGGATTTTAGTGGAAAAGCTTCCAGTTTTTCCTCATTTTAATATGTTGGCTGTAGGCTTGTCATAAATAGCCTTTATTATATTGAGATATGTTCCTTCTATTCCCAGTCTCTGTAGGACTTTTATCATGAAGAGATGTTGGATTGTGTCAAATGCTTTCTCTGCATCTAATGAGATGATCATGTGATTTTTGTCTTTCAATCCATTTATATGATGTATTACATTTATAGATTTGCGTATATTGAATCATCCCTGCATCTCTGGGATAAAGCCTACTTGGTCAGGGTGAATGATCTTTCTGATATATTCTTGTATTCTGTTTGCCAAGATTTTTGAAGAAGTTTTGCATCTATGATCATGAGGGAGATTGGTCTGTAATTTTCTTTTTTTGCTCTATCTTTGTCTGGTTTTGGTATCAGGGTGATGCTTGCTTCATAGAAGGAGTTTGATAGAATTCCTTCTTTTTCTTTTTCATGGAAAAGCTTAAGAAGCAATGGTGTTAGCTCCTCCTTGAAGGTCTGGTAAAATTCAGTAGTGAATCCATCTGGGATGGAGATTTTTAGTTGGGAGATTTTTTATAGCTGTTCAGATCTCCATGTTTGTTATAGGTCTATTTAGGTGATTAATCTCATTTTAATTTAATTTAGGTAGGACATATAAATCAAGGAAATCGTCCATTTCTTTCAGATTTTCATACTTTGTGGAGTATATGCTTTTATAGTATGTCCCTATGATTTTTTGAATTTCTCTGGGATCTGTTGTGATGTTACCTTTTTCATCTCTGATTTTATTAATTTGTGTCTCTTCTCTCTTTCTTTTGGTCAAATTTGCTAAGGCTTTATCAATCTTGTTTATCCTTTCAAAGTACCAACTCTTTGTTTCATTAATTCTTTGTTGTTGTTGTTGTTGTTTCTATTTCATTAATTTCTGCCCTAATCTTTATTATTTCTTTCCATCTACTGATTTTTGGTTTGCCTTGTTCTTCTTTTTCCAAGGCTTTAAGGTGAAGCATTAGGTCGTTCACTTGCGTCCTTTCTAATTTCTTAATATAGGCACTTAAGGCTATAAATTTACCTCTTAGAACTGCCTTCATTGTGTCCCAGAGATTTTGGTATGGTGTGTTCTCATTATTGTTTGACTCTATAAATTTTTTAATTTCCTTCTTGATTTCTTCATTGACCCATTTGTCATTTAGTAGTGTATTGCTTAGTTTCCATGATTTTATGTATCCTCTATAGCCTTTCTTACTATTGATTTGTAGTTTTATTCCATTGTGGTTAGATAGAATGCAAGGAATTATTTCAATTTTCCTGAATTTGTTAAGATTTGTTTTGTGTCCTAATATATGGTCTATTTTAGAGAATGTTCCATGTGCTGCTGAAAGAATGTAAATTCTGTAGCCTTTGGATGAAATGTCCTGTATATATCTGCTAGGTCCATTCCTTCTATGACCTCATTTAGTCCAGATGCCTCTCTGTTTATTTTTTCCCAGGATGACCTGTCAATTGAGGAGAGTGGGGTGTTGAAGTCACCCACCACCACTGTGTTTGGTGTTATCTGTGACCTTAGTTCTAATAGTGTTTGTTTGATGAATTCTGGGGCCCACATGTTAGGTGCATACATGCTTAGGATTGTAATGTCCTCCTGTTGGAGTGTGCCTTTAATCAATATAAAGTGACCTTCCTTATGTTTCTTGACTAACATTGGACTGAAGTGTACTTTGTCAGATATTAGGATAGCAACCCCTGCTTGTTTTCTAGGCCCACATGTTTGAAACACCGTTTTCCAACCTTTCACCCTAAGATAATATCCATCCTTTGTAGAAAGGTGAGTTTCTTGGAGACAACAAATTGTAGGATCCTGCTTTTTAACCCAGCCTGCAAACCTATGTCTTTGGTGGTTGGGGCATTGAGGCCTTTGATATTAAGTGATATTATTGAAGGCTGAGGATTTATGTTTGCCTTTTTTTCTTTTTTTTTTTTTTTTTTTTTTTTTTTTGTGTGTGTGTGTGTGTGTGTGTGTGTGTGTGTGTGTGGTTCCAGTCTACCTTTGCTCTCTTGTGTTAACTAGTATTTGAGTATTGCTTGTTTTTTCCTGGTTCCTTATATGTGTGCTTTTTCTTCGCTTCATCATGGAGGATTCTTTCAATATTTTCTGTAGAGCTGGTTTTGTCTTCTAATACTCCTTTAGCCTGCTTTTGTTATGGAATGTCCTTTTTTCTTCATCTATTTGAATGGGTAGCTTTGCTGGATTAAGTAACTTTGGTTGACAGCTGTTATCTTTCAGAATTTGGAATATATCACTCCAAGCCCTTCTGGCTTTTAAGTTTGTGTTGAGCAATCTGTTGTAATCCTGATGGGCTTGTCTTTGTAGGTAACTTGATTTTTCTCTTTAACTTTTTCTTTGGATTATGTGTTTGGTAGTTTGATTATAATATGGCGAGGTGAGGTTCTTTCCAGGTTTTGTCTGGCTGGGGTTCTAAAGGCTTCCTGTATGTGCATTGGCACCTCTTTCCCAATTTGGGGAAATTTTCTTCTATGATTTTGTTGAGGATGCCTACTATGCCTTTGGTGTGAAATTCCTCTCCTTCTACTATGCTGTGAATTATTATGTTTGATCTTTTCATAGTGTCCCAAATATCTTGAAATTCCCATTCATACTTTTCTATTAGTTTTTCTTTCTCTTTGTTGACTGAATTAGTTCTGCCACCTGGTCTTCTAGCTTAGATATTCTGTCCTCTTCTTCATCCATTCTACTGGTGAGATTTTCTACAGAGTTTTTTTTATTTCATTAACTGTGTTCTTCATTGCTAGTAATTCTGAGTAGTTTTTTATTATTTCTATTTCCTTATTTATGTCTTGTATTGACTTCTTTATTTCATTAAATTGGTGTCCTGTGTCTTCCTTGATTCTTTTGATTTCCTCTTTGATTCCTTTGATTTCTTCTTTGACTTCTTTAAACATACTTACAATCATTCTTTTGAAATCTTTCTCAGGCATTTCCTCTAACTTATTCTCACTGGAGGTCATTTCTGGTGCATTAATACTTTTTGGTGGATTTTTTTGTTATTTTTATTTATTTATTTGAGAGCGACAGAGAGAGAGAGAAAGAGGCAGATAGAGAGGGGGAGAGAGAATGGGTGTACCAGGGCCTCCAGCCACTGCAAATGAACTCCAGACATGTGTGCCCCCTTGTGCATCTGGCTAATGTAGGTCCTGGGGAGTCGAACCCCGAACCGGGGTCCTTAGGCTTCACAAGCAAGTGCTTAACTGCTAAGCCATCTCTCCAGCCCCACTTTTTGGTGGAGTTATGTTGTCTTGGTTTTGGGTGTTTCTTGTTGTTAAAATGTATATATTTTTGTATCCTGGATTATTTAATGATTGGATTTTCTAGTTATCTGGGTATTCTTAGCTGTATCAATTGATCTGATGTTATATATCTTCAGTGTAGGAGATTAAGATGTTAGATGTGACTCTTCACATTCTCAGAGTATCTAGAAAAGTGTTCCTTGGGCTTGAGTTTGCCTGCTATGGGAGTATTCAAGTAGGCTGAGTAGAACAAAATACAGGTAGATTCTAAAATTTAAGTAAACACTGTACACATTCAATCAAAAACAGCACCGAGTATTTATGCAAGAGTAGGTATTATAACAACCAGATCCTCTGTCAACAAAGAGATTAAAATTTCTGGTCTGTTGAGGGTTCCAAGTCAGCTTGTGGCCAAGTGAGACCCTTCCCTGTTGCAATCCCCATTACCTTTTTGGATGACTTTGGTCTCAGTCAAGTAGGCTGGCTGGGTCGCTGGACTGCTGTTCTGTTTTCTGGAGCTGGGCACTGGCTTTTCCTGCGGGGCAACTGTGGCCCTGCAGATTGACACCCCTGCTGCTGGGTCCACTGCTGCTGCTGCTGAAGTTGCCACTGCTGGGTCCACCACTGCTGGAGCCGCTGTTGCTGGTGCCAGAGCCACTGCTGTTGCTGCTGGAGCCGGAGCTGCGGCTTCCACCACCGCTTCCGCTGCCAGAGCCGGGGCCACCACAGCTTGCCTGTGTGGACTCTGGATGCTCTGCACCTCTCCTACTTCTCTGCTGCCATTTTAATTTCTTATACACCTCACTTTTTAGTAAAAATGTGTATTTTGCTGAGTTTTCTTTGGCTCTTTCTCCCCTAGGCTGCTTTTGCGTGGTTCCTATGCCACCATCTTAACTGGAAGTCCCTAAAATTATATAAAACTTTACAGCATTTGATACTTGGTTTAAAGGGAAAAAAAGCAATGTTGGAAATGTATCTCTTACAATCACTGTAGAGATTATACATGTGAAAGGGTTTTTTCAGAGTGTGTATGTACTATGTGTTGTGTGGTATATGTATGTGCTAGCAGATGCATATGTGGGGACAAGATGACTACATGCAGGTCCTCTTTGATCACTTGTCCACCTTATTTCCCTGAAGCAGAGTTAATCACTGAACCTGGAGCTCCTCTGTTGTTTGGACTCAAAGCAAAATAAAAGTCACTGTGTTCTAATAGGAGAGTGGACATTTTCCTGACCAGAGACAGTATTTTTTTTTTCTTTCTTTCTTTCTCTTTTTGTTTAATTTTATTTACCACAAAGTATTAGGTTTTAAGGTTTTTAGTTTAGTTTAGTTTTTTGCTTTTCAAGGCAGGAATCTCACTCTGGACCAGGCTGGAATTCACTCTGTATTCTCATGGGGAGGGGGAGACTCAAAGTCATGGCGATCCTAATGCCTCTGCCTCTCGAGTGCTAGAGTTAAAGGCATGTACCACCACGGCCAGCTTAGTATTAGGTTTCATTATGGCTTTTTGTTGTTGTTGTTTTCAAGGCACAGTCTCACTCCAGCCCAGGCTGGCCTGGAATACACTGTGTACTCTCAGTCTAGCCTTGAACTCACAGCAATGTTATGTTTGGCTCCCAAATGCTGGGATTAAAGACATGTGCCAGGATGGTTGGCTATTTTATTTTATTTACTTTTAATTTTCTTTCTTTAAAAATAATCTGTATTTATCTGTAGAGCAGGGAGAGAGAGACAGAGTGAGGTAAAGAGACTCAGAGAGAGAATGGGTAGCCAGAAACGCTTGCCACTGAAAACAAACTCCAGATGCATACTCCCATAAGCATATGGCTTAACATGGCTACTGGGTTATGGGTTTAGGTGAGTATTGGTTAAATAGACTGGGCCAGTAGGCTTTGGAAAGAAATACCTTCAACAACTGAGCCTTCTCCTAAGCCCTCATTCTGGCATTTTCAAACAAAGAAATGTTTGTTTGTTCTCCTCTGATCACATCCACCATATTGTGCTCATGGCTTCATGTAAGTACAGGGGAATTGAATCCAGGCATTCAGGGTTTGCAAATAAACACATTAACCCTTGAGCCCTTCTCTGCAGCCACTAGCTCAATTTTCTTTCTTTTCTTTTTCATCGTTCTTTTTTTCTCCCTTTTCTTTTTTAATTTTTTGAGGTAGGGTCTCAGTCTATCACAGGCTGACCAGAACTTACTCTGTAGTGCCAGGTTGTGCCTCTAACTCACAGCGATCCTCCTACCTCTGCCTCCAGAGTGTGGGTTTAAAGGTGCATGCCACCACCCCATGCCTGGTTAATTGTTTTTTCTTTCATTCTTTAAAATATTTTATTGTTGTTTCTTTCTTTATTTGACAAAGAAAGAGAGAGAGAGAGAGAGAGAGAGAGAGAGAGAGAATGGGCACACTAGGGCCTTTGGCCACTGTAGACAAACTTCATATACGTGTACCCACTTGTCTGTCTGGCTAATGTGGGACCTGGGGAATCGAACCTGGGTCCCTTGGCTTGGCAGGCAAATGCCTTAACCAGTAAGCAATTCCTCCAGCCTTTTAAAAAACATTTTATTTTTCTATTGGTTTTAGTGTTTGAGATAGAATCTCACTGTAGTCCAGGTGGACCTGGAATTCACTATGTAGTCTCAGGCTGGCCTCATTCTCACAGAGGTCCTTCTACATCTGCATCTCAAGTTCTGGCCTGGCTAAAATTATATATACACATATTTGAGGTAGACATAAATAAGCAGATGGAGACCCCCCCCAAAAAAAAAGAGAGAGAGGGGGAGAGCGAGTATTCTAGATGTGTGTGCCACTTTGTGCATTTGCCTTTATGTGAGTACTAGGAAATTGAACCCCAGGCCACCAGGCTTTGCAATCAAGCACCTTCAATTGCTAAGCCATCTCTCTAGCCCTCCTTGTCATTCTTCTTTCCACGGCTTGACTCAGGCACCATTTCATTGACCTGCCTATATAATTCTTTGTCTTTGGAAGTGTTACATTTTTAAGGAAGGGAATTTCAAAACTAGAGATCATGGAAAAGCCAATACACAGGCTGGAGGGATGGTTTAGTGGTTAAGGTGCTTGTCTGCAAAACACTGAGGACCCATATGTGACTCTCCAGATCCAATGTAAGCCAGACACTCAGAGGTGAGGCAAGCACTAGGTCACACATGCCTGCCTGGTCGCACAAGAATTCCCTGGACCAGCCAGGTGTGGTGGCATACACCTTTAATCCCAGCACTCAGGAGGCATAGGTAGGAGGATTGCCATGAGTTCTAGGCCACCCTGAGACTTTATAGTGAATTCCAGGTCAGCCTAGGCTAGAGTGAGACCCTACCTGGAAAAACAAAACAACAAAAAAGAATTCCCTGGACTATATTTTCAAGTTACATAAAGTCTGACATAGCTCAGTGTGGTGGTTTGAATAGATGGCCCCCCAATATATTCAGTTTTTTATTGTTTGTAGTTTTCATCTGCAGCCACCTGGTTGGAGGCAGTGTCACTGGGTGGATGTTAAGGTCTGGTGGTGGGTTTCAGATTTCAATCTCAAGATATGCAAAGTGTGCCTAGCTGGTGTTCCTGAAGTGTGCTGTGCTGTGTGGCTTTAGGCTTGTGCTTCTCTCTCTCTCTCTGCTTGGTCCTGTGAAAGCAGGCCAGCTTTTTCTGCCATTTATGGAGCTTCCCTTGGATCTGTAAGCTTCAATAAATATCCCTTCCTCCATAACTGTGCTTGGTCAGGAAGTTCATCTCAGTGAACCTGAAGCTATCTGCTACACTCAGGTAATATTCTTTCATCTTGTAGCTGTGCTGTTTGGAATGTAATGCTTAAAAGGTGACCTGCAGGGCAGGAGAAGAGTGGAGGAGGCACTTGGCTTTTTGCTTTCTCTATGTAGAAGTGACGTGTTTCACACCCAGAACCAAGTCACAGGCTCTATGCTTCCTACAAAGCAGGCTGCGACTGTTGATGTGTCCTTGTAGATATTGGTGGTTGCCAGAGTGATACCCATGGTGGGAAGTGGGCTGGTGGGGTGGGAAACTGCTCAGTTTTGGAATCACACAACCATGGAAGAAGGAAAGAACTGGAAAGAAATCTGCTCAGATAATTGCTGGAAGACTGTAAACTATGGGCTAAGGAGTCTGAGCTGTATATTACCAGTTTTTAAATTTATTTATTTTTTATTTATTATTGGAGAGCTATAGAAAGAGAGAGAGAGACAGAGAGAGAGTAGTAGTATGAGGGCCTCCAGCCACTGCAAACAAACTCCAGATGCATGCAACACCTTGGGCATCTGGCTTACATGGGTGCCGGGGAAACGAGACAAACCCTTATCAGGTAATACATCTCTCCAGCCCTATTAACAATTTCTGAGCAAAGACAAACATCAGATCATTCTTTAAAAACAAAATTGATAGCAGGGCTGGAGAGATTGCTCGGTGGTTAATGCTCTTGCCTGCAAAGCCTAAAAATCCAGGTTTGATTCTCCAGTACCCATGTAAAGCCAGATACACAAAGTGGCTTAGTGGCCTGAGGCTCTGTAACACCCATTCTTTCTATGTCTCTCTTTACTCTATCTGTCTTTTCTTGAAAATAGATAATAAATACTAAATAAATAAATTAAAATAATTAAATAAATAAGTAAATACATAATGCCCTTTAAAAAAATCTAATAGCAATTGTGGGTATAGCATAAACAAGGGTAGCCATTCTAAAGTTAATTTTTTTCCATATGTATATGTGGCATGTGTGCTTGTGTGTATATGTGTGCTTGTATATGTGTAGGGACAGCTATGTGTGCGGGTGTGTGTGGATGCACATATGCGTGGGGGCAAGTACTTGACAATGACCTTCCTCAGTTGCTCTTTACCATTATTTTTTGAGACAGGGTCCCACTGAACCTGGAGCTCACCAATTTAGCTACACTAGCCAGGCATGGTCTCATACGTCTTAAATCCCAGTATTTGGGAGGCAGAGCAGTGGTAGGAGGATTGCCAAGAATCTGGGCCAACCTAAGACTACATAGTGAATTCCAGGCCAGCCTGAGCTAGAGTGAGACCCTACCTCAAAATAAATAAGTAAATGAATAAATAAATAAAACAAAACAAAAAAATGTTTAGCAACACTAGCTGGCAGGCAAGTCTCAAAAATCCTCCTGTTGGGCTGGGGAGATGTCTTAGCGGTTAAGTGCTTGCCTATGAAGCCTAAGGACCCTTTTTCGAGGCTCAAATCCCCAGGACTCATGTTTGCCAGATGCACAAAGGGGCACACTTGTCTGGAGTTCGTTGGCAGTGGCTGGAGGCCCTGGCTCGCGCGCGTGCGCGCTCTCTCTCTCTCTCTCTCTCTCTCTTTCTTTCTTTCTTTCTTTCTCTTTTGTTTAATTTTATTTACCACAAAGTATTAGGGTTCAAGGTTTGTATTTTATTTTATTTTATTGCTTTCAAGACAGGGTCTCACTCTGGACCAGGCTGGAATTCACTCTATTCTCAGGGGGATGGGGGACTCAAACTCATTGTGATCCTAATGCCTCTGCCTCTCGAGTGCTAGAATTAAAGGCATACACCACCATGGCCAGTTTAGTATTAGGTTTTATTATGGCTTTTTGTTGTTGTTGTTGTTTTCAAGGCACGGTCTCACTCCAGCCCAGGTTGACCTGGAGTTCACTATGTACTCTCGGTCTAGCCTTGAACTCACAGCAATTCTAACTTCGGCTCTCAAATGCTGGGATTAAAGACATGTGCCATGATGCTTGACTATTTTATTTTATTTACTTTTAATTTCTTTTTAAATTTTTGGTTTATTTTTATTTATTTGTTTGAAAGTGACAGAGAGAGAGAGAGAATGGGCGCGCCAGCGCCTCCAGCCACTGCAAACGAACTCCAGATGCATGCGCCCCCTTGTGCATCTGGCTAACGTGGGTCCTGGGGAATCAAGCCTCGAACCGGGGTCCTTAGGCTTCACAGGCAAGCGCTTAACCGCTAGGCCATCTCTCCAGCCCCTTTATTTTAAATTTTCTTTCTTTAAAAATAATCTGTTTTTATTTATAGAGCAGGGAGAGAGAGAGACAGAGTGAGATAAAGAGAATCAGAGAGAGAATGGGTAGCCAGAACCACTTGCCACTGCAAACAAACTCCAGATGCATGCTCCCATAAACATATGGCTTAACATGGCTACTAGGTTCTGGTTTTAGGTGAGTATTGGTTAAATCAATTGGGGCAACAGGCATTGGAAGCAAACACCTTCAACAACTGAGCCTTCTCCTAAGCCCTCATTCTGGCATTTTCAAACAAAGAAATGTTTGTTTATTCTCCTCTGGACACATCCACCATATTGTGTATCTGGCTTCATGTAAATACAGGGGAATTGAACCCAGACATTCAGGGTTTGCAAATAAGCACATTTAATCCCTGAGCCCTTCTCTGCAGCCACTAGCTCAATTTTCTTTCTTTTCTTTTTCATCATTCTTTTCCTTTTTTCCTTTTCCTTTTTAGTTTTTTGAGGTAGGGTCTCAGTCTATCACAGGCTGACCAGAACTTACTCTGTGGTCCCAGGTTGGCCTCTAACTCACAACAATCCTCCACCTCTGCCTCCAGAGTGCTGGGTTTAAAGGTGCATGCCACCACCCCAGACCTGGTTAATTTTTTTTTCTTTCTTTAAAATATTTTATTTTTGTTTCTTTATTTGACAAAGAAAGAGGGAGAGAGAGAGAGAGAATGGGCACGCCAGAGCCTCCAGCCACTGCAGACAAACTCCATACACATGTACCCACTTGTGTATCTGGCTAATGTGAGTCCTGGGGAATCAAACCTGGGTCCTTTTGCTTGGTACACAAATGCCTTAACCAGTAAGAAATTCCCCAGCCTTTTTAAAAAAATATTTTATTTTATTTTTCTATTTGTTTTAGTTTTTGAGATAGAATCTCATTGTAGTCTCAGGCTGGCCTCAGTCTCACAGAGGTCCTTCTACATCTGCATCTCAAGTTCTGGCCTGGCTAAAATTATATATACACATATTTGAGGTAGATATAAGCAGATGGAGACCAAAAAAAAAAAAAAAAAGAGAGAGAGAGAGAACTCACTCCCTAGATGTGTGTGCCACTTTGTGTATCTGCCTTTATGTGAGTACTAGGAAATTGAACCCCAGGCCACCAGGCTTTGCAATCAAGCACCTTCAATTGCTAATCCATCTCTCTAGCCCTCCTTGTCATTCTTCTTTCCACGGCTTGACTCGCACCATTTCATTGACCTGCCTATATAATTCTTTGTCTTTGGAAGTGTTACATTTTTAAGGAAGGGAATTTCAAAACTAGAGATCATGTAAAAGCCAATACACAGGCTGGAGAGATGGTTTAGTGGTTAAGGTGCTTGTCTGCAAAACCTGAAGACCCATATTTTACTCTCCAGACCCAATGTAAGCCAGACACCCAGAGGTGAGGCAAGCACTAGGTCACACATGCCTGCTAGGTCACTTAAGAATTCCCTGGACTGTATTTTCAAGTTACATAAAGTCTGACGTAGCTCAGTGTGATGGTTTGAATAGATGCTCAGCCCCCCATATATTCAGCTTTTTTATTTGTTTGTAGTTTGCCTCTGCAGCCACCTGGCTGGAGGCAGTGTCACTGAGAAGATCTTAAGGTGTGGTGGTGGGTTTCAGATTTCAATCTAAAAATATGCAAAGTGCACCTAGCTGGAGTTCCTGAAGTGTGCTGTGTGGCTTTAGGCTTGTGGTCCTCTCTCTCTGCTAGGTCCTGTGAAAGCAGGCCAGCTTCTTCTGCCATTGTGGAACTTCCCCTGGATCTGTAAGCTTCAATAAATATCCCTTCCTCCATAATTGTGCCTGGTTTGGAAGTTCATCTCATTGAACCTGAAGCTGTCTGCTACACTCAGGTAATATTCCTTCATCTTGTAGCTGTGCTGTTTGGAATGTGATGCTTAAAAGGTGACCTGCAGGGCAGGAGAGGAGTGGAGGAGGCACTTGGCTTTCTGCTTTCTCTATGTAGAAGTGACGTGTTTCACACCCAGAACCAAGTCACAGGCTCTATGCTTCCTACAAAGCAGGCTGGGACTATCAGTGCATCCATGGATATTGGTGGGTGCCAGAGTGACAGCTGTGGTGGGAAGTGGGCTGGTGGGGTGGGAAACTACTCAGGTTTGGAATCACACAACTCTGGAAGAAGGAAAGAACTGGAAAGAAATCTGCTTAGATAATTGCTGGAAGAATGTAAACTATGGGGTAAGGAGTCTGAGCTTTATATTACCATTTTTTAATTTTTTTTTGTTGTTATTGGAGAGTTAGAGCTAGAGAAAGAGACAGAGAGAGAGAGAGAGAGAGAGAGGCTTCCAGCCACTGCAAACAAACTCCAGATGTATGCAGCACCTTGGGCATATGGCACACATGGGTACTGGTGAAAGAAGACAAGCCCTTATCAGCTAATGCACCTCTCCAGCACTACAATTTCTGAGCAAAGAGTAACATCAGATCATTCTTAAGAAAAAAAATTGATAGAAGGGCTAGAGAGATTTCTCAGTGGTTAATGCTCTTGCCTAAAAATCCAGGTTTGACTCTCCAGTACCCATGTAAAGCCAGATACACAAAGTGGCTCAGTGGCTTGAGGCTCTGTAGCATCCATTGTCTCTATGTCTCTCTTCACTCTATCTGTCTTTCCTTGAAAATAAATATTACTAAATAATTAAATAAATATATGATACCCTTTAAAAAAAATCTAATAGTAATTGTGGGTATAGCATAAACAAGGGTAGCCATTCTAAAGTTAACGTTTTTTCCATACGTATATGTGGTATGTGTACATGTGTGTATACATGTGCTTGCATATGTGTAGGGACAGCTATGTGTGCAGGTGCATGTGGATGGACATACATGTGGGGGCAAGTACTTCACAATGATCTTCCTCAGTTGCTCTCTTCCATTATTTTTTGAGACAAGGTCCCATTGTACCTGGAGCTCACCAATTTAGCTACACTAGTCAGGCATGGTGGCACACGTCTTAAAATGCCAGTATTTGGGAGGCAGAGCACTGGTAGGAGGATTGCCAAGAATCTGGGCCATCCTAAGACTACATAGTGAATTCTAGGTCAGCCTGAGCTAGAGTGAGACCCTACCTCAAAATAAATAAATAAATAACAAAACAAAACAATGTTTAGCAACACTAGCTGGCAGGCAAGTCTCAAAAATCCTCCTGTTGGGCTGGGGAGATGTCTTAGCGGTTAAGTGCTTGCCTATGAAGCCTAAGGACCCCAGTTTGAGGCTCGAATCCCCAGGACTCACGCTAGCCAGATGCACAAGTGGGCGCACTTGTCTGGAGTTCATTTGCAGTTGCTGGACGCCCTGGCACACTCTCTCTCTCCCTCTCTCTCTCTCTCTCTTTTTCTCTGCCTCTTTCTCTCTGTTGCTCTCAAATAAATAAATGAAAATAAACAAACAGCAAAAAAAATCCCACCTTCCCATTAAAAAAATCCTCCTGTCTCTGCCACTCCTATGATGGCTGTGTCTGCCTTTTACATACATGCTAGGTATCCAAAGTCAGGTCCTAATGCTTTCCTGGTGTTGCAATAACCTTATCATTGCTGGCAGAAAATGCATGACCAAAAGAAGCTGATGTTTGGAAAGTTGTGTAGTTTGTCTTTCATGCATAGTGGGGTATTGAACCTCAGACATTAGGCTTTCAGCAAGCATCTTAATGCCTGGGCCATCTCTCCAGCCCTTCTTGTCCCTCTTTTGAAAGATGGTCTCTCTCCATCCTGGAACTCATCAAGTGGGCCAGACTTGTTGCCTGTTGAGCCCCAGGGATTGACTTGTCTCCACCTCCTCAGCTCTGAAATTACAGGCACAAGTCACTGTGGTGGTATCTTCATGTGGGATCAAACTCAAGTTTCCATATGTAAATTTCAAGCCCTTTACCCACTGAGCCATCACCCCAGCATGTGTTGTTTCCTTTCCTTCTTTCTATTTTATTTGGGCTGGAGAGATGGCTTAGCAGTTAAGATGCTTGCCCATGAAGCCTAAGGACCCAAGTTCAATTCCCCAGTACCTATGTTAGCCAGATGCATAAGGTGGTGTTTGATTCTGGAGTTCATTTGCAGCAGCTGAATGTCCTGGCATGCCCATTCTCACTCTGTCTCTTTCTCTCTCTCTCCCTCTCAAATAAATAAAAAATATAATAAATATTTAAAAATATGTTAGGGCTGGAGGAATGGCTTAGTGGTTAAGCTGCATGCCTATGAAGCCTAAGAACCCAGGTTTGATTCTCCAAGTCCCACCTAAGACAGATGCACAACATGGAGCATGTGTCTGGAGTTAGATTGAAGTGGCTGGAGGCCCTGCTGTGCCCCTCTCTCTCTTTCTCTCTCTCTCTTTTCCTCTTTCTGTCTCAAATTTTAAAAGTATATTGTATATATGTAAGTACAGTGATTGTAATGGGGAGGTAATATGATGGAGAATGGTATTTCAAAGGAGAAAGTGTGGGGGTGGGGAGGGAGGGAATTACCATGGGATTTTTTTTATAATCACGGAAAATGTTAATAAAAATTTTAAAATTAAAAAAAGTAATTAAAATATTTTATTTATTTATTTACTTATTTGTGTGTGAGAGTGAGTGAGATGGAGGGAGAGAAGGGGTGCACCAGAGCCTCTAGCCACTGCACCCAAACTCCACATATATGTGCCACCATGTGCATCTGTCTTACTTGTGATCTGGGGGATCCAACCTGGGTCCTTAGGCTTTGCAGGCAAGCGCCTTAACCGCCAAGCCATCTCTCTAGCCCCGTTGTTTCCTTTTTCACTGCTATCTGCCGAAGAGCAGAATAAGTGATGGTGACCTGCCCTCAGCATCTCTGTGTGTCTGTGCCTGCTAACTGACACCTAGGCTGCATAGCTGTCTGATGCTTTTTTCTATCTGATCCTGTCTGACACATACTAGGGAGTCTGTAATGCATGATGAACGAATAAGCAAATGTTACTGTGCAGAATCTTGCAAGTAAAGTGAGGGGAAACTAGGGGCTTTCAGCATGATCTGAGAGTGGAAAACATTCGGATGCCCCAGATAGCCTTCACTGTTAATGACTCTCTCCCTTCCCCCTGAGTCTGTCTCTTCAGAAATCCATGAAATAATACAACCTCAACTTTCTTCTTAATTATTTTAATTCTATGTTGAGAACCTTTTAACTTGTGGAGGGCAGGAGGGAGGTAAAGAATTAGAGATTGTGCTGCCCCATAGCAGACGCAAGTGGTAGGACACCTACCTTCCTAGGGAAAGTCAAAGGCAAAAGTTGGAAATTTCATCAGCAGAGCAGGCAAGTGAGAGCTCACAAAAGCTCTGTCTGGTTAATAACCTCAGCAAATGAAGGAGGAGGGGTAGGTAGCCCACACATCTGCAAAAGAGTTGCACTAAGGAAGTCACATTTGGATCTGCTTTCACCCCTTCTTTATTTTTAGTGCTCTCTCTGTGTGTGTGCGTGGTGTATGTGTGCAGGGAAAGTGGATCTTTTTCTTTTTCTCTGCTCAGCGAAATGATAAAAAATGTTAAGAATGGAATGGGCTGGAGGGAAGGCTTAGCAGTTAAGGCGTTTTCCTGCAAAGCAGAAGGACACAGGTTCAATTCCTCAGGACCCACGCTAGCCAGATGCACAAGTGATTGCATGCGTCTGGAGTTCATTTTCAGTGGCTGGAGGCCCTGGCTTGCCAATTCTCTCTCCCTCCATCTCTCTCTCTCTCTCTTTCTCTACCAAATAAATAAATTTAAAAAATCTTTTAAATATGTTAAGAATGACTCTCTTTGGGTGGTGAAAATATAGTATTTCCCCTCCCTCAATCAAAAAAAATTTGATTTAAGTGATATCACTTTCTCCTGCCCTGTAAGGCATCTTTTGAGAAGTCAGCTGTCACATGAATTGAATTACTTAACCTTTTTAAAACATTTATTCAAGGGCTGGAGAGATGGCTGAAAGGCTGAGGTACTTTTCTTCAAAGTCTAATGACCTGAGTTCTATTTTCCGGTTCCCATGTAAAGCTAGGTGCACAGTGGTGCATGCATCTGTAGTTTGTTTGTAGCAGCTAGAGGTGCATTCTTATACTCGCTCTTCCTCTCTGTCTGTCTCTCTTGTTTCTTTCTCTGCTTGCAAATAAATAAAAGCTTTAAAAAATTGCCAGTCATGAAGGCAGATGTCTTTAATGCTAGCACTAGGTAGGCAAAGGCAGGAGGATCACTGAGCTGAAGGCAGCCTGGGACAAAAGAGGGAGTTCCAGGCCTAGAGTGAGACCATACCTGCAAGCAAATATTACTTCTACTTCTCAGCTCACTTTTTCTGTTAGGCTATTGGTTAATTTCTCCATGTTTTCTGAGAGCTCAATGAATTTCTTTAAAACAGGTTTTAAAAAAATTATTCACTGAAGTTCTTGTACATACTTGTTATTATTTGGTTAGTTTCTGGAACCTTATTGTTAGGTCTTGTTCTCTGACACACAAACACACAGGCATGTGTGTGTCTGTGTATGTGTGTGTGTTGGTGTACATGCACCACAGAGCATATGTGGAGGTGAGAGGACAAATTTGGGTGTCTGTCTTCTCCTTCCGCCATGAGACAGTCTCTTACTTATCATGCTGATGAATTTCTGGGGTTCTCCTCTCTTAGCCTACTATTTTCTCATAGGCACACTGGGATTCCTAGATGGGTACTATGGATTTTGCTTTTGATGTGGGTTCTGGGGATCTGAACTCAGGTCCATGAGCAGTTTATATATATATATGTATATATTTGAGAGAGAATGGGCATCCCAGGCCTCCAGCCAGTGCAAATGAACTCCAGCCACATGGGCCACCTTGTGCATGTGACTTTTCCTGGGTACTGGGGAATCAAACCTGTGTCCTTTTGGCTTTGCCAGCAAGCACCTTCACTGCTGAGCTATCTCTCCAGCCACCCACCGTCAGTTCTTTTTTTCCTGATTTATTTATTAGAGACAGAGAGAAGGACACACACACACACCGAGAGAGAGAGAGAGAGAGAGAGAGAGAGAGAGAGAGAGAGAGAGAGAGAGAGAATGGGTGCGCCAGGGCTTCCAGCCACTGCAAACAAACTCCAGATGCATATGCCACCATCTGCATGTGGCTTACATAGGTACTGGAGAATCCAACTGAGGCAAGCACCTTAACTTCTAAGCCATCCCTCCAGCCTGGGTTTTTTTTTTTTTTAGTTTAAACATCTGTTTTGTTTTTGTTTGTTTGTTTGTTCTGTCTTTTGTTTTTTTCAGGCAGGGTCTCACTCTACCTAGGCTGACTTGGACTTTACTATGTAGTCTCAGGGTGGTCTCAAACTTATGAAAATCTTTGCACCTCTGCCTCCAAAGTGCTGGTGTTAAAGGTGTGCACCACCACACCAGACTTTTAAAATGAGTCCTTAGGCTTCACAGGCAAGTGCGTTGACTGCTAAATCATTTTTCCAGCCCATATAAACTTTTCATAAAAAGGAAATTTAATTTTTAAAAATGACTCTCTTCCTTCATGACCTCACAGTGGCTGATGCTACCTACACAAGACCTGCATAATAGGAGGAAAACGATGACAGCATCAACATAGAAGAGAGACTGAATTGGAAAGAAGAAGGGGTTCGGGATGGGAAAGTTAAGGTTGTGGGAGAGGATTATTATGTGCACACCCTCATGTGGGGGCACACACACACACACACAAATGCATGGACATGCACACCACACACATACACATGCAAACATTGTATTTTGTCCTTTTCTTTTCCTTTCTTGAGGGAAACCTAATAGACTTGCCTTTTATTTATTTTTTAATGAGAGAGAGAGAGAGAATTGGCATGCCAGGGCCTCTAGGTACTGTAATGGGACTCCATACGCGTTCGCCAACTTGAGTGCATGTGTGATCTTGAATATGTGTCACCTTGTGGTTCTGGAATATGCAGGTTCCAGGTTGTCAACATGGCTTTTTAGGCTTCACAGGCAATTACCTTAACCACTAAGCCATGTCTCCAGCCCTGATCCTTATATTTTTTATATAAATATTTTATTTATTTATGTGTAAGTAGAGAGAGAGAAAGAGAGAGAAAATGGATGTGCCAGAGTCTCTTGCCACTGCCATTGAATACCAGCTGCATTCACCAGTTTGTGCATCTCTCTCTCTTTTTTTTTTCAAGGTAGGGTTTCACCTTAGCTCAGGCTGACCTGGAATTCACTATGTATGTAGATTCAGGGTGGCCTCAAACCCATGGGGAACCTCTTACTTCTGCCTCCTGATTGCTGGGATTAGAGGTGTGCACCACCACGCCCTGCTTGTGCTAGTGAACTGAACCCAGGTCCTTAGGCTTTGCAAGGAAGTACCTTAATCACTGAGCCATTTGGCCAGCCCCGTTCATCTTCTCTTTGTTGTTGTTGTTGGTTTTTCAAGGTAGGGTTGCACTCTGGCCCAGGCTGGCCTGGAAGTAACACAGGGTGGCCAGGATCCAGAGATCCTCCGACCACTGCCCCCCAAGTGCTGAGATTAAAGGCATGCACCACCATACTCGGCTTGTGTTGTCATGACCCACTATTCACCTTAGTGCTGGGATGAGACTCGGGGCCTGGTGCTTGCTCAGCGAACACTCTTATTCTCCCTCAGTCCCTCTTCCTGATTTTTTGTTGTTACACACACACACACACACACACACACACACACACACACACACACACACATATATGTAAATTTATTTGAGAGTTAGGCAGTTAGAGACAGAGAGAGGATCGACAAACAAGGGCCTTCAGCCACTGCAAATGAACTCTAGAGGAATACACCACCTTTTGCATCTGGCTTACTTGGAGCCTGGGGAGTCAAACCTAGGTTCTTTAGCTTTGCAGGCAGGAGGCTTAATTGCTAAGCCATCACTCCAGCCCTGTTTTGTTTTTTTTTTTTGTTTTTTTTTTTTTTTTGTGTGTGTGTGTATGTGAAACAAAGAGAGAGAGAGAGAGAGAGAGAGTCTCACTCTAGTCCAGGCTGTGCTGGAATTCACTATGTAGTCTTAGGGTGGCCCCCAAGTCATGGTGATCCTCCTATCTCTACCTCCAGAATGCTGGGTGCTACCAAGCCCCATCTCACAGCTTTGTTAGATGTGAGACTTAGGGGGTCTTGAATGATTAAATAATCATTGAATTGTCCCTGTTTAGTCATGGGACATATATTCTCTCCTGTGGAGCGGGTCTCCACTTATAGTGATCCTCCTACCTCTGCCTCCCAAGTTCTGGGATTAAAGGCATGTGCCACCACTCTTGTCTATTAATGTGTTTATTGGTATCATATGTACCCATCTCCACTCTTCCTCCTCCAACATGAGATGGTGTACCCTTGGCAGCATATAGCTTACACAACTACAAATAATGACTGACTGTAGGCACAAATGTAGCCCATTGGAAACACATGCTTTTCCCAGGTGAACTTTGGAGGTGGGGACTGATGCCAATATAGAAGAAAGCTGTTTTCTTTGTCCTCAGTAGGGCTGGCAATCTCACTCAGTACCTTGTAAGGGTACAGTCCCAGCTGAAAACTCCTGCATATGCTTTTTAATATACATATGTGTGTGTGTGTGTATGTATGTGTGTGTGTGTGTGTGTGTGTGTGTGTGTGTGTATATGTATGTATGTATGTATATACACATACACACACATCTTTTTAAAGCCCAGCATGGTGGCACATACCTTTATTTTTTTAATTTATTTATTTTTAATCTTAATTTTTTGTTTGTTTGTTTGTTTATTTTTATTTATTTGAGAGTGACAGACAGAGAGAAGGAGGTAGAGAGAGACAGACAGAGAATGGGCGCACCAGGGCTTCCAGCCACTGCAAACAAACTCCAGACGCATGCACCCCCTTGTGCATCTGGCTAACGTGGGTCCTGGGGAATCAAGCCTCGAACCGGGGTCCTTAGGCTTCACAGGCAAGCACTTAGCCGCTAAGCCATCTCTCCAGCCTGGCACATACCTTTAATCCCAGCAATCAGAGGATTTCCATGAATTTGAGGCCAGCCTGGGACTACATAATAAATTGCAGGTCAGCCTTGGCTAGAGTGAAACCCTACCTCAACACACACACACACACACACACACACTCATACACATACACACACACACATACTTTATTTGAGAGACAGATTGATAGAGAGAGAAAGAGTATAGACACTAGAATCATCAGTCACTGTAAATGAACTCCAGACAAATGTGCCACCTTGTTCATATGGCCCACATGGGTCCTGGAAAATCAAACCTGGGTCCTTTGGATTTGCAGGAAAGTGCCATCTCTGCAGCCTACTTTTTGTTTGTTTGTTTGTTTGTTTTGAGTTAGGGTCTCACTCTACTCCAGGGTGACCTGGAATTCACTATGTAGTCTCAGGGTGGCCTCGAACTCATGGTGATCCTCCTAGCCCTGCCTCCCAAGTGTGGGGATTAAAGGCGTGTGCCACCACGCTAGGCTCCTTCTTATGCTTTCATCAGGATGGTTGTTCATCCTCAGAAAAGTGCCCTTGAACCTGTCTTGCCAGGAAATTAAGGTGAAGTCTGGGTTTTCCATAGGCCCCATCATTTTGTGTGTGTGTGTGTGTGTGTGCATTCACACAATGTGGATTGAACCTATGCAAGCACCTATGTAACTAGCCGCATTATCACTTTTCATTTTGTATTAGTCTAAGTTTTTCCAGGATCCTTTGAACTCTCTCAGTGGTTCCAGTAAACCTTGAACTTGCAGTTTTTCTTCCTTAGAGATTCTGGCTCAGCGATTACAAGGCTGTACTACTAGGCTTGGCCCATTGCCATGAAGAAACAGTGACTGTTATGGAGGGAAGCCACTCTGAAACATCTGCCCCAGAAATCCTCCATCAAATGATGACACACTGACATTCTATGGCCTTGGTGGGAATGAGAAAATTAAAGAGCAGTGCTCAGGAATTGGTGTTGAGTCCTTATAAGTGCTGCACATCATCTCACACAGCTGAGCATGCATTCTACCATGCTGCTTCCATTGCACTTTCAAATATTAAATACACACTTTTCTCCTTTAAGTTGACTCAAATAACAGTAGCTTAGCAAGGGTAAAAATTATCATCACTATCAAACTAAAGTTTACTGAACTATATAAATATATACCTTGTTTCTTTGTTTTATTACTAGTTTTTGTTTTGTTTTTGTTTTTGGTTTTTAAGTAGAGTCTTGCTCTAGTCCAGACTAAACTGGAATTTACTATGTAGTCACAGGGTGGCCTTAAACTCATGGCACTCCTCCTACCTCTGCTTCCTGATGCTGGGATTAAAGACGTGTGCTATCATGCCTGGCTCTGGTTTTTGTTTTTCATATTTTACTTTATTTATTTATTTATTTGAGAGAGTGAGAGAAAAAGGCAGTGGGAAAGATAGAGAGACAGAGAGAGATTGGGTGCACCAGGGCCTTTTGCTGTTGCAAAGGAACTCCAGATGCATGCACCACCATCTGCATCTGGCTTATGTGGGTACTAGGAAATCAAACATGGGTTCTTAGACTTCATAGCCTTATCTGCTAAGCCATCTCTCCAGCCCTGTATGTTTGTTTTTGAGGTAGGGTCTCACTCTAGCCCAGGATGATATGGCACTCATTCTGTAGTCCCAGGTAGGCCTTGAACTTACTGTGATTCTCCATCCTCTGCTTCCTGAGTATATATATATATGACTTTTTGAAACAAATTTTCACTATGTAGCCCAGGCTGGCTTTACTCTTGCAATATAGCCCATACTGACCTTGAAATCATAGAGAACATCCTGCCTCAATATCTGAGTGCTGGGATTATAGGTGTGCATCACCACACATGAGTCAAATAATCTTTTCAATGGGTTTGTTATAAGAAAAACAGAGGGCTGGAGAGATGGCTTAGCGGTTAAGCTCTTGCCTGTGAAGCCTAAGGACCCCGGTTCGAGGCTCGGTTCCCCAGGTCCCACGTTAGCCAGATGCACAAGGGGGCGCACGCGTCTGGAGTTCGTTTGCAGAGGCTGGAAGCCCTGGTGCGCCCATTCTCTCTCTCTCCCTCTATCTGTCTTTCTCTCTGTGTCTGTCGCTCTCAAATAAAATAAATTAAAACAAAAAAAGAAAAGAAAAACAGAGAACATCTCTTTCTAAACCATTTATTAGAGGAAGTATTATTAAAGTATCTTTTAAAATTTTTATTTATTTTCAAGCAGAGAAAGAGAGAGAATATGGGTATGCCAGGGCCCCTAGTCCCTGCAAATGGACTCAAGATGCATGTGCCACTTTGTGCAACTGGCCTTTTGTGGGTCCTGGGGAGTAAACCTGGGTTGTTAGGCTTTGTAGGCAAGTACCTTAGCCACTGAGCCACCTCTCCAGTCCCCTTTTCCCTTGTGGAAGTCAAGGAGGAAGGAGCATGTGGAGGAGACAGCTGCTGAAAGTGTTTGGTACAGACTGGGGGTGGCAGTGCATATTTGTGATCCTAGCTACCAAGACAGCAGAGGCAGGAGGAGCACTAGTTGTAGACGAGCCTAGGATGCTTTAAGACTCAGTTTAAAAAAAAAAAAAAAAAGACATAGGGCTGGATAAAGCTCAGCAGTTAAAAGCACTTGTTTTCAGAGCCAATTCCTCAGTAACCACACAAAACAAAATACACAAAGTGGCATGTACAGCTGGAGTTTAAAATGTCAGGATGCCCTGGCGCATCCATTTTCTGTCTCTTTTTTCCTCTCTGTCTGCTTCTTTCTTTCTGTCTGTCTCTCTCAAATAAATAATACAAAAATCAAGGTTGAATGCAGTTTCAATTTTTCTCTTTCAAGAGATGTATGGAATTGAAATATAAATGGCTTACCCTACATAAACCAGGACACAACAACTAGCTTAGCAGTTACAGCCTTTGACTCTGAAGCCAAAGGACCAGGGTTTGAATCCCCAGGATGCACACAAGCCCAATGCACAAAGGGGCGCTTGTGTGGGTTAGAGCACCTGTTGTGCCCATTCCCTGTATCTGTCCCTTTCTCTTCTCCATCTGTCTCTTTCTCTCCCATATTTAAATAAGTAAAATGTATTTGGGGGATTAAAAAAAAAGTGAAAATATGCTCAACACAGTTTCTGAAGATAGAGAGGAGCGTCTTGGCCAGCACCTGTCCTGTGTAGTTAGGAATGTCTTTCTGATAGAAGGTAAGCATATCAACTCATATTCAAAAAAAAAAAAAAAAAAGTAAAGAAGGAATTAAACAACCTATGTGATTGGCATTAAACCCAGAAGTAAGAGTCCTACTGCCTCTGTCATTTGGTGGAAACGAAACACCGCTCCTTACATGTCTTGGAGTGGTCACTCTCTCAAGAATCCTGAACCAGCAGCCCTGCACATCTCAGAAAATGTGACACCTACTCATCACCAGTGACCAGGGTCAGTGAGCAGTCCACGGAAGTGAACTCGGACATTCTCTATGATTCTTAAATCTTTGAAATTTTGAACATTTGATATTTGAGGCAGGCTCTCCTGGCCTATCAGTTGGCTTGGCACTTGTGGAGGTCGTCCTCCTTCAGCCAATTAAAGGATACTTTCTTGAGCTCTCTAATCCCTGGGGAAATACACACTCTGTGCCCTGTTTACTCATATTTCAGACATCCACATTACAGTAGGCTTACAACTTGTAAGTGAGGGGATGAACCTGAAAATATTGCTCAGTTTCAACAAGCGTGGCCCATGCTTGCACATGGCTATGCATTAGCCATCTTTGTGCATTCAAGAAGTCTGACCATTTTCCAGAAAAGATCAGATTCTCTAACCTAGGGTGACAGCTTAATGCTCTCATCCTAAGAGCTTTTAGGTCAAAGAGAATGCCATGAAATCCAGGGAATTTCTGTGTGATAGGGAAAGGAGACCCCTGACACACCTGAGACTTAACTGATCACACCTGTATGGGACATGCAGCGCTTACAGATGAAGTGAGACACTGCTAATGAGTCCTGAGCTCCTATCTAATAGGAGGACCGGTGTCTTTCTGAGGCAGTAGACACACAGTAGTCCCCCAAGTACGAAAGGGAAAAATATGGGTAATGTAAAACCCATATGCAATTATGGACATTCTTTTTGCCTTATAGGCCCAGGGAAATATTGCTGAAGCCAGGTCAGAAAGAATTGGGAGTGTCAGGGTCCAAATGTGTATTCTGAGGGTTCAGGTACCTTTCAGATGCTCTCGAGTACCTTCATAACCCCACAATGGATGCAGGTGGAATGAAGGCCCAGAAGGGCCAGTTTTGCAAAATCACAGACCTGCCCCTCCTTCAGTAATGTTCACAATTATCAAGGAAAATACAGTAAGTACGTAACACACAGTCCATTGCTAACACAGTTAGAATTTGCTGTGGCCTTACTCGCTCCTCAAAATCAAAAAATTCCCATCTGACACGGAAGAAAATGAGCAGGTATGACTATGCTTTATGGTGACATTGTAGACTACATTGCACCCAGTGTCTCCAGCTTTGCAAACAAGTTCCTGTATACTGCACTGGAATGATATCTTTACTTGCCAGAAAATGATAGCAATGTCTTTGGGGACAAATGTACATCATATACATATTTCTTTCTTTCTAGGGTATCCCTGTTGTAGGACTATTTGTAACCTTTGACCAATCTTGCAAAGTTTTCATTTTATCTCTGATTTTCAATGTTCAGAGCAATTGATTATCATAAACACATGGAGCTTGAAGTTATCCCAGGCACCTTTACTGCCAGCAGAGATCAGAGGATGACCATGACATTGTAGCCACCCTGTGGCTACGTCCTGAATTCCAGGTCACAAGGTACTAGAATTAAAACCTAGGGCTGGAGAGTTGGCTTAGTGGTTAAGTGCTTGCCTGTGAAGCCTAAGTTCGAGGCTCGATTCCCCAGAACCCACGTTAGCCAGAGGCACAAGGGGGCGCACACATCTGGAATTCGTTTGCAGTGGCTGGAAGCCTTGACGCACCCATTCTCTCTCTTGCTCTCTGCCTCTTTCTCTCTCTCTCTCTCTGTCGCCCTCAAATAAATAAAAATAATAATAAAGGCGTGTGCCACCAGGCCTGGCCAAATTTATTAAAAAAAAAAAAAAAACTAGCTCGAAAAACAAAGGTAAGAAAGAAAAAAAGAGGCAGAAGCTGTGGGAAGTGGGAAATGGCTTAGCGGTTACAGTATTTGACTCTGAAGCCAAGGGACCCAGGTTCAAATCCCCACGATGCACGCAAACCCGATGCACATGGGGGCGCTCATGTGGGCTAGAGCATCTGGTGTGCCCATGCCCTGTATCTGTCCCTTTCTCTTCTCTATCTGTATCCTTCTCTCTCATATTTAAATAAGTAAAAATTTTTTTGGGGGGGAATGAAAATGTGCTCAACACACTTTTTGAAGAAAGAGAGGGGCGCCTTGGCCTGCACCTGTCCTGTGTAGTTAGGAATTTTCTTCTGATAGAAGGTTAGCATATCAATTCATATTCAAAACAAGTAAAGAAGGAATTAAACAACCTGTGTGATTGGCGTTCAACCCAGAAGTTAGAGACCTACTGCCTCTGTCATTTGGTGGAAATGAAATACCACCCCTTACATGTCCTGGAGTGGTCACTCTCTCTCAAGAATCCTGGACCAGCAGCCCTGCACGTTTCAGAAAAGGTAACACCTAATCATTTCCAGTGACCAGGGTCAGTGAGCAGTCCAGGGAAGTGAACTCAGATGTTCTCTATGATTTTGAAATCTCTGAACGTTTGATATTTGAGGTAGGCTCTCCTGGTCTATCAGCTGGCTTGGTACTTGTGGAGGTCATCCTCCTTCAGCCAACTAAAGGATACTTTCCTTTGTTTTTGGATTTTATTTTATTTTATTTTGAGAAAAAATAATGAAAATTTAATATGACAGATGGGATAATAGACAAGAGTCAGGAGACAGATGTGCAGGAGAGATAGAGACAGGAAAGACCAAGTCACACCAAGGAAATTTTCACTGATAACATCATCTGTAAGTAACTCACCACCTACTATGTGTTTGATGTCATGCTAAACACTTGGCATTCATTCATTTCCTTATTTAACACACCTCAAGTAGGTAGGTGCAAGACACGTTTAGAGTCTTGCACACAGTACAAGTGCTTAAGACATTGCATGTTGATGGTCGATATAATCCTCTGAGGCAGATTATTAATATCTTGATTTAGAAAACTGAACATGGAGACTCATGGTCTGGAAGGTGAATAGGTAGTGTGTGACAGAGAGTACCTGTGAGTCCAGGTAAGCTATGTTTCCAGCAGGCACATGGTGCCTGCCTTCAGGAAGCTTGCTGTCTCACTGCCTCCCCGTAAAGAAAACTTTCTTGTGCTCTATTTTTCCTAGAGAAACACACACTCCATTCCCTGTTCACTCATATTTCAGATATCCTCATTCCAGTAGGCTTACAACTTCTAAGTGAGAGGGTGAACCTGAAAATATTGCTCAATTTCACCAAGAATGACCCATGCTTGCACATGGCTATGCATCAGCCATCTTTGTTCATTCATTAAATCTGACCCTTTTTCTGAAAAGAGCATATTCTCTACCCTAGGAAGATTGCTCCACAATGCCCTCAGTCCATAATTGCCATTGCCACCCAATTTGAGTGCATCTGAATCATTACCTAGTGTGAATCTTGGTAGAATCAGTGGAATATACTAGATGGACAAATCCCAATGTAAAATAAATGATTCAAAAAAAAAAAAAGTCTACTTCAAGAATGCCCATTACCATAGTACAGTCCTCTAGTTAGAGCTATTTAGAGGAAATTCAAGACAAAGAATTTAAAAGCATGCTTATGACAAATATATACAAGGGACTTAAAGGGGACATAAACAGAGGCTTAAATGAAATCCAAGAGAATAGAGACAACTGAATGAATTCAACTTTATTTTGAATACTCAAAATAAAGTCAATTTAAAATTTTCATGGATTAGTCTCTCTTCTATTTTTTAAGTAATTATGAACTTGGCTGGATGAACAAATTGTGTGTTGGTGCCATTCCCTTCATGCTATCTTCTTTTAACTCTTTTCCACACCCCCATTCCACTGAGGGTCTTTCCAGAAAATGTAGTAGAAGGAGATTTTGATCATTATATATTGTGTTGTATATATGTGTGGACATTGTCAATATAAGTTTAATTAAGAAAATAAATTAAACTTTAGAAAACCTTTTATGGAAAGACTTATTAATAGAACAGAATAATGTGGCTAAAAGGCAAAGTAGAAGAAAGAGAGTAGAGAGCCAAAATCAATGATAACTTTAAAATTAAATTATCAGAATATTAAGTATGATAGTTTGAATGTATGGCCCAATAGATTCAGGTGTTTTACTAAACCTGAGTTGGCAGCTTCAGCCCCTAACATACAGATTCTTGCTGGGGGGGGGGGGGGGGTGGCATGTCACTGCAGTGGATTCAAATTTCAGCCCAGAGGTGTAGGGAGCAGTTTCAGCTCTGGTGGCACATGCTTGCTTGTTTTTGGTGTTTGCTGGATTTTTTGTTCTTTTCTCCCCCCCCCCCCCCCCCCCGCCCCACTGTCTGCTTTGATATGTGAAAGGGAGCAAGTTTCTTACATCATTGATGGAGCTTTCCATAGATTTGTAAACTGAAATAAATCTCTTCCTCCCATGAACTATGTCTGGTTGTATATTTGTTCCAGCAACTTGAGAGATAGTTGAGATCTTATTAAAAATCCAAATCTATGAATATTGGATATAGAAGGAAAAGAACTTCAGGCCAAAAGTTTTAAAATAAAATTCCAAAATATTGGAAAAGAGATGCCAATCCAGGTACAAGAAGCATACCTAACACCAAACAGACTCAGAAAAAAAATCACCCCATCTTATTAAAATCAAAACACCAAATACACAGAGCAAAGAAAGAGTACTGGAAGTCACAAAAGAATAATATCAAGTCACTATAAAGGTAGATTCATCAGAACAACAGCTGATTTTTCAGTGGAAATTTTAAAAGCCACAAGAGCTTAGAATGATGTATTTCAGGTACTGAAAGATCACAGCTGCCAACCCAAATTACTAAACCCAGCAAAATTATCTGTCACAATATATGGAGGTTTTAAAAAGTCTTTATAAAATCAAACTAAAGGAGTTCCTGATCACTAAGAATCTTTACAGAAAATAATGAAAGAATCCGGGGGTGGTGGCATACACCTGTAATCCCAGCACTTGGGAGGCAGAGGTAGGAAGATCATCATAAGTTTAGGGCCACCCTGAGACTGCATAATGAGTTCCAGGTCAGCCTGGGCTAGAGTGAGACCCTACCTCAAAAAGAAAAAAAACTGAAAGAAATAATTCAGACTGAAAAGCAGGATAAACATATTCAAGACATGATGAGGAAAAGTAATAAACAATTCTAGAATAGTTATTAAGCAACTGAAGACCAGGAAAACATTAAAACACCATAAAGTCATAAAACATTAAGAATTAACTTACACCTTTCAATAATAACTATTGAAATTGTGCAATAATCTTAATTCCCCAATTGAAAGGTATAGATTAGTATACTGGGTCAGAAAATACAAATTGGGATCTCAAGAAATGGCTGAATTGTTAAAGATGTTTGTTTGTAAAACATGGAGGCCTGGGTTCAATTTCCTAGGACCCAATAAAAGCACAAAGTGGCACATGCATCTGGAGTTTGTTTTCAGTGACAGGAGCACCTGGTGCAACCAAACTGCAAACAGTCTGTCTGTCTCTCTCTGTCTCCCAAATAAATAAGTAAATTTTTAAAAAGCAAGATCCATTTTTTGGTGTCTTCAAGAAACTCACCTCATTCTCAAAAATAAATAAATAGATACTTTCTAGGATGAAAAAGTTATTCTAAACAAATGCAACCAAGAACAAAACCAGGTTGTACTATTATATCTGACAAAATACACTTCAAACCAAAAATAATCTGAAAATATAAAGAAGTGTACTTCATATTGATCAAAGGGACAAGCCACCAATCAAGAATATATTAAAATTCTAAATATATATGCACTGAATATAGGGACACCTAACTTTATAAACCAAAAACTGCTAGATATACATCATAGATTAACTCCAACACAATTATAGTAGATTATTTCAATGCATTACTCACTCCAACAAAAAGGTCAACCATGTAAAAAATAAACAGAAATATTGGAACTAAATGATAGTATAGAGCAAGCAGACCTATCAGATTTGTAGAATATTCTACCCCAAAACTAAAGAACACACATTCTTAGAAGTTCATGGGGCTCACCATAAAGTATATCACATGGTAGGACACAAAGAAAGTCTCAACAAATTCAGGAAAACTTAACTCCTTGTATTTTATGTGACCACAATGCAACAAAGGTAGAAATTAACAGCAAGGAAACCTACAGAATATACAGAAACTCCTAGAGATTAACTAGGTTTAAACAACATACATTGAGGGACATCAAAATTTCTTAGAACTGAATAAAAATGAAAACACAACATGCTACTACCAATGGGATGCAGTGAAATCAGTGATATTAGATAGGTTTACAACTCTAAGTGACCTCCTTACAAGAGGTCACAAGAGATTACAAGCAATAACTTCATCAGGCCTTAAGACTGAACAAACCAATACAAAAAGAGTATACAGGAAGAAATAATTAAGATCAGGAAAGAAATTAATGAAACATAAGTTAAAGAAATAACAAACAACCAATGAAATGAGGATTTAGCTCTTGGGAGAAACAAACAAGATTGACAAACCCTTTGCCAAATTAACCAAAAGAAGGAGAGAAGACACAATCAGTATTATTAGAGATAAAACTGAGGCATTAGAAAAGATGCTAACAATTTAAAAAATTATAAAGACATACTCTAAAATTTTAAACTCCACTAAATGGATAATATAAACAAAAATGAATGACTTTCTAGATGCAGTAGCGATATGGGCCTATAATGGAGCGATGAATAGGTAATATGGGGAAATTGAGTTTGGAAGAGGTACATATCTGAAGCAAAACCAATTCTAAGGCTGGAGTGCTCAAGAAGTTTCCTGTTCTTCAAAGTTTACTTTATTCCCAATGGATTAACAAATTGGCACCCTACCTGGTATTGTGGAGCATAAGAAATGCAGGGAAGAGAGGGTCATTGAGTTTGCAACATGGTCTTGTGTTTTGGAAATGACCATGGGCAGTGTGAAGCAGGTTTGCTTGATACCTGCATGGAGACCCCATGAGGCCCTGAGGATGAACTGTGGGTTGCAGTGGAGACCCAGTGGAGAGGCTGGGACCAGGAGATGGCTGCCAAGGACAGCTGCCAGCCCTGAGGAAGTTTTCCAGGACTGTAAGTAGCCTAGTTGTAGGGGCAGAATAGGAACTCCAGAGAATTGTTGCTGATTAGAAATATCATACTTGGAGATTTGTCATTGACTAGAGATGTTGGACTTAAAGCTACAGAGTTTGCTGTTTGCCCTGGTTGTTTTAAATCTTGTATTGGCTGAATATTTCTTTGCTATGCCCAGTGCCATCTTTTACAATGCGAATGTTTATTCTGTGCCATTATGGGTCTTTGGGGGATTTTTTTTTTTTTTTTGGTATTATGGCTCAGTTTAAAAATCTTGGACTATTGGAATGTATGAACATCATTGGAATTGATAAAAACTATGGGGACTTTTAAAGTTGGGTGAATGCATTGCATTTTACATCATGTATGGTTATCTGTGTATGGGGGCCAGGGTCGAATGTGGTGGTTTGATTTAGGTGTCCCCCAAAACTTAGATGTTCTGGTTGCTAGGTTCCCCAGCTGAAGACAATTGGAAATTAAAGCTTCCTGGAGGCCATGTATTGTTGGGGGGTGGGCTTACACTCTTCTGTTGCTTTGGCTAGGGTGTAATGGCCATGCCCATGCCATCCTGGAGCTTCCCCCTTAAGCCTGTAAGTCAAAATAAACCTTTTTTTCCACAAGCTAGTTGGGTGGTTTCTACCAGCAATGCAAACCTGACTGAAACAATACCTATTTATTGGGAAAAAAATTTTATAGAAAAAAAAATTATGATGAGATTTTATAAGGTTAATAGAGAATATTAAATAAACACAAATTACAGATGCCTTACTGTTCTTTTATATGCAGTACTGATGAGGCAGTTTAGGGATAATTGGACTGCCAAAAATAAACAGAATGTGACTAAAGATATAAAATGTCCTTGAGCCTGTAAAGGGAGATCTGGTTCTTTCTTATCTCTTTTACAAGAGTCCTTACAGGTAGAGGCCAGGAATGTAAAGGAGCAAGCTGTTTTTTTTTTTGTTGTTGTTGTTGTTTTCCTGATATCTTTCTTTACTAGAAGACAAAATTAACAAATAAGATTACTCTTTCAGCAACGAGGGGAACATGGAGGTGAGAGGGCATGGGACTCCACAGATGTTTTGAGTCCTGCCTGCCTTTCCACCTAATAAAATGGCTTGAGCACCAAAAAAAAAAAAAAAAAAAAAGGAGAAGAAGAAGAAAAGATTACGCTCTCTCTCTCCTGGAAACCTGGTGGCACATAGTTACCTAAGATGGGAGCTAGGCTGACCAACTCAGCTCCCACCCAGTAAATTTCTATCAAAGATTCCACTCAGGTCTCCAGGTGGTCTTCCCATTTTTCTGGGAACCCTTGCTGTCTTACAACAGGAGCTCTGCATCCCTTTCTTTTCTTAAACTCTATAATCTCTGTAGTAAAATCTGTATGACCTTTAACCAGTATGGTCTATGAATTTCATTTGTCATAGCTCAGAACCTCGAAGCCATGAACTTTGTGGAAATTTTGTGTGACTGTGAGCTTCCATCCCCCTAACTCCTTAGTTACAGCCTAAGAGCTAAGAATAGCTCTGTTACTCTCAAAGATGCCCAAACTTTCATATCATTGATACTTTATCTTCATAGGAAATAACAAGAATTTAGTTGGGGGGCAAGGGAGATGGCTTAGCGGTTAAGGTGTTTGCCTGCAAGGCCAAAGGACCTTGGTTCAATTCCCCCAGAGCCCACATAAGCCAGATGCATAAGGTGGTACATGTGTCTGGAGTTTTGTTTGCAGTGTCTGAAGGCCTTGGCATACCCATTCTCTCTCTCTCTCTTTTTCTCTCTCCCTCTGTCTTTCTCTCTCTCAAATAAATAAATATTTTAAAAAAATTTTTAAAGACCATATTGAAAAAAAAAAAGAATTTAGTTGGGGCAGAACCCATACTTACTTTTAACTACTGGATTTTAATTTGTCTATTTCTTTGTTGACCTTGTTTCTATGAAAGTAAATAGTCTTTTCAATAATCTCTGGTGGGAAAGTATGCAGGCAATCAGTTTTAGCCATTCTGGATATAGAAAACCAGTTTCTTCTCTTTCTCACCTAACCTTTTCCATTATGTTCAGCTGAAATATGTACAGTGGATGAAGAAAAAGAGACCATAAGATTCTAGCTCTCTTGCTTTTGCTTTATATCCTCAACTCCACTTTTAATTTTCACTATCTTTTAGACTTACATTGTTTTTGTATTTTTGTATTTGCTTGTGTTATTGTCTTATATTTCTTGGCATTCTCCCTTGCTCTATACAAGGGAACTTTTTAGCAAAGGGCCAACTAGTTGTTTTGGCATTTCTGGCAATATGACCACTGTTGGAACTACTCAACTGGGCATCATAGTTCAAAAGCAGTCATAGACAATAAGTCAACAAGTGAGCATGACTGACTCTGAATATACTCCCATAAAACTTCATAACTTCATTCTCAAAAAAGGGAGGCTGGACTTGGGAGGCAGAGATAGTGAGCTCAAGACCAGCCTGAGACTACAGAGTGAATTTCAGGCCAGTTTGGGCTACAGTGACACCCTACCTGAAAAAAAAAAAAGGCTGGTCATTATTTTTCAAGTCTTAGACTACATGCCAAATAGTAGTACTGTAATTCTTTATTGGGTCTTTTTCAAAAGTTAGCTATTATGCTTGGCCCCTTGTCATGCTATTAATTTTATTAATTTTCACTACACTCTATAAAGTGAGCAGTAATGAGTAGATGCCCAAACTGAGACTCAATACCAAGATCAAACAAAATCAAAACTTAAGCTTTCGATCACTATGTATATTGCTTTCTTATTTGGATTTTATAACTAACCAGGCTTTTTCTATTTTCAAGAAACTTAAAATCAACAAAAAACTTCACTTACTTTTTTGGCATGTGTGGATGAGTATGGTATACATGCATGTATATATACATGCTTAATATGTATGCTGACACACTTATGTGGGGGTGTCTGTGAATGTGTGTGAAGGCCGTAGTTTGATGTCAATTTATCTCCACTTTATTTACAGAGGCAGAGTCTCTCACTTGAACTTCAATGTGCTACATGGGGTGTAGGGGAGTATGGACTGGGAGTATACAGCAGCTACACTTGGTAGACCCACTGTTGAACTGTTTGGAAGATATCAGAACCCTTAATTCAACAGGTTGTGGTAGGGAGGAAGCTGTTTATCTTCTCACCTCTTAGCTCAATGAATAAAAACTTAAAGTACCAATTACAATAACAGGAAGTAGTTTCAGAGCCTCAATCCCAATTAGAGCATGGCCTATTGGGAGGGAGAAAGAGGAAGAAGGTAGGATGGAGTTATTGGATTCTTACATTCCAAACCAGAGGTCCTGGCTGGAGACTGCCAATCACTCCGCTAGTCAAAAGATTATTCCTCACCTAAATACATGTTAAGGAAATGGAAGAAATGTTTATCCCTTTAATGAAATAATGTGCTATGTATCCAGAAGCCCTTCCTTTGGGAAGCATTTGCTCACAGGCCCTCATGGTAGAGTCTGACCTTTTTTTTTTTTTTTTTTTTTTTGCTTATTATTTATTTATTTGAGAGTGACAGAGAAAGAGGGAGAGGGAGAGAGAGAGAGAGAATGGGTGCACCAGGGCTTCCAGCCACTGAATAAATTGATAACCATACATGATTTAAAATGCAATGTATTCATCCAACTTTAAAAGTCCCCATACTTTTTATCAATCCCAAAGTTGTTCAAATATTCCCACAGTCCATGCCATGATCTTTTAACTGAGCCATAATACCAAACAATCTGGGCTGGAGAGATGGCTTAGCGGGTAAGGCACTTGCCTGCAAAGACTAAGGACCCAGGTTTGATTCTCTAGGTCCAACATAAGCCAGATGCACATGGTGGCACATACATCTGGGGTTCATTTGCAGTGGCTAGAGGCCCTGACATGTCCATTCTCTCTCTCTCTCTCCCTTTCTCTCTCATAAATAAGTAAATAAATCCTCCAAAATCCCACAGTGGCACAGAATAAACACACTGAAAAAGGTGGAATTGGACATAGCAAAGAAATATTCAACCAATACAAGATTTAAACAGGGAAAATACCAAACTCTGTAGCTCCAAGTCCAATATCTCTAGTCAGTGACAAGTCTCCAAGTCTTATAATTATAACCAGCAACAAATCTCTGAAGTTCCAATTCTGCTCCTCCAGCTAGTCTACTCACAGTCCTAGAAAACTTCATCTGGGGCTTAAAGCTTTTCTTAGCAACCATCTCATGGTCCCAGCATCTCCACTGGGTCTCCACTTCAACCCAAAGTTCATCCTTATAGCTCCTTTGGGTCTCCATGCATACATCCAGCAAACCTGCTTCACACTGACCATGACCATCTCCAAAACACAAGACCATGTTGCAAATTCAATGACCTTCTCTTTCCTGCATTTATTATATTCCATAACACCAGGTAGAGTGCCAATTTGTTAATGTAACGGGAGAATAAAGTAGACTTTGAGAAACAGGACACTTTTTGAGCACTCAGGCCCCTTCAAAACAGCCTACATTCTTCCTGTTGCCCCAATGCAGGTCAGCTGATCCAATCTCAAAAGCTATAATCTCTCATATAATTGCAGCTGAATGAGCAGAAGTTTCAGCCCAAAGATCTATGCCATATCCCTCTGCTCACACCAATCCATTTCTATGCAAAGCAACCCTATACAACGTCTCACAACAGAGACATAACAGCAAGCCTCTCACACAAGCTACTTCTAGCCTAGTCCAAGCAAAGCTCTTTCTCACCCTCACAAACCAAACCTCACAGTCCATAGTTCTTACTACATTCAGGTCCTTCAGTGCTGACCAGTACTGCAAGGTGTCTCTTAGGCCAAGGTTTCAAATCCCCCCACATTCCTTTTGAAAATCAGCTTCAAAAGGTCAAAGCCATACAAGTCAGGTGTCTAGCAGCAATTGACACTACTCCTTGGTACCAACTGTACTGTTGGAGTCAGGCTCTCATTGCTGGCAGAATTCACCAAACAAAATAAAAAAAGGGGGGGGGGGGCGTATTTTAGCTTGCAGTCCTGAGGAGAAGCTCCATGATGGCATGAGCAGAGGGTGAATATCACCCCCTGGCCAACATAAGGTGGACAATAACAACAAGAGAGTGTGCCAAACACTAACAAGGGGAAACTGGCTATCATACCCAGAAGCCCGCCCTCAACAATACACTGCCTTCAGGAGGTTTTAATTTCCAATTGTCATCAGCTGGGGAACCTAGCATTCAGGACACCTAAGTTTATGGGGGACACCTGAATCAAGTCACCTCAAAAGGTCTCATCACTCTGACAACTACATTGTAACCAGAACCACAAACACAATAGTAGAACAAAGTCTTTATGTTAAGCTTAAACAAGGAGTGTCAAGTAAAATAGAAGATGTAAGTTATGACTTAAGATTTAACACAAGAGCCAGAATGTCCTGAATAACTAGATCTTATACTCAAAATAAGAAAAGTGGGGTAGGAGATATGACTTAGCAGCTAAGGTGTTTGTCTGTGAAGTCCAATGACCTGAGTTCAATTACCCAGTACCCACATAAAGCCAGATACACAAAGTGGTGCATGTGTCTGAGAGCTGGTTGCAATGGCTAGAGGCCCTGGTACACCCATTCTATCTCTTTCTATTTCTCTGTCTTTCTCTCTGCCAGGTGTGGTGGCACATGCTTTTAATCCCAGAACATGGGAGGCTGAGGCTGAGATCACTGTGAGTTCAAAGCCACCCTGAGACTACATAGTGAATTCCAGGTCAGCCTGAGCTAGAGTGAGGCCCTACCATGAAAGAAATTAAAAAATTAAAAAAATAAAAACAAAAAATCAAAAATCAAATAAGAAAATTGATAGCTTGAACTCAAAAGGACAAATAAGAGATGTCATCTCTGATATAGTTTAGTTGTTTGTATTATCTAAGAAGAATTTAAAAATCAGTTTCACAAAAAGCTACTCCAACAAACAATTAAAGGTGACCATAAGACAAATGATACAATAAAAAATAAGCAAAGAAATATAGGACAAAAAATAAACCAAATGAAAATTATAGAACTGGAAATTGCAACAAGATCACTAAAGGTTCTCACTAGCAGAATACATATGACAAAGGAAATTAGCGAAGTTAAATATGGAACAATAAAATAGACTCAATTCTGACGAAAAAACAAAGAGAAAAAAAAAACTCCCAGGAAATGAAGCAAAATTAAAGAAAGTTCTGACATGACGTGTGTGTGTCTGTGTGTGTGTGTGCGCGCGCATGCATTACATAAATAGTATACAGTGGGGTTGGAAAAGTATTAGAAGAAATGAAGGCTGATATTTCCCTAATTTGGCAAAGATATAAACCAATATATTCATGATGCTTAATAAATCCCAAACACTCTAGACCCAAAGAAACTCAAGCCGAAATACTCCATAATTACATTTCTTAAACTATAAACTAAAAATAAACAAAAAAAAAAAATTCTGAGCACAAGCAAATGGAAATAGAGAAAGTCAGGCTGGAGAGATGCCTTAACAGTTAAGCACTAGCCTAGGAAGCCTAAGGACCCTGGCTCAAGGTGCAATTTCCCAGGATCCGCATTAGACATATACACAAGGGGGCACACACATCTGGAGTTTGTTTGCAGTGGCTGGAGGCCCTGGCATGCCCATTCTCTCTCTCTCTCTCTCCCTCTCTCTCTCTCTCTTGAATAAATAAATAAATAATAATAAAATAAAATAAACAGAGAAAGCTAATTCACATTACAGCAAATTTCCCATCTCATGGAGATAAAAAAAATAGCATAGTAAAAATGTCTTTTAAAATGAAAGGAAAACAGACTTTCTCAGATACCAGAAAACTAAGAGAACTGTTACCTCCAGATCTACTTTAAAAATTGCTAAAAGAGTCTCTCTAAACAAAAAGGAAACAAAAGCAAAAAAAAAAAAAAACTTAGAAGTGACAGAAAGAAGTAGTAATAGATTAGATAAGTGGCAGATAGATACAAATAGGTAAATAGGTAATAAATAGTAGGTAAACCATACATGCATACATACACAATTAATCTCTGTCTTCATAACTGAATCAAAGATTATTATTTCATCTCTTTAAAAATTCTCATTCAACATTACTCTATAAGGAATTTAAGTCAAATCTAATACCTTAGGTTGAAATGAATAAGGTAGAAAATCTAATCTGTAAATATTACTCAAAACAAAGGAGGTTTGGGGAGATGACTCAGTGGTTTAAAATGTGCTTTCTTGCATAGCCTGCCAGTCAGAGCTTAATTCTCCAGTACCCACATAAAGTAAGATGCATGAAGTGATGCATTATCTGGAATTTGTTTGAAATGACAAGAAGCCCTACAATGCCCATACCTGTCTTTCTCCTTCTACCCAGGTACACTCTCTAAAATAAATAAATAATAAATATTTTTTAAAGGAGCAATTATATTAAATATCAGATAAAGTAAATTTCAAACCAAATTGCTAGTGACAAAAAAGAGACATTAGTAATAACAAAAGTGTCAGTTCACCAGAAAGACAAAGATACTGTGCATTCACCAATTTTACTTATAATGCTTCTGCCAAAAAATTCAAATGTTATTTCCTAAGTTCTTCCTTGGGTATCGTCTTATGCTCTACATATTCTATTGTCTTATTTGTCCTTTTTTCCCCATTCTAATCATCACTAATTTTCCATTTCTATTAACAAATAATAAACTTGTCCCCTCACAGCCCAAAGTTAAATTTCAATTATTATCAAGTTCTCCCATCTTCCACCCCTACATTTCTCACACAATACTCCTCATTTTGTTTCTCATATGTTGGCTCTACCCTCGTCAGGCTTCCACTTCACAGAGCTTTCTAATTGTTGCCTAATCTTTCCAATATAGAGTAAAAATGTAGAGTACTAACATGTTTCATTGCCATTCAAACAAATTCAAACATGTTTGTTTTACAAAATTTTCCAATTTTTCACTGTTTACTTCACTCTAGCCCATTCAGATCTCACCGGTCCCTAAAATGCCTACTGGCTTGAGAGAGAGAGAAAGAGAGAGGGAGAATGGGTGCACATGTGTGCAGGTTAGGGGACAATCTCAAGGCGTCTGTGCTCCACTTCTTTGAGACAGGGTCTTTTGCTGCTATAAGCAAGCTTCAGATTCTCCTGTTTCCCTTGTCATAGGCTTGCTGGGACCTTAGACACATGCTGCACTTTGCATGTGGCTTTATGTAAGTGCTGGGGAATAGAATCTAAGCTGACAGGCTTTGAAACAAGTGCTTTTAGCCACTGAGCTATTGCTCCAACCCCTTGGATTATCTATTCTTGTAATCACTGGCCAGAGTGCCTTACTTTCATTTCCACCTGGAAAAACACTTTCCTTTTACAAAGTTATCAAATATCATCTGCATCATGAAGGTTTACACAGGTATGGGCATTAGGTATTATTGTCCTCACTGTGCATAGTCTCTTTTTTCTTCTAATCCGTATAAAACATTGTACATTTCCTATGGTGTTTCATATATAGTTTTCATGTGTTGACATGCACTTTGACCTATCTTCCCTAAATTGTAAGTTCCTAAAACTTGCAAGTCATCTTTGTATTTTGCATTCCTCACCTTCCTTAGGACCAAATTAAATTCTTTGGGTTTTGGTTTGTTTGATTTTATTTTCTTTGGAGACAATGTCTTACTATAGAGCCCAAGTTGGCCTCACATTAACTATTCTTCTGTTTCAGCTTCTCCAGTACTGTTATTATGGGTGTGTATCATCATACTTGGCCAAAGTAAAGTATATTTGTCACATTAAAAACTTAATAAACATTTATTATATAATTTAATTGTATCTCTACTTTTTCATATTCCTTATTTCCTCATCATAGTTTTGAATTCTTACCTTTCAAACATAAAATGTCAGTTAAGCTTAATCTAGAATATGATATTACATAGAAAAATATTTTTCTGTTATATAATACAAAATATATGTAGATGTATTTATAATATATTTTGATATATAATCTAAATGTATAATATAAATATGTACACACATACAAAATGGCTATATATATATTTCCATATGTGGATCCTAGCTACAAATGACTAGACTTCTGTGTGAGTAGGAAGTAATTCAGTAGCATACGCCAGTAAGCTAGAAAGGAGATATAAAGGGAATAGAAATGGAAGGAGGGGGGACTTAATAGGATGGTATTGTATTTATGTACATAGAAGAACAGATTAATGGGGGGGTGTGAAAATGCCTAATTGAAGTCAAGGGAAGAGATCAAGTAAAGGAAAGCTGGAGGCAGGGCTAATCAAAATCTAAGAGAACATAAATAAGTCATATGGAAACCTACTTTTTTGGATAATAGAACACACAGGAGCCATAGATTGTTACTAGAAATTTTTCAGTGCCAGGGATGGGATACCTTTCAGTGAGTTGTTAGCCAGGGGGGTCCCTGATGCCTCTAAAATATTATAGGCAATTTTCAAGGCCCTTGGTTTTCCACCAGGAATAGATGGTAAGACCCTACTGCTGAAGACTCCACATACTTGGGCTGCAAGGTCATGGAGAAACCCTGCTGGAGCTGAGCTGAAAACCCCCTCCATGTAGACCAGCTGACAGTAAGCTGGAAAAAGCCATGCTGCATGCAGTTCAGTGGGAGAGAGAGAAATCACCATTGAAGATACTCAACAGTGGACACCTCAAGCCTTATATTTAGCCAGTCAGGCCAAATGAGTCAATGGGTACAATAGTGGCATGTTTGTTATGGGGGAAACCAAGCATCCTTTAATTTGACTGGAGATCTTTAGTATAATTTCAGAAAAAATTGATGTAGAAGATTTGGATTAGAGGATTAAATATGTCCTTTAGATAAATTGGCCTTTTAACTCTAAAACTTTTTGCTCTAACAATATGAATAGAAAGAACTGGACTGTTAGGGAAAAAAAAATGTAATGCATCCCTAACATACTAAACTCCCCAGATTTTAGCCCACACTTTCAGGGTTCCCATACTGAGGTATGCTTTGCTGCTTCAAATTAAGCTTGCTGTTTCTGTCTTTGTTGTAATTCAGAACCCTGTTTAATAAGGTATATTGCTTTCATTCCTCTACTGACCTTGTGAATGTCTCATAGACAAGAAAATAGCTAATTCTTTACTGCTTCCTGGACAAGAATTAGTTCAAACAGAGCTTATAAAGAGCATAGATGTTTCCTCTCACTTTTCAGTCTTAATCAGCAGTGGACCCTGCAAGCTTTATCCCTGATCAGCCAGGTCAAATGTGCCAACTGGTGTAATGGTGAAAAGTGAAATGAGGGAAACCAATTGCTCTATGATTGGATTTGAGGCCAGATCCGTGGGAGGAAATGAATGCCTAGAACTGCAAACCTGATCAAAAGCCTATGCTGGGGAGGCTATAGGCCCATGGGGAAATGTTGTTTGGCTAAGTGGATCATTATGCCAGCCAATTTCCTCTAAATACACATGTTTATGCTCAGAAGTTAACACTGCTCTCACTTTTGGTTAGAGAAGCTTCACTTTTCAGAACTCATCAACATGCTGATAAGAAGTGACAGTGGAATGTTCAGCATAAAGTGAGATATCTCTGTGACACCCTTATAACAGTCCATTGAAGAAGAGGTGTTAAAAAGAGTGTAAGAGACAAAGGAAAGTGAGGAATTCTTTACAATACTATCTTCCAGACACAAAGTGGTCATGGCATTTATGATCTCACAGTGGCCGGCTGATACTACCTACATAAGACCTGTATAATAGGTAGGGAAAAGTGATGACATAAAAACAAAACAGGGACTAACAGGACAGAAGATGGAATTCAGGGGAGGGGACATGGGAGGTAATGCTGGTGGTGGGAAGAGAGTCTGATCATGGTATATTGTGTTTATGCATGCATGTCAATAAAAACAAGAAATAAAATAAGACATACTGTAGAGTAAAAAACTCATGATGGTTCCATTATGCATTCTCAACTACCTAGGCTATCACCCTAATTACTGCAAGTTAACTGTACACGTATGTGTTTGTATTGCAATTTTATACCAGCAATTTCCATTTCAAAAAAACATTCATTTTTGTCTCTAATTAAATATTTACTGCTTACAGTTTGAAGACCTGGTATCAGATTCTTCTTCATATTGAACTTAGGACCTAGGCATAAATATACATTTAACTTTGAGCTTCATAAGAAAGACAGATTTGGTCTTCTTCTTCCAGAATTTCACACTAAGTCATACTGTAAAGAGATTGTGCTTGCTGCCAAATGTATTGGCAAGCAACTCACAACCATCCTTCCTAATGATCTGCTATATTTGTAATATGCTAATCCATCTTTTCTTGTTCCTTTCACCAAAAAGCCAATCTTCATTTATCCTTAGATAGAGCTTCCATGCCACCTCTTGCTTACAGAATCCACATTCTTTCACTTTGCTACTATTTATTCCTGGTAGCACCTGAGTAATGCACTTATTTATTTATTCATTTGCTTTTACTTTTTTCTCAATTTTTATTAACATTTTCCATGATTATAAAAAAATTCCCATGGTAATACCCTGCCCCCCTCACTTTCCCCTTTGAAATTCCATTCTGCATCATATCCCCTCCCCATCTCAATCAGTCTCTCTTTTATCATGATGTCATGATCTTTTCCTCCTCTTATGATGGTCTTGTGTAGGTAGTGTCAGGCACTTTGAAGTCATGGATATCCAGGCCATTTTAGGACTGGAGGGAGCACATGGTAAGGAGTCCTACCCTTCCTTTGGCTTTTACATTCTTTCCGCCACATCTTCCACATTAGACCCTGAGCCTTGAAATGTTAGTCCAGTCACTTCTTTCCAGCACTATGATACCTTCTGAGTCATCCCAAGATCACTGCCATCTGAAAAGACAAGATTCTCTACCCAAAGTGAGAATAGCATTAATATAAGGGTATACATATTAAGAGAAGTGCTTACTGGGTAATTTGATAAGCATAGTATATACATTTTTCCAAACATCAGCAGATGTTACACCCCTAGGGCTCATGACTACCCTTGTTTTAAGTTTTCAGTATCAGAGATGTGTTCCCCCCCATGGAGCAGGCCTCAATTGGAGGGCAGTTGGTTTATACCATGACAGAACTGCCACTGTTGTACCCATTGGCTCAATTGGCCTGGCTGGCCAATTATAAGGTATGCAATGTCCACTGTTGAGTCTGTTCACTGGTGGTATCTCTTTCTCCCATTGAGCTACATGCAGAATGGCTTCTTCCAGCATTCTGTCAGCTGGTCTACATGGAGGAGGTTATGAGCTCAGTTCCAGCAGGATTTCTCAGTGGCCTTACAGCCCAAGTATGTGGAGTCTTCAGCAATAGGGCTTACTATCTATTCCTGGTGGGAAAACAAGGACCTTGGCAATGGCCTATAATGTTTTGGGGGCATCAGGGACCTCCCTGGCCAACAGCTCACTGGAAGGTGTCCCATCCCTGGCACTGAAAATTTTATAACAACGATCTATGGTTCCTGAGTTTTCCATTGTCCAAAAACAGAGGATTCCATATAATGTATTTGCATCCTCTTAGAATTTGATTAGCCCTCCCTCCACCTTTCCTTTACTCAAACTCTTCCCCTCACCTCACTTTGGGCCTTTTCACCCCCGTTAATCTATTCTACTTACATATATACAATACTAAGCTATTAAGTACCCTCCTCCCTTCCTTTCTCTTCCCATCATATATCCTTTTTAACTTACTGGCTTCTGCTACTGAGCTTTTTCCATCTCACGCAGAAGCCCAGTCATCTGTATCTAGGATCCACATATGAGAGAGAACATGTGGCACTTGGCTTTCTGGCCCTGGGTTACCTCACATAGTATAATCCTTTCCAGATCCATCCATTTTTCTGCAAATTTCATAACTTCATTTTTCTTTATGCTGAGTAGAACTCCATTGTATAAATGTACCACATCTTCATTATCCACTCATCAGTTGAGGATATCTAGGCTGGATCCATTTCCCAGCTATTATAAATTGAGCAGCAATAAATAAGGTTGAGCACGTACTTCTAAGGAAATGAGATGAGTCCTTTGGATATATGCCTAGGAGTGCTATAGCTGGATCTTATGGTAGATCAATCTTTAGCTGTTTTAGGAACCTCCACACTGATTTCCACAATGGCTGGACCAGATTGCATTCCCACCAACAGTGTAGAAGGGTTCCTCTTTTTCCACATCCCCACCAACATAAGATCATTTGTTTTCATGATGGTAGTCAATCTGACAGGAGTGAGATGGAATCTCAATGTAGTTTTAATCTGCTTTTCCCTGATGACTAGGGATGTAGAACATTTTTTTAGATGGTTTTTGCCATTCATATTTCTTCATTCGAGAACTCTTTATTTAGCTTCATAGCCCATTTTTTGATTGGCTCATTTGATTTCTTATTATTTAACTTTTTGAGTTCTTTGTATATTCTAGATATTAATCCTCTGTCAGATATAGAGCTGGCATAGATTTTTTCCCCATCTGTAGGTTGGCTCTTTGCTTTATTCACAGTGTCCTTTGCAGTAAAAAAATCTTTGTAATTTCATGAGGCCTTAGTGGTTAATCTGTGGTTTTATTGCCTGAGGAACTGGGGTTATATTTCAGAAAGTCTTTGCCAAAACCAATATGTTGAAGAGCTTCCCCTACTTTTTCCTCTAGCAGTTTCAGAGTTTCTGGTCTGATGTTATGGTCTTTAATCCATTTGGACTTAATTCTTGTGCATGGAGAGAGAGAAGAATCTATTTTCATCTTTCTACATATACATATCCAATTTTCCCAACACCATTTGCTGAAGGCGCTGTCTTTTCTCCAATGAGTATTTTTGGCATTTTTATCTAATATCAGGTGGCTATAGCTACCTGGACTTACATCTGGGTCCTCAATTCTGTTCCATTGATCTACACGTCTGCTTTTGTGCAAGTACCACACTGTTTTTGTTACTATGGCTCTGTAGTGTAAGTTAAAATCAGGTATGGTGATACCACCAGCTTTATTTTTGTTGCTCAGTATTATTTTAGATATTGGAGATTTTGTATTTCCAAATGAATTTTTGCATAGTTTTTCTATTTACATGAAGAATGCCTTTGGAATTTTGATGGGGTTTGCATTAAATGTGTAGATTGCTGTTGGTAAGATTGCCATTTTCACAATATTGATTCTTCCAATCCAGGAACAAGGGATGTTTTTCCACTTCCTAGTGTCTTCTGCAATTTCTCGCCTGAATGTTTTAAGGTTCTCATTGTAGAGATTCTCTACTTCCTTGGTTAGGTTTACTCCAAGGTACTTTATTTTATTTTATTTTATTTTTTTGATGGAATTGTGAATGGGAGTGACTCTCTGATTTCATTCTCTGTGTGTTTTTTGTTAGCATATATGAAGGCTACTGATTTCTGTGTATTTATTTTGTATCCTGCTACATGGCTGTAGGTTTTGATCAGCTCTAACAGTTTGCTAGTAGAGTCTTTAGGGTCCTTTATGTATAGAATCATGTCATCTGCCAATAATGATAACTTGATCTCTTCCTTTACAATTTGTATCTCTTTTATGTGCGTCTCTTGCCTTATTGCTATGGCTAACACTTCCAAAACTATGTTAAATAAAAGTGGAGACAGTGGACACTCCTGTCTTGTTCCTGATTTTACTGGAAAAGCTTCCAAGTTTTCCCCATTTAGTAATATGTTGGCTGTAGGCTTGTCATAAATAGCATTTATTATATTGAGATATGTTCCTTCTATTCCCAGTCTCTGTAGGACTTTTATCATGAAGGGATGTTGAATTTTGTCAAACACTTTCTCTGCGTCTAACAAGATGATCATGTGATTTTTGTCCTTCAGCCCATTTAATTACATTTATAGATTTGCATATATTGACCCATCCCTGCATCTCTGGGATAAAGCCTACTTGGTCAGCGTGAATGATCTTTCTAATATATTCTTGTATTCTGTTTGCCAATATTTTGTTGAGAATTTTTGCATCTATGTTCATGAGTGAAATTGGTCTGTAATTTTCTTTATTTGTTCTATCATTGCTGGTTTTGGTATCAGGGTGATGCTGGCTTCATAGAAGTAGTTTGGTAGAATTCCTTCTTTTGCTATTTTATGGAAAAGCTTAAGAAGCAATGGTGTTAGCTCTTCCTTAAAGGTCTGGTAAAATTCATCAGTGAATCCATCTGGGCCTGGGCTTTTATTAATAGGGGAGATTTTTGATAACTGCTCATATATCCATGCTTGGTTTACGTCTACTTATGTGACTAATCTCAACTTTATTTAATTTAGGTAGGTCATATAAATCAAGGAAATCATCCACTTCTTTCGGATTTTCATACTTTGTGGAGTATATGCTTTTATAGTATGTCCCTATGATTTTTTGGATTTCTCTGGAATATGTTGTGATATTGCCTTTTTCATCTGTAATTTTATTAATTTGTGTCTCTTTTCTCTTTCTTTTGGTCAAATTTGCTAAGGGTTTTTCAATCTTGTTTATCTTTTCAAAGAACCAACTCTTTGTTTTATTAATTCTTTGGATTTTTTTTTTTGTTTCTATTTCATTAATTACCGCCCTAATGTTTATTATATATTCCCATCGACTGAGTTTTGGTTTGCCTTGTTCTTTTTTTTCCAATGCTTCAAGGTGAAGCATTAGGTCATTTGCTTGTGTCCTTTATAATTTCTTAATATAGGCACTTAAGGCTATAAAAGTAACTTTTAGAACTGCCTTCATTGTGTCCCAGAGATTTTGGTATGTTGTTCTCATTATCATTTGACTGTATAAATTTTTTGATTTCCTTCTTGATTTCTTCACTGACCCATTCGTTATTTAGTAGCGTATTGTTTAGTTTCCATGATTTTGTGTATGCTCTATAGCCTTTCTTGCTTTTGATTTGTAGTTTGATTCCACTGTGGTCAGATAGAATGCAAGGAATGATTTCAATTTTCCTGAATTTGTTTAGATTTGCTTTGTGTCCTAATATATGGTCTATTTTTAGAGAATGTTCCTTGTGCTGAAAAGAATGTATATCCTGCAGCATTTGGATGAAATGTCCTGTAGATATCTGTTAGGTCCATTCCTTCTATGACCTCATTTAGTCCAGATGCCTCTCTGTTTATTTTTTCCCGGGATGATCTGTCAATTGAGGAGAGTGGGGTGTTGAAGTCACCTACTACCACTGTGTTTGATGTTATCTGTGTCCTTAGTTCTAATAGTGTTTTTTTGATGAATTCTGGGGCCCCCCTGTTAGGTGCATTTATGTTTAGGATTGTAATGTCCTCCTGTTAGAAGGTGCCCTTAATCAATATAAAGTGATCTTCCTTACATTTCTTGACTAACGTTGGACTGAAGTCTACCCTTTCAGATATTAGGATAGCAACCTGCTTGTTTTCTAGGCCCATATGCTTGGAACAACTTTTTCCAACAGTTCACCCTAAGATAGTGTCCATCCTTTGTAGAAAGGTGGGTTTCTTGGATGCAACAAATTGAAGGATCCTGCTTTTTAACCCAGTCTTCAAACCTATGCCTTTTGGTTGGTGCATTGAGGCTGTTGATATTTAGAGATAATTTTGAAAGGTGTGTTTTCATTTTTGCCATTTTTTTGTAGTTGTTCTGGTTTTACCCTTGCTGTCTTGTGTTAACTAGTATTTGAGTATTGTTTGTTTTTTCCTGGTTCCTTATATATGTGCTTTTCTTTTTCTTCTGCATGGAAGATTCTTTCATGTATTTTCTGTAGAGCTGGTTTTGCCTTCAACTACTCCTTTAGCTTGCTTTTGTCGTGGAATGTCCTTATTTCTCCGTGTATTTGAATGGATAGTTTTGTAGGATAAAGTAACCTTGGTTGACAGTTGTTATCTTTCAGAACTTGGAATACATCACTCCATGCTCTCTGACTTTTAAAGTTTGTATTGAGTAATCTGCTGTAATCCTGATAGGCTTGACTTTGTAGGTAACTTGATTTTTCTCTTTGACTGCTTTCAATATTTTTGCTTTGGTTTGTGTGTTTGGTAGTTTGATTATAGTATGGTGAGGAGAGGTTCTTACCAGGTTTTGTCTGGTTGGTGTTCAAAAGGATTCCTGTATCTGAAATGGCATCTCTTTCCCAATTTGGGGGAAGTTTTCTTCTATGATTTTGTTGAAGATGACTACTATGCCTTTGGAGTGGAATTCTTCTCCTTCTACTATGCCCTGAATTCTTATGTTTGATCTTTCATTGTGTCCCAAATATCTTGAAATTCCCACTAAAACTTTTCTATTAGTTTGTCTTTCTCTTTGTTGGACTGTATTAGATCTGCCACCTTGTCTTCTAGCTTAGATATTCTGTCCTCTCCTTCATCCATTCTACTGGTGAGCTTTTATACAGAGTTTTTTATTTTATTAACTGTGTTTTTCATTGCTAGTAATTCTGACTGGTTTTTCTTTATTATTTCTATTTCCTTATTTATGTCTAGTATTGACTGCTTTATTTCATTAAATTGGTATCCTGTGTTTTCTTTGATTCCTTTGATTTCCTCTTTCATTTCTTTGATTTCTTCTTTGAGTTCTTTGAACATATTTACAATCATTCTTTTAAACTCTTTCTCAGGCATTTCCTCTAACTCGCTCTCAGTGGAGGTCATTTCTGATGCATTAATACTTTTTGGTGGATTTATATTGCCTTGATTTTTGGTGTTTCTTGTGTTATAATGTATATATTTTTGCATCCTGGATTATTTAATTATTGGATTTTCTAGTTAGCTGGGTATTATTAGATGTATCAGACAAGCTGATGTTATATAACTTCAGGGCAGTAGCTTAAGGTGTTAGTGCGGCTCTCAAGACTCTCAGAGTATCTAGAGAAGTGACCATAGGTGGGTTATTGAGGGAGGGAATTAACATGGGATATATTTTTATAATCATGGAAAATATTAATAAAAAATTAAAAATAAAAAATAAAAAGAAAAAAAGAAAAAAATTTAAAAAGAAATTAGAAATGTCACAAGTAAATGACCTAATGCTTCATCTTGAAGCCTTGGAAAAAGAAGAACAAGGCAAACCAAAAATCAGTGGATGGGAATATATTATTATATTAGAATTATAGTATATATTATTATAATTATTATTATATTATTATATTATATATTATATTAAGATTAGGGCAGAAATTAATGAAATAAAACAAAAAAAAATCCAAAGAATTAATGAAACAAAGAGTTGGTTCTTTGGAAAGATAAACAAGATTGATAAACCCTTAGCAAATTTGACCAAAAGAAAGAGAGAAGAGACACAAATTAACAAAATCAGAGATGAAAAAAGGTACCATCACAACAGATTGCAGAGAAATGCAAAAAATCATAGGGACATACCATAAAAGCATATATTCCACAAAGTATGAAAATCTGAAAGAAGTGGATGATTTCCTTGATTTATATGACCTACCTAAATTAAACCAAGATGAGTTTAATCACTTAAATAGACCTATAACAAGCATGGAGATCTGAACAGCTATCAAAAATCTCCCAATTAATAAAAGCCCAGGCCTAGATGGATTCACTGCTGTATTTTACCAGACCTTTAGGGAAGAATTAATGCCATTGCTTCTTAAGCTTTTCCATAAAATAGCAAAAGAAGGAATCCTACCAAATTCTTTCTATGAAGCCAGCATCACCCTGATACAAAAACCAGGCAAAGAGGGCTGGAGAGATGGCATAACGGTTAAGCACTTGCCTGTGAAGCCTAAGGACCCCAGTTCAAGGCTCAGTTCCACAGGTCCCACATTAGCCAGATGCACAAGGGGGCGCATGTGTCTGGAGTTCGTTTGCAGAGGCTGAAGCCCTGGCACGCCCATTCTCTCTCTCTCCCTCTACCTGTCTTTCTCTCTGTGTCTGTCGCTCTCAAATAAATAAAATAAAATAAAAAATTAAAAAAAAAAACAGGCAAAGATAGAACAAAAAAGAAAATTACAGACCAATCTCACTCATGAACATAGATGCAAAACTTCTCAACAAAATATTGGCAAACAGAATACAAGAATATATCAGAAAGATCATTCGTGCTGACCAAGTAGGCTTTATCCCAGAAATGCAGGGATGGTTCAACATACACAAATCTATGTAATACATTATACAAAGGGACTGAAGGACAAAAATCATATGATCATCTCATTAGACATAGAGAAAGCATTTGACAAAATCCAACATCCCTTCATGATAAAAGTCCTACAGAGACTGGGAACAGAAGGAACATATCTCAATATAATAAAGGCTATTCATGACAAGCCTACAGCCAACATATTACTAAATGGGGAAAACCTGGAAGCTTTTCCAGTAAAATCAGGAACAAGACGAGGGTGTCCACTGTCCCCATTTTATTCAATATAGGGCTGGAAGTCTTAGCCATCGCAATAAGGCAAGAAACACCCATGAAAGGGATACAAATTGGAAAGGAAGAGATCAAGTTATCATTATTTTCAGATGACATGATTCTATATAAAAAGGACCCTAAAGACTGTACCAGCAAACTGTTAGAGCTGATAAACACCTCCAGCCATGTAGCCGGATACAAAATAAATACACAGAAATCAGTAGCATTCCTATATTTTAGCAAACATGCAGAGGATGAAATAATAGAATCACTCCCATTCATTATTGCAACAAAAAAAAAAAATAATAAAGTACCTTGGAATGAACCTAACCAAGGAATTAAAGGATCTCTACAATGAAAACTATAGAACACTCAAGCGAGAAATTGCAGAAGACACTAGGAAATGGAAAAACATCCCTTGTTCCTAGATTGTAAGAATCAACATTGTGAATATGGCAATCTTACCAAAGCAATCTACACATTAAATGCAATCCCCATCATAATTCCAAAAGCATTCCTCATGGAAATAGAAAAAACTATCCAAAAATTCTTTTGGAATCACAAAAAAACCTCGAATATCTAAAATAATACTGAGCAAAAAAAATAAGGCAGGAGGTATCACCCTACCTGATTTAACCTATACTACAGAGCCATAGTAACTAAAACAGCATGGTACTGGCACAAAAACAGGTATGTAGATTAATGGAACAGGATAGAGGACCCAGATATAATTCCAGGTAGCCATAGCCACCTGATATTCAATAAAAATGCCAAAAATACTCATTGGAGAAAAGACAGCCTCTTCAACAAGTGGTGCTGGGAAAATTGGATATTTATTGGTAGAAGGATGAAAATACATTCTTCTGTCTCTCCATGCACAAAAAATAAATCCAAATGGACTAAAGACTGTAACATCAGACCTGACACTCTGAAACTGCTAGAGGAAAAAGTAGGGGCAACCCTTCAACATAATTGGCCTTGGCAAAGACTTTCTGAATATAACCACAATTACTCAGGCATTGAAACCACAGATTAACCACTAAGACCTCATGAAATTACAAAGATTCTTTTACTGCAAAGGACACTGTGAATAAATCAAAGAGACAACCTACAAAATGGGAAAAAAATCTTTGCCAGCTCTATATCTGACAGAGGATTAATATCTAGAATATACAAAGAACTCAAAAAGTTAAATAATAAGAAATCAAACAAGCCAATTAAAAAATGGGCTATGGAGATAAATAGAGAGTTCTCAAAAGATGAAATATGGATGGCGTATAAGCATCTAATAAAATGTTCAACATCACTAGTCATCAGGGAAAAGCAGATTAAAACTACATTGAGATTCCATCTCACTCCTGTCAGATTGGCTACCATCATGAAAACAAATGATTATAAATGCTGGTGGGGGGCCGGGCGTGGTGGCGCATGCCTTTAATCCCAGCACTCGGGAGGCAGAGGTAGGAGGATCGCCATGAGTTCGAGGCCACCCTGAGACTACATGGTGAATTCCAGGTCAGCCTGAGCCAGAGTGAGACCCTACCTCGAAAAACAAAAAATAAATAAATAAATAAATAAATAAATAAATAAATAAATAAAATAAAATAAATGCTGGTGGGGATATGGCAAAAGAAGAACCCTTCTACATTGTTGGTGGGATTGAAATCTGGTCCAGCCATTGTGGAAATCAGTGTGGAGGTTCCTAAAACAGCTAAAGATTGATCTACCATATGACCTAGCTATAGCACTCCTAGGCATATATCCTAAGGACTCATTCATTTCCTTAGAAGTGCATGTTCAACCATGTTTATTGCTGCTCAATTCATAATTGCTGGGAAATGGAAGCAGCCTAGATATCCCTCAACTGACGAGTGGATAATGAAGATGTGGCACATTTATACAATGGAGTTCTACTCAGCAGTAAAGAAAAATCAAGTTATGAAATTTGCAAGAAAATGAATGGATTCAGAAAGGATTATACTAAGTGAGGTAACCCAGGCCCAGAAATCCAAGCACCACATATTCTCCTTCATCTGCAGATCTTAGCTATAGATGTTTAGCTTCTGTGTGAGAAGGAAAAAACTCAGTAGCAGAGACCAGTAAGTTAAAATGGAGATAGAAACAGAAAAGAAAGGAATGTAGGAGGGTACTTAATAGGTTTGTGGTGTGTATATGTAAGTAGAAGAATAGATAAACGGGGTGAAAAGGCCCAAAGTAAGGTCAGGGGAAGTGATTGAGTAAAGGAAAGGTGGAGGGAGGGCTAATAAAAATCTAAGAGGATGCAAATAAATCATATAGAATCCTCTGGTTTTGGACAATGGAACACTCAGGAGCCATAGATCATTGTTAGAAAAGTTTCAATGCTAGGGATGGGATATCTCCAGTGAGTTTTTGTTCAGGGAGGTCCCTGATGCACCCAAAACATTATAGGCCATTGTCATGACCCTTGGTTTCCCACCAGGAATCGATGGTAAGACCCTATTGCTGAAGACTCCACATACTTGGGATGCAAGGCCACTGAGAAATCCTGCTGGAACTGAGCTGATAACCTCCTCCACGTAGACCAGCTGACAGAATGCTGGAAGAAGCCATTCTACATGTAGCTCAATGGGAGAAAGAGATACCACCAGTGAACAGACTCAACAGTGGACACTGCATACCTTTTAATTGGCCAGCCAGGCCAATTGAGCCAATGGGTGCAATAGTGGCAGTTCTGTCATGGTGGAAACCAACTGCCCTCCAATTGGACTGGAGGCCTGCTCCATGGGGGAGAACACATCTCTGATACTGAAAACTTAAAACAAGGATAGTCATGAGCCCTAGGGGTGTAACATCTGCTGATGTCTGGATAAGGGTATATACTATGCTTATCAAATTACCCAGTAAGCTCTTCTCTTAATATATATACCCTTATATTAACGCTACTCTCATTTTGGATAGAGAATATTCTCTCTTCAGATGGCAGTGACGTTGGGATGACTCAGAAGTTATCATAGTACTGGAAAGAAGTGACTGGAGTACCGAGTACCATCTCAATCACACTTCCAAGTCTCAGGGTCTAATGTGGAAGAGGTGGCAGAAAGAATGTAAGGCCAAAGGAAGAGTTGGACTCCTTACAACATGCTCCTCCAGACACAAAATGGCCTGCATATCCATCACCTTACCATGCCTGAAACTACCTACACAAGGCCATCATAAGAGGAGGAAAACATCATGACATCAAAATAAAAGACTGATTGAGATGCTGAGTGATATGATGAAGAATGGAATTTCAAAGGGGAAAGTGGGCGGGGGCAGGGTATTACCATGGGATATTTTTTATAATCGTGGAAAATGTTAATAAAAATTGAGAAAAAACGTAAAACATAGTGAATATGCAAATGCATAGCATAGAGATGTATAGAAGCCCAAATCAGGAAATAAATTTCAAATGAGGATTCCCAAAAATGAGAGTCTTTATCATCCAGCTGCCTGTTGTTTGTCCCTCACAGCAATTGCTGAAGTGAGAGCAGTCTTATCCTAACCTAACAGTGAGTTTATAAAGGCAAAAACTACATCCTTTTACAATGGCCTGCAAAGCCCTGGCAACCCCCTACAGTTATCTTTTTGCAATAGCAAGCAAGAATAATTACAAAAGTGAATTTTTTGTGTGTTTAGCACAGGGTATGAAGCAAATGCTAGTTGTCAGGTTGTTCTGACCTCAGGGCAAGAACTAACACCAGATGTCTTAACTGAAACCATATCCTCATTCTTGTCATTCTTCCTTTTCAGGCTGTTAATATTTAACCTTGGGTAGGTTTTTGAAAGTGTGTGAAAATGACTAGATGTCTTAAGATGGATTTCTTAGGTTAAGCTATCTTGGTGTTTCACCAAGACATTTGAAACCCTTATTAGCCAGTTCCATCAGAAGGGTGGGGGGGAACAGGGGCCTGGGAAGATTTCGCAGCACTTCAAAATGCTTGCTTGTAAAGTCTGACAACATTAATACCATTCCCTAGTGCCCACATAAAGTCAGATAAAGTGACACATGCATCTTGAGTTTGTTTGCAATGGCATGATGTCCTGGCACACACATAATCACTATCTCTTTCCATATCTCTCTTTCTAATGAATAAATACGTTTTTAAAGTGGAAAAAAAAAACAGAAACTTTTCCTTTTGTGAGTTAATTTATGTGACATCTTGGTGTTATGAGCATGTAAGGACCAGCATATGGTCCAGGGCCAGTTTAGGATAAACAAGTTTGTTGTGAGAGTAAAAAATGCAAAGTCAAAGCTTGTAAGCAAAACTAAGACTAACTGTGTGCAGTAGTAGAGATTAGCAGATGTGTGTGTGAAACTATTAGATAAGCATTGGAAGGTATAAAAACCCCAGCTGCTCAGCAACCATTGTCTCAGTCTCCCCGACACTATGACTGTCTGAAAGGTTACTCAGCAGTCCTGGCTGAGACCCCTGCGAGACGCATCACTGATCCAAATTCATCAGCCCGACACTCTGTCCGAACGCTGTCCAAATGATCATCCGTAAGCCAGAGCACTAGCTTACGCCAGCGGACCAAGACTCGGCTTGAAGCGCAGCAAACCGAAAGTAAAACGTCACAGCTCAAACCCCGCGTTGGTCAGGTCTTAAAACGTCGTAAAACGTCGCAACTCAAATCTCGCATTGTCAGGTCGTATACATGTTAGACTCGTTAGAAATATTCTTGTGTTAGTAATGTAGCGATGAATATAATTTGGTTATATATTATATTAGCTATAATATTTTGTGATAGTTTGGACTTGCTTGTGCGTGACTTTCATCCCAGTAAACTCCTTTGCAAGTATACCAGTGTCTGAGTATCATTGACCTTCGCCGGCGGAATCCTCTCAACCAATCATCTTTGAGAGTGCTCGTGACACTTGGTTCAAAGATAGGTCCCAAGGGAGAAACCTTCAAATTTGGGTACTTAGATCTTAAGCTGTCTCCCATCTCATGATTAGGGGGTTCATTATATAGAGTATATTTTAAACTTTCATATAGGGCCTTCAGTTTGGCCACTTCCTCTTTATTAATTGGAAGCTCTCCTAGGGATAATTGTCCCTGGTATAGTTTCTGTAGTATAGGATAAAGCCAGCAATCTTAGGATTTGGTGAGGTCAGCAGGCTTATTTAAAATGGGAACATGCATATGTCTTACTTGTAAGGTTCAGGAGTGACCAAGGACCACAGAGACCACTCTGAGGCAAAGATGGAAGTTTTTATTCGGGGGTGGTGGTTGTGGTGAAAGACCTGGAAACCATGACAGACTTCAGTAAGGTGCTGCCCCGGCTAGGCCTAAGTTTCAAATTCCCGCTTAGGCAGAGGACCTGAGTCAGCCCCTAGACATGTCCAGGCATGCCCAAGACTTGCCCAGGACTTGTCCCTTCTGCCTTTCTACAAAAGAATACAAGTACAGTTACTGTTTAAACCAACCAATCATGTAACCACCCCCTAATTCTTTGTCCAAATCCCTATAAAAACCCTGCCTTCTTGCTACTTGGGGCTCTTGCATGGATCCACTGTACTGGTGAAGTCAAGAGTCTGAGCCTAAGCCTGAAATAAAACTCTTTGCCCTTGCATGCATATTTGGTTCTCCTTGGTGGTCACTGGGGGCACCAAGAACTGGGTATAACATTTGGGGGCTCGTCCCAGGTTCCCCTCAGAGACCCCTGAGGACCACCAACACGTGGAGTTCAAGTCGCCGGCTGATGTGTTTCTGTGTTTTGTCTTTTCTAAAAACCTGTCCTTTGTCCTTCCTTTCATCAGAAAATTGTGGTTGGGTGGATGTGCCCCTGGAGGCCACTCTGTCTGGATGGTGGGTCCTGGGTGCCCCAGGCCTGCCTGAGGGGGATTTCATTACCCTGGTAGATTTGCAGAAGCAACACAGGTCGGTACCATAGAATGGCAAGAAGCCATTGTCTCAGTTTCAGTTTTGTAGCCACTGGTCAGCTTAACTTTTTTGCTGTTTCTTTTTCCTTTTCTTTGTTGGAATTACTATTTGTGTGATTGGACAGATGGGACAGACTCAGACTACCCTGGTTTCTTTACTGACAGACCACTTTCAGAATGTTAAAATTAGGGTTCATAACCTCAGTATAGAAATAAAGAAAACTAAACTTATCACTATTTCCAGGAGCAAATAGTCCACCTTCAATATGGGCTGGCTGCTAGAGGTCACGTTCCACTTACCGATCATACAGGGAGTCCAAGAAAACATCTTTCAGGGTCCTCCTGGCCACCCAGAACAAATCCCCTATATTCTTGTCTAGCATGACCTGGTGGAAGACCCTCCCTCTTGAGTTAAACCTTTTATTCCTCCTCCACAAGAGACCACCACTATTATGGCAATTAAGAAGAAAGATAAACCAAATGATTCCTCCTCCTCTTCCCCCTCTGCTCCTCTACATACTGTACTCCCAAACTCACAGGGGGAAGAATTGATCTTCCCTCATCCCTACCCTCCTTTCTTTCCCCTTCAGGTAGCCAGAGTCCTTGGACTCCCAGCAGTCATCCCAGCCATTACCTCCAAGTGTACAAGACCAGGCCCTGGGTGAGTGCTGGGAGTAGGATAGGCCCCGCCCAGCCACCACAGCACACCAAAAAGCATCAAGAAAGGAAAAAAAAAAAAGGCCACATTTAACTACGTCCTATAAAGAGCTGAAGTTTTATGTAAAAAAATGTCATACTTTGTTACATGATATCATAAACATAATTACTGAATTTATTTTCTAGGTCAACTTCAACTTACATAGAGGATTATTAAAAAACAACAGAATTCCCTCTGAAGTGGTAACTCATAATTTGTCAGGTATTTAAAAATAACAAGATTGTGGGCTGGAGAGATGGCTTAGTGGTTAAGCGCTTGCCTGTGAAGCCTAAGGACCCCGGTTCGAGGCTCGGTTCCCCAGGTCCCACGTTAGCCAGATGCACAAGGGGGTGCATGCGTCTGGAATTCATTTGCATTGCAGAGAATGGAAGCCCTGGCGCACCCATTCTCTCTGTCTCCCTCTATCTGTCTTTCTCTCTGTGTCTGTCACTCTCAAAAAAAACAATTAAAAAAAAAAATAACAAGATTGTAATGTCCTGTTACTTAAAAGGAGGAGGCAACTGACCTGACTTCTAGGCCAGCCTGCCTCAATATAGCAACAAAATTTGCCTTAGTTATTCCTAATAAAATCATTTCCAAGTGTCTTATTGGTATTAAGGACATAAAATTGTCTTCAGACTACTCACTTGTTAGTGAGCAATAGGATTAATCAATTTGTTATAGTTTTTCATAATAGCCTTATAAGAAAAATGTTTAATAATGGGTTGAGATGAGTTGATTGAAGGAATTGGGAAAGAATTTTTCAATGTTGGGACATAGAATGTTCATTAAAAATGCTTTTTGAGTAGTACTTATATCAGAATGTTAAAGTATGTGGATAAAGATGTGCATATGTAGGAAAGAATTTTCAGGCTAAATCTAAAAGTCATGCCTAAAGTTAGAGATTTTTCAACTGTTTACAAACTTTTTTAATTTATTTTTTCTTTTTTTTGTTTATTTTTATTTATTTATTTGAGAGCGACAGACAGAGAGAAGGAGGCAGAGCGAGAGAGAGAACCAGTGCACCAAGGCCTCCAGCCACTGCAAATGAACTCCAGACGCATGCGGCCCCTCATGCATCTGGTTAATGTGGCTCCTAGGGAATTGAGCCTTGAACCGGGGTCCTTAGGCTTTACAGGCAAGCGCTTAACCACTAAGCCATCTCTCCAGCCCTGTTTACAAATTTTTAAGGGACAAAAAAACTCCCTAATTTTCAGGCTAAAATATGTTGTTTTCTTTCTTGTGCACTTTTCATGTGACTCTATACAACCATTTCCCTTCACATATGCATTCATTCATTTATTCAGAAGTTATGCATTCCATTTTAAATTTCTATTCTATTTACAACTCCGGAGATTAAAATCAAACCTTGTTACCAGGCAGGGTGTCAGGAGAGGCTGAGGGAGCTGGAGGAGCCAGAGGAACTGTTGGGGTAAGGTCCTCTATGGTGTTCATGTCAAAAGCAGAGGGTGAGGATGAATATGGGGGAGGGGTTGAGTGAGAGCATATTCCTGAGACCTTGGCCTTGTGAGAATGGCAGGTAGAGCAGAGAGGAGGCCTTGCATATAGACTGAAAAATAGGGTATTTTGGACCATTTGCCTGTACGTTGGCAGGGTTTAAGTCAGTGAGAATTGGAAATCAAAAGTATCATTTTCAGGCTATTTGGACCTGTTGTCCAGTGTATACTGTGGCCAGGCAGAGTTGCAGAGAAAGATTAGATGACAAGGTTTGATGCCATCCAGGAGTCATAGAGATTTTAAGTTTTTTTATTTTTATTTTTATTTTTTATTTTTATTTTATTTATTTATTTATTTGAGAGTGACAGAAAGGCTGATGGATAGATAGAGAACGGGCACACCCGGGCTTCTAACCACTGCAAAGGACCTCCAGACACATGCACCCCTTGTGCATCTGGCTGACATGGGTCTTGGGGAATCGAGCCTCGAACCGGGGTCCTTAGGCTTGACAGGCAAGTGCTCAACCACTAAGCCATCTGTCCAGCCCAAGTTTGGAAGTTTTTAAGACAGGCTGTAGGGGTAGTAGGAAGTGATTTGTGGGTTTTGTCCCATGGAGATGTGAGACTATAATGAAAGGGCTAGTGAGAGGAGACAGAAAGAGCAAGATGAAGGTGAGGAGAGAGACCAGAGCTTAAACTGAGTTTACACAGGATACTAATATGACCCCCTGGCCTGTTAGGGTGAACAGGGCCTGTTCACGTGGGCTAAGGCCATACAGGTTGCAACTGTTGGCTTTTTAGCCCACTTAGTAGGCAAGGAGGACACCTGTGCTTATGATGGAGAAAGCTGCTGGTAGTGAAAGAGACCTCAGGAGTGACAGGAAGGAACCAGGGCTTAGGCTGGGTTTACACAGAACACCAATATGACCCCCTGGCCTGTTAGGGTGAACGGGGCCTGCACCTCCTATGTGGGCAGAGGCTGTACATGTCACAACTGTTGGCTTTTTAGCCCGTTAGTAGGCAAGAAGGGCGACTGTGCTCCCGATGCTGAAAGCCGCTGGCTGTAGAAAATTAAAGAAGCATCTGGCAGTGGAAGATGAGAGCTCAGGATGGTTTAACTGAACCCAAAAGTGCCCCTTAGGGTGCGGTAGGCCAAAGAGAGAGTGAGTGAGGTGGGGAGGAGGGAGGAGGTGTCCAGAATGTGTCTTTATGGAGACCTGGGCTCGGGGCCTAGCAGCCAAGGGGTGTAGCCTGGTGTGCTAGCATGGCTTCCACAAGGAGGGGTGAAATCTGAGACAGGCTAACCTGAGAGAGGGTGCCACTTTCTGAGAAGGAGAGAGGAGATGGAAAGAACAGTGAGGCAGAATCGTGGTGGGTGTGAGAGCCTGTATCAGGCAGAGATGGTCCAAGGCCTTCAGAGGGTCAAATGGCAGCTCGGTGGTCCAGTCAGAGAAAAGGAGGTCTGGCCTCCCAAGAGGGCAATCAGAAGCCTTCCTATCCAAGTCACGGCACCACATGTAAGGTTCAGGAGTGATCAAGGACCACAGAGACCACTCTGAGGCAAAAATGGAAGTTTTTATTCGGGGAAAACATGAACTGCCAGGGCTGACTCTCAAGAGCAGAGCAGTCAGTCTGGGCTTACAGATAGTGGGCTTTATAGGTTTTTACAATTGGGGGAAGTTGAGAAAGAGGAAGGAATTTTCTTGTTAGTGCAGTAAATCTCTGTTCTTTTACATTAGCCATATGGAGAGACCAGGAGTGTCCTGGTGAGACATGGGGAACAGTAAATCTCTGATCTCAGGGTGAGACCAGAAGTGACTGGTGAGAGATAAGGAGGGGTGGTAAATCTTGTTCTTGGGGCATCCTTCTTGAGGAATATGGATTATTTGCTTTTCTCTCCTGCTGTAATTCCATTTTGTCCTGACTTAACATTACTCCTGTATGTAAAGTTTGTGAATGACTAGACCAGGAAAGACGACTCTGAAGCAAAAATAAAAGTTTTATTTGGGAAAGACATGAGCTGCTGGGCTGTCTCATGAGAGACAAGCACAGGACCCCTGGGTTTGCAAAGATTGGGTTTCATAAGGCCTTTCTTCAAGGTGAGAGAGAGGGGAATGGAAGGCTTGTTTGTCAAGTTAGGTAGGGGAGTTTCTTCAGTGGAATTTTTCTGTTAATCACAATATTATGGTTAGGCAGTTAGGGTGTGTCACCAAAACAGAGGTCAGGTGGCTCTTGAGATAAGGTAAACAGGAAACTGTGGCCTAGAGGTAAGGGGAAACAATGGTGCAGATGGTTTCTGAGGAATCAAGTCAGCTTGGTTCTTATAAGGCCACTTCTCATCACCATTTTGTCTTTTGCAGCCACTCCATCTTAGGACCTAGTCCAACCTAACATTGTAAGGAACATAAAAATAGGAAAAGAAGACAGAAAAATAAAATCAGAACAGAAAGCATTATCTGTTTAGTTTTCTTTTTGGCAAAGAAATGATTTCATTCTCCTGCAAGTATCCATGCTCTCTTTCATTGGTTTAAGATTATGAGTCTTATAGAGAGATACAAGAAGAACCACAGGAAGGGACATTTTTTTTTTTAAGATTTTTATTTTATTTGCAAGTAGAGAGAGAGAGAGAGAGAGATACAGAGAAAAGGCAGACAGAGAGAGAATGGGTGCACCAGGGCCTCCAGCCACTGCAAACGAGCTCCAGATGAGTGTACCCCTCGTGCATCTGGCTTACGTGGGTCCTGGGGAATCAAACCTGGGTCCTTTGGCTTTGTAGGCAAATGCCTTAACTGCTAAGCCATCTCTGCAGCCCAGGAAGGGGCATTTAAAAATGTCTGTGTCAATAGACATCAGGCTGTTACTTATCTTTAGTTTTATTAATTAGAACTTTGAGATGACTAAGTCTCTTTCTGATCACTTGGGAACTTCCAGCTGTTTGTGAGTTTCCCCCTCAGCTTGGCTTGGGCTGGCTCAGCTCAGGTTCAGGCCCAGGCTCAAGTCCAGTCAGGAGGACCCCTTTGCCTTAGTCTTCACATAGGTTCTTAATCTCCTCCAGCTCCCCACATGGCAGGAGTGTAAAACCCATGGAAAAATACCAGGAGCCAAAAACAGCCCCCAGATGCAGACAGGCAAACAATCTTGTGACCATAGCATGACCATTGACCCACCTAATGTACTATAGATAACCCTGACAGGATGTTTCCGAGAAGAAAACAAAAAAAGGATCCCCACCGACCCCAAGTCTATTAATAAGTAACCAGTGCTGGGACTGTAACCATGCTTCTGCTTCTGTAAACCTCTTTCTGCTCTCCCTAACCCTATAAAAAGAGACCCTTCCCCTTGCCCGGTGCACTCAGCCTCTCGAAGGACTGGAGTGCCCACAGGCGCCTGCGAGAACAATAAAGCTGCCTCTTGCCTTTGCATCCAGTGGCTCGGTCTTGGTTCTTGGGCGTGGGTCTCCCACCATGGAAGATTCCCCCTCCCCCGGGAATCTTATAGCTGGGGGCTCGTCTGGGATAGAGAGAGACCCCTGACCAACCCAACTACTGCCCACCAGAAGGTAAGCGATTGATTTGGTGCACCATTCTGTCTGTCTACGTCTGGTTTCGTTTTTGACTCTTTGCGCTGCGTTAGAAAATCGGCTCGGATCCGATGTCGTTTTGTATCTGGGTGGCCTGAGAAGGAGCTGATGGGCTCGCACTTCTCCCCCGCCACCCTGGAGGACTCTCCAGGGAATCTGGGAGCCAGATTTTTCGGGGCTCAACAAGTATCCAAGGGATACATTAGTCTGTTGGGTGGACGAACAGTCCTCCCGTCTGAATCTGCATTTTCAGTTTGTTACTGAAGCCGCACTGCGCGTCTCTGTGCCGGCTGTCTCTCTGTTGTCTTAGTCCTTGGTGTTTGTTTAGTGTTGTCTCTTGACAAAATGGGTCAAAAAATGGTGACCCCCCTGAGTTTAACCCTAGATCATTGTAAAGGCGTTCGAAAGATCGCCTCCAACCAGTCAGTAGACGTCAAAAAGGAAAAATGGCAAACTTTCTGCTCCGCAGAATGGCCCACTTTCAATGTGGGCTGGCCAAGGGATGGAACTTTTAACCTCTCTACTATTTTACAGGTGAAAGCTAAAGTGTTTGATCGTGGCCCACACGGACACCCAGACCAGGTCCCCTATATAGTTACCTGGGAAAGTCTGACAGTCGACCCGCCACCCTGGGTCATTCTTTTCATTCCTCCTCAACCTACCCCACTGCTGCCTATCCCTTCCCCTACCTCCTCCTCCTCTTGTTGTCCAGTTGATACCAAGAAGCCCCTAAAACCAGTACTTCCCCTGGACCCCCAACACCCCCATTATAGATCTCCTCTCAGAGGAGCCCCCTCCCTATAGATCTCAGACCCAAGATATCCCTAGCCACCAGCCACCGGCCCCTTCGGCCCCACCCGAGCTCCCTTCCCCAGTGGCTGGACGTCTGAGGAGCCACCGAGAGCAGCCACCTAAGGAGACTTCACAAGCCTTTCCCTTGAGGCAGGGGCCAGGGGAACAGGTTCAATATTGGCCCTTCTCTGCCTCAGACTTATATAACTGGCGGACCCACAACCCACCTTTCTCCAAAGACCCTACTGCCTTGACTAACCTGATTGAATCTATCTTAGTTACCCATCAACCCACTTGGGATGATTGCCAACAACTCTTACAGGCTCTTCTTACGTCAGAAGAAAAGCAGAGAGTTTTTCTGGAAGCCTGAAAAAATGTTCCAGGTGATAACGGGAGACCTACCCAGATACTAGATGAGATTAATGATGCTTTTCCTTTGACCCACCCCGACTGGGATCACACCTCAGCAGATGGTAGGGGACACCTACGCCTTTATCGCCAGTTGCTCATAGCGGGCCTCCGTGGTGCTGGGTGCCACCCTACTAATTTGGCCAAGGTAAAGCAAGTAATACAAAAACCAGATGAATCCCCTGCTGCCTTTCTAGAGAGAATTAAGGAAGCCCATTGCATGTACACCCCCTATGATCTGGAGGATCCTAATCAGGGGGTAAATGTGTCCATGACTTTTATCTGGCAGTCTGCCCCAGATATTAGAAATAAACTTCAAAGATTAGACAATTTACAAGGACAGTCTCTCCAAGATTTATTAAAGGAAGCAGAAAAGATTTTTAATAAGTGAGAGACACCAGAAGAGAGAGAAGACCGCTTACGTAGGGAGGCAGAGGACAGGGAGGACAAACTTAGGAAAGAAGCAGAGGACAGGGAAAATGCGAGAGAATGCAAAAGGAGTAAAGAATTGAGCCGCCTCTTGGCCACTGTAGTACAGAACAATGATAGGACTAATGGGTTGGGAGACCAAGGGAGACCCAGACCCAGAGTGGACCGGGACCAATGTGCATACTGCAAAGAAAAAGGACACTGGGTAAAGGACTGCCCTAAAAGGCCCAGGAAACCAACGGATTCCACCCGAAATCCAACATGTTTGCCCTAGATGAAGACTAGGGCAGTCAGGGCCAGGATCCCCCCCCTGAGCCTAGGTTAACTTACTGTTGGGGGGGCACCCTGTCATGTTCCTAGTGGACACCGGAGCCCAACATTCGGTCCTCACCCAATGCCCTGGACCCCTGAGCGACCGGACTGCCTGGGTACAAGGTGCCACAGGAGGAAAACAATACCACTGGACCACCGAGCGGAAGGTACATTTAGCCACCAGTAAGGTCACACATTCTTTTCTACACATACCGGATTGCCCCTACCCATTGTTAGGGAGGGATCTTTTAACAAAATTAAAAGCCCAAATTCATTTTGAAGGAACTGGGGTCAAAGTATCTGGTCCTAAGGGAGTTCCCCTACATGTACTGACTCTTAATCTGGAAGATGAATATCGGCTCCATGACAACTCCCCAAGTGAACCTAAAGATATAGATTATTGGCTAAAGGCCTACCCGCTGGCCTGTGCAGAAACTGGAGGGATGGGAGTGGCAAGACAACAGGCCCCCCTTATTATAACCTTAAGGACATCGGCATCCCCAATATCAGATAAACAATATCCAATGTTTAATGAGGCCTACCTGGGAATTAGGCCTCACATAAGAAGGCTCTTGGACCAGGGAATTCTGACCACCTGTAGATCCCCGTGGAATACTCCACTATTACCTGTCAAGAAGCCTGGTACTGGGGACTATCGCCCTGTCCAAGACCTTAGGGAAGTTAACAAAAGGGTGGAAGATATCCACCCCACTGTGCCTAATCCTTATAACCTGCTGAGTTCTTTACCTCCTTCTCATCAGTGGTATTCAATCTTGGATTTAACGGATGCCTTTTTCTGCCTGAGACTGGCTCCCCAGAGTCAGCCACTGTTTGCATTCGAATGGAAGGACCCTGACTTTGGAATCTCAGGGCAATTAACATGGACAAGACTTCCCCAGGGATTTAAAAACAGTCCCACCCTCTTTGATGAAGCCTTACACCAGGACCTGGCTGACTTTCGAGTCCAGCACCCGTCTTTAATTCTGCTCCAATATGTGGATGACCTCCTGCTTGTGGCCTCCTCACATCAGGACTGTCATACAGGTACCGGGGCCCTGCTTGAGACTCTGGGACGCTTGGGCTATAGAGCTTCTGCTAAGAAGGCCCAAATCTGTCAACAAGAGGTCACCTACTTGGGGTACAAATTAAGAAATGGCCAACACTGGTTAACACTGGCCCACATAGACACTGTAGCTCGCATTCCTGTCCCCCAGAACCATAGACAACTCAGAGAGTTCCTGGGGACCGTCGAGTTCTGTGGCCTATGGATACCAGGGTTTGCTGAAATGGCAGCCCCCCTTTACCCCTTGACTAAACAAGGAACCCCCTTCAATTGGACTAAGCCACAGCAAGAGGCTTTTGACAAAATTAAACACTCTCTCCTCTCTCCTCCGGCTTTGGGCTTGCCTGACATCACCAAGCCCTTCGAGCTATTCATAGATGAAAGACAGGGGTTTGCAAAGGGAGTGCTAACTCAGAGGCTTGGACCATGGAGGCGCCCGGTTGCATATCTCTCAAAAAAGTTAGATCCAGTGGCCTCAGGCTGGCCACCATGCCTAAGGATGATAGCTGCAGTTGCAGTCTTAACCAAGGATGCAAGTAAACTAACCCTGGGGCAACCTCTGACTGTGCTAACGCCACATGCCATTGAGTCTATCGTGAGACAGCCCCCAGATCGCTGGCTGTCTAATACACGTATGACTCATTACCAATCCTTGCTTCTCGACAAAGACCGTGTGCAATTTGGTCCAATAGTGGCCCTAAACCCGGCCACCCTGTTGCCCCTCCCTGAGGGGCCAGAGACTCATAATTGCCAGCAGATTCTTGCAGAGGTACACGGAACCAGGAAGGATCTCACTGACCAGCCGCTGCAGGATGCAGATTTCACCTGGTACACGGACGGTAGCAGCTTCCTACTGAATGGTGAGAGGTGGGCCGGGGCCGCAGTGACCACCAGAGACCAAGTAGTCTGGGCTAGCGCCCTGCCTGGAGGGACCTCGGCACAAAAAGCGGAACTCATTGCCTTGACTCAAGCCCTCCAGCAGGCTAAAGGTAAAAGACTCAATGTGTACACTGATAGCCGGTATGCATTCGCCACCACCCACATACATGGGGAAATTTACAAAAGAAGGGGCCTGCTGACTTCAGAGGAAAAAGAAATCAAAAATAAGACTGAGATATTTGCCCTCCTCAAGGCTCTGTACCTACCCCAGAAGCTCAGCATTATACACTGTCCAGGCCACCAGAAAGGAAACAGCCCCGAGGCCATAGGGAACAGGTTCTCTGATAAAGCCGCCTATGAGGCAGCTCTGGGACCCCAACTCTTGATTTTGATGGCCACTGAGGAGGGGACTCCTAAAGCAGCATCTCCAACTCCGGGATGGGAATACACGAACGAGGACTTGGACTTAATTCAGAAACTGGGGGCATCATATGATGCTGCCCACAGCAAATGGACTTACCTAGAAAAGACTATTGTACCTCAAAAGATTACAGCCCTCCTCATTAAGCAACTTCACAGGCTAACCTACATGAGCGCTCAGAAGATGAATACTCTACTAGAACAAAAGGAAACAGGACATCTTTTTCTAAACAAAGGTTCAATCCTAAAATAAATTGCAAACACTTGCAAAGTGTGTGCTCAGGTAAATGCTGGATGAGCCCAGATAGCCCTTGGGTCCCGCCTGAGGGGACACCAACCCGGGGCTTGCTGGGAGCTCGACTTCACTGAGGTAAAACTGGGTATGTATGGTTACAAATATCTCCTAGTTTTTGTAGACACTTTTTCAGGATGGGTAGAAGCATTTCCCACCAAGCATGAAACCGCCAGGATGGTAACCAAGAAATTACTAGATGATATCTTTCCTCGGTATGGAATGCCACAGGCACTCAGGTCAGATAATGGGCCTGCTTTTGTCTCCCAGGTAAGTCAGTCAGTGGCCAAGGCACTGGGGATCAATTGGAAGTTACATTGTGCATACAGACCCCAAAGTTCAGGTCAGGTAGAAAGGATGAATAGAACAAGTAAAGAGGCTTTATCTAAATTAACACTTGCAACTGGCTCAAAGGATTGGGTACAACTCCTACCCCTGGCCCTCTACAAGGCCCGAAACACCCCAGGCCCTCATGGCCTAACCCTTTTGAAATCTTCTATGGCAGTCCCCCGCCAGCTGTCACTTTCATGCTTACAGAAATTTCTAATTTTACTGATACCCCCACCTTACAGGCTCACTTGAAGGCCCTACAGTTGGTACACCAGGAAGTTTGGAAACCTCTAGCAGCTGCCTATAAAGAGGCGACTAATAAACCGCTAATCCCCCATTCATTCCAGATAGGGGACTCTGTTTGGGTCTGTCGACATCAGACCAAGAATCTGGAACCTCGCTGGAAAGGACCTTACACCGTGCTCCTGACAACTCCCACGGCCTTAAAATTAGACGGAATCACCACTTGGATCCATGCCTCCCACGTCAAAGCTGCCCTGACAGAATACCCAGACAGCATACCACCAAACCCCGCATCATGGAGAGTACATCGCACTCCAAATCCCCTAAAGATAAGACTCTCTCGATCTTAACATGCCTCTTCTTAACTTTCAGTTTTGTGAGTAACGTCTCTGCTAGTCCTCACCTTCCCTTATCCTTGACTTGGCTAGTCATTTCTGAGGAAGGACAAATTATTTGGTCTACTACCTCCCCTGCCCCATTATGGACATGGTGGCCCTCCTTAACCCCCAATCTGTGCGCCTTGACCACCCATAGAAAACCTTTTGAAGAGACTCTAAAAAGGGCCCATCGGAGGAGACACAACCCTCCTGTTAGCCCAGGATGTTACTCCAAACCTGCCAGGCAGTTGTTAAACTCCACTCTATATGTTTACCCCCAACATGCCCAGGCATCAGACTGTGGGACTAGATTGGACTATTATTGTAAAAACTGGGGATGTGAAACCACTGGAAATGTATACTGGCAACCCAAATCCTCCTGGGATTTTATTACTGTAACTTGCCTAAATCAGGGTAACAAGATGCTTCTACACATTACTTTCACCTTTCCCGGCAAGGCAGATAGGACATGGCTCAAAGGCCACACTTGTGGGGTCCATTTTTACATAGATGGGCCAGACCCAGGTTTCCTCCTTACCATTAAGCTCCAATTATCGACTGACATAAGTCCAATAGGCCCCAACCCAGTTCTACCAGATCAAAAACCTATCCCCCGACTCCCACTTTCCTTGGCTCCGCCTCCTAAACCTACCAATGTTATAATTCCCCCTTCTAAAAGACCAACCACTCAACCCTATAAACCCCAGGGAACAGATGATCAACTTTTTAGTCTAATACAGGGGGCTTATCTCTCTCTAAATGCCTCTAACAGTAATTATGCCCAAGACTGCTGGCTCTGTTTAACTGCTAACCCTCCTTACTATGAAGGTATAGCCTTACCAGGAAATTTTGCCAATTCCACTAACATTCCTACTCGATGTCTTGCTGTTGCATCCCATAAATTAACTCTTGCAGAAGTAACTGGCCAGGGCTCCTGTATCGGGACCATACCCACTACTCTTCAACATTTATGTAACAAAACTACTCCTGTGTCCCCTGGATCTTACTACTTAGAATATCCAAATGGAACCTATTGGGCCTGTAATACAGGACTGACTCCTTGCGTTTCTGCTACTGTCCTTAATTCTACTGCTGATTACTGTGTCCTAGTCCAGTTATGGCCACGCATTACCTACCATAGATCAGAATTCATTCTTCAGGTATTTGAAAATAGACCTAGGCGGGAGCCCATATCCCTTATCATCGCCCTCCTTTTGGGAGCAGGAGGAATCTTAGCGGGGATAGGAACTGGAACAACTGCCCTGGTACACTCCGAGCAGACCCGAGCCCTACAAGAAGCAATAACCACAGACCTACAGGCCATAGAAAAATCTATTTCTGCCCTAGAAACTTCCCTTACTTCCCTTTCAGAGGTAGTATTACAAAATAGAAGAGGCCTAGACTTGTTGTTTCTAAAAGAAGGGGGCCTCTGTGCTGCCCTTAAGGAAGAATGCTGTTTTTATGCTGACCACACGGGCATAGTCCGGGAATCTATGGAAATGCTCAGAGAAAGACGAGCCCAAAGGCAGAGATTGCTAGAGTCACGACAGGGCTGGTTCGAAGGTTTGTTTCATAAATCCCCTTGGTTCACCACCCTCCTATCCACCCTCCTGGGTCCTTTGCTCATTCTTGTACTCCTATTAACCTTTGGTCCATGTATTCTTAATAGGCTGGTACAGTTTATACGGGACAGGCTCTCAGTTATCCAGGCGTTCGTCCTCACTAGTCAGTATCAGTCATTAAGCCAAAATGATATAGGATTATAAGTAAAAGATTTTACGTAGTTCCAAGAGAAATAGGGGAATGTAAAACCCACGGAAAAATACCAGGAGCCAAAAACAGCCCCCAGATGCAGACAGGCAAACAATCTTGTGACCATAGCATGACCATTGACCCGCCTAATGTACTATAGATAACCCTGACAGGATGTTTCCGAGAAGAAAACAAAAAAAGGATCCCCACTGACCCCAAGTCTATTAATAAGTAACCAGTGCTGGGACTGTAACCATGCTTCTGCTTCTGTAAACCTGCTTCTGCTCTCTCTAACCCTATAAAAAAAGACCCTTCCCCTTGCCCGGCGCGCTCAGCCTCTCGAAGGACTGGAGCGCCCGCAGGCGCCTGCGAGAACAATAAAGCTGCCTCTTGCCTTTGCATCCAGTGGCTCGGTCTTGGTTCTTGGGTGTGGGTCTCCCACCATGGAAGATTCCCCCTCCCCCGGGAATCTTACAGCAGCTCCTTGGACTTTCTTTCCTCTTTGCTTTCCAGGCTTTTCTCCAAGATCCGTATCTGGTCTCATGGACTCCTGAGCTACACCTGACCCACATTGGCTTTTGGGTTCCATGTGATGTACTTCTCTTCCCCCAACTTTATCTCCTCTTTTTGTACTCCTTTGTAAGTTCTGAATAAAATGTGGTATTAAAAAAAAAGAAGAACTTTGAGATAACCAGTGCACAGGTATAGGTATTTTCTTTTGGGTTTTGGGTGAGGCCCTGTGTTTTGAGATAAGATTCTATAAGCAAGATATAAGCAGCTCTGTTATAAGTAGCTCTTGGACATGAAACACAAATTAGACAGACTGAGCATAACTGCCCTACTGTGACAGTGGCTCGACTTATAACATGATCACATAATAGAAACAGGAAAAATTCAGTTATAAGCTTATATATAGAAATATATGTGTCCTTAGTGTGAACTAAAGTTCCCAGGAAATAGCTCTATCTGCTGCACCTACTTCCAGCAAGGCTGAATGGACTGATAAAGCTGTGATCACAAAGAGATGGAATGTTGCAAGTCAGAGCCAGATTACCTTAGGCTGCTTTTAGTCCCCTGATAGCATTTACTGCTCACTTCTGTATCTGAACTAACATCCTGGTGACTAGCAGTTGATCAGATGTAAGCCTCTGTGGAATGCAACCCCCCCACACACCAGCTTTTACCAACCCAAGGGCTAAGAATGTCATCTGAAGCCTATGGTAGAGATTTCCCAGCTTTGCTATAACCCACCTACCTGATGGTCAGCCAATGTATTTTAAAAGTGCTTTGATTTATGTATTTTGTTTGTTTTGTAATTATAAAAACTTCACGAAACTTTTAACACATTGGAACGTAGAATTGAGGTAACTTAAATCTGTGTTTCCAGGCCTTGGTCACTCATATTTGGTTCCAGAATAAACCACCTTATTTTTCTCTTTGAAGTGAGAGCTGTGTCTTTTGTGTTGAAGGGTTTTGGCACACAATGTGGGGCCCAAAGGACAAACCACCTTTCACTGGAGGAGTTACCAGATTGGTGGAGCAGCAGGTACTGGCAAAGGATCCTTTATGCCCTACCACTTTCCTACACTTCACTCCTCAGGTGAATGTTGGTGTGTTCATCATTTTGGGGCTAAGACCTCGCAAAACTTTTAGTTTATTCTGAGCTGTTTTTTTGTTTGTTTGTTTGTTTTGATTTGTTTGTTTTTTTTTTTTTAATGTCCTATTTGTTTCTCTTGTTTGGTGTGTTTACTTTTAAGGTACTTGAAATAGGGTATCTATTTTGCTGTTTGTTTTAAAAATATTTTGGCTTCTGACTGGTTTATTTATGTTGGTTGAGACCTTAGAAGGCATTTCGGTTTGTGACTGTTTGGTTTGCATCTTGGGTTTTGTTTCTTTTGGAATGTTTGATTTACTAAATTGCTAGTATTTGACTTTTGCCCCCTGATACTCCTCCAACACATAAATTCTCTGTGTATATACATCCTTTCCTATTTGTTGCAGCCTCATACCCATAGCTTATGATTTTCATGAGTGCCTGATCATAAAGGCACCAAAGATAAGAGGCCCAACAGGGTGGAGGTGTCAGGGATAACACCTCAAGATGGCCTCATGGGGAAACCCACTGAACATACCTCTTTCCTGGGTTGGAAGGAACTACTTGGCTTGCCCAGAAAGACACATAAAAGGGCTTGATCACTCACTGTCTTGAGCCCCCTCACATTTCCTAAAACATGTAGGACTAGTCTGAGACCTATTGGGAGGAACCGGTCTTGGGATTAAAGCTACTCCCCAAAGCAGCACATAAACCTGATCCAAAACACATCCTCTAGTGAGCATAGAGAGGCTTGCAACTGTCAGGAAATTAATTAGTTAATTAAAATTGGAAGCTGGAGCCAAGTGTGGTGGCACATGCCTTGAATCCGAGTACTCAGGAGGCAGAGGTAGGAGGATTGTCATGAGTTCAAGGCCACCCTGAGACTACAGAGTTCATTCCAGGTCAGCCTGGACCAGAGTGAGACCCTACCTTGAAAAACCATAAAAAAGCGGGGGGGGGGGGGACTGGAATCCCAAAAAGGAGAAAGTGTTTGAAGACAAACTGCCATCAGGTACTCCAGCTGGTTTCATGTTTTTTGTTTTTGTTCTTGTTTTCAGAGAGAAAGAGAGAGAGTTAGAGAGGAATAGAGAGAAAGAATTGGCAAGCCATGGCCTTAGCCACTGAAATTGAACTCCAAACACTTGCACCACCTAGTGGGCATGTGCAACCTTGTGCTTTTCCTCACCTTGTGAGTTTGGCTAAGGTGGGATCTACAGAATCAAACATGGGTCCTTAGGCTTCACAGATAAGTGCCTTAACTGCTAAGTCATCTCTACAGCCCCTTCATGTTTAATAATTATGAAAATTCAACTTGCAAGTATTCAGAAAAATGGGGAGACAAAACCAAAGATAACATGACTTTAAGATTCCCTCAATGAGGAACATTTGACATAATAAAATTAGTTTTCTTGCACACAAAACTTTTTAAAAAAATTTTATTGTCCTAGGCAATAAAATAAAAAATAATGAATGGGCAGCCTATGTTAATTGGAATTTAGAAGCAGCTAAGGGAAGAAATGATAAGATTGCTAACTTACAGAAAGTAATAGAAAACTTTTAGCAATAGTATCAGAATTGAGGAAAGATATTGAAGGATGGGGAATTAATAGAAAACTCAGAGATTGTGTCATAACTGAAGGTATACTGTGAAGAATTTAATTAACTCTTCTTGGCCCTCTGCTCCCATCTATCACTTTCCACCCTTTTCTCCCCTGTCAGAAGACTTTCAGCTTCCCCCTCCTTTATCACCCTCTCCTTCTACTCTCCTCTCTGAAGGAGAACAAAACTCTATGAAAAACAAACAGCTGTTTCTGGCCCCCTTTAAGATAAAACCCCAGGGGAGAGGGGAGCCAGATACTGTTTATACTCCCTGGACAAGAAATGAGCCAAAATCTTTGGTTATGGGGTTCCCTGATTCATATCAGAACCCTTGAGGATTTGAAAATAATTTCAGATCACACTAGTGACATGTGAGCCAGGGTTTTCTGACTTATATCAACTCATTCAGTTACTTACTATAGGCAGCAAAGCAAAAGAATGGTTTCATTTGACAGAATGGAAGAACCCCCTGGAGGACTTTAATAAAATGGATGCTGATGCTAAAAATGCCTGCCATGAGTAAACCACCTCTGTGCTATCATACCAAAATTATTCCCAAGAATTATTGACTGGGCAAAAATAAAGCAATGCAGGATAAGGCTGGGGAAAACTATGCCTGACTTCTATGTCAGATTTGAAAATAATATTTAAACAATACTCAGGATTTCTCCCTGAGAACTGTGAAAATCACAGAAGTGACACTTAGTTAAACTTTGCATTTCTGGAAAGTTTAGAAAATGAATTGGCCACTCTAATCAAACAGAATAATATAAGATGGGTGTCACTCCCCACAGATACTCTTGCTACCCTAGCAGACCAACTCTCAAGAACTATTATAAAAAAGGAAAAGGATGTCACTACCAAAATTATGAGCTTACAATTAAAACAGTGAAGCCCCTAGACAAGATCTACTAACTCTTTCCATACTGAAAGGAACAAAAGCTATTGTAACAGGCCTGGCCATTTTAAGTGGGAATATAGGGAACTGAAATGGGTATTGTCTCAAAAAGGACAAGCCTCTGAGAGAGACTATGAAAAGAGCATGAAGCTAGACTAGGGCTGCTCTGAGGAAATACAGAGAAGTTTTCCCAACACCTTAGGAGAAACAGAGATAATTATTAACCAAGAGAAAACAAAGGCCTTGATAGACACTGGGGTTACTCTGTCTGTTTTAAATCCCAACATGTTTAAAAACTCTGTCCCTCACAGTAAAAATAAATTTCAAAGGGTGGGGATTTCCAACCTACACATAACTGCCTTTAAGACAATCACCATACCATTTCAATTAGGGGAAACTATAGGATATTATACATTTTTTTATACATTTTTACTGGTGAATTGGTGTCCCTATTTATTTATTAGAATGGGAATTTTTAGAAATACAAAATGCCCATATCTGTTTTTCACAAAAGGGACAAATGATCCTAAGTCTAAGGGACACTGAAAATATCCAGTCACCAGTTTTCTCCATGCCACTAGTAATGGAATTAGATAAATTACCACAGGAAGAAGTTGAGAGCCTTCTTTCACAGGTACCAGAGGAACTATGGGCAAAATCCTCAAAAGACACAGGAAGAATAAAATCAGTACCCCAACCGAGATAACAATAGATAAAAACAAAGCTTAACAAAATATAAAACAATATCCCTTGAGGCAAGAATCCCTAGTGGGAATCAAGGTCATTATACAAGACTATCAAAAAAGTGGCTCCCTTGCACCAGTACTTGCCACACCCTAATATTATTTATTGTAATAATTAAGTTTGTGTCAACTTGATCTGTCTAGGAATCCACAGACGTTCCCCATAAGTGCATCTCTGAGGTTGTTTCCAGGAAGAATTAACTAAAGGAGGAATCCTTCCCCCAGGGTGATCCCTTCCCCCATAGTGGATGGCCCTTCTCAGAGGGATGGCTTTATCTTTAGAAGATCTGGGAAGGAAACTTTCCCCTCCTCCCACCTGGCTGCAGGTACTGCTTGTTGCTCACTGCTCACTGTTTTCCAGCATTGACTAAAGAGCATCGTCATTCGAAGAAGCCTTCAGGCCTTCAGTGCCTGATTGGGACTGCTGAGGCATCCAGCCTCATAGACTGAGCAACTACCTAGTTCCTTGACTCTCAGGCCTGCAACCTGCTATTGTTGGACTAATATCAGCTAATCCAATAAATTCCCTGTTAATACAATTCATAAAGTATGAAAAGACAAAATACAACTTTGTCAACAGGAGGTCAAATACCTAGGTCATGTAGTAACTCCCTCAGGATTACTCATAAGTCCTGACTGCACTTCTGCCATCAGGAAGTTTCCTAACCACCAAACAAAACAAAAACAATTGAGAGGATTCTTTGGACTAACTAGTTATTGCCAAAATTGGATTCCACTATTCATTAATTGCCCAGCCATTATATAACAAACTTAAGCAAGACCAGCCAGGTACAGTACAACTAGGTTTGCAGAAGGAGATAGCAATTGAGGCCTTAAAGACAGCCTTTGAACCAACCTCTGTCCTAGGGCGCCCAAACTATACTCTATCCTTTTTATTTTTCATTCATGAAAAGGAAGAGAATGCTTTGGGTATGTTAACTCAAAACCATGCAGGAAGGTCCAGCCCCCTAGGGTCCTTCAGCAAACAATTAGATCCAGTAGTTGAGGACCATCTTTGCAGCTGCAATGCTACTCAAAACAGCTGAAGAAGTCACTTTAGGTTCTCCTCTCACCATTTATCTAACCCATTCTGTGGAACTTTTCCTAAATTCACACCACACCCAGCATTATTCAATGAATAATCTAACTTATGTTACGCTTTTACTTTCCTCTCCAAATGTCTCCTTGGTGCACTGCAACTCTCTTAGCCCTTCTACTTTTCTCCCCTTGCCAGATGAGTTAGAAGAGGATAAACAAAAACTGTACTCAAGTGACTGACATACTTCTTTCCCCTAGGAGAGATTTATTGGAAACTTCCACTGGTAATGCAGAATTTATTTTGTTTACTGATGTTTCTTATTGACAAGATGAACAAAGGCAGGATAAAATAAGGCAGGATATGCAGTTGCCTCCATGTTTTATATAATCAAGAGTGCTCATCTGCCTAGAATTAAATCTGCTCAGATGGCTGTACTTATAGACTTAACTAGAGCTTTCAGTTAGCAGAAAACAAAACAGCCAATATTTATACAGATAACTGCTATGCATTTGGAATAGTTCATGACTATGGCACATTATGGAAGCAAAGAGGCTTCCTTTATTCCTCTGGTCAGCCTATTCAAAATAGTCAACAAATCCCAGAATTTCTGGATGATATCATTTACTCAAACAATTAGCCAGTATTAAAATACCAAGACATTCCAAAGTCAATAGTGAGAAAGCTAAAGGTAATAACTTGGCTGATGTAGCAGCAAAAAGGGCGGCACTGTATGAAACTGCATACCCTGAAAGAATTTGTTCTGTTCATTCTGGCCCTCTATCTCTGACCTCCTTCTTCAGGTTCAACAGATGGTGCCTCAACAATAAAAAGACACTTGACAACAGAATGGGTGCAATTTCAATTCCCAAAGTAATCCTTGTTTGGGTCCTAATGGGAAACCCATAACACTCCTAAGTGCTCAACTTCCTCTCCTAGAATACATACATGATTTAACACAATGGGTACCAAAGAAAACAATCTCTTGGGTTAAACAATATTTTTGGAAACTCTCTCCAACAATAGCTCACAAGGTATAATCAGAATGCCTCATTTGTCCAAACATAATCCCAGTAAACTGCTTCATGGGACACAAGGACCAAATGGACCTTTTGAAACCTGGCAGTTAGACTTTAGCCAAATGCCACTGACACAAGGATATAAATATGTCTTAGTGTTAATTTGCATGTTTTCCCATTATGTTGAAGCTTTCCCTTTCTAGAAAGCTACAACCTTAACAATAGGAAAAATTCTATTAGAAAGGATTATTCCTATTTGGGGCATTCCTGCCGAACTGCATAGTGATAGTAGAACTCACCTTACTGGACAAGTGCTTAAGTCCATCCATAAAATCTGGCCTATTATAAACTACTTTCACTGTGTTTACCATCTTCAATCCTCTGGATTGGTTGAACAAACTACTGGTACTATCAAAAATCAATTGTCAAAGTTAACTGAAGCATTTGGTCTCTTCTAGCCAAAAGCACTCCTATTAGTTCTCCTAAATCACCCATATTTGGAAAACATCAATTATCTCCATTTGACATAGTAACTGGTCATCCTTTGAGAATGGATGAAGGATTATATGAGACATTATAGAAGATATTATACACTATTGTAAGGGACTTATAGAAATGATGACTAAAATTTTGAAATTGGTTACAGAATCTTTCCACAGTGAGCTCCCAGAAGATAACAATTGAATGAACTAAAACCAGGTGATTTTGTCTATTAGAAGAGGCACCACATCAAGGACTCCCTCTAACTTCAATGCAAAGGACACCATCAGGTGCTTCCTACCACCTCCTTTTCTGCAAAACTTCAGGGAGTCAACTCCTGGATTCCTATCTCACACCTCAAACATGCACCAACTTCTTCTGAGGATACATGGACTTCAAGAAAGACTAGCTGATAATCACCTTCAACTGTGTCATCAGTTAAGGACTGCATGTAGTTAAACTCAGAACTCTCTTTCATATTATGCATAATTAAGAAACTTAAACTTTACTTTGATATGTTTTCTTAGATGACAAATATTGATCTTAAAGACTTTAGTGATATTGTACCCTCTTACTGATAATGTTTTTCTTATGCCCCTTTGTTTGCCCAAATCTCCTACCTTACTGGAAATAAGTTTTATGTTTGGAAAGATTCAAATTTTTCACTGCCTCCAGGGAAGGACTCTGTTATTATTCAGTATAATTTGGATAAAGAGAAATTCCAAGTATTAAACTTGCACAGTTCTATTTAAATATCCCTAAGAGAATCCCCTTTTCAGGATATCTGTATTTTAAAATATATTTACCATATGACCCAGCTGTAGCACTTTTAGGCATATATCCTAAGGACTCTTCTCACTGTCTTAGAGATACTCGCACAACCATGTTTATTGACACTCTATTCACAGTAGCTAGAAACTGGAACCAGCCTAGATGTCCCTCGACTGATGAATAGATAATGAAGATGTTGTACAATGGTATTCAATGGTAACAAAAAATAAAATTATGAGATTTGCAGGCAAATGGATGGATCTAGAGAGGATTATACTAAGTGAGGTAACCCAGGCCCAGAAAGCCAAATGCTGCATGTTCTCTCTCATATGTGGATCCTAGCTGCAAATGTTTAGACTTGTGTGTGAGTTGGAGTAAAAAATAAGTAGCACAGGGCAGTGAGCTAGAAAAGAGCGCTAGGGGAGGGAGGAGAGTGAAGGACTTAGGGGATGGGATTGTATATATGTTAGCAGAACAACAGATTACTGGGAGTGGAATGGCCTAAGTGAGACCAGGGGAAGAGATTGAACAAAAGAAGGGTGGGGGAGAAGGTTAATCAAAATTCAATATACTGTGAATAAGCCATGGGAAAGCTTACTTTTTGGATGACGGCACAGCCAGAAATCATAGACTGTTACTAGAAAAATTTCAGTGAAAGGGATGGTGGTACCTTCCAGTGAGTTGTTGGCCAGGGAGGTCCCTATTGCACCCAAAACATCACAGGCTATTGCCAAGGTTCTTGGTTTCCCACCAGAAATAGATGGTAATACCTTATTGCTGAAGACTTTGCATGCCTGGGTGGCAAGTCACTGAAAAAATCAAGCTGGGGCTGAGCTAAAAACCTACTCCCTGTAGACCACCTGACATAAAGCTGGAAAAATCTGAACTGCATGTAGCCCTATAGGAGACAGAAGCCATCAATGGTGAAAAAAGTGGATACTGCAGTCCTCAAGTTTGGCCAACCAGGCTAAAAGACCAAATGGGTACAATAGTGGCAAGTCTGTTATAGGGAAACCAACTGTTCTCTTACTGGACTGGAGGCCCATGCTATGGGAGGGAATACATGCCTTAGGAGTGTAAAGCCTGCTCTTTCTGGCTAAATGCATATATTATGCTTACCCAACTGCTCTGTAAGCACTTTACTTAATGTTCATACCCATATATTAATGCTATTCTCACTTGCTTAGAGAAGCTTCTGTTGTCAGATGGCAGTGACCTCTGGGATGACCCAAAATGCACCATAGTGATGAAAAGATATGATAAAAGAGTGTTCAGCACTGAAACATCTCTATCATACCCTCCAAGGCTCAGAGTCCATTGCAGAAGAGGTGGCAGAAAGAATATAAGAGCCAAAGGAAGGGTAGGACTGCTTATAATGCAAGCATCCAGACAGAAATTGGCCTTGATAACCATGACCTTGCAGTGCCTAGCACTACCTTCACAAGACCCTCAAAATAACAGTAAAAGATAATGACATCGAAATAAAAGACAGACTAGGGCTGGAGAGATGGCTTAGCGGTTAAGCGCTTGCCTGTGAAGCCTAAGGACCCCGGTTCGAGGCTCAGTTCCCCAGGTCCCACGTTAGCCAGATGCACAAGGGGGCACACGCGTCTGGAGTTCGTTTGCAGTGGCTGGAAGCTCTGGCATGCCCATTCTCTCTCTCTCCCTCTCTCTGTCTTTCTCTCTGTGTCTGTCGCTCTCAAATAAATAAAATAAATAATTTTTTAAAAAAAGACAGACTAATTGAAAGAGGGAGAGGATATGATGGAGAGTGGATTTGTGAAGGGGAAACTGGGGAGAGAATTATCATGGTTTATTGTCTGTAAGTATTGAAGTTGTCAATAAAAAATGTAAAAAAAAGAAGATGAAAATTTCTGGAAAATGGGTGCAACTAGAGAATATTATATAAAATGAGGTAACCCAGAAAAACAAAACAATGTATGTTCTCACATATTCAGATGCTACCTACCATGCAATAGTTATATATGTGTGCTACTGTGGGACAGACTGTGTCGATAAAGGGAACTAGAAAGGAGTTGAGAAGAAGAGTGTGGGAGAATGAAGCTTCAAGAAGAAGAATACGAAAGGTAGCAGATCTTGGTATAAAATTTAGAGGAATAACAGGAGTGGGGGTGGAAGCTTAAAATAGGGTAGGGGGCAGTGAGATGAGACAGAGGAGGGGAGGGAGCGGATTAACTAAACTAAGTATTAATAAAGAATAAAATATAAAGTAGCTGGGCATGATAGCACACACCTTTAATTCTAGTACTAAGGAGGCAGAGGTAAGAGTATTATTGTGAGTTTGAAGCCAGCCTGTGACTATAGAGTGAATTTCAGGTCAGCCTGGGCTATAGTGACACCCTACCTCAAAAAAATCAAAACATAAAATAAATTTAATAAATTAATCAGTCATATAGTTTATTACATGATGACAGTAGTTATAAAATAAAATGAAAAGACTCAGAAAACATGAGTTTTGGGCTGGAGAGATGGCTTAGTGGTTAAGGTGTTTGCCTGCAAGACCTAAGGACCCATGTTTGACTCTGCAGGTCCCATATAAGCCAGATGCACTAAGTGACACAAGCAATCAAGGCCACACATATGCACAAGGTGACATACGCATCACTGATGCACCAATTCTCTCTCCCTCTCTCTCTTCCTCTCCCTCTTTCACTCTTGCTCTTCACATAAAAAAAAAAAAATAAGCCAGTCTACTGGGCTTGTCTCAAAAAGAAAATACATGAGTTTTGAAAGTTGCAATTTTAAACAACTCTTGAGAAAAGACAAGAAAGGCATGAAGTATATTGCCCTGCTGATAATAAGGGTGCTGTATTTCAGGCTCTGGAACAGAAGAGCTGCTGACAGGTTCAAGAACAAGCCAGGGCCACTGTAGCTGGAGCAGAGAGAACAGGAGGAGCAGAATAAGGGAAAGGATCAGGTTGGTGGGAGAAAAGAGTTTTATAGGGCCTTGTGGATCATTGTGAGCAATTTTGGCTTTTATTCTCAATAAAGCAGAAAGGCAGGCAACATAATCTAACTTCCATTTTAAGATGTCTATTGTGGGGATGGAAAGATGGCTTTACAATTAAGGCACTTGCTTGCTAAGCCTAAGGACCAGGTTTAATTCCCCAGTACCCACATAAATCCAGATGCACAAAGTAGCACATGCATCTGGAGTTCATTTGTAGTGCCTAGAGTGCCTGGTGTGCCCATTCTCTCTCTCTATGTCTCTCTCTCTTTCAATAAATAATAATTAAATAAATAATTAAATAAATAAACATTTTTAAAAGATATTTATTCTGAATGTATATTGTGAATTGGCTGAGGGAAGCACAAAGATGGAAGCAAGGAGATAGGAAACAATACCAATGAAAATGAGAGTGAAGTATAAAATATGGTCAGTTAGCTAACTTTTGAATATATGTGACTTGCGCTCAATTGAGGTTATACCAATTTATTGGTTTCCTACCAATAAAGGAATGTTCCTGTTTACTTGAAGCACACTACAAAAACCTTCTAGGCTTGGTCACAGTTAGAGGCTTAAAAAAACACAGCAGTAGTAAAGAATGGGGAAATACTTGTTTTGGGAAGGAACCAGAGCTAAAGGAATGGATTCACATTATGAATCTTGGTTCCAGAATTTGAATTCCAGTTCCACCACTGACTGGCTTTATGGACAATTCTCTTGAACCTAGTTTCCTATCCTGAAAAAGTGTTACTAGGGCTAGAGAGATGGATTAGTGGTTAAGGTGTTTGTTTGCCTGCAAAGCCAAAGGATCCCTGTTCAACTCTCTGGGACCCACGTAAACCAAATGCATCTGGAGTTCATTTGCAGTGGCTGGAGACCCTGGCACACCCATTCTCTCTGTCTGTCTCTCTCCCCCTCCTTCCCTCTTTCTCTCTCTTAAATAAATAAATAAAATTTATTTTAAAAAGGGTTACTAACACAAGACTTGAGTTAATATGTATCAAGCACTCAAAGTAGTATGTGGCATAAAGTAAGAACAAAGGAGAAGAGCCCAGAAAAGGTAGTCTGGGTTCAGACAAATCAAATTGGAAACAAAGGTCATAAAGAATTTGAGTAACCCATGTTTTATTTTTTGGTTTGTTTTAGAGTGATCATCAAGTTGAGAGAAAAATCATATATCCGATAAAACAGTTCAACTCAGAGAAAGCCTAGAAACAAGAGAACAAAACTAAAATGTTCAAATCTTAACCTGACATCAGAACCTCTATCAGGCGTTAGGGAGCGAGTACAGTCAACAATGCTATGCAAAGTGCATTTTACACAACCAAGTACATACATCCTTCCAGCTTAGAGGAGAGTTAATTGTCTTATCTTTATATAATGTGTTGTATATTCCTTACCAGGAAACAAAAGAGAAGAGAAGATGATTTAAGCCATATCAATTCTTCCTCCTGTGATAGTTTGGAAATATTTAATCCATATTGATTTTAACATGAATTTCTGCAGTTTCACTTTACATGAGATATGACTACTTCCAAATGCAATTTTTCAAAAGGAGTCTAGTTGAGAAAATATTCACTGAGAAGATAGATTGGTGTGTAATTCTGAGTACTTGAGTTCAAATCTCTAGGCCCCACATAAAAAGCTGGTAACTGTGGTGGGCTTCTGGAGTTCCAGTAAGCCTATGGCAAGAAGGGAGGTGAGACCAGAGAATTTCCTAGAAGTTTATGAATGAAGAAGAAAACAATGAGACTCAAATAATACAGAAGGCAGGAACTGATCCAAAATGTCCTCTTACCTCTATATGCCCATATATACACACATGCACCAAATAAGTAAAAGTTTCCAATGTTAATATGATATTTTGGAAAAGTCATATTAGTAATTCCTTCCTTCATTTTGAAATTAACTTCTGGAGAGGTTTTCAAAAACTGAAAGACTTTGAAAACATTTCTGCAACAATTGAGGTCCATAAGAGTACATGGCAGGGTTGAAAACATATTGTTTGAAACAAACTAAACTTCTAGTTTGGCTAGACATTTTTTCCCCAGATTATTTTCCATGCATCATTAATAGAAAACCTGTTTCACATCAACATCTGACCACCCGCAGACATTTATTCTAGTTTTCTGGCTAAATAGAGAGAAACATAGTGGACCTCTTTCAAGTCTATGCAGCCAAGTTGTCCTGAATTCATCACAATACTTTCACAAATGTCTTCTCATGTGTTTTTCATTGCATAGTGGTACCAAATGAAAAGAACTAGTATAGTTTATGAAATGCCTGTGAAACAGATATTTGATTTGATTTTCCCCTTGAACTTGTTATATGCATAGGAAGTAAAGGAAGAAAAGATGGGCAAAAAGAGAAGGTATTCATTTCAGAAGTGCCAAACCGGAGGAAGGAGAGAGAGAAACATAAGAAGAATTGAAAGAGGAGAGAAATGTAAAAGATTATAGGGAAAATATCCTACTCCTCAGTGGAAGCCATAGTGGTGCTCACCTATAACCTCACACTCATGGAACACTGAGGCAGGAGTATTGCTGCAAATTCAAGACTCTCAAAACAAAAATAATAAAGTAAAATAAACCTTCAGTTATCCATCCATAAACTTGGGACATACACAGACACTAATTTGAAGGAAAATTTTAATTATTTTCACTTGAAATAACATGATTATATCTTCATAAGCTGATACATGTTTTTACTAGAGGATACATAATATATTCATCTAAGACTTTTTTTTCCAGAGTTGTGCCATTTAGATTTTTATCAGAATCAAAACAGAAAGTAAATTTGATACTACCTTGGAAATTCCAACATGCTTTTCCACCTGTGGTGATTTGAATGTAAACTGTCTCCCATAGCCTCATGTGTCTGTGATTGAGACTCAAATTTAATTCCTATCTGGATTCCATTGGGAGGCAGATCATTTTATAGAAAATGTGTCACTAGGAACTTGCCCCACTTGCTGCACTTTGCTAATTCTTTCTACTTCCTCCCTACTTTTGTGGAGATGTGACCCCCAACTGTGTATTTCTGACATGCTTTCCCTGCCATGATGAAACTTCTCCTCAAAACTATGAAATGGAAATAAATCTTTTCCTTCCATAAGCTATTTCTGATCAAGTGTTTTGTCCCAGCAGTGAGAAGATAACTGCTTCACTACTGAACTTGCTATAAAGGCCTGTACTAAGATGAAAAAAGACACAAGAATTTGTGGTTAAAAATTAATGAAAGGAGTCACTCTTAGTGGTCAATTTTGCATTGAAAGCAACCCGACATAAGTAGCTCCTTAAGTGGACCTGCCACCAGTTCCCATAGCAACTTCTTAGTAAACTCAGGGCTCATCCTCTGATCTCTCCACACCGGCTTTTTTTTTTTTAATTTTTTTAAAAATTTTTTATTTATTTATTTGAGAGTGACAGACACAGAGAGAAAGACAGATAGAGGGAGAGAGAATGGGCGCGCCAGGGCCTCCAGCCTCTGCAAACGAACTCCAGAGCACCCCCTTGTGCATCTGGCTAACGTGGGACCTGGGGAACCGAGCCTCAAACCGGGGTCCTTAGGCTTCACAGGCAAGCGCTTAACCGCTAAGCCATTTCTCCAGCCCCACACCGGATTTTTTAAATAGTTGGAATGGCCCCTTTCTCTGTGAACTCTTCACCAAATCTGCTGGATACCTTCCCATACCATTTCATATTTCCCTAAACAGAGCTTCTTCTCCCTTTGAGATATATAGCTAACAGGCCACCAAAAGTTTCCCAGGTTAAGTAGTTCCTACGCTGTATTTTATTAGTATGCAGAGAGCCCCCACTGCTAATGAAGACTTCTAATACTGTCAAAATTTTTGTCTTGTGACTAGGAAAAATTAGGAACACAGACAACAAGGCATGAATAAGACAAAAATTTAAGAAAAAGATGGAAAAACCCCAGTGTCAGGGCAACATGCATGGCCAGCATTCAAAAAAAAAGAAAGAGTGAAGAAGAAAGTTATACTTTTTGAGATAGAACTCAGAAAAACAGGTAGACTCCTTGAGCATCTATGAGAAACTGCCCCAAAGTAGGGGCTTATTAAGGTAAAAGCTGTTTTTCCAATCTCTTTGGTATGGCTATAGGTGAGAAGTGATCTCTTGACCAAGTGACTGGTTGAGAAGCTCTACCTCCTCTGGTCAGGAGAAAATACATTTTTTCTTTGTAGTTACCAAGGAAACAAGAGGTGGGGTCCATCCTTCAGTGATCTCCAAACCTAATTCCTAACTACCTGCAATACTGCAGCTTAAGAAGTTCCCTTACCCTTTAGAGACCTCTATCCAGGTAAAGGCAGATTCTTGACTTTGTTGCAAAAAACAATTTTAGGACTAGCCATTATGAAGCATACTTTGAGTTTATAAAATAAATTTTTAATATCAATTTAAGATGAAGAGAGGTGCTCAAGGAAATTGTAAGGCACAATCAAGAGCATAAGTGTGAGTTTCTTCAAGCAGAGTCACACATTGTTGTCCTTACAATAGCTATATGTAGAATTTTCATGAGTTCTGCAGTAATTATCTTCCAAGGTGTGGTGGTTTAAATTGGGTGTCCCCTATAAACTTATGTGTTCTGAATGCTAGATCCCCAGATGGTGGCAATTTGAGAATTGGAACCCCCTGAAGATGTACTGATGGTAGCAAGTTTATGGGTGTTATAGCCAGTTACTCCTTGCCAGTGTTTGGCACACTCTCCTGCTGCTGTTGTCCATCTGATGTTGGCCAGGAGTTGGTCTCCAGCTTCTTCTCATGCCATGTTTTCCCCTACCATTGTGAAATGTTCCTTGGAATCTGTAAGCCAAAATAAACTCTTTCCTCCCAAAAGCTGACCAAAGGATCAGGTGTTTTGTGCTAGCAGCATGAAGATAACCTCAACAGTAAAATTGTTACTGAGAAGTGAGGCCATTGCTGCTAGAAACCTGACTCTGGCTTTTGGCCTTTTGGGACTGATTTGTGGGAAGAATGTGAAAGGATTTGAAACTGTTCTAAGAGACTCCTTGTATTGCTTGATGGATTCTGGTCAGAGTTGAAAGACCTTAATGCAGTAAGAACTATGGACTATGAAGTTTGTGGAAGAAATAACTTTGTAGAAACTGGACTAGAAGCAGTTTGTATAAGACTCTTGCTGTATTCTGCCTGCCTGTGTCCTGAGAACTTGTGCAGAAATATGTTGTATAGAAATGGAGTAATAAGAGCAGATGGATATGGCACAGAAAGAAATAAAAGTTTCAAGCTAAAGACAAAAGCTAAATTCAGCTGCAGTTGTTTGAGATATTTCAACTATTGAGACAGGGCCAGATATTCTGCAATGGGACAACAGAAAGGACATGAATTCTTTTGAAAGTAAGGTGCCTGCATGCTGAAGGAGTATCCTGCTCTTCAGGGTCAGCTTTATTCCCCCCGCCCCAGATTAACAAGTTGGTAGCCCACTTGATACTATGGCATATAACAAATGCAGGAAAGAGCAGGCCATTGGATTTGCAATGTGGGTTTGTGTTTTGGAAATGGCCACAGGCAGTGTAAAACAGGCAGGTTTGTTGGAGGCCCTGCACGGTGGCCCGATGGAGCCATGGGGATAAACTGTGAAGACCCAGTAGAGAACCCAGTGCTATGGGAATGCTGCCAAGGAAAGATATAAAGTTTTCCTCTGTGTTTTTGAGCAGCCCAGCTGGAAGGGTGGAATTGGACTTTGAGACTTGCCACTGGTTAGAGTTGTCAGATTTGGAGTTACAGATTTGATATTTTTTGATATTGTTTGGTTTAAATCTTGTATTGGTTCAATCTTTCTTTGGTATGCCCATTGCTATATTTTTCAATGTGTGTATTTTGTGCCATTATGGGTTGTTTTGTTTGTTTGTTTTATAGCTCATTTAAGAGACTTTGGATTACAAGACTTTGAATAGTGTTGGAATTAATAAAAACTACAGGAAATTTTAAAGTTGGACTGAATGCATTGCATTTTATATCATGGATGGCTGTATGGGAGCCAAGGGCAAAATGTAGTAGTTTGATTAGGTGTCCCCCATAAACTTATGTGTTTCACATACTAGATCTCCCATTGGCAGCAACTTGGGAATTGGAGCCTCCTGAAGAAGTGTTAATGGGAGTGGGCTTCTGGGTGTTATAGGTTGCTTCCTCTTGCCAGTGTTTGGCACACTGCTGCTGTTGTTCATCTGCCATTGGCCAGGAGATAATGTTCATTCTCTGCTCATGCCATGTTTTCCCTGCTATCATAGAGCTTCCCCTCAAGCCTGTAAGCCAAAATAATTTGGCTTTTCCTCCCAAGTTGCTTCTGGTCCAGCAACATGAAGGTGACTGCAACCCAAGGGTTGCTAACAATTTTTAATTAGATTACAGAATGGTTCCAAGGGCATACCTGACAAGACTGGGGAGATGATTCATAGGATATATTATCTGCTACACAAGTGTGAGGACCTGAGTTCAGATCCCCCAAACCCACATAAATCCAGATGCTGTAGGAGACAGAAATAGGAGAATCTCTGAATACTCACAATTCAGGTAGGCTGGTATACAAACAGTGAACAACAAAAATAAGGTGGAAGGCAAGGAAGGACATTGGAAATTGTCTTCTCACCTCCACAGGAGTGCCATGTCACACACACACACACACACACACACACACACACTCACTCACTCACTCATATATGTAATACACACAAAATATTATAATTGGTAAGATAGAACTCTGAATGAGACATGGAATTCAGGAGTTTATCTTTACTGTGAATGGAAGTTAATAGTCTAAAAGATACATTGTCGGGCAGGAGAGATTGCTCAGTGGTTAAGGTGCCTGCCTGTGAAGCCTAAGGACCCAGATTCGATTCCCCAGTACCCATGTAAGCCAAATGAACCAGATAGTGCATGCATCTGAAGTTTGCAGTGGCTAGAGGCCCTGGTGCACCCATTCTCTCTCTCTCATAAGTAATTTTTTTAAAGATGCAGTCTTTATGGTAGCAACCTTAACAGTGCATGTTGTTAATTGTGCTGTAATTTTTATTCTCAATTGGAAAGAGACCAACCAAATTCCACTTTGAGAGGCCCCATTTCTTCCCATGTTTCCCATCTTTCCATTCTGCTTCAGTTTGAAGAAAGGAAAAAAGTCAAAGACATTTTCTCTGTTGACCTATTAAACTATGTAAGCTTTTAGAGACACCAAGCCTTAAACCAAAAAAAAAAAAAAAAAAAATTTATGTAAGAATGAGATAAACTTTAACACTAACCTTTCTACTTAGTCACTGATTAGATTATTAATAGTCTAGATCCTGGCAAAAGTTCTTAGGGGCATCTGCTGAGGTCTTGCTATAATCACTCTAAGCCATCACTTCTCCATACACAATGCTGTTCCTTCCCTATGGACAATTCTGCTATCCCTAGCTCAAACCTCCCTCCAGGAGAAGGATGCAGAAAGCACGGTTTAGGTGTGCTATAAAACACTGGAGATAAAAAATGACTTAGGAAAGGACAAGATGCCCTGTGTCAAACAAGGGTTAATTATAGATCTATAAGACTCTGAATGACAACTAGACAGAGCTGTGTGCTTGTCTCAGGGTCTTTTCAACCTCCATCAAGTCACCAAAATAGACTGCCTTGACTCTCTAATCTTTTCAGAAACAGTCTTTGTATTATGAATACCATTCTTCAATTGATTCTTTTGATGACAGAACCATTGCAAAATACAATGGCAGTTAAAATTTCCTAGGAACATCAGATTAGTCATTGAGACTTTTAATTAGTAAAGGAACCATTAACACAGATGCTGTCTGTGATTCTCATTGAGATGAGATCTTGGTGCTTTGTTTTGAAACTTCTGTCCTCATATAGCCTCTTTCTCAGGTGTGATATGAGGCTTCACAGAAGTGACTTCCACAAGTAATGAGGAAGTGGAGGAAGGGGACAGGAAGGAAGATGGGACATAAACTTGCAAGTGTTTTCTGATTTAATTTTCCACGAAGCCTCCCAGACACATCCATTGTCAGCATATCACAAAAGAAACTGAGGCTCAGAAAAATGGCATGATTTTCTTAAGGTCACTCTCTTTGGAAAAAGTAAGGTTAAACATCTCCAGTGGCTGTGGAGGTAAGGGAAGTACCAGGTGTATAGTGATAGGCAATGGTAAGGTGTGTAGCTAATCAGTAAAAACTATATAAAGTATTGTTACTGCAGGGTTTATCTGCCAATTAAAGAGCAGGAAATAGTTTAAAAGGGTAAAGTTTATTTTAAAATAAAAAGTACAGAAAGCAGAGAGAAGACATACTCCTCATGGAGGAGGGACTCTAAAGTCTAAAGCTGGAAAATCCACCACTCCAGTGGGGTAGGACTTTTACTAAATGAGGGAAGATTGCCTGTCCAGAGTCCATGATTGGTCAGCTTAAATAAAGATGAAGGCAATGGTTGGTCCATGATGCATCCAGTACTGTGCAAGTCCCAAAAAGCCAAATAAGCCTGCAGGCAGGAAAATTTACTTAGGTAGAGAAGAAGTAGGAAGTGAATCATTCTCTCCATCATCTTAAGTCTCCATCTTAGGGTACTCTAGAATATAACCTCCTACCAAGAGCCCTTTTTCCCTATCTGTATGCCTACCCAAAGAAACTATCTAGCATGTATATATATACACATATATATGTATGTATGTGTGTACATATGTATATACATACATACATACATACACACATACGGTGTGTGTATAGATGTATAAAAAGAATCAAAGTAAAAGTATAAAGCATCGACTTGGATACAGAGCATCTACAGGCCTAAAGGAATACAATTTTATTACATCCTAACTCTGGTTTTTGTATCTTATATACCTTGAAGACAAGGATTTATCTGTTTTACATCTCAACCTCACATGAGTCCTGACCTCAAATTTAGTTAACTGGACCCTCTAAAGATACAAAGGATATAGGGTACCAAGTCTTAAAAAGAATCATGACTTCATACAAGTTGTGTTCCTAAGTGTGCAGATTTATGTTGCTGGTAAACTTGGGAAATTCCTAATACGGTGGAAGTTAATTTTCTGGTTCCTCACAGTTTGGCTGAAAGGGAAACATTCTGTTGTTAATTTGCATAAATACAAATTAACCATATAGCTTTCTGAAAGACTAATTTGTCCCCCCAGAAAACTATCAGGAAGTTAACTAGAATATGCTTGTCCTCTGCTGCCCTCTACTGTAAAAAATGTATAGAGCAAAGAATATGGTCCAGAAACCCAACCATTAGCCACCAAACCTCTAGAAAAGTTGTTTTTCCGTCTGGGGATGGTTGTAGTGCTGGGGTGATATAATGACAAGGTACAGATGAATCAAACTATAGGTTTTCTACTGTGGCAAATAAATTTGAGTTAAAAAATAGGGTGGTGGCTTAGCAGTTAAAGTGCTTGCTTTTGGGCTGGAGAGATGGTTTAGTGGTTAAGGCCTGCAAAGCCAAAGGATCTCAGTTCAATTCTCCAGGTCCCACATAAACCAGATGCACAAGGGGGTACATGCAACTGGAGTTTATTTGCAGTGGCTGGAGGCTCTGGTGTGCCCATTCTCTCTCTCTCTTTATCTCTGTCAAATAAATTAAAAAATTATATATATATGCTTGTTTGTAAAACCTGATGTAAAGCCAGATGCACAAAGTGGGACACATGCTTCTGGAGTTTGTTTTCAGTGGTAAGTGGTCCTCGTGCATCCGTGCTTTCTCTCCTTGAAAATATATATTTAAAAAATAGGGTGATGGACATGTAAAATTAAAATGAAGCAAAGAGAAAGTCAAGATATGATATTTATACCAAGCAACAAAATATTACTGTTTAAGTAATAACTTTTTAAAAAGTGTTTTTATTTATGTGCAAGCAGAGGGAAAAGTGAGAATGGCTGCACCACAGCCTCCTGCCACTGAAAAGAAACTCAATATGCATGCACCACTTTGTGCATCTCACCTAGCTTTACATGGGTACTGGGGATTTGAACCCAGACCACCATGCTTTGCAAGGAAGTACCTTTAGTGGGTGAGCCGTATCTCCATCCCCTTAAATAATAACTTTTATTGGTGTCTTTTTGATGTCATGAAAGCATATAAACTTTCTTGCACATTTTTGTTACATAAATATGTGCCCACCTTGGGAAGAACAAATAGGCTTCAGTAGGCTTGCAGCCCTACCTTATGACTGTCTGAGGTTCAAATGTGCCCTCCTCAGGCAGGCTGGATTCTATCTTAAAATAGCACTTCTTATCACTTGGTCACTTTATCACTCTGCTTCATTTTGTCTTCTCAAAATGTATATCATTACCTAAAATAACTACAGGCTGTATAATTAGACCAGGAGATTCTGATGATGGTCTGTCTAAGAAGCACCATTTTGATGGATGTTACAGCTTCTGGAGTATTAAGGTCTGTATTAAAACACTAAGCCCAGTCAGAGACATTGAATTAAGGATAAAAGAAAGCTCTGGAAAGTTGTATTTATTTGTTAGTGCTCTATTTAATTCTCTGAGGGTGACCTTTTATTTTGGAGAAATAAAAGTTTAACTTTAGTTAATTTTATCTTGAATCATACCCCATTTATTTTTAAATAAATCAGACTCGTTAGATTAAGTTTTTGTAAACTCAAAATTGTATCTATCTTTATCCATAAAAGTATGTTTGGGAAATAAGTATAAACTGGCCAATATTTGTAATCAATCAATTACACATTTTGAAATCCCCAAATTGTGTAGTCAGTTGTGTCCTCGGTATTTCCAGGCTGCTGGGGCTGAGATGGGAGTCTAGTGTGTGTTTTGAGTTCTGGCAACCCCACAGACCTGGCTTTTCAGAGCACTAGATGGTTTCAGGCCTGTCCTGTATCTCTCAGGCAGAAATTCGTCTATTGTCACCTTTTATGATGAAGAGTGCCAGTCAAGAACTTAAGGGCATGCAGATGGGGATGTCTGATATTCATGTTTACTTACCAAGGTAACAAGTAATTAAAGGTGTGTTTATAATCATCTCCAGCTCAACTTCACTGGATCAACAGCAACACCTAGTAGGAAAGCTTTTTTTTTTCTTTTCTGTAACAGCAAGACTTCAAATTAATTTATAAATCTATTCCACAGAATAACCAAGGTAATTTAAAATAGATGTCTGTGAAAACTGTACTTTGAAATCTTGTGACTGCAATAAGAAAACAGAAAAATAGGACTTATAGGCATGAATTCATTTTAAAACAAGCCAGAAAACACACAAGTTTGTGAACAAACTAATAAGAAAAGGGAATTAAATTAGAAGCAAGATAAAGCTTTGTCTCCAGCTCCTTTGGCATAGTGGATCTCTTTTGCCAGAGGAGATAACAATGAGCATTAACTAGGAGTTTTAGGGTAAGAGACTTTGGATTGCAGTCCCTTCTGTTTGTAAGCAAGTGGATACCATGGTGAGTACCATTGGAAATTCTGTTGAGAACCTGGCCATAGAACCACTGGCCATTTTGTCTTGTGAAGTCCACAAATTCACTCTTGGCTAACATCTCTGAAGTTCTGTGAGTCATATATTCTAGCTTACACTCTTAGACTCATGTGGATGCTTCTAATACCAAATGCTACCCCTGTTTGTGGTGGTTTGATTCAGGTGTCTCCCATAAACCTAGTTGTTCTAAATGCTAGGTTCCCAGCTGATGACGATTTGGGAACTAATGCCTCCTGGAGGCACAATATTGTTGGGGTTTATGGGTGTTATAGCCATTTTCCCCTTCCCAGTGTTTAGCACACTCTCCTGTCACTGTTGTCTACCTGATGTTGGTGAAGAGGTGAAGTCCACCTTCTACTCATGCCATCATTTTCCCCTGACAACATAGAGCTTCCCCTTGAGTCTGTAAGCCAAAATAAACTCTTTTTCCCACAAGCTGATCTTGGTTAGGTGTTTTTATGCCAGCAATGTGAACCTGACTGCAACAGTAAAGTTGGTACCAGAGGAGTAGGATTGTTGGTTTTGGCCTTTGGGAACTGCTTTGCAGGAGTATGAATGAATTTGAAACCTTGGTGTTGGGCACTGAAAGACCCAGGCGTGAGGCCTAGTGGAACTTTCTGAGCCTAGCTGAAGTTTGGCGACCTGTCTCTGGCCAGCTGACTCAGCAAGACACCTAATGGTTTCTTGCCTGCCACCTCCACATAGGAGTTGGAATTATCATTTTAATAGTCACAGTTTACTATAGGCCCTTACCTCTCCCCCCCAGCCCCCGTCTTAAAATCCCTGCCTTTGTCCCCAACATTGTATAGGCAACTGCGTACAGCAATAAAGTGAGTTCCTGCTTCCACAAGACTCCTGACTCAGTGTGATTTATCTCTGGTGACTAGGAGAGATGCTGGGTCGTCCAACGTCCACCCTCTTCCTCAACCCCTTGGGAGGAACCAGCAGACCTGGTCCTTCCTCAGCACTACCTGCCCACCGGCGGAGCCCAGTATCTGGCCTAAGAGATGCCTTGCGGTGCTGTAGTACAGCTTGATGGACTGACTATTCTGGTCAGAGTTGCAAGACCTGAATGCAGTAAGAAGTATGGACTGAGGTTTGGCTTGTGAGGATGGGAAAGAGCTTTGCCTGAACTGGGCTTAGAAGCTGTTTTTGTGGGAGGATTGCTGTTATGCCCATGTCCTGAGAACTTGTGCAGGGTTGCTTTGCCTGGAAACAGACTGATGTGAGAAGGATATGGAACAGAAAAAAATGAAATCTTTGGGCCAAAACTTCTGCTCATTCAGCTGCAATTGAAAGATTACAACCATTGAGAGGGTCAGCTGAACTGCATTAGAACAACAGAAAGAATGGGCTTGAAGGGGCTTGACTGCTAAAGGAGTGTCCTGTTCTTCAAAGTCTGCATTATTCCCCCCTGCATTAACAAATTGGCATCCCACCTGGTATTATGGAATATAAGAAATGCAGGAAAAAGAAGGTCATTGAATTTACAACACAGTCTTGTTTTGGAAATGGTCATGGGCAGTGTGTAGCAGGTTTGCTGGGCTGCCTGCATGGAAATCCAGTGGAGCCATTAGGATGGACTGTGGGTTGCAGTGGAGATGCCAGGACAAGATGGCTGCTAAAGAGAGCTGCTGGTCCCAGATGTACAAGTGTCTCTTGGTCAGGTATTTTCTGCCAGCATTGCAAATCTGACTGCAACACTATTTTTCCTGATTCTATAATTGGAGCATATAAGTTAACATTGCAACCATACAAAAGAGCCAGTAAACTGCCTCAAAAAATTGAAGATACATGCTGGCTTAGCATATATGTAAACTTGCCCTTTTTGATTTTCATAATGGAGTAATTCTCTTCCTAAATGTCCCCATATATATATATATATATATATATATATATATATATATATATATATATATATATAGTTGCAGTCCGGTTCGCAATGCTGATAGAAATCACCAAACCAAGAGCAGCTTCTGGGAAAAAGAGGTTTATTTTGGCTTACAGGCTCAAGGGGAAGCTCCATGATGACAGGGGAAAACGATGGCATGAGCAGAGAGTGGACATCATCCCCTGGCCAACATAAGGTGGGACACAGCAACAGGAGGGCATGCCCCAAACACTGGTATGGGGAAACTGGCTATAAAGCCCATAAGCCCGCCCCCAACAATACACTCCGTCCAGGAGGCATTAATTCCCAAATATCCATCAGCTGGGGAGCTAGCATTCCCCTAAGTTTATGGGGGACACCTGGATCAAACCACCACATATATATATTTTAATTTTCCTGAAATTGTTCCAGACTCACCAAGTAAATTTCATCAAAGGGCACATTCTTGGCTCAGTCCCAGGAGTCTCTAGAAGGTACCTGTATCCTTAAGCTCTGCAGGCTCTAAGCTATCCCTACCTAACTACTCACTCTTACGTTTGAAAGTTCTGCTTAAAATGGTACCTCAAACCTCACCTCCAAAAAAGCCTGATAAAGCAATGTCAGACATTGTTTCTCAGATCAAATTCGTAAGTAGCATCAATTTGTCCCAAATATATATAACACCTCTACTATAGTTTGCCTATATATATGTATATATGCATATATATTAAGTTTATATATTAGTTTATTATAAAATTAATTTATTGCCTTAGCATACAAAGATGTAAGAATTACATTTTGTTCCCCTTTCCCCATTCTACCTTTGTACCTTCCTCCCCTAACTTAGTCTCCTTTCTGTTTTAGTTTTTTTTTTTTTCTTTTTTTTCTTTTATGGTTTTTCAAGGTAGGGTCTCATTGTGGTTCAGGCTGACCTGAAATTCACTCTGTAGTCTCAGAGTAGCCTCAAACTCATGGTGGTCCTCCTACTTCTGCCTCTCCAGTGCTGGGATTAAAGGCATGCACCACCACACCAAGCTTCCTTTCTGTTTTCATACTACATGTTTTCTTTTGTCGTTTCCCTCCCCTTCTCATCACCTCTTATTCTCCTCTCATTGTTTCTTATCTGGAATTATAGCTCACATTCACTCTCACATCCTCTTATTTAAACATGCACAAACATTAAAAGTTAGGATCCACATGGACTGGAGAGATAGCTTAGTGGTTAAGCGCTTGCCTGTGAAGCCTAAGGACCCTGGTTTGAGGCTCAATTCCCCAGGACCCACGTTAGCCAGATGCACAAGGGGGCGCATGCATCTGGAGTTTGTTTGCAGTGGCTGGAGGCCCTGGCATGCCCATTCTCTCTCTCTCTCTCCCCCCCCTCTCTCTCTCCCTCTTTCTCTTTGTCACTCTCAAATAAATAAAAATAACAAAAATAAAAAATAGCCGGGCGTGGTGGCGCATGCCTTTAATCCCAGCACTTGGGAGGCAGAGGTAGGAGGATCGCCATGAGTTCAAGGCCACCCTGAGACTACAGAGTTAATTCCAGGTCAGCCTGGACCAGAGTGAGACCCTATCTCAAAAAACCAAAAAGAAAAATAAATAAATAAAAATAAAAAATAAAAATGTTAGGATCCATATATGAGACAACATGCAACTTTTATTTTTCTATACTTGGGTTATCTTAGTATAATTTTTTCCAATTTCAGCCATTTTCTTGTAATTTTATTACTTCATTTGTTTACAGATAAGTAAAACTTCATTGTATAATATGTAACACATTTTTTCATTATCCAGTCATTTGTAGATGGACAAGATAGGTTGATTCCACTTCCTAGCTGTTGTGAATAGAGTATCAGTAAACATGGATGTTTAAGTATCTCTGTGGTAGGATGTCAAGTCCTTTGAGTATATGCCCAGGAGTGGTATGGCTGGGTCACATAATAGCTTAATATTTAGTTTTTGTAGAAAACTACACACTGATTTCCAAAGTGGCTTACCAGTTTAGACTCCTTCCCCCAACAGTGATTAGTTTCCCTTTCCTCACAACCTTGCCAGCATTTGTTATTAGTTTTCTTGAAGATAGACCTTCTGACCATGGTAAGGTCAAAGTGGTTTTAATTTTCATTTTTCTGATGGCTAAGAATGATAAGCTTTTTTTTTTTTTTTTTTCAAAAATACCTGTTGGCCATTTGTGCTTCTTTAGAGGATGGCTGTTCATTTAATTAGCCATTCACTGTTTGGAAGTTTTGATTTTGGTGTTTAGTTTATGAAGTTCTTTATATATTCTAGATATTAATTCCCTATCACAGAAATATCTGGCAACATATTTGTGTAGTTGCTGAACTTACTCTTGCTGTTTATTTCTATTTTTATTCCATTGTGATCTGACAGAACACAAGAAATTATAAATTTTTCTTAAACTCGGTAGGACTTTTGTCGTAGTCAGGTTCACACTGCTGACAGAAATCACCTGACCAAGAGCAGCTTTTGGGGAAAAAAAATGGTTTATTTTGGCTTGCAGACTCCAGGGGAAGCTCCATGATGGCAGGGGGAAATGATGGCATGAGCAGAGGGTGAACACCGCCTCCTGGATAACATCAGGTGGACAACAAGAAGTGTGCCAAACACTAGCAAGGCGGAGCTGGCTATAACACCCATAAGCCTGCCCCAATAATACACTGCCACCTGGAGATGTTAATTTTTTGGAGGTGAGGTTTGAGGTACCATTTTAAGCAGAACTTTCACACATAAGAGTGAGTAGTTAGGTGGGGATAGCTTAGAGCCTGCAGAGCTTAAGGATACAAATTTCCATCAGCTGGGAACCTAGCATTCAGAACAACTAAGTTTATGGGGGACACCTGAATCAAACCACCACAGCTTTCTTTGTGGCCTGTAATGTGGTCATTTTTTGAGAAGCTTCCCTGTACTACCAAGAATGTGTATTCCCTATCTCTTGGATGAATGTTCTATAGATTTCTGCTAAGTCCAGTTTACCTATGCCATCCATAATTTAGCTGTGAAGTATCTTTGCTAATTTTCAGTTTTGAGTACCTGTCTAAATATGTGGAGTATTAAAGTTCCTCACTACTATTTGGTCTGGAGCTATGTTCCCTTTTATGCCTTTTAGTGTTTGTTTCATAAACTGGGAACCTTAATATTTGGACCATAAATGTTTCCATTAGTTATATATCCTTGATGTATTGTTCCTTTTGTTAATCTCTTTGATTAGCTTTGGTTTGCAATATACTGTGTCAGATAAAGAATAACCATGCCACTTGTTTACTGTTTGCATTTGCTTAATAGGTTGCTTTATATCCTTTGGCATTTTGTGGATGCCTTTGCTATGTATGTTTCTTGAAAAATGTGACTAGAATCAGATGCTGCTCATAAACTCATGTATGTTGAATGTCTTAGCTGATGACAATTTGGGAGATAGAGCCTCACTGAGTGAGGTATGTTGTTGAGGGCATCCTAAGGGATGTTATAGCCAGCTCCTCCTTGACAGAACTCAGCTTACTCTCTTGTTACCATTTTTACCTACTCTGTCAGAGGTGATGTCCATCCTCTCTGCTCATACCATGTGTTCCCCTGCCATCATGAAGCTTCTCCTCAAGACTATAAGCCAAAATAAAAGCTTTCTTCCCATCAATTGCTTTATGATGAGGTATTTTATGCCAGCAATGAGAAGGTAACTGCAACAAATATGATCATTGGATCTTTTAAAAAATATGTTACTTTATTTATTTGTGTGTGTGTGTGTGAGAGAGAGGTGGGGGGAGAGAATGGGTACACCACTGCAAATAAACTCCAGATGCATGTGCTACCTTGTGTATCTGGTTTACATGAGTCTTGGTGAATCTAACTTGCATCCTTTGGCTTTGCAGAACAGCACCTTAACCACTAAGCCATCTCTCCAGCTCAGATCTTGTTTTTCAACCTAGCCAGTTAGTCTGTGTCTTTTTACTTGTGAGTTTATCCTTTTTAATTTAAAAGGTGACTATAAACAGTTTTTCCACTCAATTTGTTCAGTGAAGATCTGGTCTGGCTAGGTTTTTAGCATGTCTTTTTCACTTTTCCTAGTAGTTTTGTAGGTATGCTACTAGCTATAAAACATAGTTGATTCATTTCCAAGTTTTCTTTGTTCCTGTTCTTTTCTTGATAGTTATTTTTACACACATTCTCATGGATTTGTTTTTCTTCCTCTATATAACATTCCTTAAGAATTTCCTGTAGTGCTGGTTTGCTCTTTATAAATTGCCTTAATTTGTGATTGTCTTGGAACATCCTTAATTCTCCATTTATTTTGAAAGATAATTTTGCTGAGTATAGCACTCATGGTTGGAAGTTTTTACTTCTAGGGCCTAAGATATATTACTCCATGCTTTGTTTTATACTTGCTGAGAAAAGATCAGTTATTCTGATGTTCTTATCTTTGTAGGTCTTGCTTTTTTCCCCCAAGAGCTTTTAGCATTCTTTACTACTTTTACTATTGCACTTTACCATTATTCTTGACTAGGAAGTATCTTGGTTAGGTTCTTCTCTCTGGTCATGAGTAAGGTTCTAAATGTTTCTTCTGTTTGCATATCTACTTGTTGGTGTAGGTTTGGGAAGTTTTCTGCTATGATTTCATTTCACAAAACTTCAATTCGACACATATCTCAGACCCTCCTTTTACCCTTTGAGATCTAAAGGTTTGGTCTCTCTCTCTTTTTTAAAATTTATTTATTTGAGAGTGACAGACAGAGAGAGAAGGAGGGAGAGAGAAGCAGAGAGAGAGAGAAAATGGGTGTGCCAGGGCTTCCAGCCACTGCAAACGAACTCCAGACGCATGTGCTCCCTTGTACATCTGGCTAACATGGGTTCTGGGGAATTGAGCCTCAAACCAGGGTCCTTAGGCTTCACAGGCAAGCGCTTAACCGCTAAGCCATATCTCCAGCCCAGGCTTGGTCTCTTGATTGTATCCCCAACTTCTTGGTAATATTGTTCATGTTCCATGAATTTTTCCCTTTTTGTGGTCTGTGTAACTTGTCTTCCATCTCTGAAATTCAATATTCTGTGTGATCTTGCCTGTTACTAATGTTCTCTGTTGTGATTTCTATTTGAATGCTTTTTATTTTAATTGCAAGAATTTCTTTTGGGTTCTTTTTCAGTGTTCCAATTTCCTTGATGAATTTATCCACCATGTTTTAAGTTTTCTCCTCCAATTTACAGCTTAAGTCACTTTGGAAACTGTCTTGTTAAGAATTTGAATGGGGGCTAAGGAGATGGCTCAGCAATTAAAAATATTTGCAAAGTCTGTTGGCCTGGGTTTAACTTTCCAGTACCCATGTAAAGCCAGATGGGCAAAGTGGCACATTCATCTGGAGTTCATTTGCAGTGGCAGGAGGCCCTGATATGCCCATTCTCTCTCTCTCTCTGTCCTCTCTGTTTCTGGAATATACTTTTTTCTTTAAAAAAAAAAAATCTGTTTGGGGAGATGGCTTAGCAGTTAAGGCATTTGCCTGTGAAGCCATAGGATCCAGATTCAATTCCCCAGAACCCATATAAGCCAGATGCACAAGGGGGCACATGTGTTTGGAGTTCATTTACAGTGGTTAAAATGCCCTGGTGCACCCATTCTCTCTCTCTCAAATAAATACATAGAATTAAACTTCTTTAAAAAAATCTATTTGGGGACTAGAGAGATGGCTTAGCAGTTAAGGCATTTTCCTGCAAAGCCAAAGGACTCAGGTTCAATTCCCCAGGACCCTCATTAGCCACATGCACAAGGGAGCACACATATCTGGAGTTTGTTTGTAGTGGCTGGAGGCTATGTTGTGCTCATTCTCTCTCTCCCTCTGTCAAATACGTAAATAAATAAAAATTTAAAAATAAAAAGCAAACCTGTTTTGATTAAAAAGCCATAGGACTTGTGAATTTTACCAGACCTTCATGGAAGAACTAACACCACTGCTTCTCAAACTTTTCCATAAAATAGAAAAGGAAGGAATTCTACCAAACTCCTATGAAGCCAGCATCACCTCATACCAAAACCAGACAAAGATAGAACACAAAAAGAAAATTACAGACCAATCTCCCTCACGAACATAGATGCAAAAATTCTGAACAAAATATTGGCAAACAGAATACAAGAATATATCAAAAAGATTACTAACCCCAATCAAGTTGGCATTATCCCAGGGATGCTTCAACATATGCAAATTAATAAATGTAATATATCATATAAATGGCTGGAAGGACAAAAATCACATGATCATCTCAATAGATGCAGAAAAGGCATTCAACAAAATTTAGTATCCTTCAATGGTAAAAGTATTACAGAAACTGGGAACAGAAGGAACATATCTCAACATAATAAAAAATAACATAATTATATTATATTATATTATAATTTATTATATATAACATAATATACATAATAATAAGATATAATAATATAACATATATATAACACGATAAAGGCTATTTATGACAAACTTACAGCCTAAATGGAGAAAAACTTGAAGCTTTTCCACTAAATTCAGGAACAAGGCTGTCCATTATCCCCACTCTTATTTAATACAGTACTGGAAGTCTTAGCTGTAGCAATAAGGCTAGAGACATTCATAATAGGGTTACAAATTGTAAAGGAAGAGATCAAATTATCATTATTTGCAGATGATATGATTCTATACATAATAGAACCTAAAGACTCTACCAGGAAACTGTAAGAGCTGATAAACACTTTAGCAACATACAAAATAAATACACAGAAATCAGGAGCTTTCCTATATACTAACAACAAACACAAGAAGGATGAAATCAGGGAATCTCTCCCATTCACAATTGCCTCAAAAAATAAATAAATAAATAAAGCACCTTGGAATAAACTTAACCAAGGAAGTGAAGGACCTCTACAACAAGAATTTTAAAACACTCAAGTGAGAAATTGCAGAATACACAACGAAATGGAAACACATCCCATGTTCTTGGATGGGAAGAATCAATATTTTGAAAATATCAATCTTACCAAAACCAATCTACACATTTAATGCAATCCCCATTAAAATTCCAAAAGCATTCTTCACAGGAATAGAAAAAAACAATCCTAAAATTCATTTGGAAGCACAAAAAACCTCATATAGCCAAAACAATTTTGAGTAACAAAAGTAAGGCTTGTGGTATCGCCATACCCAATTTTAAGCTATATTACAAAGCTATGGTAACAAAAACAGCATTGTGTTGGCACAAAGACATACATGTATATCAATGGAACAGAGGACCCAGAGATTAATCCAGGCAGCTAGAGCCATCTGATTTTTGGCAAAAGTGGCAAAAAATATTCATTGGAGAAAAGACAGACTCTTCAACAAGTGGTGCTGGGAAAACTGGATATCTGTATGTAGAAAGATGAAAATAGATCCTTGTCTTTCCCCATGCACAAGAATCAAATCCAAGTGGATCAGGGACCTTAATATCAGACCTGAAACTCTAAAATTGCTAGAGGAAAAGGTAGGGGAAACCCTTCAACATACTGGCATATAACCCCAATTGCTCAGAAAATAAAACCACTAATCAACTACTAGGATCTCATGAAATTACAAAGCTTTTGCACACAAAGGACTCTGCGAATAGAGCAAAGAGACAACCTATAAAATGGGAGAAAATCTTTGCCAGCTACTCATATGACAGAGAATTAATATCCAAAACATACAAAGAACTCAAAAAACAGAATAATAAGAAATCAAAGAACCCAATTTAAAAATAGGCTATGGAACTAAATAGAGAATTCTCACCAGAGGAAATACAGATGGCTAAACATCTACAACACTGTTCTACATCCTTAGCCATCAGGGAAATGCAAATTAAGACTACCTTGAGATTCCATTTCTCTCCTTTCAGAATGGTTACCATCCAGAAAACAAACAATAATAAATGTTGGTGAGGAAGCGGTAAAAGGGGAACCCTTCTACACTGTTGGTGGGAATGTAATCTGATACAGCCATTGTGAAAATCAGTGTGTTCTTGAGACAGCTAAAAATAGATTTACCATATGACCCAGCTATAGCACTCCTAGGCATATTTCCTAATGACTCTTCTCACTACCTTAGAGATACTAGCACAACCATGTTTATTGCTGCTGTATTCAAAATAGCTAGGAAATGGAACCAGCCTAGATGTCCATCCACAGATTAATGGATAATAAAAATGTGGTACATTTACACATGGAGTTCTACTCAGCAGATTATACTAAGTGAGGTAACCCAGGACCAGAAAGCCAAACATCTCATGTTCTTTCTCTTATGTAGATCCTAGCTACAAATGTATAGAGTTGTGAGCTGGAACCAAAAATCAGTAGCAGAAGCCCATAAGCTAGAAAAAAAGCTATCTATAAGGGAGGGAGGAGAGGGAAGGTCTTATGGGGATGGTATTGTATATATGTTAGTAGAAGGACAGATTACAGGAAGGGGGGAAAGGCCTAAGTGGGGTCAGGGGAAGAGATTGTATAAAAGAAGGGTGGAAGGAGGGGCAACCAAAATTCACAATATTCTGAATAAAACATATGAAAATCTACTTTCTTAAATAATGGCAATCCAGAAACCATAGATTGTTACTAGAAAATTTTCAGTGCCAGGGATGGGATACATTCCAGTGAGTTGTTGGCCAGGGAGGGTCCCATTGCCTCCAAAACATTATAGGCTATTGCTAAGGTCTTTGGTTTCCCTTGAGAAAGACCCTATTGCTGAAGACTTCACATGCCTGAGTGGCAAAGTCACTGAGAAATCAAGCTGGTGATGAGCAGAACACCTTCTCACTGTAGCCCAGTCAACTGAAAACTGGAAAAATCTGTACTATAGACAGTCTTATGGACAGAAGTCATCAGTGGTGGAAACAATGGACACTGAAGACTCAAGTTTGGCCAGACAGGCCAAATGATTGAACAAGTGCAATAGTGGCACTTCTGCTCTGGAGGAAACCAGCTGCTCTCTAATTGGACTGAAGGCCCACTCTATGGGAGGGAATACATGCCTGGTACTGACAACCTAATCAAAAGCCTATGGCAGGGGAGGTCATGAGCCTTAGGGGTATAAAGCCTGCTTTTGTCTGGATAGATGCATATATTATTCTCACCAAATTGCCCTGAAAGCAGTACAATTAATGTTCATATTCATATATTAATGCTACACTCACTTCTGGTTAAAGAAGCTTCTCTTTTCAGATGGTGATGACCATTGGGATGACCCAAAATGCAACATAGTAATGAGAAGGGACAGAAGAGTGTCTGGCACTGAAACATCTCACGCCCTCCAAGGCCCAGGGTCCATTGCAGAAGAGGTGGCGGAAAGAATGTAAGAACCAACAGGGAATCTTGCAGAATGAGGGGGTAGAAAGATTGTTAGAGCTACAAGTTGGAACATTTTGCCCAGACACCTTGCCTCTCCCCCATAACTGACTGCTGCCTCCTAATGCATGACCCACAATACCCATGGGGTTGACCTGCATCCCCAATGAGGAAGGCCTCTTCAGAAAAGGGGCAGGGTGGAGGGAAAGGATGGTACCAACATGTGATGTTTACATACAAAATATGTTCAGATCTCATATTAAAAAATAAAATATATATTTAAAAAAGAATATAAGAGCCAAAGGAAGGGTACCACTCCTAACATACAACTGTTTAGACAGAGGTTGGCCTTGATGGCCATGACCTCACAGTGCCTAGCAATACCTATACAAGACCCTCATAATAGGAGAAAAAGATGATGACATCAAAATAAAAGAGAATCTATTACAGAGAGGGAGGGGATATGATGGACAGCAGAGTTATGAAGGGGGAAGTGGGGGTGGTTACGGAAATACCATGATTTGTTGTTGTCTTTAAGTACAGAAGTTGTCTATATACATATACATATATATGTGTGTGTATATATATACATATATATATGTGTGTGTTTATGTGTGTGTGTGTGTGTACGCATGTATATAACTTTAAAAAGCCATAGGAATGTGCTCTCCATCTAGAGAATCTCTTGTGGGCCTGGTAGTGAACTAAAGACATCTATAAGAACTGTGCTAAAACTAAAATAGCTCAGCCCAATTGCTTTGCACTTTTCTCCAATAAAAAGGCAAAGAAACCAGGGTGTGTGTGGGTGTGTGTGTGACATGTTCATACATATATATTACATTTTGGTATGTACCTCACATTACCCTCCCCTATCTCCCTCAGTCCCCATATTCCATCAATTACTGTACTCCTGGCTATGCCATGAAAAAGAATGACTCCCCTTTTTCTGGAAACCATTAACTCATTAGCTTATCATAGAGAGTAGTGGTCTCCCAAGTTCATCCTATCCACAGCAAAATGTTGACTGGCCTTACCATATGCAGGTCTTATGCAATTAGCCACAGTTGTGAGTTCATGAGTAGAATGGCCTTGTCATGTCTGGATGAGAGTTCTCCAGGCTTCTTCCCCAACCACCAGCTCTTACATTCTTTCCATCTCATCTTCCACAAGGAGGAACCAGTATTTTAATTGATGACAAACACAAGTTTTAGAGTTATATATTTTCTATCCAAATTTCAGTTCTGCCTCTTATAAATTTAGGCAAGACATTTGGCCTTTCTACATTTGTCTTCATCAAATGACACTGGCATCTCAGGTGTGTGGTCAAAAGCTGTTGCCAAAAGCTTATTACTTTAGTTCTCACTTTCTAACAACTCACTAGGAAGTAGCTCACTCCTGACACTTGATTTTGTTTTTTTAAATGACAAACAAAAAAGTGATTTTCCAGGTGAGGAGATGGCTCAGCAGTTAAGCATGTGTGCACTTAAGCATGATGGCCTTTCTGGCAGGACACCACCAAGTTCTACTCCTCAGAAGCCATGTGAAAAGCTGGGCAATGTCATGAACATTCGTAACACAGTCCATAGGGAATGGAGACCAGAGAATCTCTAGGATTCATGGACAGACTAGTAACTCTAGGGTAAGGGAGAGACCCAGCCTCAAGGAACTACATAGATGGGAAATAAGAATAACTAATAAGTAATGCTGTCCTCTGGCCTCACACATGCACACAGGTATATGCATCATCACACACACACATGCATACACCACATGACATGTACTACTATACAAATACAGTGGTTTCGATATGGCCTTTCATATGCCTTTAGTTTTGACGAACCCTCCCCTCACCCCCTTCCTCATCTCCCCATTCCCATGCCCACTGAATCCTTTCCACTCCCAGTATGCTACTTCTTTTCATATCCCTTGTGTTCTATCCCTTCCCCTTCTACACAATCCATTTCTCTGCTGACACACCTCAACTTAAACATGTGGAAGCTTAGATCCACATATGAAAAAGAACATAAGGTGTTTATCTTTGAGCCTGGGTTACCTCACTTAGTGCATTATTTTCCAGTTCTACACATTTTCCTGCAAATTGCAAATTTTTGTTTAGAGCAAAATAAAACCCCATTATATAAATGTACTACATCTTCCATAACTATTTATCAGTTGATGGGCACAATCTGCCTTCAGACCAGAGATCCACAACTGGGGCTTTAAATTAGAATTAGCTTGGGGCTTCAAACTATCTTTATGCCCAAGTTGTTTCTATACCATTTCAACTGGGTCTTAAAACTTAAGTGGTTCTGATATGAACCAAGTCTGAAAAGCTGGCCGAAGGCTGTAATTCAGATTGCAGCTGTATGGGCAGTACCAGGAGACCCTTTAAAGCATGTGATTGTCAGGAAGACCACAGTTCAATTAAGGCAGTGGATCTGATAACACACTAGATCATTCTGAGAAACACCTCCCTAGACAACTCCCTTCTCATGTCCCTAGAAAGACACAAAGAAGCCTGAGTGGTCATACCCCACCTAGCAACAGGAATTGATTCCTTTTCTTGGGCCACCTTCCTCCCATCAAATCAGTTACATTTTATTCCTCCAAGGACCTGCTTCCACCTAAACTCCCTTTCTAAATAGCTAAACACCATCAAAATTCTACACAGTGCCTCACTACAGTATTTATTTATGGGCTCAGTTTATATGCCATGAATACCCATCTTGGGATTTTTACTTTAAAAGAATCAATAGGGGACTGGGAAGATGGCTCATTGGTTAAAGGTGATTACTACCTTACAAAGCCTGGTGACCCAGGGTTCTATTCCCCAGCCACCTACATAAGACAGACCCAAAAGGAAGTGCATCTGGTGTTCACTCATTTGCGGCAGCAAGAGTTGTTGGCACGTGTACACACACACACACACACAAAAAAAAAAAAAAAAGTTCAAATTTCCTCAATCATCCTAATGTCCTACAAATTGCATATATACTGTTACATATTATATGAGTTACATACACAATTCCTTTTTTCCTGAACAAGGGTCTAGTCAAAGATCAAACATGAGGCCTGGGGCTTAGTGGTTAAGGTGCTTGCCTGCAAAACCAAAGGATGCAGGTTCGATTTCCCAGTACCCATGTAAGCCAGATGCACAAGGTGGTGAATTTGTCTGATGTTCCTTTGCAGTAGTTGACAGCCCCAACATGCCCATTCTCTTTCTCTCTTTCTCAAATAAATTTTAAAATATTACAAAAGAAACATTAAACATGACAGTTGGTTGTCATGCTTCTATTATCCCTTAATCTAAAGTACTTATCCAGTATTACTACTACTATCACTACAACTACTTTTTGGCCTTTCATAACAGAATTTTTATTTTTAATTGACAATCTCCGAACTTCAACATAATGTAATTTGATTGTAATCCCCAGCAGGAGTGCATCTTGAGGCAAGAGCTAAGGCCTTGTCTTGTGTAAAAGCAGTGAATTGGAACTTTAGCCATGTGCAGATTTAGAAACTGACAGATTTCATCTACCCTGGAATTTTGTGAAATAAACCAACTTTTATCTCTCAACTAAGGAACCAAGGCTTTGTTTGATTAAAGAATCTAGCTGGGCATGGTGGCACACACCTTTAATCCCAGCACTTGGGAGGCAGAGAAAGGAGAATCACCATGAGTTCAAGGCCACTCTGAGAACATAGTGAACTTCAGGTCAGTCTGGGCTAGAGTGAGACCCTACCTCAAAAAACAAAAACAAAAACAAAATCTATTATACATTTTCATTCCTTACCCTTTGCAAATATTCTAATCAGATAAAGATTTCAAGCCAGATGACTATAATCTTTGCATTCAAACTGACCCAGAATTTAGGACAATTGTTACAAGAATATTGAGTATAATTTATAATTTGTTTTCAACTAAATGGCAGACCAGCTATATGATCTTCATGTTAGAAGAGTTATTACTAAGGTACTGCAGAAGCAGTTCACAAAATTAATTTTAATTTTGTTCTGCAAACTAGAAGTTTCTGATCAGCTGAACGTGAACAGCAACCTGAAGGAAGCAGAATAAGGCATAGATAGCAAAACAAGTAATATCAAAATGTTTGTGCAAAGCACTGAGTGGAACCAGGTATATCATGCTGAAAAATAGTTAAAATATAATAAAATTAAATATAAAAATTCAATCCCGCCCATTTAGTACTAGAAGAATGAAGCAATACCAACATTCAGATGAATAGTATGCTCCAACTATTTAGGATAGTATGTATGCTAAGAGAATGTGATTCAAAGCTATAAACATCAATGACAAATACCCTTTGGTCATTCAGACTGAATCAGAGATTTTACAAAGAGTTATGCTCAGAAAGACCTAAAATAAATGTTTTCTCTTAAAAATTTTCAAAAACATTACTTTCTATAACTCTAAAGTATAATGAAATACCTATGTCTCAACATTTTCCCAGGCCCTGCTTGAGCTGCTGACATAACTGATAGGCAACTCAAGGCCCAGATAATAAATAGGGATGTAAAGATTTAGGGGGAAGGGAAAGGGAGGGAAACACATAAAACTAAATCCAAAATGAGCTGGTAACATAGAAACCTTTATCCTTGGAGATAGCCTAAAAGATATAACCCTCGAAACTTAAAAGGAGTAAGGGGGGAGCACCTGAAAAGTAGGTCCTGGAGAGGGTGGGGTAAAGCCTAAGCTTGAAAGAAATTTTTTTTTTTTTTCCTGGCCCTGGCCTGTAACCCAGTACCCGAGAATGGCTGCTACTCATGCTGATCAGAGAGATCTCCGAGGTCCCCAAATCAATACAGTTTTGTGTAAAAGCCCTTGATTACCCACCTGAGGCAAAAGCTAAGACCCTATTGCTGAAGACACCATATGCTGCTGACACACAGCAAGCAGAGACCTGGCTGGAGTTCAGAAGAAAACCAGTCCCCAGACAGCCATCTAGTGTTGGAAAGTGCTACATGAGCTACTGGGGGAACATGGCCAACAACAATCTGAGCAACCAGAGGTCTAAGCTACTCAGACGCAAACATCCTCACAGGATGCACATGCCAGTGCAATAGTGGCACATAGCCTCAGTGGATAACCAATAGCTTTCTGATTGGCTAAGAGATCCACTCAGGGTTAAGGAACCCATATCTGGAATTAGGAACCAGATCAGAAACATATGGAGACAAATTTTATGTTCTCCAGTGTCAATCTCTCACTAGTCTTTGGCTAAAACAGGGGTTACATAAATCACATTCTCCCTAAATTAATGTTTTTGTAAAGAAAACAAAATGTTATATTTCTCTACATTTCTTTATAACTAGCCTAAAGAAATATAGAAGTCAGGAGTCTCTGTTGATGGCAAGCATCACGTGGTTATTCCCAATAAAAGCTGACACTCTGAATAGTTCATGGCTTCTGGCCCCCTGGGATGCAGACTTGGGATGCCAGACTATCCTTTTTTCCCCTTTTCTTTTTTTTTTTTTCCCCAATAAAACAGCCTCACATTCTGTGAGTCGATGGTCTTGTGCGACACCAGACCCCATAACACTTCCCCATTTAAACTATGATGACTTCACTCTCCTTGGAGAATCTATTGTTTTTCAGAAGGTAGTGAGACTGGAGGATATAAACTACCAACACTCGCACCTCACCCAAGCCACAGCTGAAACCACAGAGAACTAACTTGGGTAGTTGAGCGTTGAGTGCTGCTTCCATGCTGAACCTGATAATCAGTGCCATGGTGAAGGAGACAGACCCTGAGGATACTCAATACCTACCAGAGATCCAGAGGCTCCTCAGAGCTCATCACTAAAGTAGACTTAAAACTCACCCACCACGACTCAGGGAATTTTGTGGAAGAGGGAGTGGAAAGAAGGTTGAGACATCATGCCTAGAGGTATCCCCTCCCTGCAAAAATAACTGACTGATGCTCCCACAACACATAAACCACAACCCCATAGGGAATACCTGCAACCCCACTGAGGAGCATCCCTAACAGAATGGGGTCAGGGACATGGGAAAAGAGGGTACTAGCACATGATGAATGCATATGAAGTATGTTCTTAATAATAATTAAAATGTAAGAAAGGATTGTCCCAAAAATTGTTTCTTGTACAAAGCAGTACATGAAAAATGATCTGATATTAGAATGCCAACTGATCAGATTTCATCATAAGTTATTTCCCTTTCTACTATCTATGGTTTCCTTAAAATGAAGTAAAAATCTGTCTTGGGCTTGCCCTATTCAAATCTCAAATGATCTGAATTGTCCTGCCTTTGTGGGATAATACGGCCTTTACCCACCAAATACACCAATCCCAGCTCATTCTGTAACACAAAACTTTTAAAAAAGTTGTTATTTTGTATGGAAGCATCATGTGTTTGTTCCTCTTTTTTTTTCTTTTGTTTTTCAAGGTAGGGTCTTGCTCTAGCCCAGGCTGACCTATGTAGTCTCAGGGTGGCTTTGAACTCAATGGCAATTCTACCTCTGCCTCCCTAGTGCTGGGATTAAAGGAGTGCACCACCATGCCTGGCCAGGTACCCTCTTTGCAAACTTCTTTTTATCATTACCAAATAAGATTTGTACACAATAGTATTTTGACATTTCAAATATTGCTTCAGGTTGAAAACTGGTATATGGAGACTCAATAGAGATGACATATGGCTAATTATTTAGTGTGTAGATTTGTTTCCTTCACAAGTTAACAGTTTTTCATCCCCCATTACTAAGGATAGTCTCCATTATTTGGAAACTTAGACTATAAGAGTTTAAAAGAAAATACTTGCAGGTAGAGAGGGAAATAAAGGAAACAAGAAACAGAGGAAATGGGAGCACCAGAGACTCAAGCTGCTGCAAATGAATTCCAGATATATGTGCCAGTTTGTGCATCTGGCTTTATGTGGGTACTGGGGAATCAAACCTCAGTCATTACGTTTTATAGGCAATAGCCTTCTCTCTCCAGGTCCTAATGTGACTTTTATGTGCTACTGGTTATCCTAACTGCTCGCTTTACTTGCCACATGCATTATGAACCCAGTTTCAAACTTCCAAGCCTAGATAATCTAATGAAAAGTAGCTATGATGTTCAAAAGAATAGGGCCTACTTCATTCTTAGAGGAAGTATCATGTGTTGGTCTTGTGTAAGTTTAATTTGTCACTTCATACATCTAGGCAAGAGGCAGAAGGGAAGAGGTAATTCTGATCTGCTCTCCTATATCCATGCCAATTTCCTCAGAATGAAGTGTGGAGTGAATGCAATTCCAACTGGGAGAAACACCTCAAAATACAGTCACTGTAGAAACAACCTAGCAAGGTTATTCCACACAAAAACAGAATCTCTATCGGATGCTGCCTCTTGATAAAGTAGATGCAGAAGCACCAGGAACCGGAACAGCCACAATGTTGGATGAAAGAAAAAAAAAATAGCAGACCATTTCCACTCTGGAAGACTTCTCTGAAATAATATCCTACCACTGCCTTTAAAAAAATATTTTTTTTTTCTTTAGAAACAGGGTCTCACTATGTAGGCCAGAGTACCCTGGCTTTAACCTCTTAAAATTAAAAAATGGTACCAAATTACTCCCATAGGAGACCAAAACACTTAACCTATCACATTGGCAGGAAAACAGTTAACCAGACTTGCAGAAAAATCCTTAAAACTAACAGCTCTTTCAGGATTCTTTCCCCAAAACTGCATTCAACATTGCCATCCACATTACATAGGGGAGAAAACAAGTCAGGACTTTTACTAGGCCCTGGGGGGAAAAAAATGAGAAAACATGTCCCAGGACTTAGAGATGACCATCTAATTGTGCTTCATCCCAAGGCTGAGTTTGTAGAATCTATACCTCTGTCATAAAGCAAGAAACAAGTTTTTGGTCAAGAAATAGTTAATTACAATCAACTATCAAAGATTTTAAGTCTGTGACTGAACTTAATTTTAACAGTGACTTTATTAAATGAATGTTTGATGGTAACTAACAATTCAATTTACTTCACATTAATGTTTGCAAATACATTATTAACAATTCTTGAATATTTTAAATCAACTTGGAAGTACACAAGGCTTGCTCTCACAATGCTTCTCAGGGGACATGAAGACTAAAAAAAGGCTAGACCTTGAGTCAAGTATTTAACCAACAACCACTACATCATCACTGGTGAACTCATAAAAGGGTACTTCAAGGTTAAGAGGCGCAGGCCCCTTCCTGATCCTGCCAGATGCATCATAGTGTGACCCATGGCAAGGGCAATAATAGCCACCAAAATCTCCTGCATTTGCAATGGGTACACAGCCAAGATGAGTGCAAACACCTATCAGGATAACCCATTCAGGTTTCTTTACTCTCTCTAAATCATGCTGTGGGTCCCTCAACTGGGACACTTCAACTGCAGCTTCCTGGTCGATCTCCTTCTTGGTTCTATGGCGCACAAAAAGGGGTTTGCCTCTCCATTTGAAAGCCATGTTCTTGCCTTCTGGAATATCGGACAACTTGATTTCGATTTTTGACATGGCCAATACATCAGCAGAAGCACTCATGCTGGAAACAAACTGAGAGACTACATTCTTAGCAGCATATGCAACACCAACAGTAGTAGTTGCAGTTACCAAATAGGAGAAGCCTTTTCTAGCTTCGCTGCTCTCTTTAGAAGACTTCGTGCTATCTAAAACTTCAGTGCGACGGTAGTCAGAGAAGTCAGGCACCTTAACATCTGTGTGGGAATAACGAACAGAAGCAGGGACTGCAAGGCAAACAGAAGGTGAAAAACATAATTAGATGAATACTCTGAAAGGGTATAAATAAGAAGACTTTTCCAAGTCTCTCTCTCTCTCTCTCTCTCTCTCTCTCTCTCTCTCTCTCTCTCACACACACACACACACAAGATTCAATTCTAAAACCATGTCAAATTGGCAGTGCAACACATGAAATACTAAAAATGATGCCAACTATCACCTACCACACTGGTTTGAAATCACAAGACAGTATTTGTAAACTGAGTTCTTCCTGCTTGGTTGAACACAGTTAATTTAGGACAAATACCATTTTACTGAGTTAACAAAAAAAAGAAGATAGAACAATATTTCAAAGTTTAAAAAATTCAATTGCTAAGACACATTATACAACTATGCTAAGTCTTACATTCTCTGGGTCAGAAGGAGCCCTAAAACATACCTAGCTTTAGATGTGACCTACAGAGATGTGATCATTCTTTATAATGAAAATGCACAGCCTTATAGCTATACTATGTGACTATGTGTTTTCTGAAATTCATACTATACTAACTACAGGATAATATACATTCTAGCCAGGTGTGGTGGTGCATACCTTTAATCCCAGCACTCGGGAGGCAGAGGTAGGAGGATCGCTGAGTTCAAGGCCAGCCTGAGATGACATAGTGAATTCCAGGTCAGCTTGGGCTACAGAGAGACCCTACCTCAAAAATCAAAGCAACACCACCACCACAAACCACCACCACCAAAAAAAGTAAAGAAAAAACATTCTATACTTTTGTTACAGAAAATTTAAGGATGACTATATTAGATTCTAAAGTATAAGTTAATTTTATTCTATCTTGAAATAAAACCACTAATGGTCAAAATGGACAAACATAACAGGCAGTACTCAAAATAATGAAATCTGCAACATAATTTTTCAACTCAGTGAGGGGGGGGAAGAAAAAAAAATACACATCCCACTCTTCAGTACAGGGTCACATCACATCAAAGATCTTACCTTTCTTTTCATATTGTGGGATGTTTCTACCATACACCATAAAATAGGCCAAAGTTTGTGACAAATGTAAACATATAAATTACTGCCAACATATACTTCAGCACATAGCTTTAAAAAATGGTGGTATGTCCTTTCTCTCTTATTTGTAAATGTCTGAAAAAAATTAGTTTACTGATAAGAATTTTTAAGTGTTTCATAAAGCAAATCTTTCCAATTTGGTTTTAGTATATCTGACACAATGTTTCCTTTTTATAAAAGATGACAAAAATTCTTCACTTTTTATAAAATGTGTTGTTTACTAAAGAAAGACCTACGCATAACAATGTCATTATAAGCTATAATTCCACATTGGCCTCTGGGGCTGCCTAATTCTAATATACTTCTTTTGAGTAGTCAAATATTAAATGTAACTTACTTCATTTCTTTTCATATGTTTTTTCAAGATCAGTAACTATGGAAGCTACAAATTCTCATAAGCAACGATGAAATCTATGAAAATTACACTTCTCTTCTGACTAACCCTAATCATTTCATAGAAGTGGCAACCTAAGAAAAACAACTACAGCTTTATGAAATTAAAGTGTTATTACATCAGTAACACCTGACTGTTAACATTTGGAAATCAGGCATTAATTACTTTCCCATGATATTGCCTGGGATCACACTCAAGGGATGTGTTCTCCACCTAAAACACAAAGGTACCAAGTATACATTCTACATTCAAAATAGTATCCACAACCATTAACCCTTAACAGAACAAAAAATAACTAAGAAGACTAAGTAGAATGACTCATTCTCAGAGATTTGGTGACAAAAGAGTATAGTTATCTACTCTGTTATGAAGTTATACTTTATTAGGTGACATCATCAAGTAATCTTTGGATACTGCCATGTTATAAAGTATCATTCTCTAATTCACATGGGCTATCCTAAGCAAGGATGCTAGATTTAGGTTTAACCTTAAGAGAAGTAACAGAGTTCACCACCCAAAATAGAAAAAAATCTAAGGCATTTACACTTTTTTTGGAGCTACTAAGGTGAGCCAATGTGCCTTGGAAAACTACATGAAAGATGCTACCATCGTGCAGTTACTCCCCACACAAGTCTGATCTAACTTTACCTATCTTTCCATAAATCACCCAGACAAATTTCAATATGCCTTTAAAGTACAAAATCAAGGGAAGATTTTGGCCCTGAGATTCTACATATTTGCTTGGCTTGGAAAATACTTTTCTAGGACAAACAAGCCACCAATTCTTGTAAGAAATCTATCTGCTATTTGACAAACTCCAGAGATGCTTTTCACTTTTGCTGTTGCAATTTTCTTTACTTCCTGGTTCCAGTAGGCTTGGGATGGGCCAGGGTACTCCATTCCAGTACTCAGGTTCCTCCAAAACCCAGGTGTGCTCTTTAGCAAGCATTCATTCACAAAAACGTCTCCATCAATTGTATATGAAATCTGAGACTGGGCTGGCGCGATGGCTTAGTGGTTAAGATGCTTACCTGTAAACTCAAAGAACCCAGGTTCAATTCCCCAGGACCAATATAAGCGAGATGCACAAGGTGGCACATGCCTCCAGAACTGGTTTGCTGGAGGCCCTGCCATACCCATATTCTCTCTCCTCTCTAATAAATAAAAAGTATTTTGAAATAACAAAAAATCCGAGACTGTGGCACAGAAAAATAAACATCCTACACTCGTTTTTATTTGCTATAAATCCATAAAGTAATTAGCAAATTTAAGTTTTGTTGACCTGGTCCTAAATTAATGTTGAGAAGCTAGGGCTTGGACATTTGGAAAACTGGGTGGAAAGATCATTAAAACTGCTCATGGGAGTACATGCCTATAACCCAGTACTCTGGAAAGACTGAATTAAAAGATCGCTGGAGTTTGAAGCCACCCTGGGCCATATACACTGTGAATTCTAACACAGTCAAGGCTAGTTTCTGTCTCAAAACAAAACAATAACAAAACAAAATGCAAAGAAAGGCCAGGTATAAAAACTTATTCTTGTTATTGCAGCACTGGGAAGGCTGAGGCAAGATTAGTTTAAGGCTAGATTAGTTTGAGGCTAGCCTAGGCTAGACAGTGAGGCTCTGCCTCAAAAAAGCACAATGAAAAGGGCGCCAAGGAGGAAATTTAACATGTAGAAGAGTCACAAACACAATAGTCAACAGAACCAAGTAAGTAACAATATAACAAGCAAAAGATGGAGCAGTCCAGTATAAGCCAGAATCCAGTGTAGTTTCCCCATATTGCAGGGGCCACCAAAAGTCTTCCTGTTCTTGTAATCCTAAGCAGACAGCCTGTAAGCATATAGCCTTAGTTGCTACTTCGTTCTTCAATACAGAGCACTTAAGAGAAATGCTACACGGGGCTGGAGGGATGGCTTAGCGGTTAGGGTGTTTGCCTGCAAAGCCAAAGGATCCTGGTTTGATTCCCCAGGACCCACGTTAGCCAGATGCACAAGGGAGCGCGTGCATCTGGAGTTCATTAGCAGTGGCTGAAGGCCCTGGCGTGCCCATTCTCTCCTCCCCCCCCCGTCAAATAAATAATAAAAATAGTTTGTTAAAAAGAATAATACTTAAACAGAAAGAAATGCTAGACACAGCACCAAAGACAAACCGGATCTGCTGACAGAGGATGTGAAATCCACTCCTGAGCAGATACCATGCCCTATAGAATCTCCACTGTGCAAAGTCACCTCACCTCGAGGAGGTGGTATTTTCTATATAACAGAACATCATTGACCTCTGCCTCTTCTTAACGGTTAAATGAGGTTGTGAAACCTCTAACCAGGGGCCTGAAACTCCTGACCCTCTCTGTACACTGTCTTGTTTTGGAAGGGAGTGTGGATTAAGGTCGTTACGTAGGAAAGACACTAAAAAGGAGCTGCACTGGTGAAGCAGACAAGTTTTCAAGAATTAAAGTTCCTACTTTGAGCACTGATTAAGTGTCCAAAATGAAGAATAATGACACATAATCCTTTTAAGCCTCATGGTAACCCTACTGAATTCGCCTCATGGGTCGGGGAAATCGTTCAGAACCTCGCCCAAGGTCAAGCCCTGTAAGTAACAGCTTCTGTCCGGCAGTTGGAATCCAGCCTTGAACTTAACCCTGCAGACCAGTGCCCAGACTGGTGCCGAGGGGCTCCCGAAGCCTAGAACGCCCCTGCGGGAGAACCACTCGGCGGCGGGGCGGGGGCCGGCTAAGGTCACAAGCCGGCAACTCCTCAGCGGTTCCCCCGCCGCAGGGAACGCGGACCCTACAACCCTGGAGCCCACTCACCGTTGAGGCCCACAGAGGCGACCAAAGCCCGGTTCACGGCCTGGCCACTGAGCGACTCTCGGCATAGGAAGGGTCGCTTCACGTCCAGCACGGTCGACTCCGGGGTGGCGGGCACCGCGGCCTGCACCAGGGGTCGCAGCGCTCCCGCCACCCCGCGGGATGTGGCTGACAGGACAGGCGCGAACGGCCCGGAGCGGGCGGCAACAGACAACATGGCGACAGCTGTTCGAACACCCGTGCAGGTCACAGGAACGACCTTCCCGCCCACTGCGCAGACGCAGAGTCGCAGGTTTATGACATCAGTGCGCTGGCGGAAGAGGAGTCGCGCAGGAGGAGCGAATCTTAGCGAGTCGCTGCGTGGAAGGCGGCGCCTCGAGTTGGGGTTGGCAAAGGACCGTGCGGTGTGAAGCAGAATTTGGGAAACATATTTCTGGCGGAGATTGAGATCCCTTAGGCAGAAATATCAATGACGACCTATGGATAAGAAAAAGTTGTAGTAGTTTAAACGGGGTTAATAATTGTTCCTAAGGTCTGGGTATCACCTAGAACATACAGTAACTACTGTGTGTTTGCTGTGATTTTTTATCATCTTCCAGCAATGAAAATGTCAGAAACCTGTATGCGAAGGTTGAGGAATAACAGCTCACATATCATTTATTGGATTTTATGATTTCCTGAGTCGCTCATTCGTAATCAAGATGCCTAGAACATTAAAAGCTATTGTTTTCAATATTTTACCAGTGAGGGTTCAAAATCTTAGACTACTTGCAGCAAAGTGAGGTAGTCCCATGAGCCTGTGCTCTGAACCAGCAGTTTTCCTCTAGTGAGCCTTTAGGAGGTGCAGAGGATGGGCCCTAAATCTTTCTGTCATGTGTTAAGAAGGTTATTGCCTTTAACTCCTCTTTCAGTCCAGAATTTGCCAGTAAGAAAGTCTGAATTTGGCGCTAATGCAACTTTAATCCCTCTAAGATTTGCTAATCACCCCCTTTAAAAATAAGCCTTGAGAGGGCTGGAGAGATAGCTCAGAGGTTAAGTGCTTGCCTGTGAAGCCTAAGTACCCCGATTCGTCGCTTGATTCCTCAGTACTCAAGTAAGCCAGACGCACAAGGTGGCACATGCATCTGGAGTTCATTTGCAGGTGCTGGAGGCCCTGAAAGGGGGGGTCTCTCTCTCTCTCTCTCTCTCTCTCTCTCTCTCTCTCTCTCTCTCTCTCCCCTCCCTGTCCCTCCCTCTGCCTCTTTCTCTGTCACTCTCAAATAAATAAATTAATTAATTAAAAAATAAGCTTTGAGTTCAAAGCTCTCTGAGGGCTTATGAATCTGGATACAATTTAATATATTTATTTTTATGTACTAGTTTTCGTATTTGTATTTTGTATTCTATATTCATTATTCATTTAGGTAGAAAATGAGTTGATTTAAATATAAAGTATGAATACAAACTGAATACATGTGATGGGATTGTTTAAATCACTGGAGTATCTCAGACTATTCAGTGCTGTGTGTGAATTCTGTTACCTGTGCAAGTCTCCTAACCTGTATGCCTCAGTTTTGTCATCTGTAAAGTAGAAGCAATAATCCTGGTAGCTATCTTGTAAAATGACTGGGGAAATAACCTGATATTGTTACTGATGGTCTTGTCTGGACCTGATATATCCAGCTTCTTGGTGTCTTATTTAACGAATAGAAATATCACATATGAATCGCAAAGCAGCAAGAAGTTTTACTTAAAGTGACAGAACAAGTGAAAGGGAGCAGTAGGCTACCAAGCCCCGAGGTGCTCTCTCAGGCTTCCTTTTGAGGGTCAGGAGGAGAAGCTATGGTGGGGTATAAGTCGTCCTTTGTTTTAATAGTGATAGCTAAACCTTTGTTCACTGTTCATGCTCTTTCCCATGGTGTATCTGATTTTAATCATATGCCCAATCATGTATAGGCTTAGGATGATAACCAGAGATTTTCTCTGAAAGTTCAGATGACAGTTTGTCTTGTGTGCATGTACCCATAAGTAGATCAGGTAGAATCTACTCCATTGCGTCTAGAAACAAACCACAAAAGAGGAGTTAGTAGGACAGAGTTAGCAGTGCTTTGTTTGGAGAGAGTGAAGTGTATAGCATGATCAGATAAAGGTCTTGTGTTGCTAAGCACTTTGTTAGGAAAAGGCTGAATAAGCCAAGCAGGGTCCTGAGTTGCTAAGCTATAATTGTGTGCTTGCCTCAATATGTACAGAACCTGTATGAGAAGACCTAGCAAAGAATAACAGCAGGGTTGCTGACAACACCTCTTCCCTGGAACACCACCCAGAAGCAATGTGGAAGCAGATTCTTTTCTAGAGCCTCCAGCATGAACACAGTCTTGCAGACCCATTTGGGCCTTTGCTTCCAAAATGGCAAGCAATAAGTTTGTGTTGTTTTAAGCCACTATCTCTGTTATAGTGGCAATAGAAATTAACATTTGTCTTTTTTTTTTTTTTTCAAGAACTGGAAATCTGACTCCATTAGGCTTTGAGGCAGCTTATTGTGTCTTGATTCTGAAAATCAAGGAATATAATGTCCTTGAGCCTGTCCTTGCAGTAGGGAGTTCCCTCCCTAAAACTGTCTTTGAACTCAACCTGAGCCTTCCCTAGAAAGAAGTCCCTCCTTAGAAGAGACAATTGCTTCTTCCAAGAAGGTTACACCACTGTTATGCCCAGTTCTTGGCACCCCCAGTGATCACCAAGGAGAACCAAACATGCATGCAAAGGCAAAGAGCTTTATTTCAGACTTAAGCTCTGACTCTTGACTTCACCAGCACAGTAGATCCATGCAAGAGCCCCAAGTAGCAGAAGGGCAGAGTTTTTATAGGGATTTGAACAAAGAGGTAAAGGGGTGGTTACATGATTGGTTGGTTTAAACAGTAATTGTACTTGTATTCTTTTGATTGGCTGGGGCAGAGAGGCAGAAGGGACAAGTCCTGGGCAAGTCTTGTGAATACCTGGGCATGTCTAGGGGCTGACTCAGGCCCTCTGCCTAAGTGGGAATTTGAAACTTAGGCCTAGCGGAGCAGTGCTTTATTGAAGCTTGTCATGGTGCCAGTCTGGTTTCTGGATCTTTCATTCCCCCCTCTACTTATAACTTAAGAGGACCCAATCTTGGGTCTTTATTAGGGAAGAGGTTGTAAAGGATGGTACTGGGTTCTTAACAGCATGAGTTGTACTGCATTAATTCATTCCCTGACAAAAGAGATTAGTTCATTGATTATGTGGGGTCCAAGGGTTAGTAACAACAATAATAGAATAAGGCGTCCAGCTAGGGCAGAAAGCAAGGTTGTTAGCCATGGGGACCAATCAAACATGGATTCATACCAATTTTGATTCTGTTGTCTAGCTTTAGCCCTTTCCTCTAGTTTCTTGCAGCCGATGGCTAAGCTATCTCTAACGATACCTGAATTGTTGGTATAAAAACAACATTGCTCTCCCATGGCTTGGCATAGTCCTCCTTGTTGTAGGAAGAGTAGATCTAATCCCCTTCTATTTTGTAATACCATTTCAGCCAGTGAATCTGTTGACTACTCTAAGTGATGAATGGACTTTTCTAATTGAGCGAGATCTGAGTCTATAAGGTTACTTAGGGCCTGGAAATTCTGATTTGCCCTAAGGCTGTTGTTCCAGTGCTGATTCCTGCAGCTATGCCAGACTCAATTAACATCAAAAGAAGGATGGCTGAAGCCCCCAAATCTCGTTTTTGTCTGTGATGGTCCAGGTACATTTCCATATACAAGCTAAAAGAAAGGTAATAAACTTGAGGGAATAGTGTAACTAAAACACACATGCTGGAGTACTGAAGAACTCGTTGGTGGATGCAAGTAGTCAAGCCTTGTGGTGCAAGCAAACCAAGTTCCATTAGGAGGCACTAAATAGGAATTACTATCATTTGTGACAATAGTTTGGTTATACAGGTGTTTAAGGTGAAGGAAATTATTTAGATTTCCCCCTTTCCCTATTACACATAGTTCTTTATCTGTTACAGCTTGAAGGGTAAGGATGACAGATTTTCCCCAACAGGCTTTCTGGGGGAGATGACAAGTTTCCTACAGTAGCCCAACCAGTATTGTATGGGGGCCTGGGATCTAAGCAAAGCCAACAGTCTTCTCGAATGAGATTAGTAGTAGATTTAAGGAAATTAAAGGTGAGATTAAGTAATCCAAATAAATTGGATGCACCAGGGACCTCAGAGGGATACTTGGTTATTAGGGTCATAATCCAAATCATGGGGGAGATGGTGCTCAAGACTGAGGTTGGTACTATAGGCTTTAGAACAGACAAGGCAGGAGCTGCTGGTCCTATAGCTACAGGGGGAGGTGTGCCAGAACAACCTGTCTCTGGATCTGACAGAGGAGCCCCCTATCCTGACTAATTGTATTTTCATATAACCTCAGACCCCAAATTTTTCTGTCTTCCCATTCTCTGCTTGTTTATCCCTTTTCTGTTATAGAGATGGAGATGGGGTTTCTCCTTTTTAGCAGTGTCTGATTGTTTATTTTACCAATCTGTATAAGGTCCTGATTTTTATTGTTTACCCAAGGAGCGTTAGTTTCACAGCCCCATTTATAGCAAAAGAAATTTTCTGTCCCACCACAAGTTCCATAATCATTTGTCCTTGGGCAAACATAAAATTTGATAGTTGCGAGCTTTTGTTCCTGGCAGTTGCTACCACAATTAGCATCACTCTCTCCAACTTGATATGATGGACAATTCTTATTTTTGTGCTCTGGAACTGGGTCTGGGTGTTCCCATATGGAGCCAGCTAGGGCACAAAGATCTAGGTGAAAGATGCGGAAGGTGGTACTTGCTGGGCCAATTAGTGCCAATGTCTGTACTTCTCTCCCTAAGTCTTGTGGGGATGTCTTAGAGCCTCAGAGTATCCATTTGGTGGTGACAGCCCAGTGTGGGTTGGGAGTTCATACAGTTAGGAGCATGGTTAGGATCAAGAGTGTTAGAATCTGAGCTTGAGTGGGGTGCTGCATTCCTGATAGATTTTTCCATTGTGGCTTGTAGTCTTCGGGTTCACCAGGGGGTCTGCAGGTTTGAGGTGGGTGTGATGGATCCAAGTGGCAATTCTGTCCACCTCCATGGCTGCAGATGTGGTTAAGATGATGATGTATGGTCCTTTCCAATGGGGTTCAAGCATCTCATGATGGTAGTGGTGAACAAACACCCACTCTCCCAGATTGTCACCAGGAGTTGGTGGGGGAGTTACAGTTTCATATATGCCCTTCAGTCATGGCCATACCTCTTTATGAGTTCTAGCAAGAGGTTGAAGAGATTGATGCAACTGTTGATTATTAAATCCAGCAATCAACTCTGTTCTTAAATCAGGCAGAATTGGGGGTGGTTTCCTAAACATTATTTTATAAGGTGTTTGGCCTAACCTGTAGGCTGTATTTTGCACCCTGTAGAGGGTAAAGGGGAGGAAAGATACCCAGTCCTTGCTGGTGTCCGTGGTTAATTTAGTAAGGATCTCCTTTAGAATCCTATTCATTCTTTCTACCTGTCCTGAGCTTTGGGGTCTATAAGCACAATGTAATTTCCAATTCGCCCCCAAAATCTTAACAACTTCCTGTGTTACCTGTGAGATAAAGGCTAGTCCATTGGCTGAGCTCAAAAGAGCAGTCATTCCATACCTGGGAAGGATATCCTCTAGGATTTTCCTAGTTACCACTTGAGCTGTTTCATGCTTGGTGGGGAAAGTCTCTGTCCATTCTGAAAAAGTATCTACAAAAACTAAAAGATATCTGTAACCAGATTTACCAGGTTTTACCTCAGTAAAGTCCAATTCCCAATGGGCTCCAGGCTTGGAACCTCACAAGCATGTTCCATCTCCTTTAGGATGATTGTTTGCATTAGTCATTTTACAACTTAGGCATTTATTGGAAATTTCTTCAATTTGAGATCTAAAATTGAGTATTTTAAGGTGAATGTGTCTTATCAGTTCTGCAGTCTGCTTTGTGCCCAGATGTGTAGACCAGTGCAAATGTTGGAGAAGTTGCTGAGCCAGGTGTGTGGGAAGGATCAACTTATTGTCCCCACTTTTGATCAAACCCCCATTGTCCTCTTGTGTTAAAGGCAATTTATTAATTTGTTTGGTGTCCTCCTTTGAATATCCTGGAGTGTCAGGTAAAGTTGGAGGTCCTGGGTCTGGGAATAGAGTCAATACCAGTTCAGTATCTAGGGCAGCCCTCTTAGCCACCTCATCTGCCCTCATATTTCCCCTGGCCACCGGAGTATCATTTCTTTGGTGGCCTGGGCAATGCATAATGGCCAGTTTACAGGCCAACCATAAGGCAGCTAACAAGTCCAGAACTTGCTCTTTGTTTTTGATTGTCTTTCCTTCTGCTGTGAGGAGGCCTCTGTCAGGAGCCATAGAGCAAAAGCCTCTCCATTTTGCCTGGGCCTGCTTGTAAGTTGACCCATTATTTAGAAAGCTGGCTCATCCACCTTTCTGTTAAGTACTTCTGGAATGTCGGTCACCAGACTGTTTACAGAATCTTATCTTTTTAAAAGGCCAGTTTATGGTCAGGCTTCTGGGTGCTAGACAACCAAAAGTGCCTCCACCTTGAGTAATGACTCCATTTTGTGATAAGTTGTCTGTTCTGGAAAGTCATAAAACCTGCAGCTGTGTGTTAAAGTTGTTAATCTTGTGGCTTTAAGGCTGGGGCCTTATCCTGCTAAACATCTTGTGGCCTTGGGCCTATGACCTTATCCTGTCAAAACAGAATTGTAGTAATACCTAAACTACTGACAAGCTCCCCTGTTCTGCTGTATAAAAGGTGCCATGAGAAAAATAAAAATTGCAGCTTGATCAGACTCCTGTCTTACTGTCAGGTTTCTCGTGTCTCTTGTGCCATTCATTTTAGGTTTTCTAGGGTCCGTGCTCCTGTTGAAGCCCCACTGGCCGGGGCAGGCCTCTTTCTTGATAAATAGCCCCATGTACATGGGCAGTCGCAAAGGCATAACGGCTGTATGTGTACACATTCAGCTTCTTGCCTTTGCCCAATTGCAAAGCCTTTGTTAGAGCAATAAGTTCTGCCCATTGTGCAGAAGTCCCTTTGGGTAATGCTGCCGCCCAGACAGTTTCTGTTTCAGTCACCACAGCAAACCCTGCATACCTTTGTCCATTTTTCATGAAGCTGCTGCCATTAGTATACCGAGTAACTTCAGTGTCTGGCAGAGGCTGGTCAGTCAGGTCTTCTCTGATGCTGTAAACTTGACTCAGGATCTCAGTGCAATCATGGAGGGGGTCCCTCCAGATCTGGGTCTGGCAACAAGGTGGCAGGGTTCAAGGCTGTGCTGGGAGAAACCTGTATCTGTGGAAGGTTTAAAAGCAAGCTTTTAAGTTTTTTATAAGTAAGCAACTGGCAGATTCCAAGGTTCCAATGTCTGAGTCAAAACTCCTTTAGCAATTCCATTTCTTTCATCCAGCTCTTCATGGAGAGCCTCATCAAACAGGGTAGGTGAGTTTTGGGATCCTTGGGGTAGCTGCATCCAGGTTAATTGTCCATTAAACCCTTATTATGGGTGACACCATTCAAAGGCAAATAGTGGATGGCTTTGTGCTGACAGCAGCAGGCTAAAGAAGATATCTTTTAAGTCCAAAACAGTATACCATACTCTGGAGGGAGGCAAGGAGCTCAAGAGTATGTAGGAGTTTGTTACCATTGGGTGGATATCCCTCACCCATTTGTTTACCTCCCTTAGGTCCTAGACTGGCCTATAATCCCTGGAATGTGGTTTCTTTACTGGTAAGAGCAGAGTATTCCATGTGGAGTGGCAGGGGGTAAGCAACCCAAAGTCTTGGAGTCACCTAATATGGGGGGTTGTTCCCATATGGACTTCTCTTGACATGGGGTATTGTCTCACCCTGATAGGAGTTGCTCTGGGCTTTAATTCCACCCAAATAGGTGGGCAATTGGAGGCCAGTCCCATCCCTCTGGTCTCTGTCCAGTCCTCTGGGAACTTTCATAACCATTCAGCAATGTCCATCATGGGACTTGGTTGTTGGTGGAGTCTATATTCATCTTCTAGTTGCATAGTTAATATTTGCACTGGGTGCCCATTTCTATCAGTAAGATGAGGCCCATCTGGGTCAAAAGAAATCTGAGCTCCTATTTTGATTAATAAGTCTCTCCCCAGTAAAGGGTAGGGGCATTCAGGTATGACCATGAAGGAGTGGGATTCCCAGCCCATGCTGAGGTCCACCAATTTTTGGGTAGTCCATGAATAGTGGTTCGTACCAGTGACCCCTTGCACACAAGACTTTTTATCTGACAGTTTCCTTTGGGGCTTTAACACTGAATGTTGTGCCCCAGTATCTACTGAAAAATTAATAGGCATTCCATCCACTCTTAAAGTTACCCTGGGTTTGGAAAGGGGATTTGAACCCTGTCTCCCTCAGACATCAAGACCTTCTAATTCCCGAACATGCACTCGCTCTGAGTGGCTGGTTTTCTGAGGAGGCCTTTTAGGGTATTCTTTTACCCAATGTCCCATCTCCTTACAATAGTCACATTGGTCACACTGGAGTTTGGGCCTATCTTGTGGAGGTCCCCTCTTACCTTTCTTGTATTGCTGGGGATTTTTTGGTATTATGGCTCAGTTAAAAGACCTTGGATTATAGGGATGTATGAACATCACTAGAATTAATAAAATCTATGGGGTCTTTCAAAGTTGGAATGAATGCATTGTATTTTATATCATGTAAGGATATTAGTTTATGGGGCCCAGGAACAGAATGTGGTGGTTTGATTCAAGTGCCCCCCCCCATAAACTTAGGTGTTATGAATGCTAGGTTTCCAGCTGATGGAGATTTGGGAATTAATGCCTCCTGGAGGGAGCATATTGTTGGGGGTGGGCTTATGGAGGTTATAGCCAGTTTCTGAATGCCAATGTTTGGCATACTCTCCTGTTACTATGGTCCACCTTATGTTGGTCAGGGGGTGATGTCCACCCTCTGCTCATGCCATCATTTTCCCCTGCCATCATGCAGTTTCCCCTTGAGCCTGTAAGCCAAAATAAAGCTCTTTTTCCCACAAGCTGCTCTTAGTTGGGTTATTTTCTATCAGCAATGTGAACCTGACTGCAATATTATATTTTTATTATTTGGTGATTAAGATCATATAGGCTGCCAGAATTAACTGTATACTTTGGAGGTCAAAAACAGCACTGCAGGAGAGACTTTTAGGGACCTGTGAGGAGTTTTCTGACTCTCAGCATTGTCATCTGCTAGGATAAGTCAAAGCCTTGCTGTACAAGTGGCCCTCCATCTTTTGGGAAGCCTGGAGGACTGATTTTCCAGCCCTCCAATGTGACTTTACTGTTGCAGATATACTGACTTGGAATTTATTTCTGAGTCTCCACATCCTCTCTGATCTAGAAGACAGGAAACTTACCAGAGGCTAGAAGTTCAAGTGTCCCATCATCTCCTATGGCCTTTTGACCTGGGAGCAGGAACAAAAATATGGGTTGTCTTTTTAACTCCAATGTTTTCAGTTGATTTTCACTTCTACGTACAGTTGTTAATCACTTAGAGGGACTGTACATATCTGATTAGCAAAACAGATTGTATCTGTTTTGTAGTAACATATCTGGTTATCAAAGCAGATCTGGTTAGAAAATGACACAATAGTTTAAAATCCTTCTGATAATATCTAAGTTTAGTTGCCAGGTGACAGTGTAACCTGTATCTATGACATAGAAAGCATGCACATTTTATCTTTTAAGTATCTATTAGTTATAACTATAGGCAGAACATTTTAGTATCCCTGAAAACAATATTTTATCAATTATTTTATCAATGACCTTAAGGAGGTTGATTTAATATAGAAATTATATGGCAGGAAAAAGATAAGACAGTATAAAAACTTAGCATCTGTGTTTGAAAACAACTTTGGCTAGTCTGTATATCAATGTAAGTCCCAATTACCCCCAAACTGGAAGTAGAACAGCAATTTAAGATTATTATTTTAGCACATGAAATGTGTTTTTTTTTTTAAAGATTTTTATTTATTTATTTGAGAGTGACAGAGAGAGAAAGAGGCAGATAGAGAGTGAGAGAGAGAATGGGTGCGCCAGGGCCTCCAGCCACTGCAAACGAATTCCAGATGCGTGCGCCCCCTTGTGCATCTGGCTAACGGGGGACCTGGGGAATTGAGCCTCGAACCGGGGTCCTTAGGCTTCGCAGGCAAGCGCTTAACTGCTACGCCATCTCTCCAGCCCATGAAATGTGTTTTAAGTAATGAACTTAAGATACTAGAAATGAGACAATTAATTAAATGAAACCTTGGCTGAGACTGATTATACATAACTCAAGAATAAAATAAAAGTGGTCATTGTTGAGTTAAGCAAGCCCAATTGTAACTTACATTAGAGAAAATATGACAGACAGACACAAAGTAATTTCTTAAATAAGTACCTTTTATTATTGAACAATTTTAAGGCTTAAATAAAGAAATATTTATGACCATTACATAAAGCTTACAAAAACTATATTAACATTGTATACAGTGGATTTTTCTAAGACACAGGGAGCTTTTTCAGTTTTTCTAAGAATAAAATCACAGCACATCACTTTTTTAAGACTTAGATTTTAAGTGCAGTGATTATCATCTAGCAAAACAAGACAAGAACCTTCTTAAAATTACAGAGTTTTAGCCAGGCATGGTGATGTATACTTATTGATGGTTATAACCAAATTACAATAGTTTAATATTATGATATCTGGAAAAGTCTGATATTAACAGAAAGTAGAGTTTACATATGTAAGGCACATGAGGTTACAGAGAGTAAACTATGAACAAAATATCTCCTGACAGAATTTAAGATAAATAAGAAATCTATATTATGTAGTAACATTTTTGGCTTAAATATGAAGACATGAAAAATTTTACAATTTTTTAAGCTTTCAGAATTGGGATGCCTTTATATACATACACTTTTTGAGAAGACTTAGCAATCTTGAAAGCTAAATAACATGTCCATCCAATCTATAAGTCAATTTTTGAAATTAATTTAGCTATACATGCCCAAAGAATAGAGGAACTGGATTAAACTGCCATGAGCAAATGAAAAAAGGAGACACGTCTTGTGGAAAAGAGAGGGAATAGGCATGCAAGGGCCACTTGACACTGCAAACAATTTCCAAATGTATGCTCCACTATGTGCATCTGGCTTCACAAATAAGCACCTTTAACTGATGAGCTAAAACTAAATATTTTTAATCTCTTTCAAATCAATTTTATAGAACTATATTAAATTCCAAACATACACAAAATTTTATAGCACAATCTATAACTAGTTAAACCTTAACCAACTCTGTAATTCTGCCTGTGATAATTCGGTAAACTTATTCAATAATGACATAAGTTAAAACTAAAGTATTAAGACTGTTAGAGGAATTGAGGAATTACATCTTAAATAACAACATAACTTTGTTTAGAATTTTCTTTTACTGTTCACCATGAAGTAAAAAGCTTTTAAGAGTGTGACAGATAAATACTGTTTAATGTTTGAAATGTAGTCTATTTACCTCGTAAAATATGGTAAAAAAGAGTAAATAATTTGTGAAATTTTGAGGGTGGGGTTTTGATCTAATAACCTTAGGAAAGAATTAAATATTAAGTCAATTTTAACCTTAAGATTTAGTTAAAAGGTTGACAGAGGAACCTAGGTGACATGGTTGGGTACTCTAAATTCAGTCTTTCGTAACCATTATTATGACCAGATTAACATCAATGAGTTAAAGTTATGTTTACAACCTGAATACCACAGCAGCCTGCTATCAGCCAAAGCCAGACTTTGTTAGTCTGATGTAAGCCCCAGGCTAATAGTCACTAATAGTCATTTTAAATCTCAAGAAGTCTGGAATCTGATTAAGTACTTTGTCTTTAACCTTCTGTTTAAGCTTACTCATCTTCATCTACATACTTTTACTTTACAATCTACATAACCACTCTCTAACAATCTTTTTCATCAAACATTTAAGATCCAGCATATAAAGTTTTCTCTCTAGTTTATCTTCTTTGGTCAGTTTATCTCATAACTACCAAGAATTTGTTGTTGTTGTTGTTGTTTGTTTTGTTTTTTGAGGTAGGGTCTCACTCTGGTTCAGGCTGACCTGGAATTCACTATGTAGTCTCAGGCTTTCCTCCAACTCATGGTGGTCCTTCTACCTCTGCCTCCCAAGTGCTGGGATTAAAGGCATGCACCACCATGCAAGAAAAACTTTTATATGACATTTTTTTCCCTCAAAAGGCCTTTTGAAATAACTTTTTTAAAGAAAGAGTAGATCATACTTAACTTACACTATTTACTCAGAATACACATATAGATTTTATCATTTATTGATTTTGGAACTTTGTTTCTTACAACTTTCCTGAAACACAGTTTTCTGAAAAATATGAAAGCAGATTTGGACATCATTTGAAATTTTAGAAAAATTCTTACAACTCAGTATAAGATACTTCAAAATTAAGCATAATTTTAAGGTTTTTTATAGTAGTTTTATAGAAGCATAGAAAGATAAAGTAAATGTTAAAACAGCTACAAGTTTCTTTAAAGGAGTTTCACTCTGGGGCTGGAGAGGTGGCTTAGCGGTTAAGCGCTTGCCTGTGAAGCCTAAGGACCCCAGTTCAAGGCTTGACTCCCCAGGACCCACGTTAGCCAGATGCACAAGGGGGCGCACGCATCTGGAGTTCGTTTGCAGTGGCTGGAAGCCCTGGTGCACCCACTCTCCTCTTTCTCTATCTGTCTGTCGCTCTCAAATAAATAAGCAAAAAAAAAAAAAAAATTCTTTTTTAAAAGAAATTTCAATCTATTCACATCGATTTGGCATTTACCCATCATCATGCTGGGGCCAGGATCCTGAGACTCCTTGTGCTTGCAGGCCCCTGGCTCTGCCAGGCAGGGAAGCTAAGAAAGAGCCACTTTTTTTTTTTTCTTTCTAAATTCCAGGGAGTTTTGGACTTCCCACAGGGCTATAGGCTGCTTGCCAATACTGTCATTTTACAACTCTTTAAGTGTAGGAGAATCTGTCTCATAAAGTGGGCTTGATGGAGATCATCCACCACAATGAAATGGCAGTACTCAAAACAGAAATAGTTCTGCAACCTTGGGGATGTGAGCCACATATGCGTGTGCATGTACACACACACACACACACACACATTTTTTTTTAATTTTTATTTATTTATTTATTTATTTGAGAGTGACAGACACAGAGAGAAAGACAGATAGAGGGAGAGAGAGAGAGAATGGGCGCGCCAGGGCTTCCAGCCACTGCAAACGAACTCCAGACGCGTGCGCCCCCTTGTGCATCTGGCTAACGTGGGACCTGGGGAACCGAGCCTTGAACTGGCGTCCTTAGGCTTCACAGGCAAGCGCTTAACTGCTAAGCCATCTCTCCAGCCCACACACACACATTTTAAGTGCACTTTTCACATAGATTCTAGACTACCATTTCCCCTTCACATATTCATTCATTCTTTCTTTTATTCAGAAGTTATGCATTGCCATTTCAAATTTCTATTCTCTCTACAAATGCAGAGAGTAAAATCAAACCTTGTTTCCATGAAGGGGGTCAGGAGAAGCTAGAGATCCAGAAGAGCTCTTTGGGTGAAGTGGCTAGAAGCACCTGATGAGAAAAGCAGGTAGAGCAGAGAGAAGACCATGCATACAGAGTGGAAAATAGGGTGTTTTGGACCATTTGCCTGTACGTTGGCAGAAGTTTTTTTAATCAGTGACAATTTGGAAATCAAAATTACCATTCTCAGGCCATTTGGACCCATTGTTCAGCTTATGTATGTAGCCAAGCAGAGTTGCAGAGAACAACAAGATGTTGTTCAGCAGTTGTAGAGGCTTTAAGTTCTTAAGGAGACAGGGAGAGAGTAAAACAAGGGTGAGAGAAAAATAAACCAGGGATTAAGCTGGGTTACACAGAACACCAATATAACCCCCTCTCCTGCACCTCCCATGTGGGCAGAAGCCGTACAGGTCACAACCGTAAGGTTTTTAGCCTGTTGGTGGACAAGGTTGGTGACTGTGCTCCTAATGGTGAAAGCAGCTGGTAGTGGAAGATGAGAGCTCAGGAGGGAGAGTGAGAGGAGGGAGGGAGATCAAGTGCCCTGAGATGGTAACCAAATGACAAGGAGCCCCTTAGGGTATGGTAGACAACAGAGTGAGACCTGTGGTGAGAGGGCATCTTTCTTAAGACCTAAGGTTGGGGCCTAAAAGTGGCCAAGGGTTGTAGCCTGGTGTGCCAACATGGGTTCCACAAGGAGGAATAAAACCTGAGAGCAGCCCAACCCAAGAGGGACACTGACTGAGAAGGAGGGAGGAGACAGAGAAGAAGAGCAAGGCTAACTTTTGGAGGATGTAAAAGCTTGTATCAGGCAGAGATGGTCTGAAATCTTCAGGGGGTCAAATGGCAGCTTGGTGGTGTGGTCAGGGGAAAGGTGATCTGGCTGCCCAAGAGGGCAAACAGAAGCCTTCCTGAGTCACAGCACCAGATGTAAAGTTCAGGAGTGACCAAGACCATGGAAACCACTCTGAGGCAAAGATGGACACTTTTATTCAGGGAAAACACCCGCTGCCAGGACTGACTCTCAAGAGCAGAGCACAGTAAACTTTGAGATTACAAATAGTGGACTACATAGAGTTCTTAATTTGGGGGAAGTTGAGGAAGGGAAAAGAACTTATTTGTTCTTTACATTAGCCATTTCAAATAGCTAGGATGTGAGGCCAGAACAGTAACCAGGTGACCTGAGAGATAAGGGGGAAGGAAAACCTAGACCTGGGGCATTGTTAGGTAACAAAAGGATGATGGCTCGGTGGTTCCTTGAGGAATATGAATGACCCACTTCTTTATGTCTCTGTCACCCTCCTGCTATGACTCCATTTTATCCTGACAAATAACAATACTACTTAAAATTATAGTTCATTTATTTTTCAGATATTTACTCAGTGGTGTGGATCCTAGAGTGTGCTGGTGTAACATACAAGTGGAAATATCTTTCCTCATCAAATCATAGTCTATGGTTAACTATAGTTCATGCTTTTTTCATTTGCTCACAGGAAGGTTTTTCTGTTTTGTTTCATTTTCTATCTTTAGCTTGTTTAAGAGAGAAAACAAGGCAAAATTATTACTTTGCTATATTAAATAGTCACTTGTTTGTGACTCACATATAAATAACCATTCACCTTCACCCATGCAGGCAACCCTAATTTAATTCAGTGGGTCATACCAACACAAGAAAAACAAGAGACATCAAAGTCAAAAGGAGATTAGTTGGGAAGAAAGAGTTCAGTGGAAGGGGGAAGGAGAGGGCTATTAAAGGTAACAGGAGGAGATTATGATCACTGTATACATGTATAAAACTTATCGATAAATAATTCATACCAGCATATTATAAATCAGGAACATTCAATCTTTTATGAAGACAAATTCCTTGAAGTAATGTGATTACTGAGGGGTGTGTGCATGTGTAATTCCCTAGATGTGCTCATGTTAATAAGTTCTCTGAGAAGATTGAACAACAGAGACAAAGGGTATAGTACAGTGTCAAGATTTTCATATCATTGGACAAGATTTCACCAAGCAAAAAACAAACATATTTTTCAGTATATCTTGGTGATTTTCATTGTTTAGAAGTTGCTGGTTTGTTTTATAAGTGTTTCACTTGATTTAAGTGATTGATTGATTGATTGATTGATTGAATATTCCTGCTATAGAGACTAAATGATTGGTTGGTTAATTGATGATTACTGCTGCAGAAAAAAAAAAAAAAAGAACCTGACAACTCTCTGTCATTATACTTAGTTCAGCACTAAGATACTGTTTATTCTAAAATGATGGATAATCATAGTTAGGATCTTGGGAACTTATAAAAAGCCTCTACTTTCTCTACATTCTTGCTATCACTCTCAAGTCTCTATAGAACTTTTTAACATAGAAAATATCTGCTTTACACTGACTGTAAGATGTGGGTCAATGACTGTCTGCAAAGGCAAAACTTATTGTTACCCAGATAATAAGTAAAATCACAGTGAGGTACTGTATGTATGTATGTATACATACATACATACATTACATACATACATACATACATACATAATGTGTACATACACTTTCATATGTGTATATTTAGGAGAGGAAGCAATCATATAGATAAGTTAGTAGTGTGAGATTTCATCTAAATTTACCTGAAAGAACATACCAATGCTACTATGCAACATAAATTCATCTGCAATCCCATATTTACTTTAGTACTTCCCTTCTGAATTTCTTTCCTCTTAAGTAGTCTCCTTAAGACTCAGAAAGTTCTTTTATTAAGACTCAAGAAGTTCCTGAAGTTTGCAAGATTCGCAAGGCACCTTCACAAGGTTATATAAGGTATTAGAACTGTTTGGGAGGACATTGCCTGTCAAGTTTTCTGCAACTCCTGCAGTGTGCTCCAGAGATGTGACTTCTGTGGGCTGTTGCTGATTCTGAGTTGGCCCTTTTGATAATGTAGCTGCCTTTGAATAATTCATGCTCCTGTAAGTGATTCCTTTTTCATATTCTTTTTTTTTTTTTTTTTTTTTGGTTTTTCGAGGTAGGGTCTCACTCTGGTCCAGGCTGACCTGGAATTAACTCTGTAGTCTCAGGGTGGCCTTGAACTCATGGCGATCCTCCTACCTCTGCCTCCCGAGTGCTGGGATTAAAGGCGTGCGCCACCACGCCTGGCTCCCCTTTTTCATATTCTTGTAACTAACCCCAATAAACTCACTGGCTCACTAAGCTAAAAGAATAAAAAATAAAAGTGAATAAGTAGCAAATGGAAGTCACTTGTTAATTTTGTTAAAGTAATACCACTATAGGATTTACAAAGTAGCCTTCCTTATCTGTGGCTGATTAGAGGTGTGGATTCACTGCACATTATAAATTTCCATATACTCACTGACTTACTCACTATGCTCAGTGCCCAGCTCTCCACACATCTGTTTACATGCCCACAACTCACATTGATTATCTGGACAAATTAAAAGAGATTCATATATGCTTTTAGATTTGACAGAAATTGCATATTTCTCTAGACTCAGTTTTTGTGTTACTTATAATCTTAGGCTTTAATTTCCTGTGTAAAGCATACCAGATCATGGAAAAGAATTATAACTAGTATTTTTTAATTTTTTAAATTTATTTGAGAGCAACAGACAGAGAGAGAGAGAGAGAATGGGCGTGCCAGGGCTTCCAGCCACTGCAGGCGAACTTCAGACGCATGTGCCCCCTTGTCGGGGTCCTGGGGAATCGAGCCTCCAACCGGGGTCCTTAGGCTTCACAGGCAAGCATTTAACTGCTAAGCCATTTCTCCAGCCCAATTACTAGTATTTTTATTAACAGAGTGACAACCTTCTTGGTCTCTGTCCTTTTTTCTTTAATACCAAAAATAAGAACACGATAATAATTTCACTAATTCACCATCCATCTCTAGTATTACCCTTAGTCTGATTTCTAAGCAAGAAACAAATAGCTCAGTTAGATGAATACAACAACTGCCATTTAATATATTTTGAATCTAACTACACATGCTCTTCTTGATTTCTGCAGCAGGGATTCATGTGGGACTTTCATTTGTGCCCATTGAGCATTTACTTGACAGCACTATATGTGTACTCTGCCTCTACCATCAACTACTTGTTGTTACCATGTTCAATGTTTGAATAGCCATGCTGAGCAAGCATGAGTTCCCATTTTCTTCCTAATTATTTTTCATTCATAAAAATTGGAGGACAAGGGCTGGTGGAATGGCTTAGTAGTTAAGATGTTTGCCTGCAAAGCCAAAAGATCCAGGTTTGATTCTCTGGGACCCACGTTAACCAGATACACAAGTGGGTTCATGCGTCTGGAGTTCCTTTGAAGTGGCTGTAGGCCCTGGTGTGCCCATTCTCTCCCTCCCTCCCTTGCTCTCTCTCTCTCTCTCTGTCTCTCTCCCTCTCCCTCTTTCTCTGTCAAATAAATAAATAAACAAACTGCGGGACAGATGAGAATACCATAGCTCATACAGAATACTTAGGACTCCTGAGATAAAATATTTTAGACTTGAACTTTTTCTTTTTAAAATTGTTGTTGTTGTTGTTGTTGTCATTGACAATGTATTTTATATGGATACATCATATGTTGGTGCCCTCATTTCCCTTGTCCCTGCCCCCATTCCATTGGGGACTCTCCTTAGTGGGATTACAGGTATCCCCTTTGGGATTGTGGTTTATGTGTTGTGGGAGCAGCAGTCAGTTATTTGGGTGATAGGGAATGCCTCTGGACATGAGGTTTCAACTTGTGGCTCTTAGAATTTCTCTGTCCCCTCTTCTCCAAATTTTCTGAGCTGTAGTGGGTGAGTTTTCTATCTATTTCAGTGGTGAGCTCTTAGGAGCCTCTGGATCTCTGCTTTGGTAGGTGTTGAGTATCCTCAGGGTCTGTCTCCTATACCCTGACAGTGATTATTAGAGATATGAACATATTTTGTTTAGGAGATATATTACTGTAAAATATACCCTGTATTACTATAGTAAGTGATTTACAAAATAGCTTTTATGTAACATATACAAATTCACTCATTTATCAAATGGAGAGATTTTCAAATACAACAGTTTGGAGAAGCTGAGCTACAAAGCCAATTCAGGTGTCTGATTAATTGATTCTGACCTCATAAATATTAGGCTTTGGAGGCTCTAATGGAACTTCCTGAGGGTAAATTACAATACTTACCTCATTATTTACATATCTGGATGACAGATGTACATTTTAAAACATCACTGAATATGCCAGTGATAAATGATGTATAACATTTTCATCTTGATTCTGTAGTGGAATTTTTATGGACCACTTTCGTTAAATGATTTCACCAGCAGTAAAAATATTATTGTGAATCCCAGTACCCGGGAGGCAGAGGTAGGAGGATCACTGTGAGTTCGAGGCCACCCTGAGATGACATAGTGAATTCCAGGTCAGCCTGGGCTAGAGTGAGACCCTACCTTGAAAACAAACAAACAAACAAAAAAAATTATTGTGCTACTAACCATACACTTTTATTTCAACTACCATTAGTTTTCCAGACATTCACATTGATCTTTATAATTAAAAGTGTGTTTCAATAAAGTCAGTTTTTACTTTGATGTATATGCTATCTCTCCTGCATATTTTGTGATGGCTAACAATTGCTAATAAGAAGCAGTTGCCTTGGTGATGTCATCACCAACCTTTCTTGGAGACAGACGGAGGAGACCGACTTTGGGGCCAAGGCAGATGTGGCACAGACCTCACCTCCAGTGTACTTCAGGTACATGATTATCTTGTTGGAGTGGAACTTGGATGGGGGGGTGCATGGTGAATGAGGCTGGTGTCAAATGAGCCTGGATTCAGAATGACTAAAGAAAGTTGCATCTTAGTCTCCTCCAAGCTGAAAAACGAAAACTGGAACAAATATTTGTGCCAAATAGAGTAATTTCTTAAAAAACTGGCGGTTCCATTATTCTTTTGTGTTAGATTTCTGGAACTTGGAGAAAAATTTTAAGCAATAGTTTTCACCATTTTTATGAAGACTTAATTTTATTCATTGTAAATGCATATACCATGTTTTCTTTACAAATTTGGAAAGGAAAAATATTTCAATTTTCACATGAGGGTCAGGTTACAGAAACATCTGGAAGCTTGGATGTAATGGTGAGAAACATAGTTGAAGGCAGGGCAGATGACTTTGTTGGTAAAGTGCTTGCTTCATAAACTTGGAGACCAGAGTTGGAGGCCATAAACCCATATAGAATGTTAGACATGGCATACTTGTAATCTCAGAGTGGAGGATGGTGGAGTCAGGAGGATCCCATCTGCTCACTGCTCACTGTAGGCTACTTGGTGAACTCCAGGACAATGAGAGACCTTGTCTCAAATAAAATTAAATAATATCTAAAGAACACCACTGAAGGTTATTCTCAGACCACTTCACACAAGTGCACACACATGCACGCACATGTGCATTCATGAGCATGCATGTGCATGTATATCCACATACACACAGACACAGAGAAGAAACCAGAAGTTGAGATGATACAAGTCAAGCCTGAGGATTCTAATTGCATCACTTGAATATGATCAGGTTACCTTTTTACATTAACCAAAACCTAGCCTAACAAGCAAATACAATACTCTGAAAAATCTACCAACCAATATGCAAATAATTGCCAATGTTACAAGAGAATTTATATGTTATGGTTCTGGGTACAAAGCAAACAGAAGAGCATGTGGCTTTGGCCACAGAGTAAAGAACCACATGTATAAATACAAATAAGTTTGGTATGGAAATTTCAAGATCTTTCCAGTATAAATAATATAATTATTTGCATAAAGTTTTAAAGTGCTTGAGTTACCTGAAATTTTGAAGGGCATATTTGATCTTGAAGGTCTGGGAAGCAAATGAACCGAAGGCCCAGGGGTTGTTGAAACTTGTGTAGTTGCATGGATATTTCCTGCGAATTTTGTCAAATTCCTTCTTTAAGAAAAGTAAACAGAGTCTGTAATGTCTCTAAACCTATAATTTACAGAAGATAAGCACTGTGGGTCAGTACATTTTCCAAACCTAAGAAATGGTCTTTCACCCACTCATTGGTAACTAAATTATCTCAAGTGTTTTGAAATAATTCTTATCTTGTAATTGCTATCTATAGGGAGTAAAACTTATTGTTTTTGCCTTAAGGCACAATACAAAAAGGTGTTCTTTAAAAATAAAATATTAATTTTATTTTATTGATATATGGAAAACTGGTTTACAATGTATGAAAGCTGCTCACCTTAATAACTATCTGTTGTAATTCTCCACTATCACCATATAAGGGAGACAGAAGGTGAAGTAAAGAAGAGACAATGGTTTAGCTTTTCAGTGGTCCCCTTCCATTTCTTAACTTACACAAAACATTTTGTCCAATGCTGGAACTTGTATGCCTTAAGTCTTCCCAAAACTTGAATATGCTTTATGTGTGCTTTGTACTACCTTTTCTGCTCTTAGACATGTTTTCTCATATACAACAATAGCAATGTCATATAATTTGAGGTTTGTATGGTGGTACATGTCTATAAGCCCAGAATTCAGAATGTTGAGATAAGAAAACTATGAGTAAAAGGTCAGCAGAAATACTTGTCTTGAAAAACCAGAATGTTAAATAAGTAATAATATTAGAAAATGTTATGTCCATTGTGGTACTTAGATATGGTTATGAAATAATTTATATAAGCCTTTAAAATAGTCAATGATAGCTAGAAGGCATAAAAAACAAAAGCTGTCATTATTATCAATCTTATTCATTTAGTTATATATATATATATTCCAAAAGAAAGAGAAATAAAGAAGATGGAAGAGAAGGAAAAACTAAATTAAAGAAGTAAGAAAAAAAATCTATGAAAAGAAAATATGATACTTGGCTCCTAGGTCTTTTCTTTCCATTCTTCCTTTGACCCTGATACTCCAGCCATGCCATCAACTTATTTTTTGAAAAATGCATTGCTTTTTTTATGCCACCCATTCTTTGCAAATTCTATCATTTCTTCAGAGAATAATATAATTGTCCATTTTATGATGCATGGTTCAATTATTGGAAGAAATAAAATTTCCATAGAGATACATTTACTTATATATTATCCTCTTTAGTACACTGAAACTTCCTTTAAGCTCGAGAGATGGCTGTGTGGTTCTGAGCACTTCCTACAAGTATAAGTGCCTGAGGAGACCTTAGACCGGATGGATCACTTGAGTTCAATCCCTAAGACCCACATAAACAGTTAAAAGCATCACTATACATTTTTGTAAATCCTGTCCCATAGAAGAGCAGAGATCCAAATATAACTGCCTTACATAAGAATGGGTAGAAAAACAAAAGGGTGTACCACACAAATGCCTCTTTGACCACCACAGGTGAGCACATGCGGTGGTGCAAGAGCACATAAACGTACATACACTACACACACTCACATTAGAGATGTGCACTCACATGCACACACACACACACACACACACACACACACACATTTACAATCTTGCTTCTTTGTTTTTATAGGGAGCAAATATATCAAGACTTTTCCAAAATTTTGCCTACAGTTAAAAACACACAGTTTATAATTTTCATCCATTTTTTAATTGTAAGATTTTTATTGACAACTGCTTTACTTACAGACAATAAACCTCCCCTTCCTCACTTTCCCCTTCACAACTCAGCTCTCCATCAAATCCCCTCCCTCTCTCTGTTAACCTCTCTTTTATTTTGATGTCATCATCTTTGTTTCTCCTATTATGAGGGTCTTGTGAAGGTATTGCTAGGCTTTGTGACATCATGGATATTGAGTACAATTTCGGTCTGAACAGTTGCATTGTAAGTAGTGGTACCCTTCCTTTGGCTCTTACATTCTTTCCACTACCTCTTTCGCAATGGACCCTGAGCCTTGGAGAGTGTGATAGAGATGTTTCCGTGATGGACGCTCCTCTGTCCCTTCTTCTCAGCGCTATGTTGCCTTTTGGGTCATCCCAGTGGTCATCACCATCTGAAAAGAGGAGCTTCTTTAACAAGAAGTGAGAGTAGTATTAATATGTGAATATGAATATTAAGTGTAGTGCTTTCAGGGCAGTTCTGTGAGAATAATATATACATTTAGCCAGACAAGAGCAGGATTTATACCCCTAAGGCTCATGACCTCCAATGCCATAGGCTTTTGATTAGGTTTTCAGTACCAGGCATGTATCCCCTACCATAGAGCAGGCCTCCTGTCCAAGTAGAGCAGTTAGTTTCCCCCATGCCACTATTGCACTTGTTCAGTCATTTGGCCTGTGTGGCCAAACTTGAGATTCCAGTGTCCACTATTTTCACCACTGATGACTTCTGTTTCCCATAGGGCTGCATGCAGTGCAGCTTTTTCCAGCTTCCAGTTAGCTTGTCTACAGGGAGAAGTTTTTCAGCTCAACACCAGCTTGATTTCTCAGGGACCTTACCACCCAGGCATGTGAAGTCTTCAGCAATAGGGTCTTGCCATCTATTTCTCAAGAGACACTAAGAGCCTAGGCAATAACCTGTAATGTTTTGGAGGCAGAAGGGACTTCCCTAGCCAACAACTCACTGAATGCATCCCATCCCTGGCACTGAAACTTTTCTAATAGCAACCTATGGCTTCTGGATGTGCCATATTTCAAAAAAGTAGGTTATCCTATGCCTTATTCAGAATATCTTAAATTTGGATTGACCCTCATCCCCAGCCTCTTTTTATACAATCTCTTCCCCTGACCTGTAATCTGTTCTTATACTTACATACATACAAATACCATTAAGTCCTTCCCGCCCCTCCCTCCCTTACAGCCTTTTTTCTATACTGGCCTCTGCTACTGATTGTTGGTTCCAGCTCACATATAAGTCTATACATTTGTAGCTAGGAACCACATATAAGAGAGAAAATGCAATGTTTGGCTTTCTAGGCATGGATTACCTCAGTTAGTTTTTTTGGATTCATCCATTTCCTGCAAATTTCATAATTTCATTTTTTTTGCCAATGAATAGAACTCCATTGTACAAATGTACCACACCTTTATTATCCAGTCATCTGTTGAGGGACATTTAGGCTGGTTCCATTTCCTAGCTATTGGGAATAGCGCAGCAATAAACATGGTTGTGCAAGTGTCTCTAAGGTAGTGAAAAGAGTCATTAGGATATATGCCTAGAAGTGCTATAGCTGGATCATATGGTAAATCTATTTTTAGCTATCACAAGGATCTTCACACTGATTTCCACAATGGCTGTACCAGATTACATTCCTACCAACAGTGTAGAAGGGTTCTCCTTTTCCACATCCTCACCAACATTTAATGTCCATTTGTTTCCTTTTTTATAATTTTTTAAATTATTATTTTTAGTTATGTACACAGTGTGTATATAGCCATATTGGTACCATTGTTAGCTTCCTTCCTGCTCTCCCCCCTCCTAAGGGACCTTCTTTATTGGGTCATGTGGGTCATGCATTGTGAGGTTAGCCATCAGTTATATGTAAGAATCAATGTCTCTATGAATATTGTCCCAACATGTGGCTCTAACATCTTTCTGCCCCCTCTTCCAAAACTTTCCCTGAGCCATGTGGGGTTTGTTTTAGGTATACTTCAGTGATGAGGTCTTGGGAGCCTCTGTGTCTCTGGATATATGGTATGGTAGGAGTTGAGTGTTCTCTGGTTTTATCTTCTTCACCTTTGTGCTGGTACCAGGTTCACCAAGAAAGCAGCACTTTTGCTCTTTTCCCCAATTGGGGCCCCAATGAGGTGTGATGGGCTGATTCTCTCCTCAGGATCTCTATCCATCTGAAAAAAGAAAAACATTATCCGATGGAGAGTTAAGTCAGCACCATATAAATGGGATAACAATTATTATTTTAGAGATAATTTAATAGGTATAGGCCCTCTTGTAGCCCATGATTGGTGGGAGCTTGATAATGGAGAGTGGCCTCATTTTTTGAATATGGTTCTGACTTGGTTCTCAGAACAGCTATGGGTTCAATTCCACTGAACAGATCAATAAGCCAAATCAACATCAGTTGGTTACCCACCATGGCTGTGTGCCACTATTGCACTTGTGGGAGCATCACCACATGTTGTTTGCTCCTGAGCAAGTTGTTAGGACAAATTTTGGTCATTTTCCCCCAGGTGCTCATACACCACCTTTGGCACTAGATGAGCTAAATGTGTGGGGACTGGCTCTCTTCCAGATTCCAGCCAGATCACTCCATGTTCCATACCAACAGCACATGGTATCTTCAGCAGTAGGGTCTTATTAGTAACCTTTGGTGGGATATCAAGTACTCTGACAGAAATCTGTCTTCTTTTGGGAAACCTTTGTAGGTCTCTCTGATCAATAACTCATTGTGAATGTTAACCGTACGCTGGTACTGGGATTTGCAGGCCAGTGACAGTGAAAAGAAGGAAGAAAAAGATAGGTAATATAAAAGAGAAAGAGAGAAGAGAGATAAGAGGGAGATGGAGAGAGAGAAAGAGAGGCAGAAAATTCAGGATAGTCTTCATCATACCCTCTCCAGGGCCCTGTGCTTCAGGTGTTGCCTCTAATGACCTGATGAAGGTTTAACCATTTAGTCTGTCTTTTAGGATATAGAATTTTATGGTACCATTGCCACTTGGATCTAGTTTTGTGTCTCTTCCCCACCCTTGCCATCCCCTCTCGTCCCACCCTCCTTATTGTCTGGTCCTCCAGATGCTTATTATGTATCTCAGTATCTCAAGACAGTTTCAGGTTAGGTGCCACAGATGAGTGAGACCATGTGACCATTATCTGTCTGTGATTGGGTGAGTTTGCTGAGAGTGATTTGTTCCAGGTTTGACCATTTTTCTTCAAATTTCATTGTGACATTTTTCCTTATTGCTGTGTAGAGTTTCATCATGTAGATATACCAAGTCTTGTTTATCATTTCATCTAATGATGGATATCTGGGTTGAATCCAGCTCTTAACTATTATGAATTGAGCAAATCTCTCTGAACTGAGGCATGGGAATAACTGGGTCTGTCTCCATATTGCTTTCCATAATGGATATCCCATCTTACCTTCCCACCAACAGTGAATGAAGATTCCTTTTCTTCCACATACTCACCAACATTTGTTTTTATTTGATTTTTTTAATTTTTGCTATACTTACTGGGTAAGGTGGAATCTCATAGTTGTTTTAATTTGCATTTCCCTGATGATTAGGGATGATGAACATTTTCTTAAGTGTGTGTTTGCCATTTGTATTTCTTCCTCTGAGAATGGCCCGTCCAGTTCTCTGCCCAATTTTGTGAGTGGGTTGTTTCATTTTTTATTGCTTAGGTTTTTGAGTTCTTTGTAGATTCTAGAAATTAGACCTCTGTCAGTTGTATAACCAGCAAAAATTTTCTCTCATTCTGTGGGTAATTTACTTTCTTACTTACTGTATGTTTGTCTGTGAAGAAACTTTTCAGCTTCATGAGATCCCAATGTTTGAGTGATTGTTTAAGTCCCTGAGCTACACAGGTTTTGTTCAGGAAGTCTTTTCCCATTCCTATATCATGTAAAGTTTCTCCTATTTTTCTTCCAGTAGTAGCAGAGTTTCCAGTCTTACATTGAGGTCTTTGATCCATTTGGAGTTGATTTTTGTGTATAGAGAGATGTGTGGATCAAGTTTCATTTTCCTGCATATGGTTATCCAGTTTGTCCAGCACCATTTGTTGAAGATGCTGTCTTTTTTCTAGGCAACATTGTTAGGGCATTTGTCAAATATCAAGTAGCTGTAGTTACCTGAACCAAAGTCTGGGTCCTTGATTCTGTTCCATTGGTCAATGATCCTGTTTTTATTCCAGTACTAAGCTGTTTCTTTTGCTGAGGATATGCTTGGATATCTGAGCCCTTCTGCCATTCCATATGAATTTTGAGATCATTTTTACTATTGCTGTGAAGAACGATGTTGGGACTGCATTAAATCCGTATAATGCCCTTGGTAAGATTTCCAATTTTACAATGTTAATTCTGCCTATCCAGGAGTATGGGAGATCTTTCCATATTCTCAAGTCCTCCTCAATTTTTCTTCAGTGTTTTTATGTTTTCCTTGTATAGGTCTTTCACATCCTTGATTAATGTTATTCCATGGTGTTTTTGTTGGCATTATTGCTATTGAAAATGGGACAGTATCACTTATTTATCTCTCAGCATCTTTGTCTTTTGCATATAGAAAGGCTATTGTCTTTTGTGCATTGATTTTGCATCCTGCTACTTTGCTGAAGGAGTTAATCAAATTTAAGAGCTTTGAGCTGGAGGTTCTTAGGTCTCTTAGGTATACAATTATGTCATCTGTGAATAGAACTAACTTAACTTCTTTCTTTCCCATTTGTATTCCTTTTATTTCTTTCTCCTGTCTTATTGTTGAGCTATGACTTCCACTACTATGTTGAAGAGTGGAGGTGAGAGTGGACACCTCTGTCTTGCTCCTGCTCTCAATGGGAATTCTTCAATCTCTCCCCATTAAGTATTATTTAGGACATAGAAACTTTATATATAGCCTTTATTATGTTGAGATATAAACGATCCATGCCTATTCTCTTCAATGTTTTGATTTTATGAAGTGATGTTGTATTCTATCAAAGGCCTTTTCTGCTTCTACTAAAATGATCATGTGGGGACTTCCAACCAAGATGGCGACTGCCTAGCTGCCCTGCAAAATACCTGGGAAAGAAAGGCAACACATTAAGGGTTTTCTGGGTCTTCTTGTCAGTGGGAGGGCACAGAGGGGGAAAAAGGGAATTGCAGATCTCTTCTCGGGCAGGTGCACCCCCCCACCAATCTTCCAAACAGTAGCCATTGTGCTCCTATCACACGCCACCGGGCTCCAATCATGCACCTGCTGGGTCTGCGGCCGCTGTGCTCCAATCGCGCACACGCTGGGCCAGTGGTCGCTGTGCTCCAATCGTGCACACGCTGGGCCAGCGGCCGCTGTGCTCTGATTGTGTGCCTCCAGGCCTACAGTGCTGTGCTCCAATTGTGCTCCCACCTGGCCCGCCACGGCTGTGCTCCAATTGTGTACCCACTGGGCCAGCTGCCACTGTGCTCCAATCGCACGCCCACCGCCGTGAGTGCTGATTGCATGTTTAGCGGGCCCAGTCCCACAGCAAGGGCCACACAAGCCCATACTCAGTCTCTCACTAGCGGGAGCTCAGGTTCCATCCCCTACCTGTCTGTCCCCAGCCATCCCGGACTCCTCTATAGCAGGGGAGCAAAGACTGTTTCCGGATCCCAGTGTTCCCAGCTGCCGCGGACTGACTCTCGGGGAGATCAGGACCAAGGGAGAACAAGGGCGAAGGCTCAAGGAGAACTCGGGATTTGGCGAGGAAATGACAGACAGACACACTCTAAGTTGAATATGCTGCTGCGATTTACTGAAGTTTTCATCAAGGTTTTATACAGATTGAACAAGTGATCTCAAGAATTATTAATCTAAACAATCTTAAGTATTGTTCTATTCTATACATGCAGTGTTTATCAGGCAGGAAATGTACCCATTTTCTGAGAAGCACGTCTCGCACCATTGACCACAACATTATATGAACAGAAACTAGGGCAAAAGGTGTAAGGTGAATAACAGGTTACTTATTTCTTATGTCCCAAGGACTGTCATGCCCCAAGGACTGTCATGCCCCAAGGACTGTCCCAAACCATCTTTTTTCCACTTATTAAATCATTTATATAATCCTCATATTCATTATAAAAGTGTTTCCATCCAAAAGACCACCAATATTTTAAGGCTGGTGTAATACTTTCTAGAAATTCCCTTCTTACTTGTTTATTGTATAAACACCAAGGATGACACTTCCTTGCTAAGCGTTCCCATAAATGGAAGAGAATGCCATAGCCTCCTTTTTCCTTCATAATTCACCCATCTATTACCGAATTCATCATATCCTCCCTCATAGGGGAGTGGAACTAAGTAGTTTCCAGCTCTAGGAGTCCATTTCGGTGGTGTCCACCATCTGCCCTTGATCAAGTACTGAACATATCCCCCAGGAAGTTTCCTGGTGGGAATGCCTAAGTTTTGCAACTCCTTTTCTGCAGAACTGTCATGCTTCTTATGAACATTACCGATCAACATTTCTACTTTCATATTCTCAGGCTCAGTATTGTTCTCAAACATCATAAGCTGTTTTTGCTCTACACCATCAAAAAATTGTCCTAAAGTTATTTTTTTATTCTTAGTAGAGTTATACATTCCCTCCATTGCCCTAATTATAGGAGGGGCACATTCAATGCTTAGATTGTTTCTTGTACTCTGATTGCGTGCATGATTACTAGTAAGTGTTGAATTAGCTGTTCTTAGACAAACAACTAGAAGGAAGCAGAAAAGAAACAGAGCGCAGAAAACAGCCCATTGGCACCAGCAATCGGGTCTTTGTGACTTCTTATGGGCAGCAGGAACCATTACAGTAACCGACTGCCAAGGGGTCACCGGGGGCATCCCTCCAAGGAGTGCTGGCCCTCTGTCCTCAGCTCTCTTCCAGTGTAGAGGCATCTTTGCTACACAGGCGAGGTCGCCATGGACATAGCACCTAGCCAGTTTGGGCAGCTTCGGTACCTCCGTCCCCCTCAAAGTTCTAAGGCAGGCAGCTTTGGCAGCATTACCGCTGGAGATTTCAGGCAACTTGGGCGCCCCTGTCAGGCAGCAGATAAGCGGCTTTGGCAAGTGACAGCCAAAGCCCAGGCTGCTTGGCAACTGCCCCAGGCTGCCTCAGATTCCAACTGTGCTAGAGCCTAGGCTGATCCACCCACCTACCTGCCCATACACTGTCATGTATAGACCACAGCGCAAAAGAAATACCATGAAATACCATGAATCAAATGCAAGAAAATCCAGGTAGTTCACCCAGTCCTACAAGGACTCCAGCTAACCAAAACATAGACGAGTCATTAGGATCAGAACATCAAATGGAAGTTATGAGCAAAGCAACTCTGACCAACCTACTCCTAGAACTTACAGGAAAGCAACAAAGGACCAATAATCATGTGGATGCTACCATCACTAGGCTACAACAAATTGGTAAGACATTGGAAGGAGTCAAAAGAGAATTAAGAGTTTTGAGGGAGAGTGAAAAAAAGAGGACCTTAAAAATCAGCTGGCCACACCAAATGAAGACATAAAGAAATGCAAGGATGAATTCCAAGAATCATCAAGAAAATCAGAAAATGATGTGAAAAGGGAGCTGGACAGAGCGATGGAAATGATACATAGAAAAGTAGTAGAAAATGCAAACTTAATTGAACAAGTCCAGGACTCTCTAGAGGCTCTCAAGAATAGAGTCAGCCAAGTGGAGGATAGAAACTCTGATCTGGAAGACAAGATGGAAGAAACAGTACAAGAGTTCAAAAATTTCAGTAAGTTCAAAAGTTCCTGTGAACAGAACATGAGGGAATTGTGGGAATTGTGAGATACACTTAAACATCCTAATATCAGAAATGTTGGAATTCCAGAAGAAGAAGACTTTCAGACCAAAGGCACGGAGAACTTATTTAACAAAATAATGGAAGAAAAATTCCCCAGTCTCTTAAAAGAAAGGCCCATCAAGATACAAGAAGCGAACAGAACTCCAAACAGACTGGACCAAAGGAGAAACTCTCCAAGACATATTATCATTAAGACTCTAAACATTGACACCAAAGAGAAACTCCTCAAAGCAGCTAGGGAAAAACAGCACACAAATTTCAAAGGAAACTTCATCAGAATTACTTCAGACGTCTCAATGGAAACTCTGGAATGAAACCCTCCAAAGTCTAAGAACCTATGGCTTCCAACCCAAACTACTCTATCCAGCAAAAGTATCATGCATAATAGATGGTGAAAGAAAAATTTTCCATGACAAAACACAGCTTTACAACTATATGTACACAAATCCAAAACTACAGGGAGTATATCAGGAAATTCTCCACAGAGAAGAAACAAATAACCAAACTCAAATGCCTAGAAGAAGCAGATCACGACAACCAAAACCAGAGTAGGCCCAAAAAAACTTCAAAGCCCATGAAAACACCAACACACATCTACCACCACAACATGGCAGGGATCAAATCAAATCTCACAGTCATTACCCTAAATATTAATGGCCTTAATTCACCCATCAAGAGACACAAGCTAATAGGATGGATCAAAAAATTAGACCCCTCAATCACAAACTGAATCCAATAGCACATCAAAAGTGTTATCCACCTCAACCAAGTGGGATTCATCCCAGGAACACAAGGGTAGTTCAACATAGGGAAATCTGTCAATGTAATATACCACATAAACAAGGTTGAACATAAAAACCACATGATCATTTCAATAGATGCAGAAAAGGCCTTTGACAAGATACATTACTTCATGATCAAAACATTGGAGAGAATTGGCATAGTTGGTACATATCTTAACATAATAAAGGCAATATACAAAGCTCCAAAGGCCCAGATAATACTTAATGGAGAGACACTGGAGGAATTCCCATTAAGATCAGGAACAAAACAGGGATGTCCTCACTCACTTCTGCTTTTCAATATACTACTGGAAGTCCTAGCTCAAGCAATAAGACAGGAGAAGGAAATAAAAGGGATACAATTTGGAAAGGAAGAAGTTAAGTTAGCTCTATTTGCTGATGATATGATTGTATATGTAAGAAACCTGAGAGACTCCATCCAAAACTCCTGAAGGTGATTAACTCCTATAGCAAAGGAGCAGGATATAAAATCAATGCTCAAAATTCTGTAGCATTTCTATATGCAAATGACAAAGATACAGAGAAAGAAATAAGAGACATAGTCCCATTTTCTATAGCAACAAAAAAAAATAAAATACCTTGGAATAACGTTAACCAAGGAAGTGAAAGATCGATGCAATAAAAACATAAAAAACATGCAAAAAAGAAATTGAGGAGGACTTGAGAAAATGCAAAGACCTCCCATGCTCCTGGATAGGCACAATTAATATGGTGAAGATGACAATCCTACCAAAGGCAATATATAGATTTAACGCAATTCCAATTTAAATCCCTACAGTGTTCTTCACAGAGATAGAAAAAAATGAACTCAAATTTCATGTGGAAAGGCAGAAGGCCTCAAATATCCAAACATGTTCTCAGCAAAAGAAATACTTCTGGTGGCATCACCATACCTGATCTAAAGATATATTACAAAGCCATAGTAATAAAAACAGCATGGTACTGGCATTAAAAACAGGAGTATAGTCCAATGGAATAGACTTGCAGACCCAGACTTTGGGTCAAGCAACTATAGCTACTTGATATTCGACAAAGGCCCAAACAATATAGGCTGGCAAACAGATAGCATCTTCAACAAATGGTGCTAGACAAACTGGATAACCACATGCAGGAAACTGAAACTTGATCCACACATTTCCATATACACTACACTCAAGTCCAAATGGATCAAAGACCTCAATAGAAGATCAGAAACTCGAATACTACTAGAAGAAAATTTAGGAAGTACTTTCTATGATATAGGAATGGAAAAAGACTTCCTGAACAAAACCCCAGTAGCTCAAGATCTTAAACAGTCACTCAACCAATGGGATCACATGAAACTGAAGATTTTCTTTAGAGACACGCATACAATAAGCAAAGCCAATATTACCCACAGGATGTGAGAAAATATTTGCGGGTTATCCAACTGACAGAGGCGTAATCTCTACAATCTACAAAGAACTCAAAAATCTGAACAGTAAGAAGTCAAACACACCACTCACAAAATGAAGCCAAGAGCTGAACAGGCAGTTTACAGAGGAAGAAACACAAATGGCAAACACACACTTAAGAAACTGTTCATCATCCCTAATCATCAGAGAATGCAAATTAAAACAACTATGAGATTCCACCTTACCCCAATAAGGACAGCAAATATCCAAAAAAAAAAAAAATCTAATGAAAATAAATGCTGGCGAGGATGTGGAGAAGTAGGAAAACTCATCCACTGTTGATGGGAACGTAGGATGGTACAACCACTTTGGGAAGCAATATGAAGACTCCTGAAAAAATTGACTATAGAGATACCAACAGACCCAGTTATTCCCTTACTGGGTCTCTGCCCTAAAACCTTCAAGCCACAGACCAGAGAGATTTACTCAACCATGATTGTAGCAGCACAATTCATAATAGCTAACAGCTGGAATCAATCCAGATGTCTATCACTAGAAGAATGGATAACTAAGATGTGGTATAGCTACACAATGGAATTCTATACAGCAGTAAGAAAAAAACGACACAAAGAAATTTAAGGAAATATGTTTGAACCTAGAACAGATCATTCTCAGTGAACTTACCCAATCACAGAAATAAAAATAGCCACATAGTCTCACTCATCTACAGCACCGAATCTTAATATACCCAAGATACCTTACATACCCATAAAGCATCTCATAGACTACACACTATGCTGGAGGGGGAGGGAAGGGAAGACATCAAAGGGGTGGGAAACACTAATCTAGACCCAAATGGCAATGGAACCATAACATTCTACTTCCTAAAAGGCAGACCAAAAGGCTGAAACTTCACCAGGCCCTTACCTGAACCACAAGACACTGGAGAGGGTTGGATCAAGTCTAACCTTAATCTTCTACATCTTCCCTCCCTCCCTCTCCCTCTCCCCCCTTCTCTCTCTCTCTCTCTCCTCTCTAACTCTTGTATATTAGTTATCTTTTTCCTCATTTTCTTAATGGGCACTGACCTGTAACTCCCAGTACTAGCATGGGGCTATTATCCACAATGAGTTTCTGATCAGAGAAACCTACAAGGCTTCCTAAAAGAATGACAGATTTCTGTCAAAGTACTTGATGACCCACCAAAGGTAAGTGGTATGACCCTATTGCTGAAGACTCCATATGCAGCTGATATGTAAAATGGAATGGCATGGCTGAAGGCCAGGAGAGAGTCTGTCCCCAGACAGTCAGCATGTCTAGTGTCAGAAGGTGCTACATGGGCGACTGGGGGAAATGACCAATATGTGTCCAAGCAACTCATGGTCTAACCTTCTTAGCAACAAACAACCTGTTGTGATGCCCTCACAAGTGCGATAGTGGCACACAGCCATGGTGGGGAACTAACTGCTCTTGATTTTGCTGATTTCCTCAGTGATAGGGGACCTATAGCTGGAGCTGGGAAACAAGTCATATCCAAACATAAGTCCACTCCAATGTCAAGCTACCATCAATCATGGGCTACAAGAGGGCCTACACCTATTAAACTCTCTACTAAAAATGTAAGAGTTATCTCATTTGTCCTGGTGCTAACTCATTCTCCGTTGGAGATTCTGCTTTTCTTTTTCAAATAGGTGCAGATCCTAAGGAGAGCCCCCCATTATACCTTAAAAAAGGCCCTGACTGAAACTAAGGAAATTTGGCAAAACAAGCAAGGGTGCTGTTTTCCTGATGATCCTGATACCAGCACAGGGGGAAGGAGACCAACACAGAGAAAAATCAACTCCTACCAAATCAGAGAGCCAGAGCCTCAGAGGCCCCCAACACCACATCACTGAAGCAGACCAACAATGAACCCAACATAGCTCAGGGAAATTTTGCAGAAGAGGGGGTGGAAAGAATGTCAGAGCCACATTTTGGGTCATGATATGCAGAGACATTTATCCTACCAATAACTGTGGGCTAACTCCACAATGCACGACCCATATACATCAATAAGGAAGGGCCACTGGGGAGGGGGTAGGTCGTGTATGAGCCTAGTAATGGTACCAAACTTCCTGTATTTGGTGAATAGAAAAACTAATAAAAAATTTGTAAAAAATGATCATGTGTTTTTTGTATTTAAGCTTTTTTATGTGGTGTATTACATTGACAGATTTACATATGTCAACACCTCTGCATTCCTAGGATAAAGCCTACTTGACCAAGGTGGATAATGCTTTTGATATGTTGTCGAATTTGGCTTGCAAGGCTTTTGTTCATGATCTTTGCATCTAAGTTCATCATGGAAATAGACCTAAAGTTTTCTTTTTTTTTTTTTTTTCACTTTTTCAAATTGGCCTGGGGTTTATCAATCTTGATTATTTTTTCAGAATACCAGCTCCTTGTTTGATTAATTTTCTTGTTTTCTCAGTTTCCAGTTCATTAATTTCTGCTCTGATATTAATTATTTATTTCCAACTGGAGCTTTCTTGTTTGGATTCTTCTTGGTTTTCCAATCCCTTTAGGTGGATAGTTAGGTTTGGGATATCATTGCCTTTGTTGTGAAGGCATTTAGTGCTATGAACTTTCCCCTGAGGACCACCCATTGTGTCCCATAAGTTTTGGTATGTTGTGTTCTCATTGTCATTCATTTCCAGAAATTTCACAATTACATTTTTTGTTTTGTCCATTTATTGTTTAAAAGTGTGTTGTTCAGTTTCCAGGAGCAGATGGGTTTCTTGGAATTTTTTTTGTTGTTAATTTCTAGAAATATAGCCTTGTGATCTGATATCATGCAGGAAATTATATTGATCTTCCTAATTATATGGAGGAGGCTTCATAATCAGTATATGATCTATTTCAGAGAAGATTCCATGGGCTGCTGAGAAGAATGTTTAATCTGTACATTTGGGGTAGAAGTTCTGTAGATGTCTTTTGTGTCTAATTGATCTGCAGTTATGTTGAGCTCTCTTACTTCTCTGTTAATTTTCTGTTTGAATAATCTATCTATTGCTGATAGTGGAGTTTTCTAGTCCCATACTATGGTGGTGGTGTTATTTGTTTTGTTTTCAAGCAGGTTTTTTTTCTTTTTTATTTGTGGTACACCTGTATTTGGTGCATAAAGATTGATTGTGATGTCCTGTTGTTGGAACATTCCTTTGATAAGTAAGAAGTGGCCATCTTTTCCTTTTTGATTACTTTTGGATTGAAGTTTATTTTATCTGATATTAGTATAGCTATACCTGCTTGTTTCTTATTTTCATTTGCTTGGCATACCATTTTCCACCCTTTCACCCTGAGGTGTCTAACTTTAGTGTAGAAGTGGGTTCCTGGAAGGCAGCAGATTGAGGGGGTCTAAACGACTGCGACCTACTTAAAATGATGAACATTAACAAAAGCAAATATGAAACTTGTTTTCCTTCTTATTTTATAACTATAATATTTTGAGTTATAACTGAGGATTGAGAATAGCTTTTGACTTGAGCTCAAACAAATATGACATCAATTGAAAGAATAACTGATAAAAATGAGATAATTCACCATAACTGATATTTAATATTTTCTGTTTTATTATAGAGCCTTTTTAAAGAATGAAAAGAGAATCTTTGAACTAGTATAACATATTTTCAGATTATGTCTGACAAAGAGTGTAGATACATTGAAAACCATAAAAACAAGCCAGGTGTGGTGGTGCACACTTTTAATCCCAGCACTCAGAGGCAAAGGTAGGAGGATTGCCAAGAGTTTGAGGCCACACTGAGACTACATAGTGGATTCCAGGTCAGCCTGGGCTAGAGTGAAACCCTGCCTTGAAAAAGCAAAATATATATAACAATACAACGTACATTAGAAATAAAAAAATATGAATTGTCAAGTCAATTGTCAAAAGCATTAGGCTAGGATTGTCTAGAAATACTGATTCACACACAGCTACCACTAAATATATGTAATTTTCTTCCTTCCATCTCTCCCTGTCATCTCTTGATTTACTGTAAAAGACTGGCTTTATTAATTACAGCAGCTGAGAAGACACAATGGCTACAGGGATTGGCAAATAAAATCCAATGTTTCCAGTCTGGAGGCAGAGTAATAATGATATTCCAGTTTTAAAGTATTCAGGTAGAAGGAAATTTTTACAAACAGGACAGGTCAGGTTTTATTTCCCATATATTTATGCCCTGTGATGTACTGATTGACAGAGAGCCACCCATATTAGAAAGGGAATTCCACTTTTCTGAGCCTGATGACTCAAATCTTAATCTTATTTAGAGATATACTGACAAACATAACTAGAGAAACCATTGGCTAAACCTCTGGATGCCCTATGTTCAGCCACACTGACACTCACAGGTTGTGTGAAGTAGAAGTACAGGGATGTATGTTTGGAACTCTTCTTTTTTCTGTTTTAGGTAGTAGTATCACAGGTTGAAATTCATAAAAATATAATCCACTGTCAACTCTATGATAATTAACAAGCAAAATATATCATGAAACAATGTATGCAAGAGTGGGGCTAGAAAGAAACAAAATACAGTTGGGGAGACTATGTAAAACTACAGTATGTAACCATGTCAATAGTTACATTGAATGGAAATGGAATATTCTCCAACTAAAAGGCAGATATTGTCTGAATAGATAAACCAAACAAACAAAAACAACTCAACTCCATGAATTTCACAAGACTTTCAGTCTTGGAGTGATGGATCACCACCCCCCTACAGTGAGCTGTTGGTAAGGGAAGTCCATGGAAAAATGCAGGCCATTGCTAAAATACTTGCTTACTTAATAGAACTACATGGTATAGTCCAACTATTGGAAACACCACAGGTTGTGCTCTTAAGACAGTGAGAAATCAAGCTGCAACTGAGATGGAAGACATTTCCCTTCTGGCCAGCATAGTGCTGGAAAAGTATTATGTGTGGTACTGGGAGATAAAATTATCAACAGTGTGACAAAAAGTGAATCCTGCAAGATACAGAATCAAACAGCCAAAAAAGATACACTCATGGATGCAATAGTGGCAAGTAAAATATCATTCTTGTTAGAAGGTAATTCACTAAGAACCGTGTTGTAAGAAATCCGATGGTTTGTAAGGGGCACAGAAACAAGAGGGAAGATTGCAAAAGACAGGATGGATATAATATATATGAGCAAGAGGGGAAGAAATATTGTGTGGCACTGCCTTCCTGACAAGTACCAACTGGTCAAGTCATGTCACTCCAGTGATTACTGATATCCCCATGAAACCTTCAATATTCTGAATGCATAAACCCTTAGTCCTTAGTTAAATGGGGATAGGCATGAGGGGACAAAAGAGGATAACCTGATGCTAATATGACCAAATTATAATATATTCATATTTTGCAGCTCCAAATGGAAATTTTGAAAGGGTTAAAGTAGAATATAAAAAAGGCAAAGGGCTCTGGAGGGTGTGCATGCAGAGTGAATAGGTCAAATCTCCCTGTTTACCCCTTACCTCCCAGTTCCCTGGTCCCTGCTGCTGACTTGGTACAGACTGGTCTCTAGTGTGAACTATGGAAGCAGGCCTTTTGCTCTGGTTTCCTGATTTACTAGCTTCTGGGTACCCAATACCATCATATTCAGAGACTTCAATACTTCACTATTATCAACAGACAGATCATCCAAGCATAAAATCAACAGGGATATAATAGAGTTCAAAAACAGCAGAGATCAACTAGAGGTAATGGGTATCTACAGAATTTGCCACCCCAATTCGACAGAATACACATTCTTCTCAGCAGCCCATGGAACTGTCTCCATATATAAGGCCATAAGCATGTCTCCATAAGTTCGGAAAAATTGAAGTAACTTCCTGCATCATATCAGATTGCAGTGCTTTAAAGTTAGAAACTAACAAAAAGAGTCATCAGGAACTCCACCAGGTCTTAGAGACAGAATAACACACTTAAAAAAAAATGGTTTGTGGAAGGAACTGAAATTGGAAAAACAAAAAGAATCTAACCCTAGGAGCTCCAGATGAAAAGAAATAATGAAGATCAGAGCAAAAATTAATGAATTGGAAACTAAGAAAACAATTTTTGAAATTGACCAAATGAGCTTTGTTTAAGTAAACAATGTTGATAAACAAGCAAACAACAAAAAAGATAAGTCTAAAATCATCAAAATCAGAAGTGAAAAAGGAAAGGTCACAACATATATCAATGAAATTGAAAGAATCATCTGGACTAAATTCCAAACACAAAATTGGGTAATCAGGAAGAAATGGATGAATTCCTAGACACAAACCATCTACCAAAACTAAACCCAAAGCATATTATCTCCCAAAAAGTCTATTACATCCATGGGGATTAAAAAGGTTATCAAAAAATCTCTCCCAATAGAAAAGTCCAGGACCAGATGGCTTCTCAGTCGAATCCTATCAAACCTTCATTGAAGAGCTGAAATGAATCTTTCTCAGTTTGGCATCATTTAAGAGTAGAGAATCCTCTCCAACTCCTTTTATAAAGCTAGCATCACCTTAATACCACATCCAGTCAGAGATACAATGAGAAAAGAAAACTATAGGCCTATATTGTTGATGAATTTAGATCCTCAAAAACAAAATTAACAACATATACAAAACATTAGCCAACTGGATCTATTAGGCTTAATTCCAGAGATACCATGATGCTTCAACATATAGAAATTGGTCAGTGTAATACACCATATAAATAAACTTAACCATGAGAAACACATGATCATCTCAATTAATGCAGAGATGGCATTTGACAAAATACAACACTACTTCATTATCAAAACATTGGAAAGAATAGGCATGGAAGATTTATATCTCAATACAATAAAAGCTATCTATAAATCACCTAAAGCCCTACTAATACTTAATGGGGAAAGGCTCAAGGAGTTTCCACTGAAATTGGAATGAGAGAGGTGCCCACTATCCCTACTGCTCTTTGACATAGTACTAGAAGTACCAGCCCAAGCAATAAGACAGGAGAAAGAAATAAAAGGGATATAAAAGGGAGAAGTCAAGTTGGCCCTATTTTCAGGTGATATGATCCTATATGTAAGTGGCCTGAAAGTTTCCATCTCATCTAATCTAAATCATCTAAAAGTGATTAATTTCTTCAGTAAACTGACAGGATGCAAAATCAACACTCAAAAATCTCCCCTCCCTCCCCATCCCTCCTAGTGTCTAGGAGCAAAGAAATCAATAAGGCTGTCCCATTTTCAATAGCAACCAAAAAATTGAATACATTAGAATAATATTAACAAAGTGTGGCGATTTGATTCAGGTGTCCTCATAAACTTAGGTGATCTGAATGCTAGGTTCCCAGCTGTTGGAGTTTGGGGAATTAACACTTCCTGGAGGCAGTGTACTGTTGGGGTGGGCTTATGGGTGTTACAGCCAATTTTCCCATGCCAGTGTTGCTATGGTCTAATTTATGTTGGCCAAGGGGTGATGTCCAAACTTTGCTCATGCCATGATTTTTCCCAAAAACAATTTCATTACAATAAACTGATGATAACAATTTTAAAAAAGTGATGATGAATTGGAGTTCAATGAAGGAGGTAAATACGGGGACAGAGGAGGGTTGTAGGAGGGGATTATAGAATTCATTTTACTGAAGTGTTTTTATTTAACAAATCATACAATGAATCATAGTTTTTAAAACTACTGTGATTAGATCAATACAAGTGAAAGTGAATGTACCATATTCAGGGAAGAATGCTTTGAAGCAGGGATGTATAATTAAATTCTAATAATAGAAGAATCTGACCTGTCAAGAAAAAGCCTGGGTGTAATCCAGGCTGAGGGAAATTATGTACAAAGAAGTTTAATCTGGAATTAGTTTTTCATATTAGCAATACCAAAGAAGCCCAGTTAAGACTTTAACTTTCTATACATTGAGGAATTTGAATGCATGCTTATTTTTTTCCTGGAAACCATATCATATGACAGTTTAGATTCAAGACAATTGGTTATATAATTGGATTTTTATTTAATAGAAGCAATTCTGACTATTCTTTGAAGAAGGGACTGAAGGTTGGATGCAAGTAATAAAGAGAGTTGACTCATGTGATATGGATGTAAGAGAGAGTAAAGAAATGATGATTGCTATTTCACCAATCACAAGGCTATTTTGTATGCCAGAGAGCACTTGCTTAGCACTTGGATAGTTTCTGGAAATTTCTGAGATCAATATTAGAAAAGCACTTAACATATAATGGTCTTTAAAAATGAAGATTAAATACTTTGGCACTTGTTAGAGAGAACTTAAAGGTGTTTTTCTTTTTCCTTAACTGCTAAAGAAGTTTCCTACTCTTCCATTCACTCTGAATTCTGTTGAATAATGATATAATTCATGAATCTTCAACTTATTATAGCAATATACAAAAAGGTCATATTATCTCACTTTTTCCACATTATTATTATTTTTATTAGTTTTCTATTCTGCAAGTACAGGCAGTTTGGTAGCATTATTAGGCTCATCCATGACCTACCCCTTCCCCATTGGACCTCCTTGTTGAGGAATATGGGTCGTGCATTGTGGGGTTAGCCCACAGTTATTGTTACGTTAAATGTTCTGTATATCATGACCCAACATGTGACTCTGACATTCTTTCCGCCCCCTCTTCCACCAAATTTCCCTGAGCCATGTTGGGTTCATTTTTGGTCTGCTTCAGTGTTGAGGTGTTGGGGGCCTCTGGGGCTCTAGCTCTCTGATATTGTAGGTGTTGATTTTCTCTGTGTTGGTCTTCTTCCCCCTTGTGCTGGTATCCAGTTCATCAGGAAAACAACACCCTTGCTTGTTTTGCCAATTTTCCTTAGTATCAGTCAGGGCCCTTTGGAGGTATGATGGGGTGGCTCTCTCCTTAGTGTCTGCATCTATCTGAAAAAGAGAAGCAGATTCTCCAAAGGAGAGTAAGGTAGCACCAGGTCAAATCAGATAACCTTTACTTTTTTTTATAGAGAGTTAATAGGTGTAGGCCCTCTTATAGCACATGATTGATGGTAACTTGATATTGGAGAGTGGGCATATGTTTGGATTTGGTTTTGACTTGTTTCCCAGTTCCAGCTATGTGTCTTGTACCACTGAGAGGATCAGTTAGCTGAATCAAGAGCAGTTGGGGCCCCACCATGGCTGTGTGCCACTATTGCATTTATGTGGGCATCACAACAGGTTATTTGATGCTATGTAGGTTGGACCATGAGTTGCTTAGACAGATATTGGTCATTTCCCACCAGTCGCCCATGTACCACCTTCTGGCACTTGACTCGCTGACTGTCTGGGGACTGATTCTCTCCTGGCTTCCAGCCATGCCATTCCATTTTAAGTGTCAGCTGCATATGGTGTCTTCAGCAATAGGGTCTTATCACTAACATTTGGTGGGTCAAGTACTCTGAAATCTGTAATTCTTTTAGAAAACATTCTAAGTTTCTCTGATCAAAAGCTCCTTGTGGGTGATAGCCCCATGCTGGTACTGGGAGTTACAGGTCAGTGCCCCCTAAGAAAATGAGGTGAAAAGGTAACTAATATATAGGAGTTAGAGAGATGAGAGAGAGAGAGAGAGGGAGAGAGAGAGGGGGGGGAGACGGAGAGGGAGGGAGGGAAGATGTAGAGTTAGACTTGATCCTACCCTCTCCAGTGTCTTGTGGTTTAGATATTTCCTGTAAGGGCCATTTGGTCTACTTTTAGGAGTAGAATTTTATGATACCATTGCTGTTTGGGTGTAGATTAGTGTTTCCCACCCCTTTGATGCCCTCCCCTCCCTGCCCATCCCTCCTAGTGTCTAGTCCATGAAATGCTTGCTGGGTATGTAAGGCATCTTGGGTAGATTCAGGTTAGGTTCTGTAGATGAGTGAGACTATGTGGCTATTTTTTTTTTCTTTCTGTGATTGGGTAAGTTCACTGAGAATGATCTGTTCCAGGTTCAACCATTTATCCTCAAATTTCTTTGTGTCATTTTTTTTCCACCCTCTTCTCATGTTGTTGTTTCCCCTGCCATTATGGAGCTTCCCCCTCCATCTTGTAAGCCAAAATAAATCTCCTTTTTCCTCTCACAATTTGCTCTTGGTTGCTGATTCCTACCAGGAATGTGAACCTGACTGCAACAGATGCCAGTAGTCAGTGGAGCATCCTGATTCAAGGAGAACATTGTGAGATGCTTCTGTCTGAGCAGTGGGTTTTAATGTGAAAGGGAGAAACCTTGGCTCTGAGGAGGCTGTGCTGGGATTCTCCAATGATTGCCCTCTTAACTGATAACTTCACAGTTATGTCATCCTGGATAATGGGCAAAGCCACTGAGGTCCATCCTGGGCAAGATTCTACCTTAAGCCACTTTTATGTCACCTTGAGCCTTCACGGATTAACAAGTGCTTCCCGATGAAGGGGGTCCATGCATGTCTTTTGGTTTCACACAATTACCCAGGGAAATCTCTAATCCCATCCTTTCCCTCATTCCACATCCCTTATTTGTGCAGAACAGCAAGATGTGAAAATGATGGCCACTTGAGAACTGCACAGACTGTTCCAGTTTAAACCACTAAAAATGCATCTCTACTTCATAAAATCTGTTTCTTTGCTCCTATTCCTTTGAAAAATGGTAATCCTAGGGAGAAGAAAGCCAGGAAGACGTTCAGACAGGTTTCTATTTTAATCACCTGTTCCTTTTACACATTAGTCAAATTCTTATTTTTATGATTAATTTGCAGGCTTTGTTGAAAGTTATAGCAGTTCTCCTATTAACCACATATGCATTTCTTGCCAAGCAACTGCTGGAGGAGTGCTAAAAACCTCTTAATTTTTCACCATGTATTCCTTAAAAAAATTGATTTAATTAAACTCATTTTCATAAAATATTTGCTAAGATCCTTGGCTCCTGAGTCAAGCTGCCTCTGTAAGTCAAACACCACTCTGCCTTTGTCTTTGAGATTGTCACTAAAGCTCTCTAAGCCTGTTTCCTTATTTAAAATTGACTTCTTCAAAATTTTCTGTACAATGACTCATATATGCAATGTTGAATGCTGTAACAGTCTGTTTCACATAGATGGCACAAAGCACCCAAACAAAAGCAGCTTCTGGGAGGAAAGGGCTTATGTTGGCTTACAGACTTGAGAGCAAGCTCCATGATGGCAGGGGGAGATGTGGCATAAGCAGAGGCTAGCCATCACCTCCTAGACAACATCAGGTGGGAAACCACAGCAGGAAAGTGTGTCAAATAATGGCAAGGGAAGCTGACGATAAGATGCATAAGCCTGCTCCCAACAGCACACCTTCTCTACCAAGGCCCTAAAATTCCCAAACTGCCATCAGCTGGGAACCAAACACTCAAAACATGAGTTTATGGAGCATACCTAATTCAAATTACCATACTCATGAACAAAAAAGTTATTAGACAGCAAAGGAAAATGTCAACTGAGTCAAGAGACAACTGACAGAATGGGAGAACTACATATTTGCCAACTACATATTTGACAGAGGATAAACATCTATATATAAGAAGAAATAACACTAAGCAAGAAAAAAAGAAAACTGGAATGCTATTTTTTAAAAATATTTTTATTTATTTGTGAGAAAAGAGACTGGAAATACCAGGGCAACTTGATACTGCTAATAAACTCCAGATGCATATGCCACTTTGTGCATCTGGCTTTATATTGGTACTGGAAAGTTGATCCCAGACCAGCAGGCTTTGCAAGTGTGGTAGTTTGAATAGATGCCCCCCAACATATTCAATGTTTTATTAGTTTGTAGTTGGCCTGGGATGAAAATGTGCCCTGGCTACTCTGCCCAGTTGGGCTTAGTTGGAAAATCTGGAGACTGTCAGTCTCTGGTTATATTGAACTTGAACTGAAAAAGTTTGATGTTTGTTTGATTGTGGTTGCTTTGCATTGTTTTAATCTCTCCTTGCTGTAAATTATACCAGTTGAAAGTGTTTACTCTGTGCCTTTGTATGTTAAAAATATTTAACTTGCTTGTCTTTATAGACGTATCTTAAGTTGGTCAAGACTGTGGGGACCTTTAAAATTGGACTACATACAATTTAAAATGTGTGATGGTATTAAATCTATTGGAAGCCAGGGATAGAATGTGGTACTTTGAGTAGATGGCTGACATTATAGTCAGTGTTTTATTAATTTGTAGTTTGCATCTGTAGGTACCAGATGGAAGCAGGGTCACTGGGTGGATCTTAAGGTGTGGTGGTGAGTTTGAGATTTCGATCTAAAGAGATACGAAGTGTGCCTAGCTGGAGTTCCTAAAGTTTGCTATGCTGTATGGCTTTTGAATTTTAAGCTTGTGCTTCTTTGTGTTTGGTCCTATGAAAGCATGCCAGTTTCTTCTGCCATTATGGAATGTCAATAAATATCCCTTCCCACATGACTGTGCCTGGTCTGGAAGTTCATCTCAGCAAACATAAATCTGCTCCAGCAAGAAAGGGCCTTTAGACCCTAAAGAGTCTACTAGCAAGCTGTTAGAGCTGATCAAAACCTACAGCAATGTAGCAGGATACAAAATAAATACACAGAAATCAGTAGCCTTCATATATGCTAACAACAAACACACAGAGGATGAAATCAGAGAATCACTCCCATTCACAATTGCATCAAAAAAAATAAAATACCTTGGAATAAACCTAACCAAGGAAGTAAAGAATCTATACAATGAGAACTTTAAAACACTCAAGCGAGAAATTGCAGAAGACACTAGAAAGTGGAGAAACATCCCTTGTTCCTGGATTGGAAGAATCAATATCATGAAAATGGCAATCTTACCTAAAGCAATCTACACATTTAATGCAATCCCTATCAAAATTCCAAAGGCTTTCTTCATGGAAATAGAAAAAACAATCCAAAACTTCATTTGGAATCACAAAAAACCTCGAATATCTAAAATAATACTGAGCAACAAAAAAGAGGCTGGTGGTATCACCATACCTGATTTTACCCTATACTACAGAGCCATAGTAACAAAAACAGCATGGTACTGGCACAAAAACAGACATGTAGATCAGTGGAACAGAATAGAGGACCCAGATGTAAGCCCAAGTAGCTATAGCCACCTGATATTCGATAAAAATGCCAAAAATACTCATTGGAGAAGAGACAGCCTCTTCAGCAAATGGTGTTTTGAAAACTGGATAAATATCTGCAGAAGGATGAAAATAGATTCTTCTCTCTCGCCATGCACAAGAATTAAGTCCAAATGGATTAAAGACCTTAACATCAGACCCGAAACTTTGAAACTGCTAGAGGAAAAAGTAGGGGAAACCCTTCAACATATTGGTCTTGGTAAAGACTTTCTGAATACAACCCCAATTGCTCAGGCAATAAAACCACAGATTAACCACTGGGACCTAATGAAATTACAAAGATTTTGCACCGCAAAGGACACAGTGAAAAAAGCAAAGAGGCAACCTACAGAATGGGAAAAAATCTTCGCCAGCTATATATCTGATAGAGGATTAATATCTAGGATATACAAAGAACTCAAAAAGTTAACTAATAAGGAATCAAACAAGCCAATCAAAAAATGGGCTATGGAGCTAAATAGAGAGTTCTCAAAGGAAGAAATACGAATGGCATATAAGCATCTTAAAAAATGTTCTACGTCACTAGTCATCAGGGAAATGCAGATTAAAACTACATTGAGATTCCATCTCACTCCTGTCAGATTGGCCACCATCATGAAAACAAATGATCATAAATGTTGGCGGGGATGTGGAAAAAAAGGAACCCTTCTGCACTGCTGGTGGGAATGCAATCTGGTCCAGCCATTGTGGAAAACAGTGTGGAGGTTCCTAAAACAGCTAGAGATTGATCTACCATATGACCCAGGTATAGCGCTCCTAGGCATATATCCAAAGGACTCATCTCATTTCCTTAGAAGTACATGCTCAACCATGTTTATTGCTGCTCAATTTATAATAGCTGGGAAATGGAACCAGCCTAGATGTCCCTCAACAGATGAGTGGATAATGAAGATGTGGTACATTTATACAATGGAGTTCTATTCAGCAGTAAAGAAAAATGAAGTTATGAAATTTGCAGAAAAATGGATGGACCTGGAAAGTATTATACTAAGTCAGGTAACCCAGGCCCAGAAAGCCAAGCGCCACATGTTCTCTCTCATATGTGGATCCTAGCTACAGATGACTGGGCTTCTGCGTGAGAATGAAAATACTTAGTAGCAGAGGCCAGTAAGTTGAAAAGGAGACATAAAGGGTGGAGAAAGGAAGGGAGGAGGCTACTTAATAGGTTGATATTGTATATATGTAATTACAATGATTGTAATGGGGAGGTAATATGACGGAGAATGGAATTTCAAACGGGAAAGTGTGGGGGTGGGGAGGGAGGGAATTACCATGGGATATATTTTATAATCATGGAAAATGTTAATAAAAATTAAAAAAAATAAAAGAAAGGGCCTTTAACAGCTAAGCTACTGCCTCAGCTCCAAAAATGCTATTTAAAATATCCATGGCAAAACATTTATAAAAATAAAATATATAAATGAGAGAAAATAATAAAACCAATCAAAAATTAGAACTGAACAGAGTTCTCACAAGAAGAAATACAAGTGGCCAATAAATATCTTAAAAATGTTTAACTTCTTTAGCCAGCAGGGAAATGAAACTTCTTTGAAATTTCATTTCAGATCAGAATGGCTAACAAAAAAACAAAATGACAAAAATGCTGGCAGGAATGTGGAATAAATTTGTGTGGACACTAGAAATTAGTGAGGATATTCCTCAAAAAATTAAAGCTAGATCTACTATGACTCAGTTATAAGCATTCCCAGCCATATACTCTAAGGACTCTACTATATTTCTACTTACTTATCCATGCTCAAGTCAAAAAAGGAAGAAAAAGAAACCTGAAAGGAGAAGGAAAATGTATTTGTTGAACAGACATGAGACTAAGTGCAACATTCCATCGTTTCATGGTTCCCGGACTATATAGTAGCATTTGGCAGCTACAAGGGAAGATTCCCAGAGCAGGTCAGCCTCCCTAGGTTCTTGGGAAAAGCAGAAGCTGGAAGTTGAATGAATATGCAGGGCCATGAAGGCCAGCCCTGGCGCTTCTCAAGGCCACTTCTGCTAGTCCCCTTTCCAGCCAGCTATGCCCCAATCAGGTTGAGCAACCTTTTCTCTACAAAGCCCACTCAGAGTCCACACAACTTCTGGGCTATGAACGTCCATCTTGGAACTTTCAAGTCGTGTTCCTCCACGTTCCTCACAGCTACCACCCTTGGACCCAGTCATGACTTTCTGCCGCCTGCCTTGCCTCAGCAGCATCTCAGATGTCTCAATCCCTCTCTGGAAGGTTCATGGTTCCTAGAAGCCTGAAAGCGACAAGGCCCTTCAGAGCACAAGTAGCATAGCAGTGGTGGTCTGGAGATGTCCGGTACCGACCACCCCCCCACCACCTCCAAAACAGTCACAGAGGGCTTGCTTGTTGCGGAACCCAGAACATCCTGGACATCCCCTTCAGCTGGACCCCCACAAATTCCAGCTCCCAGGAGCCTTGCTGAGGAATTAAACAGCCTGGGATCCTCCTCCCCAGTGAATATAAAGGAATGTGCTTTCCAAGTCGGTCATTCGTTGAGCCCACAAACATGGGCAGGTGGCACAGCCAATGGGCTGCTCCTGGAGAGACTCTAAGGCAGTTGGAGGACCAGGAGGGGAAGTCGTGGTGGGGGAGGTGGGTGAGTCTTGGTGCAGTTCTATGTATCTGCAGGAAGCAAGAGAAATCCAGACTGACTGAGCTGTAGCCTAGGAACACCACATCTAACTGCCAAATTAGTGGATTTACAAGTAAGTCTTTTAAGCAGAAATTAGATCCGTTTTCTTATCTGTAAAACAAGAGTACTTATATATTTATACCTATCCTGTAAGATGAGTACATAACTTTAGTTAGTTTGTAGGAAGGAGCTTGGCACTTAAAGCTCAATAAAAGCGTTGTTTGCCCAATAAAGAGATTCTTAAATGAAAGAAAACCCCAGACAAATGATTCAGTATAGAAGAATTTAGGAAGCATTATGCTAAGTAAAATAAGCTAGTCTCAAAATAATGAATATTGCCTGATTTCTCTTACATGTCGTACCCTAGGATAGCCAAATTCGACAAGGAAATAAAATGTTAGTTACCAGAGGCTGAAGAAAGCAAGGAAAGAAGTCTTTTTTTTTTTTTTTTTTTTTTTTTTTTTTTTTAGTTTTTACTTATTTGCAAACAGAGAAGAGAGAATGGGCATGCCAAGGCCTCTTGCCACTGCAAAAGAAGTCTAGACGCATGAAGCTCTCAGGAATAGAATCAGTCACGTGGAGGATAGAAACTTCGATCTGGAAGACAAGATGGAAGAACAGTTCGAGACTTCAAAAGTTTCAATAAGTTCAAAAATTTCTGTGAACAGAACATGAGGGAATTGTGAAAAACCCTTAATCATCATAATGTCTGGATCATTGGAATACCAGAAGGAGAAGAAATTCAGACCAAAGGCATGGAGAAGTTATTTAACAAAATTATTGAGAAAATGTTCCTACTCTCAAAAGAAAGGCCCATTAAGATACAAGAAGATAACAGAACACCAAACAGATTGGACCAAAGGAGAAACTTTCCAAGACATATTGTCATTAAGCCTCTCAACATTAATACCAAAGAGAAAAGCCTAAAAGCAGCAAGGGAAAAATGGCACATCACTTTTAAAGGCAACCCCAACAATACAACAAAAGCATTATTCACAGAGAACAATCAACTCCTACCAAATCAGATATCCAGAGACAGAGAGGCTCCCAACACCTCATCACTGAAGCAGACTCAAAATGAACCCAACATGGCTCACTGAAATTTTGTGGAAGGGGAGTCAGAAAGAATGTCAGAGCCACACATTGGGCCATGATACACAGAAACACTTCTACCCATAACTGTGGGCTAACTCTCATATACCTCATCAAGGAGGGGCCAGGGCAAGGGAGTAGGACATAGACGAGCCTAACAATGGTACCAACTTGACTGTATTTACTGAGTAGAAAACTAATAAGTAAATAAGTAAATAAATTTTTTTAAAAAGTATAAAGTGCGGTCCTTACTAAACATAATGCTCATAATCTAGGAAGAAGAGATGAGATCCACACTTATGATTTTTATACAAAATAAAAAAATGCTGAGTGGTGGTGATGGCTTCTATTGTAGGTAGAACTGGAGAATCTGGAATTGCACATCATTGGAAAGCACTGACTGCTTTCAATGGCAGTTAGGAAGATAGGAAATAGCTGTCTGAAACTTGAGCGGACTTCATGGATGGGCTTGGGTAGTTTCTTGCCAACTGCTTTCACTTTCTGACCCCACTTCTTACTTCTGTCCTTCATAGGGTGCTTCCAGTGTACTCACCTCCAATTCTGTGGGTGCTCTAAAAGTCTGAGGACATGGTAGCAGCAGCAGTGACAGCCCGTCTGGTCCTTAAGCTGCACTCAGTGGCCAATGGGAATCTGGCTACTATGGGCAGCACAGCAGTTTGGTCTTATTGTCATGTAGCTATGCTGTTATATGTGGCCTGCATATCCTACATCAAAGAAGATATCATCTGTCATGGAAATATCACTTCATGTTTGATCAAATGTTTTGGGGAAAGATTTCCCATTCCTGTATTCGGAACTTGGTACTGCTACATCTTCACAGCCCTCTTTTGTCTAGTAGAAGTTTTCATGGTTCAGGTCACGATTGGCAAGTATAAATAAAGGCTGTGATATCCATGGCATGTGGCATAGAAAAGCCACTATGTTGGCAAATTGAGGCAGTCCTGTCCTAAAAAAAAAAAAAAAAAAAAAAAAAAAAAATCTATCCTGACTTTCCAACATGAAAAGATATCATTGATTTTGTACCTCCTCTACTTCCTCCTGAATGTCATCTTACAATGTGCATTTATATTCATACTCCTGTTCCAACACCTGCCCTTTTTGAGGCAAGGTAGGATCCACTGAAGTAGTAACAGCTGTCCTGGTCCCTATTGCTGCATTATCTGGGCTACCATGGAGAAGCAAATGTTCATATATGCCCTTATGTCCTTGTACATGGTGGTTATCCTCCTCAGCACAGGTTTCTTTATACACAGCATCTGCCATACCATTACTTTCTCAAGGATGGTTCAATTTCCAAGATTCAGATTGTTTGACCTTGTTTTTCAAGGTAGGTTCTCACTGTAGCTCAGGCTGACAATTCACTCTGTCGACAATTCACTCTGTAGACTCAGGGTGGCCTTGAACTCTCAGCATTCCTCCTACCTCTGCCTCCAGAGTGCTTGCACCACCACACCCAGCAGATTTCTTGACATTTCTGTGTGGCATCAACTTTCTTACTTAAAGACCCTCTCCCTCATGAGGAAAGTTTTTGCTTTTAATTTTGTGTTTTTAACAGGAACTACTTCTGCTAAATTTTTTTGTTTCCTTTGTGAAAAGGTGCTTTTTTTCCTAAGGCCAAATTGGAGTTATCTACTGTTAAAGCATAAAAACACATCCAAGAACTGATTTCCAGGCTCTGTTTTCTGAGGCCTGGGAAGATAGATGCCTAGTGAATACCACATGTAGTCAACAAGGAGAAAAATCTTTGACCCTAGATATTTCACTCCCAGTATTTCCTCAGTAGCCTTCCAGCTGAAAAATGTGGTTGATTTTTACTTACCATACAAGTAAGAGACAAGCAAGGTCAATTGGTGGTGCAACTTGCCAGGATATAGGCACACTCTTCTCAGATCAGGTGGCATATTCTCCCTTTCTATGGCATCAGGAAGTAAGCCCCAATTAAGCGATCATAACCTGAGGATATTCCTATAGGAAAAGCATCCAAGTGTTGGGTGTATAGGAGCAAGATTCTTCTCTTCACCTTTCACTAAAAGATAGAGGACTCTATACTCCAAGTATCAGATGCCCACCTTCATTACCCTAAATGGACAAGAATAGAATAGGGTCCTAGCATCAGGACATGGAAAGGCCATAATGTATGAAAATTATAAAAAGGGTAGGAGCAAAGAGAGCCAATAGGTGTAGGATGAGGTGATGTAAAAAGCCATCCTGCCATCTTAACCTATGGTCTTGGGAACAGGAGCTCTATAATCGCTGTCCAAAATCTATATTATAATATAGAGAGCTGCCTGGTAGTCATTATCTCACGATCAGGTAAAGACAACTTGTCAAAGGAAGGGCCATCTGTTCACTTGCTGTGTGAAAAAGAAAAAGTAGGATTGAAATATATGTAAAGTATATATGAAAATAATGGTACATCAAAATAATCTATAAGTGAAATAGAATCTTCAAATTGCTGCCATATAAAAATTAAGAATCAAAGTGGGTGGAGGAGTCACTCTTGATTTGATAAAGTAAATTACATGGTTAGGGATGGCTGAGGATATAAGCTTAATGAGCTACTACTTGCCTAGCATAGGTCCTGGGTTTAACCCTTAGCACTTTCAGCCCCCTAAACAGACAAAAAAACCTAGTAAACAAATCACAGTATGGGGGACTGCTGGGCAAGATGGTGGCATGTCAAAGCAGCCTAGAGAGGGATTTAAGCAAAACACCGACAAAATACACTCTTCTGAAAAGTGAAGGAGTAGAGGTTATTCTTAGACACAGAAGAGAAGCCAGAGAGACAAAGAGCCACCATAAAGGAGGAAAATGGCCATAATCCCACTGAGGTGCTCACAGCCCCTAATACAAGCTCCATGCACCTGTCTGGCTCCGTCCCTCCAGGTGTGCCAGGCAGCAACAGTAGCAGAGAACAAACAACAGAATTTTCAACTTCATTGGCCTTCTTGCAACGTTAAGAAATCAGAAGGAAAGACAGCTGAGATCAACTAAAGAGCTTCTGAAAGTGAGAGCAACTCATCCCCCACCATCAGAACCATGAGCCTTCAGCATTCAGCCCCCAGTGGCAGAACCGCCAGCAGAGCTGACCAGAACTCGAGCTCCACAGCACAACCACTGAGGGATTGAGGTGGGCACTCAGCATTGGTGAGAGTGAAAGCTACCCCAATGTTTAAAAAAGTACATAGGCCTGCACTGAACGAGGTAATCTCTCCTTGTCAGGGCTATATAGTCTATGTTGGCTTTACCATTTCCAAATAACCTATATTTGGGGGTTGAATATTATTGTCTTTGATACTTTCATATTTATAGGGCCTTTGTCTTTTGCTTCTGTCATTACTGGGGGCAGGGTCTGATCCAGATCCAGGTTCACCTGGAACCCAATTCAAAACAGAAATCTTTAACTCACAGCTGACAAGATTAAGGGTGTAGAACAACACACAACCTTAGAGATTTTGGCTTTATAAGACTATCTGTTTTAATCCCCACAATTATATACTTTGTACTTTTTTATTGTGTCTGTTGCTCAGTTGTTTAGAATTTGCCAGTAAATTATTCCACCCAGTCTACCAGTATATTTGCTTAGCAAGCAAACTAAACACCTAGGATTACTGTGGCTTGATTGGAGGAAAAGAGCTACACCTGGAACCTTGAACTCATATCCTAAGGATATATAGAGGTGGATTGCCATGTCTGGGAACACTGCAGATAAATAGAAAACTCAAGCATCAAATCTATTCAGGATGCAAAAGTGGCTACAATATAATACAAGACTCAGAGTCAATACAGTCCCACCAAAACCTATAAATCCATCAGAAATGGTCACCACTAAGACTGTGTTATATGAAATAGGGCTGGAGAGATGGCTTAGCGGTTAAGCACTTGCCTGTGAAGTCTAAGGACCACAGTTAGAGGCTTGATTCTCCAGGACCCACGTTAGCCAGATGTACAAGGGGGCACACTTGTTTGGAGTTCGTTTGCAGTGGCTGGAAGCCCTGGCGCTCCCATTGTCTCTCTCTTTATCTGCTTCTTTCTCTCTCTGTCACTCTCAAGTAAATAAATAAAAATGAACAAAAATAAATTTTAAAAAAGCCTGTTTTATATGAAATGCCTGACAAAGATTTCAAGAAAATGATCATTTCCATGCTTAAAGTAATCAGAGGAGAAATGAAGAGAATCAAAGAAAACAAAGGAATTAAAGAAGAAAACAAATTTCTGAAAGAGAACACATGAAACCAGTTTAATAAAATAAAGAGGTCGTCACAACACATGAGTAAGGAAACAGAAACACTGAAGAAAAAACCAGGCTGAAAACTTAGTTCTGAAGAATACAGTCAGTGAAATAAAGAACTGTGTGGAAAGTCTAACCAGTAGAATGGATGGGGAGAGGAAAACATCTAAACTAGAAGACCAGGTAGCCGACCATTCCAACAAAGAAAAAGACAAGCTATTAGCAAGGTATGAAGGGTAATTTTAAGATATTCGGAATACTATGAATAGATCAAATTCAGGGTATAACAGAGGGAGAATTTTAATCCAGACTTAGGTGTTTTCAACAAAATCATAGAAGAAAACTCTCCAAATTGAGAAAGAAATGCCAATGCAGATACAAGAAACTTTTAAACCACCAATCAAACAAAACCTGGAAAGAACCGCACCTCACCATGTTATAATTAAACTACTAAACACACAAACCAAAGAAAATATACAGAAATCACTTAGACAGAAAAAGCAAAACACCTACAAGGCAAGCCCATCAAAATATCTGCAGATTACTCAACACAAACTTTAAAAGCCAGAAGGGCTGGGAATGATGTATTCTGAGTTCTTGAAGATGGCAATGGTCGTCAACCATGATTACTTTATCCTGCAAAGCAATCTATCCAAATTGATGGAGAAATAAGGACATTGTACAACAAAAATAGGCTAAAGGAATTTATAGCAACTAAACCAGATCTACAGAAAATACTTGAAGGAAAAGAAAGCAAAACACACACAAGAGGAATCAGGAAATAATAAACCACACTCAAATAAGTTAAATAAGTTAAATAAGTAAAGGGAAAACAGGAAACACTACAATATAAGAAGGGTAAGAATAAATGCATACATTTCAATGATAACTCTTATTATCAATGGTCTCAATGCACCATACCAAAGACACAGGCTTGCAGGTTGCCTAAAAAGGTAGGATCCTGACATTTGTTGCGTTCAGGAAACTCGTCTCTCAATAAAAAGAGACACCACCTCAGGGTGAAAGTATGGAAAATGGTATTTCAAGCAAATAGTAATGGAACAAATGGACCTAACAGATATCTACAGAATATTTCATCCAAATGCTGCAACACATAGAACATATAATCATTAGATAGATCATCCAAGAAGAAAACAGAGAAATAATAGAGCTCAAAACCATCATAGATCAATTATACCTAATAGAATTCATAGTCTCAGCAACCCACAGAACCTTCTCCAAAAAATAGATAATATATAAAAAATAGAAAAATAATAAATCATGCTTCCATAAATTTATGTAATTTTCTGCACCATAATGCTTTAATAGTAGAAAATAACAAGAAAAACAACTGAAATTTCAAATCAAATGGGAAATTGTAATTTATTTTTCATTTGGGATTTACTTTTTATTTACAACTTCCATAATGACCCATGGTAATTTCCTCATTCCCTTCCATGTTCAAAAAAGTAGGCTTCCATATGACTTACTTATTTTTCTTTTATATTTGTCCTCCTTCCATCTTTCCTTTACTCAATCTGTTCTCCTGTCCTCACTTAGGCCTTTTCACCCCCTTTTAATCTGTTCTTCTACTTACAGATATAGAATGCTTCATGTGGGTATCTAGGAATGGAACCCAAGATGTTAGGCTTTGCAGGCAAATGCCTTAACTACTGAGCCATGTCCTTAGCCCCCAAGAGCTACATTTGAGAATTACAGTGAATGATAAACAGCATTATCTAACAGATAAGTAACATGAGTCACACACATAATTTAGAATTACTTCATGGATGAATTTAAAGTATAACAAGAGGAGCTGGGCATGGTGGTGCATATTTGGGACTACAGAATGAATTCTAGGTCAACCTAGACTGGAGTGAGACTCTACCTCAAAAAAAAAAAAATAAATAGGAGCTGAAGAGATGGCTAAGCAGTTAAAAGACATTTGGTTACAAAGCCTCATGGCCTGGGTTCAATGCCCTGGTACCAATGTAAAGCCAAATACCCAAAGTAATGTGTACAACTTGCGTTTGTTTTCAGTGGTAGGATGCCATGATGTGCACATTCTTTCTCTGTCTCTCCTCTCTTTCAAATAAATAAATAAATATAAAAGATTATTAATTAAAAAAAATTCTCTTTTACAAATGCATAACCAAGGCACAAGTGTTTTTTAGAGTGCAACAAGTGGAAACATCATACTTTTGCATTCTAAGACTAGTAAGTAATGTCAGTTTCAGTTTGCTAAGTTATGTCACATAATAATTTAAAAGAAACATATTTTTTGACATAAGGAATGTAAACCAATTTGTTTAAATTTTAGTTTGCTAAGTTGCATAGCACTGATTGCATAATACCATATTGTACGGTAAGAAGGTAAGTCAATTTTTAGAAACTAAATGGACTAGGATAGTCAGAGAATGATATTTACTATTGTTTTTCTCTATTTTCTCCTATGAGTTAGTATTATCTGGAAGATATATTTTCTCATTAGAATTTACCTCTAATTTTTAAGTAACTTTCATTTCAATGTTAGTTCTTCAAGTTAAGTAGCATAAAAATTGTAATTCACATTAGTAAGAAACGAAATTTGTAAACAGTTGCTTGAGATTTTCATTTAGCCAAAGATAGAGGTAATGCATATCAAATGTACTAATTTCTTTAAAGTTTTTGCTTTGACTTTGTAACACCGGGAGTTTGTAAGTTAATTTAATTTCAGTGTTAGTTCATGACAGAAAGAATGCGTTTGTTTACAAATTCCTTAACAAACTAAAAGACAGAGACAAAAATGGCATATTGTGTCTCTCCCATGAGTTTTAATTACTAGAAGACATATTTGCTAGTGTAAAGAACTAAGAGCTATTTCATACATTTTACTTTGGTGAGAAAATATATCTTCCAAGTTTGGTAATACAAATTGCAGTATATCCTTTGTAAGAAACAAAGTTTGTAAGCAGTTTTTTTTTTTTTTAGACATGCTCATTTTTCCAAACAGAGCAAATGCATACCGCATGTACAAGATTCTTTCATATTTTTTACTTGTATATAACAAGTGTAAATATCCTTCTTTCATACTTTCTAACACTAGGAGTTAATTTGCAATTTTTTTAATTTCCATTTTATTTTGCTAAGTTCGCTAACATATTGGTAGAACATCTATTTTATGACACAAGGATTGTAAGTTTGTTTTATTAGAAACTCTTCTTAACAAAGAGACTAAGAAAAAGAAGTGTGCTATTTTATTTCTCTTGTGGGTTTGCATTACCATGTCTAAAAAACATTCGAGTTTGGTAAAGAACTAGTAACTAATTGAACTTCACTTCAAAGTTAGTTTTCCTAGCCAGGTAACATAAATTTCAGTTCTTTCTTTGTATTAAACCTTTGAGGGTTAGATTTTGTTGAAAAATCCACATTAACCAAACAAAACAAACACATACTATACATGCGCATTTCTTTCACTGTTTTGAATATGCATAACAACTGTGTACATCATTCTTTCGCACACCATACTTTATGACATAAGAAATGTAAGTCAGATTGTTTAGGACTCAAACTAATTGTGTACTATTTTTTTTTTTCCTATGAGTTTGAATTACCATCCATAAAATGTATATATTTGTGTTTGATTTAGAACTAGGAAGTAGTATATAAGTAGCTTTCATTTCAACATTAGTTCTCCAACTTCATATTAAACATAAACAAAGATTATAAGCAGCTCTCATTTTTATTTTTTTGTTGTGGTTTGTTTTTTCGAGTTAGTGTCTCACTCTGGTCCAGGCTTGCCTGAAATTAATTCTGTAGCATCAGGGTGGCCTTTACTCACTGCAATCCTCCTACCTCTGTCCCCCCCCCCCCCCCCCCCCCGAGTGCTGTAATTAAAGGCGTGCACCATCACGCTTGGCTTCCAAGCAGCTTTTTAAAAAGATATTTGTTTCTGAGGTAACATGCAAATTGCACTTCATCTTTAGTATGAAACAAAGAATGTAAACAGTTTTTGATAGAAATCATTTAAACATACAAAATGTATGTTACCCTCAAAGTATTGCCTTTGAGCATAACAAGTGTAAAAATCATTCTTTTGTTTTTACTAAAACAAGTAGTTTTTAAACTAATTTTATTTTTGTGCCCTTTTGCTAACTTAGGAAACATGATTGTTTCATCTATGTGTTCTCCAATTTAGGCAAAATAATAATTGCAGTTCAACTTTATGATGAGACAAAAAAAAAAGATTATAAGCCATTTTTGTTAGAAATCCTCATGTAACCAAACTGATCAAACATGCAACAAAATTATGAGTAAACTTCAAAGTTTTAGCTTTGTGTATGCAGGCTTAGTCATTCTTTCTAACACTAGTTTTTAATACTTATGTTAATTTAACTTTTGTTTTTGTTCTTTTAGGTATCATAATAATTGCAGATTACTATAACACAATGAATATAAGTTGTTTTGTTTATAATGTCTTCTTAACTCATAGGCTTGGAGAAAGAAGCATATTATTGAGTTTCTCTATAGGAGTTTAAATCACCATTCTACAAGACATATTCTACTTTGGCCTACAATTAGGATCAGTTTGCAAGTAAATTTAATTTTAGTGTTTAGTGCTCATTAGGTAATATCCTAATTGCAGTTCATGTTCATGAAGAAATAATGATTCTTCACCTATTGTTTAAGAATCCTCATTTAGCCAAACTGAGTAAACGTGCACCAAATGTACAAATTACTTTCAAAGTATTGATTTGAGTGTAATAAGGCTAAACACCATTCTGTTTTTTTCTTGTTAACACTATGAGTTAGTTCATAAGCTAGTGTCATTTCTATTTTACTTCGCAACATAGACAATGATTGCAGAAAAACACTAGATTGTACAACATAAGGAATGTACGTTGGTTTGTTTGTAATGTCCTCTTGAAGAACTCAGAGATTTAGAGAAAGAATTGTATTATTGAGTTTGGCTATATCAGGGTGAATTACCATCCTAGAAGACAAATTCTAGTTTTACATAGGAGTAGGAGATAGATCAAAGGTAAGTTTAAATTCAGTGTTACTTCTCTAATTAATGTGTTAATTATTCAATTAACACACATAGTTCATCTTTACAGTGAACAAAGTAGGTAAGGCAAATTTGTTAGAAATCATTTAACCAACCTGATCAATCTGTATCATGTAGAATGTGATAACTCCCAAAATAATTTCTTTTATTTCTAACACTAGTTGTCAGTTCATATGTTAATTTTGTTTCTGTTTTAATTAATTTGCTATTTTAATAATAATAGCAGAACAGTATATTGTATGATGCAAGCAATGTCTTTTTGAAAAGCTACTTATTGAAAAATTAAGAGACTTGAACTAAAATAAATATTCAGATTAAAAAAGTCCACGATTATGTCTCTGATCAGTTTAAGTTAACAACTCTGGAGCATACAGTTTTACCTTTGAGTGTACCAGGTTTCTAATTTAATGTTTCTTTTTTAGTTTGCCATGTTAGAAAAAGTAATGATTGTAGAGCGCCATGTTGTATGACATTGTTAGTTCGCCATTTTAGGTCATGTACAAATTGCAGTCTATCTTTACTATAATAGAAAGATTGTGATCTGCTTTTGTTAGAAATCCCAGCCACCCTTAGCTAATATCAGCAAATTTGTACCAACTGTACAGAGTTACCCTCCATGCTTTGACTTTGAGTGTAACAAGTCAAAAAATTATTCTTTCATTCTTGCTGAGTATCAGCAAAGAGTTTGTAAGTTGATTTCATTCCTGTTTTAGTCCATTAACTTGGGAAACATAATGATTGCCTAATGATATAATGTTATATAATGATATATTGTATGACACAAAATTTCTGTGTTAGTTCTCCAAGTTAGGTGACATGAAAATTATATTTAATTTTTAGAATTAATAAAGATTGTCTTTCATTTTCATAGAAATTCTCATTTAACCAAACTGAATAAACATGTACAAAAGGTATGAAGTCAATGTTTTGACTTTGACTATAAGTCTAGAATCATTCTTTATTACTAACACTAGGAGTTAGTTTGTAAGTTACTTTCATTTTTTAGTTCACCATGTAACATATTATGATTGCAGTATTGTATGACACAAGGAATATAGCTTTTTGCTTAGAAACCTCCCAAACTAAGAGATTTAGAGACTGAAGAGTGTTTTACTTTATATGAGTTTGAATTACCATCTATAGAAAACTTATTTTAGTTCAATATAGACTACTTAAACTTGTAAGTATATTCCAATTGAATGTTCTCCCAGTCAGTTAACATACAAATTGATATTAAGTGCTTGAGAGAAAGTGTTCCTTTGTTTTTTGTATAAATTTGAATTACCATCTCTGTTAGATATATTCTAGTATGTTATAGAACTAGGAGGTAGTTTAATAAATTTCACTTCAGTGTTAGTTCTCTAAGTTAGATAACATAGAAATTGCAGTTCAACATTTACCATACACTTTTCTTTCAAAGATTCTCTCAACACTAGTTCTAAATTTATTTCAGTACTAGTTTAGTTTGCTAGGCAAATTGCAGAAAACCATATTGAATGAAACACGGAATTTAAGTCTGTTTACTTAGAAACTTACTGGCAAAGAATTTGAGGGAGTGTACTATTGAGATTTTCCTTTGAGATTTACCTCATTGGAGGATATACTCTAGTATAGTATCTACCATATAACCCAGCTATAGCACTCATAGGCATATATCCAAAGGACTCATCTCATTTCCTTAGAAGTACGTGCTCAACCATGTTTATTGCTGCTCAATTTATAATATCTGGGAAATGGAACCAGCCTAGATATCCAATGGAGTTCTACTCAGAGGTAAAGAAAAATAAAGTTATGAAATTTTCAGAAAAATGGATGGACCTGGAAAGGGTTATACTACGTGAGGTAACACAGGCCCAGAAAGTCAAGTGCCACATGTCCTCTCTCATATGTGGATTCTAAGTACAGATGATTGGGCTTTTGCGGGAGAATGAAAATAGTAGCAGAGACCAGTAAGTTAAAAAGGAGACAAAAAGGGAAGAGAAAGGAATGGAGGAGGGTACTTAATAGGTTGATATTGTATATATGTAAGTACAATGATTGTGTGTAGGTAATATGATGTAGAATGGAATTTCAAAGGGGAAAGTGTGACGGGTGGGGAGGGAGGGAATTACCGTGGGATTTTTTTTTAATAATAATGGAAAATGCTAATAATAATTTTTTTTAAAGTTCATTTTCTTGAAGTCTAATATGAAATAAATGCCACTTTCATAGTATATGAATGATGTGTGCACATAGTTTTTCTTTTCGTTCTAATTTTCTTTTTTTAGATCAGACAGCTAGTGTGAAACAAAGGTGATATGTTACATAAGGCACACTAGTAATGTTTTGAGATGTGTACATCACTGACAAAACTCTTGATGTACTAGTGCTTTCCTCACTTATTCATTTAAGTGAGAGCTTATTCACTCAGAAGACCCTTTTATTGTAAAATATTTTATACTTTGCTGCTGACTTTAACTCAGTGAAACCAAACTTAAGTCTAACACAATATATCTTCCGATTAATGATAAAGAGTGATCTTGGTTTGTGATGATACAAAAAATTAGCTCTAGAAAGGTTCTCATATGAAAAGTGCCTCTTTCACAGTATTTGGAAAATATGTGCCCATGAAGATTTTTCAGTTAATCCTAAATTTTTCTCTTTTAACCTCATAAACTTTGTGCACAAGAAATGTTTTGAGAAGCTTACATTTGTAACAATTCATGTTTGTCTGTTGAAGAGAAAATGTGTACTCTTATTCATTGGAGTTAGATCTTCATCACTTGAGACTCATTACATGGAAAATATTTCAGACATTGTAGTTCATTGTAAGTAAGTGAAACTCAAGAAGAGTTCAACACTATATAAGTACACAATTATGGTATACAGGTAATCTTGGTTTGGGATAATACATGAAGTTCAGTCTAACTTGTTTCATATTTAGGAAGTCTAATATAAAAGAAGGGTCACCTTAACAGTACTGGAAATATGTGCCCACATCAATTCTTCTCAGTCCATTTATAACTCTTTTAGGTGTGAACTAATAGTACTATATTAGATAAGGAACACAAGTAATGTTTTGACAAGTTTAAATACCAAAACATCTAATGTGTGTTGAAATAGAAATTTTATTCTCTTATTCATTCAGGTTAGAGCTTAATTACATTTCATTCATTGAAGCTCATAAGAACAGAATGATTCCAAACATGATTCCAACATTCCATAATGTTAAAAAAGCGATCTTTGTAAAAATTTTCTTAGGACACTAGCCAAAATTCAATACGGATATAGGAGGTCAAAATATTTTGTAAAAGGCAGAATTTTGAAACCATATAAAACTTTCAGAAACAATGTATAGAAACAAAATCCCCAATTTGAAGTCAAACTATGTAAATACCTCAATTCTTGTATTCTTGTAAAGACTTAGGAGAACACACATTTTCAAATAACTTAAAATATCTATCAATATTATGTTAGGTTGGATGCCTCCTTCCCAATCTTACTCATCTCTGGCTACCAGCCAGATAAGATTCTGGGAGAATTAGGATAAAGTCTGAGGGTGCCAAGGACTTGCTCTATAGTGTATATACCTCAGACTTCTACATGAATATTCACAATAGACTTCATCAGACACTTGAAGAAAATAAGCATACAGATAGGAGTACAGTAAGTAAATCATTAGCAGCCTTAGTGGCGCCAAAAACAAGATGACTCTTCTGTATATCTAGAATTTCTGAATGTAAACTAAATACATCTAACGAAATGTTATCATGGTGCCAAATTCCTTCCGAGTGCATTTTCACCTTCACCCAGTTTTCACGCTAGCATTGTAAATTTTAAAGGTGAAGAAAATCCATTGGTAATCTGCATGGCATTCCAATCGAGCTCGAATCTTCATTCCTTGAATTTGCTCTCTTAAATAGGTCACTACATCAAACATAACATCTATTTTTTTTACACTAACTTTTTGTCTATGGTTACTTGAGTTCCCAACAGCAACAGAAACATAGCTAGAATATTAACAAAGTGTGTAGCATGAACTTCTTTTGTAAGAACAACAGCAGTAGTAATAGAAGCTAAAAATGTAATAAATACAGCAATCCCACTATGGTGGTCCTAGAAAACATAGCAGAATACCTAAACCATGCCTTTAATATGAGCCCATAATTTTTGATGTATTTTTACTAGATTGCATGCTTAGCAACCGAGTGCTATTGATTAGAAGTATGATTTCTTTTTTTCTCCCAGGTCACTGAATGCAATATAGGAGGATCAGGAACATAAGTCCAGTAGACTTCACTGTAAGCAAGATGATGACACCATATCATCAGGATCAGCGGTGTCCTCTTGTTTGATCTCATATCCTGCATACTGGACCAAATGTTCTGGCAACCGTCTGGCTCCATTTTCTTTCTGTGAGGAAACACAAACTGATCCTCATCACTGTATTAATACAGGGTCTGGTCCACTCCATTTGTTAGTCAGTGGATCTTTCCACATTAATTTAGCATAATTACTCTTGGTCTGTGCATGACAAAAATGGTCAGCAGCAGAAAACCCTTTTGGATCCAAAAGTAAAACAATTATAATAAAGTATTATTTAACCATCTTGTGATCTCTGTCTGTGTCATTTCCCCTTTTTTAGTTTTTCATAACCAGATTTTTAAGTACCATTTGTTCGTTCAATGATACCTTGCCCTTGGGGGGTTATAAAGAATTCCAGTGACATGCTCAATATTCAAAGAACAAAAGTACTTAAATCCTGTACCATTATCTTTTTTCAGCTGTTTAAGGACTCCTAAAATATTAAAAGAATGAAGAAAATGAGCAATAACATGTTTAGTAGCTTCTCCCATTTGAGCAGAAGCCCAAATGCAACCAGAATAAGTGTCAATAGAAACATGCACAAATTTCACTTTTCCAAACTCAGGAACATGAATTTTATCCATCTGCCATAAACAGCCAGCAGTCAAACCTTGAGGATTGACACCATAATGTGGCACAGGTAAAAATGTGAGACATTGTTGACAATTTTAACTATTTGTTGTATTTGTTCATGTGTAAATATTTAAATATTTAAAAACTAGCATATTATTAAGCTCATAGCTTATGAGCATTAATAGCTTCTCCACAGGGGGAAAAAAAAAATCAGGTAGCCTCATCTTTAATAGCATTTCCCAGAGCTAAGTGTCCGGGGAGTCCAGAATGAGCATGAGTGTCCTACATAGAAAGGTACTGAGTACTGGAGAATCAAAAGTTGAAGCTGTGCAACAAATTATAAACAGTAGAAGAAAGATTTATTCTACTACAGGTTTCTAAATAAGGAACTGAGTGGACAATATAGTAGCTATCAATGTAAGTATTAACAGATATAGTAGTATAATAATAAGACTTTCAAGGTTGACAGTTGTACATATTGTGCAGATTAATAAGAAGTATTAAAATGTATGTTTGTCCATTTAAAGAATAAGCATCTATACCAGAAGAAGATCCATGTGTAAAGGCAAACATAGCATGCTTGATTGGAGAAAATTGTGTATTGCAAGGACAAATGTCTTGCTATTGCATGAAGAACTGAATCAATTTATGTTTAAGATAATGATTATCACTGTTTGCTACAAAACCTGCCACGGCTAGTGTCCAAGCGTCTGAAAAAGCAAAACGCCAAGAATCCCATTTTGAATTATAAGGCAGACAGATAATCTGTGGTTCTATTCCAAAATATTTACAAGATTCAGCTCTTCTTCCATCTGTACTTTAGCAACACGATCCTAAAAAGGAGTGACAGTTCTTGGAGAAGATGCAAGTTGTATAGCAGCGCCTTGCCACGAAAGTCCTGGTGGAGTATATGGGGTAGGAAATACAAGTAACCACAACTCTTTACTATAGTCAATATAAGTCATAAATTGCTCTTCTATCACTTTGTGTACTGTATTTAATGCTTTAGAAGCTTCATGTGAAAGAGAACGAAAAGAAGGATTAGAATCTGCCTGTAGTATATTAAATAGAGGTTTTAATTCATGAGTAGTAAGTTTAAAATAAGGTCTAATTCAATTATCTCATAACAATTTCAGAAAAATCATTTAAAGTAGTAAGGTTCTGTGTTTTAAGAGTAACTTTCAGTGGTTTAATTTGTTTTGGATATAAATAAAACTCAAGGTAGAAAAGGAGAATCTTCTTGTACCTTTTCAGGTGCAATTTTTAATCCCCACATAGTGACCTGTTGTTTCTTGTAAGGAAAACAAGTCAAGACATCCATCTTTCCCTTTCCACCTAATAAAATATAATCCATATAATGAATATATTTGAGAAAATTTGCTTGTTGTAGAAGCTAAAGATTTATCCACAAATTTCTGACATAAAGTTTATTAGCCATACCTTGAGGGAGAACGTTCTAGTGATATCTTTTCATAAGCTCCTTAAAATTACTAGAAGGAACACTAAAAGCAAAAACGACAAAAATCTCGTGGATGTAAAGTTATAGTAAAAAAAAATATTTAAAGACAATAAATCACTTTAGAAAAGTCAGGTGGTTTTAATGCTCCCATATCATAGTAACATTCACAGCTCTTTATTTTCATGATTTCTTTTTAATGACAATATTTGGAGTATTCCAGGGTGAAGATGATTCTGCTATATATCCTTCCTTTCATTGTTCTTGAACTAGTGTTTGTGCAACTATCAGTTTTTTTCTGTGTCAAAGGCCACTGATCCACCCATACAGGATCATTTGATTTCCAACAACTAGGCTCTGTGTGGGGCAGTACAGCCTAACCAGTGGCCATTAGGGGAAATACCCCAGCCTGTAATGATTTGTATTGGAAGCGACTTGAATCCTTTACCAGGCAAGTAACCCTGTCTAAGCATTTTAGCAGTAACAATTTCATTAAGACTACACATTAACAATTTAATTTGACTCAAAACATCTCTTCCCCACAGGGTTAAAGGCAAACTGTCTACAATATAAGGCTTACAATACCCAGTATTACCTTCCTCATCTTCCCAAAGTAATTCTGCAGCATTCTCCTCAGGACCAGAGGATTGTCCAATACCTCTCAATTGAGTCCCTGTAGGATGCTTATGCCAAGAAGAAGGCCAATGATTTCCAGACAAAAATAGTAACATTCAGCTTTAGTGTCTCCCAAACCTTCAAATTGATTTCCATTTACTTTTAAAGTTAATTTTGGATAATCCTTACTGATAGTTTGAAACAAGTGAGCATCTGATGAACCAAATCCTTGAGTCCCTCGACCCTGAACATTAGCAGCCTTTCCCGTTCTTATCATTGGGAAGAGCAACAGTTGAGCTATTTTCTGACCAGGCAATATTGTAAAGATTGTTTTTGTAGAAGACACCATCATTTTAAGTTCTCCTGTGAAATCTGCATCAATTACTCCAGGTGCTATTTGTAATCCCTGAATAGTGTTGCTACTTTTACTGTAATTTGGTGTATGGCCACATACTCCAGTAGGCAATGCTTGAATTCCCATTTTTGGAGTTAATACTGTGTAGGTTGAGTAACTGAGGTGTGCTTCAGTGATAAGGTGTTTGGGGCCTCTGGGTCTCTGGCTCTCTGATTTGGTAGTGCCTGGCTCCCCTGGCAGTTAGTGCTGAGGGAGAACCAGGCCCGCTGTTTCCTCCGAAGGGATTGAAAATGAGTGTAGAGGTTTTAGGATGGGGGGAAGGTAAGGGCCAATAGTAAACCACGACTTTTGAGATGATTGGTCTGATTGGTGTGCGCGCAGGAATGCTAACTCCTACACAGAAGTAGCAGGCCAGAATCCATTAGGCATCTTGCTGAGTCATAGCCGGTCAGAGGTAAATCGCCAAACATTAGTTAGGCTCAGAAAGTTCCACTAGGCCTTAGTCCTGAGCCTCTTAAGGACCAACATCACTTTATCTAGGCTTAGGAAGTTCCCCTAGGCCTCACGCCCTGGCTTTTCAAGGCCCAACATCTCCACATTTTTATTTTGTAAGCGCATTAGTCACCGTGGACCCTGTCTTAGGTCCCCCCCCCCCACCCAGGGATCTTACCCATCACTGGGGACCATGTGTTTAGCTTGCTGAGAACCCAGTCCATGGCCTGTTTTAGGTTGTCTCAGTCAGTCTGAGATCTTACCCATCATCGGTCAAATGGAAGGCAGAGGAGGTGGCAGTGGGTCATCTGAGGAACTTAATTCCTGAGTTGTCAGCCTGTGATAATATATCTCAACATGATGGATTTTTATTGCCTCTAGTGGCTGGTGAATGAATTGTGTAATTTTGTTAATTACATAAGGCCCAACTGTGAGGATAAGGAGAAGGAGAAGGAGGGGGTCCAAGTAGAGGAAGAAGGTAGGATAAGATGCTATGTAGGGCTGTTCAGAGTGGGATGTCCTGGAGTTCCCTCCGTCTCTTCTCCAGGTCCTCCTGAAGTTCCTTGATCTTGTCCTAAATGATTCCTGATCTATTGGCATAGAAACAGCATTTTTACTGTAAAAACAAACTTATGCCCCCCCCCCTTTGCAGCAGTTAATAGGTCTAGTCCCCTCCAGGGTTGTAGGACCACCTCAGCCAGGGAATCTACTGTTGTTGGAGATCAAGGATAGTACAGAACATGGCTTGTATATCACTGATCAGCTGGAGAGAAAGCTTTTTGTAGAGATGGGCTGCCAGCTGTCCTCGTGACCATGTCTGTGATTTCTCCCAACCCAAGAAGTAAAGGTATCATTTGTATAGCTCTCTTGTGTCTCCCTCCAATATAATCAAAGGAAGGTATGGGGAGGGCTTCATCTCCAGGAATGATATGTACATCTTGGATTAAGGTGGCTGGGGTACAGAGGCCCATCCAATTGGCGGGCAGAAAGTCATAGGCCATCCTTCCCCACAAACAAAGACTATCTCAGGAGGTGGGCAAAGCTGGGCATGGGGATTAGTTATATTTGAGTTGCAGAAGGTGGGCCTGGCCGCAGCATCTTCAGCTGCTGACAGACCAGGCAGAGGCAGCTTTAGGAGCAGCAGTTCCAGCAGCGGGGTTTCTGATCTGCAGGACCACATTTGCCAGGCTCGGTTTGTCCCGCAGGAAAATCTAGTGCCCATCTCCAGAAATCAGAGTTGCTTGGATAGATATTGGTCATTTCCCCCAGTCTCCCATGTAGCACCTTCTGGCACTAGACTCGCTGACTGGGGACTGACTCTCTTCCGGCTTTCAGCCATGCCATTCCATTTTACATGTCAATCATATAAGGTGTCTTCAGCAGTAGGTATTTACCACTAATCTTTGGTGGGTCATCAAGTACTCTGAAAGAAATCTGTCTTTCTTTTAGGAAACCTTGAAGGTCTCTCTGATCAAAAGCTCATTGTGGATGATAGCCACATTCTGGAACTGGGAGTTACAGGTCAGTGCCCACTAAGAAAAGGAAGAAAAAGATAACTAATATAAAAGAGTTAGGAGAGAGAGAGAGAGACAGAGGGAAGGGAGGGAGGAAGGGAGAGAAGGTGTAGAAGATTGAGGTTCATCTTCATCATACCCTCTCTAGTATCTTGTGGATCAGGTGTTCCCTCTGAAGGCTTGGTGAAGGTTCAGCCATTTGGTCTGCCTTTCAGGATGTAGAATTGTATGGTACCAATGCCGTTTGGGTTATATTTGTGTTTCCCACAACTTCTCTTGCCCTCCCCTTGCTCCCTCCCATCCTATTGTCTATTCTACGGAATGCTTTCTGGGTAGTTTCAGGTTATGTGCTGTAAATGAGTGAGGCTATGTGATTGGGTAAGTTCAGTGAGACTGATATGTTCCAGGTTCATTTTTCCTCAAATTTCATTGTGTCATTTTTTTTTCCTTACTGCTGTATTTCTACACAATTCCATTGTGTAGATATACCACATCCTTGTTATTAATTCTTCTAGTGATGGATATCTGGGTTGATTCTAGCTCTTAGCTATTAAAATTTGAGCTACTACAAACATGGTTGAGCAAATCTCTGGCCTGTGGTTTGAAGATTTTAGGGTAGATGCCCTGTAAGGGAAAAACTGGTTCTGTTGGTATCTCTATAGTCAGCTTTTTCAGGAGTATCCATATTGCTTTCCAAAGTAGTTGTACCATCTTACATTCCCACGAACAGTGGATGGATGTTCCACATCCTCGCCAGCATTTATTTTCAGTTGATATTTTGATGTTTGCTATCCTTATTGGGGTAAGGTGGAATCTCATAGTTGTTTGATTTTTGCATTTCCATGATGATGATTAGGGAAGATGAACATTTTTCTAAAGTGTGTTTGCCATTTGTATTTCTTCCTCTGTGATTTGCCTGGTCAGCTGTTTGCCACATTTTGTGAGTGGGGTATTTGACTTCTTACTGTTTAGATTTTTGAGTTCTTTGTAGATTCTAGAGATTAGGCTTCCATCAGAAGGATAACCCAAAAATAATTTTTCCCATTCTGTTGACTTTTCTTACTGAATGTTTGTCTGTAAAGAAACTCCTCAGCTTCATGTGATCCCATTGGTTGAGTGACCATATAAGACCATGAGCTACTGGGGTTTTGTTCAGGATTGCCGCGGACTGACTCTCGGGGAGATCAGGACCAAGGGAGAACAAGGGCGAAGGCTCAAGGAGAACTCGGGATTCGGCGAGGAAATGACAGACAGACACACTCTAAGTTGAATATGCTGCTGCAATTTACTGAAGGTTTCATACAGATTGAACAGGGAAACTTAGCAAGCCAACAAGTGATTGCAGAAATCATTAATCTAAACAATCTTAAGTATTGTTTTATTGTAAGCATACATGTAATATTTATCAGGCAGGAATGTACCCATTTTTTAAGAAGGACGTCTTGCACCATTGACCACAGCTTTACATGAATAGAAGTTTGGGGTAAGGAATGTAAGGTGAACAATAGGTTATTTATTTTTTATAAACCGAGCAGAGAGCCATCTCTTTCCACTTATTAGATTATTTATATAATCCTCATATTTATTTATTTTTTTTAATTTATTTATTTGAGAGCGACAGACACAGAGAGAAAGACAGATAGAGGGAGAGAGAGAGAATGGGCGCGCCAGGGCTTCCAGCCTCTGCAAACGAACTCCAGACGCGTGTGCCCCCTTGTGCATCTGGCTAACGTGGGACCTGGGGAACGGAGCCTCGAACCGGGGTCCTTAGGCTTCACAGGCAGGCGCTTAACCGCTAAGCCATCTCTCCAGCCCTCATATTTATTATAAAAGTGTTTTTATCCAAAAGACCATCAATATTTTAAGGCTGGTTTAATGCTTTCCAGGAATTCTTTTCTTACTTGTCTAGAGTATAAGCACCAAGGCTTACATGTCCTTGCTAAGCATTTCATAAATGGAAGAGAATGCCATAGCCTCCTTTTTCCTTCACAATTCATTCATCTATTACCGAATTCATCATATCCTCCCTCATAGGGGAGTGGATCTAAGTAGTTCCCAGCTCTGGGAGTCTACTATCAGCCCTTGATCAAGTACTGAACATACCCCCCAGGAAGCGTTCTGGTGGGAATGCCCAACTTTTGTAACTTCTTTTCTGTAGAACTGTCATGCTTCTTATGAACACTACTGATCAACATTTTTATTTTCATATTTTCAGGCTCAGTATCGTTCTCAAACATCATAAGCTGTTTCTACTCTGCACCATCTAAAAACTGTTCTAGAGTTAATTTTTTATTCCTAGTAGAGTTATACATTTCCTCCATTGCCCTAATCATAGGAGGGGCACATTCAATACTCAAATTGTTTTTTGTACTTTGATTGTGTGCATGATTAATAGTAAGCGTAGCGTAGAAACTAGCTGTTCTTACAAACAACTAGAAGGAAGCAGGAAAGAAACAGAGCACAGAAAACAGCTCATTGGCGCCAGCAATTATGTCGTCGTGACTTCATGGGCAGCAGGAACCATTACAGTAACTGACTGCCAAGGGGTCACCGGGGGCATCCCTCCGAAGAGTGCTGGCCCTCTGTCCTCAGCTCTCTTCCAGTGCAGAAGCATCTCTGCTTGCTACACAGGCGAGGTCACCATGGACGTAGCACAGGATGTCTTTTCCCATTCCTATATCATGGAAAGTACTTCCTAAATTTTCTTCCAGTAGTATGTGAGTTTCTGGTCTTATATTTGGACTTGAGTGTAGTGCATGGTGAAATGTGTGGATCAAGTTTCAGTTTCCTGTATATGGTTATCCAGTTTGTCTAGCACCATTTATTGAGGATGCTATCTTTTTTCCAACCTATATTGTTCAGGCCTTTGTTGAATATCAAGAAGCTATAGTTGCTTGACCCAAATTCCGGGTCCTGATGTGTATTTCATTGGTCTAATCTCCTGTTTTTATGCCAGAACCATGCTGATTTTATTACTATGGCTTTGTAATACATCTTTAGATCAGGTATGCTGATGCCACCAGAAGTATTTCTTTTGCTGAGAACATGTTTGGATATTTGAGGCCTTCTGCCTTTTCACATGAAATTTGAGTTCATTTTTTTCTATCTCTGTGGAGAACACTGTAGGGATTTAAATTGGAATTGCGTTAAATCTATATATTGCCTTTGGTACGATTGTCATCTTCACCATGTCAATTCTGCCTATCCAGTAGCATGGGTGTTCTTTCCATTTTCTCAATTCCTTCTCAAATTCTTTTTGAATGTTTTAATGTTTTCATTGTAGAGATCGTCACTTCCTTGGTTAACATTATTCCATGGTGTTTTTGTTGTTGTTTTTGAAATTGGGACCATGTCTCTTATTTATATTCAGAAAGCCTACTGATTTTTGTGCATTGTTTTTTGTATCCTGCTACTTTGCTATAGGGGTTGGTCACCTTTAGGAGTTTTGGGATGGAGTCTGTTGGGTCTCTTACTTATATAATAATGTCATCAGTGAATAGAGCTAACTTAACTTCTTCCTTTCCAAATTGAATCCCTTTTATTTCTTTCTCCTCTCTTATTGCTTGAGCTAGGACTTTCAGTACTATATTGAAAAGTAGAGGTGAGAGTGGACAACCCTGTCTTGTTCTGATCTTAATGGGAATTCCTCCAGGTTCTTGCCAATAAGTATTATTTGGGCCTATGAAGATTTGTATATTGACTTTATTATGTTAAGATATGAACCAGCCATCCCAATTCTGTCCAATATTTTGATCATGAAGTGATGTTGTATATTGTCAAATGCCTTTTCTGCATCTATTGAAATTATCATGTGGTTTTAATATTTAGCCTTGCTTATGTGGTGTATTACATTGACAGATTTCTGTATGTTGAACCACTCCTGGCTTTCTGGGGTGAATCCCACTTGATCAAGGTGGATAATCCAACTTGGTCAAGGTGGATAATTACTGAAAATTAAATTCTTGAACTGTTTCTTCCATCTTGTCTTCCAGATCAGAGATCTTCCACTTGGCGAACTATATTCTTGAGAGCTTCTAGAGAGTTTTGGACTTGTTCAATTAAGTTTGCATATTCTGTTACCTTTCTATGTATAATTTCCACCCTTCTTTCAAGCTCCTTTTTCTGATTTTCTTGATGAGTCTTGGAATTCATCCTTGCATTTCTTTATGTCTTCATTTCAATGGCCAGCTGATTTTTTTTAAATTTTCATTTTTATTTATATGAGAGCAACAGAGAGAGAGAAAGAGGCACATAGAGAGAGAGAGAGAGAGAATGGGTACGCCAGGGCCTCCAGCCACTGCAAACCAACTCCAGATGCTTGTGTCCCCTTGTGCATGGCCAGCTGATTTTTTAAGGTCTTTTTTTTTTACTCTCCCTTTGACCTCTGTACTCTCTTTTAACTCCTTCCAATTGCTTATTGGTCCTTTGTTTCTTTCCTGCAAGTTCTATCAGTAGGTTGGTCAAGGTTGCATTGCACATAGCTTCAATTTGATGTTCTGTTCCTAATGACTCTTCTATATTTTGGCTAGTTATATTCATTGCAGGACTGTGTGCTCTAGCTGGATTTTCTTGCATTTGGTTTCTCATGTTATCTCTTTTGCATGGTGGTCTGCCCATGACAGTGTATGGGCACATAGGTAGGTGTATCAGATTGGGTTCAAGCACAGTGGGAATCTGTGGCAGGCTGGGGCTATTGCCAAGCAGCCTGGGCTTTGGCTCCCACTCGCCAAAGCCGCCTATTTATTGCTTGAGAGGGACGCCAAAGTTCCCCGAATTCTCAAGCAGCGATGCTACAAAACTGCCTGCATCCCAGCTTGGAGGGAGACTGAGGTACCAAGCCCTGAAGCAGCCCAAACTCTGGCTGGGAACACTGGGACCCCGAATAAGTTTTCCCTCCCCGCCACAGGTGAATGAGGATGGCTGGCACAGCAGATAGGAAGGTGATGGCACCTGAGCTGGCACAATTGATAGACACAATCTGGGCTTGTGTAGCAGTTGCTGTGGGACTGGGGTAGCTGAACATGCAGCAGCAGGAGTAGTAGTGTGGGCAAGTGTGCAGGGCAGTTTAAACTGCACTAAGGAATTTCTCGACACTTGATCTGCATGAGATAGACATGCAATCGGAGCTTGGTGGCAGAGGCGGCAGGGCATGGCAGCTATTTTGTGGGAGGGGTGGTCTATCTGCTCGTGAGGGGATCTGCGATTCCATAGTTCCCCCCATTGTGTGATCCTACTGACAAGAAGACCCAGAAAACCTTTAATGTCTTGCCTTTCTTTCCCAGGATTTGCAGAGCAGCTAGGCAGTTGCCATCTTGGCTGGAAGTCTGCCTGTTTCTTTACAACAAATGTTCCCAAAGATTAACATCCACATGGTCAAGTTCATCTCAGCTCATCAGACAGCTTTAATTTTACTGAGAAAACCTTCCAGACCAGGTACATTTATGGAGGAAGGAATATTTATTGAAGCTTACAGATCCAAGGGAAGTTCCATAGTGGCAAAAAAGGCTGGCCTGCCTTCACAGGCCCAAGCAGAGAGAGAGAGAGAGAGAGAGAGAGAGAGAGAGAGGCACAAACCTTTAGAAATATAAAAGTCGCAGATGCAGCTTGCAGACCCCATTTTGAAATGCAAAACCGCCGATGAGCTGAAGGTGAAAGGAAGGAGAAAAGGAATGAAGAGATGTCGACAAGTAAGTACAGGTTATAGAAGCAACCTTTTATGCACTAAATATGAAGACTGCCTCAAAACTAATTAGGGTACGCTCATCCACACATGTACACTGTTCACCTCCTCAATGACTGACTGCCTCTCGCTGGGGCACTAGTCTGCCGGATTCCCAGAGCCACACGTTAGGCACCAGATACCGGGTCCTGCCTGTGGTGGCAGGACCAGGCCTGCTGGTTCCTCCCTAGGGGCTAAGGGGATGATGAGCATTGGATGACACAGACCTCTCCTGGCCACCGGAGGAAAAAAACACACTGAGTCGGGAGTCTTTTCAAAGCAGGAACTCACAGAAAAAACTAATTTTATTGCAATGAGCAGTTGCCTATATCATGTTGGGGAAGAAGGTGGGGGACTTTAGGATGGGGGAAGAGATAAGGACCTTTAACTATTGAACTAGTAATTACAATTGCCATGCAGAGGTGGCAGGTCTTTCTGAGTCTTAGATAGCCAGAGACAGGTCGCCAAACTTTAGCTATGCTCTGGAAGTTCCACTAGGCCTCATTCCTGGCCCTTTTAGTGATCTGATGTGATGCTCACACAAGTGCAATAGTGGCACTTGGTGGGTAACTAACTGCTCTTGATTTGTCTAATGGATCTGCTCAGTGGAACAGAACCCATAGCTTGAAACAAGTCAGAATTATATCCAAAAAATGAGCCCACTCTCCATTATCAAGTCCCACCAATTGTGGGCTACAAGTAGGCCTATGCCTATTAAATTTGCACTGAAATAATATTTGTTATCCCGTTTATCTGGCGCTGACTTGACTCTCCACTGGAGAATTTGTTTATCTTTCCCAGAGGGATGCAGAACCTGAGGAGAGAATCAGACTTACACAACCCCATGTGAAACCATTGAGTGATTGGGGGAATGAGCAAAAGTGCTGCTTTCTTGATGAACATGGTACCAGCACAATGATGAAGGAGATAGACACAGAGAATACTCAATTCCTTCCAAACCAGATATCCAGAGACGTAGAGACTCACAAGATTTCATCACTGAAGTTAACCTAAAACAAATGCAACATGGCTCAGGAAAATTTGTGGAAGAGGGGTGGAAAATTTGTTAAAGTCACATGTTTGGACATTATACACATTGTCTGCTCCCCATAATGGATGGCTAACTTCATAATGCACAGTCCATATTCCCCAGTGAGGATAGTCCCTTTGGAGGTAGGAGGATGCTAACGATGCATAGCTGTATAAACACTGCTTATACAGCTAGTTAAAAAAAAAAAAAGATATGGAATGGCAGAAGTCCACAGATATCCAGAGAGTATTGTCAGGACAAGAAACAGTCCTGGAGGTGTCAGTATACCTTATATAAAGCTATACTACAAAGCCATAGTAACAAAAACAGCATGGCACTGATATAAACATAGACTATAATCCATAGGAATAGAATTAAAAATTCAGCCCATAGTTTAAGTAATTACAATTATTTTCTTCCTTCCTTTCTTTCTTTTTTAGACAAAGATACCAACAATGCATGCTGAAGAGAAGACAGCATCTTCAAATAATGTTGCTGCAAAAATGGGACAAACATATGTAGAAAAATGAAAATAGACCTACGTCATACTCTCCTTCACTTGTGGGTTCCTAAACTGGAACAGCTTGAGTTAAAGGCAAACCTGAAAGAAAACTTGAGGGTCACAAAAGAGGATGGGAGAACTTGTGGGGAGCATAACTGGAGGGAGGGGGAAGACAAACACAAAACCAAATCCAAAATTAATTGGAACCATAGAAACCTTCCTCCTGGATAGAAGACTAAAAGACACAATAGCAGCATGGAGGGATCATTTAGTAAAAAGGGCCCTGCAGAGGGTGGGAGGAAACCTAACCCTAAAAAATTTGGCCCCAGTTTATAACTCCTACTACTAGAATTCACTTACCATCCATTTTGAGCTGTTGCTCAAAGAGAACTAAAAGGTCCCCAAACCAGACAGTCTTCTGCCAAACAACTTGATTACCTGTATGAAGTATAAGGTGAGGCTATATTGCTGAAAATGCCACTTGCTGCTGATGCACTACATCAAGAGATCCAACTGAGTCTGGAAGAAAATCAGTTTTCAGATAGTTAGCCCATCTAGTGCTGGGGAAAATGCCAACAATGTTGTGAATAAACAGTGACACAGTTATATGAAAACAACCAGTCTAACAAAGAAGCACACACGTCCTCAATAGTGGTACCATGGTACCCTGCATAGATGGGTAACCAATGGCTCTTTGATTGGCTATGAGACTTACTCTCTAGAAAGGATCCCATAACTGGAACTGGGAATAAAGTCAGAATAATATGGACACCAAGATTATAGACTCCAATGTGAAGTCCCCACTAATCTTTGTCCAAATGTGAGGCTATACACATAAAACTCTCTTTAAATAGAAGTGGCTGGAATCTGGAAGAGAGCCAGTCCCCAGTCAATTAGTCCATCTAATGATGGAAAGTGCTACATGAGATACTGGGGATAAGTGGCCAACAATGGGATATACACATCAGTGCAATAGTAGCACACAGACTTAATGGGTATAGCGTTGCGATTGGCTAAGAGATCTGCTAAATGTAAAGGAATTAGTAACCAGATCAGAATCATATGGAGACCCTCCAGTGTCAAGCTCTCATTAGTATTTGGCTAAAAGTTGGGTTACATACATCAAATTCTCCCCAAATTAACAATGCTTATCCCATTTAAATTATGCTGACTGAACTCTCCATTGGAGAATCTGTTCTTTTACAGAGTTTATCAAAACCCAAGATAAAATATCCCTCGCACTTCAGCCAAGCCACAGCTGAAACTACAGAGGAATTGGGGAGACCAGCAAGAGTGCTGCTTCTATGGTGAACTGATTATCAGAGCCATGGTGAAAGAGACAGATCCTAGGATACTCAACACTTAGACCAAAGCAGAGATCCAGAGACTCCTAAGAGCTCCTCACTGAAGTAAACTTAAAACTGACCCACCACAGTTCAGAGAATTTTGTGGAAGAGGGGGCAGAAAGATTGTAAGAATCACAGGTCGAGACATAATGCCCAGAGGCATTCCCTCTCCACCAAATATAACTGACTGCTACTCCCAAATTGCATAACTCACAACCCCAAAGCAAATACCTGCAACCCCACCAAGGAGGGTCCCAGTGGATTGGGGGCAGGGAAGAGGGAAAATAGTACCAATACATAATGAATACATATGAAATATGTTTGTGAGTGAAAAAAAAAATGAAAGAAATCTCTCTGAATTAACAATTCTTATCCTCTTTAATCTATCCTGATCTGACTCTCTATTGGAGAATCTGGTTTTCTTTTTCAGAAAGTAGTAACAACCAAGGACAACCAAAATCTCTTATGACAGGACTAGATAACTGACTGTATGACAGAAGATGAATCATCCCTAGCTCAGTAGAGATGGCCGAGGTGAAACCACAGAGGAGCAAGAGTGCTGCTTTCATGGAGAGCCTGACAACCTGCACCAGGATGTTGGATACAGACACTGAGGATACTCAAAACACACCAAAGCAGAAAACCAGAAAGTGCTGAGAGCTCAACACTAATATAGACTTAAAGCACACATACCAAAGCTCAGGGAATTTTGTGGAAGAGGGGGAGGAAAGAATGTAAGGTGGGGAAGAATATCAAGAAATATTGCCCCCACAATGTCAGCTGTTTTGACCTCTTTGAACATATTTATACTCATTCTTTTGAACTCTTTCTCAGGCATTTCCTCTAACTCTTTCTCACTGGAGGACTTTTCTGATGCATTAATACTTTTAGGTGGATTTATATCATCTTGCTTTTAAGTGTTTCTTGTGTTATAATGTATATATTTTTGCATCTTGGATTAAGTTAATGTTTGGATTTTCTAGCTAGCTGTGTATTCTTAGCTGTATCAATTGATTTGATGTAATATATTTTCAGGGTAGGACCTTAAGGTGTTAGGTGTGGCTCTTAAGACTCTCAGAGTATCTACAAAGATGTTCTTAGGGCTTGAGTTTCCCTGCTATAGGAGTATTCAAGCAGGCTGAGTGGAATAAAATACAGGTAGATTCTAAAATTTAACTAAACACTGTACACATTCAATCAAAAACAGCCCTGAGTATGTATGCAAGAGTAGTTATTATAACGAGCAGATCCTCTATCAACAAAGAGGTTAAGATTTCTGGTCTGTTGAGGGATCCAAGTCAGCTTGCGGCCAAGTGAGACCTTTCCCTGGTGCAATCCCAGTTACCTTGATGATTTTGGTCTCAGTCAAGTTGCTGCCTGGGTCGTCGGGCTGCTGTTCTGATTTCTGGAGCTGGGCACTTGCTTTTCCTGCGGGGCAAACTGAGCCGCTGCTGCTGCCTGTGCTGCTGCTGTAGCTGCCACTGCTGGAGCCACCACTGCTGCTGAAGCTGCTGCTGCTGTGTCCACTGCCGCTGCTCCCCCTGAAGCTGCTGCTGCCAAGTCTGCCGCTGCTGCCACTCCTGGGTCTGCTGCTGCTGGGACCGCTGTTACCGGTGCTGGAGCCGCTGATGTTGCTGCCGAACTCTGCTCCTGCTTGGGTCCCACTGTCAGCCCAAGTTGGCGTGGCCAGCTCAGGCAGTGGGGGAGGGGAGGGAGCCACAGCTGCTCCGGTTCTCTCGCTGCTCCACGTGTTCTTCTACCTCGCGGTCTGCTCCTCCATTGCTCGCTGCCACTCTCCCCTCATGTTTCCTGAGTTGCGGAGAGCGTGGTGTGAGGGAAAGCTCCGGCACCTGGCTTTTCCCTCAGCTGGAGCCGAGCCTGGCGGCTTTCTGGTGCGCTGCGGCCGCGGCAGTTGACTGAGCTGCCGGAGCTGCTTTTCCCACCTGTGCAGGCTCTGTATGCTCTGGAACTCTTCTACTTCTCCGCTGCCGCTTCAATTTCCTATACACCTCACTTTTCAGTAAAAGTGTGTAATTTGCTGAGTTTTTTTGGTCTTTTTCCCTCCTAGGCTGCTTTGGCGTGGTACCTACACCGCCATCTTAACCGGAAGTCTGTCTGCTGTTTTCACAACTCAAAACTCTCAACCCATGGTGTATTCCAACAATCCCACCAAATATGGCCCTCACTGGGATGGGGTCAAGGAGGAAGGAAATGACAGTATCAACAAATGATGAATCCATACACAATTTCTACTTAATATAAAAACTTTTGTAGGGCTGGAGAGATGGCTTAGTGGTTAAGCGCTTGCCTGTGAAGCCTAAGGACCCCGGTTTGAGGCTCGGTTCCCCAGGTCCCACGTTAGCCAGATGCACAAGGGGGCGCACGCGTCTGGAGTTCGTTTGCAGAGGCTGGAAGCCCTGGCACGCCCATTCTCTCTCTCTCCCTCTATCTGTCTTTCTCTCTGTCTCTGTCGCTCTCAAATAAATAAATAAATAAATAAAAATTTTAAAAAAATTGTTTAAAAACATTTCTAGGGCTGGAGAGATGGCTTAGCGGTTAAGTGCTTGCCTGTGAAGCCTAAGGACCCTGGTTCAAGGCTCAGTTCCCCAGGTCCCATGTTAGCCAGATGCACAAGGGGGCGCACGCGTCTGGAGTTCGTTTGCAGAGGCTGGAAGCCCTGGCACGCCCATTCTCTCTCTCTTCCTCTATCTGTCTTTCTCTCTGTCTCTGTTGCTCTGAAATAATTAAATAAATAAATAATTTAAAAAAAAAAACATTTCTAAATGAAAGGCCTTTCATGGCTCTTCAATTCTGACATGTTTCTCATTATCAAACATTGGAATTTAAGATATTAGAAAATCTTTCCTGAGCATGGTGGTATACACCTGTAATCCCAGAACTGGGGATGCAGAAGCAGGAATATAAGGAGTGTTTGGCTAAATATCAAGTCTGTGGTCAGTCTGGACAATATGAGACCTCATTTGTAAACAACAATATACAGTCTTTCTAAGAAAATCTTTCATTTTGAAATTTAAAGAAGTGATTTTTCCATATAAATTTGTATATCATGTATTATTTCATGTCTTTCAAATCATGTTTAAAAGTGCCATTTACTTTCAAACATTTTATTTCTAAAATATGTCCCAGATCCTCTTTCATAAATTTTTATTAATTTTTTTTTTTTTGGTCAAGTAGATTTTGACTCATTTGCAATTAGTTTAGTATAATTCAGGAACATAGCTTCTCACATTTTATTCTAAATGTACAGAACAGAGATAGAAGCAATGTTTCTCACAATAATTTAAATTAATCTCTAGTTTCTAATCTGGATTACCTAGGTTTAGTGTGTGTGTGTGTGTGTGTGTGTACTCAAAAATGAACATGCCTCATGTATATACATGAGGAGGTCAAATGAGAATGTTGGGGTATCTTCTTATTGCGCGTCTGAATGTATTCTTGAAATGGTGTCTTTTATGAAAGTAGAGGTGCCATTTTCTTTGAAACTGGCTGACCAAGGGAACAAATGATTCTTCAGACTCCACAGGAATGAGATTACAGGTAATTGTTACCATGATTAGCTCTTTATGTATGTGCTGGGGACTCAAACCTAGGGCAAATCAAACCATTATTTTTTTGTAACAATAAAATTGCTTTCTGAGCCACTTCCTTAACTCTGAAATCTATTTTTAGTGTTTATTTCAGTGCCAAAGATTGTGCATGCTAGCCAATTGCTGAAAGGGAATGATTCACTAAGATTTTTTTATATTTATACACTTATAAATCTACAAGCATATAAAACAAAAAGTTTCCTATACATATTTTTGATATAACTTAAATCCTCAGGCAACCCCAGATGTATCTTATATCATTGCACATTACTTTATACTAAATTTTATATATATGGTAAGGTGGTTAATTTTGTCAACTTGGCTACACTTAGAATCTCCATAGAAACACACCTTTTGTTATGTCTTTAGGTACATTTTCAGAAATGTTTGACTGAAGAAGGAAGACCCAGCTTGTATATGCACTGTTCTATCCTATAGAGTGGTATTCTGGTCCTAGTGCTGACAAGATCATTCTTCCATTCGCTCTTGGACAACTTCAGTATGTTATGTTATAAATTTGCTTTTATATATTTGTAAAATTAATGTAGTTATTTTTAATTTAGGTTTCCTTATGGATAGCCTCCAACCCCTGAATTCTTTTATAATTTTCAGAAAATTTTTTTCAAACTCATGGTCTCAAAATAATCATGAACATCATAAAAAGCTTCAGTCAAAGGCTTGAGGGATGGCTTAGTGGTTACATCATTTGCCTACAAAGACAAGAACCCTGGTTTGAATCCCTATGACCCAAGTTAGCCAGATACACAAGGTGGCACATATGTCTGGAGTCCATTTGTAGTGGCTGGGGGCCCTGGTTCATTCTCTCTCTCTCTCTCTTTCTCACTCTCTACCTCTTTCATTGTCAAATAAATAAGTAAAAATAAAATATTTTAAAAAGCTTCAGTCAGGTATGGGGGAGAAGAAATGTCTCTGTGAAAAATGTCCTATATATATATCCAAGGGATAAGAAAAAAATAAAAAAGAAAGAGAAACAGGAGAAATTTAAGGTGGTTTCATTTCAGCCTCTCCAAGGTCCTTTGATTCAGGTGCTCCTCCTAAGGTCTGCTTGAGGATTCCACCTTTTAGTCTCTCTTCCATGATATAGGATTCTATGGTACAAGTTCAATTTGGGTTCAGTTTTATGTTCTCCCCACCGCCACCTTTCCCTTTTCCCTTCAACCAAGCCCTACCTGCCCTATTGTCCAAGACTCAAGAAATTATTCAGGTATGTCAGTGACTCAGGCTGATCCAGGTTAGGAACTGCAGGTGGGTGAGACCTTGCAACACTTTTCTTTCTGTGATTGAGTGAGTTCACTTAGAATGATCTGTTCCAAGTCCAACCATTTTTCTCCAAATTTCATTGTGTCTTTTTTTTTGTTGTTGTTGTTACTGCTGAGTACAATACCATATGTACATATACCATATCTTGGTTATCCAATTATCCAGTGATGGGCACCTGGGCTGATTCCAGTTTTTAGCAACAAAACATGGTTGAGCTAATATCTCTGAACTTAGATGTGGAGCTTTCATTATAAATGCGCAGTAAGGGACAAACAGGGTTTCTTGAAAACTGTTCATCCTTTTCAAGAGCCTCCATAATGATTTCCATAGTGGTTGTACCAGCTTATATTACTACCAACAGTGAATGAGTTTTTCTTTTTCTCTACATCATTGCCAACATTTCTTTTCACTTAAGTTTTTTTTTTAAAAAATTTGTGTTCATTTTTATTTATTTGAGAGTGACAGAGACAGAAAGAGGCAGATAGAGAAAAAGGGTGCGTCAGGGCCTCCAGGCACTGCAAACGAACTTCAGACTCTTGCGCCCCCTTGTGCATCTGGGTAACGTGGGTCCTGGAGAATCGAGCCTTGAACCGTGGTCCTTAGGCTTCACAGGCAAGCGCTTAACCACTAAGGCATCTCTCCAGCCCTCATTTCAGTTTTAATGTTTGCTATCCTTACTTGGGTAAGTTGGAAAATCATAGCTGTTTTAACTTGCATTTCCCTAATGGTTGTGGAATGTTAAAAATATTCTTAAGTGTGTGAAAGTCATTTGTAATTCTTCCTCTGAGAACTCCCTATTTAGTTTTCTGCCCCAATTATGGAGTGTGTTGTTTGATTTTTTTTTTTTATTTTTTAGTTTTTTGAGGTCTTTGTAGAATCTAAATATTAGGCTTCTGTCATGATATAGCTGGCAAAGATTTTTCTCCGACTCAGTGGGAAATCTATTTGCTCTGCTTATGGTATGTTTCCTTGTGCCAAAGGTTTTTTTAGCTTCATAAGATCCCATTGGTTGAGTGTTTAATTTTGTGGACTACTGGTTTTTGTTTAGGAAGTCTTTTCCTAAACAAACATTGAGAGCTCCTCCTAGTTTTTTCTTCCTCTACTTGAAGAGTTTCAGGTCTTATATTGAGGTCCATTTGGACTTGATTTTTGTATATGGTGCAAAGAGTTGGTCTAATTTTCTTTTTCTAAATATGGTGATCCAATTTGTCCAACACCATTTGTTGAAGATGGTGTCTTTCCTTCAGTCTACATTATTGACACCTTTGTCAAAGCCCAAGCATCTGCAGTTAGTTTAACAAAGCTTTGGGTCTTCAATTCTATTCCCTTGGTTTATGTTTCTGTTTTTATTCCAATACCATTCTGTTTTTTTTTTTTGTTGTTGTTTTTTTTTTTTTTGTCACTGTAGCTTTGTAATATAGGTTTAGATTGGGTATGGTGATACTGTCAGAGTTTTGTTTTTTTTCGTTTTTTTTGTTCTTTTCCTGTGGATAGGTTTGGATATCCAAGCCCTTCTTCCATTACATATGAACTTTGAGATCATTTTTTAAATCTCTGTGAAGAATGGTGCTGTTATTTTTATTGGTATTGTGTTAAGTCTGCATATTGCTTTAGGTAGAATTGCCATTTTTGACAGTACTAATTCTACCTCGCCAGAAAAAGGGGAGGTCTTTCCATCTTCTCAAGTCCTACTCTACTTCTTTCTTGAGTGTTTTTATATTTTAATTATATATGTCTTTCACATTATTGGTTTGTGTTATTCCAAGTTATTTATTTATTTTTGTTACTATTGAAAATGGGACAGCCTCACTGACTTATTTCTTTGTCTAATTGTCCTTTGTATATAGAAAAGCTACTGGTTTGTGCATTGATTTTTGCATCCTGCCACTTTGCTGGTGCAATTTATCAGTTGTAGAAGTTTTGATATGGAGACTTTCAGGTCCCTTATATTTAGGATCATGTCATTTGTAAATATGGCTAACTTGACTTCTTCCTTTCCAATTTGAATCCCTTCTATTTCTTCCTGCTATCTTACTGCTTGGGTTAGTACTTCTAGTAGTATGTCCAAAAACAGTAGGGAGAGTGGGAAACCCTGTCTTGTTCCGCAACGCAGTCGAAATTTCATGAATTTCTTTACCTATTCAATGTTATTTGGACTTTAGAAACTTTACATATAGTCTTTTTTAATGTGAGGCAAAGTTTTATTGCATAAAAAGAAGAAAGTTGGTGCACCAGATCTTCAACTTAGAGTTCAGGATATCAAGATGCATCCTATCCTTTATTATGTTGAGATGTACACTCTCCATGCCTATTCTTTCCAGTGTTTTGGTCATGAAATGGTGTTGTATTTTGATAAAAGCCTTATCTGCATCAATTGATATAATCATGTTGTTCTTATGGTTTAGTTTGTTTGTGGGGTGTATTTCATTGACTGATTTCTGTACATTAAGCTATCCTTGCATCCCTGGAATGAAGCCTGGTTGATCAAAGTGGATAAGATAATGCTTTTGATGTGTTGCTGAATTCTATTTGCAAGGATTTTGTTCAGGATCTTTGCATCTAATTTTATTAGGGATATAAGCCTAGAGTTTTCTTTCCTTGTTTCACTTTGGTTTTGGTATTAGCATAATGCTAGGTTCATAAAATGAGTTGGGGAGGATTATTTGGTCTCTGATTATGCAGAACAATTGAAGAAAAATTGTTCTTCAATGATGGTTTGTTACAATTCAGCTGAGAAGCCATCCAGTCTTGTGCTTTTCTTTTGGGGGAGGTTTTCGGTTACCTTTTCAATCTACATGGATGTGATATGTTTGTTTAAGAGCTCCAAGTTTAGTTTTGATAGGTGGTATGTGTCTAGGAATTCATCCATTTCTTCCAGGTTATCCAATTTTGTGGGGTAGAGGTTTCAGAAGTATGCCCTGAATGCCAATTTCATTGATATCTATTTTGCGCTCTCCTTTTTCATTCCTGACTGTTAATGTGAGACTCTTTATTTTTGCTTGATCAGTTTGACCTTCAGTTTGTCAATCTTGTTTATTTTTTTTAAAGAACCACCTGTAGATTTCAGAGATTTTTTCAATATTGTTTTCATAGTTTAAAATTCAAGTTTTTCTCTAATCTCTCTTCTTTCTTTCCATCTGGAGCTCTTTGGTTTGTATTCTTCTTGCTTTTCCATAACCTTTAGATGGACAGAAAGGTTACTGATTTGAGATGTCTCTGGCTTTATAATGAAGGCATTTAGGGCTATGAATGTTCCCCTTAGGACTGCCTTCATTGTGTCCAAACATTTGGTAGTTTGTGTCCTTTTTATCATTCATTTCTAGAAATTTTACAATTTGTAATTTCTTCCATGACCCATTCATTGCTTAAAAGTGTGTTGTTTAGTCTCCAGGAGATGGAGAGTTTTTTATGTGTTTCTTTCTTTTTTTAATATTTTTATTTATTTATTTATTTATTTATTTATTTATTTATTTATTTATTTATTTATTTGAGAGAGACGAACACAGAGAGAAAGACAGGTAGAGGGAGAGAGAGAGAATGGGCGTACCAGGGCTTCCAGCCTCTGCAAACGAACTCCAGACGCTTGTGCCCCCTTGTGCATCTGGCTAAAGTGGTACCTGGGGAACCGAGCCTCAAACCGGGGTCCTTAGGCTTCACAGGCAAGCGCTTAACCGCTAAGCCATCTCTCCAGCTCCTTGATGTGTTTCTGGTTTTTAATATATAGCTTTAAGCCATTGTGATCTGATTATGATGCAGGAATTTACCTCAATTTTTGATACTTTTTGAAGGCACACTATATGCCCTAATATATGGTCAATTTTGGAGAAGGTTCTATTGGCTTCTGATAAGAATGTGTATTCTGGAGACGTGGTGTAGAAAGTTCTGTAGATATAAATTAGGTCAATTGCTATATGATGTTGAGCTCTAATATTTCTCTGTTGATTTTCTGATTTGATTATCTGTCTATTGATGATAGTGCACTATGGAAGTCCCTGACTATGATGATGTTGGTATTATTTCTTTTTTATTATTGAGTAGATTTTGTTTTATAAACTGTTGTGTAGCAATGTTTGGTGCATATATATTTATGATTGTGATGTGCTCATGTTGAATCATTCCCTTGATGAGTAAGAAGTGACCTTTGTCCTTATGATTACTTTTGGCTTGAAGTCTATTTCAACAGGTATTAAGATCACCCACTTGTGTTTTATTTCCCCTTGCTTGTAATATCATTTTTCAACCTTTCACCCTTAGGAGTTGTCTATCTTTAGTGGTGAGGTGAGTTTCTTGAACCTAGCAGAAAGTTTTTTGATCAATACTGATAACTTGTGTTTTGATGGGTGAGTTAAGACCATTAATATTTAATATTATTATTTTTAAAATATTTTTTTGTTCATTTTTTAATTTATTTATTTGAGAGTGACAGACACAGGGAGAAAGACAGATAGAGGGAGAGAGAGAGGATGGGAGCGCCAGGGCTTCCAGCCACTGCAAACAAACTCCAGACGCGTGCACCCCCTTGTGCATCTGGCTAACGAGGGACCTGGGGAACCGAGCCTCGAACAGGGGTCCTTAGGCTTCACAGGCAAGCGATTAACCGCTAAGCCATCTCTCCAGCCCTAATATTATTATTTTTAGATTTGAATTAATAAATTAATTAATTAATACCTGCCATTATGGGTTGTTTTATAGGTTTTTTCGCTTTCTTTTGTATTGTACAATTTTTGAGCCTGGTCTAGTTTAGTTATTGTGATCTCCTTGTTGGCTCTTGACATTGGTTGCTTGACTGTCCCATGTGGAGTACGTTTGGCATTGTGTTCATATAATCATAGAAATGACGGTTTTCATGGCAAGCTTTTCTTTCACCATCTAGTATGAGGAATACTTTTGCTCCATAGAGTAGCATGGGTAGGAACCATTAGATTTTGAAGTGTTCCATTTCAAGCCCTTTTGGCTTTCAGCGTTTCTAATGAGATATCTAATATAATTCTGAGGGAAACGCCTTTATATATTGTGAAATGTTTCTCTCTTGCTGCTTTTAACACTATTTCTCTATTTTCATTGTTAAAACTTTTTTTTTTTTCATTGTTAAAACTTTTAACTATGATGTGTCTTGGAGAGTTTCTTCTGTGGTCCTGTCTTTGGCATTCTTTTGGTATGTGGTATCTGGATGGGCCTGTCTTTTGAAATATTTGAAAATTTTCCTTCAATCATTTTGTTTAGTATTGTCTCTATGCCTCAGGTCTGGATTTCCTCTCCTTCTGGTATACCCATAATCCAGATATGCGGTCCTTTTAGGGTTTGCCATTGTTCCCTTGTGTTCACTTGGTTTTTTCAATCAACTTAAGCCTATTGTCAAAATCTGAATGCTCTGGGAGATGATTATGTTCAATTTCATTGATATGATTTTTGGTTCTTTGATGGTTTGCTACCAGTTCAGTGATTTTTTTTTTTTTTTTTTTGATCAGTGTCTAGTTGGTTGTTGTGTTTTAATTTTGGGAAAGAATTTTTGTGACTTCTCAATGATTTCATTGGAGGATTCCAAATAAAAATAAAATGGAAAGCCATTTTATTTTTTGTGCTGTAGTTTTCCCATTTTAGGAAGACTATTTTATTGAGGAGGAACCAATTTTTTCATTTGGTCTGTGCACCCTTTGACTCAGGTAACTGGATGTTGTTACCCCACTGACCAGTCAGAATACCAGAGCAAAAGTCTCTGGTTACACAGGTTACACAGGAATCAGGCCTCCCCAGGCAAGGCACAATTGGACCTACTAGGACAAGTACCCTTACTTGGAGGAGCCAGACAACAGGGATCTGGCCTACTTACTCCATGAAGTGCCTTCCAGCACATAGACTATGGAAGGGAACGTGAACCAGGGAACTGGGAGGAGTCAAGAAGGATGTGTCAGGCCTACTCACTCCACACCATTTATCAGGGCCACCTGCCCACTGTTCACACAGGGAACCCAGAGCAGAGGTGGGGGGAAGTATAGAAACAGGGGTCTGGCCTATACATTACAGATCATCACACCCATCTGCACACTGTCCAAGAAGGGAACCCTGACTGGGGAGGAAAAGGAGCCCCGAAATAGTGGCATGGCCTTCTCACTTCAGAGTGCTGTGCCCTGGATATTTCAGTATTTTATTACCATGTAGAAGGAATGGAGTGTTATTTATTCTGCATGTACTCCTAAATTAATTTCATGTATGGATTAAGAAAGTTATACCACAGATTCTTCAACTCCTAACTTAATCTGCTTCTGCTTTACAAAGGACAATATGCTAAATGTTTGCATAAGTGACTGTGAATTATTACACTAAGAATAGTAGGTGGCTTTATTGATTTCATTATATAAGTTCCATTGTTATTTAGTTTGTGAAACATCCAAATTTTGAAATAGCTCTTGTACAGTTGGGTTTCATATACTCTTCTTCACATGTATACTTTTGCATTTGCTGTTCAGATGATTGGCACACAGAATAAAAGAAGCATAAATACTGTGTGGGCAAAACTAGCTAGCTCTTGAGTTTCTAGCATTCTCAAATTTTTACCTCTCTTATTTTTCTAGATGCTCTGGGATTACAGATATTTTCAATAAATTTATGGCTTTTATGATAGTTCTGAGAATCCAAAATGTAGTACTCACAATTGCTCTGCAAGTGCTTTACCCACTGAAACTTCTTTGCCTGAGATGAAAAAGCCTTATTGCTGGTGATTATATATTGGCTTAACTATATTCTTGGTGGACTAGCGAACATCAGAAAAGTGTCATATGACTCAGACTTTTTCATAAAATCACAAAGAATCACTTTGGTCTCCTTCTGCTTCCCTTCCATGTCAACCTTTTCAGGAATAAATACTACACAGATATGATGTCTTATGTCTTCTCTTGTGTCCAGGCTAGATGAAACCTTGTCTCATCACACTATGCCATATAACTTTAAATTACTCTGATCATATTTCTGAAAAATATGTATGTGTAATATGAGATAAGAGTCTAAATAATACCAGGCATTGATTAAAAGAATCAAGCAACTTATCTTTGATTTGCAGGAGGATTTTTTAGTCATTGATGTTTTTTGTGCTCTTATATTTTACAGTAAAGTTTTGAGAGTATTTTTCTATTACCTTAGTAAACATTTTAACCCATCTTCTTTAGACTAGATCAATCTAGTTTTCCAAAAGCACAAAATGTAAAATCAAATCTAATTATAAAAGAAATAAATTAAACTATAATATTTGGCATAGTAGATACATTTTTAGCCTTTGAATGTGAAATTCACCTATCACAGAGGGACTTGTTATGTAACTATTGGCAGTTATAAATTTATAGGCTATGTTATTTGATAAGCTGATTAAGAGATGATTGTAAACTTGGGGAATAGAAAAAAATAAAACTTGACTACTAAACTATTGGAAATTACAATAAAAGAAAAAAAAAACCTCTGTAATTCCATTGTAATCAAGATAATAATCTGGACATGAAAATTACTTTATAATCTTAATGTTTTCACTGTGAATATGGCAACAGTATCTGTAAAACTTCATTTTTAGAGTGGAGGAATTATTAAAGAATGAGATTTGGGGATTGAAAAAAAAACATACATTTGTACCCAGGAAAGATGAATTTTAATGAAGAAAGTTTGGGAACTATATTCTTTGTTTGGTAGATGTTTCATAAACAAGCTAATGTATAAAGATTCTGGAAAGGGCCGCAGTTTATGACTTGGGAAATGTGAGATTCTGCCAATATTTCAATGACAATTAGCTTAAGGTACTCATCTTCATACTCAGAAACTCAAATATGTCATGGGGCTGAGGCTAAATTTCCATGCTTGTATCAGGGAGAAGCACTGTATTCCAGTTTTATCTCTTCAGTATGGGAAAGTGGTTGCAACTACAGATGAAAATGTTGGCCTATGCCAGTTTTGTTTCATATTTTTTTAGTGTAAGGCTGCTTTATGACGTCCGGATTTTGCTCAGTTAACTAAATAACGTTTGAAAATGCATAACTTCTGTTTTAAAATTTTTATTGTTAAATTCCAGGAATTTAAACAATATATAATGACCATAGTCTTTTCCCAAATTCTGCCTCCATTGAATCCCTTCTATTTTGATGTTATTATTTTCCATTAGGAGAGGCCACAATGGAATGATGGTGGAGGAGCATGGACAAAAGAGGATAATTTTATTTTATTTTGTCACTAACATGAGATTTATGAACTTATGATTTGACAGTATTCATACTTAATACAACTCACAAATGTCAACAAGGGTTTAAGTCAGTGTTAATTAACCAAATTATCAGGATAGCTAAACACAATATTAATACATAAAGTTCATGATAAATTTAATAATTGCTAAGAGTGGCATTTTCCTTACTAGGTCTTGTAAACTTTGAAAAAAGTCTCCTTTCCACAAATCTTTTGGTAACCTGAAGAATGTCTAGTCATCCACAGAGAAGAAAATAAGATGTGGTACATAGGTTAAAATGATTTGGGGGTATTCTCAGAATTTTTGCTAGTACATAATCGCCTAAGAAACTCATTTTTTATGCATTAATACTACACAGGGAAACCTGTCAGGTTTCTAGAAGTCAGTAACTCATCAAAGTGACAAAGCACCTGCTTCAGGGGATAAGACTACTGTGAATCCATACCGGTCTGTGGCAAATATGGCCAGATCTAACAGCAAGAAAGATACTGAGTACACATAATGCATGACTGGCTACAGTAGCCACTAGCAGCCAATGCCTCCAGAGTGAGCCCTTCCTCTTAGTGTGAGGCAACCCTGGAGGTGGTGGTGGATTTTATGTAATGAATCACTGAGAAGAAAGGGCCCCCTTCTTCCCACCTAGTTTCTGGTACTTGTAAGTGCTACACTTGCAGGTGCGTGTATCCTGTTTGGCTATCCTGTTCCTCAACTTTGGAACCAAATTTCCTCTGTCTTCCAGAATAAACTGAAGACAAGTGGCTCTTCAGGAAGACTTCAAGCCTTCAATAATGGATTGGGAAAGCTGAGGCATCCAGCCACGTGGGCTGAACAACCAACGGGGCCCTTAACTCTGAAGGTTGCAGACTGTTGTTGGACTTCCATAAAATAATGCAATAGATTACCTTTTTAAAACAATTCATTCTACTTGTTCTGTTCCACTATATAACGTTGACTAATAAACCAGGAAGGCCTAATTAATGGAATAGATCCTATGAAAGACACAACACCAGGCTTTGAGAACAAGTCAGAAGAAATAGATCAGGAGGCCAAAATCAAAGACAAGTTAAAAAATATCCATATGAGAACATGAGAGAAATGTGGGACACCTTATAAAGATCAACTATATGAATTATGGACATACAAGAGAGGAAAAAAATTCAAGGGCACAGAAAATATCCTAAACAGAATTACAGAAAATTTTCCAAACCTAATGAAAGAGAGGTTAATCTAGATACAAGAGGTATCTATAGAATGCTAAATAGACCAGTCAATTGGAAAAAAAGGTAAGAAATTCCCATCACATTATACTTTAAATATCAAACATGGAAAACAAAGAAAGCACAAATTTGTGTCAACAAACACTAGATCTTGAAAGCTACAGTATCAATCAGCCAGGCAAGATATAGCCACTGGTGCAATAGTGGCAAGTAAGTTATGGGGCTAATCAACTGCAAGGTTGGCTTAGTGGGAGGTAATCCATGGCTGGAACAAAGACCCAAGTCAAAAGTTTATGGTCTGGAAGGGTCATGGACCTTGTTCTTGGGCCAAATAGATGGGCATAGTGGCACACAACTTTAATCCCAGCACTTGAGAGGCAGAGGTAGGAGAATTGTTATGAGTTTAAGGCCAGCCTGTAACTACAGAGTGCCGGAGTCTGGAATAGAGTAAGACCCTACCTCAAAAAAGCCTTCTTAATATATGTGTATTCCCTTTGATCAGTGCTATACTTACATTTCACAGATGGTGGTAAATACTGGGGAGATCAAAACCCTATAAAAATGACATGAAGAGAAAGTCAAGTGCCTAATACTGAACTATTTATCTGTATCATATCTGTCAGGGTCTAGGAAATGTACAAGAATTGCAGATTACATATGAGTGTTTCTTTCACTGCAGACCAGCAAATTTTCTCTATGGAGATGGCAGGAGATGCTGAGGATACTGAAAACTCATCAAACCAGAAAATAAGAGGCTACCAAGATCTCAGCACCAAAGAAAACTTCTGACGAACTCTCCATGACTCCAGAAACATTGTAGAAATGTCAGAATGTTAATACAGTATAGCAAGAGCCACCAGGTCGGAAGGTGTGGTCTGAGGTACTGCCTTCCTGATACAATTGCAGTGGCATATTCACGTTCTTTCTTTCTTCTAGTGTAGGTATCATCCTAATGATACTTCCATTAGGAGAGGCCTCAATGGGATGGTGGTGGAGGAGCATGGACAAAAGAGGATAACTTTATGGGAATATGACCAAATATAATATATTCATATAGTTCTCAATAAAAATTATAAAACAAATCTTTTTACCAGATTTAAAAACACATGAAGGGGTCTTTATTGGAATTAGCAAATAAAAATAAAATGGATGACTCAGAGCTCATGCATATAAAATGTAGAGAAGATCACTGGCATACTAAGACATAACTTTTAAAATTGCAAGGCTTCTGTACACATATAATGATAGTTTCACAGCTTGAAGGCAGGAAAAGGTAAAATTCAAAACAAAATGTGAAAAACATACTGAAAATGTCCACAAAGATGTTATCCCTAGATCATGTATGTCTCTTCATCTAATCGGTGAACATGAATTACCTCCTTATCAATTTCTAATTTATTTTGTTTTTTCCTTTTCAAAAATAACTAAAATATTTCTCACTTTAAGTAGAAACATTTCTGTGATACACCTCACTACCAACTTATTGCAACACATGCATCAATTATCAAAAGATAACTTAGGTACAGTATTAGACAGCTATACTTAATATGTAAATGGCTGCCAATGAGTTATTCAGGTTTCCCTACAGTTATCTTTCTTGATTAACGTTGGACTAAAGTCTACCTTGTCAGATATTAGGATAGCAACCCCTGCTTGTTTTCTAGGCCCATTGCTTGAAACAAAGTCTTCCAACCTTACACCCTAAGATAATGTCTATCCTTTGTAGAAAGGTGAGTTTCTTGCAGACAACAAATGTAGGATCCTGTTTTTTTTTTTTTTTTAAAAATATGTATTGTACATTTATTTATTTATTTATTTATTTATTTATTTATTTATTTATTTGAGAGTGACAGACACAGGGAGAAAGACAGATAGAGTGAGAGAGAGAAAATGGGCACGCCAGGGCCTCCAGTCACTGCAAATTAACTCCAGACGCATGTGCCCCCTTGTGCATCTGGCTAATGTGGGACCTGGGGAACCGAGCCTCAAACTGGGGTCCTTAGGCTTCACAGGCAAGCGTTTAACTGCTAAGCCATCTCTACAGCCGGATCCTGCTTTTTAACCCAGTCTGCAAACCTATGTCTTTTTGTTGGAACATTGAGGCCGCTGATATTAAGAGATATAATTGAAAGATGTGTTTTCCTTTTTTTTTTTTCCTGTGGTTCTGCTTCACCCTGTGCTTTCTTGTGTTAACTAGTATTTGAGTATTGCTTGTTTTTTCTAGGTTCTTATATGTATGCTTTTCCTTTTCTTCAACATGGAGGATTCTATCAAGCATTTTCTGTAGAGTTGGTTTTGTCTTCAAATACTCTTTTAACTTTCTTTTGTCATGAAATGTCCTCATTTGTCCCTCCATTTGAATGGATAACTTTGCAGGTAAAGTAACATTGGTTGACAGTTGTTATCTTTCAGAATGTGGAATATATCACTCCAAGCTCTTCTGGCTTTAAAAGTTTGTGTTGAATAATCTGCTGTAATCGTGATGGGCTTGCTTTGGTAAGTAACTTGATTTTTCTCTCTAACTGCTTTCAATATTTTTTCTTTGGTGTGTGTGTTTGAAAGCTTGATTATAATATGGCGAGGAGTGGTTCTTTCTGGGTTTTGTCTGGCTGGGGTTCTAAAGGCTTCCTGTATCTGCATTGTCACCACTTTCCCAATTTGGGGGAAATTTTCTTCTATGATTTTGTTGAAGACGCCTACTATGCCTCTGGAGTGGAGTCCTTCTCCTTCTACTATGCCCTGAATTCTTATACTGGATGTTTTCATAGTGTCCCGAATATCTTGAAATTCCCACTCATACTTTTCTATGTTTGTCTTTCTCTTTGACTGTGTTAGATCTGCCACCTAGTCTTCTGTCATTTCTTTCATCCATTCTAATGGTGAGATTTTCTTTGTATTTATTTTGTATCCTGCTGCATTGCTGTAGGTTTTGATCAGCTCTAACAGCTTGCTACTAGAGTCTTTAGGGTCCTTTATGTATAGAATCATGTCATCTGCAAATAATGATAACTTGATCTCTTCCTTTCCAATTTGTATCCCTTTTATGTGTGTCTCTTGCCTTAGTGCTATTGCTAAGACTTCCAAAACTATATTAAATAAAAGTGGGGACAGTGGACACCCTTGTCTTGTTCCTGATTTTAGTGGAAAAGCTTCCAGTTTTTCCCCATTTAGTAATATGTTGGCTGTAGGCTTGTCATAAATAGCCTTTATTATATTGAGATATGTTCCTTCTGTTCCCAGTCTCTGTAGGACTTTTATCGTGAAGTGATGTTGGATTTCATCAAATGCTTTCTCTGCGTCTAATGAGATGATCGTGTGATTTTTGTCCTTCAACCCATTTATGTAATGTATAACATTTATAGATTTGCATATGTTGAACCATCCATGCATCTCTGGTATAACACCTACTTGGCCAGGGTGAATGATCTTTTTGATATACTCTTGAATTCTGTTTGCCAATATTTTGTTGAGAATTTTTGCATCTATGTTCATGAGGGAGATTCGTCTGTAATTTTTTTTTTTTTTTGTTCTATCTTTGCCTGCTTTTGGTATCAGGGTGATGCTGGCCTCATAGAAGGAGTTTGGTAGAATTCCTTCTTTTTCTATTTCCTGGAAAAGCTTAAGAAGCAATGCCGTTAGCTCTTCCTTAAACGTCTGGTAAAATTCAGCAGTGAATCATTCCGAGACTGGACTTTTTTTAGTTGGGAGATTATTGATAACTGTTCTGATCTCCGTGTTTGTTATAGGTCTATTTAAGTGATTAATCTCATTTTGATTTAACTTAGGTAGGTTATATACACAAAGGAAATCATTCACTTCCTTCAGATTTTCATACTTTGTGGAGTGTATGCTTTTATAGCATGTCCCTATGATTTTTTTTGGATTTCTCTGGAATCTGTTGTGATGTTACCTTGTTCATCTCTGATTTTATTAATTTCTGTCTCTTCTCTCTTTCTTTTGGTCAGATTTGCTTAGGGTTTATCAATCTTGTTTATTCTTTCAGAGAACCAACTCTTTGTTTCATTAATTCTTTGGATTGTTCTTTTTCTTTCTATTTCATTAAATTTTGCCCTTATCTTTATTATTTCTTCCCGTCTTCTGATTTTTGGTTTGCCTTGTTCTTCTTTTTCCAAGGCTTTAAGGCGAAGCATTAGGTCGTTTACTTGCGACTTTTCTAATTTCTTAATATAGGCACTTAAGGCTATAAATTTACCTCTTAGAACTGCCTTCATTGTGTCCCAGAGATTTTGGTATGTTTTGTTCTCATTATCATTTGACTCTATGAATTTTTTGATTTCCTTTGTGATTTCTTCATTGACCCATTCATCATTTAGTAGTGTTTTGTTTAGTTACCGTGATTTTGTGTATGCTCTATAGCCTTTCTTGCTACTGATTTGTAGTTTCATTCCATTGTGGTCAGATAGAATGCAAAGAATGATTTCAATTTTCCTAAATTTGTTAAGATTTGCTTGTGTCCTAACAAATGGTCTATTTTAGAGAACGTTCCATGTGCTGCTGAAAAGAAGGTGTATTCTGCAGCCTTTGGATGAAATGTACTGTATATATATGTTAAGTCCATTCCTGCTGTGACCTCATTTAGTCCAGATGCCTCTCTGTTTATTTTTCGCGGGATGACCTGTCAATTGATGAGAGTGGGGTGTTAAAGTCACCCACCACCACTGTGTTTGGTGTTATCTGTGACCTTAGTTCTAATAGTGTTTGTTTGACGAATTTTGGAGCCCCCATGTTAGGTGCATATATGTTTAGGATTGTAATTTCCTCCTGTTGAAGTGTGCACTTAATCAATATAAAGTGACCTTCCTTATCTTTCTTGAGTAACGTTGGACTAAAGTCTACCCTGTCTGATATTAGGATAGCAACCCCTGCCTGTTTTCTAGGCCCATTTCCTTGAAACACCATCTTCCAACCTTTCACCCTAAGATAATGTCTATCCTTTGTAGAAAGGTGAGTTTCTTGGAGACAACGAATTGTAGGATCCTGTTTTTTAACCCAGTCTGCAAATCTACGTCTTTTCGTTGGGGCATTGAGGCCTTTGATATTAAGAGATATTACTGAAAGGTGTGTATTTATGTTTGCCTTTTGTGTGTCTGTGTGTGTGTGTGTGTGTGTGTGTGTGTGTGTGTGTGTGTGTTTCTGGTTCTACCTTTGCTCTCTTCTGTTAACTAGTATTTGAGTATTGCTTGTTTTTTCTAGGTTCCTTGTATTTGTGCTTTTCTTTTTCTTCATCATGGAGGATTCTATCAAGTATTTTCTGTAGAGCTGGTTTTGTCTTCAAATACTCCTTTAACCTGCTTTTGTCATGGAATGGCCTTCTTTCTCCATCTATTTGAAAGGATAACTTTGCAGGATAATGTAACCTCGGTTGACAGTTGTTATCTTTCAGATCTTGGACTATATAACTCCAAGCTCTTCTGGTTTTAAAAGTTTTTATTGAATAATCTGCTGTAATCCTGATTGGCTTGCTTTTGTAGGTAACTTGATTTTTCTCTCTAACTGCTTTCATTATTTTTTCTTTGGTGTGTGTGTTTGGAAGTTTGATTATAATATGGCGAGGAGAGGTTCTTTCTGGGTTTTGTCTGGCTGGGTTCGAAAGGCTTCCTGTATCTTCATTGGCATCTCTTTCCCAATTTGATCTGAAATTTTAGACTATGATTTTGTTGAAGACGCCTACTATGCCTCTGGAGTGGAGTCCTTCTCCTTCTACAATGCCCTGAATTCTTATATTGGATGTTTTCATAGTGTCCCAAATATCTTGAAATTCCCACTCATACTTTTCTATGTTTGTCTTTCTCTTTGACTGTGTTAGGTCTGCCACCTAGTCTTCGGTCCTCTCTTTCATCCATTCTAATGGTGAGAATTTCTATGTATTTATTTTGTATCCTGCTGCATTGCTGTAGGTTTTGATCAGCTCTAACAGCTTGCTAGTAGTGTCTTTAGGGTCCTTTATGTATAGAATCATGTCATCTGCAAATAATGATAACTTGATCTCTTCCTTTCCAATTTGTATCCCTTTTATGTGTGTCTCTTGCCTTATTGCTATGGCTAAGACTTCCAAAACTATATTAAATAAAAGTGGGGACAGTGGACACCCTTGTCTTGTTCCTGATTTTAGTGGAAAACCTTCCAGTTTTTCCCCATTTAGTAATATGTTGGCTGTAGGCTTGTCATAAATAGCCTTTATTATATTGAGATATGTTCCCAGTATCTTAGGACTTTTATCGTAAAGTGATGTTGGATTTCGTCAAATGCTTTCTCTGCGTCTAATGAGATGATCATGAGATTTTTGTCCTTCAACCCATTTATGTAATGTATAACATTTATAGATTTGCGTATGTTGAACCATCCCTGCATCTCTGGCATAAAATCTACTTGGTCAGGGTGAATGATCTTTTTGATATACTCTTGAATTCTGTTTGCGAATGTTTTGTTGAGAATTTTTGCATCTATGTTCATGAGGGTGATTCGTCTGTAATTTTTTTTTTTTTTGTTCTATCTTTGCCTGCTTTTGGTATCAGGGTGATGCTGGCCTCATAGAAGGAGTTTCGTAGAATTCCTTCTTATTCTATTTCCTGGAAAAGCTTAAGAAGCAATGCTGTTAGCTCTTCCTTAAACGTCTGGTGAGATTCAGCAGTGAATCCATCCGGGCGTGGGCTTTTTTGAGTTGGGAGCTTATTGATAACTGTCCGGATCTCCGTGTTTGTTATAGGTCTACTTAAGTGATTAATCTCATTTTGATTTCATTTTGGTAGGTTATATACATAAAGGAAATCATCCATTTCCTTCAGATTTTCACACTTTGTGGAGTATATACTTTTAGAGTATATCCCTATGATTTTTTGGACTTCTCTGCAATCTGTTGTGATGTTACCTTGTTCATCTCTGATTTTATTAATTTGTGTCTCTTCTCTCTTTCTTTTGGTCAGATTTGCTAAGGGTTTATCAATCTGGTTTATTCTATCAAAGAACCAACTCTTTGTTTCATTACTTCTTTGGATTGTTCTTTTTGTTTCTATTTCATTAATTTCTGCCCTAATCTTTATTATTTCTTCCCGTCTACTGATTTTTGGTTTGCCTTGTTCTTCTTTTTCCCAGGCTTTAAGGCAAAGCATGAGGTCGTTTACTTGTGACCTTTCTAATTTCTTAATACAGGCACTTAAGGCTATAAATTTACCTCTTAGAACAGCCTTCATTTTGTCCCAGAGATTTTGGTATGTTGTGTACTCATTATCATTTGACTCTATAAATTTTTTGATTTCCTTTATGATTTCTTCATTGACCCATTCATCATTTGGTAGGGTATTGTTTAGATTCCATGACTTTGTGTATGCTCTATAGCCTTTCTTGCTACTGATTTGTAGTTTAATTCCATTGTGGTCAGATAGAATGCAAGGAATGATTTCAATTTTCTTGAATTCTTTAAGATTTGCTTTGTTTCCTAACAAATGGTCTATTTTAGAGAATGTTCCTTGTGCTGCGGAAAAGAATGTTTATTCTGAAGCCTTTGGATGAAATGTCCTGTATATATCTGTTAAGTCCATTCCTTCTTACGACCTCATTTAGTCCAGATGCCTCTCTGTTTATTTTTTCCTGGGATGACCTGTCAATTGATGAGAGTGGGGTGTTAAAGTCACCCACCACCACTGTGTTTGGTGTTATCTGTGACCTTAGTTCTAATAGTGTTTGTTTGACATATTTGGGAGTCCCCATGTAAGGTGCATATATGTTTAGGAATGTAATATCATCCTGTTGAAGTGTGCCCATAATCAATATAAAGTGACCTTCCTTATCTTTCTTGAGTAACGTCAGACTAAATTCTACCCTGTCTGTTATTAGGATAGCAACCCCTGCTTGTTTTCTAGGCCCATTTGCTTGAAACACCGTCTTCCAACCTTTCACCCTAAGATAATGTCTATCCTATGTAGAAAGGTGAGATTCTTGGAGACAATGAATTGTAGGATCCTGTTTTTTAACCCAGTCTGCAAATCTATGTCTTTTCGTTGGGGCATTGAGGCCGTTGATATTAAGAGATATTATTGAAAGGTGTGAATTTATGTTTGCCATTTGTGTGTGTGTGTGGGTTTCTGGTTCTACCTGTGCTCTCTTCTGTTAACTAGTATTTGAGTATTGCTTGTTTTTTTCTAGGTTCCTTGTATGTGTGCTTTTCCTTTTCTTCATCATGGAGGATTCTATCAAGTATTTTCTGTAGAGCTGGTGTTGTCTTCAAATACTCCTTTAACCTGCCTTTGTCATGGAATGACTTTCTTTCTCCATCTATTTGAATGCATAACTTTGCAGGATAAGGTATCCTTGGTTGACAGTTGTTATCTTACAGAACTTCGACTATATCACTCCAAGCTCTTCTGGCTTTAAAAGTTTGTGTTGAATAATCTGCTGTAATCCTGATGGGTTTGCTTTTGTAGGTAACATGAGTTTTCTCTCTAACTGCTTTCAATATTTCTTCTTTGGTGTGTGTGTTTGGAAGTTTGATTATAATATGGTGAGCAGAGTTTCTTTCTGGTTTTTTTCTGGCTGGGGTTCTAAAGGCTTCCTGTATCTGCATTGGCAACTCTTACACAATTTGGGGGAAATTTTCGTCTATGATTTTGTTAAAGACGCCTACTATGCCTCTGGAGTGGAGTTCTTCTCCTTCTACTATGCCCTGAATTCTTATATTGGATGTTTTCATAGTGTCCTGAATATCTTGATATTCCCACTCATACTTTTCTATGTTTGTCTTTCTCTTTGACTGTGGTAGATCTGCCACCTAGTCTTCTGTCCTGTCTTTCATCCATTCTAATGATGAGATTTTCTATGTATTTATTTTGTATCCTGCTGCATTGCTGTAGGTTTTGTTCAGCTCTAACAGCTTGCCAGTAGTGTCTTTAGGGTCCTTTATGTATAGAATCATGTCATCTGCAAATAATGATAACTTGATCTCTTCCTTTCCAATTTGTATCCCTTTTATGTGTGTCTCCTGCACTATTGCTATGGCTCAGACTTCTAAAACTATATTAAATAAAAGTGGGGACAGTGGACACCCTTGTCTTGTTCCTGATTGTTGTGGAAAACCTTCCAGTTTTTCCCCATTTGGCTTTAGGCTTGTCATAAATAACCTTTATTAGATTGAGATATGTTCCTTCTGTTCCCAGCTTCTGTATGACCTTTATCATGAAGTGATGTTGGATTTTGTCAAATGCTTTCTCTGTGTCTAATGAGATGATCATGTGATTTTTGTTCTTCTTCCCAATTATGTAATGTATAACATTTATACATTTGCGTATGTTGAACCATCCCTGCATCTCTGGTATAAAACCTACTTGGTCAGGGTGAATGATCTTCTTGTTATACTCTTGATTTCTGTTTGCCAGTATTTTGTTGAGAATTTTTGCATCTATGTTCATGAGGGAGATTCGTCTGTAATTTTCTTTTTTTTTTCTATCTTTGCCTCATTTTGGTATCAAGGTGATGCTGGCCATATAGAAGGAGTTTGGTAGAATTCCTTCTTTATCTATTTCCTGGAAAATTTTAAGAAGCAAAGGTGTTAGCTCATCCTTAAAAGTCTGGTAAGATTCAGCAGTGAATCCATCCGGGCCTGAGATTTTTGAGTTGGGAGATTATTGAAAACAGTTCGGATCTCCGTGTTTGGGATAGGTCTATTTAAGTTATTAATCTCATTTTGATTTCATTTAGCTAGGTTATATACGTAAAGGAAATCATCCATTTCTTTCACACTTTCATAATTTGTGGAGTATATGGTTTTATAGTATGTCCCTATGATTTTTTGGATATCTCTGGAATCTGTTGTGATGTGACCTTGTTCATCTCTGATTTTATTAATTTGTGTCTCTTCTCTCTTTCTTTTGGTCAGATTTGCTAACGTTTATCAATCTTGTTTATTCTTTCAAAGAACCAACTCTTTGTTTCATTTTTTCTTTGGATTGTTATTTTTGTTTCTATTTCATTAATTTCTGCCCTAACCTTTATTATTTCTTCCCGTCTACTGATTTTTGGCTTGCCTTGTTCTTCTTTTTCCAAGGCTTTAAGGCGAAGCATTAGGTCGTTTACTTGCAACCTTTCTAATCTCTTAATATAGGCACTTAAGGCTACAAATTTACCTCTTAGAACTGCCTTCCCTGGGTCCCAGAGATTTTGGTATGTTGTGTTCTCATTATCATTTGACTCTATAAGTTTTTTGTTTTCCTTTGTGATTTCTTCATTGACCCATTTATCATTTTGTAGTGTATTGTTTAGTTTCCGTGATTTTGTGTATGCTCTATAGCCTTTCTTGCTACTGATTTGTAGTTTAAATCCATTGTGGTCAGATAGAATGCAAGGAATGATTTCAATTTTCCTGAATTTGTTAAGATTTGTTTGTGTCCTAACAAATGGTCTATTTTACAGTATGTTCCATGTGCTGCTGAAAAGTATGTGTATTCTGCAGCCTTTGGATGAAATGTCCTGTATATATCTGTTAAGTCCAATCCTTCTATGTCCTCATTTATTCCAGATGCCTCTCTGTTTATTTTTTCCCGGGATGACCTGTCAATTGATGAGAGTGGGGTGTTAAAGTCACCCACCACCACTGTGTTTGGTGTTATCTGTGACCTTAGTTCTAATAGTGTTTGTTTGACGAATTTGGGAACCCCCCTGTTAGGTGCATATATGTTTAGGATTGTAATGTCGTCCTGTTGAAGTGTGCCCTTAATCAATATAAACTGACCTTCCTTATCTTTCTTGACTAACGTCGGACTAAAGTCTACCCTGTCTGATATAGGATAGCAACCCCTGCTTGTTTTCTAGGCTCATTTGCTTGAAACACCAGCTTCCAACCTTTCACCCTATGATAATGTCTATCCTTTGTAGAAAGGTGAGTTTCTAGGAGACAACGAATGGTAGGATCCTGTTTTTTAACCCAGTCTGCAAATCTATGTCTTTTCATTGGGGCATTGAGGCCGTTGATATTAAGAGATATTATTGAAATGTGTGTATTTATGTTTGCCATTTGTGTGTGTGTGTGTGTGTGTGTTTGTGTGTGTTTGGTTCTACCTGTGCTCTCTTTCTGTTAACTAGTATTTGAATATTGCTTGTTTAGGTTCCTTGTATGTGTGCTTTTCCTTTTCTTCGTCATGGAGGATTCTAGCAAGTATTTTCTGTACAGCTGGTTTTGTCTTCAAATACTCCTTTAACCGGCTTTTGTCATGGATTGACTTTATTTCTCCATTAATTGAATGGACAACTTTGCAGGATGAAGCAACCTTGGTTGACATTGTTATCTTTCAGAACTTGGACTATATCACTCCAAGCTCTTCTGGCTTTAAAAGTTTGTGTTGAACAATCTGCTGTAATCCTGATAAGCTTGCTTTTGTAGGGAGCTTGAGTTTTCTCTCTAACTGCTTTCAACATGTTTTCTTTGGTGTGTGTGTTTGGAAGTTTGATTATAATATGGCGAGGAGAAGTTCTTTTTGGGTTTTGTCTGGCTGGGGTTCTAAAGACTTCCTGTATCTGCATTGGCACCTCTTTCCCAATTTGGGGGAAATTTTCGTCTGATTTTGTTGAAGACGCCTACTGTGCCCCTGGAGTGGAGTTCTTCTCCTTCTACTATGCCCTGAATTCTTATATTGGATGTTTTCATAGTGTCCCGAATATCTTGAAATTCCCACTCATGCTTTTCTATGTTTGTCTTTCTCTTTGACTGTGGTACATCTGCCTCCTAGTCTTCTGTCCTGTCTTTCATCCATTCTAATGGTGAGATTTTCTGTGTATTTATTTTGAATCCTGCTGCATTGCTGTAGGTTTTCTTCAGCTCCAACAGCTTGCTAGTAGTGTCTTCAGGGTCCTTTATGCATAGAATCATGTCATCTGCAAATAATGAAAACTTGATCTCTTCCTTTCCAATTTGTATCCCTTTTATGTGTGTCTCTTGCCTTATTGCTATGGCTAAGACTTCCAAAACTATATTAAATAAAAGTGGGGACAGTGGACACCCTTGTCTTGTTCCTGATTTTAGTGGAAAACCTTCCAGTTTTTCCCCATTTGGCGTTAGGCTTTTCATAAATAGCCTTTATTATATTGAGATATGTTCCCTCTGTTTCCAGTCTCTGTAGGACCTTTACCATGAAGTGATGTTGGATTTTGTCAAATGCTTTCTCTGTGTCTAATGAGATGATCATGTGATTTTTGTCCTTCAACCCATTTATGTAATGTATAACATTTATAGATTTGCGTATGTTGAACCATCCCTGCATCTCTGGTATAAAACCTACATGGTCAGGGTGAATGATTTTTTTGATATACTCTTGAATTCTGTTTGCCAGTATTTTGTTGAGAATTTTTGCATCTATGTTCATGACGGAGATTTGTCTGTACTTTTCTTTTTTTGTGCTATCTTTGCCTCGTTTTGGTATCAGGGTGATGCTGGCGTCATAGAAGGAGTTTGGTAGAATTCCTTCTTTATCTATTTGCTGCAAAAGCTTAAGAAGCAATGGTGTTAGCTCATCCTTAAACGTCTGCTAAGATTCCGCAGTGAATTCATCTGGGCCTGAGGTTTTTGACTTGGGAGATGATTGATAACTGTTCGGTTCTCCGTGTTTGTTATAGGTCTATTTAAGTGATTAGTCTCATTTTGATTTAATTTATCTAGGTTATATAGATAAAGGAAATCATCCATTTCCTTCAGAATTTCATACTTTGTGGAGTATGTGCTTTTAGAGTATGTCCCTATGATTTTTTGGATATCTCTGGAATGTGTTGTGATGTTACCGTGTTCATCTCTGATTTTATTAATTTGTGTCTCTTCTCTCTTTCTTTTGGTCAGATTTGCTAAGGCTTTATCAATCTTGTTTATTCCTTCACAGAACCAACCCTTTGTTTCATTACTTCTTTGGATTGTTCTTTTTGTTTCTATTTCATTAATTTCTGCCCTAACCTTTATTATTTCTTCCCATCTACTGATTTTTGGTTTGCCTGGTTCTTCTTTTTCCCAGGCTTTAAGGCAAAGCATTAGGTCGTTCACTTGCGACCTTTCTAATTTCTTAATATATGCACTTAAGGCTAGAAATTTACCTCTTAGAACTGCCTTCATTGTGTCCCAGAGATTTTGGTATGTTGTGTTCTCATTATCATTTAACTCTATAAATTTTTTGTTTTCCTTTGTGATTTCTTCATTGACCCATTCATCATTTGGTAGGGTATTGTTTAGATTCCATGACTTTGTGTATGCTCTATAGCCTTTCTTGCTACTGATTTGTAGTTTAATTCCATTGTGGTCAGATAGAATGCAAGGAATGATTTCAATTTTCCTGAACTTTAAGATTTGTTTTGTGTCCTAACAAATGGTCTATTTTACAGAATGTTCCATGTGCTGCTGAAAAGAATTGGTATTCTGCAGCCTTTGGATGAAATGTCCTGTATATATCTGTTAAGTCCAGTCCTTCTATGACCTCACTTAGTCCAGATGCCTCTCTGTTTATTTTTTCCCGGGATTACCTGTCAATTGATGACAGTGGGGTGTTAAAGTCACCCACCACCACTGTGTTTGGTGTTATCTGTGACCTTAGTTTTAATAGAGTTTGTTTGACAAATTTGGGAACCCCCCTGTTAGGTGCATATATGTTTAGGATTGTAATGTCCTCCTGTTGAAGTGTGCCCTTAATCAATATAAAGTGAACTTCCTTATCTTTCTTGACTAACGTCGGACTAAAGTCTACCCTGTCTGATAGTAGGATAGCAACCCCTGCTTGTTTTCTAGGCTCATTTGCTTGAAACACCGGCTTCCAACCTTTCACCCTATGATAATGTCTATCCTTTGTAGAAAGGTGAGTTTCTTGGAGACAACGAATTGAAGGATCCTGTTTTTTAACCCAGTCTGCAAATCTATGTCTTTTCGTTGGGGCATTGAAGCCGTTGATATTCAGAGATATTATTGAAAAGTGTGTATTTATGTTTGCCATTCGTGTGTGTGTGTGTGTGTGTGTGTGTGTGTTTCGCTCTACCGTTGCTCTCTTTCTGTTAACTAGTATTTGAATATTGCTTGTTTAGGTTCCTTGTATGTGTGCTTTTCCTTTTCTTCGTCATGGAGGATTCTATCAAGTATTTTCTGTAGAGCTGGTTTTGTCTTCAAATACTCCTTTAACCTGCTTTTGTCATGGATTGACTTTATTTCTCCATCTATTTGAATGGATAACTTTGCAGGATAAATCAACCTTGGTTGACTGTTGTTATCTTTCAGAACTTGGACTATATCACTCCAAGCTCTTCTGGCTTTAAAAGTTTGTGTTGAACAATCTGCTGTAATCCTGAGGGGTTGCTTTTGTAGGGAACTTGAGTTTTCTCTCTAACTGCTTTCAACATGTTTTCTTTGGTGTGTGTGTTTGGAAGTTTGATTATAATATGGCGAGTAGAAGTTCTTTTGGGGTTTTGTCTGGCTGGGGTTCTAAAGGCTTCCTGTATCTGCATTGGCACCTCTTTCTCAAGTTGGGGGAAATTTTCGTCTGATTTTGTTGAAGACGCCTACTGTGCCTCTGGAGTGGAATTCTCCTTTTACTATGCCCTGAATTCTTATATTGGATGTGATCATAGTGTCCCGAATATCTTGAAATTCCCACTCTTACTTTTCTATGTTTGTCTTTCTCTTTGACTGTGGTAGATCTGCCACCTAGTCTTCTCTCCTGTCGTTCATCCATTCTAATGGTGAGATTTTCTGTGTATTTATTTTGAATCCTGCTGCATTGCTGTAGGTTTTCTTCAGCTCCAACAGCTTGCTAGTAGTGTCTTCAGGGTCCTTTATGTATAGAATCATGTCATCTGCAAATAATGAAAACTTGATCTCTTCCTTTCCAATTTGTATCCCTTTTATGTGTGTCTCTTGCCTTATTGCTATGGCTAAGACTTCCAAAACTATATTAAATAAAAGTGGGGACAGTGGACACCCTTGCCTTGTTCCTGATTTTAGTGGAAAACCTTCCAGTTTTTCCCCATTTGGCGTTAGGCTTGTCATAAATAGCCTTTATTATATTGAGATATGTTCCTTCAGTTCCCAGTCTCTGTAGGACCTTTATCATGAAGTGATGTTGGATTTTGTCAAATGCTTTCTCTGTGTCTAATGAGATGATCATGTCATTTTTGTCCTTCAACCCATTTATATTATGTATGACATTTATAGATTTGCGTATGTTGAACCATCCCTGCATCTCTGGTATAAAATCTACTTGGTCAAGGTGAATGATCTTTTTGATATACTCTTGAATTCTGTTTGCCAATATTTTGTTGAGAATTTTTGCATCTATGTTCATGACGGAGATTCGTCTGTAATTTTCTTTTTTTGTGCTATCTTTGCCTCGTTTTGGTATCAGGGTGATGCTGGCCTCATAGAAGGAGTTTGGTAGAATTCTTTCTTTATCTATTTCCTGCAAAAGCTTAAGAAGCAATGGTGTTAGCTCATCCTTAAACGTCTGTTAAGATTCAGCAGTGAATCCATCCGGGCTGGAGGTTTTTGAGTTGGGAGATTATTGATAACTGTTCGGATCTCCGTGTTTGTTATAGGTCTATTTAAGTGATTAGCCTCATTTTGATTTACTTTAGCTAGGTTATATACATAAAGGAAATCATCCATTTCTATCAGATTTTCATACTTTGTGGAGTATACGCTTTTATAGTATGTCCCTATGATTTTTTGGATATCTCTGGAATGTGTTGTGATGTTACCTTGTTCATCTCTGATTTTATTAATTTGTGTCTCTTCTCTCTTTCTTTTGGTCAGATCAGCTAAGGGTTTATCAATCTTGTTTATTCCTTCAAAGAACCAACACTTTGTTTCATTACTTCTTTGGATTGTTCTTTTTGTTTCTATTTCATTAATTTCTGCGCTAACCTTTATTATTTCTTCCCATCTACTGATTTTTGGTTTGCCTAGTTCTTCTTTTTCCCAGGCTTTAAGGCGAAGCATTAGGTCGTTTACGTGCGACCTTTCTAATTTCTTAATATAGGCACTTAAGGCTATAAATTTACCTCTTAGAACTGCCTTCATTGTGTCCCAGAGATTTTGGTATGTTGTGTTCTCATTATCATTTGACTCTATAAATTTTTTGTTTTCCTTTGTGATTTCTTCATTGACCCATTCATCATTTGGTAGTGTATTGTTTAGTTTCCATGATTTTGTGTATGCTCCATAGCCTTTCTTGCTACTGATTTGTAGTTTAATTCCATTGAGGTCAGATAGAATGCAATGAATGATTTCAATTTTCCTGAACTTGTTAAGATTTGTTTTGTGTCCTAACAAATGGTCTATTTTACAGAATGTTCCAAGTGCTGCTGAAAAGAATGTTTTTTCTGCAGCCTCTGGATGAAATGTCCTGTATATATCTGTTAAGTCCATTCCTTCTATGACCTCATCTAGTCCAGATGCCTCTCTGTTTATTTTCTCCCTGGATTACTTGTCAATTGATGAGAGTGGGGTGTTAAAGTCACCCACCATCACTGTGTTTGGTGTTATCTGTGACCTTAGTTCTAATAGTGTTTGTTTGACGAATTTGGGAACCCCCCTGTCAGGTGCATATATGTTTATGATTGTAATGTTCTCCTGTTGACGTGTGCCCTTAATCAATATAAACTGACCTTCCTTATCTTTCTTGACTAACGTCGGACTAAAGTCTACCCTGTCTGATATTAGGATAGCAGCCTCTGTTTGTTTTCTGTGCTCTTTTGCTTGAAACACCGGCTTCCAAACTTTCACCCTATGATAATGTCTATCCTTTGTAGAAAGATGAGTTTCTAGGAGACAACGAATGGTAGGATCCTGTTTTTTAACCCAGTCTGCAAATCTATGTCTTTTCATTGGGGCATTGAGGCCGTTGATATTAAGAGATATTATTGAAATGTGTGTATTTATGTTTGCCATTTGTGTGTGTGTGTGTGTGTGTGTTTGTGTGTGTTTGGTTCTACCTGTGCTCTCTTTCTGTTAACTAGTATTTGAATATTGCTTATTTAGGTTCCTTGTATGTGTGCTTTTCCTTTTCTTCGTCATGGAGGATTCTAGCAAGTATTTTCTGTACAGCTGGTTTTGTCTTCAAATACTCCTTTAACCGGCTTTTGTCATGGATTGACTTTATTTCTCCATCTATTTGAATGGACAACTTTGCAGGATGAAGCAACCTTGGTTGACATTGTTATCTTTCAGAACTTGGACTATATCACTCCAAGCTCTTCTGGCTTTAAAAGTTTGTGTTGAACAATCTGCTGTAATCCTGATAAGCTTGCTTTTGTAGGGAGCTTGAGTTTTCTCTCTAACTGCTTTCAACATGTTTTCTTTGGTGTGTGTGTTTGGAAGTTTGATTATAATAGGGCGAGGTGAAGATCTTTTTGGGTTTTGTCTGGCTGGGGTTCTAAAGGCTTCCTGTATCTGCATTGGCACCTCTTTCCCAATTTGGAGGAAATTTTCGTCTGATTTTGTTGAAGACGCCTACTGTGCCTCTGCAGTGGAGTTCTTCTCCTTCTACTATGCCCTGAATTCTTATATTGGATATTCTCATAGTGTCCCGAATATCTTGAAATTCCCACTCATACTTTTTATGTTTGTCTTTCTCTTTGACTGTGGTAGATCTGCCACCTAGTCTTCTGTCCTGTCTTCCTCCATTCTAATGGTGAGATTTTCTGTGTATTTATTTTGAATCCTGCTGCATTGCTGTAGGTTTTCTTCAGCTCCAACAGCTTGCTAGTAATGTCTTCAGGGTCCTTTATGTATAGAATCATATCATCTGCAAATAATGAAAACTTGATCTGTCCCTTTCCAATTTGTATCCATTTTATGTGTGTATCTTGCCTTATTGCTATGGCTAAGACTTCAAAAACTATATTAAATAAAAGTGGGGACAGTAGACACCCTTGTCTTGTTCCTGATTTTAGTTGAAAACCTTCCAGTTCATCCCCAATTGGCTTTAGGCTTGTCATAAATAGCCTTTATTATATTGAGATATGTTCCTTCTGTTCCCAGTCTCTGTAGGACCTTTATCATGAAGTGATGTTGGATTTTGTCAAATGCTTTCTCTGTGTCTAATGAGATGATCATATGATTTTTTGTCCTTCAACGCATTCATGTAATGTATAACATTTATAGATTTGCGTATGTTGAATCATCCCTGCATCTGTGGTTTAAAATCTACTTGGTCAGGGTGAATGATCTTTTTGATATACTCTTGAATTCTGTTTGCCAATATTTTGTTGAGAATTTTTGCATCTATGTTCATGACGGAGATTCGTCTGTAATTTTCTTTTTTTGTGCTATCTTTGCCTCGTTTTGGTATCAGGGTGATGCTGGCCTCATAGAAGGAGTTTGGTAGAATTCCTTCCAGATCTATTTCCTGCAAAAGCTTAAGAAGCAATGGTGTTAGATCATCCTTAAACGTCTGGTAAGATTCATCAGTGTATCCATCCGGGCCAGAAGTTTTTGAGTTGGGAGATTATTGATAACTGTTCGGATCTCCGTGTTTGTTATAGGTCTATTTAAGTGATTAGTCTCATTTTGATTTAATTTAGCTAGGTTATATACATAAAGGAAATCATCCATTTCCTTCAGATTTTCATAATTTGTGGAGTATATGCTTTTATAGTATGTCCCTATGATTTTTTGGATATCTCTGGAATGTGTTGTGATGTTACCTTGTTCATCTCTGATTTTATTAATTTGTGTCTCTTCTCTCTTTCTTTTGGTCAGATCAGCTAAGGGTTTATCAATCTTGTTTATTCCTTCAAAGAACCAACACTTTGTTTCATTACTTCTTTGGATTGTTCTTTTTGTTTCTATTTCATTAATTTCTGCGCTAACCTTTATTATTTCTTCCCATCTACTGATTTTTGGTTTGCCTAGTTCTTCTTTTTCCCAGGCTTTAAGGCGAAGCATTAGGTCGTTTACGTGCGACCTTTCTAATTTCTTAATATAGGCACTTAAGGCTATAAATTTACCTCTTAGAACTGCCTTCATTGTGTCCCAGAGATTTTGGTATGTTGTGTTCTCATTATCATTTGACTCTATAAATTTTTTGTTTTCCTTTGTGATTTCTTCATTGACCCATTCATCATTTGGTAGTGTATTGTTTAGTTTCCATGATTTTGTGTATGCTCCATAGCCTTTCTTGCTACTGATTTGTAGTTTAATTCCATTGAGGTCAGATAGAATGCAATGAATGATTTCAATTTTCCTGAACTTGTTAAAATTTGTTTTGTGTCCTAACAAATGGTCTATTTTACAGAATGTTCCATGTGCTGCTGAAAAGAATGTTTTTTCTGCAGCCTCTGGATGAAATGTCCTGTATATATCTGTTAAGTCCATTCCTTCTATGACCTCATCTAGTCCAGATGCCTCTCTGTTTATTTTCTCCCGGGATTACCTGTCAATTGATGAGAGTGGGGTGTTAAAGTCACCCACCATCACTGTGTTTGGTGTTATCTGGGACCTTAGTTCTAATAGTGTTTGTTTGACGAATTTGGGAACCCCCCTGTCAGGTGCATATATGTTTAGGATTGTAATGTCCTCCTGTTGAAGTGTGCCCTTAATCAATATAAACTGACCTTCCTTATCTTTCTTGACTAACGTCGGACTAAAGTCTACCCTGTCTGATATTAGGATAGCAACCACTGCTTGTTTTCTAGGCTCTTTTGCTTGAAACACCGGCTTCCAAACATTCACCCTATGATAATGTCTATCCTTTGTAGAAAGGTGAGTTTCTTGGAGACAACGAATTGAAGGATCCTCTTTTTTAACCCAGTCTGCAAATCTATGTCTTTTCGTTGGGGCATTGAGGCCGTTGATATTAAGAGATATTATTGAAAAGTGTGGATTTGTGTTTGCCATTTTATGTGTGTGTGTGTGTGTGTGTGTGTGTGTGTGTGTTTCTACCTGTGCTCTCTTTCTGTTAACTAGTATTTGAGTATTGCTTGTTTTCTCTAGGTTCCTTGTATGTGTGCTTTTCCTTTTCTTCGTCATGGAGGATTCTAGCAAGTATTTTCTGTAGAGTTGGTTTTGTCTTCACATACTCCTTTAACCGGCTTTTGTCATGGATTGAATTTATTTCTCCATCTATTTGAAAGGATAACTTTGCAGGATGAAGCAACCTTGGTTGGCATTGTTATCTTTCAGAACTTGGACTATATCACTCCAAGCTCTTCTGGCTTTAAAAGTTTGTGTTGAATAATCTGCAGTAATCCTGATGAGCTTGCTTTTGTAGGGAGCTTGAGTTTTCTCTCTAACTGCTTTCAACATGTTTTCTTTGGTGTGTGTGTTTGGAAGTTTGATTATAATAGGGCGAGGTGAAGATCTTTTTGGGTTTTGTCTGGCTGGGGTTCTAAAGGCTTCCTGTATCTGCATTGGCACCTCTTTCCCAATTTGGGGGAAATTTTCGTCTGATTTTGTTGAAGACGCCTACTGTGCCTCTGCAGTGGAGTTCTTCTCCTTCTACTATGCCCTGAATTCTTATATTGGATGTTTTCATAGTGTCCCGAATATCTTGAAATTCCCACTCATACTTTTCTATGTTTGTCTTTCTCTTTGACTGTGGTAGATCTGCCAACTAGTCTTCTGCCCTGTCTTTCATCCATTCTAATGGTGAGATTTTCTGTGTATTTATTTTGAATCCTGCTGCATTGCTGTAGGTTTTCTTCAGCTCCAACAGCTTGCTAGTAATGTCTTCAGGGTCCTTTATGTATAGAATCATATCATCTGCAAATAATGAATACTTGATCTGTCCCTTTCCAATTTGTATCCCTTTTATGTGTGTCTCTTGCCTTATTGCTATGGCTAAGACTTCCAAAACTATATTAAATAAAAGTTGGGACAGTGGACAGTCAAAGAGAAAGACAACATAGAAAAGTATGAGTGGGAATTTCAAGATAATCGGGACAGTATGAAAACATCCAATATAAGATTTCAGAGCATAGTAGAAGGAGAAGAACTCCACTCCAGAGGCACAGTAGGCGTCTACAACATAATCAGACAAAAATTGGGAAATAGGTGCCAATGCAGATACAGTAAGCCTTCAGAACACAAGCCAAACAAAATCCAAAAAGAACTTCTCCTCGCCATATTATAATCAAACTTCGAAACACACACACCAAAGAAAACATATTGAAAGCAGTTAGAGAGAAAACTCAAGTTCCCTACAAAAGCAAGCCTATCAGGGTTACAGCACATTATTCGACACAAACTTTTAAGGGGAGAAGGGCTGGGAGTGATATAGTCGAAGTTCTGAAAGATAACAACTGTCAACCAAGGTTGCTTTATCCTGCAAAGTTATCCTTTCAAATAGATGGAGAAATAAAGTCATTCCATGGCAAAAGTAAGTTAAATGAGTATTTGAAGACACAACCAGCTCTACAGAAAATACTTGATAGAATCCTCCATGATGAAGAAAAGGAAAAGCACACATACAAGGAACCTAGAAAAAACAAGCAATACTAATTAACAGAAGAGAGCACAGGTAGAAGCAGAAACACACAAACACACACACACACACACACACACACACACACACACACACACACACACAAATGGCAAGTGAACATTTCCCAATGAATAGTAATGTTCAATTCAACGTTCCATAAACCTGTTGTCTAGGAAGAACTTATCCCCTGGAAAAGTAACAGTGAATGCAATGTGATGTTAGCCGGTTATGTACTAGCGTCATTTTCTATTGAAAACTAAGCATGAACTGAAAAGATTAGAAGCTGCTTCAATACCAACAAAGGTTGTGCAAGAACACTAACAAAGTCCAGTTCTGTGATTCAGTTGTGTATAATATTCAATTGCCCTTTGCAATCTATCCCTGAATTCAAAGTTCCGTAGTCCCACTGTTTGAAATGAACGTTTCTCACTGAAGACTAACAGTGAATTCAGTGCTGTGTAATTTCATTACAGACAACATTCCTATGGTAATCTAAGATTGATTCCAAAGTTCTATCTGAAGTTGTATGCTCGGAACATTTCCTGTTGAAAACGAACATGAATTCAAAGGCCTGGAACGGTGTGAATACAGAGAATGTTTCCGTTTGAAAACTGTGCACAATAAACAATTCTTTTTGAAAAGTAGGTGCTAATTCAACGTTCTATGATCATATTCGGTAGGAAGCTCAATTCCCGTCTTAAAGTATGTGTAATTGAAATTTTCATTCACCGGTTATCTAGTAGGATCACTTGCTATTGAAAAATTCCAAGGAATTCAAAGAGTATATAATCATGGATTCTTTAGTTTCTCATTGAAAACTCATCGTGAATGTCATGTTGTTCTCTCCTGTTCTCTACTGTAAACAAATCCGCATTCCTAACTAAATCTGTATTCAATGTTGCATAGTCCTGTTTTCTAAGTGAACATTTCCCAATGAATAGTAAGCAATGTTCAATTCAACATTCATGTTGTCTAGGAAGAACTTATCCCCTGGAAAGTAACAGTGAATGAAATGTGATGTTAGCCTGTTATGTACTAGCGTCACTTTCTAATGAAAACTAAACATGAATTGAAAAGATTAGAAGCTGCTTCAATACCAACATAAGTTGTGCAAGAAAACTAACAAGAAAGTCCAGTTCTGTGATTCAATTGTGTATAATATTCATTTGCCCTTTGCAATCTATCCCTGAATTCAAAGTTCTGTAGTCCCGCTGTTTGAAATGAACGTTTCTCACTAAAGACAAACAGAGAATTCAGTGTTCTGTAATTTCATTACAGACAACATTCCTATGGTAATCTAAGATTGATTTCAAAGTTCTATCAGATGTTGTATGCTCGGAACATTTCCTGTTGAAAACTAACATGACTTCAAAGGCCTGGAACTGTGTGAATACTAAGAATGTTTCCCTTTGAAAACTGTGCACAATAAACAATTCCCTTTGAAAAGTAGGTACGAATTCAACATTCTATGATCTTATACTGTAGGCAGCTCAATTTCCGCCTTAAAGTAAGTGTAATTGACAGTTTCATTCACCGGATATCTAATAGGATCAGTTGCTATTGAAATATCCAAGGAATTCAAAGAATAGGACATCTTTTATTCTTTCCTTTCTCACTGAAAACTCATCGTGAATGTCATGTTGTTCTCTCCTGTTCTCTACTGTCAAACAAATCCACTTTCCTAACTAAGCCTGTATTCAATGTTGCATAGTCCTGTTTTCTAAGTGAACATTTCCCAATGAATAGTAATATTCAATTCAACGTTCTGTAAACCTGTTGTCTAGGAAGAACTTATCCCCTCGAAAAGTAACAGTGAATGCAATGTGATATTACCTGGTGATGTACTAGCTTCAATTTCTAATGAAAACTAAGCATTATCTTAAAGGATTAGAAGGTGCTTCAATACCAACATAGGTTGTGCAACAAAACTAACAGAGAAAGTCCAGTTCTGTGATTCAATTGTGTATAATATTCAATTGCCCTTTGCAGTCTATCCCTGAATTCAAAGTTCTGTAGTCCCGCTGTTTGCAATGAACGTTTCTCCCTGAAGAATAACAGCGAGTTCTGCGTTCTGTAATTTCATTACAGACAACGTTCCTATGATAATCTAATATTGATTTCAAAGTTCTATCAGAAGTATTATGCTCGGAACATTTCCTGTTGAAAACGAACATGAATTCAAAGGCCTGAACTGTGTGAATACTGAGAATGTTTCCCTTTGAAAACTGTGCACAATAAGCAATTCTCTTTGAAAAGTAGGTGCGAATTCAAAGTTCTATGATCGTATTCTGTAAGAAGCTCAATTCCCGTCTTAAAGTAAGCGTAATTGACACTTTCATTCACCGGTTATCTAGTCGGATCAGTTGCTATTGAAAAATTCCAAGGAATTCACAGAGTGTATAATCTTGGATTCTTTCGTTTCTCATTGAAAACTCATCGTGAATGTCATGTTGTTCTCTTCTGTTCTCTAGTGTGAACAAATCCGCTTTCGTAACTAAGCCTGTATTCAATGTTGCATAGCCCTGTTTTCAAAGTGAACCTTTCCCAATGAATTGTAATGTTCAATTCACTGCTACGTTAACCTGTTGTCTAGGAAGAACTTATCCCCTGAAATAGTAACAGTGAATGCAATGTGATGTTAGCTGGTTATGTACTAGCGTCATTTTCTAATGAAAACTAAGCATGAACTGAAAAGATTAGAAGCTGCTTCAACACCAACATAGGTTGTGCAAGAAAACAAACAGAGAAAGTCCAGTTCTGTGATTCAATTGTGTATAATATTCAATTGCCCTTTGCAATCTATCCCTGAATTCAAAGTTCTGTAGTCCCACTGTTTGAAATGAACGTTTCTCACTGAAGACTAACAGCGAATTCAGTGTTCTGTAATTACATTACAGACAACATTCCTATGGTAATATAAGATTGATTTCAAAGTTCTATCAGAAGTTGTATGCTCGGAACATTTCCTGTTGAAAACGAACATGAATTCAAAGGCCTGCAATTGTGTGAATACTGAGAATGTTTCCATTTGAAAACTGTGCACAATAAACAATTCTCTTTGAAAAGTAGCTAGAAATTCAACGTTCTATGATCGTATTCTGTAGTAAGCTCAATTCCCGTCTTAATGTAAGCATAATTGACAGTTTCATTCACTGGTTATCTAGTCAGATCAGTTGCTATTGAAAAATCCCAAGGAATTCAAAGAGTAGGACATCTTGGATTCTTTTGTTTCTCATTGAAAACTCATCGTGAAGGTCATGTTGTTCTCTCGTGTTCTCTACTGTAAACAAATCCGATTTCCTAACTAAGCCTCTATTCAATGTTGCATAGTCCTGTTTTCTAAGTGAACATTTCCCAATGAATAGTAATGTTCATTTCAACGTTCCGTAAACCTGTTGTCTAGGAATAACTTATCCCCTGGAAAAGCAACAGTGAATGCAATGTGATGTTAGCTGGTTATGTTCCAGCGTCATTTTCTAATGAAAACTAACCATGAACTGAAAAGATGAGAAGCGGCTTCAATACCAACATAGGTTGTGCAAGAAAACTAACAGAGAAAGTCCAGTTCTGTGATTCAATTGTATATAATATTCAATTGCGCTTTGCAATCTATCCCTGAATTCAAAGTTCTGTAGTCCCGCTGTTTGAAGTGAACGTTTCTCACTGAAGACTAACAGCGAATTCAGTGTACTGTAATTTCAGTACAGACAACATTCCTATGGTATTCTGAAATTGATTTCAAAGTTCTATCAGAAGTTGCATGCTCGTAACATTTCCTGTTGAAATCAACATGAATTCAAAGGCCTGGAACTGTGTGAATACTGAGAATGTTTCCCTTTGAAAACTGTGCAGAATAAACAATTCTCTCTGAAAAGTAGGTGCGAATTCAAAGTTCTATGATAGTATTCTGTACGAAGCTCAATTCCCCTCTTAAACTAAGCGTAATTGACAGATTCATTCACCGGTTTTCTAGTAGCATCAGTTGCTATTGAAAAATTCCAAGGAATTACAAGAGTAGGACATCTTGGATTCTTTGAACTCATCGTGAGTGTCATGTTGTTCTCTCCTGTTCTCTCCAGTAAACAAATCCGCTTTCCAAACTAAGCCTGTATTCAATGTTGCATAGTCCTGTTTTCTAAGTGAACATTTCCCAGTAAATAGTAACGTTCATTTCAACGTTCCGTATACCTGTTGTCTAGGAACAATTTATCCCCTGGAAAATACCAGTGAATGCAATGTGATGTTAGCCAGTTATGTACTAGCGTCATTTTCTAATGAAAACTAACCATGAACTGAAAAGATTAGAAGCTGCTTCAATACCAACATAGGTTGTGCAAGAAAATTAACAAAGTCCAGTTCTGTGATTCAATTGAGTATAATATTAAATTGCCCGTTGCAGTCTATCCCTGAATTCAATGTTTGTAGTCCCGCTGTTTGAAATGAACGTTTCCCACTGAAGACTAACAGAGAATTCAGTGTTCTGTAATTTCATTACACACAATATTCCTATGGTAATCTAAGATTGATTTCAATGTTCTGTCAGAAGTTGTATGCTCGGAACATTTCCGGTTGAAATCAACATGAATTCAAAGGCCTGGAACTGTGTGAATACTGAGAATGTTTCCCTTTGTAAACTGTGCAGAATAAATAATGCTCTTTGAAAAGTAGGTGCGAATTCAACGTTCTATGATCGTATTGTGTAGGAAGATCAATCCCCGTCTTAAAGGAAGCCTAATTGAAAGTTTCATTCACCAGTTAACTGTTAGGATCAGTTGCTATTCAAAAATTCCAAGGAATTCAAAAGTAGGACATCTTGGATTCTTTCATTTCTCTTTGAAAACTCATCGTGAGTGTCATGTTGTTCTCTCCTGTTTCCTACTGTAAACAAATCCGCATTCCTAACTAAGCCTGTATTCAATGTTGCACAGTCCAGCTTTCTAAGTGAACATTTCCCAATGAATAGTAATGTTCAATTCAACGTTCCATAAACCTGTTATCTAGGAAGAACTTATACCCTGGAAAAGTAACAGTTAATGCAATGTGATGTTAGCCGGTTATGTACTCGCATCATTTTCTAATGAAAACTAAGCATGAACTGAAAAGATTAGAAGCTGCTTCAATACCAACATAAGTTGTGAAAGAAATGTAACTGAGAAAGTCCAGTTCTGTGATTCAATTGTGTATAATATTCAATTGCCCTTTGCAATCTATCCCTGAATTCAAAGTTCTGTGGTCCCGCTGTTTGAAATGAACGTTTCTCACTGAAGAGTAACAGCGAATTCAGTGTTCTGTAATTACATTACAGACAACATTCCTATGGTAATATAAGATTGATTTCAAAGTTATATCAGAAGTTGTATGCTCGGAACATTTCCTGTTGAAAAGGAACATGAATTCAAAGGCCTGCAATTGTGTGAATACTGAGAATGTTTCCATTTGAAAACTGTGCACAATAAACAATTCTCTTTGAAAAGTAGCTAGAAATTCAACGTTCTATGATCGTATTCTGTAGGAAGCTCAATTCCCGTCTTAATGTAAGCGTAATTGACAGTTTCATTCACTGGTTTTATAGTCGGATCAGTTGCTATTGAAAAATCCCAAGGAATTCAAAGAGTAGGACATCTTGGATTCTTTTGTTTCTCATTGAAAACTCATCGTGAAGGTCATGTTGTTCTCTCATGTTCTCTACTGTAAACAAATCCGCTTTCCTAACTAAGCCTCTATTCAATGTTGCATAGTCCTGTTTTCTATGTGAACATTTCCCAATGAATAGTTATGTTCATTTCAACGTTCCGTAAACCTGTTGTCTAGGAATAACTTATCCCCTGGAAAAGTAACAGTGAATGCAATGTGATGTTAGCCGGTTATGTTCCAGCGTCATTTTCTAATGAAAACTAACCATGAACTGAAAAGATGAGAAGCGGCTTCAATACCAACATAGGTTGTGCAAGAAAACTGACAGAGAAAGTCCAGTTTTGTGATTCAATTGTATATAATATTCAATTGCGCTTTGCAATCTATCCCTGAATTCAAAGTTCTGTAGTCCCGCTGTTTGAAGTGAACGTTTCTCACTGAAGACTAACAGCGAATTCAGTGTACTGTAATTTCAGTACAGACAACATTCCTATGGTATTCTGAAATTGATTTCAAAGTTCTATCAGAAGTTGTATGCTCGTAACATTTCCTGTTGAAATCAACATGAATTCAAAGGCATGGAACTGTGTGAATACTGCGAATGTTTCCCTTTGAAAACTGTGCAGAATAAACAATTCTCTTTGAAAAGTAGGTGCGAATTCAAAGTTCTATGATAGTATTCTGTACGAAGCTCAATTCCCCTCTTAAGCTAAGCGTAATTGACAGATTCATTCACCGGTTTTCTAGTAGGATCAGTTGCTATTGAAAAATCCCAAGGAATTCCAAGAGTAGGACATGTTGGATTCTATGAACTCATCGTGAGTGTCATGTTGTTCTCTCCTGTTCTCTACTGTAAACAAATCCGCTTTCCTAACTGAGCTTGTATTCAATGTTGCATAGTCCTGTTTTCTAAGTGAACATTTCCCAGTAAATAGTAAGGTTCATTTCAACGTTCCGTATACCTGTTGTCTAGGAAGAATTTATCCCCTGGAAAATACCAGTGAATGCAATGCGATGTTAGCCGGTTATGTAGTAGCATCATTTTCTAATGAAAACTAAGCATGAATTGAAAAGATTAGAAGCTGCTTCAATACCAACATAGGTTGTGCAAGAAAACTAACAAACTCCAGTTCTGTGATTCAATTGAGTATAATATTAAATTGCCCGTTTGCAATCTATCCCTGAATTCAACGTTCTGTAGTCCCGCTGTTTGAAATGAACGTTTGCCACTGAATACTAATAGCGAATTCAGTGTTCTGTAATTTCATTACAGACAATATTCCTATGGTAATCTAAGATTGATTTCAAAGTTCTATCAGAAGTTGTATGCTCAGAACATTTCCTGTCGAAAAGGAACAGGAATTCAAAGGCCTGGAACTGTGTGAATACTAAGAAAGTTTCCCTTTGAAAACTGCACAAGAAACAATTCTCTTTGAAAAGTAGGTGCGAATTCAACGTTCTATGATCGTATTCTGTAGGAAGTTCAATTCCCGTCTTCAAGTAAGCGTAATTGACAGTTTCAACAACCGGTTATCTAGTAGGACCAGTTGCTATAGAAAATCCCAAGGAATTCAATGAGTAGGACATCTAGGATTCTTTCGTTTCTCATTGAAAATTCATCGAGAATGTCATGTGGTTTTCTCCTGTTCTCTACGTAAACAAATCCGCTTTCCTAACTGAGCCTGTATTCAATGTTGCATAGTCCTGTTTTCTAAGTGAACTTTTCCCAATGAATAGTAATGTTCATTTCGACGTTCCGTAAACCTGTTGTCTAGGAAGAACTTATCCCCTGGAAAAGTAACAGTGAATGCAATGTGACGTTAGCCGGTTATGTACTAGCGTCATTTTCTAATGAAAACTAAACATGAACTGAAAAGATTAGAAGCTGCTTCAATACCAACATAGGTTGTGCAAGAAAACTAACAGAGAAAGTCCAGTTCTGTGATTCAATTGTATATAATATTCAATTGCCCTTTGCAATCTATCCCTGAATTCAAAGTTCTGTAGTCCCGCTGTTTGAAGTGAACGTTTCTCAATGAAGACTAACAGCGAATTCAGTGTTCTGTAATTTCATTACAGAGAACATTCCTATGGTAATCATAGATTGATTTCAAAGTTCTATCAGAAGTTGTATGCTCGGAACATTTCCTGTTGAAAACAAACGTGAATTCAAAGGCCTGGAACTGTGTGAATACTGAGAATGTTTCCCTTTAAAAACTGTGCAAAATAAAAATTTCTCGTTGAAAAGTAGGTGCGAATACAATGTTCTATGATCGTATTCTGTATGAAGCTCAATTCTCTACTTAAAGTAAGCATAATTGACAGTTTCATTCACCGGTTATCTAGTAGGATCAGTTGCTATTGAAAAATCCCAAGGAATTCAAAAAGTAGGACATCTCGGATTCTTTCATTTCTCTTTGAAAACTCATCGTGAGTGCCATGTTGTTCTCTGCTGTTCTCTACTGTAAACAAATCCGCTTTCCTAAGTAAGCCTGTATTCAATGTTGCATAGTCCAGCTTTCTAAGTGAACATTTCCCAATGAATAGTAATGTTCAATTCAACGTTCCATAAACCTGTTATCTAGGAAGAACTTATACCCTGGAAAATAACAGTTAATGCAATGTGATGTTAGCCGGTTATGTACTCGCATCATTTTCTAATGAAAACTAAGCATGAACTGAAAAGTTTAGAAGCTGCTTCAATACCAACATAAGTTGTGCAAGAAATCTAACTGAGAAAGTCCAGTTCTGTGATTCAATTGTGTATAGTATTCAATTGCCCTTTGCAATCTATCCCTGAATTCAAAGTTCTGTGGTCCCGCTGTTTGAAATGAACGTTTCTCACTGAAGAGTAAAGGGGAATTCAGTGTTCTGTAATTACATTACAGACAACATTCCTATGGTAATATAAGATTGATTTCAAAATTCTATCAGAAGTTGTATGCTCGGAACATTTCCTGTTGAAAACCAACAGGAATTCAAAGTCCTGGAAGTGTGTGCATACTGAGAATGTTTCCCTTTGAAAACTGTGCACAAGAAACAATTCTCTTTGAAAAGTAGGTCCGAATTCAACATTCTATGATGGTATTCTGTAGGAAGCTCAATTCCCGTCTTAAAGTAAGCGTAATTGACATTTTCATTCACCAGTTATCTAGTCGGATCAGTTGCTATTGAAAAATCCCAAGGAATTCAAAGATTAGGACATCTTGGATTCTTTCGTTTCTCATTGAAAACTCATCGTGAATGTCATGTTGTTCTCTCCTGTTCTCTACTGTAAACAAATCCGCTTTCCTAACTAAGCCTCTATTCAATGTTGCATAGTCCTGATTTCTAAGTGAACATTTACCAATGAATAGTAATGTTCATTTCAACGTTCCATAACCTGTTGTCTAGGCATAACTTATCCCCTGGAAAAGTAACAGGGAATGCAATGTGATGTTAGCCGGATATGTACCAGCATCATTTTCTAATGAAAACTAAGCATGAACTGAAAAGATTAGAAGCTGCTTTAACACAAACATAGGTTGTGCAAGAAAACTAACAGAGAAAGTCCAGTTCTGTGATTCAATGGTGTATTATATTCAATTGCCCTTTGAAATCTATCCCTGAATTCAAAGTTCTGTAGTCCCGCTGTTTGAAGTGAACGTTTCTCACTGAAGACTAACAGCGAATTCAGTGTACTGTAATTTCAGTACAGACAACATTCCTATGGTATTCTGAAATTGATTTCAAAGTTCTATCAGAAGTTGTATGCTCGTAACATTTCCTGTTGAAAACGAATATGAATTCAAAGGCCTGGAACTGTGTGAATACTGGGAATGTTTCCCTTTGAAAACTGTGCACAATTAACAATTCTCTTTGAAAAGTAGCTAGAAATTCAACGTTCTATGACCGTATTATGTAGGAAGCTGAATTCCCGTCTTAAAGTAAGCGTAATTGACAGTTTCATTCACCGGTTATCTAGTCGGATCAGTTGTTATTGAAAAATATCAAGGAATTCAAAGAGAAGGACATCTTGGATTCATTCGTTTCTCATTGAAAACTCATCGTGAATGTCATGTTGTTCTCTCCTGTTCTCTACTGTAAACAAATCCGCTTTCCTAACTGAGCTTGTATTCAATGTTGCATAGTCCTGTTTTCTAAGTGAACATTTCCCAGTAAATAGTAAGGTTCATTTCAACGTTCCGTATACCTGTTGTCTAGGAAGAATTTATCCCCTGGAAAATACCAGTGAATGCAATGCGATGTTAGCCGGTTATGTAGTAGCATCATTTTCTAATGAAAACTAAGCATGAATTGAAAAGATTAGAAGCTGCTTCAATACCAACATAGGTTGTGCAAGAAAACTAACAAACTCCAGTTCTGTGATTCAATTGAGTATAATATTAAATTGCCCGTTGCAATCTATCCCTGAATTCAACGTTCTGTAGTCCCGCTGTTTGAAATGAACGTTTGCCACTGAATACTAATAGCGAATTCAGTGTTCTGTAATTTCATTACAGACAATATTCCTATGGTAATCTAAGATTGATTTCAAAGTTCTATCAGAAGTTGTATGCTCGGAACATTTCCTGTCGAAAAGGAACAGGAATTCAAAGGCCTGGAACTGTGTGAATACTAAGAAAGTTTCCCTTTGAAAACTGCACAAGAAACAATTCTCTTTGAAAAGTAGGTGCGAATTCAACGTTCTATGATCGTATTCTGTAGGAAGTACAATTCCCATCTTCAAGTAAGCGTAATTGACAGTTTCAACAACCGGTTATCTAGTAGGATCAGTTGCTATAGAAAATCCCAAGGAATTCAATGAGTAGGACATCTAGGATTCTTTCGTTTCTCATTGAAAATTCATCGAGAATGTCATGTGGTTTTCTCCTGTTCTCTACAGTAAACAAATCCGCTTTCCTAACTGAGCCAGTATTCAATGTTGCATAGTCCTGTTTTCTAAGTGAACTTTTCCCAATGAATAGTAATGTTCATTTCGACGTTCCGTAAACCTGTTGTCTAGGAAGAACTTATCCCCTGGAAAAGTAACAGTGAATGCAATGTGATGTTAGCCGGTTATGTACTAGCGTCATTTTCTAATGAAAACTAAGCATGAATAGAAAAGATTAGAAGCTGCTTCAATACCAACATAGGTTGTGCAAGAAAACTAACAGAGAAAGTCCAGTTCTGTGATTCAATTGTGTATAATATTCAATTGCCCTTTGCAATCTATCCCTGAATTCAAAGTTCTGTAGTCCCGCTGTTTGAAGTGAACGTTTCTCACTGAAGACTAACAGCGAATTCATTGTTCTGTAATTTCATTACAGAGAACATTCCTATGGTAATCATAGATTGATTTCAAAGTTCTATCACAAGTTATATGCTCGGAACATTTCCTGTTAAAAACGAACATGAATTCAAAGGCCTGGAACTGTGTGAATACTGAGAATGTTTCCCTTTGAAAACTGTGCACAATAAACAATTCTCGTTGAAAAGTAGGTTCGAATACAATGTTCTATGATCGTATTCTGTATGAAGCTCAATTCCCTACTTAAAGTAAGCATAATTGACAGTTTCATTCACCGGTTATCTAGTAGGATCAGGTGCTATTGAAAAATCCCAAGGAATTCAAAGAGTAGGACATCTTGGATTCTTTCGTTTCTCATTGAATTCTCATCGTGAATGTCATGTTGTTCTCTCCTGTTCTCTACTGTAAACAAATCCGCTTTCCTAACTGAGCCTGTATTCAATGTGGCATTTAACTGTTTTCTAAGTGAACATTTCCCAGTAAATAGTAATGTTCATTTCAACATTCCGTATACCTGTTGTCTAGGAACAATTTATCCCTTGGAAAAGTAACAGGGAATGCAAATGTGATGTTAGCCGGTTATGTACCAGCGTCATTTTCTAATGAAATCTAACCATGGACCGAAAAATTTAGAAGCTGCTTCAATACCAACATAGGTTATGCAAGAAAACTAACAGAGAAAGTACACTTCTGTGATTCAGTTGTTTATAATATTCAATTGCCCTTTGCAATCTATCCCTGAATTCAAAGTTCTGTAGTCCCGCTCTTTGAAATGAACGTTTCTTACTGAAGACAAACAGCGAATTCATTGTTCTGTAATTTCGTTACAGACAACATTCCTATGGTAATCCAAGATTGATTTCAAAGTTCTATCAGAAGTTGTATGCTCAGAACATTTCCTGTTGAAAACGACCATGAATTCAAAGGCCTGGAACTGTGTGAATACTGAGAATATTTCCGTTGAAAACTGGGCACAATTAACAATTCTTTTTGAAAAGTAGGTGCGAATACAAGGTTCTATGATCGTATTCTGTAGGAAGCTCAATTCCCGTCTTAACGTAAGCGTAATTGACAGTTTCATTCACCGGTTATCTGGTCGGATCAGTTGCTATTGAAAAATCCCAAGGAATTCAAAGAGTAGGACATCTTGGATTGTTTCCTTTCTCATTGAAAACTCATCGTGAATGTCATGTTGTTCTCTCCTGTTCTGTACTGTAAACAAATCGGCTTTCCTAACTAAGCCTGTATTCAATGTTGCATAGTCCTGTTTTCTAAGTGAACATTTCCCAATAAATAGTAATGTTCATTTCAAGGTTCCGAAAACCTGTTGTCTAGGAATAACTTATCCCCTGGAAAAGTAACGGTGAATGCAATGTGATGTTAACCGGTTATGTACCAGCGTCATTTTCTAATGAAAACTAAGCATGAATAGAAAAGATTAGAAGCTGCTTCAATACCAACATAGGTTGTGCAAGAAAACTAACAGAGAAAGTCCAGTTCTGTGATTCAATTTTGTATAATATTCAATTGCCCTTTGCAATCTATCCCTGAATTCACAGTTCTGTAGTCCCGCTGTTTGAAATGAACGTTTGCCACTGAAGACTAACAGCAAATTCAGTGTTCTGTAATTTCATTACAAACAACATTCCTATGGTAATCTAAGATTGATTTCAAAGTTCTATCAGATGTTGTATGCTTAGAACATTTCCTGTTGAAATCAACATGAATTCAAAGGCCTGGAACTGTGTGAATACTGAGAATGTTTCCCTTTGAAAACTGTGCAGAATAAACAATTCTCTTTGAAAAGTAGGTGCGAATTCAACGTTCTATGATAGTATTCTGTATGAAGCTCAATTCCCGTCTTAAAGTAAGCGTAATTGACCAATTCATTCACAAGTTGTCTAGTAGGATCAGATGCTATTGAAAAATCCGAAGGAATTCAAAGAGTGGGACATCTTGGATTCTTTCGTTTCTCATTGAAAACTCATCTTGCATGTCATGTTGTTCTCTCATGATCTCTACTGTAAACAAATCCGCTTTCCTAAGTAAACCTGTATTAAAGGTTGCATAGTCCTGTTTTCTAAGTGAATATTTCCCAATAAATAGAAATGTTCAATTCAACGTTCCGTAAACCTGTTGTCTAGGAAGAACTTATCCCCTGGAAAAGTAACAGTGAATGCAGTGTGATGTTAGCCAGTTATGTAGCAGTGTCATTTTCTAGTGAAAACTTAGCAGGTACTGAAAAGATTAGAAGCTGCTTCAATACCAACATAGGTTGTGCAAGAAAACTAACAGAGAAAGTCCAGTTCTGTGATTCAATTGTGTATAATATTCAATAGTCCATTGCAATCTATCCATGAATTCAAAGTTCTGTAGTAACGCTATTTGAAATGAACGTTTCTCATTGAAGACTAACAGCGGATTCAGATTTTTGTAATTTCATTACAGACAACATTCCTATGGTAATCTAAGATTGATTTCAAAGTTCTATCAGAAGTTGTATGCTCGGAACATTTCCTGTTGAAAACGAACATGAATTCAAAGGCATGGAAGTGTGTGAATACTGAGAATGTTTCCCTTTGAAAACTGTGCACAATAAACAACTCTCTTTGAAAATTAGGTGCGAATTCAATGTTCTATGATCGTATTCTCTATGAAGCTCAATCCCGTCTTAAAGTAAGCGTAATTGACAGTTTCATTCACCGGTTATCTAGAAGGTCAGTTGCTATTGAAACATCCGAAGGAATTCAAAGAGTGGGACATCTTGGATTCTTTCGTTTCTCAGTGAAAACTCATCTTGCATGTCATGTTGTTCTCTCATGTTCTGTAGTGTAAAAAAATCCGCTTTCCTAACTAAACCTGTATTCTAGGTTGCATAGTCCTGTTTTCTAAGTGAACATTTCCCAATAAATAGAAATGTTCAATTCAACGTTCGGTAAACCTGTTGTCTAGGAAGAACTTATCCCCTGGAAAAGTAACAGTGAATACAATGTGATGTTAGCCAGTTATGTAGTAGCGTCATTTTCTAGTGAAAACTAAGCATGAATTGAAAAGATTAGAAGCTGCCTCAGTACCAACATAGGTTGTGCAAGAAAACTAACAGAGAAAGTTCAGTTCTGTGATTCAATTGTGTATAATATTCAATTGTCCTTTGCAATCTATCCCTGAATTCAAAGTTCTGTATCCCGCTGTTTGAAATGAACGTTTCTCACTGAAGACTAACAGCGGATTCAGTCTTCTGTAATTTCATTACAGACAACATTCCTATGGTAATCTAAGATTGATTTCAAAGTTCTATCAGAAGTTGTATGCTCGGAAGTTTTCCTGCTGAAAACGAACATGAATTCAAAGGCCTGGAACTGTGTGAATACTGAGAATGTTTCCCTTTGAAAACTGTGCACAATAAACAATTCTCTTTTAAAAATAGGTGCGAATTCAACGTTCTATTATCGTATTCTGTAGGAAGCTCAATCCCGTCTTAAAGTAAGTGTCATAAACAGTTTCATTCACCGGTTGTCTACTAGGATCAGTTGCTATTGAAAAATCCCAAGGATTTCAATGAGTAGGACATCTTGGATTCTTTCATTTCTCATTGAAAACTCATCGTCAGTATCATCTTGTTCTCTCCTGTTCTCTACTGTAAACAAATCCGCTTTCCTAACTAAGCCTGTATTAAATGTTGCATAGTCCTGTTTTCTCAGTGAACATTTCCCAATGAATAGTAATGTTCAATTCAACGTTCCGTAAACCTGTTGTCTAGGAAGAACTTATCCCCTGGAAAAGTAACAGTGAATGCAATGTGATGTTAGCCGGTTATGTACTAGCGTCATTTTCTATTGAAAATTAAGCACGAACTGAACAGATTAGAAGCTGCTTCAATACCAACTAAGGTTGTGCAAGAAAACTAACAAAGTCCAGTTCTGTGATTCAGTTGTGTATAATATTCAATTGCCCTTTGCAATCTATCCCTGAATTCAACGTTCTTAGTCCCGATGTTTGAAATGAACGTTTCTCACTGAAGGCTAACAGCGAATTCAGTGTTCTGTAATTTCATTACAGACAACATTCCAATGGTAATCTAAGATTGATTCCAAAGTTATATCAGAAGTTGTATGCTCCGAACATTTACTGTTTAAAACGAACATGAATTCAAAGGCATGGAACTGTGTGAATACTGAGAATGTTTCCCTTTGAAAACTGTGCACAATAAAAAATTCTCTATGAAAATTCGGTGCGAATTTAACGTTCTACGATCGTATTCTGTAGGAAGCTCAATTCCCGTCTTAAAGTAAGCGTAATTGACAGTTTCATTCACCGGTTATCTAGTAGGATCAGTTACTATTGAAAAATCCGAAGGAATTCAAAGAGTGGGACATCTTGGATTCTTTCGTTTCTCATTGAAAACGCATCTTGCATGTCATGTTGTTCTCTCTTGTTCTCTACTGTAAACAAATCCGCTTTCCTAACTAAACCTGTATTCAAGGTTGCATAGTCCTGTTTTCTTAGTGAACATTTCCCAATAAATGGAAATGTTCAAATCAACGTTCCAAAAACCTGCTGTCTAGGAAGAACTTATCCCCTGGAAAAGTAACAGTGAATGCAATGTGCTGGTAGCCGGTTATGTAGTAGCGTCATTTTCTAGTGAAAACTAAGCATGAACTGAAAAGATTATAAGCTGCTTCAGTACCCACATAGGTTGTTCAAGAAAACTAACAGAGATAGTCCAGTTCTGTGATTCATTTGTGTATAATATTCAATTGTCCTTTGCAATCTATCCATGAATTCAAAGTTCTGTATCCCGCTGTTTGAAATGAATGTTTCTCACTGAAGACTAACAGCGAATTCAGTGTTCTGTAATTACATTACAGACAACATTCGTATGGTAATTTAAGATTGATTTCAAAGTTCTATCAGAAGTTGTATGCTCCAAACATTTACTGTTGAAAACGAACATGAATTCAAAGGCCTAGAACTGTGTGAATACTGAGAAAGTTTCCCGTTGAAAACTGTGCACAATAAACTATTCTCTTTTAAAAGTAGGTGCGAATTCTACGTTCTATGATCGTATTCTGTAGGAAGCTCAATCCTGTCTTAAAGTAAGTGTAATTGACAGTTTCATTCACCAGGTATCTAGTAGGATCTGTTGCTACTGAACATCCCAAGGAATTCAAAAATTAGGACATCTTGGATTCTTTCGTTTCTCATTGAAAACTCATCTTGCATGTCATGTTGTTCTCTCTTGTTCTCTACTGTAAACAAATCCGCTTTCCTAACTAAAGCTGTATTCAAGGTTGCATAGTCCTGTTTTCTAAGTGAACATTTCCCAATAAATAGAAATGTTCAATTCAACGTTCCGTATACCTGTTGTCTAGGAAGAACTTATCCCCTGGAAAAGTAACAGTGAATGCAATGTGATGTTAGCCAGTTATGTAGTAGCGTCATTTTCTAGTGAAAACTAAGCATGAACTGAAAAGATTAGAAGCTGCTTCAACACCAACATAGGTTGTGCAAGTAAACTTACAGAGAAAGTCCAGGTCTGTGATTCAATTGTGTATAATATTCAATTGTCATTTGCAATCTATCCATGAATTCAAATTTCTGTAGTCCCGCTGTTTGAAGTGAACGTTTCTCACTGAAGACTAACAGCGGATTCAGTGTTCTGTAATTTCATTACAGACAACATTCCTATGGTAATCTAAGATTGATTTCAAAGTTCTATCAGAAGTTGTAAGCTCGGATCATTTTGTGTTTAAAACGAACATGAATTCAAAGGCCTGGAGCTGTGTGAATACTGAGTATGTTTCCCTTTGAAAACTGTGCACAATAAACAATTCTCTTTTAAAAATAGGTGCGAATTCAACGTTCTATGATCGTATTCTGTAGGAAGCTCAATCTCGTCTTACAGTAAGCGTAATTGACAGTTTCATTCACCGGTTGTCTAAAAGGATCTGTTGCTATTGAAAAATCCCAAGGATTTCAATGAGTAGGACATCTTGGATTCATTCGTTTCTCATTGAAAAGTCATGGTGAATGTCATGTTGTTCTCTCCTGTTCTCTACTGTAAACAAATCCGCTTTCCTAACTTTGCCTGTATTAAATGTTGCATAGTCCTGTTTTCTAAGTGAACATTTCCCAATGAATAATAATGTAATTCAACGTTCCGTAAACCTGTTGTCTAGGAAGAACTTATCCCCTGGAAAAGTAACAGTGAATGCAATGTGATGTTAGCCGGTTATGTACCAGCGTCATTTTCTAATGAAAACTAACTGTGAACTGAAAAGATTAGAAGCTGCTTCAATACCAACATAGGTTGTGCAAGAAAACTAACAGAGAAAGTCCAGTTCTGTGATTCAGTTGTGTATAATATTCAATTGCCCTTTGCAATCTATCCCTGAATTCAAAGTTCTGTAGTCCCGCTGTTTGAAATGAACGTTTCTCACTGAAGACTAACAGCGAATTCAGAGTTCTGTTATTTCATTACAGCCAACATTCCTATGGTAATCTAAGATTGATTTCAAAGTTCTATCAGTTGTATGCACGAAACATTGCCTGTTGAAAACGAACATGAATTCAAAGGCCTGGAACTGTGTGAATACTGAGAATGTTTCCCTTTGAAAACTGTGCAAAATTAACAATTCTCTTTGAAAAGTAGATGCGAATTCAACTTTTTATGATGGTATTCTGCAGGAAGCTCAATTCCCGTCTTAAAGTAAGCGTAATTGACAGTTTCATTCACAGGTTGTCTAGTAGGATCAGTTGCTATTGAAAAATCCCAAGGAATTCAAAGATTAAAACATCTTGGATTCTTTCGTTTCTCATTGAAAACTCATCGTGAATGTCATGTTGTTCTCTCCTGTTCTCTACTGTAAACGAATCCGCTTTCCTAACTAAGCCTGTATTCAATGTTGCATAGTCCTGTTTTCCAAGTGAATTTTTCCCAATGAATAGTAATGTTCATTCCAACGTTCCGTAAACCTGTTGTCTAGGAAGAACTTATGCCCTGGAACAGAAACAGTGAATGCAATGTGATGTTAGCCGGTTATGTAATAACGTCATTTTCTAATGAAAACTAGCCATGAACTGAAAATATTAGAAGCTGCTTCAATACCAACATAGGTTGTGCAAGAAAACTAACAGAGAAAGTCCAGTCCTGTGATTCAATTGTGTATAATATTCAATTGCCTTTTCCAGTCTATCTCTGAATTCAAAGTTCTGTAGTCCTGCTGATTGTAATGAACGTTTCCAACTGAAGACTAACATTGAATTCAGTGTTCTGTAATTTCATTACAGACCACATTCCTATGGTAATCTTAGATTGATTTCAAAGTTCTATCAGAAGTTGTATGCTTGGAACATTTCCTGTCGAAAACGAACATGAATTCAAATGCCTGGAACTGTGTGAATAATGAGAATGTTTCCCTTTGAAAACTGTGCACAATAAACAATTCTCTTTGAAAACTAGAAGTTGTACCAGCTCTTTCATTACCTGAACCAGTGGAATCATTTTGGGTCAGGGTACAGAGGTACATCCCTAAACATCTTGTGGAACATCACCCAGTGAGCTGTTTTCCCACCAGAAGGCAGAGTCTCTAAGAAGTGTGCTGAAGGTCTTGTTTCTCCACAGTCCTATTCCTCAGATTGGTTTTGGGAATGACCAAGTTGCCAGCCTCAAAATAAATTGGGTAAATTTAGGAGCCTTCAACTACTGTAATTCCAACTTTGTGCTGTTTTCCACAACTTGCCAAGTTGTCGTTCCTTTGCAGCTTAAAAAATGAGTATTGGACTAATATTTTTTTCTGTCTTTCAGCATTGTAATAATGAGTAATTTTATGAATGGTATTGATGTTGATAAATCTTTTTACCTAAGAGTTTGAATAAATTTTCAGTAGTTTCAGTGAAAAAAAAAAAACAGAAAAGTAGGTGCAAATTCAACGTTCTATGATCGTATTCTGTAGGAAGTTCAATTCCTGTCTTAAAGTAAACGTAATTGACAGTTTCATTCACCGGTTATCTAGTAGGATCAGTTGCTATTAAAAAATTCCAAGGATTTCAAAGAGTAGGACATCTTGGAGTCTTTCGTTTCTCATTGAAAACTCATCGTGAATGTCATGTTGTTCTCTGCTGTTCTCTACTGTAAGTAAATCCGCTTTCCTAACTAAGCCTTTATTCAATGTTGCATAGTCCTGTTTTCTAAGTGAACATTTCCCAATGAATAGTAATGTTCATTTCAACGTTCCATAAACCTGTTGTCTACGAAGAACTTATCCCCTGGAAAAGTAACAATGAATGCAATGTGATGTTACCCGGTTATGTACTAGCATCATTTTCTAATGAACACTAGCCATGAACTGAAAATATTAGAAGCTCCTTCACTACCAACATAGGTTGTGCAAGAAAACTAACAGAGACAGTCCAGTCCTGTGATTCAATTGTGTATAATATTCAATTGCCCTTTGCAATCTATCCCTGAATTCAAAGTTCTGTAGTCCCGCTGTTTGGAATGAACGTTTCTCAATGAAGACTAACAGCGAATTCAATGTTCGGTATTTTCATTACAGACAACATTCCTATGGTAATCTAAGATTGATTTCAAAGTTCTATCAGAAGTTGTATGCTCGGAACATTTCCTATTGACAACGAACATGAATTCAAAGGTCTGGAACTGTGTGAATACTGAGAATGTTTCTCTTTGAAAACTGTGCACAATAAACAATACTCTTTGAAAAGTAGGTGAGAATTCAATGTTCTATTATCTTATTCTGTAGGAAGCTCAATTCCCGACTTAAAGTAAGCGTAATTTACACATTCATTCACTGGTTGTCTAGTAGGATCAGTTTCTATTGAACAATCCCAAGGAATTGAAAGATTAGGACATCTTGGAGTCTTGCGTTTCTCATTGAAAACTCATCGTGAATGTCATGTTGTTCTCTGCTGTTCTCTACTGTAAGCAAATCCGCTTTCCTAACTAAGCCTGTATTCAATGTTGCATAGTCCTGTTTTCTAAGTGAACATTTCACAATGCATAGTAATGTTCATTTCAACGTTCCGTAAACCTGTTGTCTAGGAAGAACTTATCCCCTGGAAAATTAACAGTGAATGCAATGTGATGTTAGCTGGTTATGTACCAACATCATTTTCTAATGAAAACTAGCCATAAACTGAAAAGATAAGAACCTGCTTCAATACCAACATAGGTTGGGAAAGAAAACTAACACAGAAAGTCCAGTTCTGTGATTCAATTGTGTATAATATCCAATTGCCCTTTGCAATCTATCCCTGAATTCAAAATTCTGTAGTCCTGCTGTTTGAAATGAACATTTCTCACTGAACACTAACAGCAAATTCAGTGTTCGGTAATTTCATTAGAGACAACATTCCTAGGGTAATCTAAGACTGATTTCAAGTTCTATCAGAAGTTGTATGCTCGGATTATTCCTGTTGAAAACGAACATGAATATTAAGGCCTGGAACTCTGTGAATACTGACAATGTTTCCTCATGAAAAATGTGCACAATAAACGATTCTCTTTGAAAAGTAGGTGCAAATTCAACGTTCTATGATCATATTCTGTAGGAAGATCAATTCCCGTCTTGAAGTAAGCGTAATTGACAGTTTCTTTCACCGGATATCTAGTAGAATCAGTTGCTATTGAAAAATCACAAGGAATTCCAAGAGTAGGACATCTTGGATTCTTTCGTTTCTCATTGAAAACTCATCGTGAATGTCATGTTGTACTCTACTGTTCTCTACTGTAAACAAATCCGCTTTCCTAACTAAGCCTGTATTCAATGTTGCATAGTCCTGTTTTCTAAATGAACATTTCCCAATGAATAGTAATGTTCAATTCAACGTTCCGTAAACCTGTTGTTTAGGAAGAACTTCTCCCCTGGAGAAGTAACAGTGAATGCAATGTGATGTTAGCGGTTATGTACTAGCGCCATTTTCTAATGAAAACTAACCATGAACTGAAAAGATTAGAAGCTGCTTCAATACCAACATAGGTTGTGCAAGAAAACTAACAGAGAAAGTCCAGTTCTGTATTTCAGTTGTGTATAATATTCAATTGCCCTTTGCAATCTATCCCTGAATTCAAACTTCTGTAGTTCCGCTCTATGAAATGAACGTTTCTCACTGAAGACTAACAGCGAATTCAGTGTTCTGTAATTTCTTTACAGACAACATTCCTATGGTAATCTAAGATTGATTTCAAAGTTCTATCAGAAGTTGTATGCTCAGAACATTTCCTGTTGAAAACGAACATGAAGTCAACGGCCTGGAACTGTGTGAATACTGACAATGTTTCCCGTAGAAAACTGTGCACAATAAACAATTCTCTTTGAAAAGTAGGTGCGAATTCAACGTTCTATGATCGTATTCTGTAGGAAGCTCAATTCCCGTCTTAAAGTAAGTGTAATGGACAGTTTCATTCACCGGTTAACTAGTAGGATCACTTGCTATTGAAAAATCCAAGGAATTCAAAGCGTAGGACATCTTGGATTCTTTCGTTTCTCATTGAAAACTCATCGTGAATGTCATGTTGTTCTCTCCTGTTGTCTACTGTAAACAAATCCGCATTCCTAACTAAGCCTGTAATCAATGTTGCATAGTCCTGTTTTCCAAGTGAACATTTCCCAATGAATAGTAATCTTCATTTCAACGTTCCATAAACCTGTTTTCTAGGAAGAACTTATCCCCTGGAAAAGTAACAGTGAATGCAATGTGATGTAAGGCGGTTATGTACCAGCGTCATTCTCTAATGAAAAATAACCATGAACTGAAAAGATTAGAAGCTGCTTCAATACCAACATAGGTTGTGCAAGTAAACTAACACGGAAAGTCCAGTTCTGTGATTCAGTTGTGTATAATATCCAATTGCCCTTTGCAATCTATCCCTGAATTCAAAATTCTGTAGTCCCGCTGTTTGAAATGAACGTTTCTCACTGAACACTAACATCGAATTCAGTGTTCGGTAATTTCATTACAGACAACATTCCTATGGTAATCTAAGACTGATTTCAAGTTCTATCAGACGTTGTAGGCTCAGATTATTCCTGTTGAAAACGAAAATGAATTTTAAGGCCTGGAACTCTGTGAATACTGACAATGTTTCCTTTTGAAAAATGTGTACAGTAAACAATTCTCTTTGAAAAGTAGGTGCGAATTCAACGTTCTATGATCGAATTCTGTAGGAAGATCAATTCCCGTCTTGAAGTAAGCGTAATTGACAGTTTCTTTCACCGGATATCTAGTAGAATCAGTTGCTATTGAAAAATCACAAGGAATTCCAAGAGTAGGACAACTTGGATTCTTTCGTTTCTCATTGAAAACTCATCGTGAATGTCATGTTGTACTCTACTGTTCTCTACTGTAAACAAATCCGCTTTCCTAACTAAGCCTGTATTCAATGTTGCATAGTCCTGTTTTCTAAATGAACATTTCCCAATGAATAGTAATGTTCAATTCAACGTTCCGTAAACCTGTTGTTTAGGAAGAACTTCTCCCCTGGAGAAGTAACAGTGAATGCAATGTGATGTTAGCGGTTATGTACTAGCGCCATTTTCTAATGAAAACTAACCATGAACTGAAAAGATTAGAAGCTGCTTCAATACCAACATAGGTTGTGCAAGAAAACTAACAGAGAAAGTCCAGTTCTGTGATTCAGTTGTGTATAATATTCAATTGCCCTTTGCAATCTATCCCTGAATTCAAAATTCTGTAGTCCCGCTGTTTGAAATGAACGTTTCTCACTGAAGACTAAAAGCGAATTCAGTGTTCTGTAATTTCATTACAGACAACATTCCTATGGTAATCTATGATTGATTTCAAGTTCTATCAGAAGTTGTATGCTCGGAACATTTCCTGTTGAAAACGAACATGAATTCAAATGCCTGGAACTGTGTGAATAATGAGAATGTTTCCCGTAGAAAACTGTGCACAATAAACAATTCTCTTTGAATACTAGAAGTTGTACCAGCTCTTTCATTACTTGAGCCACTGGAATCATTATGGGTCAGGGTACAGAGGTACATCCCTAAACATCATGAGGCACATCACCCAATGAGCTGTTTTCCCACCAGAAGGCACAGTCTCTAAGAAGTGTGCTGAGGGTCTTGTTTCTCCACAGTCCTATTCCTCAGATTGGTTTTGGGAATGACCAAGTTGCCAGCCTTAAAGTTAATTTGGTAATTTTAGGAGCCTTCAACTACTGTAATTCCAACTTTGTGCTGTTTTCCACAGCTTGCCAAGTTGCCGTTCCTTTGCAGCTGATAAAATGAATATTGCACTAATATTTTTTCTGTCTTTCAGCATTGTAATAATGAGAAATTTTATGAATGGTATTGATGTTCATAAATCTTTTTACCTAAAAGTGTGAATAAATTTTCAGTAGTTTCAGTGAAAAAAAAAAAACAAAAGAAAAGTAGGTGCAAATTGAACGTTCTATGATCGTATTCTGTAGGAAGCTCAATTCCTGTCTTAAAGTAAGCGTAATTGACAGTTTCATTCACCGGTTATTTAGTGGGATCAGTTGCTATTAAAAAATCCCAAGGAATTCAAAGAGTAGGACATCTTGGAGTCTTTCGTTTCTCATTGAAAACTCATCGTGAATGTCATGTTGTTCTCTGCTGTTCTCTACTGAAAGCAAATCCGCTTTCCTAACTAAGCCTGTATTCAATGTTGCATAGTGTTGTTTTCTAAGTGAACATTTCCCAATGAATAGTAATGTTCAATTCAACGTTCCGTAAACCTGTTGTCTAGGAAGAACTTATCCCCTGGAAAAGTAACAGTGAATGCAATGTGATGTAAGGCGGTTATGTACCAGCGTCATTCTCTAATGAAAATAACCATGAACTGAAAAGATTAGAAGCTGCTTCAATACCAACATAGGTTGTGCAAGTAAACTAACACGGAAAGTCCAGTTCTGTGATTCAGTTGTGTATAATATCCAATTGCCCTTTGCAATCTATCCCTGAATTCAAAATTCTGTAGTCCCGCTGTTTGAAATGAACGTTTCTCACTGAACACTAACATCGAATTCAGTGTTCGGTAATTTCATTACAGACAACATTCCTATGGTAATCTAAGACTGATTTCAAGTTTTATCAGACGTTGTAGGCTCGGATTATTCCTGTTGAAAACGAAAATGAATTTTAAGGCCTGGAACTCTGTGACTACTGACAATGTTTCCTTTTGAAAAATGTGTACAATAAACAATTCTCTTTGAAAAGTAGGTGCGAATTCAACGTTCTATGATCGAATTTTGTAGGAAGATCAATTCCCGTCTTGAAGTAAGCGTAATTGACAGTTTCTTTCACCGGATATCTAGTAGAATCAGTTGCTATTGAAAAATCACAAGGAATTCCAAGAGTAGGACAACTTGGATTCTTTCGTTTCTCATTGAAAACTCATCGTGAATGTCATGTTGTACTCTACTGTTCTCTACTGTAAACAAATCCGCTTTCCTAACTAAGCCTGTATTCAATGTTGAATAGTCCTGTTTTCTAAATGAACATTTCCCAATGAATAGTAATGTTCAATTCAACGTTCCGTAAACCTGTTGTTTAGGAAGAACTTCTCCCCTGGAGAAGTAACAGTGAATGCAATGTGATGTTAGCGGTTATGTACTAGCGCCATTTTCTAATGAAAACTAACAATGAACTGAAAAGATTAGAAGCTGCTTCAATACCAACATAGGTTGTGCAAGAAAACTAACAGAGAAAGTCCAGTTCTGTGATTCAGTTGTGTATAATATTCAATTGCCCTTTGCAATCTATCCCTGAATTCAAAATTCTGTAGTCCCGCTGTTTGAAATGAACGTTTCTCACTGAAGACTAAAAGCGAATTCAGTGTTCTGTAATTTCATTACAGACAACATTCCTATGGTAATCTATGATTGATTTCAAGTTCTATCAGAAGTTGTATGCTCGGAACATTTCCTGTTGAAAACGAACATGAATTCAAATGCCTGGAACTGTGTGAATAATGAGAATGTTTCCCGTAGAAAACTGTGCACAATAAACAATTCTCTTTGAATACTAGAAGTTGTACCAGCTCTTTCATTACCTGAGCCACTGGAATCATTATGGGTCAGGGTACAGAGGTACATCCCTAAACATCATGAGGCACATCACCCAATGAGCTGTTTTCCCACCAGAAGGCACAGTCTCTAAGAAGTGTGCTGAGGGTCTTGTTTCTCCACAGTCCTATTCCTCAGATTGGTTTTGGGAATGACCAAGTTGCCAGCCTTAAAGTTAATTTGGTAATTTTAGGAGCCTTCAACTACTGTAATTCCAACTTTGTGCTGTTTTCAACAGCTTGCCAAGTTGCCGTTCCTTTGCAGCTGATAAAATGAGTATTGCACTAATATTTTTTTCTGTCTTTCAGCATTGTAATAATGAGAAATTTTATGAATGGTATTGATGTTCATAAATCTTTTTACCTAAAAGTGTGAATAAATTTTCAGTAGTTTCAGTGAAAAAAAAAAAAAAACCAGAAAAGTAGGTGCAAATTGAACATTCTACGATCGCATTCTGTAGGAAGCTCAGTTCCTGTCTTAAAGTAAGCGTAATTGACAGTTTCATTCTCCGGTTATCTAGTGGGATCAGTTGCTATTAAAAAATCCCAAGGAATTCAAAGAGTAGGACATCTTGGAGTCTTTCGTTTCTCATTGAAAACTCATCGTGAATGTCATGTTGTTGTCTGCTGTTCTCTACTGAAAGCAAATCCGCTTTCCTAACTAAGCCTGTATTCAATGTTGCATAGTCTTGTTTTCTAAGTGAACATTTCCCAATGAATAGTAATGTTCAATTCAACGTTCCGTAAACCTGTTGTCTAGGAAGAACTTATCCCCTGGAAAAGTAACAGTGAATGCTAAGTGATGTTAGCCGGTTATGTACCAGCATCATTTTCTAATGAAAACTAACCATGAACTGAAAAGATTAGAAGCTGCTTCAATACCAACATAGGTTGTGCTAGAAAAATAACAGTGAAAGTCCAGTTCTGTGATTGAGTTGTGTGTAATATTCAATTGACCTTTGCAATCTATCCCTGAATTCAAAGTTCTGTAGTCCCGCTGTTTGAAATGAACGTTTCTCACTGAAGACTAACAGCGAATTCAGTGTTCTGTAATCTCATTACAGACAACATTCCTATGGTAATCTAAGATTGATTTCAAAGTTCTAACAGAAGTTGTATGCTCAGAACATTTCCTGTTGAAAACGAACGTGAATTCAAAGGCCTGGTACTGTGTGAATTCTGAGAATGTTTCCCTTTGAAAACTGTGCACAATAAACAATTATCTTTGAAAAGTAGGTGCGAATTCAACGTTCTATGATCGTATTCTGTAGGAAGCTCAATTCCCGTCTTAAAGTAAGTGTAATGGACAGTTTCATTCACCGGTTAACTAGTAGGATCACTTGCTATTGAAGAATCCCAAGCAATTCAAAGAGTAGGATATCTTGGATTCTTTTGTTTCTCATTGAAACCTCATCGTGAATGTCATGTTGTTCTATCCTGTTGTCTACTGTAAACAAATCTGCTTTCCTAACTAAGCCTGTAATCAATGTTGCATAGTTTGTTTTAAAAGTGAACATTTCCCCATGAATAGTAATCTTCATTTCGACGTTCCATAAACCTGTTGTCTAGGAAGAACTTACCCCCTGGAGAAGTAACAGTGAATGCAATGTGATGTAAGGCGGTTATGTACCAGCGTCATTCTCTAATGAAAAATAACCATGAACTGAAAAGATTAGAAGCTGCTTCAATACCAACATAGGTTGTGCAAGTAAACTAACACGGAAAGTCCAGTTCTGTGATTCAGTTGTGTATAATATCCAATTGCCCTTTGCAATCTATCCCTGAATTCAAAATTCTGTAGTCCCGCTGTTTGAAATGAACGTTTCTCACTGAACACTAACATCGAATTCAGTGTTCGGTAATTTCATTACAGACAACATTCCTATGGTAATCTAAGACTGATTTCAAGTTCTATCAGACGTTGTATGCTCGGATTATTCCTGTTGAAAACGAAAATGAATTTTAAGGCCTGGAACTCTGTGAATACTGACAATGTTTCCTTTTGAAAAATGTGTACAATAAACAATTCTCTTTGAAAAGTAGGTGCGAATTCAACGTTCTATGATCAAATTCTGTAGGAAGATCAATTCCCGTCTTGAAGTAAGCGTAATTGACAGTTTCTTTCACAGGATATCTAGTAGAATCAGTTGCTATTGAAAAATCACAAGGAATTCCAAGAGTAGGACATCTTGGATTCTTTCGTTTCTCATTGAAAACTCATCGTGAATGTCAAGTTGTACTCTACTGTTCTCTATTGTAAACAAATCCGCTTTCCTAACTAAGCCTGTATTCAATGTTGCATAGTCCTGTTTTCTAAATGAACATTTCCCAATGAATAGTAATGTTCAATTCAACCTTCCGTAAACCTGTTGTTTAGGAAGAACTTCTCCCCTGGAGAAGTAACAGTGAATGCAATGTGATGTTAGCGGTTATGTACTAGCGCCATTTTCTAATGAAAACTAACCATGAACTGAAAAGATTAGAAGCTGCTTCAATACCAACATAGGTTGTGCAAGAAAACTAACAGAGAAATTCCAGTTCTGTGATTCAGTTGTGTATAATATTCAATTGCCCTTTGCAATCAATCCCTGAATTCAAACTTCTGTAGTCCCGCTCTATGAAATGAACGTTTCTCACTGAAGACGAACAGCGAATTCAGTGTTCGGTAATTTCTTTACAGACAACATTCCTATGGTAATCTAAGATTGATTTCAAAGTTCTATCACAAGTTGTATGCTCAGAACATTTCCTGTTGAAAACGAACATGAAGTCAAAGGCCTGGAACTGTGTGAATACTGAGAATGTTTCCCGTAGAAAACTGTGCACAATAAACAATTCTCTTTGAAAAGTAGGTGCGAATTCAACGTTCTATGATCGTATTCTGAAGGAAGCTCAATTCCCGTCTTAAAGTAAGTGTAATGGACAGTTTCATTCACCGGTTAACTAGTAGGATCACTTGCTATTGAAAAATCCCAAGCTATTCAAAGAGTAGGATATCTTGGATTCTTTTGTTTCTCATTGAAAACTCATCGTGAATGTCATGTTGTTCTCTCCTGTTGTCTACTGTAAACAAATCTGCTTTCCTAACTAAGCCTGTAATCAATGTTGCATAGTCCTGTTTTCCAAGTGAACATTTCCCAATGAATAGTAATCTTCATTTCAATGTTCCATGAACCTATTTTCTAGGAAGAACTTATCCCCTGGAAAAGTAACAGTGAATGCAATGTGATGTTAGCCGGTTATGTACCAGCGTCATTTTCTAATGAAAAATAACCATTAACTGAAAAGATTAGAAGCTGCTTCAATACCAACATAGGTTGTGCAAGAAAACTAACAGAGAAAGTCCAGTTCTGTGATTCAACTGTGTATAATATTCATTTACCCTTTGCAATCTATCTCTGAATTCAAAGTTCTGTAGTTCCGCTGTTTGAAATGAACGTTTCTCACTGAACACTAACAACGAATTCAGTGTTCGGTAATTTCATTACAGAAAACATTCCTATGGTAATCTAAGACTGATTTCAAGTTCTATCAGAAGTTGTATGCTCGGAAAATTTCCTGTTGAAAACGAACATGAATTAAAATGCCTGGAACTGTGTGAATAATGAGAATGTTTCCCTTTGAAAACTGTGCACAATAAACATTTCTCTTTGAATACTAGAAGTTGTACCAGCTCTTTCATTACCTGAGCCACTGGAATCATTTTGGGTCAGGGTACAGAGGTACATCCCTAAACATCATGAGGAACATCACCCAATGAGCTGTTTTCCCACCAGAAAGCACAGTCTCTAAGAAGTGTGCTGAGGGTCTTGTTTCTCCACAGTCCTATTCCTCAGATTGGTTTTGGGTATGACCAAGTTGCCAGCCTTAAAGTTAATTTGGTAATTTTCGGAGCCTTCAACTACTGTAATTCCAACTTTGTGCTGTTTTCCACAGCTTGCCAAGTTGTCGTTCCTTTGCAGCTTATAAAATGAGTATTGAACTAATATTTTTTTCTGTCTTTCAGCATTGTAATAATGAGAAATTTTATGAATGGTATTGATGTTCATAAATCTTTTTACCTAAAAGTGTGAATAAATTTTCAGTAGTTTCAGTGAAAAAAAAAAAAAAAACAGAAAAGTAGGTGCAAATTCAACGTTCTATGATCGTATTCTACAGGAAGCTCAATTCCTGTCTTAAAGTAAGCGTAATTGACAGTTTCATTCACCGGTTATCTAGTAGGATCAGTTGCTATTAAAAAATCCCAAGGAATTCAAAGAGTAGGACATCTTGGAGTCTTTCGTTTCTCATTGAAAACTCATCGTGAATGTCATGTTGTTCTCGGCTGTTCTCTACTGTAAGCAAATACGCTTTCCTAACTAAGCCTGTATTCAATGTTGCATAGTCCTGTTTTCTAAGTGAACATTTCCCAATGAAATGTAATGTTCATTTCAACGTTCCGTAAACATGTTGTCTAGGAAGAACTTCTCCCCTGGAAAAGTAACAGTGAATGCAATGTGATGTAAGCCGGTTATGTCCCAGCGTGATTTTCTAATGAAAACTAACCATGAACTGAAAAGATTAGAAGCTGCTTCAATGCCAACATAGGTTGTGCAAGAAAACTAACAGAGAAAGTCCAGTCCTGTGATTCAGTTGTGTGTAATATTCAATTGCCCTTTGCAGTCTATCTCTGAATTCAAAGTTCCGTAGTCCAGCTGTTTGAAATGAACGTTTCTCACTGAAGACTAACAGTGAATTCAGTGTTCTGTAATTTCATTACAGACAACATTCCTATGGTAATCTAAGATTGATTTCAAAGTTTTATCAGAAGTTGTATGCTCGGAACATTTCCTGTTGAAAACGAACATGAATTTAAATGCCTGGAACTGTGTGAATAATGAGAATGTTTCCCTTTGAAAACTGTGCACAATAAACAATTCTCTTTGAAAACTAGAAGTTGTACCAGCTCTTTCATTACCTGAACAACTGGAATCATTTTGGGTCAGGGTACAGAGGTACATCCCTAAACATCATGAGGAACATCACCCAATGAGCTGTTTTCACACCAGAAGGCAGAGTCTCTAAGAAGTGTGCTGAGGGTCTTGTTTCTCCACAGTCCCATTCCTCAGGTTGGTTTTGGGAATGACCAAGTTGCCAGCCTCAAAGTTAATTTTGTAATTTTAGGAGTCTTCAACTACTGTAATTCCAACTTTGTGCTGTTTTCCACAGCTTGCCAAGTTGTCGTTCCTTTGCAGCTTATAAAATGGGTATTGGACTAATATTTTTTTCTGTCTTTCAGCATTGTAATAATGAGAAATTTTACGAATGGTATTGAAGTTGATAAATCTTTTTACCTAAGAGTTTGAATAAATTTTCAGTAGTTTCAGTGACAAAAACAAAAACATAAAAGTAGGTGCAAATTGAACGTTCTATGATCGTATTCTGTAGGAAGCTCAATTCCTGTCATAAAGTAAGCATAAATACAGTTTCATTCACCGGTTATCTAGTAGGGTCAGTTGCTATGGTAATCTAAGATTGATTTCAAAGTTCTATCAGTTGTATGCACGGAACATTTCCTGTTGAAAACGAACATGAATTCAAAGGCCTGGAACTGTGTGAATACTGAGAATGTTTCCTTTTGAAAACTGAGCACAATTAACAATTCTCTTTGAAAAGTAGGTGCGAATTCAACATTCTATGATCGTATTCTGTAGGAAGCTCAATTCCTGTCTTAAAGTAAGCGTAATTGACAGTTTCATTCCCCGGTTGTCTAGTAGGATCTATTGCTATTGAAAAATCCCAAGGAATTCAAAGAGTAGGACATCTTGGATTCTTTCGTGTCTCAATGAAAACTCATCGTGAATGTCATGTTCTTCTCTCCTGTTCTGTTCTGTAAACAAATCCGCTTTCCTAACTAAGCCTGTTTTCAATGTTGCATAGACCTGATTTCCAAGTGAACATTTCCCAATGAATAGTAATGTTCATTTCAACGTTCCGTAAACCTGTTGTCTACGAAGAACTTATCCCCTGGAAAAGTAAGAGTGAATGCAATGTGATGTTAGTGGGTTATGTACTGGCGTCATTTTCAAATGAACACTAACCATGAACTGAAAAGATTAGAAGGTGCTTCAATACCAACATAGGTTGTGCAAGAAACTAACAGAGGAAGTCGAGCTCTGTGATGCAATTGTGTATAATATTCAATTGCCCTTTGCAATCTATCCCTGAATTCAGAGTTCTGTAGTCCCGCTGTTTGTAATGAACGTTTCTCACTGAAGACTAACAGCGAATTCAGTGTTCTGTAATTTCATTACAGACAACATACCTATGGTAATCTAAGTTTGATTTCAAAGTTCTATCAGAAGTTGTATGCTTGGAACATTTCCTGTTGAAAACGTACATGAATTCAAAGGCCTGGAAATGTGTGAATACTGAGAATGTTTCCCTTTGAAAACTGTGCACAATTAACAATTCTCTTTGAAAAGTAGGTGCAAATTCAACGTTCTATGATCGTATTCTGTTGGAAGCTCAATTCCCATCATAAAGTAAGCGTAATTGACAGTTTCATTCCCCGGTTGTCTAGTAGGATTTGTTGCTATTGAAAAATCCCAAGGAATTGAAAGAGTTGGACATCTTGGATTCTTTCGTGTCCCAATGAAAACTGATCGTGAATGTCATGTTCTTCTCTCCTGTTCTGTACTGTAAACAAATCCGCTTTCCTAACTAAGCCTGTTTTCAATGTTGCATAGTCCTGTTTTCCAAGTGAACATTTCCCAATGAATAGTCATGTTCATTTCAACGTTCCGTAAACCTGTTGTATACGAAGAACTTATCCCCTGGAAAAGTAACAGTGAATGCAATGTGATGTTAGTCGGTTATGTACTCACGTCATTTTCAAATGAACAGTAACCATGAACTGAAAAGATTAGAAGGTGCTTCAATACCAACATAGGTTGTGAAAGAAAACTAACAGAGAAAGTCCAGCTGTGTGATTGAATTGTGTATACTATTCAATTGCCCTTTGCAATCTATCCGTGAATACAAAGTTCTGTAGTCCCGCTGTTTGAAATGAATGTTTGTCACTGAAGACTAACAGCGAATTCAGTGTTCTGTAATTTCTTTATAGACAACATTCCTATGGTAATCTAAGATTGATTTCAAAGTTCTATCAGAAGTTGTATGCTCGGAACATATCCATTTGAAAACGAACATGAATTAAAAGGCCTTGAACTGTGTGAATACTGAGAATGTTTCCCTTTGAAAACTGTGTACAATTAACAATTCTATTTGAAAAGTAGGGGCGAATTCAACGTTCTATAATCGTATTTTGTAGGAAGCTCAATTCCCGTCTTAATATAAGAGTAATTGACAGTATCATTCACCGGTTGTCTAGTAGGATCAGTAGCAATTGAAAAGTCCAAAGGAATTCAAAGAGTAGGACATCTAGGATCCTTTCGTTTCTCATTGAAAACTCATCGTGAATGTCATGTTGTTCTCTCTTGTTCTCTACTGTAAATAAATCCGCATTCCTAACTAAGCCTGTATTCAATGTTGCATAGTCCTGTTTTCTAAGTAAACATTTCCCAAAGAACAGTAATGTTCAATTCAACGTTCCATAAACCTGTTGTCTAGGAAGAACTTATCCCCTGGAAAATAACAGTGAATGCAATGTGATGTTAGCTGGTTATGTACTAGCATCATTTTCTAGTGAAAACTAAAAATGAACTGAAAAGATTAGAAGGTTCTTCAATACCAACATAGCTTGTGCGCGAAAACTAACTGAGAAAGTCCAGTTCTGTGATTCAATTGTGTATAATATTCAATTGCCCTTTGCAATCTATCCCTGAATTAAAGTTCTGTAGTCCTGCTGTTTGAAATGAACGTTTCTCACTGAAGACTAACAGCGAATTCAGTGTTCTGTAATTTCATTACAGACAAAATTCTTATGGTAATCTAAGATTGATTTCAAAGTTCTATCAGAAGTTGTATGCTCGGAACTTTTAATTTTGAAAACGAACATGAATTAAAGGCCTGGAATTGTGTGAATACTGAGATTGTTTCCCATTGAAAACTGTGCACAATAAACCATTCTCTCTTAAAAGTAGGTGCGAATTCAACGTTCTATGATCGTATTCTGTAGGAGGCTCAATTCGCGTCTTAAATTAAGCGTAATTGACAGTTTCATTCACCAGTTGTCTAGAAGGATCAGTTGCTATTGAAAAATCCCAAGGAATTCAAAGAGTAGGACATCTTGGATTCTTCCGTTTCTCTTTGAGAACTCATCGTGAATGTCATGTTGTTCTCTCCTGTTCTCTACTGTAAACATATGTGCTTTCCTAACTAAGCCTGTATTCAATGTTGCATAGTCCTGTTTTCTAAGTGAACATTTCCCAATGAATGGTAATATTCATTTCAACATTCCATAAACCATTTGTCTAGGAAGAACTTAAGCCCTGGAAAAACAACAGTGAATGCACTGTGATTTTACACGGTTATGTACCAGAGTCATTTTCTAATGAATATTAAGCATGAACTGAAAAGATTAGAAGCTGCTTCAATACCAACATAGGTTGTGCAAGAAAACTAACAGAGAAAGTCCAGTTCTGTGATTCAATTGTGTATAATATTCAATTGACCTTTCCAATCTATCCCTGAATTCAAAGTTCTGTAGTCACGCTGTTTGAAATGAACGTTTCTCACTGAAGACTAACAGCGAATTCAGTGTTCTGTAATTTCATTACAGACAAAATTCCTATGGTAATCTAAGATTGATTTCATAGTTCTATCAGAAGTTGTATGCTCGGAACTTTTCCTTTTGAAAACGAACATGAATTAAAGGCCTGGAATTGTGTGAATACTGAGATTGTTTCCCATTGAAAACTGTTCACAATAAACCATTCTCTCTTAAAAGTAGGTGTGAATTCAACGTTCTATGATCGTATTCTGTAGGAGGTTCAATTCGCGTCTTAAATTAAGCGTAATTGACAGTTTCATTCACCAGTTGTCTAGTAGGATCAGTTGCTATTGAAAAATCCCAAGGAATTCAAAGAGTAGGACATCTTGGATTCTTTCCTTTCTTATTGAAAACTCATCGTGAATGTCATGTTGTTCTCACCTGTTCTCTAATATAAACAAATCCATTTTCCTAACTAAGCCTGTATTCAATGTTGCATAGTCCTGTTATCCAAGTGAACATTTCCCAATGAATAGCAATGTTCATTTCAACGTTCCGTAAACCTGTGGTCTAGGAAGAACTTACTCCCTGGAAAAGTAACAGTGAATACAATGTGATGTTAGCCGGTTATGTACCAGCGTTATTTTCTAATGAAAACTAACCATGAACTGAAAAGATTAGAAGCTGCTTCAATACCAACATAGGTTGTGCAAGAAAACTAACACCGAACGTCCAGTTCTGTGATTCAATTGTGTAGAATATTCAATTGCCCTTTGCAATCTATCTCTGAATTCAAAGTTCTGTAGTCCCTCTGTTTGACATGAACGTTTCTCACTGAAGACGAACAGCGAATTCAGTGTTCTGTAATTTCATTACACAGCATTCCTATGGTAATCTAAGATTGATTTCAAAGTTCTATCAGAAGTTGTGTGCTTGGAACATTTCCTGTTGAAAACGAACATGAATTCAAAGGCCTGGAACTGTGTGAATACTGAGAATGTTTTCCTTTGAAAACTGTGCACAATTAACAATTCTCTCTTAAAAGTAGGTGCGAATTCAACGTTCTATGATCGTATTCTGTAGGAGATTCAATTCCCGTCTAAAAGTAAGCGTGATTGACAGTTTCATTCACCAGTTATCTAGTAGGAACAGTTGCTATTGAAAAATCCAAGGAATTCAAAGAGTAAGACATCTTGGATTCTTTCGTTTCTCTTTGAAAACTCATGGTGAATGTCATGTTGTTCTCTCCTGTTCCCTACTGTAAACAAATCCGCTTTCCTAACTAAGCCTGTACTCAATGTTGCATAGTCCTGTTTTCTAAGTGCACATTTCCCAATGAATAGTAATGTTCAATTCAACGTTCCGTAAACCTGTTGTCTAGGAAGAACTTATACCCTGTAAAAGTAACAGTGAATGCAATGTGATGTTAGCCGGTTACGTACTATCGTCATTTTCTAATGAAAACTAACCATGAACTGAAAAGATTAGAAGCTGCTTCAATACCAACATACGTTGTGCAAGAAAACTAACAGAGAAAGTCCAGTTCTGTGATGCAATTGTGTATAATATTCAATTGCCCTTTGCAATCTATCCCTGAATTCAAAGTTCTGTAGTCCCACTGTTTGAAATGAACGTTTCTCACTGAACACAAACAGCGAATTCAGTGTTCTATAATTTCATTACAGAAAACATTCCTGTGGTAATCCAAGATTGATTTCAAAGTTCTATCAGAAGTTGTATGCTCAGAACATTTCCTGTTGAAAACGAACATGAATTGAAAGGCCTGGAACTGTGTGAATACTGAGAGTGTTTCCCTTTGAAAACTATGCACAATTAACAATTCTGTTTGAGAAGTAGGTACGAATTAAATGTTTTATGATAGTATTCTGTAGGAAGCTCAATTCCTGTCTTAAAGTAAGCGTAATTGAGAGTTTCATTCACCGGTTGTCTAGTAGGATCAGTTGCTATTGAATAATCCCAAATAACTCAAAGACTAGGACATCATGGATTCTTTCGTTTCTCATTGAAAACTCATCGTGAATGTCATGTTGTTCTCTCCTGTTCTCTACTGTAAACAAATCCGCTTTCCTAACTAAGCCTGCATTCAATGTTGAATAGTCCTGTTTTCCAAGTAAACATTTCTCAATGAATAATAATGTTCATTTCAACGATCCGTAAACCTGTTTTCTAGGAAGAACATATCCCCTGGAAAAGTTAACGTGAATGTAGTGTGATGTCAGCCGGTTATGTACCAGCGTCATTTTCTAATGAAAACTAACCATGAACTGAAAAGATTAGAAGTTATTTCAATAAAAATATAGGTTGTGCAAGAAAACTAACAAGGAACGTCCACTTCTGTGATTCAATTGTGTATAATATTCAATTGCACTTTGCAATCTATCCCTGAATTCAAAGTTCTGTAGTCCCACTGTTTGAAATGAACGTTTCTCACTGAGTACTAACAGCGAAATCAGTGTTGTGTAATTTCATTACAGACAACATTCCTATGGTAGTCTAAGATTGATTTCAAAGTTCTATCAGAAGTGGTATGTTCGGAACATTTCCTGTTGAATACGAACTTGAATTGAAAGGCCTGGGACTGTGTGAATACTGAGAATGTTTCCTTTGAAAACTGTGCACAATTAACAATTCTCTTTGAAAAGTAGGTGCGAATTCAACGTTCTATGATCATATTATGTAGGAAGCTCTATTCCCTTCTTAAACTAAGCGTAATTGACAGTTTCATTCACCGGTTGTCTGGTAGGATCAGTCACTATTGAAAAATCCCAAGGAATTCAAAGAGTAGGATATCTTGGATTTTTTCGTTTCTCATTGAAAACTCATCGTGAATGTCATGTTGTTCTCTCCTGTTCTCTACTGTATACAAATCCGCTTTCCTAACTAAGCCTGTATTCAATGTTGTATAGTCCTGTTTTCCATGTGAACATTTCCCAATGAATAGTAATGTTCATTTCAACGTTCCGTAAACCTGTTGTCTAAGGAGAACTTATCCCCTGGAAAATTAACAGTGAATGCAATGTGATGTTAGCCGGTTATGTACCAGCGTCATTTTCTTATGAAAACTAACCATGAACTGACAAGATTAGAAGCTGTTTCAATACCAACATAGGTTGTACAAGAAAACTAACAAGGAACGACCAGTTCTGTGATTCAATTGTGTATAATATTCAATTGCCTTTTGCAATCTATCTCTGAATTCAAAGTTCTGTAGTCCCACTGTTTGAAATGAATGTTTCTCACTGAAGACTAACAGCGAATTCAGTGTTCTGTTATTTCATTACAGACAACATTCCTATGGTAATCAAAGACTGATTTCAAAGTTCTATCAGAAGTGGTATGCTCGGAACATTTCCGGTTGAATACGAACATGAATTCAAAGGCCTGGAACTGTGTGAATACTGAGAATGTTTCCCTTTGAAAACTGTGCACAATTAACAATTCTTTTTGACAAGTAGGTGCGAATTCAACGTTCTTTGATCGTCTTATGTAGGAATGTCAATTCCCGCGTTAATGTAAGCGTAATTGACAGTTTCATTCACCGGTTGTCTAGTAGGATCAGTTGGTATAGAAAAATCCCAAGGAATTCAAAGAGTAGGACACCATGGATTCTTTCGTTTCTCTTTGAAAACTCATCATGAATGTCATGTTGTTCTCTCCTGTTCTCTACTGTAAACAAATCCGTTTTCCTAAGTAAGCCTGTATTCAATGTTGCATAGTCCTGTGTTCCAAGTGAACATTTCCCAATGAATAATAATGTTCATTTCAACGTTCCGTAAACCTGTTTTCTAGGAAGAACTTATCCCCTGGAAAAGTAACAGTGAATGCAATGTGATGTTAGCCGGTTATGTACCAGCGTCATTTTCTAATAAAAACTAACCATAAACTGAAAAGATTAGAAGCTGCTTCAATACCAACATAGGTTGTGCAAGAAAACTAACAGAGAACGTCCAGTTCTGTGATTCAATTGTGTAGAATATTCAATTGCCCTTTGCAATCTATTCCTGAATTCAAAGTTCTGTAGTTCCTCTGTTTGAAATGAACGTTTCTCACTGAAGACTAACAGCGAAATTAGTGTTCTGTAATTTCATTACACACAACATTCCTATGGTAACCTAAGATTGATTTCAAAGTTCTGTCAGAAGTTGTATGCTCGGAACATTTCCTATTGAAAACGAACATGAATTGAAAGGCCTGGAACTGTGTGAATACTGAGAATGTTTCCCGATGAAAACTGTGCACAATTAACAATTCCCTTTGACAATTAGGTGCGAATTCAACGTTTTATGATGTATTCTGTAGGAAGCTCAATTGCCGTCTTAAAGTAAGCGTAATTGACAATTCATTCACTGGTTGTCTAGTAGGATCAGTTGGTATTGAAAAATCCCAAGGAATTCAAAGAGTAGGACATCTTGGATTCTTTCATTTCTTATTGAAAACTCATCGTGAATGTCATGTTGTTCTCTCCTGTTCTCTTCTGTAAACAAATCCGTTTTCCTAACTAAGACTGTATTCAATGTTGCATAGTCCTGTTATCCAAGTGAACATTTCCCAATGAATAGTAATGTTCATTTCAACGTTCCGTAAACCTGTTGTTTAGGAAGAACTTATCCCCTGGAAAAGTAACAGTGAATACAATGTGATGTTAGCCGGTTATGTTCCAGCGTCATTTTCTAATGAAAACTAACCATGAACTGAAAAGATTAGAAGCTGCTTCAATACCAACATAGGTTGTGCAAGAAAACTAACAGAGAACGTCCAGTTCTGTGATTCAATTGTGTAGAATATTCAATTGCACTTTGCAATCTATCTCTGAATTCAAAGTTCTGTAGTCCCTCTGTTTGACATGAACGTTTCTCGCTGAAGACTAACAGCGAATTCAGTGTTCTGTAATTCCATTACAGACAAAATTCCTATGGTAATCTAAGATTGATTTCAAAGATCTATCAGAAGTTGTATGCCCGGAACATTTCCTGATGAAAACGAACATGAATTCAAAGGCCTGTGAGTGTGTGAATACAGAGAATATTTCCTTTGAAAACTGTGCACAATTAACAATTCTCTTAGAAAAGATGGTGCGAATTCAACGTAGTATGTTCACATTCTGTAGGAGTTCAATTCCCGTGTCAAAGTAAGAGTAATTGACAGTTTCATTCACCGGTTGTCTAGTAGTATCAGTTGCTATTGAAAAATCCCAAGGAATTCAATGAGTAGGACATCTTGGATTCTTTCGTTTCTCATTGAAAACTCATGGTGAATGTCATGTTGTTCTCTCCTGTTCTCTACTGTAAACGAATCCGCTTTCCCAACTAAGCCTGTATTAAATGTTGCATAGTCCTGTTTCCTAAGTGAACATTTCCAAATGAATAATAATGTTCAATTCAACGTTCCGTAAACCTGTTGTCTAGGAAGAACTTATCCCCTGGAAAATTAACAGTGAATGCAATGTGATGTTAGCCGGTTATGTACCAGCGTCATTATCTAATGAAAACTAACCATGAACTGAAAAGATTAGAAGCTGCTTCAATACCAACATGGGTTGTGCAAGAAAACTAACAGAGAAAGTCCAGTTCTGTGATTCAATTGTGTATAATATTCAATTGCCCTTTGCAATCTATCTCTGTGTTCCAAGTTCTGTAGTTCCACTGTTTGAAATGAACGTTTCTCACTGAAGACTAACAGCGAATTCAGTGTTCTGTAATTTCATTACAGACAACATTCCTATGGCAATCTAAGATTGATTTCAAAGTTCTATCAGAAGTTGTATGCTCAGAACATTTCCTGTTGCAAACGAACATGAATTCAAAGGCCTGGAACTGTGTGAATACTGAGAATGTTTCCTTTGAAAACTGTACACAAATAACATTTCTCTTTGAAAAGTAGGTGCGAATTCAACGTTCTATGATCGTATTCTGTAGGAAGCTCAATTCCCGACTTAAAGTAAGCATAAATGACAGTTTCATTCACAAGTTGTCTAGTAGGATCAGATGCTATTGAAATATCCCAAGGAATTCAAAGAGTAGGACATCTTGGATTCTCTTGTTTCTCATTGAAAACTCATGGTGAATGTCATGTTGTTCTCTCCTGTTCTCTACTGTAAACAAAAACGCTTTACTAACTAAGCCTGTATTCAATTTTGCATAGTCCTGTTTCCTAAGTGAACATTTCCAAATGAATAGTAATGTTCAATTAAACGTTCCGTAAACCTGTTGACTAGGAAGAACTTATCCCCTGGAAAAGTAACAGTGAATGAAATGTGATGTTAGCCTGTTATGTAACAGCGTCATTATCTAATGAAAACTAAGCATGAACTGCAAAGATTAGAAGCTGCTTCAATACCAAAATGGGTTGTGCAAGAAAACTAACAGAGAAAGTCCAATTCTGTGATTCAATTTTGTGTAATATTCAATTGCCATTTGCAATCTATCCCTGAATGCAATGTTCTGTAGTCCAGCTGTTTGAAATGATCGTTTCTCACTGAAGACTAACAGCGAATTCAGTGTTCTGTAATTTCATTACAGACAACATTCCTATGGCAATCTAAGATTGATTTCAAAGTTCTATCAGAAGTTGTATGCTCGGAACATTTCCTGTTGAAAACGAACATGAATTCAAAGGCCTGGAACTGTGTGAATACTGAGAATGTTTCCCTTTGAAAACTGTGCACAATTAACAATTCTCTTTGAAAAGTAGGTGCGAATTCAACGTTCTATGATCGTATTCTGTAGGAGTTCAATTCCCATCTCAAAGTAAGCATAACTGACAGTTTCACTCACCGGTTGTCTAGTAGGATCAGATGCTATTGAAATATCCCAAGGAATTCAAAGAGTAGGACATCTTGGATTCTCTCGTTTCTCATTGAAAACTCATGGTGAATGTCATGTTGTTCTCTCCTGTTCTCTACTGTAAACAAATCCGCTTTCCTAACTAAGCCTTTATTAAATGTGGCATAGTCCTGTTTCTAAGTGAACATTTCCCAATGAATAGTAATGTTCAATTCAACGTTCCGTAAACCTGTTGACTAGGAAGAACTTATCCCCTGGAAAAGTAACAGTGAATGCAATGTGATGTTAGCCGGTTATGTAACAGCGTCATTATCTAATGAAAACTAAGCATGAACAGAAAAGATTAGAAGCTGCTTCAATACCAACATAGCTTGTGCAAGAAAACTAACAGAGAAAGTCCAGTTCTGTGATTCAATTTTGTGTAATATTCAATTGCCGTTTGCAATCTATCCCTGAATGCAATGTCCTGTAGTCCTGCTGTTTGAAATGAACGTTTCTCACTGAAGACTAACAGCGAATTCAGTGTTCTGTAATTTCATTACAGACAACATTCCTCTGGTAATCTAAGATTGATTTCAAAGTTCTATCAGAAGTTGTATGCTCGGAACATTTCCTGTTGAAAACGAATATGAATTCAAAGGGCTGGAAGTGTGTGAATACTGAGAATATTTCCATTGAAATCTGTGCACAATTAACAATTCTCTTTGAAAAGATGGTGCGAATTCCACGTTCTATGATCGTATTCTGTAGGAGTTCAATTCACGTCTCAAAGTAAGAGTAATTGACAGTTTCATTCACCGGTTGTCTAGTAGTATCAGTTGCTATTGAAAAATCCCAAGGAATTCAAAGAGTAGGACATCTTGGATTCTTTCGTTTCTCATTGAAAACTCATGGTGAATGTCATGTTGTTCTCTCCTGTTCTCTACTGTAAACGAATCCGCTTTCCCAACAAAGCCTGTATTAAATGTTGCATAGTCCTGTTTCCTAAGTGAACATTTCCAAATGAATAATAATGTTCAATTCAACGTTTCGTAAACCTGTTGTCTTGGAAGAACTTATCCCCTGGAAAAGTAACAGTGAATGCAATGTGATGTTAGCCGGTTATGTACCAGCGTCATTATCTAATGAAAACTAACCATTAACTGAAGATTAGAAGCTGCTTCAATACCAACATGGGTTGTGCAAGAAAACTAACAGAGAAATTCCAGTTCTGTAATTCAATTGTGTATAATATTCAATTGCCCTTTGCAATCTATCTCTGAATTCAAAGTTCTGTAGTTCCGCTGTTTGAAATGAACGTTTCTCACTGAAGACTAACAGCGAATTCAGTGTTCTGTAATTTCATTACAGACAACATTCCTCTGGTAATCTAAGACTGATTTCAAAGTTCTATCAGAAGTTGTATGCTCGGAACATTTCCTGTTGCAAACGAACATGAATTCAAAGGCCTGGAACTGTGTGAATACTGAGAATGTTTCCTTTGAAAACTGTGCACAAATAACAATTCTCTTTGAAAAGTAGGTGCGAATTCAATGTTCTATGATCGTATTCTGTAGGAAGCTCAATTCCCGACTTAAAGTAAGCATAAATGACAGTTTCATTCACAAGTTGTCTAGTAGGATCAGTTGCTATTGAAAACTCCCAAGGAATTCAAAGTGTAGGATATCTTGGATTCTTTCGTTTCACATTGAAAACTCATGGTGAATGTCATGTTGTTCTCTCCTGTTCTCTACTGTAAACAAATCAGCTTTCGAAACTAAGCCTTTATTCAATGTTGCATAGTATTGTTTTCTAAGTGCACATTTCCCAATGAATAGTAATGTTCATTTCAACGTTCGGTAAACCTGTTGTTTGGAAGAACTTATCCCCTGGAAAAGTACCAGTCAATGCAAAGTGATGTTAGCCGGTTATGTACCAGCGTCATTTTCTAATGAAAACTAAGCATGAAGTGAAAAGATTAGAAGCTGCTTCAATACCAACATGGGTTGTGCAAGAAAACTAACACAGAAAGTCCAGTTCTGTGATTCAATTGTGTATCATATTCAATTGACCTATGCAATCTATCCCTGAATGCAATGTTCTGTAGTCCAGCTGTTTGAAATGAACGTTTCTCAATGAAGACTAACAGCGAATTCAGTGTTCTGTAATTCCATTACAGACAAAATTCCTATGGTAATCTAAGATTGATTTCAAAGATCTATCAGAAGTTGTATGCCCAGAACATTTCCTGATGAAAACGAACATGAATTCAAAGGCCTGGAAGTGTGTGAATACTGAGAATGTTTCCTTTGAAAACTGTGCACAATTAACAATTCTCTTTGAAAAGATGGTGCGAATTCAACGTACTATGTTCACATTCTGTAGGAGTTCAATTCCCGTGTCAAAGTAAGAGTAATTGACAGTTTCATTCACCGGTTGTCTCGTAGGATCAGTTGCTATTGAAATATCCTCAAGGAATTCAAAGAGTAGGACATCTTGGATTCGTTCGTTTCTCATTGAAAACTCATGGTGAATGTGATGTGGTTCTCTCCTGTTCTCTACGGTAAACGAATCCGCTTTCCTAACTAAACCTGTATTCAATGTTGCATAGTCCTGTTTCCTACGTGAACATTTCCAATTGAATAGTAATGTTCAATTCAACGTTCTGTAAACCTGTTGTCTAGGAAGAACTTATCCCCTGGAAAAGTAACAGTGAATGCAATGTGATGTTAGCCTGTTATGTACCAGCATCCTTATCTAATGAAAACTAAGTATGAACTGAAAAGATTAGAAGCTGCTTCAATGCCAACATGGGTTGTGCAAGAAAACTAACAGAGAAAGTCCAGTTCTGTGATTCAATTTTGTGTAATATTCAAATGGCCTTTGCAATCTATCCCTGAATGCAATGATCTGTAGTCCAGCTGTTTGAAATGAACGTTTCTCATTGAAGACTGACAGCGAATTCAGTGTTCTGTAATTTCATTACAGACAACATTCCTATGGAAATCTAAGATTGATTTCAAAGTTCTATCAGAAGTTGTATGCTGGGAACATTTCCTGTTGAAAACGAACATGAATTCAAAGGCCTGGAACCGTGTGAATACTGAGAATGTTTCCTTTAAAAACTGTGCATAATTAACAATTCTCTTTGAAAACTAGGTGCGAATTCAACGTTCTATGATCATATTCTGTCGGAAGCTCAATTTCTGACTTAAAGTAAGCATAAATAACAGTTTCATTCACCAGTTGTCTAGTAGGATCAGTTGCTATTGAAAAATCCCAAGGAATTCAAAGAGTAGGACATCTTGGATTCTTTCGTTTCTCATTGAAAACTCATGGTGAATGTCATGTTGTTCTCTCCTGTTCTCTACTGTAAACAAAAACGCTTTCCTAAGTAAGCCTGTTTTCAATGTTGCATACTCCTGTTTTCTAAGTGCACATTTCCCAATGAATAGTAATGTTCATTTCAAAGTTCGGTAAACCTGTTGTTTGGAAGAACCTATCCCCTGGAAAAGTAACAGTGAATGCAATGTGATGTTAGCCAGTTATGTACCAGCGTCATTATCTAGTGAAAACTAAGCATGAACTGAAAAGATTAGAAGCTCCTTCAATACCAACATATGTTCTGCAAGAAAACATGACAGAGAACGTCCAGTTCTGTGATTCAATTGTGTACAATATTCAATTGCCCTTTGCAATCTATCCCTGAATGCAACGATCTGTAGTCCAGCTGTTTGAAATGAACGTTTCTCACTGAAGACTGACAGCGAATTCAGTGTTCTGTAATTTCATTACAGACAACATACCTATGGCAATCTACGATTGATTTCAAAGTTCTATCAGAAGTTGTATGCTCGGAACATTTCCTGTTGAAAACGAACATGAATTCAAAGGCCTGGAACTGTGTGAATACTGAGAATGTTTCCTTTGAAAACTGTGCACAAATAACAATTCTCTGTGAAAAGTAGGTGCGAATTCAATGTTCTATGATTGTATTCTGTAGGAAGCTCAATTCCCGACTTAAAGTAAGCATAAATGACAGTTTCATTCACAAGTTGTCTAGTAGGATCAGTTGCTATTGAAAACTCCGAAGGAATTCAAAGTGTAGGATTTCTTGTATTCTTTCGTTTCTCATTGAAAACTCATGGTGAATGTCACGTTGTTCTCTCCTGTTCTCTACTGTAAACAAATCAGCTTTAGTAACTAAGCCTTTATTCAATGTTGCATAGTATTGTTTTCTAAGTGCACATTTCCCAATGAATAGTAATGTTCATTTCAACGTTCGGTAAACCTGTTGTTTGGAAGAACTTATCCCCTGGAAAAGTACCAGTCAATGCAAAGTGATGTTAGCCGGTTATGTACCAGCGTCATTTTCTAATGAAAACTAAGCATGAAGTGAAAAGATTAGAAGCTGCTTCAATACCAACATGGGTTGTGCAAGAAAACTAACACAGAAAGTCCAGTTCTGTGATTCAATTGTGTATCATATTCAATTGACCTTTGCAATCTATCCCTGAATGCAATGTTCTGTAGTCCAGCTGTTTGAAATGAACGTTTCTCACTGAAGACTAACAGCGAATTCAGTGTTCTGTAATTCCGTCACAGACAAAATTCCTATGGTAATCTAAGATTGCTTTCAAAGATCTATCAGAAGTTGTATGCCCGGAACATTTCCTGATGAAAACGAACATGAATTCAAAGGCCTGGAAGTGTGTGAATACTGAGAATGTTTCCTTTGAAAACTGTGCACAATTAACAATTCTCTTTGAAAAGATGGTGCGAATTCAACGTACTATGTTCACATTCTGTAGGAGTTCAATTCCCGTGTCAAAGTAAGAGTAATTGACAGTTTCATTTACCGGTTGTCTAGTAGGATCAGTTGCTATTGAAATATCCTCAAGGAATTCAAAGAGAAGGACATCTTGGATTCGTTCGTTTCTCATTGAAAACTCATGGTGAATGTGATGTCGTTCTCTCCTGTTCTCTACGGTAAACGAATCCGCTTTCCTAACTAAGCCTGTATTCAATGTTGCATAGTCCTGTTTCCTACGTGAACATTTCCAAATGAATAGTAATGTTCAATTCAACGTTCCATAAACCTGTTGTCTAGGAAGAAATTATCCCCTGGAAAAGTAACAGTGAATGCAATGTGATGTTAGCCTGTTATGTACCAGCGTCCTTATCTAATGAAATCTAAGCATGAACTGAAAAGATTAGAAGCTGCTTCAATGCCAACATGGGTTGTGCAAGAAAACTAACAGAGAAAGTCCAGTTCTGTGATTCAATTTTGTGTAATATTCAAATGCCCTTTGCAATCTATCCCTGAATGCAACGATCTGTAGTCCAGCTGTTTGAAATGAACGTTTCTCACTGAAGACTGACAGCGAATTCAGTGTTCTGTAATTTCATTACAGACAACATTCCTATGGTAATCTAAGATTGATTTCAAAGGTCTATCAGAAGTTGTATGCTCGGAACATTTCCTGTTGCAACGAACATGAATTCTAAGGCCTGGAACTGTGTGAATACTGAGAATGTTTCCTTTGAAAACTGTGCACAATAAGCAATTCTCTTTGAAAACTAGGTGCGAATTCAACGTTCTATGATCGTATTCTGTAGGAAGCTCAATTCCCGACTTAAAGTAAGCATAAATGACAGTTTCATTCACCGGTTGTCTAGTAGAATCAGTTGCTATTGAAAAATTCCAAGGAATTCAAGGAGTAGGATATCTTGGATTCTTTCGTTTCTCATTGAAAACTCATGGTGAATGTCATGTTATTCTCTCCTGTTCTCTACTGTAAACGAATCCGCTTTCGTAACTATGCCTTTATTCAATGTTGCATAGTCCTGTTTTCTAAGTGAACATTTCCCAATGAATAGTAATGTTCATTTCAACGTTCTGTAAACCTGTTGTCTAGGAAGAACTTATCCCCTGGAAAAGTAACAGTGAATGCACTGTGATATTAGCCGGTTATGTACCAGCGTCATTTTCTAATGAATACTAACCATGAACTGAAAAGAATAGAAGCTGCTTCAATACCAACATAGGTTGTGCAAGAAAACTAACAGAGAAAGTCCAGTAGTGTGATTCAGTTATGTATAATATTCAATTGCCCTTTGCAATCTATCTCTGAATTCAAAGTTCTGTAGTTCTGCTGTTTGAAATGAACATTTCTCAATGAAGACTAACAGTGAATTCAGTGTTTTGTAATTTCATTACAGACAACATTCCTATGGTAATCTAAGATTGATTTCAAAGTTCTATCAGAAGTTGTATGCTCTGAATATTTCCTGTTGGAAACGAACATTAATTCAAAGGCCTGGAGGAGTGTGAATACTGAGAATGTTACCCTTTTAAAACTGTGCACAATACACAATTCCTTTGGAAAAGTAGGTGCGAATTCAACGTTCTATGATCATATTTTGTAGGAAGCTCAATTCCAGTCTTAAAGTAAGCGTAATTGACAGTTTCATTCACCGGTTATGTGGTAGGATCAGTTGATATTGAAAAATCCCAAGGAATTCAAAGAGTAGGATATCTTGGATTCTTTTGTTTCTCATTGAACTCATCATGAAGTCATGTTATTCTCTCCTGTTCACTACTGTGAACAAATCAGCTTTCGTAACTAAGCCTGTATTCAATGTTGCATAGTCGTGTTTTCTAAGTGAACATTTCGCAATGAATAGTAATGTTCATTCAACGTTCCGTAAACCTGTTGTCCAGGAAGAAATTTTCCCCTGGAAAAGTAATAGTGAATGCAATGTGATGTTAGCCGGTTGTGTACCAGTATCATTTTCTAATGAAAAGTAATCACGAACTGAAAAGCTTAGAAGCTCGTTCAATATCAACATATGTTCTGCAAGAAAACTAACAGAGAAAGTCCAGTTCCGTGATTCAATTGTGTATAATATTCAATGCCCTTTGCAATCTATCCCTGAATTCAAAGTTGTGTAGTCCCGCTGTTTGAAATGAACGTTTCTCACTGAAGACTAACAGCGAATTCAGTGTTGTGTAATTTCATTACAGACAACATTCCTATGGTAATCTAAGATTGATTTCAAAGTTCTATCAGAAGTTGTATGCTGAGATCATTTCCTGTTGAAAACGAACATGAATTAAAGGCCTGGAACTGTGTGAATACTGAGAATGTTTCCCTTTGAAAACTGTGCACAATACACAATTCCTCTTGAAAAGTAGGTGCGAATTCAACGTTCTGTGATCGTATTCTGTAGGAGTTCAATTCCCGTCCCAAAGTAAGCATAACTGACAGTTTCACTCACCGGTTGTCTCATAGGATCAGTTGCTATTGAAAAATCCCAAGGAATTCAAAGAGTAGGACATCTTGGATTCTCTCGTTTCTCATTGAAAACTCATGGTGAATGTCATGTTGTTCTCTCCTGTTCTCTACTGTAAACAAATCCGCTTTCCTAACTAAGCCTTTATTAAATGTTGCATAGTCCTGTTTCCTAAGTGAACATTTCCCAATGAATAGTAATGTTCAATTCAACGTTCCGTAAACCTGTTGACTAGGAAGAACTTATCCCCTGGAAAAGTAACAGTGAATGCAATGTGATGTTAACCGGTTATGTAACAGCGTCATTATCTAATGAAAACTAAGCATGAAGTGAAAAGATTAGAAGCTGCTTCAATACCAACATGGGTTGTGCAAGAAAACTAACAGACAAAGTCCAGATCTGTGATTCAATTGTGTATAATATTCAATTGCCCTTTGCAATCTATCCCTGAATGCAATGTTCTGTAGTCCAGCTGTTTGAAATGAACGTTTCTCACTGAAGACTAACAGCGAATTCAGTGTTCTGTAATTTCATTACAGACAACATTCCTATGGAAATCTAAGATTGATTTCAAAGTTCTACCAGAAGTTGTATGCTCGGAAGATTTCCTGTTGAAAACGAACATGAACTCAAAGGCCTGGAACTGTGTGAATACTGAGAATGTTTCCTTTAAAAACTGTGCATAATTAACAATTCTCTTTGAAAACTAGGTGCGAATTCAACGTTCTATGATCATATTCTGTCGGAAGCTCAATTTCTGACTTAAAGTAAGCATACATAACAGTTTCATTCACCAGTTGTCTAGTAGGATCAGTTGCTATTGAAAATTCCCAAGGAATTCAAAGAGTAGGACATCTTGGATTCTTTCGTTTCTCATTGAAAACTCATGGTGAATGTCATGTTGTTCTCTCCTGTTCTCTAATGTAAACGAATCTGCTTTCCTAAAAGCCTGTATTCAATGTTGCACAGTCCTGTTTCCTAAGTGAACATTTCCAAATGAATAATAATGTTCATTTCAACGTTCCGTAAACCTGTTGTCTAGGAAGAACTTATCCCCTGGAAAAGTAACAGTGAATGCAATGTGATGTTAGCCGGTTATGTACCAGTGTCCTTATCTAATGAAAACTAAGCATGAACTGAAAAGATTAGAAGCTGCTTCAATGCCAACATGCGTTGTGCAAGAAAACTAACAGAGAAAGTCCAGTTCTGTGATTCAATTTTGTGTAATATTCAATTGCCATTTGCAATCTATCCCTGAATGCAATGTTCTGTAGTCCAGCTGTTTGAAATGAACGTTTCTCACTGAAGACTAACAGCGAATTCAGTGTTCTGTAATTTCATTACAGACAACATACCTATGTCAATCTAAGATTGATTTCAAAGTTCTATCAGAAGTTGTATGCTCGGAACATTTCCTGTTGAAAACGAACATGAATTCAAAGGCCTGGAACTGTGTGAATACTGAGAATGTTTCCTTTGAAAACTGTGCACAATTAACAAATCTCTTTGAAAAGTAGGTGCGAATTCAACGTTCTATGATCGTATTCTGTAGGAAGCTCAATTCCCGACCTAAAGTAAGCATAAATGACAGTTTCATTCACCAGTTGTCTAGTAGGATCAGTTGCTATTGAAAACTCCCAAGGAATTCAAAGAGTAGGATATCTTGGATTCTTTCGTTTCTCATTGAAAACTCATGGTGAATGTCATGTTGTTCTCTCCTGTTCTCTACTGTAAACAAAAACGCTTTCCTAACTAAGCCTGTTTTCAATGTTGCATAGTCCTGTTTTCTAAGTGCACATTTCCCAATGAATAGTAATGTTCATTTCAACGTTCGGTAAACCTGTTGTTTGGAAGAACCTATTCCCTGGAAAAGTAACAGTGAATGCAATGTGATGTTAGCCAGTTATGTACCAGCGTCATTATCTTGTGAAAACTAAGCATGAATTGAAAAGATTAGAAGCTCCTTCAATACCAACATATGTTCTGCAAGAAAACTGACAGAGAACGTCCAGTTCTGTGATTCAATTGTGTATAATATTCAATTGCCCTTTGCAATCTATCCCTGAATGCAATGTTCTGTAGTCCAGCTGTTTGAAATGAACGTTTCTCACTGAAGACTAACAGCGAATTCAGTGTTCTGTAATTTCATTACAGACAAAATTCCTATGGTAATCTACGATTGATTTCAAAGTTCTATCAGACGTTGTATGCTCAGAACATTTCCTGTTGAATACGAACATGTATTCAAAGGCCTGTAAGTGTGTGAATACTGAGAATGTTTCCTTTGAAAACTGTGCACAATTAACAATTCTCTTTGAAAAGTAGGTGCGAATTCAACGTTCTATGATCGTGTTCTGTGGGAAGCTCAATTCCCGACTTAAAGTAAGCATATATGACAGTTTCATTCACCGGTTGTCTAGTAGGATCAGTTGCTATTGAAAAATCACAAGGAATTCAAAGAGTAGGATATCTTGGATTCTTTTGTTTCTCATTGAAAACTCATGGTGAATGTCATGTTGTTCTCTCCTGTTCTCTACTGTAAACGAATCCGCTTTCGTAACTATGCCTTTATTCAATGTTGCATAGTCCTGTTTTCTAAGTGAACATTTCCCAATGAATAGTAATGTTCATATCAACGTTCTGTAAACCTGTTGTCTAGGAAGAACTTATCCCCTGGAAAAGTAACAGTGAATGCACTGTGATGTTAGCCGGTTATGTACCAGCGTCATTTTCTAATGAATACTAACCATGAACTGAAAAGAATAGAAGCTGCTTCAATACCAACATAGGTTGTGCAAGAAAACCAACAGAGAAAGTCCAGTAGTGTGATTCAGTTATGTATAATATTCAATTGCCCTTTGCAATCTATCTCTGAATTCAAAGTTCTGTAGTTCTGCTGTTTGAAATGAACATTTCTCAATGAAGACTAACAGGGAATTCAGTGTTTTGTAATTTCATTACAGACAACATTCCTATGGTAATCTAAGATTGATTTCAAAGTTCTATCAGAAGTTGTATGCTCTGAACATTTCCTTTTGGAAACGAACATTAATTCAAAGGCCTGGAAGAGTGTGAATACTGAGAATGTTACCCTTTTAAAACTGTGCACAATACACAATTCCTTTGGAAAAGTAGGTGCGAATTCAACGTTCTATGATCATATTTTGTAGGAAGCTCAATTCCAGTCTTAAAGTAAGCGTAATTGACAGTTTCATTCACCGGTTATGTGGTAGGATCAGTTGATATTGAAAACTCCCAAGGAATTCAAAGAGTAGGATATCTTGGATTCTTTTGTTTCTCATTGAAAACTCATCATGAAGTCATGTTATTCTCTCCTGTTCACTACTGTGAACAAATCAGCTTTCGTAACTAAGCCTGTATTCACTGTTGCATAGTCGTGTTTTCTAAGTGAACATTTCGCAATGAATAGTAATGTTCATTCAACGTTCCGTAAACCTGTTGTCCAGGAAGAAATTTTCCCCTGGAAAAGTAATAGTGAATGCAATGTGATGTTAGCCGGTTGTGTACCAGTATCATTTTCTAATGAAAAGTAATCACGAACTGAAAAGCTTAGAAGCTCGTTCAATATCAACATATGTTCTGCAAGAAAACTAACAGAGAAAGTCCAGTTCTGTGATTCAATTGTGTATAATATTCAATGCCCTTTGCAATCTATCCCTGAATTCAAAGTTTTATAGTCCCGATGTTTGAAATGAACGTTTCTCACTGAAGACTAACAGCGAATTCAGTGTTGTGTAATTTCATTACAGACAACATTCCAATGGTAATCTAAGATTGATTTCAAAGTTCTATCAGAAGTTGTATGCTGGGATCATTTCCTGTTGAAAACGAACATGAATTAAAGGCCTGGAACTGTGTGAATACTGAGAATGTTTCCCTTTGAAAACTGTGCACAATACACAATTCCTCTTGAAAAGTAGGTGCGAATTCAACTTTCTGTGATCGTATTCTGTAGGAGTTCAATTCCCGTCTCAAAGTAAGCATAACTGACAGTTTCACTCACCGGTTGTCTAGTAGGATCAGTTGCTATTGAAAAATCCCAAGGAATTCAAAGAGTAGGACATCTTGTACTCTCGTTTCTCATTGAAATCTCATGGTGAATGTCATGTTGTTCTCTCCTGTTCTCTACTGTAAACAAATCCGCTTTCCTAACTAAGCCTTTATTAAATGTTGCATAGTCCTGTTTCCTAAGTGAACATTTCCCAATGAATAGTAATGTTCAATTCAACGTTCCGTAAACCTGTTGACTAGGAAGAACTTATCCCCTGGAAAAGTAACAGTGAATGCAATGTGATGTTAGCCGGTTATGTAACAGCGTCATTATCTAATGAAAACTAAGCATGAAGTGAAAAGATTAGAAGCTGCTTCAATACCAACATGGGTTGTGCAAGAAAACTAACAGAGAAAGTCCAGATCTGTGATTCAATTGTGTATAATATTTAATTGCCCTTTGAAATCTATCCCTGAATGCAATGTTCTGTAGTCCAGCTGTTTGAAATGAAGGTTTCTCACTGAAGACTAACAGCGAATTCAGTGTTCTGTAATTTCATTACAGACAACATTCCTATGGAAATCTAAGATTGATTTCTAAGTTCTACCAGAAGTTGTATGCTCGGAAGATTTCCTGTTGAAAACGAACATGAATTCAAAGGCCTGGAACTGTGTGAATACTGAGAATGTTTCCTTTAAAAACTGTGCATAATTAACAATTCTCTTTGAAAACTAGGTGCGAATTCAACGTTCTATGATCATATTCTGTCGGAAGCTCAATTTCTGACTTAAAGTAAGCATAAATAACAGTTTAATTCACCAGTTGTCTAGTAGGATCATTTGCTATTGAAAAATCCCAAGGAATTCAAAGAGTAGGACATCTTGGATTCTTTCGTTTCTCATTGAAAACTCATGGTGAATGTCATGTTGTTCTCTCCTGTTCTCTAATGTAAACGAATCTGCTTTCCTAAAAGCCTGTATTCAATGTTGCACAGTCCTGTTTCCCAAGTGAACATTTCCAAATGAATAATAATGTTCATTTCAACGTTCCGTAAACCTATTGTCTAGGAAGAACTTATCCACTGGAAAAGTAACAGTGAATGCAATGTAATGTTAGCCGGTTATGTACCAGCGTCATTATCTAATTAAAACTAAGCATGAACAATAAAGATTAGAAGCTGCTTCAATACCAACATGGGTTGTGCAAGAAAACTAGCAGACAAAGTCCAGTTCTGTGATTCAATTGTGTATAATATTCAATTGCCCTTTGCAATCTATCCCGGAATGCAATGTTTTGTAGTCCAGCTGTTTGAAATGAACGTTTCTCACTGAAGACTAACAGCGAATTCAGTGTTCTGTAATTTCATTACAGACAACATACCTATGGCAATCTAAGATTGATTTCAAAGTTCTATCAGAAGTTGTATGCTCGGAACATTTCCTGTTGAAAACGAACATGAATTCAAAGGCCTGGAACTGTGTGAATACTGAGAATGTTTCCTTTGAAAACTGTGCACAATTAACAAATCTCATTGAAAAGTAGGTGCGAATTCAACGTTCTATGATCGTATTCTGTAGGAAGCTCAATTCCCGACTTAAAGTAAGCATAAATGACATTTTCATTCACCAGTTGTCTAGTAGGATCAGTTGCTATTGAAAACTCCCAAGGAATTCAAAGAGTAGGATATCTTGTATTCTTTCGTTTCTCATTGAAAACTCATGGTGAATGTCATGTTGTTCTCTCCTGTTCTCTACTGTAAACAAAAACGCTTTCCTAACTAAGCCTGTTTTCAATGTTGCATAGTCCTGTTTTCTAAGTGCACATTTCCCAATGAATAGTAATGTTCATTTCAACGTTCGGTAAACCTGTTGTTTGGAAGAACCTATCCCCTGGAAAAGTAACAGTGAATGCAATGTGATGTTAGCCAGTTATGTACCAGCGTCATTATCTAGTGAAAACTAAGCATGAACTGAAAAGATTAGAAGCTCCTTCAATACCAACATATGTTCTGCAAGAAAACTGACAGAGAACGTCCAGTTCTGTGATTCAATTGTGTATAATATTCAATTGCCCTTTGCAATCTCTCCCTGAATGCAATGTTCTGTAGTCCAGCTGTTTGAAATGAACGTTTCTCACTGAAGACTAACCGCGAATTCAGTGTTCTGTAATTTCATTACAGACAAAATTCCTATGGTAATCTACGATTGATTTCAAAGTTCTATCAGAAGTTGTATGCTCCGAACATTTCCTGATGAAAACGAACATGAATTCAAAGGCCTGGAAGTGTGTGAATACTGAGAATGTTCCCTTTGAAAAATGTGCACAATTAACAATTCTCTTTGAAAATATGGTGCGAATTCAACTTACTATGATCACATTCTGTAGGAGTTCACTTCCCGTCTCAAAGTAAGAGTAATTGACAGTTTCATTCACCGGTTGTCTAGTAGGATCAGTTGCTATTGAAAACTCCCAGGGAATTCAAAGAGTAGGACATCTTGGATTCTTTCGTTTCTCATTGAAAACTCATGGCGAATGTGATGTTGTTCTCTCCTGTTCTCCACTGTAAATGAATCCGCGTTCCTATCTAAGCCTGTATTCAATGTTGCATAGTCCTGTTTCCTACGTGAACATTTCCAAATGAATAGTAATGTTCAATTAAACATTCCGTAAACCTGTTGTCTAGGAAGAACTTATCCCCTGCAAAAGAAACAGTGAATGCAATGTGATGTTAGCCGGTTATGTACCAGCATCATTATCTAATGAAAACTAAGCATAAACTGAAAAGAATAGAAGCTGCTTCAATACCAACATAGGTTGTGCAAGAAAACTAACAGAGAAAGTCCAGTAGTGTGATTCAGTTATGTATAATATTCAATTGCCCTTTGCAATCTATCTCTGAATTCAATGTTCTGTAGTTCTGCTGTTTGAAATGAACGTTTCTCACTGAAGGCTAACAGCGAATTCAGTGTTCTGTAATTTCATTACAGACAACATACCTATGGTAATCTAAGATTGATTTCAAAGTTCTATCAGAAGATGTGTGCTCGGAACATTTCCTGTTGGAAACGAACATGAAATCAAAGGCCTGGAACTGTGTGAATACTGAGAATATTTCCCTTTGAAAACTGTGCACAACACACAATTCCTTTTGAAAAGTAGGTGCGAATTCAACGTTCTATGGTCGTATTTTGTAGGAAGCTCAATTCCCGTCTTAAAGTAAGCTTAATTGACAGTTTCATTCACCGGTTATGTGGTAGGACCAGTTGATATTGAAAAATCCCAAGGAATTCAAAGAGTAGGATATCTTGGATTCTTTTGTTTCTCATTGAAAACTCATCATGAATGTCATGTTATTCTCTCCTGTTCTCCACTGTGAACAAATCCGCTTTCGTAACTAAGCCTGTATTCAATGTTGCATAGTCGTGTTTTCTAAGTGAACATTTCGCAATGAATAGTAATGTTCATCCAACGTTCCGTAAACCTGTTGTCTAGGAAGAAATTTTCCCCTGGAAAAGTAACAGTGAATGCAATGTGATGTTAGCCGGTTGTGTACCCGCATCATTTTCTAATGAAAAGAAATCATGTACTGAAAAGCTTAGAAGCTGCTTCAATACCAACATGGGTTGTGCAAGAAAACTAACAGAGAAAGTCCAGTTCTGTGATTAAATTGTGTATAATATTCAATTGCCCTTTGCTATCTATCCCTGAATGCAATGTTCTGTACTCCAGCTGTTTGAAATGAACGTTTCTCACTGAAGACTAACAGCGAATTCAGTGTTGTGTAATTTCATTACAGACAACATTCCTATGGTAATCTAAGATTGATTTCAAAGTTCTATCAGAAGTTGTATGCTCCGAACATTTCCTGTTGCAAACGAACATGAATTCAAAGGCCTGGAACTTTGTGAATACTGAGAATGTTTCCTTTGAAAACTGTGGACAATTAACAATTCTCTTTGAAAAGTAGGTGCGAATTAAATGTTATATGATCGTATTCTGTAGGAAGCTCAATTCCCGAAGTAAAGTAAGCATAAATGACTGTGTCATTCACAGGTGTCTTGTAGGATCAGTTGCTATTGAAAAATGCCAAGGAAATGAAAGAGTAGGATATCTTGGATTATTCGTTTCTCATTGAAAACTCATCATGAATGTCATGTTATACTCTCCTGTTCACTACTGTGAAGAAATCCGCTTTCCTATCTAAGCCTGTATTCAATGTTGCATAGTCCTGTTTCCTAAGTGAACATTTGCAAATGAATAGTCATGTTCAATTCAACATTCCGTAAACCTGTTGACTACGAAGAACGTATCCCCTGGAAAAGTAACAGTGAATGCAATGTGATGTTAGCCGGTTATGTACCAGCGTCATTATCTGATGAATACTAAGCATGAAGTGAAAAGATTAGAACCTGCTTCAATACCAACATGGGTTGTGCAAGAAAACTAACAGAGAAAGTCCAGTTCTGTGATTCAATTGTGGATAATATTCAATTGACCTTTGCAACCTATCCCTGAATGCAACGTTCTGCAGTCCAGCTGTTTTAAATGAACGTTTCTCACTGAAGACTAAAAGCGAATTCAGTGTTCTGTAGTTTCATTACCGACAACATTCCTATTGTAATCTAAGATTGATTTCAAAGTTCTATCAGAAGTTGTATGCTCGGAACATTTCCTGTTGAAAACGAACATGAATTCCAAGGCCTGGAACTGTGTGAATACTGAGAATGTTTCCCTTTGAAAACTGTGCACAATTAACAATTCTCTTTCAAAAGTAGGTGCGAATTCAACGTTCTATGATCGTATTCTATACGAGTTCAATTCCCGTCTCAAAGTAAGTTTAATTGACAGTTTCATTCACCGGTTCTCTAGTAGGATCAGTTGCTATTGAAAAATCCCAAGGAATTCAAAGAGTAGGATATCTTGGATTATTTTGTTTCTCATTGACAACTCATCGTGAAAATCATGTTATTCTCTCCTGTTCTCTACTGTGAACAAATCCGCCTTCATAACTAAGCCTGTATTCAATGTTGCATAGTCCTGTTTTCTAAGTGAACATTTCGCAATCAATAGTAATGATCATTTCAACGTTCCGTAAACCTGTTGTCTAGTAAGAACTTTCCCCTGGAAAAGTAACAGTGAATGCAATGTGATGTTAGCTGTTTATGTACCAGCGTCATTTTCTAATGAAAACTAACCATGAACTGAAAAGATTAGAAGCTGCTTCAATACCAACATAGGTTGTGCAAGAAAACTAACAGAGAAAATCCAGTTCTGTGACTCAATTGTGTATAATATTCAATTGCCCTTTGCAATCTATCTCTGAATTCAAAGTTCTGTAGTTCCGCTGCTTGAAATGAACTTTTCTCACTGAAGACTAACAGTGAATTCAGTGTTCTGTAATTTCATTACACACAACATTCTTATGGTAATCTAAGATTGATTTCAAAGTTCTATAAGAAGTTGTATGCTCAGAACATTTCCTGTTGAAAACGAACATGAATTCCAAGGCCTGGAACTGTGTGAATACTGAGAATGTTTCCTTTGACAACTGTGCACAATTAACAATTATCTTTGAAAAGATGGTGCGAATTCAACGTACTATGATCACATTCTGTAGGGGTTCAATTCCCGTCTCAAAGTAAGCGTAATTGACAGTTTCATTCACCGGTTGTCTAGTAGGATCAGTTGCTATTGAAAATTCCCAGGGAATTCAAAGAGAAGGACATCTTGGATTCTTTCGTTTCTCATTGAAAACTCATGGTGAATGTCATGTTGTTCTCGCCTGTTCTCTACTGTAAACAAATCCGCTTTTCTAATTAAGCCTGTATTCAATGTTGCATAGTCCTGTTTCCTAAGTGAACATTTCCAAATGAATAGTAATGTTCAATTCAACGTTCTGTAAACCTGTTGTCCAGGAAGAACTTATTCCCTGGAAAAGTAACAGTGAATGCAATGTGATGTTAGCCGGTTATATACCAGCTTCATTATCTAATGAATACTAATCATGAACTGAAAAGATTAGAAGCTTCTTCAATACCAACCTTTGTTGTGCACGAAAACTAACAGAGAAAGTCCAGTTCTGTGATATAATTGTGTATAATATTCAATTGCCCTTTGCAATCTATCCCTGAATGCAATGTTCTGTAGTCCAGCTGTTGGAAATGAACGTTTCTCACTGCAGACTAACAGTGAATTCAGTGTTCTGTAATTTCATTACAGACAACATTCCTATGGTAATCCAAGATTGATTTCAAAGTTCTATCAGAAGTTGTATGCTGGGAACATTTCCTGTTGAAAACGAACATGAATTCAAAGGTCTGGAACTGTGTGAATAGTGAGAATGTTTCCCTTTGAAATCTGTGCACAATTAACAATTCTCTTTGAAAAGTAGGAGCGAATTCAACGTACTATGATCGTATTCTGTAGGGGTTCAATTCCCGTCTCAAAGTAAGAGTAATTGAAAGTTTCATTCACCGGTTGTCTAGTAGGATCAGTTGCTATTGAAAAATCCCAGGGAATTCAAAGAGTAGGACATCTTGGATTCTTTCGTTTCTCATTGAAAACTCATGGTGAATGTCATGTTTTTCTCTCCTGTTCTCTACTGTAAACAAATTCGCTTTCCTAACTAAGCCTGTATTCAATGTTGCATAGTCCTTTTTCCTATTGAACATTTCCCAATGAATAGTAATGTTCAATTCAACGTTCCGTAAACCTGTTGACCTAGAAGAACTTATGTACCAGCGTCATTTTCTAATGAAATCTAACCATGAACTGACAAGATTAGAAGCTGCTTCAATACCAACATAGGTTGTGCAAGAAAACTAACAGAGAAAATCCAGTTCTGTGACTCAATTTTGTATAATATTCAATTGCCCTTTGCAATCTATATCTGAATTCAAAGTTCTGTAGTTCCGCTGTTTGAAATGAATATTTCTCACTGAAGACTAACAGCGAATTCAGTGTTCTGTAATTTCATTACAGACAACATTCCTATGGTAATCTAAGATTGATTTCAAAGTTCTATCAGAAGTTGTATGCTCGGAACATTTCCTGCTGAAAACGAACATGAATTCCAAGGCCTGGAACTGTGTGAATACTGAGAATGTTTCCCTTTGAAAACTGTGCACAATTAACAACTCTCTTTGAAAAGTAGGTGCAAATTCAACGTTCTATGATCGTATTCTCTAGGAGTTCAATTCCCGTCTCAAAGTAAGCGTAATTGACAGTTTCATTCACCGGTTGTCTAGTAGGATCAGTTGCTATTTAAAAATCCCAGGGAATTCAAAGAATAGGACATCTTGAATTCTTTCGTTTCTCATTGAAAACTCATGGTGAATGTCATGTTGTTCTCTCCTGTTCTCTACTGTAAACAAATCCGCTTTCATAACTAAGCCTGCATTCAATGTTGCATAGTCCTGTTTCCTAAGTGAACATTTCCCAATGAAGAGTAATGTTCAATTCAACGTTCCGTAAACCTGTTGTCTAGGAAGAACTTATCCCCTGGAAAGGTAACAGTGAATGCAATGTGCTGTAGGCCGGATATGTACAAGCGTCATTATCAAATGAAATCTAAGCATGAAGTGAAAAGATTAGAAGCTGCTTCAATACCAACATGGGTTGTGCAAGAAAACTAACAGAAAAGTTCAGTTCTGTGATTCAATTGTGTATAATATTCAATTGCCCTTTGCAATCTATCCCTGAATGTAATGTTCTGTAGTCCAGCTGTTTGAAATGAACGTTTCTCACTGAAGACTAACAGCGAATTCAATATTGTGTAATTTCATTACAGACAACATTGCTATGGTAATCTAAGAATGATTTCAAAGTTCTATCAGAAGTTGTATGCTGGGAACATTTCCTGTTGAAAACGAACATGAATTGAAAGGCGTGGAACTTTGTAAATACTGAGAATGTTTCCCTTTGAAAACTGTGCACAATTAACAATTCTCTTTGAAAAGTAGCTGCGAATTCAACGTTCTATGATCTTATTGTGAAGGAGTTCAATCCCGTCTCAAAGTAAGCGTAATTGACAATTTCATTCACCGGTTGTCTAATAGGATCAGTTGCTATTGAAAAATCCCAAGGAATTCAAAGAGTAGGACATCTTGGATTCTTTCTTTTCTCATTGAAAACTCATGGTGAATGTCATGTTGTTCTCTCATGTTCTATAATGTAAATAAATCTGCTTTCCTAACTAAGCCTGTATTCAATGTTGCATAGTCCTGTTTCCTAAGTGAACATTTCCATATGAATAGAAATGTTCAATTCAACGTTCCGTAAACCTGTTGACTAGGAAGAACTTATCCCCTGGAAAAGTAACATTGAATGCAATGTGATGTTAGCTGGTTATGTACTAGCGTCATTTTCTAATGAAAACTAAGCATGAACTGAAAAGATTAGAAGCTGCTTCAATTCCAACATAGGTTGTGCAAGAAAACTAACAGAGAAAGTCCAGTTCTGTGATTCAGTTGTGTATAATATTCAATTGCCCTTTGCAACCTATCCCTGAATGCAATGTTCTGTAGTCCAACTGTTTGAAATGAACGTTTCTCCCTGAAGACTAACAGCGAATTCAGTGTTCTGTAATTTCATTACAGACAACATTCCTATGGTAATCTAAGATTGATTTCAAAGTTCTATCAGAAGTTGTATGCTGGAACATTTCTTGTTGAAAACGAACATGAATTCAAAGGTCTGGAACTGTGTGAATAGTGAGAATGTTTCCCTTTGAAAACTGTGCACAATTAACAATTCTCTTTGAAAAGTAGGTGCGAATTAAACGTACTATGATCGTATTTTGTAGGGGTTTAATTCCCGTCTCAAAGTAAGAGTAATTGAAAGTTTCATTCACCGGTTGTCTAGTAGGATCAGTTGCTATTGAAAAATCCCAAGGAATTCAAAGAGTAGGACATCTTGGATTCTTTCGTTTCTCATTGAAAACTCATGGTGAATGTCATGTTGTTCTCTCCATTTCTCTCCTGTAAACGAATCCGCTTTTCTAACTAAGCCTGTATTCAATGTTGCATAGTCCTGTTTCCTAAGTGAACATTTCCAAATGAATAATAATGTTCAATTAAATGTTCCGTAAACCTATTGTCTAGGAAGAACTTATCCCCTGGAAAAGTAACAGTGAATGCAATGTGATGTTAGCCGGTTATGTACCAGCATCATTATCTAAATAAAACTAAGCATGAACAGAAAAGATTAGAAGCTGCTTCCATACCAACATGGGTTGTGCAAGAAAACTAACAGAGAAAGTCCAGTTCTGTGATTCAATTGTGTATAATATTCAATTGCCCTTTGCAATCTATCCCTGAATGCAATGTTCTGTAGTCCAGCTGTTTGAAATGAACGTTTCTCACTGAAGACTAACAGCAAATTCAGTGTTCTGTAATTTCATTACAGACAAAATTCCTATTGTAATCTAAGATGGATTTCAAAGTTCTATCAGAAGTTGTATGCTCAGAACATTTCCTGATGAAAACGAACATGAATTCAAAGGCCTGGAAGTGTGTGAATACTGAGAATGTTTCCTTTGACAACTGTGCACAATTAACAATTATCTTTGAAAAGATGGTGCGAATTCAACGTACTATGATCACATTCTGTAGGGGTTCAATTCCCGTCTCAAAGTAAGAGTAATTGACAGTTTCATTCACCGGTTGTCTAGTAGGATCACTTGCTATTGAAAAATCCCAGGGAATTCAAAGAGTAGGACATCTTGTATTCTTTCGTTTCTCATTGAAAACTCATGGAGAATGTGATGTTGTTCTCTCCTATTCTCCACTGTAAACGAATCCGCTTTCCTAACTAAGCCTGTAATCTATGTTGCATAGTCCTGTTTCCTACGTGAACATTTCCAAATGAATAGTAATGTTCAATTCAACGTTCCGTAAACCTGTTGTCTAGGAAGAACTTATCCCCTGGAAAAGAAACAGTGAATGCAATGTGATGTTAGCCGGTTATGTACCAGCGTCATTATCTAATGAATACTAAGCATAAACTGAAAAGAATAGAAGCTTCTTCAATACCAACATAGGTTGTGCAAGAAAACTAACAGAGAAAGTCCAGTAGTGTGATTCAGTTATGTATAATATTCAATTGCCCTTTGCAATCTATCTCTGAATTCAAAGTTCTGTAGTTCTGCTGTTTGACATGAACATTTCTCACTGAAGACTAACAGCGAATTCAGTGTTCTGTAATTTCATTACAGACAACATTCCTATGGTAATCTAAGATTGATTTGAAAGTTCTATCAGAAGTTGTATGCTCGGAACTTTTCCTGTTGGAAACGAACATGAAATCAAAGGCCTGGAACTGTGTGAATACTGAGAATATTTCCCTTTGAAAACTGTGCACAATACACAATTCCTTTAGAAAAGTAGGTGCGAATTCATCGTTCTTTGGTCGTATTTTGTAGGAAGCTCAATTCCCATCTTAAAGTAAGCGTAATTGACAGTTTCATTCACCGGTTGTCTAGTAGGATCAGTAGCTATTGAAAAATCCCAAGGAATTCAAAGAGTAGTACATCTTGGATTCTGTCGTTTGTCATTGAAAACTCATGGTGAATGTCATGTTGTTCTCTCCTGTTCTCTACTGTATACAAATCTGCTTTCCTAACTAAGCCTGTATTCAATGTTGCATAGTCCTGTTACTAAGTGAACATTTCCAAATGAATAGTAATGTTCAATTCAACGTTCCGTAAACCTGTTGACTAGGAAGAACTTATCCCCTGGAAAAGTAACAGTGAATGCAATTCATTTTGAAATCTGCTTTCCTAACTAAGCCTGTATTCAATGTTGCATAGTCCTGTTTCCTAAGTGAACATTTCCAAATGAATAGTAATGTTCAATTCAACGTTCCGTAAACCTGTTGACTAGGAAGAACTTATGTACCAGCGTCATTTTCTAATGAAAACTAACCATGAACTGAAAAGATTAGAAGCTGCTTTAATACCAACATAGGTTGTGCAAGAAAACTAACAGAGAAAATCCAGTTCTGTGACTCAATTTTTTATAATATTCAATTGCCCTTTTCAATCTATATCTGAATTCAAAGTTCTGTAGTTCCGCTGTTTGAAATGAACGTTTCTCACTGAAGACTAACAGCGAATTCAGTGTTCTGTAATTTCATTGCAGACAACATTCCTATGGTAATCTAAGATTGATTTCAAAGTTCTATCAGAAGTTGTATGCTCGGAACATTTCCTGTTGAAAACGAACATGAATTCCAAGGCCTGGAACTGTGTGAATACTGAGAATGTTTCCCTTTGAAAACTTTGCACAATTAACAATTCTCTTTGAAAAGTAGGTGCAAATTCAACGTTCTATGATCATATTCTGTAGGAGTTCAATTCCGGTCTCAAAGTAAGCGTAATTGACAGTTTCATTCACCGGTTGTCTAGTAGGATCAGTTGCTATTGAAAAATCCCAGGGAATTCAAAGGATAGGACATCTTGAATTCTTTCGTTTCTCATTGAAAACTAATGGTGAATGTCATGTTGTTCTCTCCTGTTCTCTACTGTAAACAAATCCGCTTTCGTAACTAAGCCTGCATTCAATGTTGCAAAGTCCTGTTTCCTAAGTGAACATTTCCAAATGAATTGTAATGTTCAATTCAACGTTCCGTAAAACTGTTGTCTAGGAAGAACTTATCCCCTGGATAGGTAACAGTGAATGCAATGTGCTATTAGCCGGATATGTACCAGCGTCATTATCAAATGAAATCTAAGCATGAAGTGAAAAGATTAGAAGCTACTTCAATACCAACATGGGTTGTGCAAGAAAACTAACAGAGAAAGTCCAGTTCTGTGATTCAATTGTGTATAATATTCAATTGCCCTTTGCAATCTATCCCTGAATGTAATGTTCTGTAGTCCAGCTGTTTGAAATGAACGTTTCTCACTGAAGACTAACAGCGAATTCAATGTTGTGTAATTCATTACAGACAACATACCTATGGTAATCTAAGATTGATTTCAAAGTTCTATCAGAAGTTGTATGCTGGGAACATTTCCTGTTGAAAACGAACATGAATTGAAAGGCCTGGAACTTTGTGAATACTGAGAATGTTTCCCTTTGAAAACTGTGCACAATTAACAATTCTCTTGAAAAGTAGGTGCGAATTCAACATTCTATGATCGTATTGTGTAGGAGTTCAATCCCGTCTCAAAGTAAGCGTAATTGACAGTTTCATTCACCGGTTGTCTAATAGGATCAGTTGCCATTGAAAAATCCCAAGGAATTCAAAGAGTAGGACATCTTGGATTCTTTCGTTTCTCATTGAAAATTCATGGTGAATGTCATGTTGTTCTCTCATGTTCTCTAATGTAAATAAATCTGCTTTCCTAACTAAGCCTGTATTGAATGTTGCATAGTCCTGTTTCCTAAGTGAACATTTCCATATGAATAGAAATGTTCAATTCAACGTTCAGTAAACCTGTTGACTAGGAAGAACTTATCCCCTGGAAAAGTAACATTGAATGCAATGTGATGTTAGCCGGTTATGTACCAGCGTCATTATCTAAAGAAAACTAAGCACTAAGTGAAAAGATTAGAAGCTGCTTCAATACCAACATGGGTTTTGCAAGAAAACTAACAGAGAAAGTCCAGTTCTCTGATTCAGTTGTGTATAATATTCAATTGCTCTTTGCAACCTATCCCTGAATGCAATGTTCTGTAGTCCAACTGTTTGAAATGAACGTTTCTCACTGAAGACTAACAGCGAATTCAGTGTTCTGTATTTTCATTACAGACAACATTCCTATGGTAATCTAAGATTGATTTCAAAGTTCTATCAGAAGTTGTATGCTCGGAACATTTCCTGTTGAAAACGAACATGAATTCAAAGGCCTGGAACTGTGTGAATACTGAGAATGTTTCCTTTGAAAACTGTGCACAATTAACAATTCTCTTTGAAAAGTAGGTGCAAATTCAACGTTCTATGATCATATTCTGTATGAAGCTCAATTCCCGACTTAAAGTAAGCATAAATGACAGTTTCATTCACCGGTTGTCTAGTAGGATCAGTTGATATTGAACAATCCCAAGGAATTCAAAGAGTAGGATATCTTGGATTATTTCGTTTGTCATTGAAAACTCATGGTGAATGTCATGTTATTCTCTCCTGTTCTCTATTGTGAACAAATCCGCTTTCGTAACTAAGCCTATATTCAATGTTGCATAGACCTGTTTTCTAAGTGAACTTTTCGCAATGAATAGTAATGTTCATTTCAACGTTCCCTAAACCTGTTGTCTAGGAAGAACTTTTCCCCTGGAAAAGTAACAGTGAATGCAATGTGATGTTAGCCGGTTATGTACCAGCGTCATTTTCTAATGAAAACTAACCATGAACTGAAAAGATTAGAAGCTGCTTCAATACCAACATAGGTTGTGCAAGAAAGCTAACAGAGAAAATCCAGTTCTGTGACTCAGTTGTGTATAATATTCAATTGCACTTTGCAATCTATCTCTGTATTCAAAGTTCTGTAGTTCCGCTTTTTGAAATGAACGTTTCTCACTGAAGACTAACAGCGAATTTAGTGTTCTGTAATTTCGTTACAGACAACATTCCCATGGTAATCTAAGATTGATTTCAAAGTTCTATCAGAAGTTGTATGCTCGGAACATTTCCTGTTGAAAACGAACATGAATTCAAAGGCCTGGAACTGTGTGAATACTGAGAATGTTTCCTTTGAAAACTGCACAATATACAATTCCTCTTGAAAAGTAGGTGAGAATTCAACGTTCTATGATCGTATCTTGTAGGAAGCTCAATTCCAGTCTTAAAGTAAGCGTTATTGACAGTTTCATTCACCGGTGTAGTAGGATCAGTTGCTATTGAAAAATCCCACGGAATTCAAAGAGTAGGATATCTTGGATTCTTTTGTTTCTCATTGAAAACTCATCATGAATGTCATGTTATTCTCTCCTGTTCTCTACTGTGAACAAACCAGGTTTCGTAACTAAGCCTGTATTCAATGTTGCATAGTCCTGTTTTCTAAGTGAACATTTCGCATTAATATTAATGTTCATTTCAACGTTCCGTAAACCTGTTGTCTAGGAAGAAATTTTCCCATAGAAAAATAACAGTGAATGCAATTCATTTTGAAATCCGCTCTCCTAACTATGCCTGTATTCAATGTTGCATAGTCCTGTTTCCTAAGTGAACATTTCCAAATGAATACTAATGTTCAATTCAACGTTCCGTAAACCTGTTGTCTAGGATGAACTTATCCCCTGGAAAAGTAACAGTGAATGCAATGTGATGTTAGCCGGTTATGTACCAGCTTCATTATCTAATGAAAACTAAGCATGAACTGAAAAGATTAGAAGCTCTTTCAATACCAACATGGGTTGTGCAACAAAACTAACAGAGAAAGTCTATTTCTGTGATTCAATCGTGTATAATATTCAATTGCCCTTTTCAATCCCTCCCTAATGCAATGTTCTGTAGTCCAGCTGTTTGAAATGAACGTTTCTCACTGAAGACTAACAGCGAATTCAGTGTTCTATAATTTCATTACAGACAACATTCCTATGGTAATCTAAGATTGATTTCAAAGTTCTATCAGAAGTTGTATGCTGGGAACATTTCTGGTTGAAAATGAACATGAATTGAAAGGCCTGGAACTGTGTGAATACTGAGAATGTTTCCCTTTGAAAACTGTGCACAATTAAGAATTCTCCTTGAAAAGTAGGTGCGAATTCAATGTTCTATGATCGTATTCTTTAGGAAGCTCAATTCCCAACTTAAAATAAGCATAAATGACAGTTTCATTCACCGGTTGTCTAGTAGGATCAGTTGCTATTGAAAAATCTCAAGGATTCAAAGAGTAGGATATCTTGGAATCTTTCGATTCTCATTGAACACTCATGGTGAATGTCATGTTTTTCTCTCCTGTTCTGTACGGTAAACAAATCCGCTTTCGTAACTAAGCCTTTCTTCAATGTTGCATAGTCCTCTTTTCTAAGTGAACATTTCCCAATGAATAGTAATGTTCTTTTCAACGTTCCATAAACCTGTTGTCTAGGAAGAACTTATCCCCTGGAAAAGTAACATTGAATGCAATGTGATGTTAGCCGGTTATGTACCAGCGTCATTATCTAAAGAAAACTAAGCACTAAGTGAAAAGATTAGAAGCTGCTTCAATACCAACATGGGTTTTGCAAGAAAACTAACAGAGAAAGTCCAGTTCTCTGATTCAGTTGTGTATAATATTCAATTGCTCTTTGCAACCTATCCCTGAATGCAATGTTCTGTAGTCCAACTGTTTGAAATGAACGTTTCTCACTGAAGACTAACAGCGAATTCAGTGTTCTGTATTTTCATTACAGACAACATTCCTATGGTAATCTAAGATTGATTTCAAAGTTCTATCAGAAGTTGTATGCTCGGAACATTTCCTGTTGAAAACGAACATGAATTCAAAGGCCTGGAACTGTGTGAATACTGAGAATGTTTCCTTTGAAAACTGTGCACAATTAACAATTCTCTTTGAAAAGTAGGTGCAAATTCAACGTTCTATGATCATATTCTGTATGAAGCTCAATTCCCGACTTAAAGTAAGCATAAATGACAGTTTCATTCACCGGTTGTCTAGTAGGATCAGTTGATATTGAACAATCCCAAGGAATTCAAAGAGTAGGATATCTTGGATTATTTCGTTTCTCATTGAAAACTCATGGTGAATGTCATGTTATTCTCTCCTGTTCTCTATTGTGAACAAATCCGCTTTCGTAACTAAGCCTGTATTCAATGTTGCATAGACCTGTTTTCTAAGTGAACTTTTCACAATGAATAGTAATGTTCATTTCAACGTTCCCTAAACCTGTTGTCTAGGAAGAACTTTTCCCCTGGAAAAGTAACAGTGAATGCAATGTGATGTTAGCCGGTTATGTACCAGCGTCATTTTCTAATGAAAACTAACCATGAACTGAAAAGATTAGAAGCTGCTTCAATACCAACATAGGTTGTGCAAGAAAGCTAACAGAGAAAATCCAGTTCTGTGACTCAGTTGTGTATAATATTCAATTGCACTTTGCAATCTATCTCTGTATTCAAAGTTCTGTAGTTCCGCTTTTTGAAATGAACGTTTCTCACTGAAGACTAACAGCGAATTTAGTGTTCTGTAATTTCGTTACAGACAACATTCCCAAGGTAATCTAAGATTGATTTCAAAGTTCTATCAGAAGTTGTATGCTCGGAACATTTCCTGTTGAAAACGAACATGAATTCAAAGGCCTGGAACTGTGTGAATACTGAGAATGTTTCCTTTGAAAACTGCACAATATACAATTCCTCTTGAAAAGTAGGTGAGAATTCAACGTTCTATGATCGTATTTTGTAGGAAGCTCAATTCCAGTCTTAAAGTAAGCGTTATTGACAGTTTCATTCACCGGTGTAGTAGGATCAGTTGCTATTGAAAAATCCCACGGAATTCAAAGAGTAGGATATCTTGGATTCTTTTGTTTCTCATTGAAAACTCATCGTGAATGTCATGTTATTCTCTCCTGTTCTCTACTGTGAACAAACCCGGTTTCGTAACTAAGCCTGTATTCAATGTTGCATAGTCCTGTTTTCTAAGTGAACATTTCGCATTAATATTAATGTTCATTTCAACGTTCCGTAAACCTGTTTTCTAGGAAGAAATTTTCCCATGGAAAAATAACAGTGAATGCAATTCATTTTGAAATCCGCTCTCCTAACTATGCCTGTATTCAATGTTGCATAGTCCTGTTTCCTAAGTGAACATTTCCAAATGAATACTAATGTTCAATTCAACGTTCCGTAAACCTGTTTTCTAGGATGAAATTATCCCCTGGAAAAGTAACAGTGAATGCAATGTGATGTTAGCCGGTTATGTACCAGCTTCATTATCTAATGAAAACTAAGCATGAACTGAAAAGATTAGAAGCTCTTTCAATACCAACATGGGTTGTGCAACAAAACTAACAGAGAAAGTCTATTTCTGTGATTCAATCGTGTATAATATTCAATTGCCCTTTTCAATCCCTCCCTAATGCAATGTTCTGTAGTCCAGCTGTTTGAAATGAACGTTTCTCACTGAAGACTAACAGCGAATTCAGTGTTCTATAATTTCATTACAGACAACATTCCTATGGTAATCTAAGATTGATTTCAAAGTTCTATCAGAAGTTGTATGCTGGGAACATTTCTGGTTGAAAATGAACATGAATTGAAAGGCCTGGAACTGTGTGAATACTGAGAAGGTTTCCCTTTGAAAACTGTGCACAATTAACAATTCTCCTTGAAAAGTAGGTGCGAATTCAATGTTCTATGATCGTATTCTTTAGGAAGCTCAATTCCCAACTTAAAATAAGCATAAATGACAGTTTCATTCACCGGTTGTCTAGTAGGATCAGTTGCTATTGAAAAATCTCAAGGAATCAAAGAGTAGGATATCTTGGAATCTTTCGATTCTCATTGAACACTCATGGTGAATGTCATGTTGTTCTCTCCTGTTCTGTACGGTAAACAAATCCGCTTTCGTAACTAAGCCTTTCTTCAATGTTGCATAGTCCTCTTTTCTAAGTGAACATTTCCCAATGAATAGTAATGTTCTTTTCAACGTTCCATAAACCTGTTGTCTAGGAAGAACTTTTCCCCTGACAAAGTAACAGTGAATGCAATGTGATGTTAGCCGGTTATGTACCAGCGTCATTTTCTAATGAAAACTAACCATGATCTGAAAAGATTAGAAGCTGCTTCAATACCAACATGGGTTGTGCAAGAAAACTAACAGAGAAAGTCCAGTTCTGTGATTCAATTGTATATAATATTCAATTGCACTTTGCAATCTGTCCCTGAATTCAAAGTTCTGTAGTCCCGCTGTTTGAAATCAACGTTTCTCACTGAAGACTAACAGCGAATTCAGTGTTCTGTAATTTCATTACAGACAACATTCCTATGGTAATCTAAGATTGATTTCAAAGTTCTATAAGAAGTTGTATTCAGGGAACGTTAGCTGTT